>NC_141687.1:1088771152-1090076240 GCF_964263255.1 Lissotriton vulgaris | reverse complement strand
AATCAATTCCATTTTTAAGGCCAATATTCAATATACATAGACTTATATTAAGAGGATTAACTTTCTTGTGCAGCATCCTGTCTAACCCTCCTGCTTCTAACAGTTGTAAAAACAGTAAAGCAGGTTTACACTGAATAAAAATCATCTTTTTCAATAATGGAAAAATAAACCTTTTGCTGGCCTCGTAGTACAAAGTACAAAAAAACATAAAATGCAAGGTGTCTTGGGGAGAAAAATCATCACATTTGCACGGAGCAGCGTCCTCGAGCCTACTCCAGCCCTGCAAATCCCATAATACCATATGTATTTGGTTGAACCGAAATTTTGTCAATAGCCATCTATGAAAAGAGTTAGTCACAATGGACAAATAAGGAGGCATCGCTAATGACAAAATAACTAAGAGGTGGCCCCTGACCAATGGTTTACATAATTCTACTGCTTCCCACTCTGCCTCACTTAGCCTAGTAAAATTAGTTTTGACCCACGCTAAATCAGCCTTACATAAAGATTCTGGATTGGAAAAAATCTCAGGGCGCCCCATATTCACAGCTGACGTTTTTATATAGGACAACCACTGGATTTCCTTCATGTTATCTAAATTAATACAGTCCTTTAGAATCTTGTGGTTTAGGGAAAGGTTCAAATTCAACCAAATTTTGATCCATAACAGGATATTTTAATTATATCTGATATATATCCTATCCCCAACTCAAAATGGACAGAGTGGGTAGCTGTGGATTGTGGAAGGCCTAGAAGGGACCGTAAAAATTTGTTTTCTTCTGTTTAAATGGGGTCGGGTTTGGTAAACCCCCATATTGCTGCCCCATACCTTGCGATTGATATGGTCTTGGCTTTATAAATTGCCAGGATCGCCTCATAGGGTTTCCCCCCCAATCTTTTAGCGAATCCTAACGCTGCAGCAGAAGAACTTCTCACTGCGTTTACCTTTATTGAAAGCTGTGGGGACCATGTTCCCCTATCATCAAACACTACTCCCAAATAGGTAAATACTTTCACTCTGGTGATTTCTTCACTGCCACAGTAAAAGGTCTTAACTTTGTTTTTTGAGGCACCTAACGACATGACATGCGATTTGCCATTATTTAGCACCAGATTCAGGCTTTTTCATAAAATCCCCAAAAGAGTCCAACAATCTTTGTAGGCCCAGCGGGGTCCTTGCTAATAAGACAGCATCGTCGGCATAGAGGAGCACCGGGATTGGTGTTCCTCCCATGCACGGGATGTCAAGGGTGGCTGTTAACAAATTCGCCTCCAACGAGTTCACATACAGAGTAAACAGCATGGGGGCCAGGATACATCCCTGACGCACCCCTCTACCGGACTTCAAACTTGACGTGCATTTCCCCTCATTCGTGATCCTAATTGAGGCATTTAGGTCTTTATGCAACTCAGCCAAAAAATACACAAGGGACCGATCAAGGCCCATCTCCAGGAGCATTGTCCACAGCCTTGATCTATTAACTAGATCAAAGGCCGTGGACAGGTCCATAAAGCCCAGGCAAATAGAGCCCCTTGCCGCCTTCGTGTATTTAGCTATAATTAGGTGTAAGTTCAGACATTGGTCCTCCGTGCTCCTCCCAGCTCTAAAGCCATACTGGGCATTGGACAGTATGTTGTTCTCCAAAGCCCAACCTGTTATCTTTGCTAGAATGACCTTCCCTAAGATTTTAATGGAGGAGTCTAGCAAAGATATAGGCCTATAGCATCTGGGGTCTCCCCTTTGACCCTTCTTAAACACGGGAATTATTATCGAACAAGACCATGACTTAGGGAATCCTACTCTGGCCGAGGTATTGAAGACATTGGTCAAAATATTTGCCCAGTACGTAGGGTTTGCCTTGTACATATCTGAGGGTACCCCATCCGGGCCTGGTGCCTTTCGCCCTGCTGTGCCCTCAATCGCTTTGACAACTTCAGATATGTTAAAACTTACTGGTATAACAGGAGATTCAGAGGCTGGGGCCACAAAAGTTTCCAGTTCTAGATGACTTCCATAGATTTTTTTCAAAGTGGCTCAACCAGTCCTCCTCTGCAGTATTTAGTTCTAAGACAGTATTTTGATTACAGGAAATCAAGGGGGTATTAATAATAGACCAAAACTTGGCACTTTCTTTTAGGGTTGCTTTATCCATAAGCTCAGCCCATGCATCGTGTTTAATTTCGTTTTTCTGTGCCTGAACTACTCTTGAGTACTCTCTCCTAAGCTGGGCAACCAGAACTTTATTCCTATGTTGATCGTGAAGAGCCTTTTTAAGAAGGTTATGGGCTTTAGTACATTTATAGTCAAACCAGCACATTACCGGTTTATTTTTAGCTGCTCGACAATTGGACGTAAGTTCCT
Organism: Lissotriton vulgaris; assembly: GCF_964263255.1. Taxonomy (NCBI): domain Eukaryota; kingdom Metazoa; phylum Chordata; class Amphibia; order Caudata; family Salamandridae; genus Lissotriton; species Lissotriton vulgaris. The sequence continues at coordinate 1,090,073,878 of NC_141687.1, read as the reverse complement.
TTGCCACTTGGGAGCAATTAACTTCATATGAGGTGTTTTACATCCTCCCCGTTAGAGAGAGGATCTCCACAGATGTTTAGTTCCTGGGCAGCCTTAGCTGTAATGGTATGGAAAAAATCCTCTGGCACAACCTTACTCCAGTTTACCCTCATCCCCTGATCTTTGGCTTTAACCTCAACTACAGCCTGTGGCGGAACAGTTTTATTTAATAGAAAAAAAAACATTTACTAACTCAATTACCACAGGATTGTGGTCACTAAAAGAAGAAGGTATAGCATTATAAGAGATTACGTATTTTAAAAGTCCTGACGAGAGAAATATGTAGTCAATTAGTGTTTCACAATCCCTACCTATATATGTGGCAACACGGGTACTTTTATCAAAAAACCCTGCTTCAAACAAATCATTATTAGACAAGAGTTTCTCCAGTGCTTCCCCCTTGTGATTATGCTCGAAAATGCTGCGGGAGGTGAAATCTGGTCCATCTTTATCATTTAATTGACAGTTCTGACTACATAAATGCACATTAAAATCGCCTAACAAGATATATTGGCAAAAAGTGGTTTGCTTTACCTTATAGGTATTTAAAAAATCTGTCAACCAAACTAAATGCTCATTTGGGAAATCCCCTTGCTGCGAATTATAGCAGTTCACTAGAATTAATTTGGTATTATTAGCCAGGCCTAATTCCAGAATAAGAAAATTATGGGAGGCACAATCTACCCTTTTAACTCTCCCCCTTACATTCACAGAGACCAATAGCATGAGGCCCCCTCTATCTCTCCCTGCTGACGATCTCAACGCAGGGACAAAATGCGATGTGAAGCCATCCATCCAAAAATCACAGTCCTTTTCCCATGTCTCTTGGAGAGCAACAATATCATGTTGTTTAACAAAGTTTAACCAGTTGCTATCATTTCTCTTGGAACGCAGCCCAGCAACGTTCCAACTTAACATCTTAACCTTTTCCCCCACGGCATTGCACACAGTTGCGGGATTACAGTATGTATTGTGAGAAATCAATGTAGTATGTTCAGATACCAAGGGAACCAAATCTAGGGGGGTCTCATCTCCCGGACCCTCACAAACCTCCCGTCAATCGCACATCTTTAAGCCAGAGAGTGCATCAAATCTGTTGTGTGTGACAATATTAGGCACATATTTAAAATAATTCTCTCCACCGGATCCCTGCAATAAGCCTGGCATCCGAGACACGACAGGTGTATATGGTCTCAGTCTCGCACTATGTGGGGGGGCTCTAGTTAGGTGATTATAGAAGAACCCAAGAGGGCACACGCAAATACTATTGGCATCGTACGTCATAGAGGCTGCCTTTAACAGAACTGTAGCCACATGTTGTGGGTGTCTAAAATTTACAATTATGCAGCCCCGCTACACGTCTTTCTAGAGGGGCCAATCCAGTTCGCCCTTCTAGTTGATATAATTTCAGAAGCAAATTTTATGGGGAAACCACACCTCATATTCAACCACGACACAGTTTTATTTTTGAGGGAATCATGCGATTCCTCAGGTGACTGGGCCGAGTGCAAATCAGGGGGTGGAACATTGGTTAAAACAACTACGTAGGGGGCGCAATCCGGCGGAAGATTTATAAATTTACTTCTCCTAACGGGATTGTTACTAGATGTACCATCAAGCCCTAAATTCGGTCGTGTAACTACGTTCACTACTGTAGTAGGGACCGGGGTAACTGAGTCAGTTCTAATTATGTGCTGAGAGGATTGCTGCTGATTATCAGCCCTAACTTCCTGCTCTACCTCACCTGTACCCTTCCCAGTAGTTTTTTCACTGTCAACCAAAGCTAGTTGTTTGGTTATCAGCCTTCCTAGCCTCTTTACTTCGGCAGTAACACTGTCGAGTTTGCGCACTAAGGGTTGGACGTACTCTTCTAGTTTTGCTTCAAACTTGGCTTCCAGAGAGATAAGTAATAGGGCAAATTGGTCTGGGCTTAGGTTAATATTAGCCACATTACTTTCTTCCTGTAATATAGTAGACTCATCAGTGGTGTGTTTGGCTGGTAAGGAGGTATCTGCCCTTCTTTTTGTATGCTTCCCCCCCTTTTGCTTTGTTGTTTCCTTCAGGTTCTAACTGGTCTAGTGATTGTCAGAGCCTCCTCATTTTCAACACTTGATATATTTAAAACTTCTAAATGGGGCTCAGAGTGAACCTGGGCTACCACCGTGGTGGCCACAACGGGACCCATTTCAGGGGTGGCAACCTCTGGCGGATCCTCCAAAGGGGTCAGAGAATCTTGAGCGGGGTCAGGTGGGCTCCCTCTACCTAGGGAGACCCTCCTATCATTATTAGTTTTATTTACCATCTTTACCAGGTAGTTATCAATTGGGCCTACCCCCGATATAAATTTCTCATTCGTGGCTCTTGGCATAGTTTTTCCTAGTTCCTAGATTAATTCTACTTAGAGGAAATAAAGCAGGGTATGTGTCCTAAACAGTACAGCGAAGAAAAAAAACCAAAATATTACGTTGTCGATCCACTCTACTGTATGAAAACTTTACCAAAAATCACTGTCCTAAGTCTCCAGAGGACCCAACACAATTTAGACAGAGTCTATGGCCCTGCCCTGTCTCTTCCTGTCTATGACGGTCATAGACTGTCCAGCCCTTGTCCCAGGCTTCTCCTGGACGCTCCCGTGAGCGACTCGCGGGGCGAGAGGCGTTCCGGTGTTTTCAAGTGCCTCTGGGCGCGTCTGCGTCACAATGTTGCGCCAGGGCAGCTGGGAGCTGTAGTTCTCCCTCAGCTGCAGTGGGTCCGGCGTGTGCAGCAGAGTCCCACACTCCGGCTGTGCCGTTGCCCTCACGGCGGGATCTGGACAGCTGGATGGCCGTTGCCCTCACGGCGTAGAAGCATGCAGGTACGCTTAGAGTTTGTCCCCCACTGCGTGCTCGGCGCTCCGGTGTTTTCAAGCGCATCCGGGCGCGTCTGCATCACCCTGTTGCGCCAGGGCAGCTGGGAGCTATAGTTCTCCCTCAGCTGCGGTGGGTCCAGTGTGTGCAGCAGAGTCCCACACTCCACCCGTGCCGTTGCCCTCACGGCGGGATCTGGACAGCTGGATGGCCGTTGCCCTCACGGCGTAGAAGCGTGCAGGTACGCTTAGAGTTTGTCCCCCACTGCGCGCTCGGTGCTCCGGTGTTTTCAAGCGCCTCCGGGCGCATCTGCGTCACCCTGTTGCGCCGAGGCAGCTGGGAGCTGTAGTTCTCCCTCAGCCGAGGTGGGTCCGGCGTGTGCAGCAGAGTCCCACACTCCGCCCGTGCCGTTGCCCTCACGGCGGGATCTGGACAGCTGGATGGCCATTGCCCTCCCGGCGTAGAAGCGTGCAGGAATTTCACTCTTGAGTTCAGGGGTTTCAGATCTCCCATTTGTACCTTAAATGCCTTTGAAGTCTTTGTGCTCAGGGGGTTCTGAGCCAAGTCCAAACCAGACCTCTGTGTCTTCCTACCAGTTCACACCCTCTTCCGTTGATAGATAGGGTCTGGGTCCCAGATCATCAGAAAGAGGTGGAGCCATCCTTTTGTGGCAGTAACACAGCACTCTTCAAATGCAGGAAGGTACTGCTCCCCCCCACATCAAATACAGGCCTGCCTGTCCCTGTCTCACCTACCCTTCTCTGAGGTCAGGACACTCCCCAGACCCTGTCACATGCAAACCCAGATGGTCAATACATAAACAGGCAGAGGCATGCAGGATGGGTTAAGGCAAGAAACCAGCCACTTCCAAAAGCGTGGGTTCTAAGCACACATTTCAAAAACCATCTTCACAAAAAGATGTGTTATTAAATTCCGTCCAATGGGCAAGATGGCCTTGAAAAGTGAAAAACGAATTTGTCATTATTCCACTTTCAGGACATGGTACACTCTTCAGTACATGTCCTACCTGTCACATACACTGCACCCTGCCCAGGGGGGTACCTTGGGCCTACTATAGGGGAGTCTGATGTGCTTAAAAAGGGAAGGGAAGGCCTGGCAAGTGGGTTCACTTGTCAGGGCAACAAGGCAGTTAACAAACTGAATGCAGGCACTGCAGTCGCAGGCCTGAGATCTCTTTTTAGGGCTACTTGTGTGGGTGGCACAATTAGTGTTGCAGGCCCACTAGTAGCATTTTCATTACGAGCCTTGGCACACAGAATGCACTTTACTAGGGACTTTACTAGTAAGACTAACATACCAATTATGGACAACCAATTACCATACCACTTTATGCAGGGAGCACTTGCACTGTGTCACTGATTAGCAGTGGCAAAGTGCCCAAAGCATCGAAATCGGCAACTTAATGTCGGAAAAAGGTCCAGGAGGAAGGCAAAAGGTTTAAGGATCTTTAGCCACAAAGGGCCAAGTCCACCAGGCATCAATAGATTTTTTTTTAACTGATATGATTTTTTTTCTTTTTCAACTGCAGCAGAGGGCCACACAGTTGGCCAGAGTGGAGGGTTCCACAGGACACGGACATCGGGGTGAGGGGAGATCCACACAGAGGGCTGAGATCAGGGGAGAAAACACAGATAGTGCGGATGGGGGTAAGCAATGTGAGGGGACGAAAGCAATACAGAGAGCATGGGTGGGGAGGGGAGGCATTGGATAAGAAAGAAGGGGAGTGTGGGTGGTGGGAAACAACACAGATTGCTGAATTGAGAAGCAGCGGGCAAGGGGGAAGGAGGAAGCAAGTGGTAGAAGCAACACAGGGGAGGAAAAGCAAAATGGAGCAGTTGGGGCAGAAGCATGTGCTTGAGAGTAACTGGGAAGTACGCAGAGAAAGCATAACATGGAGGAGACAGGGAGAAGCACACAGGCAGCATAGAGTGCAGGGAGAGAGAAGTACACAAGGGAGACAGCTGGTAATAACATGTGCACCTACAGAGTGATTAACCTGAAAGAAAAAAGTAGTGCTTCAAAAGCAAGCTGTGAAAGTGTAGAAGCCAGTCAATCAAAAAAGAGATGGTAAACAGGCTATACTTTATGGCAGTGACAAACTCAAGATTGACAAGCTGGGACATGAATTAAAAGCAGGCAAACAAGAGTGGCAGGAAAACCAACCAATTGTAACTGTAAGTAATGGGTGGGCTCTATGTCCCTGTATGTTCCTAATAAGCTCACAGTATGTTTCGCAACAGACAGCACATGTACTGTCTAGGAGGTTCGACCTTAAAACTTTATTTAGCCAATGAGTGAGTGGGAAATAGAAACAACTGCGGAAAAGTACGTATTTATAACACTAAAATGTTTTGATTGAAAAAAATGGGTACATTTCAATCATGTGCTCATGTTCAAAAGTATTTGATTTGATGGCAGCAAAAGTTAATGTTTGTTTTAAGACCAGTTTGTGGTAAAGACAGGCTACAGATTATAGGCAAAGATTTTGAAATTATGTCATCTAATAACCGATTTATTTAACTGGAAAGTTCTGTCCCAGCTCTCATGGTAAACTTAAATTTGGCTTAATTTGTAAACTATTGAGGTAGAGCTGAAGAAACTCTAGGAATGTTGAGCCTGAGCAAGGAAAAGGGGAATGCATTGTTGCCACACCAAACTGATTAATGTCATTAAATATTTACTGTAATTGAAACAAAATGTAAAATTATACTATTTTTCCCCAAAATATTCCCACAAGGTGCCAATTCTGACTGTGGAAGAGATTCAGAGTTTGAAGCTGTTCACAACATAAGCAGAAGCCCATGTTGTTATGGTAAAAGATAATTTTCTCATAGAAGTCTTGCTTTTCAAACATGAAAGATTCTCTTGATCTGGTGACTACAGTTGATTCTGAAGTAAGGCGTTGATGGCCTTGACTTTTTTTAAGCAAACCATTGTGAGAGAGATTCTTTTGTCTTTCGAGTCTATGATTTCAGAGTAGATTCAGTACTGCCCAAGTGATGCCCTTGGTTAACAAGCCTCACTGAAGCATATCACCACATTTTCACAAAGGAAACGCCTAAATGATTGGCACTGTCAATGGTTTATGGCCCACACAAATTTGACTATGTGACCACACAAAAAATATATTGGCTACCAACTGAAAAAAGAAATCTGCTTCAAGGTACTATGTTTTGTCTATCGAGCCTTGTATCGCACGTCTCCTGTAATTCATTCTTGCTGCATTGGCATTTCTGCACAACTATTGACCAGACTGCAGGGGATCCAGAATACGGTGGTAAGAATTACTGATGGCCTGTGTAAATTTGACAATGAGACCAAACCAAATTCAACAAAGAATCTGCTCCAAGGCACTATGGGGCATATTATCAAGCCTGGGCGATAAAATTATCGCTGCTTTATCGGCAGGAAACTGCCGATAAAGTGGCGATAATGGGCTTGATAATATGCTCTATGGAATTACAATCGAAGCTCATGTTAAACGTGAAGGTCATCTAACATGAGCTTCGATTGGAATTCCATAGAGCATATTATCAAGCCCATTATCGCCACTTTATCCGCAGTTTCCTGCCGATAAAGCGGCAATAATTTTATCGCCCAGGCTTGATAATATGCCCCTATGTTTGTCCGAGCCTTTTTATGGGACAAGGTCACCTATGCAATTAAGGTCCTAATGACTAAGTGTGTCGCAGCCTGATTCACCCGCTCAGCTGTCTCGCCTTGACTACTATACCTTGACGTAGGCGGGCTAGTGCAATAGTGAACGCTTTTTGAGTACTGGCTTTTTAAATCTGGAATCAGTTCCCCGTCACTCTCAGACAGTAGTACCTACCTGACGCCTGCCCCTCTGTAAACATTCTAAATCACACTCTTGACTGTTGCCCACTGTCCAGAGTTCTGTCACTTCTTGTTTAGGTTTGTGCGATTTAAAAAGTGCTTCATGTAATTTTTACGATAAATGTACTATTATGTCACACAATGCAGCATAGCAACGAAAGGAAGAGAGCAGGACATCACCATATCTACAAAGACATAGCTCTGCTGCTCTCTCCCAAAGTTCTGACGTCAATCAAGCTGCCTATCAGCACACACACATTTACACCATAGTGCGAAGGTGACTGCATGATTCTAGCATAAGTTTTGTATTGGAAGGGCTCCCTGAAAGTATAAGCATGGGGCCTCATTTATGAGGCCATGCGTCACTTTTACGCCGCCGGTGCGTCACTTTTGTGACGCACCAGCAGCGTAAAAAATGTGCCTTGTGGCCCCATATTTACAAAGTGATGCATCTAGGTAGATGCGTCACTTTGTAAACCCCTGCGCCAGGTATAATGTATGCAAGGGGGGGGGGCATATTGATGCAAGGAAGGGTCATAGAAGTGACGCAGTGAAATCTATGAGATTTCACTGCGTCACTTTTAGGACGCCGTTGCGTCAAAATCTTGCGCCTGCCTCACAGCAAGCGTAAGACTGACGCAGGCCCTTTCACATGGGGCTTGCCCCATGTGAAAGGACGCATTGCTGGAGTTGCGTCACTTTTGTGACACACTCCAGCAATGCGTCACTTTTGCGCCATACAGATACGTCAGAAATACTGACGTATCTGTAACTCCTTGCAACATGATGCGTCATACATTAAATATGACACATCAGGAATGTCGCAAGGAGTGCGCACTGAGAAGTGACGCATCGCTGCTTTCACGCAGCGATGCGTCATTTCTCATAAATGAGGCCCATGATGTTTAGACTTTTTCCACCTTGTATGTGTGCTGTACAGTACAGTGCAGCACATATGCACATTTTGAACATTTTAGATAAATAACAACACTTCTCCAATGTTTGCCTGTCTCAAGGAGGTGTACTTTTTTTGGCTGCAAAACTGAATCTACTATTCTTACTGAATAGGGTTTTGCTTAATAATCATGAGTGGTAATGTGGGAAGGCAAATGCTCCACTCATGGGACGTACCCTTGATGCAAAGAAATGCAAAGCCGCAGTAAATAACAAATCACCACACCACACCTGTTTTTTGTGACTTTACAATCTGGTCTATACCATGTATACACACTTGTCTCGGCAATGCTGCTTCCATGTTAGGCACACCTCTCACTGTATAGCCTTAGAGCATTTTCCAGGCACACACTTCAGTTTCCAGTGTTAACTGAATTCCACTTGCTCTGCTGTCTCCTGTTTGGATATCCCTTGAGCAAACCGCTATCACTCACTCTCAGATGATGGCTGGTGGAGAGACTTCATATCATGATTACTCTCTGCGGGGAAGACTGGGTCCAAAATGATACGTGCATCATTGCTTTCTTTCACAATGATGCTGTTTGATTGAAACTGGGTAGAAGCCAGCAGCTTCCAGTCTCATTGATGTAGCACGTTTCACACGTACAGTTCAAGAAACATCCATCAACCTAGACAAAAGATGACACAACAAGCGTGCTGAAATAAATGCCAAGGAGAGCAATGCACTGCTACTCAGTCAACAAAGTCGCTGGCAGATGAAAGGAACAGCTAGAGGATGATGCTTGGTAGCCAGAAGGGACAACTAAGGTGGGCGAGATGATAGCAAATATAGAAAATACTCCCATGAGCTGCCTATTTATATCATTGAAAAAAGTGAGTTAAATCTCTTCATGGTCATGTTGTTAAACGTTCTCCCTTTTTTATTAATCTCAGAAAGCGATCAGCGTTAGTAAGTGAAAACAATCCATCCAAATATATGAGTTTCTTGGCTTTGAGGTTTTGAATCCTGGAGTTTCTAATGAAAGAAAGTTTGGCTTCCAAGTTCTCTTTGACCAGCTGGGATGGTAAGTAGCTTGATCAAATATTGAGTCCCATTTTGAGAGAACTGGTTGGGATGGGGTGCAATCATGGGTTTCTGGGCTTCAAGCATGCATCTGGAGTCACCTCCCTGCTGGACCTAAACTGAGCATTAGGTTCACTTCTTTAGCACTTGATGCTCAGGGGAGTGAAACTGAGCAGCTTAAAGATTACTCAGGAAGGAGATGGGGTGATACAGGCCTTTTATTCTACTGGGCATTTCCCCAGTATCAGTGGGCTGGAGCCCTTAGATGCCGGTCTTGAAAAAACAATACCACTCCTGTTTCCTCATTCACTTTCCCCAGCTCTCTAAGATTAATTGCAGAAGGAATGAGGAGGCTTCAAGAGAGAGAAATTGGGAAGAAGGGCAAAGGTAGAGAGAAAACCATCAGAGACGAAGTAAAGAAGGAGAGAGAAGGAAAGAGAGAGAGTTGGTGGGGAGGGAGAGATAGCGCGATGAAACTAAGGGGCTGGTTTGAGCATTTTTGCCAGGGCTGCTGCTTTTGGTTTCTCCATCCTGCCCTGTGTACTGGTTAGTGCTCATTGCAGGTGAACCTAAAACCGACTTCTTCTTCTTCTCTCGAGACTTTAGCAGACTCTTGTGTGTTTGATTGGTGGTAGCAGGGTCACACTGCGGAAGGTAGCTGAAGTGCCAAGCAGTGGAAAGAGACAGAAGTGTGAAGCCTTAGATGGTGGAAGCACTGACATGCCATGGGAGGTAGCAATGCTGTCACACCGTGAATGTGGAAGTAGTGTCATAACATTAAGAGTGTCACACCATTGAAGGAGGCAGCAGTATCACATTTTGGAAGGCGACATCAAAGTTGCACAATAAAAGGTTTAAAGCAACAGGTGATGCCAGAATTGTCACAGTACAGAAGGGGGCTGAAGTCGCATTCAGAGAAAGGTGGCAGCTGTGCCACACAATTGAAGGAGGCAGCAGTGCTATGGTGTCGGAGGTGACAGCAATGTGACACCATGGAAGGTACTAGCATCATCATGCTCTGTAAGGTATCAAGAGTATCACACAATAAGAGGTGGCAGCAGTGTCACACAATAAGAGGTGGCAGTAGTGTCACACAATACAAGGTGGCAGCAGTGTCACACAATAGGAGGTGGCAGTAGTGTCACACAATACAAGGTGGCAGCAATGTCATAGGTTAGAAGGTGGCAGTAGTGCCACACAATAGAAGGTGGCAGTAGTGTCACACAATAAGCGGTGGCAGCAGTGTCACACAGTACGAGGTGGCAGCAGTGTCACACAATAGGAGGCGGCAGCAGTGTTACACAATAGAAGGTGGCAGCAGTGTCACATAAGAGGAGGTGGCAGCAGTGTCACACAATAGGAGGTGGCAGCAGTGTCACACAATAGAAGGTGGCAGCAGTGTCACACAATAGGAGGTGGCAGCAGTGTCACACAATAGGAGGTGACAGCAGTGTCACACAATAGAAGGTGGCAGCAGTGTCACACAATAGAAGGTGGCAGCAGTGTCACACAATAGAAGGTGGCAGCAGTGTCTCACAATAGAAGTTGATACCAAAGGGGATATGGCCATGTCTGAACTGGGGTGGTGGGACGCTTTTCCTTAGTGCTCACGCTGGGATTTTGAGCCGCTGAAACTTTCCCTGCTCTTGCCCCTACTGCTCGCGGAACCCGCTTCGCGGGTCCCGCTTCGTGTGGGGGCCTCGATCAACATCAACATCAGCGAAGCTCGTTTGAGGAGTCTGTCACCCTACGCCTGAGGCTGTGACTGTGGGTGTTTGTATTGTGCAGGGCTGCGAGCGAGTTGCGGGCGCAGGACTTCAAGTCCCAGGAGCGCCCGCCTGACCCAATAGCCAGCACCTGGGCCGCTCTCCCTGCATGCTCCTCCCCTCTCACATCGACTATATAAATACAATGCCTAGTCCCGCTGCGCGGGAGCGACCGGGAGAAGCCCGGGACAAGGGCGGGACCGTCTGTGGCCGTCCAAGGCCGACAGAGGTCGGGTCGGCCCACCCCCCCTTCATTTTGTTTCATTTCATTGTATTTATACTGTCATTACTGGTATCTGGTTTAGGTAGATAGTTGGGTAAAGACTGTTTGTATGTTTGGTTGTGTTCTATATTGTCTTATTAATTTAGGTTCGCTAGAAGGGTGGCTTAGTACACTTTACCAAATGCCCCTACGTTCTGGCAAAGAAAGGCAGGTTCAAGTATCCACCACAAATGGAGTCTTTACAGGCACTATCGACCAATTTTTTAAACGTACCACCTGTATTTTGGAAAAAGAAATTGCACTAGCAGAAAAACGCATATCGCTTGACTTGGTCACGGGTAAGCGTTCTTCATTAGGGAAAATTCGCGAGTTTGTTTCCCCGGTTCCCCTAACACAACTGACTAGCACTAGTACTGCTACCAACGCTAACCATGATACAGATATAGATACCGCTGGTCAAAACTTGGAGTTAGAGGGGGGTGTTATTGATATTGCCCTAGACATTGGTCTTTCAGATTCTCCTAGTATCATTCCAAACCCCGAGCAAGAAATTCGTTCTCCAAGCCTTGAATGCACGCCTGCACATAAACCTAGTAAAAGGAAAAGGGAAGATTCGACTCAGAAGGGGGGTAATAAAAAGGTCTTGAGAACCAACAATACAGCTCCTCTACTGACTACTACATCAGCCCTGTTAAACCCCCCAGCAAAAAACAAAACTATAGGAAGTGATGTAGAAGGTATCCTTTTGGATAAAATAGAATTATTGATTACATCTCTTCTCTTGCCCTTATTTGAACGGACTAGGTTATTAAATGATGAGATGGGCATCTTGGAATCACTAGTAAGAGAAAATATGGCCATAACGAAAAAAATCAAATTGTCTACTGCCCCCATTGGGTTAGATCCAACACATTCCCATAAAAATCTTTTGAGCAATGGGGATAAGGGGAATAAGGCCAAACCAGTATCTTCATCCTTGAGAGCCCCCAGCAGAAACCTGTCTCTGATAAAAACAAGCAGACCTCTGCGAACGCAATATCACAAAAGGCAGATACTGTCTCCAATCTGCAGCCCACTCCCAGAAGATCTCCCAAATCTTCCCGTCAAATGGACCAAAATATACGGACTAGGAAAAAATCTCCATCTAGAAAACAATGTGTGAATCTCCCCCCTGAGTCATTACCCTACACTATAATCCTAACCGGAGTGGCCCCATTGGGAGAGGGTAAGAGGAAAACCCACAGAGACTTATATAACAAAGTAACTTTTTGGTTAAATAAGAATCGACATCTCCCCCCAATGTCAAAAACAGAAATCCTTAACGTCAGGACGGTGGATTGGGTGGGATTCAGTAAAAAAGATCTTGAGGGGGATTGTGTGGTTATTAGCTTTAGGGAGACATGGGTAGCTGATTTTATCCGCAGAGAACCAAGATCTGGAAGATTGGATGATGTCCAAACCTTGTCCCTGCACTATTTCTACCCTAAACTCAACTCAGCGAGAGATCATTCACACCAAAATCATTCCCTCCAAAACTATAGACCTAGAGATAGATATTTCCCAGAAACACCAATCTATCCAATGTTCTTGCCCCACCTTTCAAATCGTTTTGCACCATTAATGGGGTTGGATGGAGTTGACTGACTTAATAATGGGTCTCTAGATCATAGGCTGTCCAGACCGCCCACCGGAGTAACATCTCCACACTCTTCAAACATACAGGTGTTAGATAGCGCCACTGGAAGTCCAATTACGAATGCAGTAGATATGTTGAAGGATCAGTTGGGAAATGTCCCCCTAGGAATAGAATTGATGGATGAATACATAAGCAACTCCCCAACACAAGAGGGAAGTGGGGGGAATGTTAGCTTACCTGACAAGATACCAGTAGCACCTGCAAATATACTTAGGATATTATCCTGGAATATTGCGGGGTTGAAGGGGAAATTGGATTAGACTGATTGGGGGTCCTTTGTAGAACAATTTGATATAATTGTATTCCAAGAAAGCTGGTCAGTCGATGCCATATATCGACTTGGTTATCTGAATTTTTACAAACCAGCATTCAAAGGACCAAAGGGTCGCCCGTCTGGGGGGGCTTGTCATTTGGACCAGACAATCTCTATGTTATAAGATCTATGAACTGTCTACCTCAAGCATTGATATTCAGGGGCTAAAATTTAGCAGTGTAAATAATCAAGATTTTTTCCTAATCAATATTTATGTAAGGGGGCGACCAGGAGGGAAGATATCAAAAATTGTTGAGGATCTAGATCCCATATTGAACAATATTGGTAGAGATAAGTGTGTAATGTTGGCTGGGGATTTTAATTGTACGTTCGAACCCATACCTACTTTGGAAAACGGGTGTTATGGCGAAGTAGATCAGCTATGGAATATGCCTAGCCTGGCCATTTCACCTGTTAAAAAGGTTACTGAGGCCGTTATGCAATGGCTTGGTCTATGCTTGGAGTGGGACTTGAGAGCTGCAAATGGGAGGACTAAGTCCGACCTGGCGGGAAATGCTACTTTTGACAATGGTTACAGAACCAGCCGCATAGACTACTTTTTAATTAAGATGGAGTTTTGGAGCCTACTAGAGGACATGGAAATAATTGTAAGACCGGAAAGTGACCACAATCCCTTATCAATAAACGTGAAAGTAGACGGTGTCCTACTTAGAAATAATGCAACAAACTATACCACAGCCGAGACAGTCCTTACAAATGACTGTCGCAGGGTACGCTGGGTTAGGTTTCTGGAAGATCCTGGTATTATTGATAATATATCAGTAGAAGTATCGGCAGCGACCAAGAAGGCAAAGCCACTACTGGATGATGTGGGGTCACTGGAACAAATTGGCGTAATCCATGAGTCCCTTTTTGCCAAACTTAAAACCTTTTTTATTAAACCAGGTAGTTCTAGAAAAGCTGGTATGAACCACTTAGGAGCCAAATGGTATGACAAGTCCTGCCGTAAAGCACACAGTTCCCTGATAGCTGCCATCAAAACCAGGGTAACAATGGATATTAAAATAGAGAGGGCAAATTACAAGAAGGCGCTAAAACAAGCAAAGACAGCATGGGAAGATCAACGCTTGCTAGACCTATATGAGGCTAGCCTCTCTACCAACCAGCTTAAATTTTGGCAGGTAGTGAAGTGGGGTGGGACAGGGGACCTGCAGGCCCCAGTTAATCATGTTCCAGCCGAGATCTGGGTTGAGCATTTCTCGGCCCAGTTCAGCGGTATGGAGATGGGAATTCATATTACAGGGGAGAGTAACCGGCCTCCGACACCTGCTGCTTTTTGTGAATGCATAGTCTTTAAGGAATCTGAGACAGTGAATGCCCTAAAGCAGGTCCAAAATGGTAAAGCCCCCGGTATGGACTGCGTTCCAGCGGATCTTTTTAAGTATGATTTTTTTTTTTTTTTTTAAATATATTTTTATTGCAGGAATTAGTACGACAATACAGTAATGACCAGCATCATATTATAGCCAACTTTTACACAACACAGCCCACCGATCCCCTTCCATAGTATTGCTATGCAGCCAAGCGGCTCGTGTTCTCGGGGTTAGGCGGTGAATGTAGCTGGGGTCAATAGGGTGCTAGAGCTGGTCCGGATAACACACTGTCCGTCATCTGCTTTTCTAAACAAACCCTAACCCCCAAAAGGAAGAAACCCCCCCCCCCTCAACTACCAGACATTATGAAACTCCCTCCCCCCCCCCACCTTCAGCGCCAGGGAGTTTATCACTGTAGGATCCACTGTGTGACCCCCGGGGAAGATAATAGTGCTGTTAATGCTAGTGTTTAAAGGGACTCAGGTCTAGTTGCTTCTTCGTTTTCGGAATCGCTGGGGGTACAATAATCCCTGAGGGCTTGCACCAGCGTTTCCCATTCTAACGCGGCCTCCTGCGCCTTCTCATTGCTTTGCCTCCAAGCCAACTGATATCGCAGCGCGCTCTCACCCGCCGCCCATTTCAAAAGTTCACCGTGCCATCTGCTGCCCGTAGGACCAGCACGTGCCTTCCAATTCCTGGTCACCTCTCGTTTAGCCAGTAGGAGCCCCAGGTCTATAAATTTACTGGAGATTTTATTCCGGGGGGTATGGGGGAACCAGTGCAGTAGCCCTACCGCCGCGTCGAACGATAAGCGCCTCCCCGTCACCTCTTCTAAGGTCGCCGCCACCTCCTGCCAGTAGGCCGTCAAACCGGGACAGGCCCATAGCATGTGTAGGAGGTCCGCCTCCTGAGCCGGGCACCTAGGGCATTCCGCCGAGGCTGTGGCAAAATAACGCCTGATCTTAACCGGGGTCAGGTACGCCCTATGGAGAACATAGTAGTGGACCAGTTGGAAACGGGCACAACGCGTACCCTTCCATGCTCGCCTCACCAGCTGGGACCAGGTCGTCTACGGGATCTCCCTACCGATGTCCTCTTCCCAGCGGGACTTCAGTGTAGTGAGAGGGACCAACCCCTCGGCGATCAGCCTGCTGTAAAGGCATGTGACCGCCTTCACTGTTCCTGCCGACATCATTACATACTGGCACACCTGAGACAACTGAGGTTCCTCTAGTCCGTTTTGCCAATACGCCTGGATTACTCGCACAATGGCCGAGTGCAGCAGAAAGTCGCCCCGGGGGATCCCAAAGCGGTCAATGAGATCCTGAAAGGACAGGAGCACTCCGTCCTCATACAGGTCTCCGACGAGCTGTAAACCCGACTCCTCCCAGTCCGCCAGTCGCGACCAGTCTCCTCCATGGGGGAGGGCCGTCAGCATCCCCAATGGTATTTCAGGTGCATATGGGGTCCGCAGGTGACCTCTATTATGAGCCCGATTCCAACAGAGTCGGATAGTCCGCTCCTCCATCGACAGGTCCCGAAGGACTAAACGCTGTCGCAGCGCGATAAACGATAGGACGTGCCTGGCTATACCCGTCCCCCTATCGTCTTCCGGGCCTCTGAACTCCCTAGCTATCTCCTGGGTGTATGTCTGGAGCTGCGCCGCCAGATAGTACTTCTCAAAGTCCGGCACAGCGAGCCCCCCTTCGTCCTTCGGCCTCATCAGGGTATTGAGAGCCACCCGCCGCCGGCCCGTGCCCCAAAGGAACCCGATCACCATAGAACGCAAGCGGCGAAACGTAGCCGGTGGTACCCAGATCGGCAAAGTCCGAAAGTAATACAATAGTCGGGGGAGCGCCACCATTTTGAGCAGGGCAATGCGTCCTGCCACGGAGAGCGGCAGCGTGGCCCAAAAATCCATGCTGCCTCGGAATGCTCGCATGCACCGGGCAATGTTTCCGTCCAGGAGGTCGGGCTGGTCGTGGTACACAAATACCCCAAGGTATTTAAAGCAGTCGGGTTCCCATCTGATCTCTCTACTTAGCGCCGGAATGGGGACACCCCTACGCATCGGGAAGAGGCAGGTCTTAGACCAGTTCACTCGTAGTCCTGAAACTTCCCCGAACTCCGTTAGCGCTAATTCCGCTCCCCGTAATGCGTTGATCGGATCCTCCAGGAAGAGCAACAGGTCGTCCGCATAGAGCGAAACGTAATGCGGGCCCGCCGCTGTCCTTAAGCCCGTATAGTGGGCTCCCGAGCGAAGATGCATCGCTAGTGGCTCCACCGCTAGTGCAAAAAGAAGCGGGGATAAGGAACACCCTTGCCGCGTGCCACGCTCCACCGGATAACGCGATGAAATCAAGGGGCCCGATCTAACCCTGGCTGAAGCAGAAGCGTAAAGAACTGCCGTCCATTTAACAAATCCCTCCCCAAGGCCGAATCTCCGCAATACCACGTCCAAATAGTCCCATTCTAGGCTATCGAACGCCTTCTCCAGGTCCACCGACAAAACTACCGGGGACGGGGCATCCACAAACGGTTCCCCAAGCAAGCGGAACAACCGTCGGATGTTCATGGTCGTATTTCGCCGTGGGATGAAACCGGCTTGGTCCTCGTGTACTAGGGAACGCATGTGTCCCAACAGCCTCGAGGCCAAGATGCTGCTCAATATCTTGTAGTCCACCGTCAACATGGAGAGGGGACGGTAGGACCCCGGGTCAGACGAGTCTCGGCCTGGCTTGAGAAGAGGAACCACCAACGCCTCACACATCGAGCCGGGGAGGCGACCCAGCCTCTTCGCCTCTCTGTAGACCACCAGTAAACGAGGGGCCAGAAGGTCAGCATAAGCTGCATAGAACTCCACCGGCAGGCCATCCAGGCCCGGGGTCTTGTTCCTCGCCATCCGTTTGATGGCCCCGCGGATCTCCCCCAAGCCTATGTCAGATCCCAGGGCGTCTGCCACTTCTTGTTCCACCGTGCGGAGTTCCAGCGGGCGAAGATAGTCAACAAGCCGGTCCGGGTCGCGTGCGGAGCGACTGCGATATAAACATTCGTAATAGTGCCGGAAGCAAGCAAGAATCTCCGGTTGGGTGCACACCTCGGTCCCATCCGCCCCACGCATCCCAGTCGTCGTTTGGGACTGGCGCGTAGGGTTGGCCAACCACGCCAGTAAAGCGCTCGATCTGTCGCCCTCCGCTATAGATCGGACCGTGTAGGCCTTGTAATCGAAACAGCGGAGCCGCTCGACCTCCACCGCCACCTTCTCCCTCGCCTCTACCGTTCGTGTTTGCAATTCCGGGTGTCCGGGTCGGCTAATTTCGAGCTCGCGAAGCGTCCGGTCCGCTGCGTCTAAAATCAGCCAGGATAACACGCCGCATGCCCACCCTCTTAGAGATACAGTACCCCCTCACCACCACCTTGAAAGCGTCCCATTCGAGCGCCCTAGTACTCGCGGAACCGCCGTTGGATGCAAAATAATCCGCGATTTTCTCCCCGAGGTCTGCCTTGAAGACACTGTCCTCAAGGATCTCGGGGCGCATCTTCCAGGTGGGTACCGCTGGCGTCCCAGGGAACCAGCGAATGTCCAGTAGGAGGGGGTTATGGTCCGAAATGGTCCGCGATAAATACTCTGATCGGACCGCCGACGAGACTAATTCGGACGAACCAAGAAAGCCATCCAGTCTAACATGCAGCTCATGAAGGCTCGAAAAGTACGAATAATCTCTAGACGCGGGGTGATGCGCCCTCCAGATGTCCGTCAGACCCCAACGGGTCTGCCAATCTTGACGGCCCTTTGCCACCCGCCGGACCGGGGAGTCGGGGAGCGGGGGATGCGAGCGGTCCATGTCTACATCTACCACGGAGTTAAAGTCTCCCCCCAGCAGGAGGGGACCGGTGAAAAGGTGGGCCAACGAGCCCGATAACCCGGAAAGGAAGGCAGTCTGATCCATATTAGGGGCATACACACAACAAACATTCAAGTCCCTCCCTCCTAGCGTGCCCGATATGGCCACAAAGCGCCCCTCCGGGTCCAACACTGTCCTCGTGACTTGAAAGGGGACTCCCGCCCTGATCCATATTAGCGCCCCCCTGGCATAAGCAGAGTACGCCGTGGAGAAGACCTGCCCTCGCCACCTACGCTGAAGCGCCGCCCCTTCCGCCTTGTTCAGATGCGTTTCCTGCAGCAGCGCCATTTGCACTCCCCTACGCACTAAATAAGCGTGGACCTTGTGACGCCTGGACATAGTGTGAAGCCCCCTCACGTTCCAAGTAATACATTTCAAGTTAGCAACATCAGCCATTGTCCCAAAGTGTTCTTGCACAGTCCCCCCGTCCGGGTCCCCACAAAGAAAAGACATCGTTCCTCCCAGCGCTGTCGGCGGCCATTTTCCCCAACCAGAACCAAACCCCCCAAAACCCAACAGAACCCCCACCCAACCACCCCAGAACAGGACCCAAACTGCACCATCTAGATCCCATCCAAACTTCTATGGAGAACAACCCCAAAAACCCCACAAACCCCACTAGCCCTACGGTCGCCACCGTAGGAAGGCCTTATGGGCCAGGTGCGGGCTGAGCGGAGGCAGTGGGCCCTCGTCGCCCAGGCTACTAGGACTATCATGAGCCCCCCCGTATCAAATTCTTTCGGGGCAAGAGTGGAAGCCTCCCGACCCTCCCTCTCCCATTGTCAGCAATAAAGGACGGCAGCCGCCTCCCCCCTGCCGGGCCCCCACCCAAAACAAGGCAATCAATCCCATTACCCCTGTCCGTCCAGAAGGTCCTCCACCGATTTCGGTGTGATCACCGGTGTGTGGGTACTGTCTGCCACTGAGTCTTCCGAGTCCGATGGAGCCCCCCGAGCACCCGGGTTTTCTTCCTCCTCTTCGATGACTTCGCCCCTTGCTCCCGATAGTTCCGACAGAACTTCCAACACTCCCCTCCGCTCAGATGATGTCTCCACTGTCGAGGGTCCTCCTGTGCGGCCGCGGCGGTTCCTGTCCCTTTTAGATCGCCTCCTTTGTTCCGGCTCCTCCGCCTGATGGGTCGAGGCGCCATAACCATCCTTCCCCGTCCGGTACAGTTCGAGCCAGTCACAGGCCTCCTCCGGGGTGTCGAAGAACTGGGTTTTGTCGTCGACAATGACTCGGAGCCTCGCGGGAAATAGGAGTGAATATTGGATGCCTTCACTCCTGAGTTCACGCTTGACCGCCAGGAAGGAGAACCGCTTGCGCTGCGTCTCGTAGGTATAGTCAGGGAAGATATTCACCTGGCTGTTTGCTACCTGGAACGGGCCATTGTGTCTGGCGGCATTGAGGATCAGGTCTCTGTCTCGGAAATGTAGCAACCGCGCCACCACCGGCCTCGGGGCTCGTCCCTGTTGCGGGGGTCGCGCTGGAACTCTGTGGGCCCGTTCTAGAGTATAAAAGGAGGACAGGCCCTCCGGGACCACCGTGTCTCGGAGCCAGGTCTCCAGGTAGCGCACCATGTCGCCTTCCTCAACCTTTTCCGGCAGGCCCACTACCCGAATGTTATTCCTCCTATTTCGGCCTTCCGCATCTTCCGCCCTCCGTTCGAGGGTCTCGATTCGGGACATGGCATCCTTCATCGTCGCAGCCAGGGTTCTCTGCGCCGGTTCTATAGTCCTCACCGTGCTCTCCACCTCCTTGACCCGGTCCGAGAGCTTGCCATGGTCTGCCCTAAGGAGACCCAGGCCAGTCGCCACCTGGGCAATGTCCTGTTGTAGGGCCGACCGAGTTGCCTCTATAGCTTCCAGTACACGGTCAAATTGTTGCTGGAGTGGTGCGCCACCAGGTCTTTTAGGATCTCCATGTTCTTCCTTGTCCTGGGCCTCAGAGTCCGAGGTGGCCTGGCTGGATCCCTTGGCTCCTCTAGGTTTCCCCATGCTGCCAGGGGCTCTCCGCAAAGGACCCGGAGTAGTTGCCTCCGTGTGCAAGTGTCCAGCACGTTTTCCCCGGGGTTCCGCTCTCCAGTCCGGAATGGGCGATCTCCTCCTCCAGAGCCTGTGGAGACTCCGCCGCTTCGGCTCACGCCACCGCCACGGCGTCCGAGGGCACCGATAAGGGGGCGGAGATACCCGTCTCCGAGTCGGGCAGGCCCGTTCACCCACTATAGCTCCGGGGCACGGGCCACCAGCTCCCCCGGTTGTCCTGTGGCGCCCGAGCGTCGCGCCATCCATGTAGTTGGGGCGGCAAGGAGCCCGCAGCCCGTTGCGGAGTCGCGGTGTCGACCACTACCTAGCGCTGAGTGCGCCCGTGCCCGGCGCCCTCCAGTGCGTGGGCACCCGCTCGGACGACCAATCGAGTATGGTCCCGCTGTAGAGGGTCCGAACCAGCCAATGTCTAGTGTCTAAAACTCCTGAGGCTGGTGAAGCCGGGTGCCGGGCGACACCCGCGAGACCTCCTCAACTCCGTAGGTCCGATCAAGGGGACAAAGGGGTCCGGGCGCCATATTGGGTCGCACTCCGCCACTCCGCAAACTTCGGCATTTCTTCAAAGCCACCTCCGACCAAACTCCACCAGGGCCCTCGGGCGGGTGTCGTCGCCCCGCTCAACCGAATGCGGGGTCTGGGGTGCCCCTCAGCCTCCGATATTCAGGATAAATCCAGGCTCAGTCCCGGAGCCGAGCTCTCAGGCGACCATCGCCACCGGCGCCCAAGCCACGCCCCCCTCTTTTTAAGTATGATATGGAAAATTGGGTCCCCTACATAACCATTCTGGCTAATGCTATTGCCAAAGGCGCTAGAATACCAGATTCCTGGAAAATGGCAGAGATCTTCCCTGTGTATAAAAAAGGTGACAAGACTAATGCGGGAAATTACCGCCCCATTAGCCTTATTGCCGCTCTGCAGAAGGTAATCGCTAGAATGTTGTTGGGCAGAATTCAGTTTTGGATGACCGAAGAAAATATTCTGTCCCCACTGCAGGCTGGTTTTAGGGCCAATATAAGCACAGTCGACCAAGTGCTCAGATTTGTTATGATCTTTTGGAAGACTGTGTATTTAGGCGGAGGTACAATATACGCAGCGTTTGTGGATCTTAAATCTGCGTTCGACCTGGTCCCGAGAAAGAAGATGTGGGTAGCGCTAAAGAGAATGGGAATACCATCTGATTTACTTGAGTTAACCATCAGGCTACATGAACAAAACTTTGGCAGAGTAAGATGGGGTAGCCAGGGTCAGGTGACAGAATCCTTTCCAGTGACCCGAGGAGTGAGACAAGGGTGTGTCTTGGCACCAACCCTGTTCTTACTCTTCATCAATCAAGTAGTACAGTTTCTCTCAGCTACACCGACAGATGCGCCAGTCTTGGGTGGGACTAGGTTCCCTCTTTTAATTTTTGCCGATGATACCCTAATCTTCGCAAAAACGCAGGTGGGTCTCCAGACAGCAATAAATAAGTTCGTGGATTTTTGTAGTCTAAATGACCTCGAAATTAACGTTTCAAAAACAAAATTTATGGTTCTGACCAAGAACAAACCATTAAGGGGTCATGTAACCATGAATGGGACCACCTTGGAACAAGTAAAGGTAATGACGTACCTAGGGGTAGTAATAGACTATAGGCTACGCTGGAAGGAACAGATCGAGGCACTCCGCCTACAATTTGCCCGTTTATCGGGGTGTCTTGTGAAAGAACAGCCTTGTTCCCAGACAAAAAGAGTTTTGCCTGCGCTTAAAATCTATAATGCAAAAATTAGCTCAGCCATACTCTATGGCTCGGATTTATGGGGAAATGTAGATCTAGCTGTTCTGGACAAAATCCAGAATAAGTTTTTTCGTAGTTTGGTAAGTCTCCCGCTATCGACACCATCACTTCCCCTTATGTTAGATATGGGTTGCCAATCCATTAAACATCATGCCCAATATAGGATGGTTGCTTTATGGAGACGTATCTGGTCCACGCTGGAACTATCTATGTTTGCCAAGGAGATTCTGGATGTGAGATCGATACAAGGGGCAGGGAATATATCCTGGTTCAAAACAATAAAGACTACACTTTTTAGAATGGGTCTCCTTATGCAGTGGACAGATCCGGGAAATCATACTTTCCTGTCGAAAAAAGAATTTAAACTTTTATTCTGGGTCACAGTAAAAGAAGATCTGGTCTTGCTCTCACAGAAACCTAATTTGACAGGTACATTCCTGGTCCACAAAGTGGTTCCGCACATTGAGACCTATTGGGACACCATTACTAAAAGTACTGACAGGAAACTGTATCATCAATTTTGAGTTGGGACGTTGCCACTAAGGGAATTTACTAATAAGTGGCATAACCAACCGTTTTTGTACTGTCCCTGGTGTAGTGAGCAAAGGGAATCTCTAGGCCATTTTCTTTTTGCTTGCCCAGCATATTACGTACCACGCCGGAAATGGCTAAAACCCATATGCAGAAGGGTCAATACACGAGTGTGTGAAGAAGCGCTGTTAATTCTAAGATTTAATACAGCAGAATGGTTGTCCATAGGTATGGCAAAATATCTTGGATGGGCTTGGACCATCATAGCCAGGTATCTACAAGGTGATAAATGAGATATACTACTACTTATGTCCAATTGAATGAACTTTTATATTCTTACTAATTAGGAAAAATGTCTTTCTATGTTATTTGATTGACTTTTTTAAAAAAAGGATATGTGATTGTCTATATTGTATTTTTAAGATCTGTACTTATGTGTTGTACTTTTGTATACATTTTATTTGTTGTCTTTTATGAAGAAAACTTCGAAATAAAGACGTTAAAAACTGAAACTGGAATGAGCTAAAGAACGATGATGGATTAAACCCAGATCAGTTGACTGGGGGTGAGTGTTTGATTTGCTCAAACGCTCCGTCCATCATCCCCTTTGGTATAGCTTTGTTCACCCTAAGTTGGCATGGTATGCCCAGACTGGGGTCCCTTGCTCACTTTGCCACTGGATTGAAGATAGCCTAGCTGATGAGGGTTATGAATCCGAAACCGGTCCCAGGATGCCTGTTTGAGGTCCAGGGAAGACATGGCTTGGCAGTTCGAGCTGCACTGTTCCCATGAGGCACAGGGTCAGACTGATTTGCATATGGCCATGTCTGAACTGGGGTGTCTAGAGTGAGCTAAAGAATGATGATGGATTAAACCCAGATCAGTTGACTGGGGTGTTTGATTTGCTCAAACGCTCCGTCCATCATCCCCTTTGGTATCACAATAGAAGGTGGCAGGGATATTGCTGGATTGAAGGTGGTAGCAGAGTCAAATGGCAGCAGTGGCATGACATGGATTACGATAGAAATGTCACTTAGAGTAAGGTGGCAGTAGCTTCACTAAACAGAGGGTGGCAGCAGTGTTACACCATATAACATGGCAGCAGTATCATACTGTAGGATAATTGGGTCAGACCAAATTAACCTCCTAGTATTTTTTTTTGCTTTTGGAATATCTGTATTTTGAATTTTACTGCGACTGAGTTTCACTAACTGCGTCACACTCACTGTAAACTCTGGTAAATTGAATTAACATGCTAGCCACCACAGTCTGTCTTTAAAACAAGGTCCGGTGGGGGAGGAGCTACGCTAGCAAGCAAGATGGCCGCATAAGCTCCCGGCTCCGCCGACCTCCGCCAACAGCTCGTATATCCTGTTACCTATCCTGACCTCGCACCAGACTCCCGTGCACATGAGGTGTTCCTGATTCTTAAGGTGCAGTCCCGAAATTTCAAGCTTCTCGGGTGACGAAGATATGCCGTGTTCCATTTTCGGCCTAACTCAGTGTGGAAGCCGGGGCCTCGATTTCTAGCCCATCCGGGTTAGAATTGATCAACATTGGCCGCGGGACCTGAGCTGCGTCCGGTCTCCCGGACTGGGACACAATTCCTTCACCGGATGGCTATTCTGTGAACTGCTTGCATCGAGAACACAGCAGAGTGACGCACCGGTTGCTGTGATCGGGGGTCCGACACCCGGAGACTCCGTTACCCTCCCAGGGTGGACGGGCTTGGCCCCCGCTAGCGGCGACGGTGTTGATATTGCAAGGTGAGAGCGCCCACTGTTGTCATCGGCTCCATGTGTGCCTGGTACCCCGGGGTAGTCGACCTCCGGGAATCAGGTCCTGCTTCGTTGCTTCGTGAGAGGGAATAGAGGGGGCGGACGGCACACCATCGCGGCAGACCGTAATGGCCGCCATTGGGGGCGCTCCACTCGCAGATCACCGTCATGTACCAGAAACTGTCTGTAACGGTGGACAATATCTGTCTGAGACCAGACGACGGCACCTCGACATGTTTTCAGCAAGCTGTGGTACCCGTGGAGTATTGTACGCTTGAATTTGAGGTTCCCGTGCGGAAGCCTGATTTCATATGCTTTGTTGACTCTCGCGTAACAGATAGCACACCTGTGATCATCGTCGGATTTCTCTGCTCGATCCCTATCCTGCTGAATATCGCCATGGACAGTCTCAAGTGTTTCAACAAGTTCCTCAGTGACTATCGGAGAGATTCGCCATCCTTTTTCACCTTTCCTTGCCTACTTTGTGGATATCGTGAACTTTTATCCTATTTTCGATTCGATTCCTTTGCCTTGAACTTCTATGAACGCTTCGATTCCTCTATTGTGATTGTGGGTTGGATTATAAGGGCTCTTCTAAAGAATCGTACTGGCCAGGGTTGAATCTGATGATTAGGGCTTGATAGAATATCTTAATCTGATGCCGGGATTGAATCCTATAACGTAACGGGAGTCGGGTGGTTTTTAATGTCCTCCCCTGGTTGGATTCCGTACTTTGTTTCATACTGTATTGGATATATTTTGGGGAGGTCGCTTGTGGCGGGGGGTAAGGGAGACCGGGAGTGTGTTTCTATTCTCCTCCTCCACTTACTTTCTTTCCTTCTTTTAGGGTAAGTTTCTGGGCGACAGGCACGCTGCTAGTGGGGTAGGCCGTAGCCATTGCAGGAGTGCAGGGTGGGGGGTTAGGGGGGGTTTAATATTTTTACTTTGTTTTGTTCTATGGCTCCTTTTTTCTTCTCTTTTTCTCTCTTTGGGGGGTGGGCTGTTTATCCTCACTGATTTCTTTACCCTCCTGGTGTCTACACTGGATTTGATCCTTCTGTATCTTGTTGGGTGGGTTTTGTGGATGGTACTCGCTTTAGGTCGTTTACAAGTTGCTTATCCTTTTTCGTATGCGTAACTATGAGGACGTCACATGTCTCCCTATAATTGATGGTTAGCGAAGCTAAATCCCCGCACCAACTATTGTACTGTATCTTACGTGTAATTAGAAGACAATGTCCTGAAAGGTAAAAGTCAATAGACAATTATTCATAGCATGCACATAGCATTACTTGGGTGGACAAGAAGGAGATAACTCATAATTTTTGTCAAAAGGTACTTATTCAGCTTTATGTGGAAACATTCATTTCAAGGTCGGATACAGTTAGAAAAACAGCACTGCATAGAATGTATTGACAACCACATGGGACTTGGTACAACAAACGTGACTAAATAGCGCAGGTGGCGACGCAAGTGAAAGGAAACAGCGTAGTCGGCGCACTGTGCAAGTGGTGCAAGCTATATACAGTGGGTGGCTAGAACGGCGCATGTGACATTGTGATATCACAGTGGGCACAGTTAGTTTTGATTCAGGTCTAGAGTCACTAAGGAAGAATGCGCCTATTAGTCACGCTGTTGGATCGACGGCGTTTCGATCCAGAGAAATTAGGATCATCATCAGGACTGGTTGTCTGATTTAGGAAGTGCTGTGGAGAAAGGGAGCATATATTAGGGGGGCGCAGGGAAGGGAAAGGAGTGTGTCCAAATTAAGGAACTGGAACACTGTTTACCTTTGAAGGATCCCAGAGATTATGAGTCCTAAAGATTTAGTAGAATGGGTTGGTTAGAGGAAGCTTGGTATAGGGCAGCTTGGTGAGTCACCGGTAAGTTGGTGTCATCGCTAATGGGCCAGGTGGTAATTCATGTCTTTTGTAGGTGGGCCGTGCTGAGAATAAAGCGAGGAGGAAACAATTAATGGAAAGATGGGGTAAAGTAGACGCATCACTGGAGTATTAAATTGGGTCCTATAGGGCGAGGACATTTACATACCTCGCTGCCGCAGAAACAATGTTCTTTGGCCCTGTGGATTGGCCTTGCTCCGTTAATTAACTGGTGGCAGGATCTGCATTGCAGTCGGCCGAAAGTGATTGATCACGCTGTCGGTCGGCGCTGAGGGATGAAAGGGGGCAGAATGAGTAGTCAATAACCAAGGTAATGTTTTCCGAGGCAAAGTGAAGGGGATGGTATGCGGTCGAAGCCCCAGCTTACCTCAATGAATCAGCCCGACCGGCCGTATGCCATTGGAGACAGGTTCTGGACGAGCGCTGCACGGCGTATAGAATACTTCCGCGTTGGGCGGGGATTGAGTCAGGGGAGGGGGGGGGGAATGACGACGTGCATGACGAGGTCACTAGTGATAGGAGGTTGAGGTGGGGCGGGAGTGACGACGTTTAAGGTGCTATGGAAACGTGTCCAGTCACAGGAGGGTGGGCGTGTTGGCTATGTTCATTTGCGATAGGAGGAGCGAGCCTCTCCAGGCAAGTAAACATTAACCAGTCTAAATCAAGCAATTATATAGTTGAGATGTACTATTCATGTCGGATTATGACAAGTGATCAAGCATACAGAGATAACTTCATAGGAGGTAACAGATGAATGCTATACCTTGTTTGGTCGAACATAACCAAGAGGGGACACTGCGTGTTCACATATGGTGGGAGTTTCACAGTGATTGGATGTGGATGTGGGGCGGGGATGACAACGTTTTTCTATAGTAATTGAAACGTTGTCATCCCCAGGCACGGACAGTATTGTGCATTAATGGCTGTGAGGTTCCCCAGGCAGAGTAGAATACCAGGCACTGGACAAGTCATGTGTACTGAGCTACAATGCAGAAAAATCAAGTACCCCAAAGAAATATAAAACTTTAGCTGAACGAAGACATTGGAGGCCCTGGAGGGGGCAATATTTTTTGTACTTGCTCGGGGATTGATGCCCGACTCCGCCAGGAGGGGGGCTTTACCCCAGCATGGGACTTTTATATGACCCTAGCTTGTTGGTGTGGGTATTAAAGGCAGGTGGTATTCATTCGAGGGTCGTTTTTCTTTGAAGCTGGCTCAACATCCTTAACTTATGGGCAGGATGCACTTTGCGTTGTCTTCAGGGCCAGACTGGCTACAGGGCGTTTTGGCATGCTGCCGAGCTGGGGGCTGATTTCGTTGATGGGGACCTCCATGTGCTGAACAAAATTCGTTTTGCTTTGTTTATTTCGAAGCACACGCAGGTCTCCATCAACGAAACTAGCCCCCACCGCAGTGACATCAGCCCCCAGCTCGGCAGCATGCCAAAACACCCGGTAGCCAGTCCGGCCCTGATTGTCTTGTGGTCCCTGCGGACCCAGATTGATCCAGGGATGAAGGCAAAGACAAAGGAAATGGAAGGAAAAACGTTTTGCTGTCCTCAGTAGTCACCATCACCCTCAGGACCAGAGACAACTGAGGACTCCTCTCGCCCCATAACTGGGTTTGGGGAGACGGGCAAACTTGTCACCAAGCCTCAAACTTCCAATGACTATGGGCATGAATGGCACATAACAACATAGAATGGTGTCATTTGGGGACTTTAGGATAACACGCAATACTACACTGCCTTAATTGAAATTTCACCTGGGCCTACTAATAGCCCACTTTCTCACACATGCTATTAAAGGTAGCAGCAGTGTCACAACAAGGACAGTGGCAGCACTGTCATGCCATGGAAGGAGGAGGCAGGGAAACACTGTCAAAGAAGGGAATTGATCACATCTTGAATCCAGTGGCAGCAGTGTCACACACCATGAAGGTGGCGCAGGTGTCACACGGTGGAAGTTAGCCGGAGTGAAGAACCATGCAAGGTAGCAGCAAGTTTCTTTGATTGAAGCTGGCAGAAGAGTCGCACCACAGAAGTCGGAAGGGTCGTCGTATTGTAGGTTTCAGCCATGACAGGTGGTGTCGAGAAGGGAAAGGTTCTCTTCGTGGCTCTGGAGAACATGTACCCTTGCTTCTAATTCATCATAGCAAGCTCTTCATTATTTACCTCCATGACAATCATGCATTTGCATTCAAGGCCTGTTCAGAGACATAGATTGTGACCAGTAGTGGGCCTCTGTGATACGAAGGGGAATAACATGGGCGTCCTCCTTACAGAGAATGTCTACTGTCAGTTCATGGACCTGTCAAGAGCTGACAGTGGTGGCAGCAATAAGTTTGTAGTGGCAAGTCAGACTTTTGTGCCCGTCTCTGCCAAGCATAGTTGCTTACTGATCCCTCCTGCACTTTTTAAATTTGTCTTTGTGACTGAGGGTGAGGCCTAGAAGCCCTGAGGTATCACAGTAGCAAGACCTGAAGTCTGCGCTCCTGGGTCTGCAAGCCACGGTGCAACTGGATTCCTTGTTACTTTCGCTAAAGCGGACAAGTTCCTGAAGCATCAGGTCACTAAATAATCCTGACCACATTCTACAGTCTATACAGAAGAACCAGAGAACAAGGGGAGGTATTGTGCAGAGGTGGAAAGCATCCCCCAATGTTAGAGTGAACTTTGACCAACACCACGCACTCACCATTGGGAACCGGTGTGAGATACTAGCTTGTTTGGATGGTGGGTTTGTGAGTGGGCCCGTGGAAGAATCCAAGAGGCAAGATCTACTTAACTATGAGCTGCTCATCTTAGGAGCAAACTCCCTTCACTTTGCCCTGCCAAAGCTTACCTAAACTAATGTGTGCAGGAGCACTTGTCATGACTATGTCTGCTGGGCCAGAAAAGAGGCACTGTGATCCTCACTCGATGCGCCACATAAGCACATTCTGAACTGGACAACCACCGAAGACCTGCAAGAGTTGCCTTCGCCACTGGAACTAAACAGGCAGAAGGTAGTGGCGAAATGGGGAAAATATCACCAAAGGTGAGACTTAATGATTAAGTGAGTAAATAACCGCAATCACTTGCAATATTCAGTTCGACCTCCATGTGAACTTTGCCCATCCCATCTCCCACAGGAGGGCCAAGGAGTCTATTTTTGCACTAGATTTCTGCACCCGATTACCTCTGTTTCTCAGGAACAGCATAGCCTGTCTCACTGAAGCCACCGAATTATTACTTAAACGGAGTGAAATAATTTAAACGCCTCCAGTTTGGATGTACCATATTGCACTGTATGTAAACAATAAAACACTTAGGGCCATATGTATGAACACATTTTCCCATAGACACAGAATGGGTAAAACCCTTTGATTCATCTGGCCCTTAGGGCCACTTAGGGCCAGGTGTGCAAAAAAGTCAGTTTGCAATTTCCTAATTGTACATTTTTGCCACTCTTAAGAAGGAAATCGCAAACATACATGTACACATGTGTCTACTACACATTGTGTGATTCCCAATGGGGTGCAATTACACCTGCCTCATTAATATTCATGAGGTAGATCTCGATTTGCGACCCATTAGGAATGGCCTGAAATCACAGGGATAGTGGCCTGCTAGGGTCAGCAGACGACCATGTCTGTTATTGCTTTTTAAATAAAGCATTTTTTGTTTTTTGTGATGCAGCACTTTTTACGTAAAGGAAAACATGATGCAGTTCAAAAATAAAAAGGGAAAGCTACCTTTTCATTTTTTGAGAGTTGGCAGTGGTCCATTTGAACACTACCTGCTCTTCAAAAATGATGGTGCCCACATTCACAAAGAGGAAGGGGTCCCTTGGGGAGCCCTTCCTGTTTGAGAATGAGTTACAACCAACTTGAAATTGGTGGTAACTGCAAATGATTTGCGACTGCATTATCGTTGGCAAAATATTTCCACATACCAATGTGACTCGCTATTCAGAAGGGATGCCCTTTACACCCTCCTTTCCAATAGCAACTCGCAAATCCTATTTTGAGAGTCGATAATAGGTTACGGACTCGCAAAATGTGGTTGGTACATGACAAAAAGCATTTAACACTTGCAATAGCCCAGATGGACCATTTGCAGCAGGCAAAAAGCTTTGTACATCTGTCCTTTACTCTATTATGAGACACACACTAGATGGATATTGATGAATTAACTAATAATAGATGGTTTGTTGAGTTTTGGTTCTCTAAGCCAACACTACTTCCCTGAGGACTTCCACGGAGTACTCAATTTCGCTACAATGAAAGCCAAGTACTAAAGGGGTGTACTAAGTACTCAGTTTTACGCTCAATGTTAAGATAATACACCAATGGTAAAAGACACAGGGCCCGATTCACAGAATTAACTTACGACAAAATCTTAAACTTACTACCATTTTGGTATTCACAGAAGGCACTTACTCATTTCTGTATTCACAGAAGTTCGGATTCCTAGCTTTAGGACTCCTAAATGCCTTCTGTGAATACCGAAAGTCTTAAAGATAGGATTTTTCTCAGTTTAGGAGTAGTAAAGTTTCGGCAAGGTGTATTTAATTATATTAACCTTGGACGGGTCTGAGACTATCGGTTGAGAGGAATTAGTGGGTTCTGAAGGCTTGTATTGAGCAGCTAACATTTGCTCATTACAATTTAATTTAGCCACAATAGGGCTCAACTTGGCATCCAACAGGCCACAGATGGTAGATTTAAGGGCCTCCAGCGTGGCCATATTGACTGAATTCGGGGCAAGAAACGCAGGAGCCTTGTTTTTAATTACATGTTTAGTGGGAGCATTAGGTTTGGGCTTTTTAGCTTGGCTCCCCATTGGTTTACATTTTCTTTTCACGCTCACATTGGGCCTTGGGGACACCCTTGAAGGTTGCGGGGTGTAATCAACACCAAGGGCCATCGCTGTTATGAAGTTAAATCTGTCCCTTCATTTCCCAGTGTAAGAGAGGGGGTGCCACTCTTCCTATTCCCCATGATCACAACGGGCAACAGTGGCCTGGGTGGCACCTCCCGGGGAGTTTCTAGTAAAGGGGATAAGGTCTTGAGAACCTGAGAGACATTACCCAACCCTGGTGATGAAAACATGCTCACTATGTCACTGGCCGTGTCCCTTGACGATTTATTTGGCCCACCCCGGGAAGTGAAAGGAGCGTTAGAGGGGGATCTAGAGAGACGTCGGTTCACTAATTCGATCTCCTTGTCAATAACTGAGGCAGCTCTTGACAAGAAGGCGTCCATAGTTGTAACAGTAGACCTAGTTGTGGCTGTTGCCCTCTCTTGAAAGACCTGTGTCTTCCGCCTCCCCATGGCTTCAGACCTGGGCAAGCCCTCAAGGCCTGCAATAGATTAACAACAGGGAGACAAATAACCACAAACAGTTTTGCCGCAGCAGAGATATAAATAGCCACAGTAAAAACCCAAGTAAGGTCTACCTCCCACATAAAAGAGCGATACCACAACACTTCAAGTTATACACCTGCTCGGTGGAAGCAAAGACACTAACCAGAGTAAGAGCAAAATGTCATGCGCCAAATGTCAGAGTCAAGAGGGATGGCCCAGCCCAGCCTCTTCCGGCCACTGAAGGGCGCAGGATGGGCACGCCCTTGGCCACGCGCGTCTCGCACTGCGGGAGCCCGCAGCCCCTTTTGAGCGCCTCCTGGTGCTGAGCGGAGTGGTGCGCGGAGTGCGAGCCACAAGGAATGCAGAGAAATGTAGTCCCGGTGGTACTGCGGGCAATGGCGGTCTCTGGGCGCCTCGCGCTGGTCTTCACAGTGGCCCCAACAGTCCCAATGGTAACAGCAGAGGCACAGGCGGTAGGTGAAAGGCGGGCTCCTACACCGCAAGAGCCCTCAGCCCCTTTTGAGTGGCTCCTAGCACTGAGTGGTGCGGTGCGCGGCGTGCGCGCTGCACGGAATGCAGGAAAATGTAGTCCCAGTGGTACTGTGGGTAAAGGCGGTCTCCAGGCGCCTCGCGCCGGTCTTCACAGTGGCCCCAACAGTCCCAATGGTAACAGCAGAGGCACAGGCGGTAGGTGAAAAGAGGGCTGTCAATTCAATTTGTCATTTTCCAAGCCTAAAAGTCCCCTCTTAATGCACACAAGCCACCCTATAGTATTTCCTAGGTAGTTCATAGGGTGGGATGCTGTGTAAGTAAAAGGTAGGACATGTCCTTATATGTCCTGTATGTAGTGACAAACACCCAAATTAGTTTTTCACTACTGTGAGGCTTGCTCCTCTCATAAGTTAGCACTGGGAATTGCTTAATAAACTTTTAGGCTTTAATTTCTTAATAGAAAGGAGTAGTTGCTTCATGTTTTATATCATTGGAATGGTAATGATAAAACCTCTTACTAGTAAGTTGGATTAAATATTTTTATTTTATAAGTGCCACTTTTAGAAAGTGGCTATTTCGCTGTGGTTACTGCTGTGTGTGCCAGCAGCCTATCTCCAAGACACATCTGGGGTGGGCGACAGATTTACATTGTGCATTGTGCAGCCACAAACACAGGAAGGTTAGGTGTGTCTAAGCACTTATCTGCATTTTGGTGGCTTCTCCTGGGTAGGAATGGAGGGAGGAGCTGACACATTTAACCAAACAGGTAGTGTCCTGTTCCCACACAAAGGACTGATTACCACCTACTGACAGCCTGGAGCCAGGGTTGGGAAGGAAGGACCTCTGTATACTGTAAAGACCCGTTTTGAAGTCACCCCCATTTCAAAGGTCCAACTGGGTATGAGTGCTGGATCTCTGATCTCTGAAGACAGTACACTACTGGACTTGTGAAGAACTCTGCTTTGAAGAAGGACTGCTGTACTGCTACAAGTACTACCATTCTGCTAGACTGCTGTTCTGGAAAAACTATTTTTCTGCTCTGCTGTTTGCTGCCTGCTACTTGCTGCCCTCTTCCCTGCTTAGGAAAAGGACTGGACCCATCTCACTTGAACCCAGAGTGACTCCAAGGAGTTGCTGGCCTGCCCCCTGTTCTGAAGTCTTAGGGCCATCAAAGACTTCCTTCAATGCTAAAACAGCACCTGGACTCTGTCATCTGTGAGTCCTGC
Organism: Lissotriton vulgaris; assembly: GCF_964263255.1. NCBI lineage: Eukaryota > Metazoa > Chordata > Amphibia > Caudata > Salamandridae > Lissotriton > Lissotriton vulgaris. The sequence continues at coordinate 1,090,040,824 of NC_141687.1, read as the reverse complement.
CATACCAAAGGATTCCAATCCAGTCTTGGGCCCTTGGAAGAACTTTTCTGTGCTGATCCAACAGAATCCACACATTTACGAGGTTGCGCTGATCGGAACTGACACATTTCCCTTCGGCACTGATGCAGCTGCTCTTCAGTGACATTGCTTCAATGGACTGCGCAGCTTGATGATTACAGGCTGCACCTTTATTGCAAAGGAGCTTGTCTGCGAAGTCTCAGTGACTGTGCAGATCGGAATCTGATGCAGTCTCTCCATCCACAGGATCGATGACGCATAGCCTCTTCTTCTCATCACACTAGGACTTCGAATTTGAAACTTCCTCCATCCAACGTACTTTTTCATGGAGACCTGCATGCATCCTGTAGCTGGCCTGCGCTCCGTCGTGATCAGCCTGAACTTTGGATTTACCCCGGTTTAGCGTGACCAGATGTCCCCGGTTGGCATTTTAAGACTCTATGCACTATATTTTGATTTAATCTTTAAAAATTCATAACTCTGGTGCTACATATTGATTTTTTGTAATTCTGGTCTTGTGTTAATCATAAAAATATAATCTATTTTTTTGATCCTGTATGACGTATTTTTGTGGTGTTTTTTTCATTGTGTTTCTGTGTGTGTGTGTATTGCACGAATACTTTATTCATTGCTAATTTAGATAAGCCTGACTGCTCTGTGCAAAGCTACCAAAGGGTGAGCACAGGTTATCTTTTAGTGTGTATCTAGCTATCTTTGAGTAGATTTATAGTCCCTACCTGAACATGTTGCATACATCTGCCAACTAGAAATCCCATTTCTAACACTCACCAACTGTAAAAATAAATATTTTTGGTACAAATTCAAATGCCTTGCTTTAGTTACTTTTAAAGTTGAACTCCCAAACAAATAAAAAGAAACTGAACATTTTTGTTTTTGAATCATAGAAAAAGTTTCTTTTTAGAACCCACTTTATTGGTTAAAAAATAGAAAATAATGTAATGTTGTTTGACACATCTGTACATTAAATTGTGCAAATATGGGTCTGATGTAGAGTTTGGTAGATTGAGTTTACTTCATTAGGATGGAGGGCTGTCACCTCGCCAATCAGAGGGACCTTCACCCACCAGATTGAGAGATGTATATCAACCCGAGACAGGGGGTGGCTGCAGGGCCTGGGCCGGAGAATACACTCTTCACACCTCGTCAGCATGGTTGGGACATTTGAGGATAGGATCTCCTGCCCTTCCATAGATAGGCATGGAGGTGGAAGGAGTGCCCGGTCTGAACTTCTACTTTCCTTATGGTCCCCAGAAAGATGAGGAACTCCGGAGACAGATACCAAAAGAGAAAGGTGTCCCTCATTGTCTTCCTAGTCACCTCCAGAAAAGATGGGGGCACCCAGGATTGTAGGTTCTCATGGGAGATGGCTCAATGTACACCCTCTCACTCCCTCCATTTCTTTATTAAATTCCACAGGGGTTTGAAAAGCTCATGGAGCACAATGGTACAATGTTACTTGTTCAAAGTCATACCTGTTCCCCAGGGGAACACGCTTCTTCTGTGGGGTCTCCGCTCCCAGTGGGTTGTTATTGACACTTTTGGTGTCTTTTTCTTACTGGTGGCCAGTTCTAGCCACTAGGAAGGATTTTTTCATGCCTCCTGTCCCATCAACATGGCCTTGGGATCAGGGGGTATTCCCCCTGACCCCCTATATGGCTTTTCCTTTTTTATATCAGGAGTCCTGTAATCACTAGTGCCACAGATGTTATGTAAATATATATTACTCTGGTGTTAACCCTCAGCACAGAGTTTGAGATATCTGTATGGTTGGTCCCTCAACAGTAAGGTATCACGGTACTCCTGTGGTACCAAAATTCAGAAAATACTCAAACCTGATAGGTTGAGAGAGCTTTTTCTCCTGTTGACCATTCTGCTACCACAGTATTGGTTCCTCACTTCCAAAATTGTATGATCCTCTGGCCTCATCTTTTAAGAAATGCAGCCAATACAGGCCTGGGGCACTCAATAACCTCGTTCTGAATTTGAGAAAAAGGGGGAAATAGAGAAATAGAGGTGAGGTGGGTGAAAATGCCCTGAGATGAGAAGGCTAGGGAACGTCACACCTTTTTATTCAGCTAAAGAGTTGTGTTCTACTCAGTGTTCCAAAATAGCATATGTGGGCTAGCAAGGAGAGCGAGCTTGTGACAACTAGGTGGCTGACCATCGAACATTCGGCAAAACTTTTTTTTTTGTACACAAGTTTTGATACCCTATTTTGCTGTAATGTTTTGTTAATTCCCCAAAATAGGAAAATTCCAGAAAAAAATAAAAATATTGAAAATGCAAAACCAGTTCTTGTTAGAACTACGTTTATTAGGTAAAAATAGAAAACAAATGTATGTTGCTTGTCATGCCAGGAGCAAGGTAAGGTAAGATGTGGTGAGAGGTGAGGAAACATTCCAGAACATGGGAAAACTTTGTTGCCCTAAAAGATTTAGGGATTAAATCAGGTCCATTTTTAGGGCAGCGTGACTGGTGCTCCATCACCCTTTCCTGATCTCGGGGCTGCTGTGTTTTGAAATACCTATGGGATTAAAAGCATCCACTACAAAGTGCCTTGTGTATCTAGCAATTTTCAGGTAACAATAAAAATGTCTAGATGACTGTTGGGGCCTCATTTATGAGGACTTGCGTCAGTTTAGCCCTTCCGATGCATCACTATTTGTGACGCATCGGCGGCGTAAAACATGCCTCCTGTTGTGCACTATTTACAAAGTGACGCATCTAAGCAGATGCGTCACCTTGTAAACCCCTGCGCTACATTATACCTGCGTCACGTATAATCAGACCCCCCAGGATATAGCGGCATGGATTAGCAAATTTAGCGGCACAAAAATGGAAATTTAGCGGCACAAATATTGAAATTTAGCGGCATTTTTGCGGCACTTTATTTTACAAATAATCATTCATTTTCAGCCTTAAATCAATGGAAACTGTTTTAGCAGAGTATTCCACTTTGAAATAGGCCTGTTTAAAGTGTCTGCAGCTCTACGGAAGCACACCTCCAGTCCTAACCTTGTGGGAGGGAGCTGCATTTCTCCCTGGGATGTTCTAGTGCCCACGTGTGCACCTCTGCAGGGGTAACAAGCGCTATATAATTGGAAACCTTTTTTCCTCTTCTATCCCTCCGCTATCCTTCTGAATCCAAATAACTGACTAACCTATCCACCACTCAATTTATTTTCATATTTCACTATACTAATTCAACACTAATCCTTCTTGGATTCCAGAGTAGCGTGCTACGCGCCAAAAAAGCGCTTTGACACCTCGTCCGGGGTAGTAGGTGGTATATAAATGCAATTACAATACTATGAACTCCCTTGCTTAATGTTTTGGGAGACAGTGCACCCTGGCAACCCATTAAGGGGAACACTATGTAACTTTTTCTGTAGGATAGGGCAGTTTTTTGCCGCTCTGACACAAAAACTGACCATTGTGCTCCGGGGGTGGGTAGTAAGCCATTGTCTGCATTCCTGAATGTTTGGCGAGAGCAGAGGGGTCTGTTAATCAGCTGAAGTGGATCCAGAGCGCAGGGAGTCTGCATTCCCCCAAGCCCCATAGGTCATCAAACCATTCCTAATTAGCCCTATAACCTTATGGAAAGTGTCATTTCTGTCTGGGTGGTGTCGCATCTGGGGGATTGGCAAGGGATTTAAAAACCTGTGCTGTCTCCCAGGTAATCCTCTTTTGTCCTCTTCAACTCTGGATCAGAAAAAAAATAAAAGGTAGAGGACACGCAGGTCTCCACTTATGGTTACTGGTTCTGTAACTATACAAACTCTGCATTCAACTGCAGGTTTATGTGCTTTTCTGAGTATATATTATGGAAATGTTTCCTGGTGGTGGGAATCTAACTCGTGGAGGAGGAGGGGTGTAAATATTGTACATTGGTGAAATGCTGTTATCATTATGTGCATCGTCACGATATGTAACGTGTTTTTCAGTGTACACATTTGCATACAATCTGCACCATTCATAAACCTGCGACTTTATACATTTGGAAATCAATCTGAGCTACGGTCTACTGTTGAATACGCAAACTTGTCAAGTGTACTTCTTTCTTAATTGGTAGTGTGAAGGTTGGAGCACATATGTGCACACTGAAGACCGTAATGGTTTTACGTGGTTTGCACATGTTTGTCTTTCTGTATTTGATTGTTTTGTGCGTTTGCATTTGTTTACATTCGTGACTGCATTTCTCTCTCTCTGAATGTGTTCTCACGCGTGTCTGTGTGCGTTTCTCGCCTTCTGCATCTGAATGTTTCTGTGTGTTCATGTGTGCATAAATGAGCGTTTGTGTGCCTACCTGTGTATCTGTGTACGTTTCTCTTTTTGTATCTTCTTATTTTGTGCGTATGCGTTTGTTTACATGTGTGACTGCGTTTCTCTCTCACTCAATGTGTTCACATGAGTGCCTGTGTGCATGTTCCTCTCTGTATCTGAATGTTTGTTAGTTTACACGCGTGACTGTTTATTTTTCTCTGTGTTTGAATGTTTGTGTGTGTGTTTACAAGCGTGACGATGTGCATTCCTCAACCCTGTATCTGATTGTTTCTGTTTGCATGTGTGACTGTGTGTTTCTCTTTCTGTATGTGAATGTTTGTGTGTTTTTTAGTTTACACATTCGTCCTCGCAGGCAGGGATGCCTGCACACAAGGTCACAGGCAGGCACCTCTACCCGGCGGCTTATCCTAATTGCAGCCGCGCCGACACCCGCAGAAACCAGGCGGCCTTACCCCCCAAAGAGGAGGAATGCCCTCTGATCCACCCCGAGTGGAGAGACGGTTACTGACAGCTCGGGTGGGGGATGAGTGGGGAGAGACTGACTGCCCCGGGCCCCAAGGCTAGAGGCTGGGATCCACGAGGAATAACCTGGCCACTCTCTCTCAGCTATTGGACAGGAGATAATGTGTTTCTAAAACCCGCTCCCACACTGAGCATACCGTGTGATCGTGAGCGAATAGTAGGGGGGGGGAAGAAGGTACTGCGGGAGACCGCGTCCAAGCTTTCGGGATTAGAGAGACCCGTGTGACAGGCTGGACGCCACTATAGAAACGCGCATGTTGTTCAGTGGCACAGCCAGACAGTGTATGTTTGGAAAGACCCCTTCTATTCAGACCTGGTACAATTTCTCGCAAGTTTTACACAGTCCCCCTTCCTCTTAGCAGTTTTTGTTCTTCCCCGAATGTCTGCCTGCAGCAACTCTTGCTCACTGCGCTGCCTCTTAGCCTTTCATACCACTCTCACCTCACTGCAAACCCTGCAACCCTGCACCTTCCCAGCCCATCACTGTTCTATTTAAACATCCCCTGACTTTTCCAAATTTCGCGGGCAGTTTTGTAAAAATCGCGGCATTTTTACAAAACTGCCGATTTCGCGATTTTTTTGCAAATCGCGAAATCGCGAAATCCTGGAGGGTCTGTATAATGTATGAAGGGGGGGTGTTCACCCCGCAAAAAGCCTCATAGAAGCGACGCAGGGAAACCAATGAGATTTCACTGCATTACTTCTAGGACGCCGCTGCGACAAAATCTTGCGCCTGCCTTACAGCAGGCGTAAGACTGACCCAGGCCCTTTCACATGGGGCTTGCCCCATGTGAAAGGACGCATTGCTGGAGTTGCATCACTTTTGTGACACACTCCAGCAATGTGTCATTTTAGTGCATACAGATATTTCAGAAATATTGACGTATCTGTAACTCCTTGCGACATGTTGCGTCATACATTAAATATGACGCATCAGTTATGTCGCAAGGAGTGTGCACATAAATGAGGCCCCTGAAGTTTATGCCTGCTGAAGGGTGGTCACAGATTTTAGTGGCAGTTTCCACTCAATACGGAGTAGAGCAGTGTGGATATGCCTGCTGCAGGGCATATGTACCAGGCAGATGACAGAGTTGTGTTTTATGTAAATGGCTCAGTTGGTTACTGTTTTTGCCAGAGAGATACTTTCGTTTCTTGCACTTCATAAGTTGCAATCACAGAGTAGAACGGAGTTGTGAGCTGTCATCGGGAGCTGCATGCAAACTGCAAGGTATAAGTCGAAACCTTTTGGTTTTTTCCTGTGAGTTTTGTTGCCCTGGTGTTGCCTTTGGGTCATTTGGGTGTAAATAATTTCCTACTGGTGGGGCCAACCCCTCCACAGTGTTGCGTCTTAGATCCTGAGTTTGTTTCTCCAGACTAAGCACTCTTAAAGTATATTGCCTGCCAATGTGGCTGGAGTGCGTCGCCTGCACCACGTGGTCCTCTTTATCTTTTGCGACATTTCCTGTTCATTCAATTTGCACGCGAGTGAATCATTGTGTCTATGTAGTGTGTGTGTGTGTGTGTGTGTATGATGTGGCGTGCACCCTGCACGAATATGTTTGGTGCCGTAGGACAAATTAAATAGCTGTGAGGGGCTGTGGAGGGATGGAGACCGTGTTGGAGGGTGGTGTTGGGGGAGTTTGTTGAGTGGGAGGTCAAAGAGGGTCACCAGCAAGGATTGTCGTACTGGAAGCCACCAGCGCTAAAGCCGGCCCTGGATTAAATCTTGACCAATGGAAACAATTGTGGAAGTAAACACCAACCCAAAAAATAGTTCCTCAGATGTCATTGTTCTAAATCAGGATGTAACAATGTATATGCTTTTCTTTGTTTGTCTGGAAAGAGAGATTTGTTACAATTAGAATCAATCATAGACATTTTGGAATATATCTAGAGGTTTTTGAAAAGCCTGTTGATGATGACTGGGGAAAGCTGTTCGATAAATTATCTTTCAAAGGAAGGCTACCATGGCATGACACGCCTGCCATATTCAACTTTGCAATATTGTTGCCACCTTCAATGGCATGGCACTACTTCCACCATTCGTGACTTGACTCTGCTGTCACCATTCATAACGTGAGACTGTTACCACCTTCCATTGTATTATTTATTCACACAAAATGTATTAGGTTTATTAAAATATACATACAATTTTCAACATCCAACTTAGGACCATTGTCATGTCAATATGCTACAATGGCATATGACCCGCTAGTACACACCTAAACGCATAGTTAGTATAATACCTACATGTGCATAACTCCTAACGACAACATGTTCCAGTGTGTACATTTTTTACTTTGACATTAAATATTGCATTTTGTATTTTTAGACCACATTCTGCATTTCTAAATAATCCTATAACAATTACCCCAGGGCACCTGCCCCCAGCCACAGTCATCCAACCGGGAACACAATAAAAAGGCTGAAGTACAGACAGAATAAGTCTATAACATTTCACAAAGAGATCTGCACTTAACCGGGACACGCAACACCATTCCTTGCAATACAACAAGTTCAGATGCATCTTGTAGGGGGCATCTGCCTCCTGCGTACAATGCTTCAGCCACAGTGTCATCAACCCAACATTGCCGGCGTAAGTACCTGCCAACCCTTAAACGCATCACATATCACATCCCACGCAATTGCTATTGGTATTTTTCTCAGTCACGTTTGCTCCTCCCTACGTATTGCAGCACTTTCAACAAGACTCCATTTAATCACCTCCTTTCTCCATGTCTCTAGGCTTGGGGGTCTTACAGCCTTCCACCGACTAGCGATATGCCTCTTTGGTAGTATTAGCGCTAGGTTAGCAAAGCACGCTTGTACCTGATATCCCTTTGGCTGAGGGTATAATCCCAGAAGACTGCTCTTTGCTGTGTGCCATGTGTTTTCCCTACAGTATCAGCAAGCACATGTGCAATCTGTGTCCAATAGTACATTATTGCTGGACATGTCCACAGCATATGCATAGACCCGGCATCCTCCTCATCTCACCTCGGGCTTTTTGAGAGAGTGGCAGGAAACATCTTGTGGAGTCTATGCGGAGTGAGGTATGCGCTCTGTATGATCAGAAATTAAATACATTTGAACCGTGCATTGCGGGGCACTATAGTCGGGTACTCCAGTATTTTTGCCCATCCTTTGTCCCGCAGACCCTCTGTCACATCTAGCTCCCATTTAGTCCACAGCACCTCTAGTGGGGATCCGACTGTCTCTCGTATGCCTACATAAATCCATTATATGAGATGTCTGCCATTTCCCATCAAATAAAGCATAGGTACAAATGAGTTAGTGGGCGGTTCTTGTCCAGTTGGGGCCCATAGCCCTTTCACACAATGAGATAGTCCTGCTTGTAGGAGGAATAAAGTATCCAACAAGCCATTGGTATTTGTGAAGTCAGTGTGCCACATCAGTGTGCCCTCTTGAAACAACCGTAGCTATCCACCCCTCCTCCCATTCTGGTATTTGTCCCCACATGACCACTCCCGACGAGTTGGGCAATCCTACAAAAGGGATGTTTGGTGCATAGGGTATATACAGATGTGTGCATTTTTGGCAGAATTCCAGTATTTTAAGGCTATTTGCAATAGTGGGGAATTTGTAGCGTCAATCGGGCGTGCGTCAAATACTTTTGCATGTAGTTTATCGTGTGTCAGCATCCTGGGCATATATCCAATTTCCTGCAGGTTTCGACCCACAAGCCAGTATGAAAGCCATTGCAATTGGCTCGCCATACAGTAGGCCCTAAAATCAGGGGCTCCCACCTCTCCAGCAGTGGTTGGTAGTTGCAATTTTCTGAGTCCCACTCTCCTTCTACCCGTGCCCCAGACTAAGTCTATCAATAGGGTGTCTAAGAGCCAGAATATGCTAGCCGGGAGAAATATTGGGATTGTTGTGAAATAGTACAGCACTCTAGGCAACATTACCATCTTCGCGATGGCCAGACGCCCTGTGACCGACAATGGCAGAGTAGTACAAAACGCTATTTGGGAGCACAGCGTGGTTATTGCTCTCTGCACGTTGCCGTCCAGCATGTCTTGCTGGTTCAATATATATATGCACCAAAATACTTAAATGTGACTGGAGTCACTTGAACCTCGTTGTCGCCAAACCCAACCACATTTGGCCCTCTTGGTAATTAAAAAAGAAGGCCACAAACTTGTCAAAATGTATTTGGAGACTGGATATCTGACAACATTTTTCGAAAAGTGCTGGTGCCACAGGAATACCACTGTATAAATCCAGGGTATACAAAATTATGTCATCAGCATACAGCGACGCAGCATGCATCATTGGACCTATTGATATGCCCCAATTTGGGGCTAACAGGTGCAGTCTGTGTGCAAGAGGTTCAACTGCTAGAATAAAGAGCATGGGGACAGGGGCAACCCTATCTTGTACCCCTATGAACCCCATATTACGCTGATATATGTACTCCCATCTTAACACGTGCCGTTGGGGTGGCTATAATAACCTAACCCAGTTAATGTATTCAACGGGTATCACATATAAGGCCAGTGCCTCAGGCATATATTCCCAGCTTAGCATGTTGAACGCCTGCCGTATGTCTAGGGATAGGCAGCCCGCCCCTGGAAAACCTTCCAGGGGGGAGCCCACATTATTTGATATAGTCGCCTCACTTTCTGAGCAGTGCTCCTACATGGCACAAACCCGCATTGGTCCACATGTACCAACGTGGTGACGTAGGCCAGTAAGCGCGTCGCTAAGATCTTACTTAAGATTTTATACTCAGTATTTTGGAGTGACAATGGGCGGTATGCTGCAATATCAGTTGAATCACGCCTAGGTGTGGGCAGTGACACTACCAGAGCCTGTTTAGTTGCCTGGGGAAGAACCTCTCTCTCGGCAGAGGCCATATACAATGCGCTCAAGTGGGGCGCCATCTCCTTGGCCTAGGTAGAGTAAAATTCTGCAGGGAGGCTATCTAGCCCTAGGGTCTTATTTCACGTCAAGGCCCAGATCGCAGCCAGAATTACCTCTGTATTAATAAGTGACTTCAGGTATTCCTGGTCAGTAGTGGCAAGCCTCGGCAGCCGCATTCCCTGGAGAAACTCCCTAATTTCTGGCATACAGGAAAGCCCGGGGGCACCGTACAAACAGGTATAGTACTGCTGGAATGCCTCATTGATTGTGACTTGGGTAACAGCCATAGCTCCCAATGGGAGGCAAATCTGTGTTATTGAGGTCTCTTGGGGTTGATCTCTAATAATGCGTGCTCAGAAGGTACCCGCTTTATCATCCTCTACATGTCTTTTCTGGATTTAGGCTTTATAGTCGATTTCTCTTAACCGCTCCATCAAGTCAGCATGCTCTATCTGTCTATCTTGCATTTCACCCATCCGTTTTGGGAATTCTATGGCTGCTTATTCCAAGGGATCCAGTCGTCCCTCAACTTCGGCCAATTTGCGTGTTATTTCCTGTCTCGCTCCTCCCACTGCTCCAATGGAGGCGCCCCTCACTACCACCTTGAACACTTCCCATTCTATTAATGGTGAGGAGGCAGAGCCCACGTTCCTATTGAAGTAGTCTGCAACTGTAGCTGCCATATATACCCTAAAAACCCTGTCCTCGAGCATTTGGGGATTGAACATCCACATCGACACTGGTGTTGGTACATAATCCCACTGAAGAACCACCTCCAGCTGATTGTGTTCTGCAAGCGTTTTATCCAAATATGATATTTGCACCACTTTTGGGAGAAGGGAGGGGGAGCAGAAGACATGGTCTATTCTAGTGTGTACAGCGTGTATATGGGAGTAAAAGAAATATTCCTGTGTCGATGTGTGCTTGACTCACCACGCGTCTTTTATGCCACCCACCCACCCGTCCATGCCTCTAATGTCCTGGCCTGTCGAGTTGCCAATGCACCATGGAGAGGCTGGTTCAATCTCTTGAGCCGCACATCCAGGACTGCATTATAGTCCCCCCTAAGTATCCAAGGGTAATGTACCCAGTCAGCTAATGCATTGTTCAATTGTTGGAGAAACCCCTCCTGCTCCGAATTTGGTGCATAAATTCTCCTCATCACTAGCATCTGTCCATCCATCTCACCCCTCAGCAATACATATCTGCCCTCAACATCCACCTCTTTCTGTGTGAATGATAAAGGGGGTTGTTAAGGACTCTGGGTTGGGATTGTTGAAAATCTGAAGCACTTTTAAAAATGGACTTAAAATGAGACACCCATTCATCTTCTGTTATGATGGTGCCTAGTTCCCATGGCCTATCCTTCTCAAATAGGGGATGATTAATAATGCCCCAAAACATAGAGCTCCTACCTAAAGTATCTGGCTCCAACAGTTCTTGCCATGTTTCTTCCTTTAGTTTCCCCTTGCGAGTTGCCATTGCCTGTTTATATTTAGAGCGATGGGCACGAATCAGAGTTTGATCTCTCGGGGTCGCTTTTAAGGCTACCTTTAGATCTCTTGCAGCCCTGGAAGAGCAAGAGTCAAACCATGAGGATCACATGACATCATCCTATGAGTGGGTGCCCTCAACAGAGCCCCAACCTTGCTGATGATCCCATCAAAGGCCTCAAGAACACCACCCGGGAGGGAGCAAGGGGAAACACAGGATGTAATTTCAGATGCACAAGCCACTTGTACCTTGCCGTAAAATGAATCCGGCGAGACTGGGACCACTTTAGATGGCGCATTCCATCCGTAGGTCTCAGCATACCAGGCACTGCCACCCTATCTTGACTAGACAGTATCCAACCTCCAAGATTCACACAAATAGGGTTATGATCGCTGAATACACTATCCATGATTCTAAACCCCCGAAGGTTGGACTGGAGCCCTGCTGAGATCAGGATATAATCTATAAAAGAGCCGTCCCCACGTCCTTTAAATGACGGAACGGACTGTATGCTAAGGGGAACAGAAAGGGACATAGATGATATCAGGTCAAACTCATTAAGCACGTTATTAAGCGCTTCCCCTAGGCAGAAAGCTCAAAATGGAAGCCCACATCCTAGCACACCCCAGCTCGCTCAGCTCACAACTCACTGTTCTACTCTATGATTGCAACTTAAGAAGTGCAAGCAACAAAAGTATCTCTCTGGCAAAAACAGTAACCCACTGAACCATTTACATAAAACACAACTCTGTCATCTGACTGGTACACGTGCCCTGCAGCAGGCATATCTACACTGCTCTACTCCGTATTGAGTGGAAACTGCCACTAAAATCTGTGACCACCCTTCAGCAGGCATAAACATCAGGGGCCTCATTTATGAGAAATGACGCATCGCTGTGTGAAAGTAGCGATGCGTCGCTTCTCAGTGCGCACTCCTTGCGACATACCGGTTGCGTCATATTTAATGTATGACGCATCATGTCGCAAGGACTTACAGATACGTCAATATTTCTGACGTGTCTGTATGCGCAAAAGTGACACATTGCTGGAGTGTGTCGCAAAAGTGACGCAACTCCAGCAATGCGACCTTTCACATGGGGCAAGCCCCATGTGAAAGGGCCTGGGTCAGTCTTATGCCTGCTGTAAGACAGGTGCGAGATTTTGACGCAGCGGCGTCCTAAAAGTGATGCCGTGAAATCTCCTAGATTTCACCGCGTCACTTCTATGAGACTTTTTGCGGGGGAACACCCACCCTGCATCCATTATAGGTGACGCAGGTATAATGTAGCGCAGGGGTTTACAAAGTGACGCATCTGCTTAGATGCGTCACTTTGTAAATAGTGCGCAACAGGAGTAATTTTTTACGCCGCCGATGCGTCGCAAAAAGTGATGCATCGGAAGCGCTAAACTGACACAAGGCCTCATAAATGAGGCCCCAACAGTCATCTAGACATTTTTATTGTTACCTTAAAATTGCTTGATACACAAGGCACTTTGCAGAGGATGCTTTTAATCCCATAAAGTATTTCACAACACAGCCGCCCCAGAGATCAGGAAAGTGTGTCGGAGCACCAGTCACGCTGCCCTAAAAATGGACCTGATTTAATCCCTAAATCTTTTAGGGCAACAGAGCTTTCCCATGTTCTGGAATGTTTCCTCACTCCTCACCACATCTTACCTTACCTTGCTCCTGGCATGACAAACAACATACATTTACTTTCTATTTTTTACCTAATAGATGTAGTTCTAACAAGAACTTGTTTTGCATTTTCAATATTTGGTGAATTAGCTAGCTAGAACTAGCCACCAGTAAGAAAAGGACACCAAAAGTGTCAATAACAGCCCACTGGGAGCGGAGATCCCACAGAAGAAGCTTGTTCCCCTGTGGACCATATATGACTTTGAACAAGTATCATGGTGCCATTGTGCTCCATGAGCTTTTCAACCCCCTGTGGAATTTATTAAAGAAAAGGAGGGAGTGAGAGTGTGTACTTGAGCCATCTCCCATGTTAACCTACAATCCAGGGTGCCCTCATCTTTTCTGGAGGTGGCTAGGAAGACAATTAGGGACACCTTTCTCTTTTGGTATCTGTCTCCAGAGTTCCTCATCTTTCTGGGGACCATAAGGAGAGTAGACGTTCAGACCAGGCACTCCTTCCACCCCTATGCCTATCTATGGAAGTGCAGGAGATCCTATCCTCAAATGTCCCAACCATGCTGACGGGGTGTGAAGAGTGTCTTCTCCGGCCCAGGCCCTGCAGCCACCCCCTGGCTTGGGTTGATATACATCTCTAAATCTGGTGGGTGTGTAGTGTAGTTCCTATTTTCCCAATAGGCTCTGCGCATTGGAATAACATAAACAATAGTTTAGACATAGGACTGAGGTCAACTAGGTCTCTATTGAATATGTTAGACTTAATTAGGTTTGCCAGCTAGCTCAAAGGTCACTAGAAACTTTCTAGAATGAACAGGGAGGAGTGAACTTCCCTGATTAGACAAGAAGGGATTAACTTCTGACAACCGCATAAACATGACAACTTTGCTCCCCCAGAATAAGGAGTACATCTCCAGAGTTGTGTGAAAACAATAGATAGCTATTTCACTCAGTCAATCATGCATACTTAGTTTCACCAGAGTGCAAAGAAATAGAGAGAGGGCGTTTTCAATAAAAGGTGTTATTTATTGAGCAGTCTTCTTTCTCATGCAAGAGAAGTGAATTGCTACAATTGCAATACTTGTCATAAAGTAAAGTGCGTACAGTAAAAGGAGTATTATGAAATAATACTGTAAAAACATTGATATGGTTTCTGAGCCATATGATACTTAAAAGGTATAAAATATATACAATTACCTACAATGATAAAAGTTGACTAAACGTACTCAACCAATGTTTCTAAATACACCTACCCCAGTGTACCTAACCTAAGCCTAGTATGTGGGAAGGAGTAAATGAGTTTTTAAGTTAAGTTAGTTTTGCCAAGAATCTGGCTCAAGAATTCTCTAAGGATCTAATCAGCTCCGTACCTTGGTTTTAGAATGAAGGAGGTCTTGTATCTCGCTCTCAGGACTCGATCTCCCAGTTACCCGCAAGGGTGACTGGAAACACTGGAGCTGGATTTTCTCTGCAGGAGAAAAAGACAGCGTCTTTTTCAGTGCGTCAAATGGGAGGGACGGCTTCCTTCGACACTCGAATCAGCTGGGCTTCGCATAAGTAGATAGCCGCTCTTCTCCAAACCACCGTGTGTTGCTTAAGGCAAATGCTGGTATATTTATACCTGGAAGGTGCCGTGTTTGACGTAAGGTTGGACATAAGACGTCAATAAAAGATGTCACTAAGAACTGGCTGTTCTTTCGGACTCGCAGGAGTTCTAGGACAAATCAAAACAAAAGCATGGGGAATTCCCAGGTTGCTGGAGGTTTGAATTGTTGAAAGAACTCGTACTTTCTAGGAGTCTAAGGAAGTAGCCTTGCCGTATTTGGATTGCATTGGCTATTACTAAATATGGATATGATTCTTATGCCTTTATAAGGGTAGGATTTGTTATAACCGCATAAGGGCATAAATCAGGAATATTTAATTAGGGTCCTATATACGATCACAACACCCACTCAACGTATATTGTCCATCATTACTAAATACTAAGCAATATATAAACATATAGGTATGCATGTGTTTTCAAGCCCACCCCAAAATACATCAAATGCATTTGAAATGGTATAGATACACGAAAATTAGTATTATACTGTACGCTTTCAAGCAGTGGTGTCATTCAGTTAATGCAAATATAAATATCAGCTGAATGAATTGTGAAAATTACATTTATGAAATGGCTCTTAATACAGAAAAAAAGGTTGAGACCATTTCATCACATATTTATACAAGATTGTACATGTGCTAGAGGCTGATGCAAAAATATTGTCTCTAGAGTCTCTAGGAATAGAAGCTCTGTACTCTAAGAATAGTTCTACTTTAAGCAGAGTATCTTGTGCCAAAAAAAAGTAAATATTTTGGAAGTTGTGAAAAATAATTTTGCTTTCAAGGGAAAAAAAATAATTCCAAATGTTTTCAGCAGGGCTGTTTATAAAAACTGAAGGCCGAATTCAGAGTTCATGGAACGCTGTGTGCTCGCTATTTCAATTGTTATTCTGATTGTTAGTAGAGAACATTACCTCAGCTAGACCAGCAAAAAATTTGTCTACAACAGTAGGTGAAAGTTGGGCCAACGCTGAAAAATCAGAAATAGTGCATATATGCGATGCATTGCCATCATCGGTGTTTAGATCAGCAATGTTCACAGAAGGTTGTACCTGTGTGCTGCCACTTTCATCTTGTACTTCACCGCCACCTAATCGTAATGGTGAAGTCTCATCGAATGCCGTCATCAGAATCGGTAGCCGCTGGGGACAACACGTTGCATGAGTCGTTACCGGACAAAGCAAAGCGTCGATATCCATTGGTACTGCAGATGGTAGTGTAAGACCGACGTCCAACACGCATTATTCTCCGCATAGCAGATATCGAAGCACAGGTAAGATGCAATTTTGCCAGATCGGTCTGAATGAAAGAAACCAGGTAGTATTCAGATCTCTTAGCCGGGTCAATCCGAGGACCTTAGTGATACGGTCTCGGTATCGTATTGCTAGGATTGTTTCTTCCATCGTAGCCTGAGTTTTGTCTGTGACTTGGCTTGCCATATCGGAGCAGAAGGAACAAAAATAAAATTCCTGCTACGAGTCCCAAAATAAGAGACAGGCCACCGAAAAGAATGCACAAAATTCGGGAAGATGCTCAGAACTGTTTCATAGGGTGATAACAGTCCCGAAAAAATTGTCTTAAATACATGTGCGATGCCACTGGTATCTGACATGTTTAGAATTTGGCTTAACATTTCTACGAAATGCACGGGGCAATTTGTCGATAATAGGGTATGTATCTCTGCCGCTGTCCTTGCAGCTTGCAGGTCATACGTCTCTTTGGACGAGGTTAAAGGCACAGTTGTCTGTAAAAGATAAGACTTCATTCTGCTTAAAGTATCTATCAGGCACCGTCTCTATGCTCCTCGGGGCTGTGCAGAAAAGCCTATACCCACACCCACACAACAATCCCGGAGCCTGAAGTAATCAACATAGACTCACAGAATAGTTCCGTGAGCGCGGGAAAGGAAGGGAACAGCGGGGAGGGAGATCTGTAACGACAAAGGACACAATGTTTAGAACAACACCCTCCCTTCTTCCTCAATGGATTCCTCTTAACAACCAGTCTTAAAAAATTCAATCCTGTATCTCAACCCCTACCTGAAAAGGAAAATAACGAAGACTTTGTATACAGGAGAGATAGTCTTAGGGTAATACCAGAAACTGCAGCCAACTAAAAAAGAACAATGAAAACAGTAAGATGATGTGATATTCCCTAAAGGTTGCATGTACATAACATCAAATCTTGACATACCACATTAGTTCTGTGTTCTGATATGGGCTGCCCTTTTCTTTCTGGTTAGATACCCCCCTAGGGATTCTCACTCCTGCACTGAAGAAAAACAATGAAGAAAAAGTTGTGCACATAAGGAAACAAAGAAGAACACTGCAGGTTACTTCACCGCCCTCAAAAAGTCTGCCAATATCTTTCTGGACGCTTCTCCCTGTCTGGGCAGTTTCCTATCTAGATCTCCATTAAGCGCCGCATTACAGTCTCCCCCTAACAGAAAATTGACTTCGGTTAGATGTAATATGCGTGAGCCAAGATCGGTCAGTGCCGCGGAGTGCAGTCTGGGTGGCACATAAAGCGACGTTATATTGAGCAGCCTGCCCTCTCAATAACCAGACCCGGTCACAAACCTTCCTAGTGCATCGTGTGTAACCGTCTGGACATGGAAGGGGAATGAATTACGTAGGAGTACACCTACTCCTCTCGACCCCCTAGCATTGCCAACATGAGTCACCAATTTTACCACCATCTATTGAGTGTGCAGTAGGAGGTCCCTTCTATCTGGGTTTCCTGCAGCAGGACCACATCAGGGGCCTGCCGCTTCAAATATTGCAGGACTATTCCATGTTTAATTCTGTCCCCCAGTCTGTTTACATTCCAAGAGAGTATTTTATGTTGGCCCAATGGCGGAGCCACTTCAGGGATGCCATACATTTGGTTGTTGTAAAAAGGGAAGTCGGTGGCTGAGGATAATCTGGAAGTAATACTGTGTTTTCACATTGCCACACATTCTCATTGACAACACCCTTGACACCGTAAACCATATCCATAATGTTCGTCCTGCTGCATGATTGTATATTCCCCATGCACTGCAAACACGTTGTTCCATACTGCACAATAAAGTTAGAACAATTCTATAACAATCCAACTTTTAACACCCCAAGACCCTCCTCCCTGCCTCCCAGCAACATGGACTTAGAACTACCCACCCCCCAACTGTGCAGAGTGCCTGTATACCCTTACGCATCAAACCTTGTGAAGGTGAACGCGGCTCTGCCAGAACTCCTCGGAAAAAGAACTGAGCCCCCCCATAACCCCGGCCGTTCAAGCCCTTAATGTGACATTTTTTTAAGCATAGTCTGTTTACAACACCAACAATATAGTGTCTGTTTACCATCCCGCCTTTCCTTTAGGCATAAAGGGCTAGATACTTCGGCCCAGCCATATCTGGCCTGTTCCCACAAATTATATACTTAACAGTTCTCAACATGTCCATCGTCCAGCCAACCATCGTAGTCTAGTTCAGGTGGGCCGTTCCCACATCAGTGCACCACTCGAGACAAGTGGTGCTGCTCAAATCGGTCGTTAATGCCCATTTTCATTTAGATGCCCTCCTCAGGGCCGGAGCCGTCTTGCCGACTCACATGCCCCTGCAAATGTCTTTGAGAGTTAGATCTGTGGTTGCCAGGGTTCCTCCATCCATCTAACCATTCCCAGGTTTCCTCCGGGGTTTGAAAGAACCAGGACTTCCCTTCTGACATCACCCGCAGGTTAGCTGGAAAGAGCATTGCATATTTGATATTTTTTTCCCGGAGTGCTCGTTTTACCACTAGGCAGGATCTCTGCATCTTTAGTAGCTTCACCGTGAAGTCTGGGAAAAAGATGATTGTCAAATTTTCAAACTTGAGTGGGGGGCTGTGATCACCGTCTGAAGGATAATGCCTCTATCCATATAGTTAAATATTCTGGCCAAGATAGGACGTGGGGGTGTGCCCAGTTTCTGAGGTCCTCCAGACACTCTATATGCGCGTTCAACTGAGAAATATTGGGAAAAGAGTTTAGGGCTGTAGATGGTTCTGAATCAAGTCCTCCACAAACAGGTCTGTGGCTTGCCCCTCGGCTTTCTCCGGCACACCCAAAACACTCACATTATTCCTATGTGCGCTCCCCTCATAGTCTTCAAATTTCGCCTCCAGGTCCATTGTCTTCGTCTGAGGCCTCTTGACTGTTATTTCCAACATTTTGGAAGAGTTCTTCAGCCCTGAGACCGACTCTTCGGTAGCCTTTACCCTCTCCCCAAGTTTCATAGGTCCGCCAGCATGAGTGTCACCTCAGCTGTTACTGTGTCTATTTTATATTCGAGCGCCGAGCTGACCCCTTGTATGGCCTCCATTAATTCTACTAGAGTCGGAGCACCCTTCTCTGGTTGCAGCTTTGTGCCCTGCATTATGTTTTTCTCCTCTGTGCTTTCTGCTCTGGACTGGGCGAATTAGTCCAGTTTCGTTTGATGTGTCTGCTTGGGCCCTCTCATTGTCGACATTTTGCCAGGATCCCTGATATAAGATGCCCACTTTATTTATGTCCTGCGTATGTCCCTATAGGACTCAATGTGCGGAGGTCGATAGTGCTCGATTTGGGCGCCTGTCTGGTGTTGGAGTAAGCCCCATCTCCAAAAGCACCAATTAAATACGTTTTTTCCAACTCTGTATGAGTATCGGATCTCTCCCCATCAGTGCTTCCAAAATGGCGGCCCACTAATGTTATCGGGGTGCGTCACACCTACGAGGATCGTTCAAGTTCCTCCTGCATCCCCCGTCCGGACCACCCTTCTTACTTGCTGCTGTTGCCACACCCGAGATCACGTCTCCGACCGCACCTGAATCACCAGGCCTTTTTTGGAACAATATCAGTCTGTTACATCCCCTGCTCTCCACATCAATCCAACCAGCGCTGGGAGTAAAACTATTGGTCCTTGTTGTCGTAGGGGGCACATGAAGGCGAGAAGAAGCGCCACACCGGCAGTATCCTCCACTCCGATCTATCGGTCACCCCATTGCAGATTATGAATGTTGCTGTGTGATTAGAGCGGAGGGAGGAGGGGCCGTCTCCCCTCAGTTCTGGGCATCGTCAAAAATAATGGATGTCTTGCAATGAGGGCAGTAGTGCATACATGTCAGCATTTTGAAAGAGGGAGAAAATAAAACAAAATCTGCTGGATTTATTTTGACCATTGACTAACACTAAAACAGTCGATTTTGGAAGGGAAACAGCTTAAATAATTCCATTTTTGGTTTAAAAAAATCGTGAGATTCCAATCTGAATTGGGTCGACTGGCATGTTTGTTAGTGGGGTGCCCTTGTACCGCACTATTATCCACATTCAGTGCTGTTTTTCCTCTCAACCCCTCTGAGACCAGTTGAATGACAGGACTGACTCCAGCAGCTCCAAGTACTCAGCTGTAACATGCTCCAATACAAAGCGTTCTCGCCGCTGTTGCCAGCCTATTTGGGGAAGTTAATATTTTATTTCTTTATGTTTTCTGTTCTGATGGATTCCTGCGCTTGATGAAGGTAAGCCTCAGATATTTCACTGTGGTGTGTAATGGAGCGGAAAGCCCTCTCCATTCTCAGCAACGCTGTGTCAGGAGAGTGTAGGGAACCACGCGGTTCCTGCATGGCAGAGAGGCACGCACACCCTTGGCCCAGCACAGCCGAGGGGGTAAACAGACCCTACAGGATTTTGTGATCTTGTCATGCGCGAAATAATCTCGAAATCAGCTAACTAGCGTGATGACCGCAACATTAATCTTTTGACCGTACAAAAAGGGCTCCGGCAGGCATCCAAAAAAAGATGACATTTTATTGGCTGTACGCATACATGTCACTACGTGGCGCTCCACAGCCGTAATAGCTGCCTGCTTCCACGAAAGACGAGAAAACTAAAGTAGTGCTTCACTGGCAAACATGCGTAATTAACAACTGAAGTTGAGCTGTATTTCTCTTCATATAGAACAGCTGTTTAAATGTTCCAGGAATCCATCATCATGAAACACTGCTTAGATAGAACCTTCTTTCATGGTGGGAGTAAATGGCTGAAGGCTTTGAATTTCTCCTTAAATAATAATTTTTATTCTTTTTAGTGTTCCCTAGATTGTTACACGTCTTTTCGATGCCCAAGCTGACAATGAAATACTTTAACTGAAAATGCTGCAGTCTTTTCACATCAGTATTCAGAGCCATCACACGTAAAGTCCTCATCCAGCCTTATTTGTGTACAATAATTGATTACAGTGCCAGGAGTATTAAGTGCCATGAATACAAATTCCCGAAATACCGAGCAGTCACACAGAACCATGCAGCCTCTGTCTACTCTCACAAGAGGCCCTACACACAGAACCGCCATCGTCTCAAAATACTATACTGGAAAAGCAAGCTCGGGGGAACCGGCAGACCATTAGAGGTCTAATTACATATATTGCATCCGTGTAGATGGGACTGTACTACCCGCGACGCAATTGTGTATTAATTCAATTCTATTTAAAATGTGTTCTGTGATAATAACAATCTTTAGAACAACAGTGACATCAGTAACATTTGCACCAGACGACTGTCAGGTTCCAAATTTCACTTTAGCCCTGGTAATTCAATGCAACTGTCGATTTTGTTCTTGTGCAGTGCACTACACAGTGGTAAAAAATTGCGCAAGCACTGGTAAATATTGGTGCCAAATGCACATGCAACCGATAGAAATATGACCCCAAGAAAATAAAAACAAATCAGTCGTGTTTAACGTGGGGAGAAAAGCAGCAACCCAATTTCAGTGCTAACATTCGCTTCCCAACCATGAGTCATTTTCAGAATGGAAGTGAAACACAAAAATGTGCTTGACTGTATTTGCACTTTTCAATTAAGTGCCAATGAGAAGGTGAGATGGAGTGTCGGTTAAACAACAGTTTTTTATGACATTGTAACCTACGAACAGAGCCTGCTGTGAGCACAAAGACTGTCCTAAGTAGTTAGAAGGTAGTTAACACTTATTGTTACCATCTATGCACTGCACAGATGATATGTCCTACACTGACCCATCGCTGTGCGCACTCACCAGCTTGCACACACGTCAGACGTGTGCCTGAATCACCCATGTGTCGTACTTGGCCCTTTGTGCAGGGCCATCCCAGAACTTTTTGCCTTTCTCCTGGTATTTTTTCTGTCCTGGTGTTGGTGGTTTTAGGACTCTGGGCACATTCTCACTGCTGTTCAGTGTTAGTGTGTGTGTGCTCTCTATGATGAACTTTGTAAGATTGGTCTACACCTGTTTGGCATATTTAATTTACCTATCAGTCCCTTGTAAAGTGGTATCTCATGTACCCAGGGCCAGTAAATTAAATGCTACTGGTGGGCTTGCAGCACTGCTTGCACCATCCACCAAAGTAGCCTTTCAAACCTGTCTCAGGCCTCTGCCATTGCAGGGTCTGCACGTGCAGTTTACTGCTGCTGTGACGTGGCACCTAAAGTTGATGCAACATCTGTAACTCCCTTTTACTACATATAAGTCAGCCCGAAGCTAGACCCTAGTTAGCCCTATGGGCAGGGTGCAATGTAGGTAAATGGTAGGACATGTGCCTTAACTGTGACGGCATGTCCCGGTAGTGACAAACAGCCTATTTGGTTTCTCACTAATGTGAGGCTGCCCTCTCATAGGAATGCATTGGGGATTCCCTGATATGTGTTCCAGTGGTAATTCCCTACATGACTGGAGTAGCGTGATCAAGTTTGGTACGTTTCGAATAGTGGTGAGAAATGCTGCATACTGGTGTTCGCAGATTTATTATCACCATATTAGAAATGCCACTTTTAGAAGTGGGCATTTCTGTGTGCTATGTGTCTTTGTGCCTACCTGTTTTGTATTGCATGTCTGGCTCTGGATGACAGGGGCTGGGAGGTGCAGTGGCTCCAGAGGGGCTGGGTGAGTCAGCACTACGCTGAATAGGCCAATCTGCATTCAGAATAAATAGGACTGTGCCAGTCTTCCACAATGCTGGCTCCGCCCCCAGTGGTGTGTCTGGGGCCAGAGCCTACACTGACAATGGGGACTGTTGTGCACTTGTGATGTGCCCCCCAGAACTGGTTTGGACAAGGTCCAGTGACATGCCAGGGCAGAACAAAGACTGAAAGTGGTATAAATATTGGGGCTGTGACCCCATGTTATTGTTCTGTTGAGCTTACTGAAGAGAGGACTGCTGGGTACCAGGAGGAACCACCACAAAGGACTTTCCCTCTGCTGGAGGGCCCTATGAGCTGGCTTGCCTGGGCCCTGCTCTGCC
Organism: Lissotriton vulgaris; assembly: GCF_964263255.1. Taxonomy (NCBI): domain Eukaryota; kingdom Metazoa; phylum Chordata; class Amphibia; order Caudata; family Salamandridae; genus Lissotriton; species Lissotriton vulgaris. Next base: position 1,090,018,070 of record NC_141687.1, on the reverse strand, counting down.
CTGTGCAAGCATGCGGTGAGCGCTCTTTTATCCCGCTGCCCAAAGAGTGGGTTGAATAAGAGAGGAGTACTTTGTGCCCTGCAGAGTGGGCAGCGCCACACTCTCTTAAGTGGCCCAAGCCCCAGGTGTTGGCTCACACTGCCTGAAGCTTGAGGAGCGTTTCATGGGTTTTGCGCTCAAAAGTGCTATGCAAGAAAACCAGCTCCATCCCGAAATCCTGCTGAGAAGGAATCCCGGCACGTGGTTTCCTCCATGTTGCCTGGTTGTGGGTGGGGGTTTGCCCAAGAAAGCCTGATTGTAGGCCGGGCTTCCTGGAAAGAAAGAGCAGCAAAACTTAAGCCAGGCTTGCCTGAGCCTGGTTGAGGGCGGGGCTGAAGAGGGTGAAGCCAACAGAGACCCCGCTCCGTACACTGCCGGCCGCATCAAGAGCTTTGCCGAGCCTCTGGACGGTTGCTATAGCAACAAGGGTCCGTGTTCAGAGGCCCTGGGTGGAAGGCATTGCAGGGACGAAGCCGGGTGGAAGGCAGGGCTGGCCCAGGAGGAGAGAAGCAAGGCCAAACAACAGCCCTTTGGAGCCTGACTCGCTGTAGTGGGGGTGAGTCTGGCCATGGCGAGAGTTGCCTTCACGACGGGGGTGGGGGGCGAGTAAGGTGTTCCCCACCTCGAGGGCGTTGTGCTACCTGTTAGAAACGAGACCGGGAGAGCTCTCCAAAGTACTTTGACACCTGCAGCTGCACCCTGACCAGATTTTTGGGGGCACTCATCGTGGGCAGAGACTAGGTGTACTTGGCGCCACCATTTGGTGTGCTGGGCTGCAGGGTCATTTCCTTTCTGGGTTAGGTCAGGGCGAGACCTTGACGGAGGCCCCCGAACCCAATGGAGAAAGGATCTCCATGATCATTGCGCATTTCCCTACGGGGGAGCGGAGATTTTGGTACTCCACACGGAGTGGAGGATTACGGCCTCATAAGGTGTTGTGGGCCGTGGGCGAGTCATAGGCACTGTGCCCTCCTGAGATGTGGTGTAGGAATAACCTATTGTGCAGCTTATGCCTATGAGGGATCAGGATGTGTGCACCCCTTATACGTGTTCACTAGAGGGGCACTGATGATGGTGGGCATGATGTGTTGTGATGATGTACTGCACTTCTACTAATGGTTTATGCATAACATGCTATACTAGGAGTTGCTATGATGTTCATGCCTTACGATTTATGCATAATGTGCTTATGCTGAGTGTACCCAAACCAGTAGTTATTGGTTGATTTCACTAACAGTGAATTGTGATGGTTAGGACAGTGGCCCGACTGCCCCTGTAGTGTATATAATCTCTGTAAAGTCATACCAAGTGTGTGGTGGCACAGTGTATATATGTGATTACGTTCTAATGTGTTTTATGAGTAATACAAAGGCTATTTTTGATATAACCTTCTGTGGAGTTTCCTTTGTAGTGTTCATAGTGTGTCGCTGCTGTGTGAGTGTGTTGCGCAAATGCTTTACACATTGCCTCTGTGATAATCCTGACTGCCCTGTCCTGCTCTGCCAAGCTACCAAGGGGCTGAGCAGGGGATATCTTTGGTGTGTAACCCCCTTGCCCTGACTAGAGGGGTGGTTTCTGCCTGGCTGGGGAGCATGCCCCAGCCAACCAGAAATCCCATTTCTAACATGCACCACCTGAGATACAGTTGAATCTGTATCACTCTCTCTCTCTCACACACATATGTATACACATGTTGACATTCTGTCTCAGTTAGCATTTAGCATTTAGGGGAGTAAATTCATGGAAAAGGGAGAACCCTGAGCTAAAAAAATCAGCCAAGACCACTAAGTAAAAATGTGCAGAACTATGCATCTTCCAGTTTTCAGTTTATATATTTCTTTAAATTTTATATTTAATATTACAGAAAATTAAAAGTTAGTTAGACTCGGTGTTGGAATTGGGGGTCTCTAGTTGGCACAGGTAGGTACTTGTGACGAATAGGCACTCTCTCCTCTAGTCAGGATAAGGGGATTACACTCCTAAAATAACCCCTGCTCACCCCCTTGGTAGCTTGGCACGAGCAGCAAGGCTTTATCTCAGAGGCGTTGTAAGTTAAGCATTTGTGACCACATACAATAACCCAGTGACAACACTACAAATGGACACCACACAAGGTTTTATTTCAAAAATAAGTATATTTTATATAAAGTTACCACAAGACCAATAAATGACAAAAAGAATCCACAGTACTATTAGCTTTCAAGAGTTCTCATTAAAAAGGCTTAAATCAAGGTTCTGTGATAGCAAATCCAGTGGACCGCGTCGGTACGGGCCCACTCAAATGTCGACAGACTCAGTCACAGTATCTTTTACTTGGGGCGGCCGGCACGGATGTTCGAGCCGGTTCCGGTGAACATCGCGGTGCAGAAAGGAAGCGTTGCAGGACGCGTTGTCCCTCGATGCGGTGCAGGCAGCAGTCCGTTGACAGAGTCAGTGGATCCAAGGCTTGCGTTGCAGGGAGAGACGGTGCTTCGATGCAGTGCTTGCAGCTTGCGGTGCGGCGAACGAGCCGGAGTTCGGGAGCTGGCGTCGATCAGTCTGGAGAGCGGTGCGAGTCAGGCGGTGCGTCGCGAAGCGTATGAGGCGGTGCCCAACTCCGGTGAGGTCACAGGGCTCGAAGTCAGCAGCTAAGGCCGCGTCGGTCAGACCAGTTCGATTCGGTGTAGCGAGGCTTTGCACGTCGCGGTGTCTACCAATCACGGTGCAGGCTACGGCTCGGTGACGGCATCAGGACGGAGTCGGTGAGCACAGAGCTTGCATTGTTCGACGCGGACGTTGCTTGTTGCGGTGCCTACAGGACACCGGGCCGGTCGTGAGAGTCGGTCAGAGCTCCCTGCCTCTGTAGCCACTTGTTTCCAGCAGCAATTCACAAAGGCTGGTGAAGTCCACTGGTCCTGGGGCTTCGGTCAGGGGCAAGCTCTCTTCCAAGCCCTTGGAGATCTTTGCACAAGTTGAATGAAAAGTCCACAAAGGCTTAAATGGCAAGCAAATACCTACTTTCTAAAAGTGGTATTTGCAAATACAGAATGTTAAAACCCACTTTACTAAAAGATGTAGTTCATCATTCTGAGTTCAGGCATACTAAACTCGAAACTCTACCATTCTGGCCTCCAGAAAACAGGTAGCCTTGCAATAGTGAATAACAAAATTGGCTGTAATTCACTATAAGGACATGCCACACACATCAGGGCATGTCCTACCTTATACTTACAATGCACCCTGCCCTTGGGCCTACCATAGGGGTGTCTGATATGAAGAACAGGGAAGGTTCATGGACTGGCAAGTGGGTGCACTTGCCCAGTCAGCATGACAGTACCAGACTGCACGCAGGCTCTGCAATGGCAGATCTTAGACACATTTTACAAGGCCGCTTCTGTGGGTGGCACAACCAGTGCTGCAAACCTACTAGCAGCATTTGGAATTACACGCCCGGGGAACACTCAGTGCACTGTACTAGGGTCTGACAAGTAAACCAAATAGTCAATCATGGAATCACCAATTAATACATACATTAATTTACAATAGGGAGAGCATATGCACTTTAGCACTGATCAGCAGTGGTAAAGTGCCCAGAGTAATACAATAACCAACAACTGGTCAGAGAAAATAAAGGATGAAGGCAAAAAGCTCAGGGATGACCCTGCAAAAAGGGCCAAGTCCAACACTCGGAACCCAGATTCATAAATAAATGCTAAAATGCAATTTGGTTTAAAGAATTAAGTAGTCACAGCATATATGGCAAATAATCAAATTAATAATACCAAGCCCTAATACAAAAGAACCATGCCTCATCTACCCCACTCTTGAACAGCAGTGGGATGACATTACATGAGTAATAAGAGTGTGAAGAATACCTCTCTAAAATACAACAGCACTTTTAAAATGTTCAAAGGTTTAATGTAAAAAAAATGCCTAAAGTCTAAAACGCTTAAGGGGCTTATTTATTGAGCCTCCTACGCCACTGCTACGTCACTTGACGCACTGGCGGCGCAAGTGGCTTGTAAATAAGCCCATCAATGTCGAAAGCGAAATGATTTAACGACATACTGTTTACAGATCCTTTGTAATGTTTTAAACAAAGACAGTACACAATTTCATGGAATGTTATTACAAAGAAAGGCAGCGCTAATATGTTACATGCACAGTAAACCAATAGGACTGTTAATTTCCGAAACAGATACTAACAAATGATTTTCATTGGAAAAAACATAAGAAATGTAATGTATTACAAGGCCCTGTTCAACACTATGATCATAGCAACACCTTGCAATGTTTCAATCGCATGTCCCAAGTGCTATTGTGCGTGGCTTAACCAATGCTCCAGAGTGTTACCACAAAGGTGAATGTAGCACACAAATACTCGCAAACCCTTTTAACATGCCTATTTCTAAGTGTAATAGTCTGCTAAAACAGTTTCCATGTATTTAAGGATGAAAAGGAATGATTTCAAGTAAAAACAATTGCCACAATAATGCCACAAAATGTAAATATTTTTGTGGACACATTTTCAAATCTGTGCCACAAAAGCGTAGGGGTCTAAATAAATAAAGGGGAGTGTGGCTATTTGCGGTCACTCCCCGATGACAATACCAGTGTATGGAGTGTTCATTGGCGCTGTTGATAAGTGTATGCATGGCACATTTTAAAGAGAGCCATTGGGCTCACAAGGTTAATTAAATACTGATTGAAATGTCAGTGCACTATTACTTACTTTCATGGTAAGATATAAAGAAATACCTGATGCATTTACCTGTGAAAAAAATGCTGAATATATTTGTTTATATACCTAGGGCCTCATTATGATGTCGGGCAGAAACTTTCTGCCCAACACTGTCTCAGAATCGAGACCAACCTACTTGTGCTCGGCATTTCCGCCCGACCGATTACGATGCGACTGAACAGTTGCGACTGAACACTGTTTGGTCGGAGTCCCATTGTGGCCCATGGGAGCTTGTGTTCCACCTTACAACACAGGCACCTTTGGTGAAAAGGGGTGTGTGTGTAAACCCCTGTACCCTGTTGCAGGCAGCACACGGTGCCTTCCACACAGTACAGTGTTTTACAGGGGGGTCCCTTAGGTACCCCTTTGGCCCCCAACCAGAGGCCCCACGATGAAGGGGGCTCTGCTAGGGGCCATTCGGAATATCTGCGCAGGTTACAATCTCCCGGCAATCATAATAATCGGTCGGGCGGATTGTAAACAGCCCGACTCGGTTGGAAGGGTTCCAACAGAGTCGCGGAATTCCGACTCTTGGGAGGAGTCTTCCTGCCTACATCATTATGAGGCCCATAGTTAGTGATGCAGTTTGAAACCTAACCCATCAGAGTTACTTGGCTCATACAGTTATGGGCCCAGGTTTACAAATATTTCACTCCACACAGGGCAGCTCGCATAGTTGCTGTACTGTGTGAACTAGAGGGAGTAGATCTGGTTACTATATTCAAGATATTAAGCAGTTTTATCTCTCCTTACTGGTAAACTCTGCAGCCTTGCGCCGATGCAGGCACCCTTGTGCCATACTGCAAGGGATTTTATGTTGTGTTCAGGATAGTTTCTATGAGGATAGGGTCGCTTCCTGCACAAAAACTCTTCTTTGAGTATATTTTCTAAATGTATGTGTGCTGCCAAATTCAGCACGTTTACAAAGAGGAAAAAACAGGAGAAATACAAATTATTCTCCACATTAAGTCAGCCTCAGGCAGGTGCAGGATTTGACAGTATAATCCTTGTCTAAGTATTTTTGGATATGGATTCACTTCAAAACCCATGGGTGGATGCACAGGAACACCATGCACCAACTAGGAAAGCCTCCCTGACACAGCGTAAAACAAAGCAGCACATTGCACTGTGCTACGTTACTGTGGGTTACAAACCAATGCAAATCGTGATTTGTGTTGGTTTGTAAATCCCACCAGAAGACTTATCGTCTGGTCTGCATTAAAAAATGTAACTCAAATCAGACGCTAAGTTTTTGTAAATTTCTGCCACTATCTTTAAATAAGTTTATTTATTTATTTAGGAAGTGTTATATAGCGCTGCTGGACCCAAGAGTATTAGAGCGCTTTACAAGGTCGGTAGACATATTAAGAAATAATCAACAATTTTCAGTGTGCAGAAAAATTCACAAAAAGGTAAAACATTGAATTAAATGATAGAGGGGGCAGAGAAACAATGGGATGATAAGAGGGATAAAAGGGAGTTGACATTAGGGAGAGAAGGGGGTGTAGAGAAGGGGATTGAGAGAATGGAAGGAGGGAGAGAGAGTGGGTAATAAGTGCATCATAGTGGGGCGGTAATGAGCGGGGTCAGAGTCAAAAACATTAGGAACCCCAGTGTTTGTTGAGGAGAAGTACTTTGAGTCTTTTTTTGAAGAGAGGGTGAGAGGGGTTGCAGCGAAGGTCTTTGGGGAGAGAATTCCAAATCGTCGGAGCAGTACCAGAGAATGCACGAGATTGGGTCTTTTTACGTTTTAGTTTAGGAGGGATCAGCGTAAGGGAGTTAGTGCTTCTCAAGACCTAGAGCATCCTGCTTTTCGAAGTTTGCTTGAAAGGTAAGAAGGGGTGTTTTGGTGAAGAGGTTTGTGTGTGATACAAGCAATCTTATCTGTGGATCGTCCTTCAACTGGAAGCCCGTTTAGGTTTTTGAGGACAGGGGAGATATGGTCACATTTTTTACAGTCAGAAATAAGGTTGAGAACAGATTTGATTATTGGTGCAAGGTGGACTTTAGGGGTTCCAGCAAGAGTGGCATTGCCATAGTCAATCTTGGAAAGGACAAGTGATTGTACAACGGTTTTGAAGTCATCAGCTGGGATAAAAGGTTTAATTCTTTTGAGGTGGTGAAGGGTAAAAAGAGCACTTCTGGCTGCATTTTTAATGTGGGGGATGAGATTAAGATTTTGGTCGATGCTGATGCCTAGTGATTTGACAGAATTAGAGGTGGAAAGGGTGCAATTAAGTGCTTTGATATCATTAATCCAGAGTTGAATGGGAAGGGGGTTATTTTTGGGAGTGAACAGGATGATTTTTTTTTTTAGGATTAAGTTTGAGATGGTTGAGATGGAACCAGGTTTGGACTTTCATCAGAGTGTCATTGAGGTGAAGGATGTCCTTGTGGGATTTAATCTTGTATTAAAGTTGAGTATCATCGGCATAGAGGTGATAACTGATTTTGGCTTGTTTGAGAATGAGGGTGAGTGGTTCCATGAAAAGATTAAATAGTGTTGGGGAATGGATTGATCCTTGGGGGACACCGAGTGAGATAGGTTGAGGTTTGGAGAGGCAGTGACCAAGCTTAATTTGTTGAGAACTATTTTGAAGGAACGAGGAGAACCATTTAAGTACAGTGCCTTCAATTCCAAAGCGATCTTTGAGGGTATTAGGAAGAGTGAGATGGTGGACAGTATCAAATGCAGCCGAGAGATCAAGGAGGATTAGTAGAGAGGATTCACCTCTGTCTAGAGAGCGATGAATGTCGTCAGTAATATTGAGCATAGCAGTTTCGGTACTGCATCCCTTTCTAAAGCCAGATTGGAAAATGTCATGGAGATTGAAGGAGCTGATATGGTTATCTAATTGGGATAGGACACATTTTTCAAGTGCTTTAGAGAGGAAGGGAAGGTTAAAGATAGGGTGCAGATTGTTAAGGTCATTAGGGTCAGCTGAGGGCTTTTTAAGAATGGGGGAGATTTGCCCTAGCTGAAGGGAGTCAGGAATACAGCCAGTGGAAAGCGAGGAGTTGATTATGTCAGTCCAAATTGGGGCTATGATCAATTTAAGATCTTGAACTAAATGGGAGGGAAGAGGGTCTTTGGAGTGTGAGGATGGTTTGAGTTTAGAAATGATGTTAATGATAGTAGTTTCAGAAATTGGACTAAATTCACTCCATGAAGCCTTGTTTTTCAAAAGGTGCTCTGACCGAGATGAATCGAGATGGGGGAGGGCAGGGATGGGTTGAGAGGGGTCAAGATGTGGTGGAGGGGAGGGTGAAAGTGAGTTAGGAATGTTAGGGAGGATGCATTGGTTTAGGGGGTTGGCGAGAGAGAGGGGGGAAGAGAAGGATAGTTCGATGTTGTTGATTTGATTCATAAAGAAGCTGGCGATTTCTTCGCATCTATCCACAGAGGTTGCTAAGATTGGAGGGCCGGAGGTAGTTTTGTTTTTTAACGATATTAAAGAGTTCTCTGGGGCGGTTTCTAGCCTGGTCAAGTTGAGACCGGAGAAAGGAGGCCTTTTCGTTGAAGATATGTTTTTTGTATTGGGCTCTAGTAGTTCTCAGGAGAGCCAGGTTATCAGAGGTGGGATGGCTCCTCCAGGCACGTTCAGATTGTCTGAGGGTCCGCCTTTCATAGTTAAGTTCGGTATTGAACCAGGACTTGGGAGGAATGTGTTTTTGTTTTTTAAGTTTGATTGGGGCAATTAGGTAGAGGGCATCACAAATGGAAATATTGTAATGGTCAGTAAGGTTGTTAGTGTTAAGGGAGGGAGGGGGGAGAAGTATGTGAATTGTAGATTCCAGTTCGCCAGGTGGAATGAGGTGAAGGCTGCGAGTAGGTTTCATAGGTAAAGTGATCACAGTGGAGGGGTTGAGTAGTAGGGCTATTTAAGGTGAAGAGGATAAGGTGGTGATCAGACCAGTCTACAGGGAGTATATTGGAGAGAGAGGCCAGATCCTTGCTCGTCAAAATCGCATCAAGGGTGGCACCTTCAGTGTGGGTCGGAGTATGGCAAAGTTGGGTCAAGTCAGTGATGTCTAGGGCTTCATTAAATAGGATGACAGCAGGGTCATCAGTTTTGTTCCAGTGAATATTGTAATCCCCGAGAAAAGATTTTTGGAATGGGAGAGAGATGATTGAATGATAAGCTCAGTCATTTCTTCAGTAAAGGGGAGGCAATTTCCTGGGGGGTGGTAAATAGTGTGAAAGCCGAGTTGTGTGGAAGCCAGGACGTGTGAGGTCGGCGCAAAGGTATTCAAAGGATGTGGGGTCTTGGAGCTGAACGAGTGAGATGTCAAGTTCGTCTTTAAAGATAAGGGCCAGGCCTCCTCTTATTTGATCAATTTTATCTTTCTTAGGTTTATTATTTATCTAGTTGGGGTTTTTACGTGCTGGGTCACATTCCGATATGCACAAAATATTACATTGTCTGCATTTCTAACTCTACTGTATAGGTGCGAACGACAACTTGTGCCTCATCAATGAATTTAGACACTGTATTTAGATGACACCTTTGGGTAACTATTTCTTGAATGTTCTCATATTCATTTATTGCCTGGCACATGGATTCCATCTTGAGTTTTAGCCGGAGCTATTGGAATGATGCGGCATGGGGGGACTGAATTAAGTGGCAGGGTTGACAAAATTCTGTGGCACGTAAAGGCAAATTATCTAGCATAATGTGGCACATTTGGTGACATCCTGAAGCTGGACCTTGCTAGTGACCTGACATGGAAACCCAACTGCCTCACATAGACTTCATTCTTGTAGAACTTCCAAGACATTTGCTCGGAGAATCTATGGGGCTTATTTATGAAGGCCTTGTGCCACCGGTGCGTCACTTTTTCCCATGTTAAAAGTGACGCACCGGCGGCGCAAGGCCTTCATAAATAAGGCCCTATGCATTTAGCTTTGCTGAGTCAGCGTTTACAAATACTCTTTAGATTTGATCCCCTGCTAAGTAATTCTTTGAACCTGGAAGAGTCTCTGAAAACACTGACATATTGCTTGTCCTACTACTGGAAACATGCGTTGGTGCAGCTACGTCATCTCCTAGATGGATCTGAAAAATCCCAGACTGGATTAACTGGTCTGTATGAAATCTGTGTTTGGAATGCTGACACCATGGAGAAAAGGCATTTTAAGCATTTGCTGGTTTCATGAACACCTTAAGAATGTGCATTAGGATTTGAAGGATGGCCCTTACTCTTGTGCACCTAGATTATCTTTTATATGGCCTCTGTCACAGAAGCAGTGGCAGCTGCTATTAGTGCTTACTGGTGAGGCAGGGGAATACAAACAAAAACTAACTTCACAACAAAAAATAATTAAAAGCACACTTACTTTGCGCTCCAATGGCTGCCACCTTTTTTCTCTCCGCCGATCCAGGACTCCGACTGCGCATGTTCCTAGATGCAAAATCCCAGCGCTTCTCTCAAGCTGGGAATACTATTACCAGAATGAGAGAAGTGCTGGGATTGGTCAGAGCAGCTTTGTTTGCCGCTCAGTAAGTGCATTGGAGCCTTGGTTGTTTTTCCAACCTGGCTGTGCAACACAGCCAGTTTGATGAAGATTAAGTGCACATGTGTGTTTCGCCAGCCTAGGACAGCCGGCCAAACAAAAATGCGCACATAAAAGTGCTCACCACTCCTCCCTCTGCCATGCCTCTCCAACAGTGTTGCCTGGCCTGGTCCAGCCCCACGGAATACTTGCTCGTTAGCTGTAAGACATGAAAATAAAATGGTAATAAAATGCTTTTATTATCATTTTATTTCTCCACTTTTAGCAGGGGGGCGGTACTCCTCTGCCATTACGGAGGAGCCAACCCTGAACAGAAGTTGAAAGAGAGCAGATTTCTGTCCAAACCAAAGAGTGTCTTGTGTTACCCTTCCTTCCTGGCAAGCTTGAGATATGTTAGAAAATTGCCTTTCAAACATAAAAAGGCCAGAATACCGCTTTAGAATCTGAGAGGTTTCTCACAGAGGATGTGTGTCTGTTTCCTTCACCTTTCTCCTGCCCAATCCTCGCTTGAAGTCCCTTGTCCTCAGTGGTTAATTTGTAAAACAATAGGTGCTGGTATTTAAAGGTTTGCTCAGAAGTTCTCGACCAGATGTGCTGAACACCAAGGCTGCGTAGACTTGCTTCCCCTTAATAGCTCTGAAGGGCACCACCAGAAAAGTCTGTCTCTTTATCTCATTCTTGCAGGTTCTTTTCATCCATTCTTTCTCCATTTATCGCTATTTTTCAGTCTTTCACTTCCTCTACCCTTTTCGTGTTTTTTTCTTCGTTGGTCTGGATCAAAGATTGTTGAGGAAACATACGTGCCATTCTGCACAAATAAGTGCCCGAAGGCCTCACCTGCAAAAACTGGCTCAAATGAAGCACTGCTTGTCCTTCATGCTATCTTGTGCTTGTTAACTCTTCTAATCTCCATTGAGTTCCCAACTGGTCTAGTCAATGAAAAGCGGGTTAGTGTTTGTACAACTGGGCACTCACTATAGGCTGCTGGAGCTGTCACTGATCGTGTCGGCGCCACGATCATTCTTGGAGGTTGGTTGACCCGAAAAGTCGATCTCCTAATTTACCGTACCAAAATTAATTGAATTTCTGTTAAGTGACTGTATATTTAAGATTATCTTCTCTACTGTCTTATTTTCTCCAAGAAATCTTTTACATTTTCCATAAGAAACTAATAGTTTCTAACCAACCTTTTTCTTCAATTTTAGAGGGGTGACTGTGAGTGAGCATTTGTGTGTGCCATAGTGCATGTATGCAAGTGTGTGCATACCACTGTGCAATAGTGTGCATTTGTGCCTGTATTTGTGTGCATTTGTGTATGTGTGTATAAGCGTGTCTCTGTGCATGTTTGTGCATTTGTGCCCAGGTGTGTGTGCGTGCATGAGTGTGGTGCAAGGTCAGTGCATATTTGTGCATTTATTTACTCTAGTGTGTGCAGAGAATATGAAGGTTTACATATTTCTTTGTTCTCTCCTGTTTTGCTATGACTGTGCTAATCTGGAGTCACCAGATGATAGGGGCTATAGCCAAACATAATTGATCTCTAAGGGGAAAAGTGAAAAGCATTGCAAAAATGTAACTTCTCACAACCCTCCTTCTGAGTGCAGTAGTTAAAACAAAATATGCAACGTTGTCCTGGAAGCCACAGTAACACATTTAGATGAGCATTGCTCTCAGAACTAGGAACCTTGCAGAGTTCTACATTTTTGACATTCTCACACTTTGCAAAGTTTATTGGTTCAAATTCAACTTTGGCCCCACAGAGTGATTCTGTGCTTTGAAAGATAATTTTGTTGGATAATTTTCATCCTAGTCAGATGAAAACATATGTAGACTTTTCTGTCTTCATATTTGCTCAGCTAACTATAACAGCCGAATTTCTCTGGTTTTGAACAAGTGAAATGTCAGCTTAACTATAGCGTCCCTGAAACCTATTTTTTTTCAGTGAATTTTAAGGTTTTTTTAATGCTAATTCCTAACTATAACATCCCTTAAACCTCTGTTTTTTTCAGGGAATTTCCAAGGTTTTTAAAATGATAATTGCTAATTATAACATCCTTGAAACCTGTGGTTTTGGAGTGAATTTCTAAGGTTTGTTAAATGCAAGTTTCTAACTATGCCTACATAGGTAGAACATGTACATAAAGAGTAAGAAAGGCAGAGAAAGAAGCAAGTGAAGTGCAGAAAGAGGAAAGAAAGGTGCAGAAAGAAGCAAGAAAAATGCAGAGTCAACAGAAGTCCAGAAAGAAGCAACAGATGTGCAGGAAAAGGCCTACTTTAACATGTACCTTTCCACAGACTCATACAAAGTAGCCTAATCACTAATCCTTCTCCAAAGATGTCTTCAACCTCACTTTTCTCTTCAAGGTTTACTATTCATCGACTGCTCAGAATGTTAGGCCTACCAAATGTAAAACAGCAATCCTAACTGTTAGAACTGGGATTTCTGGTTGGCTAAGGCTTACGCCTAAACCAGGCAGAAACCACCATTCTAGTAAGGGCAAGGGAATCACACGTCAAGATAACCCCTGCTCACCCCATTGGTAGCTTGGCATGAGCAGACAGGCTTATCCCGGAGGCAATGTGTAAAGCATTTGCGCACACACACAACAGCAACAACATCCTGGGCACACCACAAAAGGAACTCCACACAAGGTTATGTAAAAATAAATTTTGTATTGTCAAAACACATCAGATAGTAATCACACAATATTCATTGTCCCAACTGGCACGGCAATATTCACAAGGGATTATTTACACCAGGATAGGGCCACATGGGCCACTGTCAGAATCAGCACTTAGTAGAACTAGCACTTAGAATAACTAACACCAAATAACAATTATAGATCACAACCAGTAACCACTGGTAACAGGTAGGTACACACTACGCAATACTAATAACCATAGGCCTAGATCACGCATGGACACATAACCTCTCTAGTATAAACTATACTAGGCAAAACAACCTCCTAAACATGAAAACACAGTTAGAGGTATCACAGGCATAATGGCATTGCACATTACCCATAGATCACATTTAGGCCTAACCAGTAAAATACAGTAGGCACTCTCCTCACTAGTCTAAACACATTAGACCCTTCCCCTAAGAATAAATCACATTTAGGGGTGTAACTCACAGTGAAACATAATCTCACTAACATAAACCTCCATAGGTAAAACCATCTCTAGAGGTATCAATACAGGGTGCGTAACACATACTAAATGCATTATATTTCCTAGCACCACATTTAAAGCACATGAATCACATTAGGCAATCATCATCACAAACCTAGTAATCACATTGCGCAAAAATCACATTAGGGCCTTGCGCCCTATCTACATACCAGTCCCCTGGCCAACTGGCCATCTCAAGAAGGGGCTCAAATGCTCTGTGTCCAGAATGTCAGCGAGCGCTGCCAACGCAGCACCAGTCAGAGGTGTGCCACCGGCGCAAGCCTAAAAGTAGCAGCTGCCCACTAATTGCAGGGCAGCTGAGAACAACGACAGGGCCTAAACGTAGCAGCTGGCACTACAAGCTGCGCAGCTGTGAAAGGCCAAGGTAGGGGCGAAGGGAGTGCGACTCACTCCTGGATTCAAGAACAAGTCCCTAGAAAGGAAAACCTAAACGGTACAGCTGCCCACTAATTGCTGGGCAGCTGTGACTCAAAACTGAGACCAGGGCCCTCACTGGCCCTTAGGAACAAAGACTGGGCAGACTGCTGGAGCCCTCTAGGCTCTAGAACAAACATAGGTGCATTTTGGAGCCCTCTAGGCCCGAAAATCAACTGTGCCCAGGACCCACCTAGGCTCTGAAAATAATGTGGGCATGGGAGCACTCTGGCTCCTTAAAGAAAGAAATGCCCCCATTGTTGGAGCCACGGGGCTCAGCACGGGCTCCTCTGGCCCTTTACAACAACTCCTGTGGGGAGGGGGGGAGACATCTAGCTCCTTACACAAACCTGCCCCCAACGTAGGAGCGCACTGGCTCTGGGGCTTCTGGGGTTATCCACTAGACACTTGCCCCCCTGGTTGAAGGAGCGGCCCGCTACACGATGGGGTCGCTCACAACTATGGCACTGCTCCTATCAGGGACCGACATCCCTCCGCATGAAGCCCCCCCAGCCCTTCTCACCTTACTGGGCTGCTCAGGGGTGTTCCTCTTCGTGCGACGACTTCTGTTCACGGCGCGGGGACAGAGGCAGGCACCGTCTCCTGCTGCGGGACCGGCCTCACTCCTCCTGGTCTCAGCAGCTCAGCGCTTCACTCGGTGGTGGCAGCGGGCGGGGCTCTCACTCCTGAGCCTCTCAGAGATCCGCTGTACCGCGCTCCACCGGGAACTCCTTTAGATGCTGCAGGACTCCCTCAGCTAATGGGAGCCCTGCTGCCCAGCCGCCATGCTCCTTTTTTTTCACGATGGCAGCGGCCTGCGATCTCTACCTGGGCGGCTTCAGATGGTGGGCGGGACTTCCTGTTGCACTACAGGCCCCGCCCACGTCCCTCTCACTGTGCCTGACTTCCTGGTCGTGGCGTCCCCAATATCGGTGCTGCGGCGGTGATTTAACCAGCTGAAAATGAGGGGTGGGCACCCTCGACGGGCAAATCAAACATAGAAGCGGGGTGGCACCCTTAAAATAAATAAATGGCGATTAAGGGACTAAAAATTATAAACGAAGATGCAGGGTGGGCACCTGCGCACTCGGGGGCATAAAAGAACAGGAGCGCTTCCCTCAGGGGGAAAACGACAGCGCTCTGCCCAGAAAAGAAAAATAAAGCACTCTCAAGGCGCTGGGGTATAGACAAGCTCACAGGAATCAGGAATGACCCCTACAACCAGAAGGGGTCCCATAAACACAGCCCCCATAAGTGAAGGGGGCAGGAGGGCCCCACAAAGTCCCAGATCTAAAAAAGATGGAGCAATCAGCTCCCAACAAAGGAAAGTCCATCAGGTCTCCAGGAGCTGGGCAGGGCCCAGGGAGGCAAGCCTTCCCCTGGGCCCCATCAGAAGCACTCCCCTGGTTGATTCCAGTCAGAAACAAGAACAACTTCAGGGTGTCACAGCACCCTTTTATACAGCAAAGTCCTTTGTCTACAAGGTGCAGGCAATGTGAGAACCAGCTACAACTGGTTATGGGGAACTCCTTTTCACTGGCCAGGCTAGGGACATCAGACGCATGACAGGGGGAGGAGCCAGCATTGTGGAGGGAAAACCCAACCCTATTCAGGTCCCAGGTGTACCCTCCCTCACATCAGCATGCTAATCTCTCCACTCACGACCGGGGCAGACCCATCCTGACTCCTGGGGCCAGGCTCACCAGCCAGCTCCAGCCAATCACACGCCAGACACAAATTACACAAACATGTCAACTTCTAGAAGTAGCACTTCCACACTAGACACAATCATGCTGCATACATCATTGTGCAGCATTCAATCTCACGAGTTCGCACATACCAAACTCGGCCCTGCACTCCCCACACATCAGGAACTACCATGGTCACACATATTCCCCATGCATTCCTATGGGAGGGCAGGTCACTTTCACCACACACACACAGAGCGCACGCACTTTACACTGGACCACAGTGAAAAAGTGCACAGAGACCTAAAATCACCAACACCAGGTTATAGAAACAGGCTAGGCAAAAGCATAAAGTTGCGGGGTGAACCTGCCTAAAGGGCCGGGTCCAACACAACCCCCTTCCAGCCAAAACGCAGGGTAGACCAATCATTCCCTTGATGGGCTACGCTGCTTTGGGTGACAAAACACGGACACGGGCCCGCACGGTAGGGACCCCCTCAGGTTCTACGACACTCTGAACCCACATGGATTCTTCCAAACAAGAACTCTCTGGCCCAACTAGGATACCCCACTGGCCCTCTCTAGTCGTCCACGGCAAAGACCAGGCCCTAGGCCATCCAGATGTCACAGGTCCTGACCAATTCACAGATTGGGGGGCAGTAACACCTGGCACACAATAGCCATTCTCCACTCTCCCTCTCAGTTTAGCTCCAAACTACGACCAATCCTTCAACCTAGGGTCCACACCCTCAGGCTGACCAGAGGTCATGGGCAAGAATGACCACCCTACCTCTACTTTTGGGGTTCCGCACCCTCCCAGGGAGGCACCCACCTGAACACAACTCTCCTACCAGTTCAGGACCTCTCTACATCAACTGGTCTACCACCTGGGATCTGGAAACTATTTCACTTCGGAGGTACAAAGCACACAGCACAGTCCCTCTTCAAGCTGGTGGGGGGACTCAGCACACAGCAAAGTCCCCTTTCCTCTACCTTAGTGGAAACAACAAACTGCAGTTCAGCCCCAGAACTCACAGCAAGGGCAGCCCCCTCAGTCTCTTCAGCTGATCTACTTTGGCAGAGATTCCTTTTTGACCTGGAAGTTTCCTAATCTCCAAACCTAGGATCTAAATCCTCAGGTTGCACCGGGGTCAGAGGTAAGGACGCCCTCCCTCTGCACCCCATTTCAGAGTTCTGCACCCTCCCACCATGGGGCAGTACCCCTGGAAGCCAAACATGGTCAGGACACTGATTACAGATGCCCTTCCCTCTAGGTCAGGCTGAACCTGAACCTGGCCTCCCCCCACTCGGGGAACGACCTCCAGAGGCCCCACAAATGGTCAAGCACTCTAAACGGTCAAATGCCCAGCGAACCAGGACTTCTGCACCCTCCAGTAGGAGTGGTACTGCACAACACCAGGACCGCAGGAGTTCTGGTTACAGACACTCCCCGTCTTCTAGACACAGGAAGATCCTCCTCAAATGACTTGTAAGTACAGCCTAGGCCCCTGACCTGGCGCTCCATTAGGGAACCCTCCACGCCCTGAGACAGGGTTTCGGGCCAACGTGGGACACACCTTCCCACACTCACTCCGCCTCCACTGAGACAGGATGTGAGCCCCTACACCCCTACCATCCTACTAGGACCTAGCTGGGCTACACATGAACCTCTTCCCCTACACAGGATCATCAGATACACAAGCCACTTCTTTTAGAATCTTTCCCCAATGCCTCTGCAAACCATCTTGCACACCGCCAGACATCCACCTTCTTGTCCAGTGCCTCTGCAGGACCTCCTGCACACCACCAGAGGTACACCTCCCGCGCAAACTTCTTTTATCACAAAAAAAAACTCACACCAACTCCTCCAGTTCAACACACCACTCATCCACACACTCCCACTCCAGACTGGTGAGCTAGTTCCTCACTGCCCCTGACTCTCAACCTGTACCCCTCTTATTGAGTACCAGGCACCATACTCTGGGAACTGGGAATGGGACTTCACGCACTGGACACATTTTAGCTGCCACCACTGGATCCTACCATACAGGGGAATCCAGACACACACACTACACTCAGGCGATAACCACCCTCCTGAGTTAGCCATTTCTCCTCCACACTCCCTCTCTCGTTTCTATCCACACCTCTGGGGACTGGAACAGGTATTGGGGCACTGGACTCAGCAAGGGATTCCCTATCTATGGGAACCTCCCCCTCTACTGGCGTCCCGCCCTGTCATTTTCTCTCTTCTGCCACTAAACATAAAAGCGCAGGAAACACCTTTTGAAAATGACACTTTTGAGGAAAAACAAAATCATAAACAATAATCCCGAACATGTGACTATCTGAAATGCAGAGTTTTGTAATGTAGCCAGTTGTCACTGTGGTACTGCGCAAACACAAGTCCTAATCCTCACCGCTGATCATCAATGTAAGAACTTGGATTTCTGGTTGGCTAAGGCTTATGCCAAAACCAGGCAGAAACCACCATTCTAGTCAGGGCAAGGGAGTAACCCGCAAGATAACCACTGCTCACCCCCTTGGTAAATTGGCACGAGCAGACAGGCTTATCCCGGAGGCAATGTGTAAAGCATTTGCGCACGCACACAACAGCAACAACATCCTAGGCACTTCACAAAAGGAACTCCACACAAGGTTATGTAAAAATAACTTTTGTATTGTCAAAACACATCAGATAGTAATCACACAATATACATTGTGCCAACTGGCACAGCAATATTCACAAGGGGATATTCACACCAGGACAGGGCCCAGCGGGCCACTGTCAGAATCAGCACTTAGTAGAACTAGCACTTTGAATAACTAACACCAAATAACAATTATAGATCACAACCAGTAACCACTGGTAACAGGTAGGTACACACTACGCAATACTAATAACCCTAGGCCTAGATCAAGCATGGACACATAACCTCTCTAGTATAAACTATATTAGGCAAAACAACCTCCTAAAGATGAAAACACAGTTAGAGGTATCACAGGCATAATGGCATTGCACATTACCCATAAATCACATTTAGGCCTAACCAGTAAAAATACAGTAGGCACTCTCCTCACTAGTCTAAACACATTAGACCCTCCCCTTAGAAGAAATCACATTTAGGGGTGTAACTCACAGTGAAACATAATCTCACTAACATAAACCTCCGTAGGTAAAACCATGTCTAGAGGTATCAATACAGGGTGCGTAACACATACTAAATGCATT
This sequence comes from Lissotriton vulgaris, assembly GCF_964263255.1. Lineage (NCBI taxonomy): Eukaryota > Metazoa > Chordata > Amphibia > Caudata > Salamandridae > Lissotriton > Lissotriton vulgaris. The sequence goes on along the minus strand of NC_141687.1, from coordinate 1,089,999,273 downwards.
ATATTTCCTAGCACCACATTTAAAGCACATGAATCACATAAGGTAATCATCATCACAAACCTCGTAATCACATTGCGCAAAAATCACATTAGGGCCTTGCGCCCTATCCACATACCAGCCCCCTGGCCAACTGGCCATCTTAAGAAGGGGCTCAAATGCTCTGTGTCCAGAATGTCAGGGAGCGCTGCCAATGCAGCCCCAGTCAGGGGTGCACCACCGGCGCAAGCCTAAACTTTCCAGCTGCCCACCTATTGCTGGGCAGCTGAGAACAACGACAGGGCCTAAGCGTAGCAACTGGCACTACGTGCTGCGCAGCTGTGAAAGGCCAAGGTAGGGGCGAAGGGAGTGCGACTCACTCCTGGATTCAAGAACAAGTCCCTAGAAAGGAAAACCTAAACGGTGCAGCTGCCCACAAAATGCTGGGCAGCTGTGACTCAAAACTGCGACCAGGGCCCTCACTGGCCCTTAGGTACAAAGACTGGGCAGACTGCTGGAGCCCTCTAGGCTCTAGAACAAACATAGGTGCATTTTGGAGCCCTCTAGGCCCGAAAATCAACTGTGCCCAGGACCCACCTAGGCTCTGAAAATAATGTGGGCATGGGAGCACTCTGGCTCCTTAAAGAAAGAAATGCCCCCATCGTTGGAGCCACGGGGCTCAGCACGGGCTCCTCTCGCCCTTTACAACAACTCCTGTGGGGCGGGGGGAGACATCTAGCTCCTTACACAAACCTGCCCCCAACGTAGGAGCGCACTGGCTCTGGGGCTTCCGGGGCTATTCACTAGACACTTGCCCCCTGGTTGAAGGAGCGGCTGCACGACGGGGCCGCTCACAACTATGGCACTGCTCCTATCAGGGACCGACATCCCTCCGCATGAAGCCCCCCCCAGCCCTTCTCACCTTACTGGGCTGCTCAGGGGTGTTCCTCTTCGTGCGACGACTTCTGTTCACGGCGCAGGGACAAAGGCAGGCTCCGTCTCCTGCTGCGGGACCAGCCTCACTCCTCCCGGTCTCAGCAGCACAGCGCTTCACTCGGTGGTGGCAGCGGGCGGGGCTCTCACTCCTGAGCCTTGCAGAGATCCGCTGCACCATGCTCCACGGGAACTCCTTTAGATGCAGCAGGGCTCCCTCAGCTCACGGGAGCCCTGCTGCCCAGCCGCCATGCTCCTTTTTTTTCACAATGACAGCGGCCTGCGATCTCTACCCGGGCGGCTTCAGATGGCGGGCGGGACTTCCTGTTGCACTACAGGCCCCGCCCACGTCCCTCTCACTGTGCCTGACTTCCTGGTCGCGGCATCCCCAATCCCGGTGCCGCGGCGGTGATTTAACCAGCTGAAAATGAGGGGTGGGCACCCTCGACGGGCAAATCAAACATAGAAGCGGGGTGGCACCCTAAAAATAAATAAATGGTGATTAAGGGACTAAAAATTATAAACGAAGATGTAGGGTGGGCGCCTGCGCACTCGGGGGCACAAAAGAGCAGGAGCGCTTCCCTCAGAGGGAAAACAACAGCGCTCTGTCCAGAAAAGAAAAATAAAGTGCTCTCAAGGCGCTGGGGCACAGACAAGCCCACAGGAATGACCCGTACAACCAGAAGGGGTCCCAGAAACACAGCCCCCATAAGTGAAGGGGGCAGTAGGGCTCCACAAAGTCCCAGATCTCAAAAAGATGGAGCAAGCAGCTCCCAACAAAGGAAAGTCCATCAGGTGTCCAGGAGCTGGGCAGGTCCCAGGGAGGCAAGCCTTCCCTTGGGCCCCAGCAGCAGTACGCACCTGGTTGATTCCAGTCAGAAACAAGAACAACTTCAGGGTGTCACAACACCCTTTTTATACAGCAAAGCACTTTGTCTACAAGGTGCTGGCAATGTGAGAACCAGCTACAACTGGTTATGGGGAACTCCCTTTCACTGGCCAGGCTAGGGACATCAGACTCACCACAGGGGGTAGAGCCAGCATTGTGGAGGGAAAACCCAGCCCTATTCAGGTTCCAGGTGTACCCCTCCCTCACATCAGCATGCTAATCTCTCTACTCACCACCGGGGCAGACCCATCCTGACTCCTGGTGCCAGGCTCACCAGCCAGCTCCAGCCAATCACACGCCAGACACAAATTACACCAACATGCCAACTTCTAGAAGTGGCACTGTTATTATTTGTGCACAGCAACGAGCATGTCCCCTCTCATTGCACTAGTGGTCTCTGTAATAGCTCTCTTTAAACATACTACTGAAAGCCTTTCTTGTTATCTCAGCCCCTCCCTAAGACTTCTGTGTATGTTGCTCAATGTATTAACAAGTTTGGACATTTTATCTTGTTTGCACATTGGACCTTGCTTTTACCAAGGCTTATTTAGAACACTCCTCCCTAGGCCATGGTTACTTCAACTCATTAGCATAATAACTGAAGCTCTGCACATCTGCTTGTGAGAACCACACCCAGTTCTTCGAACCACACCCAGCTCTTCGAACCACACCCAGCCCTGTCTATAAAAGGCAGCCCCTGAGCCTCACCCAGTGCTTGTGCTCATCTACCTCCCACTTACCTGAGAACAGATCCTTCGGCGCTGGCACTCCTGCTCTCTCCAGACCTTCATTGACTTCAATGGGCGCGGCTTCTGGCTCTTCCTTCATCTGGTTTCCGGCTACTTCTTGTCTCAGCCCCTCTTCTGTCCACTGCAATCGACCTGGAAAAGAGAAAGAGGTCAAGGTTAGACTGATCAGAATCCCTTTTCAGCAACTAGTAAGTGCAAAACCTTTTATTACCTGAAAGAACTTTATCAGCAATTTATGGATTCATGTAAAGACAATTTGGAACAAGATATCTCCCACGAACTTTGTGGTTCAAACCCTTTGTTACAAGAATACTTTGTGGAACTTTGTGAAATAAACATTGTTTTACATGGAACTTTTTTAAGAATCGAACAGAGGAAACCATTGACAGCAAGGCAAACAGTAAATCAAGGACTTGCACAAATTACCTACTGTATTTTGATGTAAAAGTACAGTATTTGTTTTATAAAAAGTCTGGAAATGTGTGAAAAGTGAGTTTGCTATTAAGAATTTAGGCTTTAGTTATATTAAGGTGAATGTTAGACCATGGTAATTCTGATAATGATACTCGTTTGATTTTACAGAAGTTTTACAGTAATAGAAAGCACATCCCAGAACAGTAACACATTCCAAACCTGGAAGCTGGAGACCAGGATCCAAGAGGTACTCTTAGAAGAGAATTTCTAATAAGATTAAGGTTTAGTCAGGAACACATTTAGGGATAGGTTGCTCTTATCTGTTCTTTGTTTATGTTTCATTAGGCACCAGTTTCTACAGACGTCAGAGAGGGCCGCAGATTTTTGCAGCTCTTCTACAGTGGAAACGCAAGAACGGTGTTGTCTCTCTTTTTTTATTTTATCCACTTCCCCCCTTCCCTTGAGCTTCTGGTTCTTAGTACACTGTTTTAAAACTAGTGTGCTGGAACAAGCAGTTTCAGGGTGGAGTCGGACTGTCTTCAACCTCCATCAGAACTGAACAGAAACTCAGGTGAGCTGGGCTTTGACAGACACTTCCACACTAGACACAATCATGCCGCATACATCATTGCGCAGCATTCAATCGCAAGAGTTCGCACATACCAAACTCGACCCTGCACTCCCCACACATCAGTAACTACCATGGTCACACATATTCCCCATGCATTCCTATGGGAGGGCAGGTCACTCTGACCACACACACAGAGAGCGCACAAACTTTACACTGGACCACAATGAAAAAGTGCGCAGAGACCTAAAATCGCCAACAACAGGTTACAGAAACAGGCTAGGCAAAAGCAAAAAGTTGCGGGGTGAACCTGCCAAAAGGGCCGGATCCAACACTAACCATATAACTGTTATAAGTCTCACCAAGTTTGTGAAGGTATGCATGCTTGTGTGTCTGCTTTTACCTAGTGACATGCTACATAAAAATATACATACAAGTACTTGAATACCTGTGCTTCAAACAGCATACTCTGTAAATTTGTGCACAAAAAGGTGTGTGCATGTCTTTCTGCTCACAATACATGGTACATCGGTATTCAATATTATATTTGAAGGGTTCTATAACACCTATATACATAAGACATGTCTACCTATGCAACCGAATGACAGAGGAGAACTGAGAAGTTTAGACCACCTATAAAAGAAGTTACCCGCTTTTTAAGCTACCATCTTCATATGCATAACACATGTAAGAATACATCTACAAGTAGACATATACCTCATTCCTGAGAGCAAGCAGATCTTTACACTTGAGAGCTTCCACTTTCCATTTGAGTACAGAAATGCAGAAAAATCAAGACAGATGCAGAAAGAGTAAGAAATGTACAGAAAGAGGCAAGAAATGTGCAGAAAGAAGCAAGAAATGTACAGAAAGACACAAGAGAAGTGCACAAAGAGGCAACAGAGGTACAGAAAGAACCAAGGGAGGTGCAGCACGAAGCTAGAGAGGTGCAGAAAGAAGAAGAAAAAGTCAATAGTAGTGCATACAGAAAAAGGAAGATGTAGAAACAAGCAAGAGGAAACCAGAAAGAAGCAACAGATGTACAGAATGAGGCAAGGAAATTGCAGAAAGAGGCAAGAGAGTGGCAGAAACCGGCAAAAGAGGTGCAGAAAGAACCAAGAGCAGTGCTAAAAGAACCAACAGAGGTGCACAAACAGACAAGAGGGGTCCAGAAAGAGGCTAGAGAAGTGCAGAAATAAGTTACAGAGATGCAGAAAGAGGCAAGAGAAGTGCAGAAAGAGGCAAGAGAGTTGCAAAAATAGGCAAAAGAGGTAAAGAAAGAGGCAAGTGGGGAAAAGAAAGAGGCAAGAGTGGTACAGAAAAAGGCAACAGAGTTGCAGAAAGAGGCAAGAAGGGCGCAGAAAGAGACAGGAGAAGTGCAGAAAGAAGCGACAGAGGTGCAGATAGATTTTCCTTTCCCGAAAGGGTCTCGGTGTATCCTTTGATGTCCTCTGCAATGTTAACTGTTTTGGACCTGGGGATTATTTCCTCCAACAGTTGAATTGCGAATCCTTTTATGTCTTCCCCCTTGAGACCTTCGGGCACATCGAGGATTTAGAGGTTATTGCTCCTAGCATGATTTTTCAGGGATTCCATTCTTTCAATAATCTCAACTTTTTTGTTTTTTAGCCTGTTAATTTCCTCCAGATGAGCTTCTGTCTTTTTGCTCAGTGACTCTACTTCCCCCTCCACCAGAGTCACTCTGTCTATGAGCATGTTGATTTTTTGGTCAAGTGCCTCACAGGCTTCCTGTATCTTCAATTGATTTCTCTCTGAGGTCGCAAAGTTAGCTCTCATCTCATTCATCATCGCTTCCATGATTTTCTCTGTGTTAGAACTACTAGAGAATGGTTGGTCTTGTTGAACATCTGAGACAGTATCTGCCGCCTTATCGGGGGTTATCCCTCTTGGTTCTGGTTCTTGTATCGAGAGAGCCTGGAATCTGTTGTTTTCCATTCATTCCATATTTCATTATACCATTCTTGTGGCTTTTACTGTTGTAGCAACCTTTGGAGGTGTTGTTAGGAGAGTCTCTTCTATATTAGTGTTACTCCGGTTTACCTCCAGGCTTTTTAGTTCACTCCTTCTTTGTTCTGTCTTGCCGTCCTTCTCCTGAATTCTGAAGTAAGAACTCAGGGAGGGAGTGATTCTTTGTAGATTGCTCAGGCCGGGGGGTTTTAGCTTTGCACAACTTGCTCTAGACAGCGGGACTTGTGGCTGCCCTGAGATATGTTTTTTTCTGTCCTTTTACCACTTTGGGTATTGCAGTAGCAGATGCTGAAATTTCTTCTTTAGAAGCAGAGTTCACACTGGAGTTAGGATTTACCCTAGACGACAAGTGTCTGCTCCTGAGACAGTAGTCCCCTTCTTTTTTTCTGTCCTGTTCTAAACCTTGCGTGCTAGAGGGGGAAGAAGAGGTGCCTTCCAGATTCCCATCCCCTTGACTACTAGTGGATCATGAACCTGCCCCTGCCAGAGTCTTGATCTTCCCCGCTTCTAGTGCTCCCTCTGCCCTTTGTCTTTTACTTGACCCAAAGCCTTTGTCACTTACCGGCTTGCGCTGTCTTCGAAATGTCTGCTCTCCTGGAATGACACTTCCAGCCTTTTCCCGGCATGGTGTGACACTCTTCCTCTCTTCCTTCACGGTTGCTAGTGTAACTATCCCATGGAACAATACTCTCACAGCGGCCCTCCTGCTGCTGTGGCACGTTTCAAGCACGTCCGTCCATACTCTAGCCCACACTCCTTCCGGGAGGCGAGACGCTACCTCGGGCTCCACCTTCTCTTTCGGTTTCTCGTTTGGTCTGAGCCTCGCAACGCCTCTGTGGGGATCCTTCAGCAGGCACCAACCAAAATTCAAGACCCAGGTATGTTTATTTTCCCTTTTTTTCTTGATGCTTCAAAATTGTTACGCTATAAATCCGGACCACTTCTTTTCCTACCACTTCGGCATGAAACACCGCGTAGATAACGGCATTTAAACTGCTGCTGCTTGTAGGGTTCGGAGCTCCCGACCGAGCTTCTTAGCTGGCTGCCATCTTCGGGAAAGAAAAACCACGGGAACAAATCCCAGAAAGATCTTAATAAACTTGAAAACATATACCTTGAAAGAAAGAATCTTAAGTGAGGGTCTCAAGGCGGGCTTGTTCTCTAAGAAAGACTGGTCATGCAGAATTAGGCCAAATATATTCAGAATAACCCAAGACAGACAATGGGAACTGGGCCAACACATGCTGCAGCTAAGATCGCTCGGGGCAACTGTCCAAATGCGTTTCCAAGCCTCCCTGAAAATCATGTGGACATGTAAACAAGATGCGTAATATAAGAGATCCGAAAGAGGTTGAAGGCTTCATTGAACGAATTAAAACACAACAGAAGGACCACTCCTAAGGTATAAATTGGGATATACGGCAACAGACGGCCATAAAATAAGTATTTATTAAGGGTAAGGAGCTCAAAAGGGCAGAAATATGCCCAGAAGAAAGAAGAAAATAAAGGCTTCTTCGGGGGGGGGGGGGAGATATTGTAAGGAATTCACACTAGAAAACGTTGAAAAAACACAAAGCACAGGGTGGGGGAGCAAAATGGGGAATTGTTTTTTTTTAAATGTCTGAAATGCAAAATTAAGAGGAGGAAGGACCCCTTGAGAGTTACAAAAGTGATCAAAGAATATGTTAAACACTGGTAAAACACCAAAAAAGATGGCTGTCAATATTTTATCATGGAACACAAACGGGCTTCAGATAAAAAAAAGTAGACAAAAGATCCTGCGGTATTTGAAAAATATTGATTGTGAAAAAATAATATTACAGGAAACACATTTACTAAAAGAAGAATGGGCTTTAATTCTTAAAAATCAGAGATGGGTGGACCACTGTAAATGCACAGACCAAGATTGCAGCGTGAAGGGTGTGGCAATTTTAGTTAAAAATCATTGAAAGCTATCATTGAAAAAACAGAAGTGGATAAAAAAGGAAGATGGGTAATAGTAAAGGCAAGGATCTATAATAATCTGTATGTGGTAGTGGGATATTATGGCCCTAACGTGGACAACCCTGAGCCTCTCCAGAAAATATATTCTCATCTTCTAACAACCCAAGTCCCCATAATAATGGGGGGGATTTTAATATAATGGTAAATCCCAAAGAGGATAGATACCCTGCAAAGAACTGCCCCAAACTGCCGAAAATGAGAGAATGGGTTGGTATGTGCATTAAAGACTTGGGGATCGTGGACGTATGGAAAGAAAAAGGAAATAAAAATCACAGATTCACCCTCCAAAGCAAAATGCTGGGACATGCTTACTTTAAAAACCTCTCCCTCCAGTCAGAGATGGACAGCAGACAGAGTTAGCTCCGCAGATACAGCACAACGGCCCCAACAACGCTGAGGATGCCTAACTTCACCTTGGGGGTGCCCAGGAGTGGGCTCCTCACAGGGAAAGGCCAGGAAGGGTTCCTCGGCGGTATTCGTACAAGCGCCGAGATGCCTACGGGTAGTCGTGCGCTATACAAGTGCGTAATCATTTCATTTAATTTCATTTCACATATAGAAAAACTAGCGGAGGATAAAGAACTTTTCTTCCAGTTAAATAGAGACGGAACAACAAAACAAATAGCCTCGGATGCATATAAGGCCTTTATCAGGGGAAAAATAATTAATATCACAGGGTACAAAAACAAGGAGAAAAAGACCAATATAAAAACAAATAGAAAAAGATCTTGCAGCTCTGAAATCTCTGAAATTAGAGTTCAAGAACGCAAAAACTACACAGGAAAATCTGGAAATAGAGGAAAAAAGGAAAGCAAAAAGGGAAGAACTGGCGGACATTCTTGAAACAGTAGTTAGGGATAGATGGGAGGCTAGCAAACTATCGCACTATGAATATGGGGAAGGATGTGGGAGAATTTTGGCATGGAAGACAAAAACAGAATCAACAAGCAACAGGGTTACAAAAATACCAAAGGAAGGCCAACTTGTCTGTTGTTTAGAGGATACTGAGATCAGGCAAGAATTCACAGAATTCTTTGATAACCTCTCTATGGAAGAGACATCCACTACAAACGAACAGATACAAAGTTTTCTGGATAAAGTAACAACTCTGCCACATCTCACAAACAACGATTAGCTCTCAATCTGGAGATTTCCAGAAGTCACAGAAGCCATAAAAAGTCTAAAAAAAAGGAAAAGTGGCTGGTACAGATGCTCTACCAAACAAACTCTATGTAACCCTAAGAGAAGTACTGGCCTCCGCCTTCACAGAACTTTTGAATGACATCTTCTTAGACAAAAAGATCTCTCAGAATCATGGAACGACGCAATAGTTAGCATTTCATTAATACCAGGGAAGGACCCAGCCTAGTGTGAGTCCTACAGACCTATCTCACTTTTAAATACGGACTATAAAATGTATAAACAAATACTGACCAAAAGATTAGGGGGAGTGGAAGGGTCCTTGATCCATCCAAACCAAAAAGGGTTCATTAAAGGTAGGCAAATCTATGAATTAATGCATGAACTCATAAGTGCTATAGACGTTACCCTTCACAAGCTCACACCATTAGCAATTATAACGTTTGACGCTGCAAAAGCGCTCTGCCATTTTTAAATGCAACTCTTGCTAAATTTAATCTTGGGAATAATTTTGAAGATGCTATTAAAAATATCTATAACAACCCCTCAGCCAAAGTCCTGGTAAATGATGGTCTTGCAGATAAAATAAATATAAAAAGAGGCACAAGACAAGGGTGCCCTTTTTCCCCATTACTTTTTAACTTTTAGATAGAGCCCCTAGCGTGCCTACTAAGAAAAGAAGAGGGGATACCACCATTTCAACACCAAAGCTGGGAAAAAAATTAGCATTATATACGGACGATTTAATTGTATTCACTAGTGAATTAACTGTCTCTCACCCAAAAATAGAAGAGATTAAAGATCAGATAGGGGAAGTCTCAGGATATCTGGTGAATCGATCTAAATCTGAAATCATAGAGTGACTGACTTAAGAGGGATCAAACCTCGGCATATAATAGATCATATAATGCCCCTAGAATGTGTGAGCTTTTAGTTCAGAGAACGAACCCTACAAGTAATAATTCCATGTATGAGAAAACTAGGATGGACGATTGTAACAGTCTATGGTATCTGGGAAGGGCAAATGGTTTTGAACAACCCCTTAAATTAAACATTCCACCAGAACTTCCTAAGGTACTGGGCAATCCGCCCACTGATGTAACATCTACCCCCAGAATAAAGGGTGGTGCCGAAGGTACTATATGAGTGATTGATCCAACCAGTCTAGTGGTTCGTCCTTCAGATATAAATCTAGTAATATCAGGGACTAGTGGAAATGCTGCTATGGCTCCAGGACAGATTCATTGTAGTGGAATAAAGGAGGCAAAATTAATTTCATGGAACATCGCAGGAATAAAAAAGAATTTACCCGACCCAGCTTGGCATCAATACCTTGACAAAGGGGATCTTATCTTATTCCAAGAAACTTGGGGGGTAGAAAACTTTTATAAAGTTGGCTATAGGTCTTTTTTATCCCAGCTGTAAACACACACAGGGGTAGACCCTCTGGGGGTTTGATGATATGGGCCAGAATCACAATGGGGACTACTTTTAAACAAATAGATTCAAATAGCCCCGATATTCTGATCATAGAAGTAAAAAAGGGAAAAAATAGGTCACTTTATGTGATTAATATATATAATAGGCCGCATAACCCATGTAGGGAATCAGAAGTAATAATTCAGCTATGTAAAATCATCTCGGACCTAGGCCACAACCCTATGTTGATTATCTGTGGTGATTTCAATAGGAATTTTGAGCCCATATTGGGCTTGGAAGATATTTACAGGGATGAGGATAGTGCTAATAACATCCCCTATGTCGACGCAAATGATAAAGTAGCCTGCACAACTAGTGCCCTACAAGTACTGAGTATGACACTGGAATGTGGTCTACGTGCATGTAATGGACGCCTGCCCTCTGACTGTCCTAGTCAGCCAACGTTTACTAGAGGGGGCTTTTCAAGTCACCTAGACTATATTCTAGTCTCCTTGGCCTTATGGCCAATGTTGGTGGACATAAAGGTGGATAAGCGTATAGAAAGTGACCACTTTCCACTTTCCTTGACTACCCAGAATTTACTCTTTGCCTCATCTAATATTAGGGATAGCAAAGACCCCAAACCATCACCTGAACCTATAGAATCAAATAATCGTAGGTCTTTGAGGTGGCCCGTAGTCCTGGGCAACGGGGGAATTATTAAACAGATTTACCAACTTTTTGTCAAACACATGACCCCGCTAGCTGATATAGATATAGATAACTCCCCTATGATAGAAACCCATGGTGAATTAATTACCCAACTTGGTGGAATTCTAACAAAATCTAGAACCTGGTCGCCATCCTCCCCCACAGGAAAATCTCTGGTATAACAAAGCTTGCCGAAGTGCTAAAACAGATCTCATTAAAGCAGTGAAGGGAAATCAATTAGATGTTGTTAGAGCTAAAAGGACTCATTACAAAAAAACTGTCCAATTAGCTAAGAAAGAGTGGGATGAAAGACTATGGTCAGATTTGCTCGAGGCTTGCAAGTCAAATGACCAGACATCCTTTTGGAGCCTCATTGCAAGAGGCACGAAAGGGACTAAAGAGACAAAAGATAGATTCCTTGAGGAAAGTACCTGGGTCAAACATTTCTCCCTGCTTTACTCCTGTGAAGTAGATGAGGAAGATTGGGCAATAAAACAAATTAAGTTAGCCCCTTACGACAGCCCTTTAACATTTAGTTTGAATGACACTATCTTAGCAATCAAGGCGGTGAAATCAGGCAAAGCTCCAGGTCCAGATAGAATACCCGGGGACCTCTGGAAGCACGAGGACTTTATTTGGGCACCCTATATTAACTTGCTCACAAATAAAATAGCACAGGGAGCTCCAATCCCAGAGACTTGGAAGGGTGCAGAAATCGTGACAATTTTTAAGAAAGGCGATAGGTCTAATCCATCACACTATCGACCGATTAGTTTGATCGATGTTCTGCAAAAAATCTTTGCCCGCCAAATTCTTAGTCGGCTTAATGCATGAGTCGAGGACCATTTTATTCTTACAAAGTACCAGGCTGGTTTTAGAGCGAAAATCAGTACAGTGGACCAGGTTTTCAGGTTCTTATGTATACTTTGGAAATACATTAACATAAAGAGCTCCCACATATATGTGGCCTTCGTTGATCTAAAAGCTGCCTTTGATCTTGTCCCCAGGGGGAAATTATGGCAAACGCTAAATGATATGGGTGCCCCTGAAAACATTCTTCAACAGCTGATTAGATTACATGAAAATAATTATGCAAGAGTGAGATGGGGGCCCAATGGGGAGCTAAGTGAGAAAATAGACATAGTGAAAGGTGTTAGGCAAGGATGTGTTATGGCGTCAATCCTATTCTCTCTTTATGTTAATGACATCCCTGACACCCTCTTGGGCTGCGAGCATGACTCTCCCAAGTTGTGTGGTCAAGCCGTTCCGGCATTACTATTTGCGGATGATACGATTTTAATTTCCCAAACCCCTAAGGGACTTCAGAACCTTTTTAATAAATTTAGGTTGTATTGCCAGGACAAGAAACTTGAAATCAATTCCTCGAAAACTAAAATAATGACAATCAACCCACATAAAGGTTTTAATAACATTTTACTATAAATAATGTAAAAATTGAGGAATTCCAAAGTTTTAAATATCTGGGTATCACTTTAGACAGTAAAACATCTTGGAAACCACAATTAGAAATTTCGAAGATCAGACTAGTTCAGAATCAAGGCCCTATTTTAAGGAAACATAGAAATAGTTATTTTAAGTCAATCTCGCCAGCAATTAGTTTGTTTAAGTACAAAGTGCAATCGGCCTCTCTTTATGGAGCAGAACTGTGGGGACATATTTCGAAAAGCACCTTTTTAGTCTCAGAAAATAATTTTATTAGACAGCTCTTAGGTGTACCTGGTTCTACTCCCCTTATCCCTCTTTTGTGGGACCTTAATTTTCACCGTTCTGATGACCATGCCCTTTTACGCCCTCTGCTATACTGGGTTCGCCTGTGGTCCACTGACGAGCTAATTGATTATAGAGAGGCGTTAAAGGAGATAATGTTTATAAAAAATTCTACGCATTTAGCATGGTTGGCTAACATTGAAAAGTGGTTCATAAAACTGGGGTTAAGCAGCTTTTGGTCAGACCCAGATTCAATTACACATAGTTCTAAAAAACTGCTTAAGAACAGATATTGGGAATATGAAAGAGATTCCCTACTGGAAAATTCCAAACTGGGGACACCGACACTTACAATTTTTTGCACTAAAAATGGATATGAAATTAGAAAGCTTCGTGGACGAAATCTACCCGCCTATGGCCAAATCATTATATCTAAAATTTCGCTACAGTGTCCTTCAAATAAAATATAGGACTTCAAAATGGCATTGTAATAAAGGTCCAGGGGGCAGCTTTGGGTCCGACCTATGTGAACTATGTGAAATGGGCTTGAGGGAAGATGAAGCTCACATGCTATTTATATGCCCTGCTTATTTACATGCAAGAAAAAAATGGCTAAAACCAATATGTCAACTTCTGGGCCTTCGCCATATCAAAGATGGTGAAAGAGTCTTCAAAGGAGACACTTCACGACCAATAGTATTTAGCCTGAGCCGTTTTCTCCTATCGGTAGTGATAGTTAGAAAGAGGAATGGTTACCAAATGTAAATAGATAGCTGGTATTTACGAAGAATAGCTACTGGAATGCACTTTGATTTGCACTTTATATTGTGATTTGCACTTTATATTGTACTCGAAACAAATAGTACAATTGTAATGTATGCTGAAATAGGTGTGCTATATGTAGTGATAAATACAACCAGATTGATAATTATTAGTGGGGTGTGAAATGGAATATGTTTTAAACTCTTAGTGTATTTAGAGTGTATTGTCCAAATTTAGGATAGCGATAAGGGGAACTGGTCTGATAGTAGTGATTAGTGCTGTGCTTCGTTTTAATCCTGGTGCCTTGTTTTTATAGAGCTATGTATTAATTCATCAAATTATTTAACTTATTTATTAATTGTTCCTCGATTCATGGGTGTTAATCTCACTATGAGGTACTGTTGTTGATAGTGACTTCTTCTTATTATAATTTTTCTCTGGTGGTCAAATATTGTTAAACACTGTACTAGAGCACGTAAGGAATGTAATGTATTATTTTTAAAACTGTTTCTTTTAAGGTTGTAAACCGAAATAAAGAATAAATGAAATGAAATCCTAAAGTGGAATATCAACTCTGGGAATCCATTGGTGAAAGAAAGAATACAATATCTAGGGATAGATCTTATAAAGGATATAGAAGGAATACCCAGCATGAATTTTGACAAAGTACACAAAGATGCAAGGAAGCTTCTTAAAGCTTGGGGAGGTCTACAGCTGTCTTTTTTAGGGAGATCAAACATAATTAAAATGATTATACTACCGAAGTTCACATATTTGTTTAGCTCTATCCCGTTGGACTTTAAGACAGAGCAGATAAAAATATTATAAGGGAAGTTAACTAGTTTCAACTGGGCCGCTAAGGGGGTAAGAATTGGTTGGAAGAAACTAAGAAGGAATAAGGCGCAGGGTGGAATCGCAAGTCCTGACATCCTCAAATATTGCAGAGCCTTCCAATTTCAAAATATTAGGAAACTACTTGTTAATTGGGAGTCATGGCCGGTATATATGAAAGCCTTAGTTGATTCAGCAGGAAATCACTTTCTTTATAAATTTGGTCATCCCAAATACTTCAAGAAAATTAAACTAAAGACCTTCAGAGCAGCCACAAAAACCTGGTATGGAGTAAGACCAAGCTTAAAAATTCCTTATTACAGCAAATTCGCACCAATCTGGGACTCCCCAAGAACACCTGGATGTCTCAAGGACAGATTAGTGATCACTTTGAGAGAAGTAAACATCAATAACTGGGGACAGCTAATAGAAAATAACAGAATCATAGATTGGGAGATCCTTAATGAAAAGACCCAGGGTGCACTAGCAAGATTCAAATACTATCAACTCAATAGTTGGTTAAGAGATAAAAAGGAAGATCTACAAGGGGATGATAACATTGAGCAAAAGTTAAGCATAAAGTCTTTTAACCACTTGCATGCTGCCACGATTCTGCGCCTGTGCGGCACATTCCGATCGCAGGTGCAGTCATGACGGCCGGAAGTCGTCATCAGCACACGAGCACTGTGTGCCATGAAGACTCCCGGCTGTCATCAGCATGGAAGGGGTTAAAAAGGAAATCTAATTTTGGTACTGGGCCCTTATACAAGCTGTTGAAACCGAATACAAAGCTCAGGGTAAAATCTGAGGAAAAGCCTTGCCAGAACTAGATATCCCCCATTATTGGCAAATATCAATGGCAACTTGTTGGCACGTGGTAAAATCCTCCCCTGAGGAAAAACCACTTGTTTACTGCACATAGATCATACTGGACATCGAAAAGGCTGACTAAGATCAACAGTAATAAGGTCAAATGTTGCCCCAAATTTAGGGGGGAAAGAGCTGATAACCTGCACATGTTCCGATATTGTACACAGTTGGAGGAATTCTGGAGACAAACTGGTAAGACTCTATCTGAGTTGTTGGAACAACCTGTAGAGGTAAGCGTGGAAACAGTTGTTTTTGGGATTAATCAATACAACTCAAATTACCCTAAAATGAGTAGATCAGGAAAATATTCTCTTCATAGTAATATTGCTAGCCAGAAGAAAGATATGTATCACATGGGTGAAAGATGTACCACCAACACATAAGGAATGGTTGACCTCCACACAAAGGGTGTACAAGTTAGACAAAAAAGGGGAAATGAGCAAAAGGTTTAAATCCTGGAACATTTGGGAATGTTATAATCAAATAAACAACAGTATGTCCAATGATTAAGGCAATGGCAAGAAAGATTTCAAGCTGGGCCTTGAACTGAGTAGTCATAATGATTAGCTCCCTCAAACCACCAATCTTGTGCCTGGATACGGACAAAAAGGGTCCCCTCAGACATGGCTAGGTACAGTCTCCATGCATAAATGAATAGATTCGCCGTACTGGGAACAGATGGGTTAAGGGGCCCGACTCCTCCAATTCCTAAAACTGCTTGATGAGGACAAAAAAAACAGAGGGGCAGATATCGGGAAGAAGTACAGAAAGAGGTCAGAGAGTTGTAGAAACAGGCAAAAGAGGTGCAGAAAGAAGGAAGATGGGTACAGAAAGAAGCAAGAGCAGTGCCGAAAGAAGAAAGAGAAGTGCAAAAAGAAGCAACAGAGGAGCAGAAAGATGGAGGATGGGTGGAGAAAGAGGCAAGAGAAGTGCTGAAAGAAGTAACACACATGCAGAAACAGGGAAGACGGGTGGAGAAAGAGGCAACAGAGGTGCAGAAAGAAGCTAGAGAAGTACCGAAAGAAACAAAAGAAGGGCAGAAAGAAGAAACAGAGGTGCAAGAAGAAGCAAAAGAGGCACAAGAAGAAGCAAGAGAGGCATAGAAAGAAGCTAGAGAAGGGCAGAATTAAGCAACGGGGTGCAGGAAGAGATAAGAGGGGTGCAGAAAGAGGTAAGAGAGGTGCAGAAAGTAGCAGAAGAGGTACAGAAAGAGGCATGAGGGTTGCAGAAAGAAGCAACAGAGGTGCAGAAATAGGTAAGAGTACTACAGAAAGAAGCAAAAGAGGTGCAGAAATAGGCAAGAGATGTGCAGAAGGACACAAGAGAGGTGCAGATACAGGCAAGAGTGGTGCACAAAGAGACAAGAGAGGTGCAGAAGCGGGAAGATGAGTACAGAAAGAGGCAACAGGAGTGCAGAAAGAAGCAAGAGAGGTGAAGAAAGAAGCAAGAGAAGTGCACAATGAAGCAACAGAGGTGCAAATACAGGGAGGAGAGGTATAGAAAGAGGGAACAGGGGTGTAGAAAGAGGCAAGAGGGGTGCAGAAAGAGGGAAGAAGAGTGCAGAAAGAGGCACAATGGTGCAGAAAGAAGAAAGAGGTGCAGAAAGAAACAAAAGAAGTGCTGAAGGAGGAACAGAGGTGCACAAAGAGGCAATAGGGGTACAGAAAGAGGAAGGAGAGGTGCAGAAAGATACAAGAGAGTTGCACAAAGAGGGCAAAAGAGTGCAGAAAGAGGCACAGGGGGGCAGTAAGAAGCAAGAGAGGTACAGAAAGAAATAAAAGAAGTGCAGAACAAAGGAACAGAGGTACAGAAAGAGGAAGGAGGGGTACAGAAAAAGGGAAGAGGGGTTTAAAAAGAGGCACGTGGGGTACAGAAAGAAGCCAGAGAAGTGCAGAAAGAAGCAACAGAGGTGCGGAAAGAGGGAAGAGGGGTGGATAAAGAGGCAAGAGAAGTGCTGATAGAAGCAACACACATGTAGAAAGGGGGAAGAGGGGTGGAGAAAGAGGCAACAGATGTGCAGAAAGAAGCGAGAGAGGTTCAGAAAGAAAGCCAAGAAGTGCAGAAAGAAGCACCAGGTGTAGAAAGCGGGAAGGGGTGGAGAAAAAGAAGGAGAAGAACAGAAAGAAATAAAAGAAGTGCAGAAAGAAGGAACAAAGGTGCGAGAAGAAGCAAGAGAGGCACAAGAAGGTGCAAGAGTGGGACAGAATGAAGCTAGAGAAGTGCAGAATTAAGCAACGGGGTGCAGAAAGAGGCAAGAGGGGTGCAGAAAGCGGTAGGAGAGGTACAGAAAGAAGCAATAGAGGAGAAGAAGGAGGCAAGAAAACTGCAGAAAAAGGCAAGAGAGTTGCAGAAACAGACACAAGAGGTGCAGAAAGAGGGAACAGGGGTGCAGACAGAGGCAGGAGAGGCGCAGAAAGGAGCAAGAGCTGTGCAGAAAGAACCAACAGAGGTGTAGAAAGAGGGGTACAGAAAGAGGCAAGAGGGGTGCAGAAAGAGGCAGGAGAAGTGCAGATAAAAGCAGAAGAGGTACAGAAAGAGGTACGAGAACTGCAGAAAGAGGCATGAGAGGTGCAGAAAGAGACAAGAACGGTGCACCAAGAGGGGAGAAGGGTACAGAAAGAGGCAAGAGAAGTACCGAAAGAAGTAAGAGAGGTGCAGAAAAAGGCAAAAGAAGTACAGGAAGAAGCAACGATGGTGCAGGAAGAGGCAAGAGAAGTGCTTAAAGAGGCAAGAGAGGTTCAGAAACAGGCAGGAGACGTGCAGAAAGAGGGAACGGGGTGCAGACAGAAGCAAGAGTGGTACAGAAAGAGCGGAAGATGGGTGCAGAAAATGGCAAGAGGGGTGCTGAAAGAAGCAAGTGAGGAGCAGAAAGAGGTAAGAGAGATGCAGAAAGAGGCAAGCGAGGTAAAGAAACAGGCAAGAGAAGTGCAGAAAGAGGAAAGAGAATTGCTGAGAGAAGCAACAGAGGTGTAGAAAGAATCAAGAGAAGGGTAGAAAGAGGCCTGTGAGGTGCAGAAAGAAGCAAGAGAGGTACAAAAAGAGGCAAGAGAAGTGCAGAAAGAAGCAACAGAGGTACAGAGAGACGCAACAGGAGTGCAAAAAAGTGCGAGACAAGTACAGAAAATAACAAGAGAGGTGCACAAAGAGACAGGAGAGGTGCACAAAGAGGGAAGGCGAGTACAGAAACGGGCAACAGGGGTGCAGAAACAAGTAAGAGAGGTGCAGAAAGAAGCACCAGAGGTGAAGAAAGAGGCATGAGGGTTGCATAAAGAGGCAGGAGAAGTGCAGAAAGAAGCAATAGAAATGTAGAAAGAAGCAATAGATATGTAGAAAAAGGCAGGAGTTCTGCAGAAAGAAGCAACAGAGGTGCAGAAATAGGCAAGAGATGTGCACAAAGAGAATAGAGGTGCAGAAAGGGGGAAGGTGAGTGCAGAAAGAGGCAACAGGAGTGCAGGAAAAAGCAAGAGGTGTATAAAGAAGCAAGAAAAGTGCACAAAAAGCATCAGAGATGCAGATACAGGGAGGAGAGGTACAGAATGAGAGAACAGGAGTGTAGAAAGAGGCAAGAGAGGTGCAGAAAGAGGAACAGAGGTGCACAAAGAGTCAACAGGGATACAGAAAGATGAAAGAGAGATGCAGAAAGAGGAAAGATAGTTGCACAAAGAGGGAAGAAGAGTGCAGAAAGAGGTACAAGGGTGTGTAAAGAAAAAAGGGGGGGAAAAAACAAAAGAAGTACAGAAAGAGATGCTGAGGTGCACAAAGAGGCAAGAGGGGTGCATAAATGAGAAAGAGGGGTACAGAAAGAGGCAAGAGAATTGCACAAAGAGGGAAGAAGGGTACAGAAAGAGGCAAGAGGGGTGCAGAGAGAAGCGAGAGAGGTGCAGAAAGAGGCAAGTGGGGTATAGAAAGAAGCAAGAGAGGTGCAGAAAGAGGCAAGAGAAATGCAGAAGGAAGCAACAGGGGTGCAGAAGGAGGCAAGAGAAGTGCAGAAAGAGGCAAAAGAGGTATAGAAACAGGCAAGAAAGTGCAGAAAGAGGAAATAATTGCTGAAAGAAGCAAGAGAGGTATAGACAGAAGCAAGAGAGATGTAGAAAGAGGCAAGTGAGGTGCAGAAAGAGGCAAGAGAAGTGCAGAAAGAGGCAAGAGAGGTACTGAAAGAAGCAACAGAGGTGCAGAAAGAGGCAAGAGAAGTGCAGAAAGAGGCAACAGGGGTACAGAAACAAGCAAGAAAGGTACAGAAAGAAGCCAGAGGAATGCAGAAAGAAGGAACAGGTATAGAAAAAGGTAGGAGGGTTGCAGAAAGAGGCAAGAGAAGTACAGAAAGAAGCAACAGATATGTAGAAAGAGGGGTGCAGGAAGAAGCAAAAGAAATGTAGAAAGAGGCAAGAAATGTGAGGAAGCCCAAGAAGATACGTACTATACCTAAGTCTCGAGCAGAAAAGGTAAACCCTGAGGAGAAGAAGGGGGTCCCGAAGGCAAAAATTACTCCGTCTCTGAAAACCTTCTTCAAAGTCCAACATCTCTCTCAACAAGGCACCTATCCATCCAGCAAGAGAGAACAACTTATCCAAAAGGGACCGAGTGACACCCTTTTCACTGCACCAGGAGAGAAAGATCCAAGCCTAAAAACACAGGACTTCGAGAATTTCAAGAATATAGATACGACAAATATGGAGGAAGCAAACCGAATAGACCAAGCAGGGATAGGAGAAGCGCCTCAATTGAGCGGTGGAAAGGAAACAACAGAAGAGGAAGATGGAGCTGAAACAACCAGAAATGGCTCTGAGTCTCAGGCAAGCCATATGGAGAAATTCATGGAGAGAATGTTAAACGAAATGAGAGAAAAAATGTGCGATCTCAGAGGCCAATCAGGGTAAAATTCAAGATGCATGCGAGGCACTGGACTGCAAGTTAAAAGAGCTTGGCGACAGAGTGACAGCAGTGGAAGAAGAGGTGGGAGGTCTTAGTAAGAAGGTAGATGTCCATCAAAGGGAGATCAGAACCTTAAGACAAGAAGGAAAAAACATGAGCGAGAAATTTGAATCTTTGGAAAATCAGGCCAGAAAAAACAATATAAGGATTTTGAATGTCCCGGAAAATCAAGAAGGAACCGATATCAAAAAATTTGTAATCACACTTCTTGCAGAACACTTCCCATGGGCTAGTTACGAAATCCTAGAAGAAGACATACAAAGGGTTCACCAAGATCCATTTGGAAAAGCCAAAGAAAAGAAAAACACCTAGGAAAATCCTCATCAACTTTAAAACATATACGTTGAAGGAGAGAATACTCGGTGAAGCTTTAAAAAAGGGAGTTTTCAGTAAGGATAACTGGTCCTTCAGGATAAGGTCAGATATGTCCAAAGCCTCGCAAGACCAGCAGTGGGAATTGGGACAATTCATGACAGAACTAAAGTTCCTTGGGGCCGTGGTGCAAATGAAGTTCCCTCCGTCGTTCAGAATCATGTGGAGGAATAAAATGCGAAACATACGAGACCCTGAGGAGGTCGAAGAATTTCTCGAGATGGCCCGAGACAACATCAGATCTGAAAATCCCACGAACCATTAGAAACATTCGAGAAATATATCACGGAAAAAGCAGAAAGAGTAAATATAGGCGCAAATAGAAAATAGAAGAGTCAAGGATCCTGAAAGGGGCAAGAGAATAGCCCTGAAAAAATAAGAAAAAGGAGGCTTCCCCAGGGAGGGTAAACAAGATGCACATGAAACAAAATCAAAATATACACAACAGAACACGGGTGGGGAGCAAACTAGGGAAAACAATCAAAAAAATCCTCAAACTTCAAGGTTTCAGCTAGTAAAATCATTATGACTACCAGTACACAATATACAATTCAGGTAATAGATGGGGTCAATTAGCAGAAAGTTTAATATACTCTCATGGAACGTAAACGGGCTCAGGGTGAAAAATAGAAGAAATAGAATTTTAGAGTATTTAAAGACATCAGATAGTGAGGTTATCATATTACAGGAAACACATCTCTTGAAAGAAGAATGGAGCCAGATAATGAAAAATCTTGGGTGGGTGGCCTGTATATATGCACGAATCAGGAATACAATGTAAAAGGGATAGCTATTATTTTCAAGAAAACCCTCAAAATCAAGCTTGAATCTTCTGAAGTAGACAGCAAAGGTAGATGGGCAATAGCCAGGGTAAGAACTGGAAATATTTTCTACACAATAGCAGGGTATTATGGCCCAAACACAGATGATTCAGGGCCATTACAAAAGTTATATACCCACTTGCTGTCAGCTACCTCTTCAATAATATTAGGAGGTGACTTCAATATAATTATGGACCCTAAAGTAGATAGATCACCCCCGGGAAGACATAAAAATCTCCCAAATATGAGAGAGTGGCTTGGAATTTACAAGAGAGACCTAAACTTATTGGATATTTGTAAAATAAAAGGGGATAAAAGACAACCTTTTACCCTACACAATAAGAAACTTGGACATAGGTCAAGAATTGACTATTTTATTTTTTTTTATTTTTGAAAACCTTTATTTTCAAGTCAGTGCACACAGCTATTTAGCCTTACATCCCGGAGGCTAGGCAGCATATCATCGATCAGAAGGCTAGTGTACAAGAAGCATGTTACCAAAGCGTACCAAGGTTTTAATTTTCTGTTATTGTAGGAAATTAACTAAAACAAGAAAGAGAAAGCACCAAACTAGTGCTAAGAAGCAAATCAATTGAAACATTTGTGCAACAGAGCCCGGACATAGGACAGGCTAGGCCAAATAACCGAAAAGACAGGCAGAACAGTACCCAATTGCAAGACCATAGAGGGGGGGAGGATACAGGATAGGTCTGCGAATAGAACGTGTGTCGGAGCCATGGACTACGGGGTCAGTCCTTCTTCCAGGGGGGCGGTGTCAGGCGGTATGCACATGTCACCCCTATACTCGTTCCAGGCCCCCCATATCTTTTGCCACTTTTTGGGTTTACCCCTGGCCACATAGACCGTTTTCTCTCGGAACATACACCAATCCATGTTGGCCTTCCACTGTACCACCTTTGGGGCTGTAGCAGCACCCCACATCTGTGCAATATCTCGTTTCGCGACCATGTTCCCAAGGGTGACCCATTGGGTTTGTGCACTGTTATAATCAGTAGGACCCCACACATTCAGGAGGCAGCTTCGGGCTTCCGCCTGAACATCCACCCCGGTCACTTCACTCATAATCATATGTATCCACCTCCAGTAGGAGGCTACTGCACTGCACTCCCAGATAATATGCATAAAGGTGGCTAAAGCACCACAGCCACGCCTACAGAGGCCGTCCACTGAATGACCCATGTGTATCAACCTGGGACCCATCACATAAACCCTATGAAGAGTTTTCAATTGAACCAGCCGCAGCCTGGCCGGGATAGCCACCTCCTTGGGGGAGGACACTGCACATTGCCAGTCTTCATCGTCTAGCTCTATCCCATCCCGCACCCACTGGTCTTTCACCCCAAGGAGGAGGTCAGTACAGACAAAGAATTGACTATTTTTTAATAGATAGAAGCCTGACAGAAGATGTAATAAAACTAGAACATCTTCCTGCTCACCTATCAGATCACTCTGCAGTCCAGCTTGCGGTGCAAAGGATGGAAATTAAAACACAAAATAGAATGACAATCGAACGGGCTATATTGCTCGACCAACATTGTATACAAGAGCTTAGGTCAGAAACAGAACTCATTTTTGAAAATAATAAGATAGGCACAACAAGACAGACTACATGGGATACTTACAAGGCAGTCATAAGAGGAAAATTATTAAGCCAAGGAGCATTCAGACTAAAAACAATAAAACATAAGATAAGGGATCTGGAAAATTCTATAAAACTGCTGGATGCACAAATACTGGTCGAACATAGAACAGACAAAAAAGAGGAGACGGAGAAGGAAAGACAAAGACAAAAAGAATGCCTTGCTGACATTTTAGAAGATAGAGTAAGGACGAAGTGGGAAGCGAGCAAACTAGCAAACCACGAGTATTGGGAAGGTTATGGGAAACTTTTGGCCTGGAAACTAAAGTCAGATCTAGCCAGGAATAAGGTAGTAAGTATACAACAAGACAGCCAGTCATCCCCATCATCCGAAGAAACGGTAATCAGGCAGGAATTTACAAAATTCTTTGCTGAGTTATACTCCGAAGATGTAAACCCATCGGAAGAACAAATAGAAGGTTATTTGAACACTCTACCCACCCTTTCCCTAACAGAGGAGGAGAAAAAAGTCCTAAATGAAGAATTCTCTAAAGAGGAAGTAGAAGAAACAATAAAGGGATTGAAAAAAGGAAAGGTTGCGGGCCCAGATGCTCTTCCAAACGAACTATATATGGCGCTTAGAGAAACGCTGTCGCCACAAATCACAGACCTACTCAATCTGGTGTATAAACAACACGAAAAGATCCCAGATTCTTGGAATGATGCCATCATAACTATAATCCTAAAACCCGGAAAAAAGCCAACACTATGTGAATCATATCGGCCAATTTCACTGCTTAATTGTGATTATAAGATCTGCACAAAAATCATGGCAAAAAGGCTGGGGAAAGTGATGACCCAGTTGGTTCATACTGACCAGAAAGGCTTTATCAGAGGAAGAAAACTTCAAGACCTGACTCACGAGTTATTTGGGGCAATAGACGTTGCTACTTCCGAAAAAACTCCTCTTACAATACTCACTTTCGATGCCGCAAAGGCTTTCGACCGGGTGAACTGGGTTTTTTTGAATGAGGCAATGAGAAGGAATAATCTGGGGGAATCCTTTTTGCATATAGTGAAAGAGATCTATAGAACCCAGAGATCAAAAGTTTTGGTGAATGGGTGTTTAACTGATAACATACGAATTGAAAGAGGCACTAGGCAAGGTTGCCCACTCTCGCCCCTACTTTTTAACTTGTACATTGAGCCTTTGGCAAATTTGTTAAGGGGAAACAAAAAAATACTTCCATTCAAACATCTGGAATGGTCTAAAAAATTGGCCCTGTATGCCGACGATTTAATGCTCTTCACCAATCACTATCAGTCCTCCATACCTGAAATCAAAACCACTCTTGAGAACTTTGGGAAAGTCTCAGGTTATCTGGTTAATCACTCCAAAACTGAAATTATGACATGGAATACACATATTTCCAATCCAAGTATCAAGAATGAAATCAAATATTTAGGAATAACTTTAGTTCACGATCTGGAAAAAATACCACAGATAAACCTAAAAAGAGTGGCAGGCGAAACAAGAAAACTTTTAAAGACCTGGACTAGCCTTCCTTTAAGCTTCATAGGCAGATCAAACATTATAAAAATGTATATTTTACCCAAATATACCTACCTGTTCAACACAATTCCCTTAGAATTTAAAAAGAACTCACTGAAAAAATTACAGGGAGAAATTGCGAGCTTTATATGGGCGTCTAAGGGAACTAGAATATCGTGGAAAAAAATCAGAAGAAGAAAAGAACACGGAGGGATAGCTAGCCCCGACCTGTGGGAATATTATAGAGCCTTTTCATTTAAAAACATGAGACCACTGTTGAGAGTTCACCATTATTACCCTGAATATCTTCAAGCAATGACCATGAAAGCTGACCACTTCTTATATAAATTCGGCCACCCAAAATTCTTCAAAAAAATTAAATTTAAGGTCCTGAAGGACGCGGCCAGAATATGGGCCCAGATCAGAGGGACTCTAAATATTTCATACTGCAGCCCCCTGGCTCCTATATGGGACTCCCCAGGCACCCCAGACTGTTTAAAAGATAGCTTGGCAAACCCGTTAAAAACAGCTAACATCGAGCACTGGGGTCAAATACTAAATGGATCATCATTGATCTCTTGGGAGTATCTTCACACCATCACTAACTTTACCATCTCCAAATTCAAAATCTATCAGCTTTCTAGTTGGGCAAAAACTCTTACACATCAGGAAAAGGATACTGAAGAGCTGGAGAAAGAAATGCAGAAAGTTCTACCCATAAAGAAAGAGATATCCAGATGGTATTGGGCCCTAATAACATCAGAAGACGAAGATGCTCAGATCGCAGAACTAATATGGGGGAAGAACCTACAAATTCCAGACCTTGAGGGGGTGTGGCTTAAATCAATCGAGAAATGCTAGGCTACACTAAAATCAGCAGCTTTAAAAAGGAATCATATCTTCACGATCCATAGGGCCTATTGGACCCCTAAAAAATTGTCCAAATTTAAAGGCGCCCAAATCAGGAAATGTCCGAAATGTGGAGAGGAGAAGGCAGATGACATCCACATCTTTAAAGAGTGCCCATCTCTCGACGAGTTCTGGTCTGAAGTGGGTAAGATCTTAAGTTCAATCCTTCAACAGCAACTAACTGTAAGTACCACTCTTGTACTTTTTGGGATTGACAGCAATATAGGAGCGGGTAAGCTAACAAAAGAGCAAGAAAACTTGGTTTTTGTTTTGATTCTCCTCGCAAGAAGGGAGATATGTATTAAGTGGGTTGGTTCAGTACCCCCTACGGTTGGGGAATGGATGAATTCAGTCTTGAAAATAAACAAACTAGATAGAAGGGGAAAGCATACTAAAAGAAACAACTTCTGGGAAATATGGGAAAATCATTTTAACCCTAACTAGTGGTCGAGATGGAATGATGATCCTATGATTAAGCGATGGTAACTTCTGTCGATGGGTATAATACTCATCGAGTAGTCAATGGTGGCTATCTCTCCCCCACTAACGAAAAAACTGAAAAGTTATTTATGTGATGGCTCCAAGGAGGACTCCTCTGCAAAATGATCGGTTGGGAAACTCCCCTTGCACACTCGTATTTGGGGGCAGTGCTGGTACACTCATTGCAGAGGCTGAACCCTGGTATTTCCAAAAAACATAAAATCGCAATATGAGGATAAAAGAAAAAAAAAAAAGAAATGTGCGGATAGAACCAACAGAGGTGCAGAAACAGGCAAGAAATGTGCAGAAAGACATGAGAGGTGCAGAAACAGGCAAGAGAGGTGCACAAAGAGATGAGAGGTGCATAAAGAGGGAAGACTAGTACAGAAAGAGGCCATGGGGTGCAGAAAGAAGCAAGAGAGGTATAGTAAGAAGCAACAGAGGTGCAGGAACAGGCAGGAGATGTGTAGAAAGAGGGAACAGGGGTGCAGAAAGAAGCAAGAGAGGTATAGATAGAGGGAAGAAGAGTGCAGAAAAAGGCACAAGGGTGTAGAAAGAAGCAAGAGAGGTACAGAAAGAAACAAAACAAGTGCAGAAAGAAGGAACAGAGGTGCAGAAAGAGGCAAGAGGGGTGCAGAAAGAGGAAAGAGGTGTGCAGATAGAGGGAAGAGGTGTGCAGAAAGAAGCAAGAGAGTTGAACAAAGAGGGGAGAAGTGTGCAGAAAGAGGCAAGAGGGGTGCAGACAGAAGCAAGAGAGGTACAAACACAGGCAAGATAAGTGCAGAAAGAAGCAACAGATGTGCAGAAGGAAACAAGATCAGTGCAGAAAGAGGCAAGAGAGTTGCAGAATGAAGCAACAGAGGTGCATAAAGTGGCAAGAAAAGTGCAGAAAGAGGCACAAGAGGTGCAGAAAGAGTGAACAGGGTGAAGAAAGAGGCAGGAGAGGTGCAAAAAGTAGAAGAGATGTGCAGAAAGATGCAAGAGAAGTACAGAAAAAGGTAAATGATGGTCTTACAGATAAAATAAATATAAAAAGAGGCACAAGACAAGGGTGCCCTCTTTCCCCATTACTTTTTAACTTTTAGATAGAGCCCCTAGCGTGCCTCCTAAGAAAAGAAGAGGGGATACCACCATTTCAACACCAAAGCTGGGAAAAAAATAGCATTAAAACCGGACGATTTAATGGTATTCACTAGTGAATTAACTGTCTCTCTCCCAAAAATAGAAGAGATTATAGATCAGTTTGGGGAAGTCTCAGGATATCTGGTGAATCAATCTAAATCTGAAATCCTAGAATGGAATATCAACTCTGGAAACCCATTGGTGAAAGAACGAATAAAATATCTAGGGATAGATCTTATAAAGGATATAGAAGGAATACCCAGCATGAATTTTGATAAAGTACACAAAGATGCAAGGAAGCTTCTTAAAGCTTGGGGAGGTCTACAGCTGTCTTTTTTAGGGAGATCAAACATAATTAAAATGATTATACTACTGAAGGACACATATTTGTTTAGCTCTATCCCGTTCGACTTTAAGACAGAGCAGATAAAAATATTATAAGGGAAGTTAACTAGTTTCAACTGGGCCGCTAAGGGGGTAAGAATTGTTTGGAAGAAACTAAGAAGGAATAAGGCACAGGGTGGAATCGCCAGTCCTGACATCCTCGAATATTGCAGAGCCTTCCAATTTTTAAAATATTTGGAAACTACTTGTTAATTGGGAGTCATGGCCGGTATATATGAAATTCAAAAATCAAAAGGGTAGGGAGGAGGAATGAATGTCCATTTATTTCCCCGGGTAAGTATAAAAGTAATCAAGTGGGAGAAAATGGACACTAGTTACAATTCTAAACCATTGGATAGAATAACTATGGTATCCTCAAAAACTCAATGTTCGTTGGTAATGCGGTATATATCTTTCATCCGCCCCTACATTGTAGTTATGGCAGTTATCATTGGATACCATAGAGTGTGCTGGGTGCCTGCCTCATCCAGAGGCTCCTCTGGTCTAGATTGCAGTGTACAGAGATGAAAAATACGCCCCCGTTAGGATAGGGTGTGTGAAAAAGAAAAAAGAATAAAATTAGATCCACACCTAAAAACTTTAATGGGTGGTGAAGATCTAATATTTAAAACTAAATCGGTACTTGTACTAGATCGTGTTACTGGATCTAGAAGTGTAACTTTCCAAAAAGTGTCGACATGTTTCAGCCCCCTCTGGCTCAACGGAGTCTATGGGGCTTTCGTCAGGACTCACAGACAAACAAACATAGAATCATTACTTACACAATTCGTGTAGTTTGAAAGGGTAATTTATAGGGTATTCAATGACCACTCATTCTCTTTAAACCTGAAAAAGAGAAACAGACAGGTATATAATACACGTGGATTAAGTATCATAGTGTACTAGGGGGCTCCAGAGTTAGCAATAGTATAATCACCTGGGTTTCTGTATTTACATTTCAATAGTGGAAGAGGACCGTGTTGGGCAGAGGAAGAAGGAGAATGGTTAAGGCAATTAGAGATGCGACGACAGCATTAAACAAATGTGTGTTCACTCTATTGTGAGTGTGGGTATCTGTCTCAAAGACAGTGGGGGGAGAAAAACATTGGTTAACACGGGTAATGGGTGGTGGAATATTACCGATAAGGGCTTCGGAACGTGTAATAAGGTCTGCATGTGTTGAGACCCCTGAGCCCAAACATTAGCATAACGCAGGGTATTATAGCAGTAATTGGCTCCTTAAGGTCGGATAGAAGTTTAGGGGTTTTAGGAACGAGAGACGAGGTCTGCGTGTACGGAGACCCCTGAGCCTTCGGAACTTACATTGCGCAGAATGTCAGAGCAGTGAAGTACCGGGCGCCTGCATGATTTAAATGTAAAAGCTCGTAATAGTGGCGGGTTTACTAAAATTATCTTACCTATTGACGTCTAGTCGAAGACTTCGTCAGGGGACCACAGAGCTAAAAAGGGGGAAGGAGGCAAAAGAATGTTACAAGGTAATCTTACCGTTGTTTAGTAGAGTGTGCTTAACATGGTTCGACCGCCGCCATTACCCGCGTGTTTGAGCGATTTCTCCGCCTGTGCTGACTCTGCCCCTGGACTCGGAGCAGACGTCAGTCACTTGTTTTTGTAGGCTAAATTTGAAAGGTGCAACTTTATTGAGAACGGTTTACATGAAAAAAGGTTTGCATGAGAGTGTAATACTATAAATGCAGCTCTAAAGGGGTACTCGTCAACGGAATAATACCATTATAAACATTAAATCAAAACGGAAGGTTTTAAACCGTAATGATATGTAACAAACGGTCAGAATGGAGGTAAACTAATTCCGAGAGTAAATAGGAATGCCTTGGTGAGGTACAATTAGTGTGTCAAATTGAGAGATAAAGTCATTCTGATTGTTAGGTTTCTGGGAGTGTCATTATAATGCTCTACATGGTGTCCTTGTTACACTCAAGGTAGGGTGGGTGGGATTATCAGTATCAGTACAATGTATATTCAATGTGTGGTGATTGAAAACTAGTGTACAGCAAACTGATGCCAGGGTACATTGTCATTTAGTCATTGTCATTTAGTCCCCAAATATGAGTTTTCAAGCGGTCCACCCATCTCTGTTCTTTTTCGTAGAGCTTTTTTTCAGCATTTTGGGTCTTTGCTGTGAGCATTTCTATCACTGTCCATCGTATGTCCTCACAGGAATGTCCAGCCTCTATGAAATGTGCACAAAGTTTTGTGGTTGTCTTCTTCAGCCTGATATTAGGTCATCCCTATATAGAGTTTTTGGCAGGGACAGCTTGCCATGTCATATACATGGCAAGCTGTCCCTGCCAAAAACTCTATATAGGGATGACCTGCAGAAAGGTTAAGACAAGAATAGGAGAACATAGAAGTAATATCAGGCTTAAGAAGACAAAATGCTGAAAAAAAGTTCTACGAAAAAGAACAGAGATGGGTGGACCGCTTGAAAACTCATATTTGGGGACTAAATGACAATGTACCCTAGCATCAGTTTGCTGTACACTAGTTTTCAATCACCACACATTGAATATACATTGTACTGATACTGATAATCCCACCCACCCTACCTTGAGTGTAACAAGGACACCATGTAGAGCATTATAATGACACTCCCAGAAACCTAACGATCAGAATGACTTTATCTCTCAATTTGACACACTAATTGTACCTCACCAAGGCATTCCTATTTACTCTCGGAATTAGTTTACCTCCATTCTGACCGTTTGTTACATATCATTACGGTTTAAAACCTTCCGTTTTGATTTAATGTTTATAATGGTATTATTCCGTTGACTAGTACCCCTTTAGAGCTGCATTTATAGTATTACACTCTAATGCAAACCTTTTTTCATGTAAACAGTTCTCAATAAAGTTGCACCTTTCAAATTTAGCCTACAAAAACAAGTGAATGACGTCTGCTCCGAGTCCAGGGGCAGAGTCAGCACAAGCGGAGAAATCGCTCAAACACGCGGGTAATGGCGGTGGTCGAACCATGTTAAGCACACTCTACTAAACAACGCTAAGATTACCTTGTAACATTCTTTTGCCTCCTTCCCCCTTTTTAGCTCTGTGGTCCCCTGATGAAGTCTTCGACTAGACGTCAATGGGTAAGATAATTTTAGTAAACCCGCCACTATTACGAGCTTTTACATTTAAACCATGCAGGCGCCTGGTACTTCACCGCTCTGACATTCTGCGCAATGTAAGTTCCGAAGGCTCAGGGGTCTCCCTACACGCAGACCTCGTCTCTCGTTCCTAAAACCCCTAAACGTCTATCCGACCTTAAGGAGCCAATTACTGCTATAATACCCTGCGTTATGCTAATGTTTGGGCTCAGGGTTCTCAACACATGCAGACCTTATTACACGTTCCGAAGCCCTTATCGGTAATATTCCACCACCCATTACCCGTGTTAACCAATGTTTTTCTCCCCCCACTGTCTTTGAGACAGATACCCACACTCACAATAGAGTGAACACACATTTGTTTAATGCTGTCGTCGCATCTCTAATTGCCTTAACCATTCTCCTTCTTCCTCTGCCCAACACGGCCCCCTTCCCCTATTGAAATGTAAATACAGAAACCCAGATGATTATACTATTGCTAACTCCGGAGCCCCCTAGTACACTATGATACTTAATCCACGTGTATTATATACCTGTCTGTTTCTCTTTTTCAGGTTTAAAGAGAATGAGTGGTCATTGAATACCCTATAAATTACCCTTTCAAACTACACGAATTGTGTAAGTAATGATTCTATGTTTGTTTGTCTGTGAGTCCTGACGAAAGCCCCATAGACTCCGTTGAGCCAGAGGGGGCTGAAACATGTCGACACTTTTTGGAAAGTTACACTTCTAGATCCAGTAACACGATCTAGTACAAGTACCGATTTAGTTTTAAATATTAGATCTTCACCACCCATTAAAGTTTTTAGGTGTGGATCTAATTTTATTCTTTTTCACACACCCTATCCTAACGGGGGCGTATTTTTCATCTCTGGACACTGCAATCTAGACCAGAGGAGCCTCTGGATGAGGCAGGCACCCAGCACACTCTATGGTATCCAATGATAACTGACATAACTACAATGTAGGGGCGGATGAAAGATATATACCGCATTACCAACGAACATTGAGTTTTTGAGGATACCATAGTTATTCTATCCAACGGTATATATGAAAGCCTTAGTCGATTCAGCAGGCAATCACTTTCTTTATAAATTTGGTCATCCTAAATACTTCAAGAAAATTAAACTAAAGACCTTCAGAGCAGCCACAAAAACCTGGTATGGAGTAAGACCAAGCTTCAAAATTCCCTATTACAGCAAATTCGCACCAATCTGGGACTCCCCAAGAACACCTAGATGTCATCAGCATGGAAGGGGTTAAAAAGGAAATATAATTTTGGTACTGGCCCTTATACAAGCTGCTGAAACCGAATACAAAGCTCAGAGTAAAATCTGGGGAAAAGCCTTGCCAGAACTAGATATCCCCCATTATTGGCAAATATCAATGGCAACTTGTTGGCACGTGGTAAAATCCCCCCCTTAGGAAAAACCACTTGTTTACTGCACATAGATCATACTGGACATTGAAAAGGCTGACTAAGATCAACAGTAATAAGGTAAAATGTTGCCCCAAATTTAGGGAGGAAAGAGCAGATGACCTGCACATGTTCCGATATTGTACACAGTTGGAGGAATTCTGGAGACAAACTGGTAAGACTCTATCTGAGATGTTGGAACAACCTGTAGAGGTAAGCGTGGAAACAGTTGTTTTTGGGATTAATCAACACAACTCAAATTACCCTAAAATGAGTAGATCAGGAAAATATTCTCTTCATAGTAATTTTGCTAGCCAGAAGAAAGATATGTATCACATGGGTGAAAGATGTACCACCAACACATAAGGAATGGTTGACCCCCACACAAAGGGTGTACAAGTTAGACAAAAAAGGGGAAAAGAGCAAAAGGTTTAAATTCTGGAACATTTTGGAATGTTATAACCAATGAACAACAGTATGTCCAATGATTAAGGCAATGGCAAGAAAGATTTCAAGCTGGGCCTTGAACTGAGTAGTCATAATGATTAGCTCCCTCAAACCACCAATCTTGTGCCTGGATGCGGACAAAAAGGGTCCCGTCAGACATGGCTAGGTACAGTCTCCATGCATAAATGAATAGATTCGCCGTATTGGGAACAGATGGGTTAAGGGGCCCGAATCCTCCAATTCCTAAAACTGCTTGATGAGGACTAAAAAGACAGATGGGCAGATATCGGGAAGAAGTACAGAAAGAGGCCAGAGAGTTGTAGAAACAGGCAAAAGAGGTGCAGAAAGAAGGAAGATGGGTACAGAAAGAAGCAAGAGCGGTGCCGAAAGAAGAAAGAAAAGTGCAGAAAGAAGCAACAGAGGAGCAGAAAGACGGAGGAGGGGTGGAGAAAGAGGCAAGAGAAGTGCTGAAAGAAGTAACACACATGCAGAAACAGGGAAGACGGGTGGAGAAAGAGGCAACAGAGGTGCAGAAAGAAGCTAGAGAAGTACAGAAAGAAACAAAAGGAGGGCAGAAAGAAGAAACAGAGGTGCAAGAAGAAGCAAGAGAGGCACAAGAAGAAGCAAGAGAGGCATAGAAAGAAGCTAGAGAAGGGCAGAATTAAGCAACGGGGTGCAGGAAGAGATAAGAGGGGTGCAGAAATAGGTAAGAGAGGTGCAGAAAGTAGCAGAAGAGGTACAGAAAGAGGCATGAGGTTTGCAGAAAGAAGCAACAGAGGTGCAGGAATAGGTAAGAGTACTGCAGAAAGAAGCAACAGAGGTGCAGAAATAGGCAAGAGATGTGCTGAAGGACACAAGAGAGGTGCAGATACAGGCAAGAGTCGTGCACAAAGAGACAAGAGAGGTGCAGAAGCGAGAAGATGAGTACAGAAAGAGGCAACAGGAGTGCAGAAAGAAGCAAGAGAGGTGCAGAAAGCAGCAAGAGAAGTGCACAAAGAAGCAACAGAGGTGCAGATACAGGGAGGAGAGGTATAGAAAGAGGGAACAGGGGTGTAGAAAGAGGCAAGAGGGGTGCAGAAAGAGGGAAGAAGAGTGCAGAAAGAGGCACAATGGTGCAGAAAGAAGAAAGAGGTGCAGAAAGAAACAAAAGAAGTGCTGAAGGAGGAACAGAGGTGCACAAAGAGGCAATAGGGGTACAGAAAGAGGAAGGAGAGGTGCAGAAAGAGACAAGAGAGTTGCACAAAGAGGGCAAAAAAGTGCAGAAAGAGGCACAGGGGGGCAGTAAGAAGCAAGAGAGGTACAGAAAGAAATAAAAGAAGTGCAGAACAAAGAAACAGAGGTACAGAAAGAGGATGGAGGGGTACAGAAATAGCGAAGAGGGGTTTAGAAAGAGGCACGTGGGGTACAGAAAGAAGCCAGAGAGGTACAGAAAGAAGCAAGAGAAGTGCAGAAAGAAGCAACAGAGGTGCGGAAAGAGAGAAGAGGGGTGGCTAAAGAGGCAAGAGAAGTGCTGAAAGAAGCAACATACATGCAAAAAGGGGGAAGAGGGTTGGAGAAAGAGGCAACTGATGTGCAGAAAGAAGCGAGAGAGGTTCAGAAAGAAAGCGAAGAAGTGCAGAAAGAAGCAATAAGTGCAGAAAGCGGGAAGGGGTGGACAAAAAGCCGGAGAAGAACAGAAAGAAATAAAAGAAGTGCAGAAAGAAGGAACAGAGGTGCGATAAGAAGCAAGAGAGGCACAAGAAGGTGCAAGAGTGGTACAGAATGAAGCTAGAGAAGTGCAGAATTAAGCAACGGGGTGCAGAAAAAGGCAAGAGGGGTGCAGAAAGAGGTAAGAGAGGTACAGAAAGAAGCAATAGAGGAGAAGAAGGAGGCAAGAAAACTGCAGAAAAAGGCAAGAGAGTTGCAGAAACAGACACAAGAGGTACAGAAGGAGGAAACAGGGGTGCAGACAGAGGCAAGAGAGGTGCAGAAAGAAGCAGGAGCGGTGCAGAAAGAGATAAGAGAACTGCACACAGAGGCATGAGAGGTGCAGAAAGAGACAAGAACGGTGCACAAAGAGGGGAGAAGGGTACAGAAAGAGGCAAGAGAGGTACCGAAAGAAGTAAGAGAGGAGCAGAAAAAGGCAAAAGAAGTACAGGAAGAAGCAACGATGGTGCAGGAAGAGGCAAGAGAAGTGCTTAAAGAGGCAAGAGAGGTGCCGAAACAGCCAGGAGACATGCAGAAAGAGGGAACGGGGTGCAGACAGAAGCAAGAGTGGTACAGAAAGAGCTGAAGATGGGTGCAGAAAATGGCAAGAGGGGTGCTGAAAGAAGCAAGTGAGGAGCAGAAAGAGGTAAGAGAGATGCAGAAAGAGGCAAGAGAGGTATAGAAACAGGCAAGAGAAGTGCAGAAAGAGGAAAGAGAATGGCTGAAAGAAGCAACAGAGGTGTAGAAAGAATCAAGAGAAGCGTAGAAAGAGGCATGTGAGGTGCAGAAAGAAGCAAGAGAAGTACAAAAAGAGGCAAGAGAAGTGCAGAAAGAAGCAACAGAGGTACAGAAAGAGGCAACAGGAGTGCAAAAAGGAGCAAGACAAGTACAGAAAATAACAAGAGAGGTGCACAAAGAGACAAGAGAGGTGCACAAAGAGGGAAGGCGAGTACAGAAAGGGGCAACAGGGGTGCAGAAACAAGTGAGAGAAGTACAGAAAGAAGCACCAGAGGTGAAGAAAGAGGCATGGGGGTTGCAGAAAGAGGCAGGAGAAGTGCAGAAAGAAGCAATAGAAATGTAGAAAGAAGCAATAGAAATGTAAAAAGAGGCAAGAGTACTGTAGAAAGAAGCAACAGAGGTGCAGAAATAGGCAAGAGATGTGCTCAAAGAGAATAGAGGTGCAGAAAGGTGGAAGATGAGTGCAGAAAGAGGCAACAGGAGTGCAGAAAAAGCAAGAGAGGTGCATAAAGAAGCAAGAAAAATGCACAAAAAGAAACAGAGATGCAGATACAGGGAGGAGAGGTGCAGAGTGAGAGAACAGGAGTGTAGAAAGAGGCAAGAGAGGTGCAGAAAGAGGGAAGAACAGTGCAGAAAGAGGCACAAGGGTGCAGAAAAAAAGGCAATAGAGGTGCAGAAAGAAACAAGAGAAGTGCAGAAAGAGGAACAGAGGTGCAGAAAGAGTCAACAGGGATACAGAAAGATGAAAGAGAGGTGCAGAAAGAGGAAAGATAGTTGCACAAAGAGGGAAGAAGAGTGCAGAAAGAGGCACAAGGGTGCAGAAAGAAAAGAGGTGAGGAAAAAACAAAAGAAGTACAGAAAGAGATGCTGAGGTGCACAAAGTGGAAAGAGGGGTGCAGAAATGAGAAAGAGGGGTACAGAAAGAGGCAGGAGAATTGCACAAAGAGGGAAGAAGGGTACAGAAAGAGGCAAGAGGGGTGCAGAGTGAAGCAAGAGAGGTGCAGAAAGAGGCAAGTGGGGTATAGAAAGAAGCAAGAGAGGTGCAGAAAGAGGCAAGAGAAATGCAGAAGGAAGCAACAGCGGTGCAGAAGGAGGCAAGAGAGGTGCAGAAAGAGGCAAAAGAGGTATAGAAATAGACAAGAAAGTACAGAAAGAGGAAAGAATTGCTGAAAGAAGCAAGAGAGGTATAGACAGAAGCAAGGGAGGTGTAGAAAGAGGCAAGTGAGGTGCAGAAAGAGGCAAGAGAGGTGCAGAAAGAGGCAAGAGAGGTACTGAAAGAAGCAACAGAGGTGCAGAAAGAGACAAGAGAAGTGCAGAAAGAGGCAACAGGGGTACAGAAACAAGCAAGAAAGGTGCAGAAAGAAGCCAGAGGAATGCAGAAAGAAGGAACAGGTACAGAAAAAGGTAGGAGGGTTGCAGAAAGAAGCAAGAGAAGTACAGAAAGAAGCAACAGAAATGTAGAAAGAGGGTTGCAGAAAGAAGCAAAAGAAATGTAGAAAGAGGCAAGAAATGTGAGGATAGAACCAACAGAGGTGCAGAAACAGGCACGAAATGTGCAGAAAGACATGAGAGGTGCAGAAACAGGCAAGAGAGGTGCACAAAGAGGGAAGACGAGTACAGAAAGAGGTCATGAGGTGCAGAAAGAAGCAAGAGAGGTATAGTAAGAAGCAACAGAGGTGCAGAAACAGGCAGGAGATGTGTAGAAAGAGGGAACAGGGGTGCAAAAAGAAGCAAGAGAGGTGTGGATAGAGGGAAGAAGCGTGCATAAAAAGGCACAAGGGTGTAGAAAGAAGAGGTGTGGATAGAGGGAAGAAGCGTGCATAAAAAGGCACAAGGGTGTAGAAAGAAGCAAGAGAGGTACAGAAAGAAACAAAACAAGTGCAGAAAGAAGGAACAGAGATGCAGAAAGAGGCAAGAGGGATGCAGAAAGAGGAAAGAGATGTGCAGAAAGAGGGAAGAGGTGTGCAGAAAGAAGCAAGAGAGGTACAAACACAGGCAAGATAAGTGCAGAAAGAAGCAACAGATGTGCAGAAGGAAACAAGATCAGTGCAGAAAGAGGCAAGAGAGTTATAGAATGAAGCAACAGATGTGCATAAAGTGGCAAGAAAAGTGCAGAAAGAGGCACAAGAGGTGCAGAAAGAGTGAACAGGGGTGAAGAAATAGGCAGGAGAGGTGCAAAAAGTAGAAGAGATGTGCAGAAAGATGCAAGATAAGTGCAGAAAAAGATAGAAAGGTGCAAAAAGAAGCAACAGAAATGCAGTAAAAGGGAAGAGAGGTGCAGAAAGAAGCAAGAGTGGTGTGCACACCATTAGTACCAATTTAATACCCACACTTAGCATTAAGTAACAGGTGACCATTCTAGCTTGGCAAAGGGTCTTCCACCATGCTGTATCACTTGTTGATGCAATTTTGGTAACATTTGAGCCATTTGAGCTAGAACCAAGGTGTTTTTTTGTTCAGAAATGCAGAAAATGTATAACTGTGCGAAAGTTGGTGCAGTCAAACAGTCGCATAATTCCAGTGGCCCTGCTCATACCTCTGGCTACCTCTTAACAGGTCACCTCCTAGTTTAGACTATAGTTTTTTATTTACTCCTATTTTCGTTTACAGAATACGATACCTATGGAGACACTCGCTCCATGTCACTTTTAAGGAAATAAGCTCCCGGGATACATGCTGAGGC
Source organism: Lissotriton vulgaris (assembly GCF_964263255.1). Classification (NCBI taxonomy): domain Eukaryota; kingdom Metazoa; phylum Chordata; class Amphibia; order Caudata; family Salamandridae; genus Lissotriton; species Lissotriton vulgaris. Next base: position 1,089,962,004 of record NC_141687.1, on the reverse strand, counting down.
ATACGGAGCTTCCAGGTAATTAGCCCTATCTTCCTGAGTTCTATGCTGCTCACTATGTTGATTATTCGTTGCTAGAAGAAATCATTTGCCGAAAACTTTATGAAGTACCTCAGCGACCAATACCAACGTTTTAATGAGATTTAAGCATATAAGAGATAAGTTCATTTATGTCTCACCCCGCATTTATACGTGGTAGTGATTGGCACTACTTATCAGGCAATTTGTTTTTCTGAGCATGTACATCACTTTGGATATTTTTATGATAGATCGTCCTTTACTAGTCAGTTTATATACCAATGACATGTTATTAGCTTTTGGATCTTTTGCATCACAAGACCAGTCCTCACCATTAGTCATGATGATGACATTCGCAAATTGAGTGTGATATGCCGCTCTTTAAACGGATGAGGTTTTACTTATGAATTGCGTTCGCAATACATTTATTTCCTCTTCCTTTTCACTTTTGCTTCCAGTACACGTCTTTACTTCCAGATTTGGCGATTAAATTGGTCCAGGGCCCCACCGGGTCGGAAGTATCACCGGCAGAGCGGTGAGCGTTTTTTATCAATAATAGAGAAGAAAACTTTTTTACTCCTCCTATTCCCCTCCCTGTTTTTGGATGTACATATTAAAGAATCCTTTGGTCGTACCGACCATTCTGATAGTGTGGCCAGCTTGGTCTTCATTTACATTTTACAAATAACGTATTCATTATTTTCCTTCTCTCTTTTCCCCTCCCTTTTCCTTTTTGGTCTCTTTTTTCTTTCTTGTATATATACTTTTGCTCTCAACAGACCTTTGGCATATATGCAGCCACTTTGAGGTATGTGTTGTAGTATGAATTTTTAAGGAGGCGTTCCACAATGTCTGAGTGTCACCTTAATATCACGACGTACAATTTGTTATTAACAAAAGGATTTAAACTATTACTTCTCACATCGCATAGGTGTCTAATTTCGGTTTTGTATGTGCATGCCAGCGTAATGCTATCTCTCACCGTGTGCCATTCTATACACACGTCTGATGGGCTAGTCCACTGACACACTTTTCTTTTCGTTTTGATCGCCACAAATTCTTAAACACCATTCTGGCGTGCATGATTCTCGGGTTGTCTTGGATACTCACCTTATTTTCATTCCGCCTTTTATCACTTCTTAAATTCTTGAACTTGTCATCACGCCTAGCCACGAATATGAACGTTTCTGCAATTGCAATGTAAGAATTTTGATGTACAAAAATAATTATTTTGTTGTTTCCAGCCCTGAAGATTCGCGTAAGCGATGAAACACGTGTCGGCTGGCTGTTGTAAAGCATACAGAAATTAAAGAACCAAGGATTCACCTTACGTCACCTTCTTTCTTTTCTCTTTTGAATTTGGACTGTTTCTCTGCAACACTATTTGTTCACTTTTGCGTGTACTACCACCTACGTGTACATTAATACTTTGTGTGTGCATAGGGTAATTCTGTGTGTTAATTGTTGTGTTTTGCCGGTTTTCTGGCTTAACCTTTTAGTGGTTATTAGGTTTTCCACTTACCCAGTTGCACCACTGTTATTGCTTTTTAGTGCTTCTATATTAGGCTGTGCGATCAGTGCTTTATTGACACGAAAAACCTTTCTGCCCGGATCATATGTATAGTCAATCTAGGGTAGCCGCCTAGCACTCTCAACGCTCATACTTGAGTAGTTCTTTTTTCTATTACTATAATAGGTTGCGGGATCCATTATGGACCGCAGCAAAGCGGCAGAGGAACTGTTCGAAAATTTGGCCAAAGGCATGTCAACCCAGACAGCCACTACCAGTACTAACCCTCCACGCAAAGAGGGCTTAAGAGACAAGTTCATTAAGTTAGAAAAACTAAAAAAACAAGAGAATGCTAAATGGTGGGACGGAACCACGTTAAAACAGTACTTGAGACTTAAAAGAATTCTGAGGGGTTTAAGAGGCCAAATCTTCCCCACATATGACGAACTGGATACAGATCTCATGGGGAAGTGGGAAGAATCATTGACACATAACTCCATGACCTTAATGGACATTTTAATGGAAAGTGCCGAAAGGAAAGTGACTAAGTTTCAGGAGGAGATATCCGTGGTAGAGCAGGAGATAAAAGACCTTAACCTGCCAGAAGCGGCTGTCAAGAACTATACTATCTAAGATGATATTCTTCTAAAGCAACAGTCTGACATAAAGAATAGAAAATCAAGACAGCTCAAGAGGGATGAGCTAGACTATCAGCAAGGCAGGATATTCACGTATGCTAGGAAGTATGATTCCTTGATTCCGAACACTATGGCTAAGAATAGAGGCAACCCCCCAGGCACAGGAGTTAGCTCTGTGTCCTCAAGCAACAACTCACTGAGCACGACAGGTGTCAGTGAGAGTGACCCTGATAATATGGCGGGACCAACACCCAGCGGATCTGCTTTTTTACAAGAGGTTCAACGTATAAGAAGGGGCAACAGGGTCACAGTTCCAAGAGATCCATCAGATCCAAAACCAGGAGGGGTAGGAGGACAGAGCGCAGAGGGTTACAAGAGCAGGCTCAAGTCAGGGACGACAAGGAACTAGGACCTACAGAATCCATGGAGGTGCAAGTTATCAATCTCTCATCTTGTGACCTCACTCCTGATATGATTACACAACTTGGTAAAGGTTTGAGCTTTAATCCCTATACCACAGGTGACATATGTAAACTTAAAATCGATCTATTCAAGTTCATTAGAAACTTAAAACTTAAGAAATACTTTGCTGATAAAGAAAGTACAATTGCTAGTGCTAAGAATATTCCTGCTTTGACTAACACTAATGAATTGTTGTCAATAAAAGATGTATACGCAACTCATCTGCTCTTGTCAATTACTGATGTAGAAGACTCCCTATATGATATGGATAGACTATTAATGGAGTTGAATATAGATCAGGACTTTGGCATCTCGAGTGGTTTGAGATGTAAGTCCAAATGGATACCCACCCTAACAGGAGGCAAATCAATTGACAATTTTTACAAGCGTATATTAGAGGACATCGACAAACTCAATTTCAAGCACTTACATAACGTCTTTAAATACGATGACAACTTGACACAAGGTGAGCGTTGGGCACTCACAACTCTTAGCAAGAACAACCACATCACGATCAGGGAAGCCGACAAAGGCGGCAATGTGGTAGTTATGAACCGCACTGACTATGAGGGAGAAATCCTTAACCAACTAGCAGATAATACATGCTATGAGCAGATTAGCTATAATCCTATGGGCCCCCTTACTTTAGATATTAATGGTAGACTTCTGACTTGGAAACAATCTGGACTTTTGAATGATGAGGAATATCTGTACTTAAAAGTATTCAGACCTACTTATCCTTGGCTCTACACTTTGCCTAAAGTGCACAAGAATTTGCCATTCCCCCCTGGTAGATCCATAGTATCAGGGATAGGGGGTCCGACGGAGAGAATTGCTGAATATGTGGATCTCTTCCTATGCCCTCTGGTGCAAAATCTCCCTTCCTATATTCAGGACACCAGACACATTTTGAGTACACTAACTGATATTCAATGGCAGCCAGGTACCATTCTGGTTACTATGAACGTGGTATCCTTGTATACCAGCATTAATATGGATCTGGGTATACAAGCTATCAATAAGCTTTAACAGAATCGACCAGCTTCTCTCTTACAACACACTGAAATGTTATCTAAAATGATGGAATTGGTACTAAGAAACAACTTTTTTGTTTTTGATCAAAAGTGGTATCGGCAAAAGAGGGGTGTAGCGATGGGGTCAAAATTTTCTCCATCGTTTGCTAACCTTTTCATGGGTACACTTGAGGCTGACTTAATTTGGGGATCAAAAGGTTCGGAATATATCGACTCCATTATTTTTTGGGGTCAATATATCGACGACTGTATACTTTTGTGGTCAGGGACAGAGGAACTTCTGGCTAACTTCTTTGAACACCTAAATAACAACGAGAGGGAGATCAAATTTACCATGGAATCCAGCAGAACTCGAATAGAATTCCTAGATGTGGAATTTTGCGTAACTAATGAGACACTACATAGCAAACTTTTCAGGAAGTCTACCTCATGTAACTCTGTATTACATGCAGCTAGCTCACATCCACCACATCCAATCAACTCCATACCATATGGAGAGTTCCTCAGAGCTAGAAGAATTTGCAGCAATGACTTGGAATTTGATTGTTGTATCAGGGGTATGAAGGATAGGTTCTCCAAGAGAGGTTATTCTGACAGCATTATCAGGAAAGCTGAACGCAGACTAGCTAAAACCAAGAGGCCAGACACATTACAAATGCAGGGACCTAAAAAACCAGCCAATAGGACTATTAGGCTGGTCACTGAGTTTAACTCACTACACCACATACTACGCAAGAGCCTCACTAGACATTGGGGCATTCTTAGAATGGATAGAACTATTCAGGAATATGTGACAGGAAGACCTCAGATTTGCTTTAGGAAAGGTAACACATTGAGAAACAGACTCAGCCCTGCGGTACCACATGGCATGAACCCGATGAATTGGCTGTCGACACGCAGCATTGGGTTTTACAAATGTGGTTTATGTGCAATGTGTAGATGGGCCAAACATGGCACTAAGAGTTTTACCAATCCAAAGGGAGACACATTCACTATTGACACAAATATCGATTGCTTGACTATATTAGTCATTTACATCATAGAATGCAACTGTGGCAAACAGTATGTTGGCAGCACAATTCGACCTCTCAAAGATAGAATCTCAGAACACATCAGAGCTTTAGTAAAGCAAGACCCCAAATACCCTGTGGCACTTCATGTGGCAGGTTGTCAGAGCACAGAAACAGAAAGAACAGTTCGATTTTTCGGTATTGACACAGTAGCTATGGGAGTCAGAGGTGGTAACAGGGAACTTAAACTCAGACGGGCTGAGGCTATGTGGATAATGAGGATGCATGCGGTGGGACAGGGTTTGAATTATGATTCAGAACTTCAATTTTTCCTAGGAGACTAACTATTTGTTGTATACATGACCACTCTGTACAAACAATTCACATTTATATGTAACCAACAATTTTTCGAGGTTGAATGTTTTCTGAGGACAACCCCCAGGTGGACTATATAATTGTACCGAATTCAGGTAAACTCTGAGGTAAAACTATATGTGTCTGACCTCTTTTTGAAAATCACAGTACGCTACGACTGCCATCAGGATAACTAAGTGGCTTTCAAAAATATTTTTGAAATTTTAGCTTACTTGTACATCGCGACGTGTGTCGCGCTGACTCAGACTGTGAATTATGTAAGAATATCTCTTTACCCTGTAACTTGTATATCTCGTTTTCACTATATGAATTATGTACACTGAAACTGGGCGTTTAGGCGGACATACTTTCAACATTGAAATGTACCATTTGATAATGGAAGTCAACACTTTATTGATATGCAGACATCACTCTCGCGAGATTTACTGAGTTACAATATGTTCAGATCTTAGAAATAATTTCTTTTTAATTCTGTAGTCTAATTTGTTAATAAGTGATAAATTGTGGAGAGACATCTTAATGCTTTTATGGACACCCCAATAACCCGTGCATGCTCTCACATCACTTTAAGATCTCACGAAGGAATTTCTGGAATGTATGGTGGTGATTTCTTTTACTTTTCCTTTCCATCTTTTGGCCGGGACGTGTGAGCTACAGCAGTATTTCTATTAGGACTACTGTAGCCTCTTAGTTATAGTCTGTACTTCTATAATAGATTCCCTTCACACGGGGAGTCTAACACTTGTGCCCAGACTGGAATTTGAATACCCACTTCCTCATTATGTCTACCTCTAACCTAGATATCGCTCTAGTCTTTTTTCACGAATCACAGGAAGGAGCATACACATATAAAGAGGCAGCACTTCCGAGTCACGTGTCCACTACCAGGAACATGTCGACCCGGGAGCTGCACCTCAGCATTGCCATCGTATACACACTAGTGAGTACCTTAGAAGGCAGGACAGTTTGTGGGCTGAGATCTTGAATTTGGCAATGGTTTCATAACCAATATGAAGTCAGTATTTAAGCCAGCCATATCTTTGTTTCCTTCTAGTTTATGACAAACTGAGGGGATTGGGAGACACCTCTTTCCTTCCCTCCGCTTTAACTCGCATACCGAGGTGAGTTTAGATTTAACGAGGGGTTTCACTTTTATAATGTGACTTCGTAGTATCTATAAGCACTACTCTTTGTCGCTACTCTTAACAGGTCACCTCCTAGTTTAGACTATAGTTTTTTATTTACTCCTATTTTCGTTTACAGAATACGATACCTATGGAGACACTCGCTCCATGTCACTTTTAAGGAAATAAGCTCCCGGGACACATGCTGAGGCATACGGAGCTTCAGGTAATTAGCCCTATCTTCCTGAGTTCTATGCTGCTCACTATGTGGATTATTCGTTGCTAGAAGACATAATTTGTTGAAAACTTCATGAAGTACATCAGCGACCGATACCAACGTTTTAATGAGACTTAAGCATATAAGAGATAAGTTCATTTATGTCTCACCCCTCATTTATACATGGTAGTGATTGGCACTACTTATCGGGCAATTTGTTTTTCTGGGCATGTACATCACTTTGGATATTTTTATGATAGATCGTCCTTTACTAGTCAGTTTATATACCAATGAAATGTTATTAGCTTTTGGATCTTTTGCATCACAAGACCAGTCCTCACCATTAGTCAAGATGATGACATGCGCAAATTGAGTGTCATATGCCGCTCTTTAAACGGATGAGGTTTTACTTATGAATTGCGTTCGCAATACATTTATTTCCTCTCCCTTTTCACTTTTGCTTCCAGTACACGTCTTTACTTCCAGATTTGTGATTAAATTGGTCCAGGGCCCCACAGGGTCGGAAGTATCACCGGCAGAGCGGTGAGCGTTTTCTATCAATAATAGAGAAGAAAACTTTTTTACTCCTCCTATTCCCCGCCCTGTTTTTGGATGTACATATTAAAGAATCCTTTGGTCGTACCGACCATTCTGATAGTGTGGCCAGCTTGGTCTTCATTTACATTTTACAAATAACGTATTCATTATTTTCCTTCTCTCTTTTCCCCTCCCTTTTCCTTTTTGGTCTCTTTTTTTCTTTCTTGTATATATACTTTTGCTCTCTACAGACCTTTGGCATATACGCACCCACTTTGAGGTATGTGTTGTAGTATGAATTTTTAAGGAGGCGTTCCACAATGTCTGAGTGTCACCTTAATATCACGACGTACAATTTGTTATTCACAAAAAGATTTAAACTATTACTTCTCACCCCGCATAGGTGTCTAATTTCGGTTTTGTATGTGCATGCCAGCTTAATGCGATCTCTCACCGTGTGCCATTCTATACACACGTCTGATGGGCTAGCCCACTGACACACTTTTCTTTTCGTTTTGATCGCCCCAAATTCTTAAACACCATTCTGCTGTGCACGATTCTAGGGTTGTCTTGGATACTAACCTTATTTTCATTCCGCCTTTCATCACTTCTTAAATGCTTGAACTTGTCATCACGCCTAGCCACGAATATGAACGATTCTGCAATTGCAATGTAAGAATTTTGATGTTCAAAATGAATTATTTTGTTGTTTCCAGCCCTGAAGATTCGCGTAAGCGATGAAACACGTGTCGGCTGGCTGTTGTAAAGCATGCAGAAATTAAAGAACCAAGGATTCACCTTACGTCACCTTCTTTCTTTTCTTTTTTGAATTTGGACTGTTTCTCTGCAACACTATTTGTTCACTTTTGCGTGTACTACCACCTACGTGTACATTAATACTTTGTGTGTGCATAGGGTAATTCTGTGTGTTAATTGTTGTGTTTTGCCGGTTTTCTGACTTAACCTTTTAGTGGTTATTAGGTTTTCCACTTACCCAGTTGCACCACTGTTATTGCTTTTTAGTGCTTCTATATTAGGCTGTGCGCCCAGTGCTTTATTGACACGAAAAACCTTTCTGCCCAAATCATACCTCTGACTAGGTCCAGAAGTGCTGCTCAGTGGTTCCTTCTTTTTTTGTCTCATTGAGTTTAAAGTTTAGCTTCTTTGGAAACGAGGAAGACTAAACCTGTGTTACCACTTCACAACACGGACTACCCTACCACATAATTTCTCTCCATAACACATAATCCCACGCTATATAATTTCTATACACTAAATACCACATACTTTCTATCCACATAATTTCACTTCACAACACACCGCATAATTACACTATACACAGCCTACTTCCACGCCACTCTAAGCATTATTAGTAAAAAACGTTTACATTTACAAAGCCAATAGCTCTAACTCTTGCAAATCCAATACCTATTACTTTACAAATGCTCCTTTAATTGGTAGTCACATTTGCAGAGTGGTGGAGAAAGGGGGCAGGGCCTCCAACCAGTGCTCAGGAATTCCGCTGCGTAGGACTTACAGGAGGTACCAGGAGGGCTACTTGGCCCCAAAAAGTCCCTCAGGAGTAAAGTGTACATCATCCCCCAACCCGTAGTGTGTCAGGAGGTGCGTTTGCAGAGTGGTGGAGAAAGGGAGGGCATGGCGTCCGAAGACCCCTTAGCAATTCCACTGTGTGGGACTTACTGGAGGTAATAGGAGAGGTAGTTTACCCCCAAGGACAACCTTAGGGGCCAACTACCCCTCCTATCACCTCTAGTAAGTCCCACACAGCAGCATTGGTAAGTTCTTATTTCAGGCCAAGCCCCCTTTGCCCGCCATTCTGCAAGTGCGCTCCCTGGCACGCTCTTGGATGGGGATTAAAGTCCCCTATGATGCCTTAGGGGCCAACTAGCCTACCTAACACCTTCAGTAAGCCCCAGGCAGTGGGATTGCTGAGAGATGGACACAGGAGCATGCCCCTTTCTGCACCACTCTGCAAATGTGCTTCCTGGCATGTTCTTGATTGGGGGATGAAGTCCCCTGGCCTTCTGAGGGTCCCTGGGGGCCGACTAGCCCTCCTGTTATCTCTAGTAATCCCCACACAGCTGGATTGCTGACAGTGGTCCGAGCCATGCCCCTTTTTACACCACTCTGCAAACACACCTTCTGGCGCACTACTGCTCGGGGGATGAAGTCTACTTTAGTCTTTAGGTCCTCAGGACACAAGAGGACCTGACCGCCCCACCAGCTGGGAGCCCAGAGGCGCGTTTGCAGAATGCTGTAGAAAGGGGCGTGGCTTCGTACCACCTCTCAGCAATCCCACTAAGTGGGGCTTACTGGCGGTACCTGGTGGACTACTTTCTAGGGGACTTAATTCCCCAACCCAAAATGTGCCAGGAGTGCTGCAGGGAGGGGGCAGGGCTTCCGGTGAGATGGCAGCTTTTTTCTTTTTATTGTTAGAAGGGGCTGTGTGGCCCCCCCTTCTCTCAATATTTTGTGGGTCCTGAGGACCCCATCCCCAAGGGCCTGTGACATTTTTTTATTAAACAAAATGGGAAGGGGACCGTGCCACCCCACTCCCAGGGCCGTTTTCAGCCACGGGGACAACATCCCCCGGGGCATGGCCACATGTTTTTATTTTTTTTAAATATAAGATCATTTTAAAGGAGGGGGCAATGCGGCCACCCCTCATGAGGCCATTAGCCCCGGGGACCCCATACCCCTGGACATTGCCTTGTTTCTTTATGTACATAGGAGGGGGTCACTTTTGGCCCCAGGGACCCCATCTCTCAGGGCTTGGCCTCATTGTTGGCGACTGCAAAGGGATCCCCAATGCCCCCATGGTCCCTGCCGGCTCCCCAATTTCTGCAGGAGCCGGCAATGCCTTTGGACAAGGGGCGCTGCAAACATTCAGCTCCCTTTGCCCAAAAGCAATCCTGCTATGCTTTGTGGAAGCGAGAGCACGAAGCAAAGCAGTTTTGCTATGACAGGGCGGGAGCACTGCCATATCACACTGCAATGTTCCAGGGGCGGGCACCCGGGGACATTGCTGGAGCCTGCCCTGGGGGGTTGCAGTCTCCAGGGCCATGAAGGGCTCCTGGTGGGAGGCTGCACGGACCCCTCCCATCACGATTGAAGCCCCTGGTAGGTGGTGGCCCCCAGTGCCAGGGGTCTAAAATAAACCGCGCCCTTAATTAAAAATTGTCCTGGGGAGGAGGTGGTCCCTGTGGGCATGAGCTCCCCACACTTTCTTATTTAAATTTAACCCCCTGGTTGGTGGTGGTCCCTGGGACTTTGGGGGCCTGCGAGGCCCCCTCACCCATAATCAGGAATGCCCTGGAGAAGTGGCGGTCCCTGGGGTTGCGTGGGTAGCAGGAGCCCCCCCACACATTTTAATAAAAGCCCTGGGGAGGTGGCAGTCCCTAGGGTTGTGGGAGCCTCCGCGGGCCCCCACATAACAATCATACATTGCCCCCATACCTGGCCCACTCGGGGGCTTAAAAGGAATGAAGCATGGAAGACCACGCATCATTTTTTAGAAAAAAAGAATACAACGGGATTCGTGCCCCCTTCGCGAATCCTGCCAAAAATATGAATAAAAAATGCCTTTTTGGGCCCTGGGGGTCCCTGTGGGACCCCATGACCAGGTTGAGGGGTCAGAGTGTTTCTACCCTGCCTCTTTTTCTTTTTTTTTTAAAAACATTGTCTTCCCTTTTTGGTTGTGACTGAGTTTACCAAGTCAAAAGATTGCTGCCAACACTTCTTGGTTTGAAGTGTTGGCAGCCAAACAGAGACAATCTTGTGTTCTGGAGGGATTGCACATCCACCACAGTAGCCATATATATAATGTTCTTTTTTTCTAAAATTTCTCAGGAACTTCTGAATGGATTTACACCATTTAAAGCACAGAGTGCACTCTGGATGAAGAGCTACCTCTCTGCCAAATTTGGTGTAATTCCGTTCAGCAGTTTGGACTGTAGCCGCAACAAATGTTTCCTATGGAAATCAACATTGAGAAAACGCATGTTGTTACCATCCTTTTTTCTCAGCCCTCACTTGAGGAATCACCCTGAAACTTTCAAGACAGGAGCTGACTGGAGCGTGCCATTAGTTTTGAGAAGTTCGCGATATTTCTTCAACCGGCGTCAAAGATATTGGCAAAAGAAAAAAATGCTTTTCCTACGGAAACTAGGTCCTAACTCTAACAACCTACTGGCGACCGCCAGTAGGTAATGCTTGTGTATATATATATATATATATTACCTAGTGGCGGTCACCAGTAGGTAGTTATAGTTAGGACCTAGTTTCCATAGGAAATCCGCAACATTCTATTGGGAATAACTTTGGCGCCGGTTGATGAATCTTTGCGAATTTCTCAAAGAAGATGGCCCGCTCTGCTCTGCTTCTTCCCTGAAAGTTTTGGGGGGATTTGTCAAGTGGGGGCTGAGAAAAAAGGGGGTCCCAAAACGTGTTTTCCCCATGTAATTTTCCATAGGACGATTAGACACGGCTACAGCCCGAACCTGCTGAACGGAATTACAAGAAATTTGGCAAAATGGTAGAGTCTGATTCGCAGATCATGCTTTTGCTTAAATGGTGTAAATCCCTCCAGTAGTTCCTGAGAAAATCAAAAGTAAAAAAAATGTATATCTAGGAGTGCGCACCGTGCGCGCACCCTGCGGGCATGGTGCGAGCACCGTGCGCGTACGGTGCACTTATCGGGTGTGCGTGAGCAGAATTCTGATTTGCTGTTAGACGTCTGTCAATATTCCAATCGGTCGAAACCAGGAAGTGTTGGCCGCCATTTTGTGTTTCCGAGGCAGAAGAGAGCCAAAAACAAAAGTGGAGAACGTGAAAAGGGGGCAGGGTAGATACTCCCTGACCCCCTAGGCCTTCTCAGGGGCCCCTGAAGGACCCCGAAGACCAAAAAAATTGTTTGTCTTTTTTTTTTTAAATCGCGGGGAACGCGCACGGTGCACGCACCCTTAGGCGCACGGTGAGCGTACGTCGGCAAAAAAGACAAGAAAAATACAGTTAAATAACAAGCTTGAGTGTTTAGATGTTTGTTGGCTCTAAAAAGAGCCGTTGTGTTCATTGAGTGTTTTTTGTACCTACATGTAAGTACCGATGCAGAGTCTAAAGTTCAAGAGGAAGACTCTGTTCCCCTCATCTGTGAAATGTACACCGTCTCCTCTATAAATGCCTTGCATGTTGTAACGCAAGTTGTTGTGGTATATAGAACCCATACCATAGTCTCTGAGGAAAGCAGAAACAGACTTATTCACATGTTTCCTTGATTTCTCAATCTGTGGACAATATTGGTTGGACCAGTTCCATTTTTGCCTTTGGCATATATTAGAATATACAAAGGCAGTTTGTGCAAAAAGTGACATCAATTGCCCAAAGGTGTCCTTAAAAAGCATTTCCAGACCTACCCCAGTCAAAGTGCCTAGGTCATTGCCACCACAGTGCACAATTATGAGGTCAGGGTGTGGGAGATGCAAAAAGGATTTTACCAATGGCATTAATTGGTGACATCTCAATCCTCTCCGGCCAATCCACATAATATCCACATTTGGTAAATCAAGGTTGAAAAGCATCTATTTGCTGCATACCTTTCACTCCAGAAAATATAGGTGTATCCCACAATCCACACTCTAAGCATCTTGAAGGGAGATCTGGTTGTACTCAGATGGGCTCTGGAAATGAAATGGCAGTTTGAAAAGTAGGAGTTTAGAAAAAAATGTGGATGAGATTCAGTGCACTTGAAAAAAAAGAAATGATTGGTGGTTTCTGAAAACTAGGGTGCATGCTACTGTTTTTTAAACGGAGTAATGCTAATGGTTGAGAAAAAGTCATTGAAAGGAACACTGCACAGGATAAGCAACAAATCATTACTCTGAAGGTAACTCTCTTCATTAAAAAACGGCGCACAACTTGAACTATGTTCTGGGTGTTTGACTTCTCAGAGTGTGGATTGTGGGACACACCTTTAAAAACACAAAAAATAAGGCCAGAATTATTTAAAAAATCAAAAATTAGTAAATAATAATACATAAATCAAATTTAAAAATTTAATATTGTAAAAAATATAGAACATTTGTATAATAACAAATAAATATAATAATTGATACATTTTAATATTAGCATTTAAAAAACCTTTGAAACAGTTTAGTAAGTACACATTATATATAGTGAGACTCTACAAATTAGTCAAGGAAACAATCAATGACACTGTTACTAAATCCACCATTCACACATTTATATTTATATATCCACTCATTCTTCAATGCAAAGTAGTGTATTTATAATACATTTTTAAATATCAAAGCAAACCACATTCACTGGATGATATCATCAGTATTGTCATCAGTGATGTCATTTGAGATGTCATCAGTGATGCAATCAGTGATGTCACTGACCATGTCATGAATGATGTAATATGTAACATCATCAGCAGTGGATTGTGGGCGCGCGAGTTATAGTGAGTACAACTAACTATAACGGGGGAATTTCAATGGTTTTGTATGAGTAAAATGTCCAGCTAACTATAACTGGTGTGAAACCTATGGTTTTTTCAGTGAATATATATATATATATATAGCACCAATGACTATATATATATATATATTACCTATTGGCGGTCGCCAGTAGGTAGTTATAGTTAGGACCTAGTTTCCATTGGAAATCCTCAACATTCTATTTGGATTAACTTTGGCCCCGGTGGACGAATCTTTGCGAATTTCTCAAAGAAGATGGCTCGGTCCGCTGCGCTGCTTCCCTGAAAGTTTTGGGGGGATTCGTCAAGTGGGGGCTGAGATAAAAGGGGGGTCCCAAAACGTGTTTTCTCCATGTTATTTTCCATAGGACGTTTAGACACGGCTACAGCTCGAACGACTGAATGGATTTATAAGAAATTTGGCAAAAAGGTAGAGTCCGGCTCGCAGATTACGCTTTTGTTTGAATGGTGTAAATCCGTTCAGTTGTTGCTGAGAAAATTAAAGTTGAAGTCAATTATATATCTATAAGCGCGCTCGGGTGTGCGCACTAATGCGGCTGCGCGCGAGCGGAATTTTTGTTTTGCTGTGTGACGTCTGTGAACGTTCGATTCGGAGGAAATCAGGAAGTGTTGACCGCCATTTTGTTAGTGCGAGTTAATATATTGTACATTTCAAAGCGTTGGAACATGGAAAGGGTACAAGGTAGAGATTGTCTGGCCGCGTAGGTTTTCTCAGGGGGTGCAGTAAGGCTCTTGAACGCGAAAAGACATTTAAAAAAAAAAAATAAAAGTTGCGGGGTGCGCGCCCTCGGTAGCGCACACCTATTTACAAGACTGTGAAAAACTATAGTGTAGAGCATGGAAAAGGAGCAGGGTGGAGAGTGTTTGATCTGGTAGGTTTCCTCAGGGGTTTATTAAGGTCGCAGAAAGTCTAAAAGTAGCTTTTTTTTTGCAAAAATGTAGCGGGGAGCGCGCACCAGGTCACGCACGAAGAACAAAAATAAAAGGAAAGATGGAGATAAATCAGAAGTTTGAGTGTTTAGATATAAGGTGGCTCTTAAAAGAGCCCTTGTGTTAATTGACTTTTTTCTGCACTTATAAGTAAGTACCGATGCAGAATCTCATGTTACAGAGGAAGATTCTGTTTCCCTCATCCGTGAAATGAACACCATCTCTCCTATAGATGCCTTGCCTGTTGTAACGCAAGTTGTTGTGGTATATAGAACCCATGCTATAATCTCTGAGGAAAGCAGAAACAGATTTATTTACATGTCTCCTTGCTTTCTCAATCTGTGGACAATGTTGATTGGACCAATTCCATTTCTGTCTTTGGCATATATTGGAATATACCAAGGCAGTTCGAGGAAAAAGTGTCATCAATTGCCGAAAGGTGTCTTTTAGAAGCATTTCCAGACCTACCCCAGTCAATGTGCCTAGATCGTTCCCGCCACAGTGCACAATTATAAGGTCAGGTTCTGGGAGATGCATAAAAGTTTTCACCAATGGTATCAATTGGTGACATCTCAATCCTCTCTGGCCAATCCACGTTACCTGCACATTTGGTAAATCAAGGTTGGAAATTCGTCTGTTTGCTGCATATTTTCCACTCCAGTGAATATAGCTGTGTCCTAAAAGCCAAACCTTCATTTTCAAGGCAGATGCAGTAGTACTCCGATGGGTTCTGGAAGTGGAATGGCAGTTAGAAGCTGAAACTCAGGATAAAAAAATGGATGAGGCTTGGTGTGGTTGAAAAACTAAAAATGATTGGTTGATTCTAATACCTCAAGATTGAAGACTACGTTGCATGTTAATGTTTATGTAAAACGAAAAGTACTATTGGGTGTCAGAAAAATGACATGTAACAAAGCAGTGGATAGGCAGGTGTTTTTGGAGGGAAATCAGCATTTTTGGTTTGATGTAGAACGTTGAGATATGAACTTTTGACCTGTGCCTTCAGCCAGGTGCAGAATGAGGTGTTACCATGGAAACAGCCAGAGAAGGCAGTGGGTGATGGGTGACCTTTATGTGACTTTGAAAATATTGTAAGTGACAACCAACTGAAATGTTAATTTGATTTTAAAATTGTGCGGGAACAAATATGATTGGTTGAAGAGACATATATGAGTCTGTATTGACAGGATATCTGTGCCATTGAATTTTGGTTGCAGTGATAGAAGCATTATTGAGAATTCCGTCAAACGAATATCTGTTTTGTGACTGTCCCTGTTCTACATCGTACAAAGCATTGGTAAAGGTAAGTCTGTAACTGTTTCTTTTGTCATGTACCGTAAAATGTGGTTTAGTCACTATAATTGGTTCATTTCCCTCACAGTCTCTGAGTAACCTCATTTTTGACTGTGACAATGTCTTGTATTTTTAAAACTATTTTTCCATTTCGTTTCATCACTCTTTAACGACATTATTTGTTTGCAATTATTAGTTTAAAATTTTGAATAATAAATTTCAATAAGCTGAATGGTCTTCAGTCATGTTCATATGTAATCTTTTACTGTTAGTTTTTTTAATTCACTGTCAGTCAGAGACGAAACTGGAACGAAATTTGGGGGGGCATATTAAAAAAATGTTGTTAGGCGTACATGAATGTTTAATTAGTAGGCAGAGTAAAGCTGCAGGGGCTTTTAGAAGGGGTAAAACAACTGCAAGGCCTAATTAACATTCAAATGAATGTTTACAGAGATGTGAAACGTTCAGGTGCAGTTCTGTGTGTATCTGGAATATATATGTTACCTTGGGCTACCACACCAGACGGGAGGGGGGTGGGGGCCTGAAGTCCTGTGAATTTAATGGGGGTTGCGCGCCTTTTCTTCACATTCTTTCAAGTGTAAATTATAGTTTTGTATATAATTTTGGTGTACTGAAAAAAGTGGAATATAAAATATGTTTAAAATAGACAGTAATTATTTGTGTGATTTTGAAGCGTTTCCATATAATCAGAGAAGTTGGTTTTGAGATGAAAAAATGGTATTAGCAGAGATACAGATAATGCAGATAGAGAGAGAAATGGTACATTACATGTGATACCGTCGTCAAAAAGTGCTAATGCTTAAGGTATTCATAAACTTTCTGTCAGACGACAAAATTACAGTGTGGTTTGTGGCCGCGGGCTGCACTGATGGGGGTGGGGTGAGAGGGGGAGGTGGCCGAGTAAAATTAAAAAAAAAATTGTGATCATGAGGTTGTATACAGGTTCGTGCAGTACATGGCTTCATACATTGAGGTAGCAGACCGAGTATACATAGATCTCTCTTCCTCCTGCCGTTTGACTCCATCTTTGTCTCCCTCCTGCTTTCCCTCTCCGTTGCCCTGTGTTATCTTAGTGTGTGTGTGTCTGTCTGTGTATGCCTTCAGTCCGGGCTGAGGAAGTTTGCTCTGCAGGCACACACAGATAGTCGCATCAAAGTACTTGGCAGGTTTTCAAAAAACTAATTATATAATTGAGATGCTTTTTTGAAGCGCTAGTGAATGTCTACTTTCACAATTACCGCTCGCTCGGCTCCACAGAGTAGAGGATTTGTAGTATTTGACTTCTTAGTGCCTTCGTTTTTCCACTCTGTTCTCTGGTGGCTGGCGGAGAAGTGTTTGTTATAGTGGAGATGAAAGCGTGATAAGTAGTGAAATACGACATAGCGTCTGGTCTGTAGAAGCGGGGGAGCAGTGATTAACACTGTGAGTGAAGCGGAACTGCGGCGGTGCTTGGTAACAGTAATAAATTATTTTCTTACCAGAGATACGATTGTTTGCATGGTCCGCGACCCGCTAAGAAAGGCTTGACGGGCCGTCATAGGCCTGCGGGTTCTAGTATGAGTAACTCAGGTCGACAAAAGAAAACATGAACTTAGTACAGCTGTTACGTGGAACACATGAATACTCTTTCAGTATACAATCATTTCAGTTCAGAATATGGATTAAAAGAGAGAACGTGTATGTTTGAAATGTTTATTCAGTAATGCACTGATTTCAAGGCAAGTTTCTTATCTAATACGAGTACAGATATTGTAAGACACAAAGTAATCGGCATAGTCACTAGTCCATAGAATACAAACGGTGCAAGCATAGTATCATCTAAAATGAATACGGTTTAGCAAAATTTATTCTACACCGTTCTGAGGAAGTATATTACATTTTATTAAATCTAAGAAGGTGTCTTGACTTTAAGTTTAGCAACGATAAATGAAAATGCTAGTTGTTAGACATCAGCTCATTAACAATCAGCTCTCTGCATGCGAAGCACTATCAACTTTGTGTTATGGTATTGTGTAAGACAAGTTGGCTGGAGGTGCATGTATGTTATCTGTTGGAACGTTCGAAAATCAGTGTTGAGAAGAACTACTGTATTGACATATCTTTTGAAGGTGTCAGTACTCCATCTGAGATACAGCTCGAAAAGTAATGCAAATATTAGTGCAAGAACATATTTTTCTCGTATGAATTGAAAATATTTCAGTACATGGAAAAGTAAAGCAGCAGAGGTGTGTGAGGCGCAAATAAGCAGCTGAAAGGAAAAATGGCATTTAAACTTAAAAAAAACTCATGCTAACTTTACACATTAATCAGGGCACATGTAGCATATATCACCCTGCTTTGCTCCGAGTACGTTTCAAAGAAGATAAGTTAAGATATGCAACTGAATTGTTGAAATTAGAGTTCAATAAAAAGTTTCGTTTGAAATCGAGTAGGTGAGGAAAAAAAATGTAGTCCACATAAAACATGAAAATCTGACCAGCACGAAATTGTAATGTGCACTGTTAGTAAAGCCAATAGGTCTGTTCATATAAAAAAAGAGGTCCAAGAAAACGTGAAAAAGATAGGGAGGGAAAAAAAAATTTAGACTTCAATGGCTTGCATAAGAGTCATCCAACAACTGAGTATGCGTAATAAGCAGCTACCGCTTCTAAAAGGAAGTCACTGTTATCATCCAAAAACATGTCAGCCATCCAATTGAAAAGAGGAAAAGAACATGCATGCTCTTGATTTACCGGAGCCTCTAGTACCATCAGAAGACAACTCGGTGTCTTTTCTATGTAGGTGTGTGCCAAGAAATCTTGCGCCGCTGTGAATATATTCCAATGACCTAGAACTCCATGTATCGCTGCAAAGGCCATAATCCCTCCATCGGAACAAAGCTGTTCATGATCAATTAACGGATTCATGAGATGATTGTAATTCACTGCAGGAGATACCAAGTTGCAGAGACATAAGTCCAGGGCCCACATGAAATCACAGTTCAGGCAATGAAATACAGGCTGCACACAGGTGAAATAGGAAAATCGAAATGATAATGCATATGATGCACTCAAAGTCGCGAGTGGCAGGATGCCATAGTATTCAAGCATCCTCTGGCGAAATAGTTCTAAGTGCTCCGGCTCGTTTGCGAAGACAGGACGGACATCCATTTTGTAATAAACAAAATAGGAACACAAAAGCCGCAGTCACTGGTAGTAGAACAGGAAGTCCAGAAAAATAGGTCGGCGACTATGGAGTGAAGAGTAGCAGAATGACTTCAAATAATTTCTGGCAAAGAAGTCACTAAACCATTGCTTAGTAGTTATAAAAAAAATAGGCCTGCCCTGAAATGGAGGATGCGTTAAAGATTATTGGAGTCACCTCAGCAAATTGTAAAGGAAGGTCACTATTTCATAAGGAATGCACTTCTCTGTGAATATTAGCTAAGTGAAAGAGATATGTTTGTGAACAGATGGTAGGGTAACTTGTTTTTGTGACAATAAGGCTGTTGTTCATGTCTTGTGATTCAACTTTGAATTCAAGGCCGGAATTCGCGGCCAGATGGAAACATCAAGGTTCCCATGCGAGGGTGGATAAACTACATTCTTACAGGGAAGCATATGCAGAGTGACTATTACCGCGTAAGCTTTGTCGTTTAAAATAATGAAAAAGTCGGCATTATAGCAGGCACTGGTGTATCTTTGAAAAGACATGCAACATTACAGCGCTTCTAGTTAAATAAGTCATGTAATTGAAAGTGCCTGGATGTGAACGACTAATTACATGTTTCAGTACACTCATCTGTATACAGATATAGGGGCAGATTAACATGCTCCGTGCAGCACTTTTGCTTCACTTGTCCCATGTTAAAAGTGACGCTAAAGTGGCGTAAGGGGCTTGTAAATCTGCCCAACATTTTCTTTGCCGTCTCCAAGGAATTTGGAAGTCAAAGGGAATGAGTTGGTTTTATGACTGTAGGAGGTACTGAGCCGCTCGTATCTATTTATGTGAAGAAATTTATAGAATTTGAACACTGAAAAAACGCGAAAGATAGACTAATTAATTCGTGCATTAGCCATGTTGCAGCTGCGGCTTCTGATACTAAAAAGGGAAAAGTGTCTAGGCGTTGAATGCGGAACACTGAAAAAAAAGCGTGTGTCATGGAAAGCAAACGTGGTTTGAAAGTGAAATGTAAAAGTTTAAAGAGAGAGGAGACATTAAGATAGTTTCAGGGCTTTAAGTTGGTCGGGTCTTTTTGGGTCTCAGCACAGGCAGTTTTTAAAGGTAGGCTCGCTGTCTATCGGGCTCCACTTTTGAGCCCTGGCGTAGGCAGACCTTTTACTTAACTTGTGCAGCTATGAATCTGTGTCAAAGGTATTAGTACTCAGTTGCTGTAGGTATGATGTTACGTGTTGTACCATACCTACATGTAAAAATATGGAGGACAAAATTTACAGTGTGGTTTGTGGCCGAGAGCTGCACTGGTGGGTGAGAGGTCAGAGGGGAAAGGGTTGGGGCTAAAGGGAATCAAAGAGTTGTGAGTATGAGGTTATGCAGAAGTTCCTGCAAAAGATACGTTCTTGCACTAAGTTAGTGGAGTCAGTATACATATATCTGTGTTGCTGTTTTCCTTTTCTCAACATACTATTTTTGTGCTGCTTACTTCATATATTTTAGTGTGTCTGGCTCGCCCTCTGTATCTGTGTCTACTGTGCAGTTTTTCTCCATGTTGCCTATCCTCTGATTTGTACCGTTTCTGTCTCTCATACATTTTCTCTCTATGCAGTTGTTGTTCTCCCTCACATGGGGCCTTATTTATGAAGGCCTTGCGCCGCCGGTGCGTCACTTTTAACATGGGAAAAAGTGACGCATCTGTGGCGCAAGGCTTTCATGAATGAGGCCTTTTGTGTCCTATTCTTTTTGTTTCTCTTGCTATCTCTGTCTTTGTTGTCCTTTTTACTATATTTATTCATTTCTGTCATTCTTTTCTTTTCTGACCTGAAACCACTGTTACCTTCACTCTCCCTTGTGATATCTCTCTCCTTCTCGTGCTCGTTTTGTATCTTTCTCTGTGTCCTGTTCTCAGTCTTCCTCCTACATTGTCTGTATGGTGGTGTATATCTCTCTCCCTCCTATTCACTCTTCTTTTCTCCATCTTTCTCTCTCTTCTGCTCTGTTTGTCCATCTCTGTGTTCCTTCTGCTCTCTCTCACCCTATTGTAGTGTTTGCCTGCTGTCCTCTCTGTCCCTGTGCCTCCTGCCTTTTGTCTTCTTTGTGCTCTGTCTGTTATGTATACTCTGTAATTCCCTTTCTACGTTCATCTTTTATTTTAATGTACCATCCTTCTCTTTTTTGACTTTTCTCTGCTCCTGTTATTTTTCTATGTCTTCATTTGTGCTTAGAATGCTGGTCTGTCTCTGCATGTTCATCTCCCTCCTACTGTCTCTCTGTCTCTTGTACTCTATATCTCTCCTGTCCTGTATCTCATTTCTACTCTATATTAATATTTTATTTAATATTTAGTTATTTGATGTGGTGAAAAAACAATTATTGAACTTAGTTAGGCATTAGGATATCTAATGGTAGAGAATCTCAGGGAATTTATCTGTTAGGCTTGTTGTTTGCTACAATGGGTGTATGTTGTGTAATAAATATGTCTGTAATATGTTAATTAAATTTAAGTATTTCTCTTTTTTATAGTGTTTGGTGCTGAACAGCAACAACCTGTATTCCACGTTATCAAATTTTCAGCAATCACATTCTTTTTTTCAGGTGAGTTGGTATTTTTGAAAGGCAATTTTTTTGGGTGCAGATTAAAATAATAAGCAAGATATTTTAGAATACTTGCAAAGTTTCGGTTTGGTGCATGATTTTATCTTCTATTTTTGCCATGTCTATATCTGCTTGTACTAGATATGTATTTTGAGATAGTTTTCCACTGACAGTTGACACTATCTTTTTATGGGCCTGGTGCATGTGTTCTTTTCAATGCAGTTCTGGTTCATCTATCCTTTGACTATAATTCATTGCTGTTTCCATGAAATAATTCTTGCTAAGTCTTCATTATTTCTCTAACTCATGCTGTATTATCTTTGGCAGTGTTTTTTCTTTATTTACAGAGGTGTATTATGATATGGCTCTTGCTGTGATGGGCATCTTTTCTGCATATCTGTGACTGTACTATCTGTGTGCACTGTTTTACATACATTTGCAGAGCCTTATTATGATATGGTTCCTCATGGTTAGCATGAAATTTTGTACATGCTATGAAATTCACATGCTGAGTATGCTGTTGAAACATAAAAGCAACTGTCTCTGTGGGAAGTAGTAATCTGTTAAGTGAATATTATGGTTTGTACAATGTGAGCCTCCCCTTCAGACTGTATATAGTTTGAATAGCAGTTTGTAGTGGTGAACTCAGAAAATGGATCCCTAAAAATCAAATATAAAGTTTATCAATAGTTGTGATATCCAGAAAATCTAAAAACAAATTTTACAGTAAGATGTCTTTTTACAGCAGTAATTATTTAATGGAAAAAAAGGAACAGTGTTAATGTCTAGGCTCATAGTGTCAATTTGTTTTCAAACAAGAGGAAGGTGCTATCCTAATATATGTAGTTAATGAGTTAGAAAGTATAAAAATGTATGTAGTTTAAAAATTAGTAAAGGTACTTTTAAGTTATCTATTTATGAAAAAGATATAATTTAGTCTTTATATTTTTTAAAAGGATACAGAAGAAAGAAAAAAAAATAGAAAAATGGAGGATTATTCAGAAAAAAGTCAATTAAATTTTGAAATCGCTAATGATCTACTGGAGGAATTACTAGATGGAGTTTTTGAGGAGGAAAATAATACTGACAATGAGGACTTTCTGGATAAAACATTGGACAGTGCCTATTTAGAGATGGTGGAAGGGGAAGAGGAGAGTTTGGAGGATGAGGGTGATCAATGTGAAGAAGTACCCGATGAAATAATGCTTCAAGTTCCCTTAGAATATGAACTTTTAAATAAATAAAATTATTTTGGATACTAAAGCATTCTTGAAGACAGTTTTCTTGTACTATTTGTCATTGATCTGCTTTATGAGAGTGACAATACAAGTTCTCATGAGGTGTATATACAAAAAAGCACTAGGATCACCGACATTTCTTGAAAAACAGTGTACTGTTTGTATGCTTTAAAAATTAGAATCAGAAAATACGTCTATAATGTTGACACAGCTATGGACTGTCGTAAATTTAGAACCAACATTCACTACAGGATTTCCTACTCTGTTCACAGACTGTTTCTTTGTCTTTATTCTACTTATAAAATGAACCTGTGGTTATAATTTGTATGTTATAT
This sequence comes from Lissotriton vulgaris, assembly GCF_964263255.1. Lineage (NCBI taxonomy): Eukaryota > Metazoa > Chordata > Amphibia > Caudata > Salamandridae > Lissotriton > Lissotriton vulgaris. Next base: position 1,089,938,997 of record NC_141687.1, on the reverse strand, counting down.
GCTAGTAGCGAACTATAATATTTGTTATGTTTGTTCTTTACAGATTGTCATTTTCATCAGAAACATAAATTAGTATGCCGACCAGAAATGAAAAAAGAAAGCTGTACAAACTGACATACCATTTGAAGAGGAAAGAATTAGAAGAATTATCAAAACAACAAAGGACGGATAAAAAGAAGAGTGCTCCTGGTAGGAAAACCAAGGATTTTTTTAAAAGATTATGTCAAAGGAAAAATGCAAAGGATAATCTTCAAAAGGAAAAACAGTTATCAATATCTACAAGGAGTAATGCTAGAAAAAAGCAAAATGTTTCTCAAATCAGCAGAGAGGATAATATGTACAGTAACGTACGAATCAGTTTACGGAAATCAGGAAGCGTATGTTTTATAACAGAGTAGTTTCAAATTTATTAAAAAAGGAAAAAGTTTCTAAAAGAAAATCTGCTTTTTATAAGAAGAAAAAATTTATAGAGGATATTGCTGAGCGCGCGTTTGAGACAAAAAGATTTTTTTTTTTAAAGTAATTAATAGAATAAATACACTAAATAAGGCAATCAGAGTTTTAAAGGCTAAGAGTAAATGGAAGAGACACATAAATAGAAGTAATTTTTGTAAAGTATTTTCTGGGAAATAGATGCATACTTCAACTTCTGAGCCATTTTTTAATGAAGAGAGTTACTTTCAAAGTAACGATTTGTTGTATGCAGTTGACGCCAGTGGTCGAGCATTAGAGGGACGTCCTAATGTTCCTGTTTACAGTTGGAATTGTAGTAGCATTTGCAGTGTACAACAGGATTCAATTGATTTCTTTCGCAATTTCTTACGTAAGTATACTAAGGAAAGTCTTAAAAAAAAATTGTAATGTTGCAAGAATTAGACCATTGCAGAGTGCGAGAAAAAATAGGTCTGCAAGGCCATTCTCTGGCTTGTCTTTCTAAAAAAATATGCCAGAGTGTGTTTCATCACTTCAGAATGTTAGCAGTGCATCATACGAAAATTAGAAAATTAGTGAGAAAGTTGTATTATGCAAAAAGTCCAGCACTTAAATTTAAACAGTTAAATAGTGCTCTTTTGCATGGATGTGAATTAGATGTTAAGAAGATTTGTGCAGAAATTGAGGTAAGTTATTTTGGTCCAGATGAAGACAATGCAGAAACTGATATAGTTATAGAAGGAAATGTTTCAGAAAATGTTGGAAATTTTAATATTGAAAATTTTGAACAGGAAATAGCAAAGTTTAAGGTCATTGCAGGTGAAAAACCAAATTTTCCTTGTGTGTGTTGTCGACGCATTCATTACAAGTCAAACTAGGTTAGTTGATTTATATTTAAAAAGTGAAGATGAAAATAATAGTCAGTGGAAAGATTTTGCAACTTATTTGTTGGTAGAAAACTATTTTGATTTGGGTTTTGACCAACGTATTTGTAAGTATTGTTATAATAAATTAAATGAAAATAGAATGCCTGCTAGAGCTGTACATAATAATCTTGAGTTGATAAATATTCCATCGGAACTGATGGATTTAAATACTTATGAGACTATTCTGATTCAATGTGTACATCCTTTTCAGGCTATTGTTCGTATGGAGCCTAAAACTGGCAAATTAAATCCTTCAGATTTACAAAGAGGATTAAAGGGTAGAGTTGTATATTTACCACTTGATTTAAAAAAAATATGGAAACAATTGGTGTAGAAAATGTAGAAGAGGAACCTCTAGTTATTTTAGTTAATGGTGTACCTACAAAGAGTAAGAAAATCTGGCAAGATTTAGTGGATGTTAGAAAAGTCAAAAAGGCAACGTTGTATTTAGTCAAAAACAATAAATACTATAAAAATGTATACGTAGAAGAAGAAGAAGTAAGTGAAGAAGAGGACAATGATTTGTCTATTGGACAAATTGAAAAAGTTGACTTATCCAGAAGTGAAGAAATTTATGAGCATTACAGTGTTCATCCACTGCATTCCAAAGAAGCAATAGGGAATGCTATTAAATTATTTCAGATGAAAAAAGCAAAAGGAAATGCTATTAGTGTATGGGAAGAAAGTTTGGAAGGTCGTTGTTTCCCACAGTTAATCCCTACAGGTGAAGGTACACGATATCATGATCGACCTATGCAGATTCCTGCATCTGAGTACCGGACAACAAGATTATATGCAGAAGATCCGAGGTTTCGCCAATGCATTCCATATTTGTTTCATCTTCTGTTTGAGAGTGACTTATCTGGTCTTTCTTATGCAGTAAACCATATCTTAAAAAGTGGAGTGCATCTGCAAAATGTTTCAGCAAAGGAATTTATGGATAAAGTGCAACAGAAAGATAGTGTTTTGGATTCACACCTAATTAATTTAATGGCTTGTCAGCGTGGTACTAATGAGTATTGGTACCGTCGTCATGGAGATTTGAAATGCATGCTTAGAAACTTAGGAGCACCTACATGGTTTTTAACTCTAAGCTGTGCAGAGTATGCTTGGGAAGATTTACTTGAATTTCTTCGGGAGGCGAATGCAAACATGGAAAATATAAACTACAAGACACCTGGAGAACTGTGTTCGTTGGATCCGGTTAATGTTTGCAGATATTTTATGAAAAATCCACCTCTTGGTGAAGTACTGGATTTCTTTTGGAGAAAAGAATATCAAGCAAGAGGTGCTCCTCATATTCATATGCTGTTATGGATCAAGGATGCTCCTAAATTTGGAACAGACTCGGATGAGACTGTACTGTCTTATTGAACAATATGCCACTTGTGACATACCTAATAGTACAACTGATAAGGATTTAAGAGGAAAAGTGTTACGCTTTCAAAGTCATCGTTGTGGAAAATATTGTCGGCGAAAATTCAAATCAAAGACTAAATTCTACACCAAATGTCGTTTTGGATTTGCACGGCCGGTACTTTCAAAAGGAAGAGTCAACAATTTTATGTCATCTTTGCGACATAACATCACAAGAAGGTCACCTAAAAATACGTACAATTTAAGAAGAGGTGAAGAGTCCAAATATATAAATGACTATAACCCAGTCATTTTGGCCATGTGGAATGCTAACATGGACATACAATATGTTGCAGACAACTCTATTGCTGTGGCTCGATATGTAACGTCTTACATCACGAAATCTGAAAAGACGGAACTGAAGGAGATGTGGGAAGACATTTCTCATGAAAAGAGCCTAGGCAAGAAATTGTATACGTACAGTTTGAAGATGTTGTCTCATCGAGAAATTGGAGCATATGAATGTTGTGATCGCTTATCATCAGCAAGTCTTTATGCAAAATCAAGAACTATCCTGTGGGTGAGTTTGGGTCTTGCAGAAACACGAAACCGTGTTCTGAAACCTGTGCAAGAAATTGAATATTTAGCACAGAAAGAACCAAACAGTACAGATATTCTGAAAACAAATATGTGGATACATACTATCCAAATAGAAGTACTCTGCTTGAAAACATTTGTCTGTATGAAATACTTCAAAACTACAGTTTTAAAAGGAATATTACAGAGAATATTGATAAAGGTGTACACGCTGTAATTGGACATGAAAGATGTCTGGTGAAACAAAGAAAAGGACACTTGATTAATCACCGAAAACTGAGTTGCGAAACACCTGACAAAAGAGAATTTTACTATTTAGCTCTTTTGCAACTCTTTAAACCATGGCGTACAGAAGAGGAAGTACTTGGTGACTTTGATAGTTATGAAGATTCATTTAACGCATCTAAAATTAGTATCGAATGTCCTGTTTTCAGTAATTATCTCCAAATGTTGAATGACGAAATAGAGCAAGAAGCAACAATTGCAGCGGAGATTGCTAGAGACAGTTCACAAGGTAGTCAAAGTTCGGCTTCATTAAGTCAAGATCCGCTGGGAAAACCAATTATCCAAAATGAAGCAGCCATTGCAATGGATGAGGTGGAAAGAGCAATGCAGCAAGGTCAAGAGGAAGTAATAAACTTAGAAGAATTGAAGAAGCAATTTAAACTTGAGCAATGACAGATATATGATGAAGTGACAGAGCACATTGAGCATGGCTTTCGTCATGAGAAAAAAGAATGCTCATGGATGTCATTTGAACCTATTTGACTATATGTAAGTGGAGAAGCTGGAACTGGTAAAAGTTTCCAAATTAAAGGAATTACTACATATCTATTGCAAAGAACTCAGTCAACACTGTCTTGTGTTGTTACTGCTCCAACTGGATTGGCAGCACATAATATTAAAGGTATTACTTTACATCATTTACTGATGCTGCCAGTTGAACATGAAAATAAATTACAATATCACAAGCTATCTGGAGAAGCTTGTTTTGAAGTTTCTAGAGTCCTCAAAAAAATGAAACTTCTCATTATTGATGAGGTAAGCATGGTATCCAATTTAATGCTTGCTTTTGTGCATTTAAGAATGCAACAGATACTTAAGACAGACTATGATGTGTTATTTGGAGGTAAACATGTCATAGTTTTTGGAGACCTTCTGCAGCTAACTCCTGTGAAATGACAACCTGTATTTGAAACTGTTACGCATGAAGAGACCAGAAAGTGCCTGGGCAGTATTGGAAATGTTAATATATGGTCACATTTCAAATATACTGAACTGATTCAAAATATGCGACAGGCAAAGGATATTAAATATGGAAATATTCTTCAAGATATAAGGATTGGAAAACTAACTGAAGATGCGAAAGAAACTCTACGAACATGATTACTTTCGAAGCTGTTTCCTAATGAAGATAATGTACCTGAGAAAATATATAGTAAAGAGATAGCAGATAAGTCAGTCATATGCTTGATGCCAACTCTAAAAGAATGTTCGGTTTTCAATGAAAAAATGTTGAAGTTAGAAAATCAAGAAATTAAGAAACTGGAAACTAAAGATAGAATAGAGCATGAAGGTAGTGCTATTGTTTTGTCTGAAAAGTTGAAGTTAAAATTGGATTCTCTTCAGAAATCTATATCTAAAACTGCTAGCTTAGAAAAAAATCTGTATATATGTTTAAATTGTCGGATTATTTTACGGAGAAATTTACATGTAGAAAGAGGTTTGGTAAATGGAGCAATGGGTAATGTTGTTGGTTTTGTCAATTACTCAAATAGAGATGAGATTGAATTTTTAAGAATCAAATTTGATGGAATTGAGGAAGTTCAACAATTCAGTCGCTGTTCCACTCATTTTTTGCTTGTGAAAGACTTACATGTCCGTCGGAAGCAATTTCCAATTTGTTTGGCATATGCAGTGACTATTCACAAATCTCAAGGTTTAAGTGTAGATTGAGCTTTGGTAAATATTGGAAGCACTGTATTCAAAGAGGTTATGGCGTATGTTGCTTTATCTCGAGTTAGAACTTTATGTGGACTTTATCTAATTGATTTTTGATGAGACAAAGATTAGTGCAGATTTAAATTGTGTGAAGGAGTATAATAGGTTAAGAAGAGAATATGCTCCAAGTTTACCTCAATATCCTTTAATTGAAAAGTGTATGGTTGGTCAGAAAAGGAGAAATAAGGAAAAACTTACCGAAGTAGTAGAGAAACGAAGAAAAAAAGATGTAGCTGTCATTGGTAGCAGTAAGAAAAAGGTTAGTATTGAACAGATTGTTGGATTTAAGTTTGAAAACAGGTCTGGTGTCAACTGCTATGCAAATGTAGTAGTTAATGTTGTTTTTTTTCTAAAACAATTTCAGCAACAGATTGCACAAAATTGGGAGCAAACATTTTGTTGTTCGTTAAATTCTGTATTTGAAAAATGTAGCAGTGGTAATAGTGAAGTAGCTAGTGTTTCAGAACTAAGGAATGTTTTAGACATATGTGCAGTCAATTTTCTCACAATATTCAGCAAGATTGTCAGGAATTTATTATGTATATGCTTACAGTTTTGGAAGATGAAGGTGTAGATATTGATAGTCTTTTTGGCCTTTCTTATAAATGGGAACATAATTGTGATAATTGTTCATTTTCAAGTACTACTGATATACACACTGAAATATTTATATATTTAACATTACCAGACTGTAAAGAAGTGTCATTTAATAAACTAGTTAAAGATGCGCATCAGAACATGGTCTGCTCTCAATGTAACTCTGAAATGTTATCAACATTATTTATCCACAGAAATGGACAATATGTAATTTTAATGTTTCAACGATGCAGAGCTGATGGGAGTAAATTGTCAACTTTAATAAAAAATGTTGTGGCTTCTCAAGTATCTATTTCTAGAAGAACATTTGTAACTGTAGCCATTATTTTTCATGAAGGGCCTTCAACATCATCAGGACATTACACAGCTTATTTGAAGTCTCCAACAGGCTGGACGCTCTGCAATGATAGTCAATTGACTTTTAAGAAAGGTTTGCCTTTTGACTTAACTAATTCTTATCTGCTATTTTTGCAACCCAAATTTCAGTAACATTACTTGGTGTAGGAAGATTAATACTGTAAAGATATGAAACTCTGTTGTTTAGAAATATCATGTGACTGAGGGTGTGCAAATCTAGAAATGAAATTTGTATTTGGCATAGTGATAGCATCAGGTACAAGTTTACTTAATGTTTGATGGTACAGAACACGTTAGAATTTTTACTCGAAAGGTTGAGAAAAGAATGGATAAGACTAAGATTAAGTAATTTGAGAGAATAACTAGTTAACTCATACTATTTGGCCACGCGGAAAAATATGAGACAACAAAATGTGTACTTGAGATAAATGTTTTTAGAACATATTTGGACGGAAGTTTGTTGAGAGGTATTTAAAAAATAACGAGTTAACTCATACTATTTGGCCACGTGGAAAGGTATGAGAGAAGAAAATGTGTACTTAAGATAAATGTTTTTAGAACATATTTGGACGGAAGTTTGTTGAGAGGTATTTAAAAAATAACGAGTTAACTCATACTATTTGGCCACGCGGAAAGGTATGAGAGAAGAAAATGTGTACTTAAGATAAATGTTTTAAGAACATACTTGCACGGAGGTTTGTTGAGATGTATTTAAAAATAAGTGCTATGGTTTAATTAGTTTGTAACTGAGGAAGATGTAATTGTGCTTACTCAAGAAATTGCGAATTAGAGAAAAACATTTAAGACATGTTTTTTTCAGGTATTTATATTATGTATAGAGATCTTGTACGGGTTTTTTAAACACAATCATTTGGATTGTTTTCTTTTCCCCGCTGTTACATGATGATTACTATTGAAATCACTGTTTATAGTGAAAATCAATATATTCTGAGGACAGCAAAAATAAACCATGTAATATGTTGTTTAAGTTATTTTGTTACATTGGATTTAGAAATATGTATTATAACAGATTTTTTTATTGTCTTCCACAGATATTACATTTAAAAGGTAAGTACAACTAATAACATCCAAGAGTTTCCTTTGCCTCTCTCTTATCCCTATTCTTTTCATCCCCTTCCTTTGTCAGTACTGTTCAGTCACGCTTATTCCATTTAACTCATCCACATTTTGCGTTGTTTAATTTTCTCTCCTGTTTCTCTAACATCTTTTCTGTCACTATTTTATTCAGTCTATCTATCTCTTCAGTTTGTTTCTTCCATTGTCTCATGGTGACTCACCTTTATTGACCTTGTATCACCTTTGTTTCTAGAATATTAATTTGTTTGTCTTACCGTACCTTTAATTTTATTCCCTTAGTCTGCTTTCATTAATTATGCTCAATTCTTAAACTTAAATCTAAAGGGCCTCATTTATGAAAGCCTTGCGCCACCGATGCGCCACTTTTTCCCATGTTAAAAGTGACGCATGGGCGGTGCAAGGCCTTCATAAATAAGGCCTATAGTTTACTTCCCTTACCCTACTTCATTTCTATTTATCTGTCTCTTACAGTCCTTGTGTATTTCTACTCCGTTCATCTTCTGTTACTCACCCTTTTTCACTCTGTTTGTCTTACTGTTTTTCCTTTATTTTATCTACATTCCTGTACTCTTAGTCTGTTTCTTTAAGAGACTGTTTATTTCGTGTTCTATCACTGATCATACTCTCATTTTCTCTCTCACTTTAATTTCGTTTAGACAGTCATTCCTTCAGTGCTATTATCTCTTTCAATCAATTATCTTACTGATTGATTTATATACTATACATTCTGTCTCTGTCTCTTACTCTCCCTCAGTCTTTTTTCTTTCACTTTCTGTTTCATTCACTCCTACTTTGTTTTGTTTTATGAAATGTACATTATAACCTTATTTTTACTTTTCTTCCACAGATAGTATGTTTTTTAAAGAAATTTTGTTTTACTTTGTTACTATTTCTTAGGTAAGTATAAAAAATAAAGAAACTTTTCCATCACTGTGTTATTTCTTTGTCTATCCTGGTCATACCAGTGTCATGTTTTATGTGAGCGCTTCCACGCAGGATTGGGTGCACTGTCATAAGGAGCGCCTTTAAAGTGATTTTATGAAATCAGCGATATTTCACTGAGTCAGTTCACCAACGCTGATATATGAAAACAGTGAAGGTAAATGATGTTAAATTTTAAATGGTGTTGTTTCCAGGGCTTTAAGATGTGTTAAGAAAATGGGGGGGTCTCTTCAAAGGGAGTGTTGAATGTAATTCAGAGGGCAGTTTAAAACACGTAGGGTAAAAATCTGCGCTTAGCATAGTGTTGCGCCCGACTGGTGTTATGTTGTTTCTGTCATTCTATGCAGATATATAATATAGCAAGTATTTTCTCACGAAAAAGAACCCATGACTATTGGCTTTGTCAATGGTTGCTAATTTATTAAAATAAAAAAGCAGCAACCATGGCATTGTTGAATATAATATTGTAAACACTTATGTTCAAGAATGATGAGAGAGGAAAAGAACATTAACCTGATCTTTTAAACTTATTTCACAGGCCTCTTTAAAGGAAGTGTTCTATATCATTGTAGCGTGGGTGTTTTACTTTTTTATACTTAACACAATCCCTTCTGTACGCTGTAGTAGGAGGAGCGCTACATACTTGAACATCCTTGAGTGCTCCATTTTCATTCAGTAAGTGGCAATGAGCCCGATACAGAAGTTCAATGGGTGGGAGGGGCTGCTGCTGTGCTCCTGGAGGAGTGCGAGGACGCTCCAGCAGTGGGAGTGAGGCCTCTCAGACGGGAGCAGCGCTGCTCCTTGTGATGGCCACAATTACAGATAGAAGGGTAGGGATGTCCGAAGAATTTACGGACGGTTAGTCACTCTAGAGTGTGCGCCACGCCCCTGGCACCTCATTACGGTGCACAGGGGAGCCGCGGTGCACAGTTTGAGAATCACAGACTTAGGAGATAAATGTTCATAATAACAAGGCTCGCAAGTGATAAAAATCGCAGCTGCTCGGCGTTTAAAATATCGACGCTATCGGCGGAATTTTCCACAGTGATAGTGCGTTAATATCAATGCAAACACATATGTGATAGTAAATCCTGTCACAGCCGGCGGTACTTAACATTACCGCGTGAAAACAAACGTTGTTTTCACGCAGTAATGTGTGCCTTGTAATTAGAGGACGGGTGGATTCAGTTTTATTTTCCACACCCCCATGTTAACGCTGCCGAATGCTTGATTAGAGCAGGCTTTAGCAGTCGTATGATAAATAACTTTATTCCACCTCTTTTTCTCGCAACGCCTCTTTTCGTGATAGGGTGTTTTCCCCTCCAACCACATTTTGCATGTGCTTTGACGTACGCCCACTTTGCATGTCATTAACTTACTGTGCGGCACATATGCAAAGTGGTCTTACGACAGGCGATGTAATGCCGTTTTCAAGAAGGTGCTGGGGAATATTTTCAAGGATAGGTTAAACATTAACGCCGCTTTTATTGGCAGAAAACTGCCGATATACCGGCTATAACGGCCTTGATAATATGCTCTATGAATTGCAATCAAACCTAATGTTAGATATAAAGACAACTAACGTAGGTTTCGGTTGCAATTTGTAGAACATATTATGAAGGCTATTATCGTCGTTTTATCGGCAGTGTCGTGTTGATGAAACCGATGATAATGTATTACGTCTCCTTCATAATATGCCCCAAGTATCGTCGCTTTTTTGCATAATTGTCCTGAAAAAAAGCGTCGATACTTCAGCTTGTGAATAGAGCTCTTTTTGGTACAATGAGTTAGTTCTGAAAAGAACTTATTTTTTTTTAAAACAAGTGTTATATTGTTTTTGATTTTTAAAACTGGAACCGAAATTTTGAACTTTAAAACTGTGAAACAGGATCAAAATGAAATGAGAAAAATCATCTTCTGTCGAAGCATTGATGATTATCAATTTTTTTTTAATAAGAGTGAGGCTCTGCTCTCCGTACACAATAATCTCTCCACACAAGTTGCATTTCATATGCACCTTTGACAAATATGGTCTCAAGTCCATCTCTGCACTGGATGGAGATACAGGTCGTCCACCAGAAGATGTGCTGGCCACAGCTGATGGTAGTTGTGTTGCCAGAGCTCTTGTCGATGCCTGTGCAAATTTCTCAGGATGCACTTGTCTCACATGCCTCATCATCGTATGTATTGAAAACGAATACTTTTTCGAAGGATTTCCTCTTGAAAGAACTGCGTTACAAATTGTCCAAGTAACTTTGGGCGCATTCACTTTTTTTTGTTCCTTAGGAAAAGTAAAAAATTGCCAGATGAAAGATTCCTTCCTTTTTGTTAAAGGTAGCCGATAATTTTCTTCAGATTCTGACGATGAATTCTGTGCGGCAGCCATTTCACCAAAGTCTTCGGAAAGATGTAAAACGTTCTTCTCCCTTGAGAGTAAAAAAGATAGTGAGGGTAGTGGGTGGGATCCGTGAAAATTCCAGAATAGAAACTACTAAGAACCAATTGGAAATGTTGTTTTCAAGTCACATGACTTGACATGCGCGTATTAGGACGTGTACGCGATGATATTTCCCTGGTTACGTACGTCATTTGGAAGTATCGGTCTAATCCACTAAAGTTTCAAAATGTAAAAAGTAGGAAATCTAAACACAGCCTGATCTTGTACATCTTCTCAGGGGGATCCAAGTACAAAATTATTGAAGTATAAAACTTTTTATGTTTCTGAAAAAACCCACAGGGTGCGCGCACCCGGTCGCGCACGAAAGTTGAAAAAGGCGTTCGGCTCCATTTAGTGAATAGTTTCAAAACGTTAAAAAGAAGGCAAGGTACAGTCTCCTTGACCTATTATAACTTCTCTGGGGGGTCTATGAAGAAATTCAATGGGTCGAAACTGCAATGTTTTCCCGAAATATATAGTGCGGTGCGCGCACCCGGTCGCGCACGAAACATTACAAAGGCGATCTCCTTCAAATACTGACAAATTTCAAAACATTCAAAAAAGGCAAGGTAGACACTCCCTAATCCACTAGAGCTTTACAAGGAGTCCCTAAACAACTCTGCCAGTCAAAAAAACTGTTTTTTTCCGATAAAAACATTTACTGAAATTCATTGATAAAAGTATAGGTTGTAATCACGATATAATTAATAATTAGCATTTTAAAAACCTATGAAATTCACTGAAAAAAATGTAGGTTTTAAACCCGTTATAGTTAGGAAGTAGCATTCAAAAAACCTATGAAATTCACTTAAAAAACCATAGGTTTTAAACATGTTATAGTTAGGAAGTTGCATTTAAAAAACCAATGAAATTCACTGAAAAAAGCATAGGTTTTATAAACGTTATAGTTAGGAAGTAGCATTTACGAAACCTATGAAATTCACTGAAAAAACCATAGGTTTGACACATGTTATAGTTAGCTGGACATTTCACTCATATAAAACCAATGAAATTCCCCCGTTATAGTTACTTCAGCTAACTATAACTTGCGCGCCCGCAATGCACTGCTGATGACGTCACATATTACATTGAAGTAACTATAACGGGGGAATGTCATCAGTGATGTCACTGACCATGTCATGAATGATGTAATATGTGACATGATCAGCAGTGGATTGCGGGTGCGCGATATATAGTTAGTGCAACTAACTATATATGCGAATTTCAATGGTTTTATGTGAGTAAAATAAGGTAATTCCTAACTATATATGGTCTATAACCTATGGTTTTTTCAGTGAATTTTCAAGGTTTTGTAAATGCTAATTCCTAACTATATATGGTCTATAACCTATGGTTTTTTCAGTGAATATATATATATATATATATATATATATATATATATATATATATATATATATATATATATATATATATATATATATATATATATATATATATATATATATATATATATATATATATATATATATATATATATATATATATGTAGTCATTGGGGCTCATTACTGGGTACTTATAGCTAAAGTCAGCTTTTCTATAGGCAATTCATTTTTTGTGTTACAATTAACTTTGGCACCATTTGACTTATCTTCACAAACATTTCTAAAATAGGTCTCTTTTTATTAATAGTTCGTGCATGTACATTTTCGGGGTGAGCCATCAAGCAGGGGTCGAGAAAAAAGGGGGCTCCCAAAACACAAAATGTCCATGCATTCTTCCTAGACTACTTAGGCAGGGTTACAGCAAAATCTGCTCAACTAAATTACACCAAATTTGGCAGGAGGCTAGATCTTGGTACGCAGACGGTACTTTGTGTGATTTGGTTAAATCCGTTCAGTAGTTTTTGAGAAAGTAAGGTTCAAGTATATTTGTCTCTCTGGTTGGTTGGGTATGAGAGACTCTTGTCAGAGTCCCTTGAAAGCAGTTTTAAAAAATAGAGCACTCTGATTGGCAAAGGGAGCCTTTTTACCCTTGAGTCATCTCGCTCCTGCGGGAGTCAGACACCCTCAGGACGGAGTGCTCTGATTGAATGACAGCAACATTAGAATTATATTGCTGGCAGCCATTACAGGACTCTAGCACTTCGTCCCTGGTCCTGAATTAAAAAAATAATAATATAAGGGAGCAGATATTGATATATATTGACTGAAAAAAACAAAGGTCAAAGTAATGGTATAGCTAGGTGAATATGTCAGAGACAACATTAACATTTGGAACTAAAAAAACACAGAAATATACCAAGCTAACTATAACTTGAGCCCGGCCATGACCTCACATATTACATCACTCATGCCATGCTGCATGACATCATTTAAGACATCACTTATGACATCTCAAATGATATCATCAGTGACATCACTGATGACATCCTCTAAGCTTGTTTTGTGCACATTACTCTATAAAAGAGTATGACATCAGAGGTCTCAAAGTAAGATCAAAATAGCTCAGAATAATATAAAGCATCAGTAACGCAATCAGACATACAAATTCCTTAGGTGTAGCCCTCTGGCCAACTCAAACAGAGACAGCCACACCCCTGTAGACAGCTAACCCTCTGTGGGTTGGCAGCAGGGCCTTGGTAACAGCCCAGCTCTGCATCCATCTCCCTGCAGGTTGCCACTCAGAGGTAGTCAACCCCATACCATGTACAGCCTTTGGTCGTGCATGGTATTGGGTTAGTCTTGCAGCCAGGCCCTGCTTCCAACTCCCCTCAGGCAGCCAATTCCATACTGCACACAGCCTTTGGCCATGCGCAGTGGGGGTTGGTCACATGGCTTGGCCTGCCGCCCGGCTCTGTGGCTTTGGGCCAGATGTAGGTAAATCACATTTACCGATTTTGAAATACCAAATATTACCGAATCGGTATTTCAAAATCGGTAAATGGGATGTAGGTACCAACATCTGGATTTTTTACCAATACCTTAAAACTCAGTATTTACCGATTCGGTAAATACCGAACCAGTATTTGCTATTGAATCCTATGGGCCTTGAAGCCCATAGGATTCAATGCAAATACCGATTCGGTATTTACCGAATCGGTAAATACCGAATTTGTCAAGGGTGCAGGGGGTGTCACTTTGACACCCTCTAGCACCCCCAAAACGGGCATGTGTGCAATGTGGCACACAGACATGCCCTAAGGGCACGTCTGTCTGTCACATGGCACATGTGTACATGCACAGATGTGCATGTACACAGGAATCGGTATTTTACCATGGATTTGTATTCATTGGTAAAATACCGATTCTGAAAGCCATGTGCCAATGGAAAATTGGCTACCCACATCATATCAATCTAGCATTTTCGGTAATTTTACCGAATCTGTAAATATTACCGATTCGGCAAATTTACCGATTCGGTAATAATACCGATTCGGTAAAATTACCGAATATGTGCACCTACATCTCCATAGCCCTTTACCGATCGGAAACGGCCGAAAATCGGTATTTTAGGCCGATTCCGATCGGTAAAGGGCTACCTACATCTGGCCCCTAATCCCTTGCAGGCTGCCAACCGAACTCCATGCACAGCCTTTGGTATGTTTAGCATAAGGTTGACATTCAGGCCTTGGGAACCTCGTCCCCAGGTATATATTTAGGTAAATGGGCATGCTGCCCACTCCCTAACCCATAATTGGCCAAGTAGTTCCAATCCCCTGGGGCCAGCTCCAAGCAAAAGGTGAGGGTAGTGTGTTCCCTGCTCCCCAAGCCTTAAAAGGTCTGGGGTCCCTATCACCCAGGAAAATGCAATTAAAGAGGGGAGGAGGACGTGCAGCCCCCCACTTCCCAGAGCCTTAATGGGCTCTACAGATCACATTCCCTGGTGCCAAATCCAAGACAAAATGGGAGGAGTGCAGCGCAGCCCCCCTCCCAAAGCCTTTTTGGGACTGGTGATCCCATACCCTGACACAAAACTAAGGGGCGGGGGCATGAGCCATTCTCCCCTAGCCTTCATAGGCCCCGGGGACCCCACCCTGGGGGCTTTTTTCTTTAAAACAAGATTCATGTCTGGCCCACGAACGCAAACCAGAGGCCATAGCCAATTTAAAAGGGGAGGGTGTGTGGCCCCCCTCATCAAGCCTACTGGTGACCTGGGTACCCAATCCACAGGGGCCAACTTTTATTAAAAAAAAGGGGAAGGGCATGTCGTCCTCTCCCAGTGCCTAACTAGCCCTTGTGAACTCCATCCCCTGGGGCCAAAATGTAAATGAAAGGGCAGGAAGGTATGAGGCCCGCCATGCTGAGCCCTGTTGGACTCCGAGGACCCCATCCATGTAGCCAAATTTGATTAAAAAAGGAGGGGGTGTGCTCACATCCTCAAGCCATTATGGGCCCCAGGTACTGCATTCCCTGGGGCAGAGCAATTAATGGAGGGAAGTGTCCATGTGCCCCATAGCCTATTTTGGCCATGGGACCCCATCCCCGGGGTCTCTATTTTTAGTAGGTGCGTGCCCCAGTGCCCACCCAGGGCACCCACCATGCAGATGCTGAGGCTGCGGGGTGAGCCCTAGTTCCCCTGCGACCCCAGCCGGCTCAATTCATGCTGAGGGATCCAGCATTGATTCCCCTCAGAGAGAGCAGCTATTTATTTTGCTCCCACTGGGTGGGAGCCATCTATTGTTCTGTTTCCATGCCTACATCAGTGCAGGCAGCTAAACAAAACATAGGCCTACTTCCTGCAGGGGGGGGGGCATTTTTAAAGCTCCCGCCTGCTGGGAGCAAACCTTTTGTATGCTTCCATTTGGTGGGGGATTTAAAAATGCTCCTGTCAGACGGGAGCAAACACATGTTTCTCTTCCCTCACCATTGCAGGCATGGAAACCACTGTGTAGCATTAGCTGGCTCCCAGGGTACAGCAAGTGAGCTGGCCACCTCTGAATAGGGTCCCCAGGACCATTGAAGGCTCTTTTTTTTAAGTGATGGGACTGGGAGTTGGTGTCTCCAGTGCCTATTTAAGGCTCAAGGAGGGGGTCACGTGGTTCCCCTTCCCTTTTTCAATACAATGGGCTCCATGAGATGGAATCTGCAGGTACAAATATGGTTTGGGAGAAGGTGGCGGCAGCCCTCTCTCCACAATAATTTGAATGCCCTAAATGGGCTGGGGCCCTACTAAAGCCCACTATCCCATACATTTGAACTAATTTGCCAAGATGCCATTGGAATCCAGTCCAATGGTGCCTAGGGGGCCAGAGTATCCTTACACTGCCCCCTTATATTTTTTTTTTATAAGTCCTGTAATGGTTCCCAGCAACATTTTTCTCATGATGCTGGTAGCCAAACAGAACTCTCACTGCTGCAGGAGTCTGACTCCTGTGGTAGTCAATTGGCCCATGGGCAAAAAAGCTTACCGGGCCAATCAGAACGCTCTATTTTTAAATGGGTGCTCTTGCAAGCCTTTTGCAAGCCTCTTGCGGACCCAATGGTCTAGATATACAAATATTTTTCAAAAACTACTGAACTGATTTACACCAAATTCTAAAAAGCACAATCTGCAGACCAAGATCTAGCCTCAGGCCCAATTTGTTGTTATTCGATTTCGCAGTTTTTGCTGTATCAGTGCCTAAGGAGTGTATGGAAAATGCATGGGGAAATGTGCTTTTTTGACCACCCTTTTTCTTCAGACCCCTCTTGACGGATCACCCTGAAACTTTGTCTGTTGTGTTGCCCCATCCAATCTTTCTGCCCCACCCCCTCCGCCTTGCCCTCCATTGTCCAAGGACATAACATTGCCCCCTCGTCCAGCTATGTATGGCGATTGTTCTGTCACTGCCCTTCCGGCCTGCCCTGCAGAGTTAGCTTGCTGCCCCTACCCACCTCCTCCCTGTGTCTGTTGTCTGAATCCATGCAATGCCCATTCCCCCTGCCCTGCATGGTCTGATGTACAGCCATTGCCCTCCAGTTAACTTGATGTCCCTGCCCACTCTTCCTGCCCTCCATTGCCCGAGTCTATGCTCCTATCATAGCCCTCCTGCTTAGCCTCCATGCATAGCTTGCTGCCCCTACCCTCCTTCCCCTGCCCTCTTATGTCTGTGTACATGCCCCTGTTCCCCCTTTTGCCCACCATGTACAAAGACCTGCCACTGCCCTCCCTGTCTACTCTGAGTGTTCTGTTAAGCTGCCCCATTCCCCTTCTGCCTGCTCAGCATGATCAGATTGCTGCCACCTGTCCCTGCCCCTCCACCCTGCCTTCCATTGTCCTATCCCCTCTCTCCTGTTCTCCATAGTCCATTTTTTCCACTCCCTTCTGCCCTCTATGCTCTGTAGTGCTGCAACAGCACCTCCTGCCCGCCCTGTGGGGTCTGCTGAGAAGCCCCTGCCCCCTTCTCATTCTCTCTCTTGACTGTGTCCAGCCTCTACCCCTCCTTTCTGTCCTTAATGATCTTTTGTGCATTCCCATCATGCCTGATGTGCTGCCACTAACCATCTGCGCTTGCCATCCATGGTCTTTTGTGCTGACACTGCCCCACCCAACTGCCAAGTGTGGTCAGCTGGCTGCTCTAGCACCCTCCGACCTTCCCTCCATTTTCTGTGTGTATGCATTCCATTATAGTCTCCATTTGCCCTCCATGGTGTGTTGTGCTTCCAGTACCCATCCCGCCAGCCAAATAAGTATACAAAACTGTGATGGATGGAATGCTAGAATTAATATTAGCCACTGGTAATCACTCGGGCACATCCAAATCCACATCCAAATCCATTGTTAATATTCACCTCAATTTGATGACCAGCCCAAACTGCCAAGCCAGGTCCTCCTTGAGCCAGAACACAAGCAACCAGGTCTGATTTTGCCCTAGTAATGGGCTCATCAGCCGAGTACAGCTTGATTCCATCCACTACCCGGATGATGAGATTGTCCACTGCACTTATCCATGCTGACGCTGCACTTCACACATTCGTATATCCCGGCAGAACCCTACATCAGGGGAACACCGCAAACTATACCTCTATACGTGGCGTTTAATCAAAGGACTGTATTTCTATCAGAATAGATCTCCTCACAGATTTTAAATCTGTCCAGGATCTTCCCAGTCGTCGCCATCCAGATACTGCTTCCCTTTATCACGCATAGAATCCTCATTATTATACTTAAGTATCAACTATAAAGAATACAAAACTCCTGATGAAGGCGACTTGCCGAACGCGTTGGATCTAGTTTTGTATTGGTCATGAATAATCAGTTGTTGACTTATGTATAAATATATGTATGATAAATCATTGTAATCAGATATATATCTATGTTTAGAATTTTGTATGAATCAACGATTATTTATGTGTATATAAGTGTGAAAAGAAAAAAAGTCACATAATCAATTGTGAGAAGTTAAAAAAATAATAATTAAAAAGAAGTTTTATAAATACATATATCTTGTTACTCCAATCTATTTAATACCAATGTGTGATAGAGTTTAAGAAACACACACATAACCCGGTGTATAGGTCAGTTTTCATAAAAACAGCTTGATTCCATCTACAGTGTCTGGGAATACCCGTTCCACTTAGGGCAACACAATAACTACACAAAATAGTGATGGATAGAATGCTTGAATTTATCTCAGCCACTAGTAATCACTTGAGCCACCTCCCAATCAATTGTTTTATTTTGCACACCATGCAACCTCTGTTGGGCCCAGCTATATGCAAATCAATCTTGACCCTGCTCCAATAGGAGCAGTCCAATCTGAACTGCTAAGCCAGGTCCTCCAACCCAAGACTGTTCTCACCTATTTATGAGCTCATCAGCCGGGTACAGTTTGTTTCCAGTGACATAGTGTGCACAGGACCTGTGCCCTGCATAGTCAGCTTGCTGCTCCTGCTCTGCTCCTGTGGCCCTGCACTCTGTTTTCAATGTGCTGGCCCCATTCCCTGTCTCCTGCCTTCCATGGTCTGATAATGTACCCTGCCCCCTTCCCCCAGCCCTTCATGGTCTGCTGTACTGCAACTGCCCCTACTGTCTCTCTGGTATGATCAGCTTGCTGGCCTTGCTTCTTTCCTCTCCTCTCTTTTGTCTATGTTCCTTCCCCTGTCTCCTCCCTATTGCTTTCCATGGTCCATTGTGCTGCGCTGCCTTCCTGATTGCCCTGTGGGGTATCTTGTGCTGCTGTAACCCCATTGTGCCTGCACTGTAAGGTCAGTTTGATGCCCCTGCTCACCTCCCTCATGCCCTCTATTGTCCAAATCCATGTCCCTACCCCATTCCACCTGCCCTCTGTGGTCCAATGAACCATACATGTCAATATTTTGAAATTGGTAAGAGGGAGATTTTGAAATAAGAATCTGGGGACTTGATTTTCCTCATTGACTTACATTGAAAAAGAGGAGATTTTCACTGGGAGATGGCTAAAATAAAGCCCTTTCGTGCTTGAAAACATCAGGAGTCTCCTGCCTGAATCAGATCTATTGACATATATGGCTGCCTTTCTCTTCTGCTCGCAATGGTCTGTTTATTGCCACAGCCTCTTCTGCCCTTCATGCATGGTTAGTTTGCTGCCCCTTCCCCCTTTCCTCTGCTCTCCAGTGTCTGTTGTGCTGCCACTGCCCCTCCTGCCTGCCCAGCATGGTCAACTTACTGCATCTGCCCCCTACTCCTTGCTCAATTGTCCGAATCCATGCCCGTGGCCTCTGCCTCCCTATAGTATTCTAATGAACAACTAGATCAATAACATTCTATGTTTATTCCAAAGTGTGGCAAACTGAAGTCATCTTGATGTAGTCAAAACTGTAATACCCAAATCATTTCCTTTAGAAACTATAAAAATGAGGGGGTATTTTTCCCGTAGAAATTTTGGTTATTGCTCTAAAAAACGAAAATTAGACACATTTTTTGAGTTCTCAATTAGCGTAAAAACACTTTTAAATTATTCTATCTGTATGGGGTTTATTTATCCAGTTGATCACTTGATTATTTGTTGCACTTAAGGGTGAGGATTTGGCGCTACGGCCACACCTGCTGAATTTGCAACTGTGCTCTCCACACCACTGGAGTCAAGCTATCCTGGCTGAAGACGGCTTATAGCCAGAAACCGGTCCTCGGAAGCTTGTTTCCGGTCCAGGAAAGGCATGGCTTGGCAGTTCGGGCTGGACTGTTCCCATGAGGCACAGGGTCAGACTGATTTGCATATGGCCATGTCTGAACTGGGGTGGTGTGGAGTGCAAAAAAACGATGGATTTAGGCCCAGATCCTTGTACTGGGGTGAATGTATGACATTGTTCTGCATTCCGTCCATCAACTGTGGTTTTTGCATTTGTCACCCCGAGTGGGATGGGTATGCTCAGACGTGAGTCCCATGCTCTCCACACCACTGGATTCGAGCAAGCCGGGCTGAAGACGGCTGGAATGCCAGAAACCGGTCCTCTGAAGCTTGTTTCCGGTCCAGGGAAGGCATGGCTTGGCTGTTAGAGCTGGACTGTTCCCATGAGGCACGGGGTCAGACTGATTTGCATATGGCCATGTCTGAACAGGGGTGTTGTGGAGTAAAATAAAAACGATGGATTTAGGCCCAGATCCCTGGACTGGGGTGAATCTATGAAATTGTTCTGCATTCCGTCCATCAGCTGTGGTTTTTGCATTTGTCACCCCGAGTGGGATGGGTATGCTCAGACGTGAGTCCCATGCTCTCCACACCACTGGATTCAAGCAAGCCGGGTTAAAGACGGCTGGAATGCCAGAAACCGGTCCTCGGAAGCTTGCTTCCGGTCCAGGGAAGGCATGGCTTGGCAGTTCGGGCTGGACTGTTCCCATGAGGCACAGGGTCAGACTGATTTGCATATGGCCATGTCTGAACTGGGGTGGTGTGGAGTTCAAAAAAACGATGGATTTAGGCCCAGATCCTTGTACTGGGGTGAATGTATGACATTGTTCTGCATTCCGTCCATCAACTGTGGTTTTTGCATTTGTCACCCCGAGTGGGATGGGTATGCTCAGACGTGAGTCCCATGCTCTCCACACCACTGGATTCGAGCAAGCCGGGCTGAAGACGGCTGGAATGCCAGAAACCGGTCCTCTGAAGCTTGTTTCCGGTCCAGGGAAGGCATGGCTTGGCAATTCCAGCTGGACTGTTCCCATGAGGCACAGGGTCAGACTGATTTGCATATGGCCATGTCTGAACTGGGGTGGTGTGGAGTGCAAAAAAACAATGGATTTAGGCCCAGATCCCTGTACTGGGGTGAATGTATGATATTGTTCTGCATTCTGTCCATCAACTGTGGTTTTTGCATTTGTCACCCCGAGTGGGATGGGTATGCTCAGATGTGAGACCCATGCTCTCCACACCACTGGATTCAAGCAAGCCGGGCTGAAGACGGCTGGAATGCCAGAAACCGGTCCTCGGAAGCTTGTTTCCGGTCCAGGGAAGGCATGGCTTGGCAGTCGGGCTGGACTGTTCCCAGGAGGCACAGGGTCAGACTGATTTGCATATGGCCATGTCTGAACTGGGGTGGTGTGGAGTGCAAAAAAACCGATGGATTTAGGCCCAGATTTCTGTAATGGGGTGAATGTATGACATTGTTCTGCATTCCGTCCATCAACTGTGGTTTTAGCATTTGTCACCCCTAGTGGGATGGGTATGCTCAGACGTGAGTCCCATGCTCTCCACACCACTGGATTCAAGCAAGCCGGGCTGAAGACGGCTGGAATGCCAGAAACCGGTCCTCGGAAGCTTGTTTCCGGTCCAGGGAAGGCATGGCTTGGCAGTTCGGGCTGGACTGTTCCCATGAGGCACAGGGTCAGACTGATTTGCATATGGCCATGTCTGAACTGGGGTGGTGTGGAGTGCAAAAAAACGATGAATATAGGCCCGGATCCCTGTACTGGGGTGAATTTATGACATTGTTCTGCATTCCGTCCATCAACTGTGGTTTTTGCATTTGTCACCCCGAGTGGGATGGGTATGCTCAGACGTTAGTCCCATGCTCTCCACACCACTGGATTAAAGCAAGCTGGCTGAAGACGGCTGGAATGCCAGAAACCAGTCCTCGGAAGCTTGTTTCCGGTCCAGGGAAGGCATGGCTTGGCAGTTCGGGCTGGACTGTTCCCATGAGGCACAGGGTCAGACTGATTTGCATATGGCCATGTCTGAACTGGGGTGGTGTAGAGTGCAAAAAAACGATGGATTTAGGCCCAGATCCCTGGACTGGGGTGAATGTATGACATTGTTCTGCATTCTGTCCATCAGCTGTGGTTTTTGCATTTGACGTGAGAAGAGTGGTATAAGCAACTAAGTGGACCCTGCGCTCCTGGGCCTGAGGCGCTTGCGGTGAGGAATTTATTATGCCCCCTTTGGAATTGCACCCCAGTTTCTGCAGAGTGTGGCATGCATGGCACACCAGACAGGAACGTGCTGCAGGTGCTGTCACAGCAGCATCTGCAGTTAAGGCTTACCAATGAGCCTTATACAGTCGCTTCCATGAGGATGCCGCAGCACCACCCACCTGACATGAATTACAGGTGTAATCCGGCAGGTGGGCAGGCGCTCAACGGGCTTGGTGATCCTCCTGTCAGCACAAGAGTAGTGAGCTGACAGGTGGATCGCCAAGCTCATAATAAGACCCTTAGTCTCCTCATGCCTAATTCCAAAACAAATGTGTCCTTGTGTAATGTAACTGATGCTCATGTAAAGCTTTTCAATACTTTCGGGCCAAGTCTGCAATATATAAACTGCAAAAAAAAAAAAATTCTGCCAGTGGGCTATACTTGGGCTATATTTTGGTAATATTTGTGCTACATTTGGGCTCTATTTCCTACAGTGGCCATCTTGGAAGACTTTTTTGTTATAAAGCTTCCCTACATTTGTTTATTTATTGCAATATCCTCAGTAGAAAATGTTTTCAATTTCCTAACTACAATGTCCCTGTAACTTTTTTTTCCTGTGAATTTCTACATTCGTTTTAACGCAGCTGGGAGCTGGCAACAGGCCCTGGCCTGTGGCCAAGCCCTGCAGCCAGCCCTCATCCTGGAATAGGGCTTGGCCACAGGGACTGGCCTGTGATCAACCCCACAAAGGCAGCAGAGCAGTCCCCCTTCTCCGGCCGATTTCAGCCTTGGTGACCCCATCCTCTATATCTGCCACATTTATTTAGGTGAAAGGGTTCATAGCCCCTCTTCCCGGGCTGCATTTTGGTCACAGGTACCCCATCCCTCTGCGCCCAACCTTATTGTAAATAAGAAGGGGGCACGCAGCCCTCCTCCTCGAGCTGATATGTGGCCCCGGGTACCCCATTGCCTGGCCATATTTAGAAAGATGAAAAGTCCGCTCCTGCCAATTTCATAAAACTGCACCCACCAAGCAAGAGCTAACACAGCTGTGACTCAGGGGTTTTGCACCCTGGGGCATAGCTGGATCCTGCCCGGGGGGTTGGGGGTCCCCAGGGCCATTATTGGCTCCAGGAAGGGACCGCCACCCCCCTCAACATTAGATGCATGGCTGAGCCCTGAGGGGATGGGATTCCCGTGGTCAAAAATCTACCTGGGAGGGGGCCACAGAACCCCCTCCCCATTATTACTGATGCCATTTCCCAGTGGAAGGGGTCCCCAGAGCCAAAATCATCTTGGGAGGGGGGAAGTGCAGCGCCCTTCCCCCTTTGATTTTTGCAGCCTAGCCCTGAGGGATGGGGTCCCAAGGGCCGAACGTGGCCCTTGAAGGGGGCCCATGCAGCCCCCCTTCCCCATTTCTTCTAAGGCCAGGGCCATGGGGGTGGCTGTCCATGGGGCCGAAATCGGCCCGGGGGCCATATGCCCCTGCCCCAATATATTGAGAGATGGACGAGCCATGGGGGGTAGTGGTCCCTGGGGCTGTAGGCACTCTGGGAAGGGGGTTGCAAATCCCTAGGACCTGACCCACCCAGTGCAAGGGTGCCTGTGTTGTCAGCAGAATTGTTTTTGGCGCAGGAAGGGGCACCTTCCTGCACAAAAATAATCTATAGAGGCATTTTCGCCTTTCTATCTGCTGCAAAATACAGCACACTTGGGAAGAGGAAAAATAAGGAGAAATAAAGTTATTTCTCCTCGTTACCTCTCACCTTGGGCGGAGTAAGAATTTGATGCATTCCCAGGTTTGCACATCCTTATAAATTTGGGAATGCGTCAAAAATCATGGGAGTTGCTTGGGTACACCAACTACAATGCCCATGTAATGCCTACCTTGCACAGAGTAAAGCAATGCAGCGAGGCAAAATCCCTGCCCATGCCATTAGCACATTATTCCCCGTTTTGAAGAGCGCAACTCACAAAGGTGATGTTTTAGTGCACTTGAAAAATACAGGACTCGAAATGAGGAGTCACAAAGCTCCCTCAACCAACAATGCCCAGTTACCCACCGGTAATCTTCTTCACTCTGAGTCCTGGTCTTCCCGCCCCATTCTTCATCAGTGAGCAGCTTTTATGTTCCCCAGAAACCTTATACCTAGAAGAGTTTTTAGCACTTCCCCCAGTATGGCGCCACCTACCAGGTGAGAATATAGGGGGAAGTGCGTCACACAACATCCTGAGCATACCAAAGAAACCCAGAAACAAAAACAATCACCAGAAAGAAATCCCAGGGAGGGATGGAAGGGCTCAAGAATGGGACTGGAAGACCAGGACTTCGAGTAATGAAGATTACCGGTGAGTGATCGGGCATTACCTCCTCTTCCGTCTTACCTTCCCATTTCTCATTAGTGAGCCCATACCCAAGCACACCGTGATTGTAAGAAAAAAGACCATAATATGCAGCAAACAGGTTAATTTAAACAAAAAGAAATCAGTACAAATTATAAACCATGTGCAGCAGACAAAACATGCGAGCCAAAGGCAGCTGAGCCTGCAATCCCCAACTGAAGACGGTAATGGGAGACAAAAGTATGGGAGAGGCCCATGTGGCAGCATTACAAATGTCATGCAAGGAGGCATCTGTGAACATAGACCAGGAGGAGGAGACATCCCAGGTGGACCTACCCTGGATCAAAAAAGGGAGAGGACAGTGAGCGGACTCATAAGCCGCAACAACAGCACACGTCAACCAACGAGTCAAGGTAGATAAGGAAGGATGAAGCCCCTTCCCAGAGATCCCGTAGGTAACAAACAAGGAATTCAACCTTCTGAAAAGCACTGCTCCGATCCAAATAGTTGCAGAGTGTAGTGTAGTTCCTATATTCCCAATAGGCTCTGCGCATTGGAATAACATAAACGATAGCTTAGACATAGGACTGAGGTCGACTAGGTCTCTATTGAATATGGTGGACTTAATTGTGTGTGCCAGCTAGCTCAGAGGTCACTAGAAACTTTCTCGAGTAAACAAGAAGGCGTTTAGCATTCCTGAATAGACAAGAAGGGATTAGCTTCTGACAACCATATCACATGACAACTTTGTTCCCCCTGCAATAAGGAATATATCTCTAGAGTCGCGGAAACAATAGATAGCTATTTTACTCAGTCAATCGTGCATGCTTCGTTTCACCAGAAATGCAGAGAAATAGAGAGACGGGCGTTTTCAATAAAAGGGTTATTTATTGAGCAGTCTTCTTTCTCATGCAAGAGAAATGAATTGCCACAATTGCAATACTTGTCATAAAGTAAAGTGAGTACAGTAAAAGGAGTATTATGAAATAATACTGTAAAAGCATTTATATGGTTTCTAAGCCATAAGATACTTCAAAAATGAATAAAATACATACAATGATAGAAATAATGACTAAACGTACTCAACTGGTGTTTCTAAGATACGCCTACCCCAGTGAACCTAACCTAAACCTAGTACGTGGGAAGGAGTAGATGAGTTACAGCTTTTTGCCAAAAATCTGAATCAAGAATTCTGTATGGGTCTAATCAGGTCCATACCTTAGGTATAGAATGAAGGAGGTCTTGTATCTCTCCTCAGGACTCGATCTCCCAGAAACCCGCGAGGGTGACCGGAAAACACTGGAGCTGGATTTCTCGGCAGGAGAAAAAACAGCGTCTTTCTCAGTGCCTCAGCAGGCAGGGTCGGCTTCCTTCGGCAATCGCACCAGCAGGGCGTCGGGCAAGTAGATAGCCAATTCTGCTCCAAACCACCGTGTGTTGCTTAAGGCAGATGCTGGTATACTTATACCTGGAAGGTGCCGAGTTTGACATAAGGTTGGACATAAGACGTCACTAAGAACTGGCAGTTCTTTCAGGACTCTCAGGAGTTCTAGGACAAATCAAAACAGAAGCAGGGGAAGATCCCGGGCTGCTGGAGGCTTGGTTTGTTTAAGAACGGGTTGTACTTTCTAGGAGTCTATGGGAGTGGCCTTGCCTGTATTTGGACTGCATTGGCTATGACTTAATATGGATATGATTCTTATGCCTTTATAAGGATATGATTTATTATAACCACACAAGGGCATAAATCGGGAATATCTAATTAGGGTCCTAGATACATTCACAACACCCACTCCACGTATAATGTCCATCATTACTAAATACTAAGCAATACTAAACATATAACGATGCATGTGTTTTTCAGCCCACCCCAAAATACATAGTTTGCATTTGAAATGGTGTATACACGAAAAATGAGTATAATACTGTACGTTTTCAAGCAGTGGTATCATTCAGAAAATGCATTTTTTGTTCATTTAGAAAGTTGACTGAATGAATCACAAAAATTACATTTATGAAATGGCTCTTAATTCAGAAGAGAAGGTCGAGACGATTTCATCACATATTTATACAAGACTGTACATGTGCTAGAGGCTAAGTCAAAATATTGTCTCTAGGTATTTTAACAATAGAAATCTTGTTCTCTAAGAATAGTTCTACTTTAAGCAGAGTATCATGTGCCAAAAAAAGGGAAATATTTTGGGAACAGGAGAAAAAGAATTTCGCTTTCAGGAAGAAAAATAGCTTCAATGTTTCCAGAAGTTCTGTTTATCAAAACTGAAGGCCGAATTCAAAATTCGTCTACAACAGTAGGTGAAAGTTGGGCCAACTCCGAAAAGGTGGAAATATTGCATACGTGTGATGCATTGCCATCATCGGTGTTTAGATCAGCAATGGTCATGGAAGGCTGTACCTGTGTGCCGCTTTCATCTCGTACCTCACCGCCACCTAATCGTAATGGTGAGGTCTCAACGAATGCCGTCATCAGAATGGGTAGCCGCTGGGGACAACACGTTGCATGAGCCGTTACTGACCCAAGCAAAGTATCGACATCCATAGGTACTGCTGATGGAAGTGTGAGACAGACGTCTAACAAGCATTCTTCTCCACAAAGCAAGCATCTTAGTACAGGTAGGATGCAATCTTGCCAGATTGGTCTGAATGAAAGAAACCAGGTAGTATTCAGATCTCCTAGCCGAGCCAAGCCGAGGACTTAAGTGATCCGCTCTCTGTATTGTACTGCTAGGATCGTGTCTTTCATTGTAGCCTGAGTTTTGTCTGTGACTTGACTTGCCATATCGGAGCAGAAGGAACAAAAATAAGATTCCTGCTACGAGTCCCAAGATGAGAGGCAGGCCGTTGAACACAGAATGCACAAAATTCGGGAAGATGCCAAAAACTGCTTCGAAGGGAGGTAGCAGTCCCTAAAAAATTGTCTTAAATACATATGCAATGCAGCTGGTATCAGACATGTTTAAGATTTGACTTAACATTTCTACAAAATATACAGGGCAATTTGTTGATAATAATGCATGTATCTCTGCTGCTGTCCTTGCAACTTGCAGATCATACGTTTCTCTAGACGAGGTTAAAGGCACAGTTGCTTGTAAAAGAATAGACTTCATTCTGCTTAAAGTATCAATTTGAATAGAAGAGATATTCAAAGAAGACCATATTGCCGCCTCCATGTCTGGTTTGCTGTTTGGATACAATACTTGCATGCAACAAGTGACCATGGAAATAACGCTCACGAGATAGGCTTTTCCTGGCACCATGCCACAACAGCTGTGGTCACTTATTATAATGTAGCTGCCATTGGAAAGATGTCTGAAAAAAGGCTCTATCTGTGTAGCAGGGGTGCCTTGCTGGTGACATGAAAGGTTATTTGAAGAACCTTCGCAGGCTCCATGCAAGTTAATTCCTTGACACAGAAGTGTACCACTTAGTGACTTTTTACAGTTGTTACCACTAAGAAATACTTCTTTCTTGCCCCCACTCCAACATCTATGTGTATAAGGTAAATTCCAGGTTGTCTTGATGTATCCTTTATCCAACCTTTCATACAGGCCTGCTGGTATATACTTTTGGCAGTATTGAAACTGAAAAGTTGTTAACTGGATTGTAATGGTGCCATGTATTATCCATTCAATGACCGGTCGTTCTGACATTGTCAATGGCAATTTTTCTAGTTTTTCAATGCTCAGCACCGTATAGTCTGTTCTCTCTTTGCCAAAGAGAGTTGTCTATCAGTAAGGTTATAGATAGAATATATTGACGTTGTGTTGATTAGACGCCATGGCACGTTGCCTGAACGCAAATTTAGCAACGTCCAGCCTAACTGTACAATAGAACGTAAATGGGACTGGCCATGTTGTAACATTAGCATATCCTGTTCTATTATATCAATAGCAGATGATACAATGCTGTCCAGTGAATAAATTATGGAGGGCAGAGTCGTTAACTCATTGTCCACTACAGAAAGTGATTTTTCCAAATTAATACGATCAATTTCTCGTATTTTTTCTGCAGTTTCAATTTGTGTTATTTTCCAAGCTTCATTGTAAGCTGCGTATATCTACCGGCGTATATGAAATGTTTTTGACGCTGTTTGCGAGGTCCCTGTAAGAAATTTCGCAAGTCAGCACCTTCTTTAGGTAAATTCAAGTGCTGCTTAATTTCGGGTAGTGTGGACCTCTGTAGCCATTCGAGGCATAGTTTTCCTACACTGTATGTTGTAACTATCCCTGAATGTTGTCTCTGGGAATATCTTGGGTCTGGCCTATTCTGTTTGAACCCCTGCATTTTGTTCAGGAATCTATCTTGACAGTTATTAGTGTCTGTGGGCTAGATCAACCATTTGTTCCATTTAGGATTTGTTCTGTTTTGTTTTAAAATATGGGACACGTCTAACCCCTCATCTGTAGTGTTATTTCTATCAGGCATAGGCTTTGGTATAGACGGGTTGTTTAAATCTTTTATCTTGGCTAGGCCAAGACAGGTTGTTTGTTGAATGGTGTCATTCAGGAACATTATTTGTTCTGGGATCATGCAGGCTCTGAATAATGATTCTAAACCTTGTACCTGCCATTCTTTTGTACCCCAGACAGTTTTTGTCTCAATGTTGTTTTTCCAAAATTCAAAACTAAATGTAGACATTTTTTCATAAAATTTTTCAGAATAAATCTGTTTAGTATTCGTCAACAAGTTTTTCATTCCTGTCTTATTCATAATTTTAAAATAAAACGTTTCTGGATCAGTGACATTAAACCCTGAGAAGTATGGGAATTTCTCATAAAATGTTTTCGAACTACCTTTTGGCGGAGTTGGACAATGTTCCCATTGATTATAACTGAACACATTTCTAGGATTAGCAGATTTATGCAAATAATGATGCCCAAAATGATTGAAGCAATACATTTCTTCATAATTCGATGAACCCTGTAAATAATCATGTTCTGTAAATTTTGCTGGCATTTCTAAATCTGACATCATATTATTAATATTTTCAAAGTCCCAATCATCAGAGAAAGTACTAGGTGATACAAAGTCACTAAAAGAAATCTTGAACTGATGTTGATATTTCAAGAGTTCAACCGGGCCATAGATTTCGTAATCAGTATTGTCCCATGCTACACCACCAGGTATAGGAATGGCTGTGATGTTCACTGATGATAGTTCTCTTTTTTCAACGTGAGGTTTTAGAACCAAGTTGATGTTCTGACTTGCTGTGTCCATTGTACTGTATTTTCCATCAATCATTCTTCCCAAGCTTAAAACTAAGATGAGCCAGAGCAGGAGGAAAAGTACGCCTAACACAATCCACAGTTCAATCCAGGGTGAAATCAAGTATGTTTCTCCAAGTTGATGAAAGAGCTCTGTAATTTTGTCTTTGAAAGTTTTGTTTGCTGGCTTTTCTCCATGTTCACTTGGTTCATCGGAAAAGTCGTCGAAATTGATAAAGTAGCCAGATGCAGTTCTGTCAATTGTTTGGATGGCATCAGGATTGTTATTAATCTTTGCTGTTGCATCTTCATTTTTCATATTAGAATAGTCCGAGGCTACATCATTGTAGACAGGTGTTTCTTGACGAACTGTTGCACTTTGGGTTTCAAGAGGCACAAGTTCCATGGTTTTGTTGCATAGTCCTTTTTTATTCACTGTAGGTTTATCAAATGTGATTAGTCTCTCAGTTTGAACCTCTTGGATTGTAGCAAGGTTTGGTCTTCTGCTACTTCTTGGGAGTCCACTGGGCCTACTACTTATTATTGGCCACATGGTTGTGGTTTTACCAGGTCGAGTGATACAACTCGGTTCTCCTTTTTACCAGCAAGGGGCAGTAGTACTACTGATCTTGTTCTGCTGATAGCTAAGACAGGTACTGCTTTTCTGTAAGAAGGCCCAAATTCCTTCTTCACTGCGATCTTTTCCCTGACCAGATCCCCAATCTTTGGAATCCAGACAGGTCTGGCTGGGACAGGTGGTTTCTCTTCAGTGGCAGTTGGCTTTAGTTTTGTGTTACTTACACTTCTTCTTGTTTCATTCAAGTCCTGTAAAACAGCCAAACGATCTTTGATATGAAAAGCTTTTTGTTCCACCACTGAAGTCTGACAATCGAGGTCTTGGATTATCATTCTTGTACCAAACAAAAGTTCATACGAAGTGATTCCACCCAGAGAATTTCTTGGCAGATTGTTAAGACTATGTTGGACACTTATTAGATGTTTGACCCACCCATCACCCGAACCTAATACCCTTGCTGTTATAGATTGCTTTATGTCACAGTTTTTTTTCTCCACTACCGCATTTCCCTCAGGATGGAATGGACAAGAGTACCGCAATGCAATGCCCATGCTGGCCATGGCCTCCTTGTAAGCTCGAGAGCTAAACGCAGGACCCTGGTCAGAATGCAGCATGGCAATTGCGTATGTGCCGATAAAGACTCGCAAATCTTTTATAACAGTTCTGGCGTCAGCCGAGCGCTGGGGCCACATCCAAATGAATCTTGTCTTAATATTTATTGGATCGCATTTGTCCGGTCGGACGCCTGTGTGTAGATGGTCTAATGCTGTCTAACAGGGGTATCTGGGCTGGTATTATTGTGCTAGAGTCAGATATCTGGTCCGGTTCATAACTGCGATCTCTATTGCAGTCTTGACAATCCATTGCAAAGTTGTAAACTTGCACGCTCATTCCCGGCCACCAGTATCGTGATTGTAATTCTATTAGAGATTTCAGGATCTCTTGGGGCCTCAGACCCAATCCCATGTGTGCTTTTTGAATCAAGAAGACCCTCCGGTGTTTGGAATTACTCTATCCCCCACTAGGGATTTGAGCAAAAGGAACGGAGTTCGCATCAATTATGTATGTATTTCCGAGTGGATAATTCAGAGGTAACGCCGCATAATTGCCTTCCATGGAGGCTTTTACTGCAAGCAGCGTTTCTCCATCTATTTGTTTTTTAGAACGCTTTCTTGTAGCTACGGAAGCCGGTTGACCAGCTGCCGTCGTGGCTCTGTTAGCCAATGAATTCCCTGCAACGTGAACGCCATCACGCAGATAACTCAGTGTATGTATCATGTGAGTCTTTTGTAGTTCTTTCTGCAAAAGAACTACTTGTTACCAAAGCATTTTATGTTTGATTGTGCCACCTTTCGCATCTTTGAAACCATTTTGAACCCAGTTCTGCAAGTAATCATTGTAGGATTGGACGCAGTAATATGAATCGCACACTATAAGTGTGGGGAATTCGCGATCAGTATTTTCAAGCGCCATTTTAAAAGCCTGTAGTTCAGCTTGGTGAGCTGTACAAACTCTGAGTGATTGAGTTTTAGTGACCAATGGTCTAAATTTTCCTTCGTGCCATCGACCTTTAACAATCGCGCACGCAGCACTATATGATTATTTACCCCCAACAGCGGGCTATGCTGAACCGTCTGTATATATTATACAGCCGTAATGTTCCAGAGGCAGAATCTCAGTTGGCAGAGGACATTCGTATTCGTATTGTAGAAATTCTTGCGTTTTTAGGTTAGGGTCAAATTCGTATACTACGTCTGGTGCAGCAAGAGAATTAACCCATTGTATCCATCTCGGAAGTAACGCTTTAGCATTTGGAATGCTTGCTCTTGTTACTGCTTCTATAGCAGGTACTGGTGTAACGATTATTATACGTTTACCTTGTAGGAGGGCTCTTTCTTTTGCTACAGCAGTTTGTACCGCAGTTAGAATTTTTTCAGTAGAACTGAATTTCATTTCAGCTTGTGTGTACAAGTGTGATTTGTAAGCTATTGGTACTGTTTCTCCCTCATTGGAGGTCAGGTATGTAAATCTGCATCTTCATGGGATGACTCGGATTACAAGGTTGCGTTCGTTTGCGCGTGTTTGCAGTTTTGTTTTAGTTAACATGTCTGTTTGTAATGATCGTAAAATTTATGTGTTTTTTTGAGTCCAATTAATTGGTTTGAAATCAGGTTTTATTAATTCGTAGAGCGGTTTAACCCTCTCTGCATAATTTAGAATGTAAGTTCTTACGAAGTTCATGGAAACCTAGAACTGATTGTAAGTTTTTCCGCGTTTTTGGAGCTTTGAGTACTGCACACTTCTCTAAGAAGTTGTCTGGTAGGCTTTTCCCTTCACTTGATAATTCATATCCTAAAAATAGGACAGTCTGGTGGGCAATTCGTGACTTTTTAAAAATAAATTTATACCCTTCAGATGTGAACCCAAGTATGATGGTGTTCACTCTTTTTAAGGGTGTCTCCAGGTCATTGTCTGTAAGATAGATGTCGACATAGGATAATGCCTTATCATCATATATTTGTAGTAACTCTGTTACCCTAGCTGAAAATAATCCTGGGCTGTTCTTGAATTCCTGTGGGAGACGACAAAATTGCTTTTGGGCCCCCATGCTGGAGAAAGCCATTTGAAACATCTAATGTCGTTTTATATTTTTTGCGCACAATATTATTCATTAGTGCTGCACTGTGTGAGTTTTGTACTGCAAATGTTTTATAACAAGAGTTTAGGTGTCTGTAGTCCAAAACTAGACGATATGAATCGTCTGGCTTGGAGACAGGAAACAAAGGATTGTTCATTTGTGAGGTGCATGTTTCAATCACCCCCTGATATTCCAGTTGATATAAGATCTCTCTTATTTGTTTTTTAGCTTCTTGCTTAACAGGATACTTCCTTTGTGCAGTTGATTGATTTTTTAACTGGATTTTATGGTGAGGAGAATACTCATCCCATCCTACATGATTTTTATATAATGCAGGAGCTTGGGCCACTGCCCATTTTCTTGCATATGTGTATTTTTTATGAATTGGAATGTGATTTGAGAAGGCAGGCATAATCATTTCTTCGCCATGTGGGCACTCCCTGACAAACTCTGGTGGCCAGTCTTTCTTTGCTAGAAGGATATCATAGCCTTTAGATAGGTTTTCCCAGAAGAGACCTTTTATTTTCCCAGTCTTATCTCCCTCTATACGTAATGTTATTTCATATAGTTTATGGGGCACGCTAACTCAGGTGTCTGCAGTTTCCACTTGAATGTATTCATTCGTGTCCACTGTCTCCAGAAGATTCATCAGGATCTTGCGAGCTATTGTCACTTCTGCTGCGCTTTCTAGCATTGTTTGGGCCCACTCTCCGTTCTTGAGTTGTGTCCTCAGGATCCTTGGCATGTTTTATTTTAATACTCGCTACGTTCTTTTTGGGAAATTGTAATTTTTTACTTTGATGAGCAGCTTCTTTGTCTTTGGACTTGACGCACTCTTCTTTATGTTCTGACCGTCCTCTTCTTTCCGATTTCTGTGAGGAATTCTGAAAAGATCGAGAGGGACGTGTATCAATATCTTGATATCTGTCAGGTTTTCTCAAATTTTCCCTATTTCTAAGGTTATATCTTTTTTCAGAGGGCTCCCGTTGTGGAGACTTGCCCCCTCTTTTGGAGATCTATCTCTCTGTTGGGGCGACTTTCCTCTGGACTGGAAATGTTTTTCTCTGGGAGAGGTTTGCTTATTACCCTCCCACTTCTTCTTTTGAGAATTGAGATTATTTTTAATGAAAGTTTTTTCAGGTTTTTCAGTTAGTTGTGGTTTTAGTGGTTTACCACCTAAACTGTCTCTACCTAATTCTTCATAGGATTTTTCAATTATTCTGGCAAGTTCAAAAGGTCGGTCTGCTATATCTGTTTCTTTTAGTTTTTGGCGGTAGATTGTACCGTCAATTGTCAATTGAACTAATTGCCTACATGCATTTGTTAATTCTTTTATTCGAACTAAAAGTTCTTCGCTTGACATTTTTTCAATGTCAGGATGTGGTGTATAGCTGGCTAGAACCGGCCATGTGGCTCCTAGTCTACCTAGTGGACCGAGCCTGGTAATGTGATTTTGATGTTTTAGGGCGCCATTGAACCAGAGCTCATGCTCCTGGTAAGTTATTGGAATTTCAACTTCCTCGAAAGGAACGTATTCCGCTGGCGGTTCCCCTACTTTGTAGTAGTGGAACTCGCGTGTCACAGCATTTGCTGCTGGAAAAGTTATCCATGAATAGAATACCTCTATCTGCCGATATTCATGTGCCTCGACAACAAATATGACTGTACCACCTCTTGATGATACTCCTTTTTCTATAAGTTTTATAGTTAAGGTTTCCTTACATTTACCGGGATGAGTATTGCATCCGGCTGATCTTGTTGAAGACTTGTGTCTTCCGTCAAAAGTTGAGCTGCTAGTCTAGCTCTATCCCTTTTGTCATCACTCTCTGTCATTTTGCTGACAGAAAGTTTGCAGAACAAGTTTCAAGGAAACAAAGATTAGGTGCACAATATTTTGGAACACTGTATCCTTCAACGTTGACTAAACCAGAAACTAATACATAGGAATCTCTTCCTACTAAGTTTTGGCGGATATTAACCTTTTACCCACTCAGACGTCTATTGGAGTTTTTATGGGAAAAGGGGTCTGTGTGAAAAGCATGACTGAGTTACTCTAGTATCTAGCGTTAAATTATCGCTTTACCAAACATTGGGCGACATGTAGTGTAGTTCCTATATTCCCAATAGGCTCTGCGCATTGGAATAACATAAACAATAACTTATACGTAGGACTGAGGTCGACTAGGTCTCTATTAAATATGTTAGACTTAATTGTGTGTGCCAGCTAGCTCAGAGGTCACTAGAAACGTTCTTGAGTAAACAAGAAGGCGTTTAGCTTTCCTGAATAGACAAGAAGGGATTAGATTCTGACAACCATATCACATGACAACTTTGTTCCCCCTGCTATAAGGAACATATCTCTAGAGTCGGGGAAACAATAGATAGCTATTTTACTCAGTCAATCGTGCATGCTTCGTTTCACCAGAAATGCAGAGAAATAGAGAGACGGGCGTTTTAAAAAAAAGGGTTATTTATTGAGCAGTCTTCTTTCTCATGCAAGAGAAATGAATTGCCACAATTCCAATACTTGTGATAAAGTAAAGTGCATACAGTAAAAGGAGTATTATGAAATAATACTGTAAAAGCATTTATATGGTTTCTAAGCCATAAGATACTTAAAAATAGATAAAATACATACAATGATAAAATAATGACTAAACGTACTCAACTGGTGTTTTCTAAGATACGCCTACCCCAGTGTACCTAACCTAAGCCTAGTACGTGGGAAGGAGTAGATGAGTTACAGTTTTTTGCCAAGAATCTGAATCAAGAATTCTCTATGGGTCTAATCAGCTCCGTACCTTAGGTATAGAATGAAGGAGGTCTTGTATCTCTCTCTCAGGACTCGATCTCCCAGAAACCCGCGAGGGTGACCGTAAAACACTGGAGCTGGATTTCTCGGCAGGAGAAAAGACAGTGTCTTTCTCAGTGTGTCAGCAGGGAGGGTCGGCTTCTCTCGGCACTCGCATCAGCAGGGCGTCGGGCAAGTAGATAGCCGATTCTGCTCCAAACCACTGTGTGTTGCTTAAGGCAGATGCTGGTATATTTATACCTGGAAGGTGCCGAGTTCGATGTAATGTTGGACATAAGACGTCACTAAGAACTGGCAGTTCTTTGAGGACTCTCAGGAGTTCTAGGACAAATCAAAACAGAAGCAGGGGAAGATCCCGGGCTGCTGGAGGCTTGGTTTGTTTAAGAACGCGTTGTACTTTCTAGGAGTCTATGGGAGTAGCCTTGCCTGTATTTGGACTGCATTGGCTATGACTTAATATGGATATGATTCTTATGCCTTTATAAGGATATGATTTATTATAACCACACAAG
The DNA here is from genome assembly GCF_964263255.1 of Lissotriton vulgaris. Lineage (NCBI taxonomy): Eukaryota > Metazoa > Chordata > Amphibia > Caudata > Salamandridae > Lissotriton > Lissotriton vulgaris. Next base: position 1,089,902,882 of record NC_141687.1, on the reverse strand, counting down.
GACATACATTAGGAATATCTAATTAGGGTCCTAGATACATTCACAACAAGAGAGCCCTTAACACATCCAAAGAATGCAGAACCACTTCCTCCAGGGAGAAGGGGTCCGGTAAAAAGACTGGAAGGACAATATCTTCCTGACAGTGGAAAGAAGACAAAACCTTGGGCAGAAAAAACTGACTAGGACGAAGAATCACCTTGTCAGAGCAAAAACTGAAAAAAGGGGGGGAAGCCATCAAAGCACCAAGCTCACCAACCCGCCGCCCAGAAGAAATGGCCACCAAAAAAAGAACCTTAGCCATAAGGAACTTAAGGTCCACAGAGAGCAAAGGCTCAAAAGGGAGCCCATACAAGGCCCGCAGCACCAGGGGAAGATCCCAGGCCAGGACAGGAGAGTGAGAGACAGGACCCTGAATCAAAAAAACTCTGCAAAATACGAGCCACCAAACGGGAGACAGCAGACACAGAAGAACCCCTAAAAGCAAGAATGGCAGCCCATTACCAACGGAGAGTGGAGACAGCGAGCCCTAGGACAAACCCATTGCGCAAGAAGCCCAGTGCCCATACAGCTGCACAGGAGGAGAAAGACATACCCTTCTTAAGGCACCAGGAGGAAAAGCTCTTCCTATGTCTGTCATAAGATTTCAATTGTGGAAGACAATTGGATGCTCCAGGCAACCTTGATAGAACAACTCTGGTCCAACAAACTCAACCTTTCAAGTGCCAAACCCCCAGCCGTAGGCGGCGCACCAAGACACGCGGAGAAGAGGAGCCTGCAGAGGGGAGGGACACAGGGGAAACCGCCAATGAGGGCACACAGACAAGGCCATAAGAAGAGGAGACCAAGGTAGGTGACACCACCAGAAGAATCTCCGCCCAATTTAACTAAATCTTCCGGAGGACCCGTGAGATCAAGGCAAAGGGCGGGAAGGCAAACAGGAGACCCAGCGACCATTGAATGGAGAAAGTATCGATTGCCCAGGCAAGCGAGAAGGAGCAGGGCTGCAAAAATGAGGAAGAAGGGTTGAATCCTCCGAGGCAAACAGATCCAGCCAGGGAAGGCTGAACCGGAGGACGATCTGATTGAACTGAATAGGGGACAGACATGTGGTCACTGAAGAAGGAAACACCCTGCTCAGAGAGTCCACAGACCCATTCCCCTTCCCCGGAAGATAGACAGCTGTCAGAGACAAGAGATTCCACTCGACCTAAAGACCGATCCTCCTGGAAAGCAGAAACATAGACCTGATGATTCACATAACCCTAAACAACCTGGTTGTCAATTTGAACAGAGTCAGCACTGCCCAGAAGGAGAGGAGCAAACCACAGTAGAGCAAACCAACACGCCTGCAACTCCTTCCAGTTTGAGGATGGAGAGACTCAAACCGGGACCACCGACCCGGAGCCTTCGAAGCACACAGGACTGCACCCCAACCCATGGCACTGGCATCGGTTGACAACACCACCACACCCGGAGGAGGAAGAAGGTTGAAGCCCTGGGAAAGAGACTGAGGGAACAACCACCATTGGAGGGCAGCCCGAATCCCTGGTGTGACAGGAATAAGTATATTTTCACAAGAACAAGGGAACCCAAAAGGTATATCATAGGGACCTTGGGCAGTATCAATTTACAAAAGACAATGGTCCCTATATGTGGACAGGATAGCAAAAAATAATAATCATACACCTAATAAGTAGTATGTTTCTTTGTCCAGCCGGACAAGAATTTTATTTTAAATGATCAAGTTCATAGAGAGAGTTTTAAGACCAAGATAACAAGTGGGCACAGCCGTGACCCACAACATTTAAGACAAAACAACAAAGAAATGGCCAAAAAGGCAAAGCGAAAATCTGTCTGTATACTATTGTTCAGTGCTACAGACTCAATCTCTTAAACATAACCATACCATTGCGTCAAACAATATAGCATTCATCATATTGCATATGGGGTTTTTGTCGACGGCGTTTCGATGCCTTTTTAAATTATGACATCATCATCAGGACAAGAATTATCAGCATTATTGTTTTGTTCAACAATTAATAACACAATGCCTATTATCGCATTAATGTCGGTTTACTTGCTGGTTGTCTCGTTCTGGGTTATTGAGGAGAAACCGCGGGGCTAATGACATTCTTTCAAATCAATTCCGGGGCTTCCATCAAGGTTGTGTGGAAACGCCAGGAGTGGAGCGCGATGGCTCAATTTGTATTGGCAGGAGCACTGTGGCTAATACGGGAGTCCGATGGAAGTGAGCTCATTCGCGCTCCACTCCTGGCGTTTCCACACAACCTTGATGGAAGCCCCGGAATTGTTTTGAAAGAATGCCATTAGCGCCGCAGTTTCTCCTCAATAACCCAGAACGAGACAACCAGCAAGTAAACCGACATTAATGCGATAATAGGCATTGTGTTAATAATTGTTGAACAAAACAATAATGCTGATAATTCTTGTCCTGATGATGATGTCATAATTTAAAAAGGCATCAAAACGTCGTCGACAAAAAACCCATATGCAATATGATGAATGCTATATTGTTTGACGCAATGGTATGGTTATGTTTAAGAGATTGAGTCTGTAGCACTGAACAATAGTATACAGACAGATTTTCGGTTTGCCTTTTTGGCCATTTCTTTGTTGTTTTGTCTTAAATGTTGTGTGTCACGGCTGTGCCCACTTGTTATCTTGGTCTTAAAACTCTCTCTATGAACTTGATCATTTAAAATAAAATTCTTGTCCGGCTGGACAAAGAAACATACTACTTATTAGGTGTATGATTATTATTTTTTGCTATCCTCTCCACATATAGGAACCATTGTCTTTTGTAAAGTGACAGGAATAAGAGCATCGTAGTCCTGAGAGGCAGGATCCCAGTGGGCCAGAATGTGATGCAGGAGGGGATACAAATGCAGACGGGCCCAAGGGAGGAGACGCAGAGTGGAAGCCATCTCCACTTGGCTCCGCAACCAGACCCTGGCAGACACATGGGACTGGGACAGAACCCACAAAAGGTGTCGGAACAAAGTCAACTGTCTCTTCTGGTAGAGGAACACCATCCCCAGATATATACAGCAAGAGAGCCCCCAGGAATTTCAGAGTCTGGGAGAGCAGCAGGGAGGACTTCCGATGATTAATGAGGAACCCATATGACTCCAGAAGACAATAGACCTGGTCCACATCCATCAAAGCCAGAGAGAAAGAAGGCAAAACAATCAACCAATCATCAAGGTAGGAAAAAACCTTAAGACCCCTGGAATGGAGAACACCCACCAGAGGGGCCAAGAGCTTTGTGAAAACCCTTGGCCCGATGAAAGGCCGAAAGGAATCACCTGGAACTGAAAGTGCAAGAAGTTGACAGAAAAACAGAGAAATCGCTGATCTGCAGGATGGATAGGCACGTGCGGATAGGCATCCATCAGGTCCAGCGCGGCAAGGAAACACGCCGGCAGCCCCGGACGCAGGATAGACATCAAAGTCACAAGAGGACAATGAGGAATGTTGAGATTGACTCTCTTCAGATTCAAAACAGGGCACAGGTCCGCCTTATCCTTTTTGGAGATCAGGAAGAGGATGGAATAACAACCCTGGCCTCGCTCCAGAGGAGGAACCTCCACGATAGCCGTCTTCACCAACAGAAGCCACACGCCCTCCAGCAAAACCACCCGCCTCAGAAGATGATGAGGCTGAGGAGTCTCCCGGAAGACCGGAGGGGGACGAGAGGAAAACTCGATCCGGTAACCTGCTGACACGGTCTGTAGCACCAAGGCATCCAGAAGAGTCAACCATTGATGTACAAAAAAGGGAAGGCGTCTCCTAACCGGAAAAGGCATTGCTTTGGAAAAGGAGCAGAGGCAGAACCACCTGCCTGGGCTCGGGATTTGGCACCACCAGGGGCCTCTCGGCCATGACCCCTGCCACGAAAGGGCTGCGGAGCACCCCTGGTAGAAGGAGAGCCAAAGGCACAGCGGTATCCAAAACCATGCCCAAGAAGGAGGACGAACAGGAGCCACAAGCTTACGAGTCTCTGCCGACTGCTTGACCAAATCCTTCTGCTGGGGCCCGAACACCTTGGAACCCACAAAAGGCAATTTAAGCAGAACCGTCTTCATAGAGGACTCAGCTTTCCAAGATCACATCCAGATAGGATGTCTGGCAGCAATCGAAGCCCCAGAAGCAGCTGCTGTGGCACACAAAGTATCTAAAGAAATGTCTGAGAAATAGCACACCTGCAGTTCTATGAGAGCCAAAAGAGAGGAGGCATCCTTCCCGTCCTGTAACAGAAGAGCCAGGGCCTTGAAATCCTTCAGAAGGGACTGGACCATATAGTTGGAGTAGATCGTTGCCCTGACAGCAAAGTTGGAAGCAGCGTAGGAACACTTCACCTCCCCTTCCACTCGCTTATCAACAGGAAGGAGGGTATCATCTGACAGAACCAAGCTCTGTGTGGGAAGACCAGCCATTAAATTGTCCATCTTGACCGACTGAGGGAATTCTGCAGAAAACCCTTCCAATGGATAATGCTTACACAAAAAGCGGGGAAAGACGGACTTATCCACATCTTTCCACTCATGCATAAGCACCTTGCGCACAGTGTCATGTAAGGGCAAGGATTTAGCATGTGGCTGGTGATACTGAGTAAAAAGGTCTTCCTCTAGGACATCCGGCACAGGAGGAGCGAAACCCAAATTGCCACGCACATGGTCAAACAAATCAGAGAGCTCTGCACTCTGAACAAAACTACCACGCACACAATCATCCTCCTTGGCCCCCACATCCTCAGTCGAGGGATCAGGCTGACTCAGAGACCCACGAGGCTCTGCGGCAGGAGGGCCAGCCACCTCCCGAGCCCGGAAAGCAGCAGCAACAGTCTCATTGATAATGAGGCGCAGGGCATCCAAACTAGCAGCAGCAGAGCCAGATGCACCCTGGTCCATTGCAGCGCAAGAACAAAGCAACAGTGAAGACCAGGCTCCGAAAATAAACCAGCAGAGGTCGGGGACCAACTGAAAAAGGACCCTTTTAAAAAGAAACGAAGTCCCAAGGCACGCAACCAGGAAAGTGGGCGGAAGTACAAAAAAGGAGCCAGGCCGTTGGAAAACTGCTAAGGGAGGTAGGAAACCCAGGAGGATGCTCTGCGCCACAGGTCACCATCAGAGGACCCATGCCCGCTAAAGCAGGGTGAGATGGGACCGTCAAAGGAGAAGCGGCCACTAGAGCAGGCCGCGCAGCCCAAGTAAGCGTGCATAGCAACAGAGACTCCTGGAGATGCCAGGGAGTGAACTTGTGGCCTCTTACATGGGAAGCTTGCGCTCTACCACTGAAACTCACCCCCGCATCTGCCCACAACACAGCCGACACAGCGCACCGCCGAAGCGAAGAAAACAGGCACAAGCAGCTGCTAGAGCAGGCCGTGTAAACCTAAAGGAAGCAGCCATAATTAAACGCACTTTCTTAATATAACAAGGGAACCCAAACAGTTGGCTGAGGACCGTGGGGAATTATGCTTTAGAAGACAAGGGTCCTTAGCTTATCAGAATTTGAAAACGAGAATGAAATATAGGCCATGATAGGAAGCTATATTTGTCCTCTGTCCAGCCTGACAGGGTATTTATTAAATACAATGAATAAACACTCGTATAAATGGTTTTAGGCACAGTCCTGTACCTTTCTCATGAAGGACACACGACACATAAGGGAGAATAAGAAGAAAATAGAAAAAGGATTTCACAGGCAAAGAAAGAGCAGTGCTGGCCACTTTTGAATGTTAAATTAAAGTGTTTGCCAGACAGCGCTAAGCACAACGAAAGTAAAACTCAATGGTCAGGTTGTGAAAGCACTATATCAGTCGACGTTTCGATCCCTTTTGCTCTAATTATACAGGATCATCATTAGGACTAAAATTGACAACAATTGCATGCCTGGAATTGTGATACAACCGCCTGTTGTGGAGGAAGAAGGAAGAAAGAAACTGAAAAAGATAGCCAGTGGCTAAATTAAAAGGTGACACTTCAACAAGTTAGACTGTCCAACTACTTTGTACATTTATTCGGAATCAACTTAACGTGTTCTATTTAGTGTATGAAAACAAAGGTGAAGGTACTGGGCTTTCATAACCGGGTGCGTTGGTGACTGGTGTCAATACATTGATTAAAAAAAAACATGAGACATTTAGAAGCAATATTTTTTCACTAAAAATAAAGTCTGTCAGATTCCATAACTACTAATAATTTTGATTTAATTTTTCGGTGGCCCTCGAGTGACAAAACATCTGTGTACATTCATACAGTGTCCTGGGGCAGGGAAGTCGCTAAGTAATACCTAAAACCCTTGAAGATGTTAATTACCTTGCCCGAGTTGGGGCTCGTCCTATCTGAAACGGTTGAAGCGCCCGCCTTCAGATGTGGCTGACAGCACGATTGGGGGACTCTACCTAGGGGAAGGAGGGGTGCCCATTAGGCACACATAATTTAAGGGAATGATCTTAATGGGTGCTGGAAGCGAGTTTTACCTGAATTTCAGAAACTGAATATCTGCACTTTTGTGGTAGGACTCCAGGGTCCATGTATATGCTACCAAAAGTTTTCTAAAGGGCAGGAGATATAGGTTACTTAAATTTAGGTTAACATTAACCGCGATCATGCCAGCCGGTGACTTGTACCCAGGAAGTATCCCTAATTACCTTTGGTACGATGTCCTATGTTAGGGCAGTGTATATGGAACTGCAGGGTCCGATCGGGTTTCAGCGCCTAATACAGAAAGGGGACACGATTTTTTGCCTGTGAAATCCTTTTTCTATTTTCTTCTTATTCTCCCTTATGTGTCATGTGTCCTTCATGAGAAAGGTACAGGACTGTGCCTAAAACCATTTATACGAGTGTTTATTCATTGTGTTTAATAAATACCCTGTCCGTCTGGACAGAGGACAAATATAGCTTCCTATCATGGCCTATATTTCATTCTCGTTTTCAAATTCTGATAAGCTAAGGACCCTTGTCTTCTAAAGCATACATAAATGCACAGCATGCAAAATAAGCACAAAGCGACAAAGGCGGCCGCTACAGCAGGCCGCACCAAAAAATAAAAAAAGAGAGAACAAAACACTTATCCTACCAACCGTCCTTCTAGGCAAAGAGTAACTGACGAAGTCAGAAAAAAACTAACAAGATGTTGTGTGACGCACTTCTCACTATATTCTCACCTGGTAGGTGGCGCCATATTTGGGGAAGTGCTAAAAACTCTGCTAGGTACAAGGTTTCTGGGGAGCAGACAAGCTGCTCACTGATGAGGAATGGTACGGAAGGACGAATGAGGAGGTAATGTTCTTGAGCTAAGAAAGCACGCAGAGACAGCAACACAAACGTGATTCAGTATGTGCAGTGAATACATGAAGTACACAACTGCTTCATTTTACTCTAAGGCTGCAGTGGAACCGGACTTTGACCACGTGCACTCCCTCATCTCCCAGCCCCAGCCAAGGCGCCTACTATGAGTTCCCCTTTCATAACGTTTCCTTGACAACTGTTTAAATGAGGGAGAAACTTTCATGTAGATGGTCTTCTTATCTACAAGAAATAAATACCATGTTATTCAGCAGCTGCTTTGTGGCCTGTATTTCAAATGTGCCTTACTGTGATCGAGTTACCCCGCATAGCTGGGCCAAGTGGGCGAGTGAAGGGGTCACATGTAGGCGTGGCCGCAACGTGAGTCCTCCCCTAGACCAACTTCTCTCTTATGCAGTTTCACTCCTAATCCCCTGCACACTCCAATGCTAAATTTCTTTCTGCAGCCACAGTAATTTATTAAACCGATTTTGTGTAGCACATTGATTGAGGGCCGAAGGCTAGCCATTGAGCGTGGCAAATATACCTAAATACACATATCCTATAAAAGAGCATTCTCCGACAGAACAAACTAGGTTGGTTCCATCGGGATGCCCTCGGGGGCGAGTGAGAGAGAGAGAGATAGCGAGGCAGAGAAACAGACACAAAGACAGAAAAGAAAAGAAAGTTGGAGAGAGTTAAGGTAGGGAGACAGAAATGCATTAAGTGGAAGAAAGAATGCAGGAAAGTTAAAGAGAGGGCGAGAGATAGAAAAAGGAAGGGGAAATAAAGTGTGACCGAGATGCAATGAGAGAGTGGAAAGTAGGAGCGATTGGGGCCCATTGGCGAAAAGGGGGGGGGGGAGAAAGCACCGACCCGAGACTCAATGTAAGTGTGATAAAGGCCGCTTTATTGGAAGCAGGTGCATCCTACACAATAACAACCTTGGCCTGCGCCGCACAATCTAAACCTCATAAATATGTAAATTCCTGCCTCACCCCCACCCCCTCCCCTAACTGATTCCCACAATCCACAAACAGTAACAATTAGCATAACGTCAATTTGCCTCTCCACCTGGCTAACTACTTTATTGTGCTTGACCTACCCCCGATAATCCAAACAGTTCTCCTACTCTTCCCCCATATATTAGGAAGAACCGCCCATACATACAGAATGCACCCCACACCTGCTCCAGCGACATGTGAAAACCCCCCCACCCAATCCAAAAAACCCCCTTTTTGCACCAGCTTCCAACAAAACGTTGCCCAAAATCCCCGTTGCCCCCAACTCCCCCGCAAAGGAAGCTCCCCCGTAAGGAGCAATGCCTGCCCTTGGGCCCCCCCCCCGAATCGTGACCCAGGGAGGGAGGGAGGGAAAAATTGTCCACACACCAAAACCCCCGCCCGGCGGCCGAGACACCTCACTTAAAATGGTGTCTCTGCCGCGTGGCCGGACGGGAACCACCGCCCAGCCCAAAAGAAGCCCAACCAAGCCCCGCCCCCAGCCCAAAAGCTACCAAAAACGCCCAAACCGTCCCCGGGCGGCGCCGTCTCTACCCCCCCCCCCTTTTCCCCCGGCCCAAATTCCCCCGGGCGGGACAGGCCTCCCTTCGGTCGGCCGCCCCCCCCAGGATCCCTTGGGGCCCATTGGCGAAAAGGGGGGGGGGAAGAAAGCACCGACCCGAGACTCAATGTAAGTGTGATAAAGGCCGCTTTATTGGAAGCAGGTGCATCCTACACAATAACAACCTTGGCCTGCGCCGCACAATCTAAACCTTATAAATATGTAAATTCCTGCCTCACCCCCACCCCCTCCCCTAACTGATTCCCACAATCCACAAACAGTAACAATTAGCATAACGTCAATTTGCCTCTCCACCTGGCTAACTACTTTATTGTGCTTGACCTACCCCCCGATAATCCAAACAGTTCTCCTACTCTTCCCCCATATATTAGGAAGAACCGCCACTCGAGGGACGTGCTAATGGTCCTCGACCCCCCCCCCCCCTAGGACTCCCCCTCCCTTAACCCGGGACGTGCCGCATGACCCAGTCGGAAGGACCACCTCCTAACTAAATGGCGTGCCGCGGACCCCCCTCAAGCCCCGTGCAGTCCGGGCCATGCCTTTGAACCGCCGGCAGGTCCTCCCCCCCTACCACAGGGCCATGCCCTCCGTCCCAATGTATAGGGCCATGCCCTCCGTCACCACGTATAGGGCCATGCCCTCCGTCACCACGTATAGGGCCATGCCCTCCGTCACCAATGTATCGGGCCATGCCCTCCGTCACCAATGTATCGGGCCATGCCCTCCGTCACCAATGTACAGGGCCATGCCCTCCGTCCCCAACGTATAGGGCCATGCCCTCCGTCACCGTCGTATAGGGCCATGCCCACTGTACCCAATGTATAGGGCCATGCCCTCCTTCACCAATGCATAGGGCCATGCCCTCCGTCACCAATGCGTAGGGCCATGCCCTCCGTCACTAACTGTATATGGCCATGCCCTCAGTCGATGTCACCCCCCCCCCCCGGGGCGTGCTTCCTGGCCGCGGAATCGAGCTCCCCACGAGGTATGCCGCACTGAAACCGGGGCCGTGCCCCCTCTCTGGCGCCCAGGGCCCCCCCCTGTCAACATAAGGCCTGAGAAGCCGCCCAGCGCCCGCAGGCAGTCCGCCGAAGCCGGCCGTCCCACCAGAGAGAAGCCCTCCGGATGCGTGTCCCACACCTGAGCCCGTCCGCCAGGAAGAAACCCCTGTCGCAGTGCCCCCAACTCCCCCCCCCGTCACCTACCATACCCCGCAGCCCCCGACATGTCAGCGGCACCGATCCGCGTCAGACCCCACTGGGCGTCGCAACCACCCTGTCCTCCGGCGGGCGTGCTCCCTGACCACGGCGTCGAGCTCACCACGGAGAATGACCACACCGACATGGGACCGTGCCTCCTCTCTGGCGCCCAGGAAAAAGTCCTCCACACAGTGCGTCACCCCCAGAGCCAGTCCGCCAGGAAAAAGCCCACTGCAAAGAACCTACCTCTCACCCACACACGACTTGAAACGACCCTGTCCTCCGGCGGGCGTGCTCCCTGACCACGGAGTCGAGCTCACTACGGAGAATGACCACACCGACATGGGACCGTGCCTCCTCTCTGGCGCCCAGGAAAAAGTCCTCCACACAGTGCGTCACCCCCAGAGCCAGTCCGCCAGGAAAAAGCCCACTGCAAAGAACCTACCTCTCACCCACACACGACTTGAAACGACCCTGTCCTCCGGCGGGCGTGCTCCCTGACCACGGAGTCGAGCTCACTACGGAGAATGACCACACCGACATGGGACCGTGCCTCCTCTCTGGCGCCCAGGAAGAAGTCCTCCACACAGTGCGTCACCCCCAGAGCCTGTCCGCCAGGAAAAAGCCCACTGCAAAGAACCTACCTCTCACCCACCCACGACTTGAAACGCCCGCGGCCCAACCGAGGCTCTGCCCCTGGTCACGCTTTACGCCCGTACCGCCCGCTCGAGCCCCCCCCAAACCTGCACCTAGGCCGACACCTCACAGCACGTTGGATGGACCGTAGTCCGATGCCATTCAAGTACATTTACTTAGACCATGATAAATACTTAGTTATAGTTCATTAGACTAAGCCTCTGACCATATGAGCCAATCTGTAAAGACAGATAAGCATCCGTGTACCTGCACCTTTCTTATGAAATGTAAGCATTTCTGCCTTCTCTTCGGGGATATCGCTCTGTCTATACACAATGTTAATGGCACACTTATACCATCCATCAAATGTGAATCCAGGAGAACGCACTCAAATGATCACAACATGGAACCCAAGAACATCATCTTTAGTGTCCATTAAGGTTCATCACTCAACCCCACTTTGTCCAATGCCTACATGCCCCCCTGGCCAACATTGCCAGAACCCATGGACTGAACATCATCTCCTACGCAAATGACACCCATCTCATCCCCTCTCCATGTGAAGATCCATTGACCATGCAGGCCAAATTCCACTTGTGCATGACCAGCGTCGCTTATTGGATACAAAACAAGTGCCTCAAACTCAACAGACAGGACAGGAGTGCTGATATTTTCGAACAACACCTCCCTGTGGAATGACTCCTGGTGGCCTGCTGAAGTGGGACCCTCACCCATTCCTAAAGGCCAGGCCCGTAGCCTCTGCATAATCCTGGACAGCAACTCACCATGAAAATTCAGCTCAATACAGTCTCCTGTACCTGCTTCCTCACTATTCCATGCTCCAAAAACTTTTTCAAATGATTCCCAATCACCACCAGACGCACCACCACTCAAGCCCTCATCAGAAGCGGCTTGGGCTATGGCAAAGCCCTCTACATAGTAATTACCACACCCCTCCCGAAGAGGCTGAAGACCATACAGAAACCCAGCGACCAGACTCATCCTCTGCTTATTCAAATGGACCCAGATCACCCAAAGAAACTGCGCTGGCTCCCCATCCACAAGAGTTTCCAATTCAAGATTCTAACCCATGCCCACAGAGCCCTACAAAAGAAAGGACCAGCATACCCCAACCATTCCGTTAGCTGCCACCAACCCTCCAGACTCCTGTGCGCTGCCTCCCTTGCTCACACACCGTGCATCCAACTAAGCAACAGTGGAAAATGCTCCTTCTCCCAACTCGCTGCGAAGTCCTGAAGCAGCCTCTCCCTCCACCTCCAGACCTCAGTAGTTCAGAAGGGAACTCAAGACCTGGTTGTTCAATTGTTTCCACCGTAAGCTTGGCTCTCGGCGCCTGGCTACACCCGGGTGACAAACAGTGCTCTACAACTCCCGTTTGAGTGACTGATTGACTGATTGAGCCACAAACTTTGATCTGACCAATTTTCACTCTCACCAGCAACTGTACCCACTTTTCTTCCAGGGTGAGAAGCGGAACAGCTCACCCCCAAACTTTGTGGGGAAATAAGGGAAGGGAATTCCCCACTGGGGAATCCACAGAGAAAAGAAAAGAAAATTGAGCATTCGCACATCTGCCTAAATTCCCTCTACAAGATGTATACCTCTGCACTAGAAATGTGTCACAGGACAAGCGAAAATTCCAGGCATATGCAAAAGTATGCCTTGGTATCCTGCAACTTATTTTCTCACCAACCAAGACTTTTAAAAAACTTTCCGAATTGTCCGTAAAGCGTTCCGATTTTACTTAGCCTTCATTCACATGACGTCTTCCTCTCTATGGCAAGGTCATGTCTACCACTCAGAAAATCCTTTTCATTCTGACTGAACTGAACCACACTGCATGTTAAGTTTTTTCTGAAAGTAGTCGTTATGACGAACGTTTCTAAACATAATGAAGATCCTTTTCTTCTCTCTGCTAGTTTGCAGTTCTCTTAACTGTTCTATTCAGAATGGCAAATGTGTGTAGGAATTATCTGTGCAAGTTGACCTTTTTCAGATCTTCCCTACGCACAAAACGTCGCAGAGGAGAACTGTTGACTCTGAGTTTAACTTATGCAGGGCTATTTTGTTGGTGTTAATTAAGGATGTATGTATTATCGAACTAGTCACAAGTCTCGAAAGGATGTGGTGAAACCAATATTGCCCAGTTGCGAAGAATTCAATCTCGTTTGGAAAGGTTGCAAACACTTTGCAATTTCCCGAAGTCCCAGTATACACTCCCCCAAGCCGGACCGGGTGCTTCTCTTACAGTGAATATGTTTTCTATGCTCTGAACACCGCCACAGTGGGCAGCCCCAAATGAATGCAAGTACCTATTTGTTCCCCCGTCCACAAGACTCCCCTTGAACGAAGTACAGTGCCGCCCGGAATTCAGTGTTACAGCGGTCACAGGCACCGGAGCGCCCCCCCCTTCTCTTCCCGCCCCCCCCACCCCCCAAATTATAGCCTCGTGGACATCCTTCATTTGAGCTAGCTCGTGCTACGAGGAATACACTTCACGTCCATACCCCCAGCGTGCACTACGAAACATTTCAACCCCCCAGAAGCACCTAATGCGCTATATGTAATATAATGTAATATAATATAATATAATGTACCTTCCCTCGAACAATTATACTCACTCGTGCATGTAAAGCGGGAGCAAACAAAACCCCTCCACCTCCGTCCACATACCCAACCACCCACCTCTTGTACACCTCCAAATTAATTGTCACCACAACTCGCTACCCCTTATGCGGAGAGACTATAAATTTCGCCCTCCAAGGAGCACATCAGTCTTTTCACCCCCGTCCCAAAATATAAACCCCGGGGCCATATGGACCCCTCGGGTAGGGGCAGCGGGACTCACCTAGTCCCACTTGGGAGCCTGACCGCCCGCACCAGGCAGAACAGGCCCATCCGCTCGGCCGCGTGGAGCCGCATGCTGCTCACCCGAGCTCCTCCGGCCTCCTGCGATGCATCCAGCACACCTTCTGCCCGTCCCTGCCCACGAAGTGTCCCGCCTGCCGGGAAAATCCGGTATCGCCCAAGCCTGCACAGTCCCCCTGCACCCACCACATTCCGTAATGTCCATCCTGGCGCAGGCTATCCATTCGCTTGGTACCCCGGGTGATTTTGCACAACCAACGTCCACGAAGAAAATTGGCCGTAATGTCCATCCTGGCGCAGGCTATCCATTCGCTTGATACCCCGGGTGATTTTGCACAACCAACGTCCACGAAGAAATTCGTCCACGGCAAAAAATTGTCCACACACCAAAACCCCCGCCCGGCGGCCGAGACACCTCACTTAAAATGGTGTCTCTGCCGCGTGGCCGGACGGGAACCACCGCCCAGCCCAAAAGAAGCCCAACCAAGCCACGCCCCCCAGCCCAAAAGCTACCAAAAACGCCCAAACCGTCCCCGGGCGGCGCCGTCTCTACCCCCCCCCCATTTTTCCCCCGGCCCCAAATTCCCCCGGGCGGGACAGGCCTCCCTTCGGTCGGCCGCCCCCCCCAGGACCCCATTGAGACAATGGTACGACAGGAGAGACGGAGATAAACGTGAGAAGCAGGGAGTAGAGAAAGGGTGGAAGCGGTGGAGAGAGAGCTGAAAACAGAGAGATTGAGGGATGTGTGGAAACCAAGAGAGAGAGTGAGACAGAAAGAGAGGGGGGGGGGAGACATAAGGATAACGAGAGAGATGAGTGTATGAGAGAACAAGAGAGTGAGAAAGAGAGTGGCAAAGAGAGAGAGGGAGGTAGGGACATTGTGGTGTTCTGTAACCGGATGTTGAGACAGCCATGAGACTGACAGAGGCACAGCTGTTCGTGGCTGTTGGTAAGGTTGGGGCCTTTGAAGCTATACACAAGAAACTCTGGCCCTCTTGAAGCTCCAGTAATATAATTTATTGGACTTTTACATTTGGTGACTAACGACGTGCTTAAAGATATTTAGGGGCAGATTTATGTTAACTGGCGCATCCCCAGGGATGCGCCAGTTAACGTGCGCCACAGTGCGCAACAGCTCCGCCACCCATGGTGCGCCGCATTTACAATGTGGTGCCCCATGGTGCAAAAACGGCACAGATGCGTGACGCATCTGTGCCGGAAAGGTGGTGCATTGCTGGAGTTGCGTCGCAAGCGCGACGCAGCTCCAGCAAGGCTCAGGGGTGCCCCATCTTCACAATGCTGCGTCAAGACCTACGCCTGCTTCAAGCAGGCGCAGGGTTTTGACGCAGCATTGGCCTGAAAGTGACTAAGTGAAATCTCATAGATTTCACTCAGCTACTTTCAGGAGGCGTTCCTGTGCAGGATCGCCCCCCCCCTGCGCAGGAACGCCTCCTTATGGCGCAGGGCTTTACAACGTGACGCATCTCCTAGATGCGTCACGTTGTAAATAGGGTGCATTGTTTGCGCCGCCGCTGCGTCAAATAACGTGACGCAATTGCGGCGCAAAGAGGCGCAAGGGCATCATAAATCTGCCCCTTAATGTTTGTAAAGAAACTGGTGGTCCCTTAACATGAATTTGCACAGAACAATGAGCATAGAAGGTAAATAAGTTTGGCGACGACTGGACTTATGGATTGAAAAGCTGACTACAATTGGACAAGGTAACTACAAGAAACAAGAGTACAAAGAGAGTAGAAACCAAGAATAAGAAAGTAAAGAGTGTGTTGTTTGGAGCTACAGGCAAGTCACCCCACCAGTGGCCTTGTAAACGGACGGTCCCAACCACCTTTGCCCAGCCTGGCCATGCACCATTGAACTTACTAAAAGGTCTTTCTTGTTAGTGTGTAAGTAGTGTAAGGCACACTACTGCCACCTGTGGGTGATCTAACCACATCGTTTTGTGTGAGGTCCACAAAGAATATATGTCTTGAAGAAAAAGGCAGCTCATAATCTCTAAAGCCTTCAAAGGATTACTTCAAATTATTGCCAGCATCCTCGATCGCTTAAGGTTTACTGAGGACGTTTTTTGCTGTGTGTTGGTGCAAAACTTGTGTATGTTGCTTTGGGAAGGACTTAGAAGCGGATTTATGAAGGACTTCCGCCGCCGGTGCGTCACTTTTTCCCATGTTAAAAATTACGCACTGGCGGCGCAAGGCCTTCATAAATATGCCCCTTAATGTCTGGCATTAGTGTCACTTTGCTGGGTTTGAAGTTTACAATGTCACTTTCATTCGTATTTCACTGGTGCCTGGTATCTGTGCACCTCTGGGCCTCAAATTCATGTGAGAGCACAATCATCAGGCACTCCTCCTTTTCGCTGAGGTGGCAGTTTGATTTGGCAGCGCATGGGGGCCAAGAGAGCTAAGACACTTTTTGTCTTTTATTTGTTGTGTCAGCTGAGACTTCACAACAGTGGGTGTTAGTAAACCGCCGTGATGTGGTTTTGAAAAAATTAGGCACAAACTGTGCATTGCGCGCACTCACTCAGCGAGTAAACATTCTTCTAGACTACACGATTATGGTCAGCGCGCAATTTTACCTCAATAGTGAAGATGTGCTGTCCACTATAGGCTCCTTCTGTCAGGTGGTGCATTCAGGGTTCTGACATTGTGGATTCTTCGATGCATTGTGCAGCTTAAGGACGGTCTGCAGCACAAATGCGCCATGAGCCTTCCGGTGCGACGTCCACAGCGAGCTGCTATCTTTTGGTTGGCAGCTACCTCTTCTGTTCTTACTGGTGGTTCCTATTCATTTGCGGCCAAACGCGTTTTGTGAACATCGTTGGCCAGTTGCGAAGACCGACAGTCTTCTGCGAGCATTGGGGAGCATGATGAGGAACTTTCGTTGTTGGATTCTTCAGATGGTCAACATTCCTGGTTGCCGGTTCCTGTTTCTTCAACCAGTTTTGCCTCTACAGTTCTTGGGGTTACCTACCAGTCAATGCTCCAGAGGATAGCTAAGACTGGAGGCTCTGTTACATTTGTACATCGATCTGGTTGTAAGTACTGTGGTTCGTTATGTTCTTCTTAAGTTCATGGAATTGGCATATTCTTCTATGGAACTTCTGACATGAGGAGTCTATTTGAATTTGTTTACTGTCAAGTTGTGCCACAATCGCCTAATCGTCTGGCAACGTCATGGCACAGTGCTAAGAAGCATCGGACATTTTATTCTGTAGTGTGTTTAGGGTCTTTTAACTAGCTTGTAGTTACTTGTACCAATGATCAGTCTCATGTGGTTCTGGGTCTTGCCATTTCATAGCAACTAGTTAGATGCTACATTACATGTGAAAGTGTTCTTGGACGTGCTATGTGTGTTCAGCTAGGGACATCCTATATTACGTGTGTGGTTGTCAAACAATTGTGGTGTGCACTATACCAGTGTGTACCCACAGTAGCACAACTCGGGTGAGAGGTCGCTCACTGGCGATTAGTTGCAGATTAAAAATATACATGTTTATGGTCTATGATGGTGATGGGTTACATATTTAAAATGACTTGTGTGCAGATAAAGAGTTTAGTGTGGAGAAATGTTCTTCTTTTGCTTAAAGCTTTGTGATGCCACAGTCCATGCTTCATTATACTTGGGTGGCCTTTAGTTTAGAGTGGGTGGTAGTCACTTTCCATTCCATTACCTGAGGGATGGTTATGCTTTTAATCAATGTGTGTAAGTCGCCATGTCTTGCATTTTTGGTCTGCACGTTTGGTTTGATGGGTTTGAGAGTCGCCTTGCGCTGCATGTCTTGTCGGCTTGTGTGCAAGTTGCCCCGCTCCTCACATGTTGTAATCTTGTGTGCATGCCGCCCTGCAGCTCACGTTTTGTTGTCTTATGTGTAAGTCGCCCCGCGCATCACTGGTTAGTGTCTTGTGTGTAAGTCGCCCAGCGCCTCACATGTTGTTCTGTGTAAGTCACCCTGCGCTTCATGTGTTGTTGTTTTGTGTAAGTCGCCCTGTGCTTCAGGTGTTGTTGTGTGTAAGTCGCCCTGCGCCTCACTGTGTGCACCCTCTGTGTTGTTCACCTTGTGGTACACGTGTGTTTCGTCTCTTCCTACTCTGGGATGGTCTTTGGGTTTGGTACCATACATGTTGGTTTCACCCTCTTTGCCTATTTTTGGTTTAGGTGTTGGTCTTGGGGTGTTACCCACCCTTCCTTACATTTTTTCAGATTGTTTATTGGGAAGGATGGGGATATTGCTTGTCATTGATCTATTCTTGCTTGTCAATATGTTTCCTTTTTCTTCAGGTTACGCAGTGTTCCTACTCTTGTGAAGTTGTATTTTGTTTTGCTTCCCAGAGTTTGAACCTTTTCTCTGTCTGTATATTTTCTTGTATTGTTTATAGTTATTCCCATGTTTTCTCATACTTTCATTTTTCATTTAAAAGGAAGGGGATAATGTTATATCCTCATATTGTTTATGCATGTTAGCCAGTCTAGTTTTCTCCTAGATGCTCAGCCAGAGTGAAAGATGGTATCGGAATGTTGGTGTGACTGTGATGAATGGAATGCCTGGGTGCCAGATGGGCTGAGCAGTAGGGAGGTTGCTCCTGGTGGGGCTGGAGTAAGGGCTGTCATCTGGAATAAAGCCTTATGTTACCTGCAACATGAAACTAATAAAGGTAACTACAAAACTCTACCTGGCTACCTGTGTCAACCTGTCATATGGTACAACACTGTAAATTAGAAAATTACAGCTATTTATTTATTCACATAACATAAAAAAACGAAATAAAAGTGGGAAACCAAAAGCAACTGAAAATATATTTTACAACTCAGACATTTTTAAAGTGACTGTAAAAATATTAAGCAGATTCTGTCACAATTCTTTCGAGTACCAATGCTATTAACTTAGAAAGCAACCATATTTGCAATAGTCATGATACTGTTATGTCTTCAATGTTTCTATCCCACCTATTATTATGGGGATCATCATCAGGACTTTAAATGTATATGCCTAAGACTTAAAAAATGCCTGGTACTGCTGTGAGAAGTCAAATCACTTCAGGCTAGGGTCACAAAACGTGAAAGGTGGTTGAGGTTGAATCAAGAAATCATGGAATGTTGACATCGACTGTCAAAAACAGGCTTTGAATTATATCTGGGTAGCGTGATGAGAGTGCTCCCCCTGTAGGGGAGGGCAGCAAGGCATGATTGCTCAGTGAATGAAGGGCAATTGGCAACAGTCTGTCTCCTTAAACCACTGAATGGCAGCTCAAGACATTTACAACTTCGAGGCACCGCATTTGACCTTCTCCATAGGGCCCCAAACATTCCCGCAAAACAGCCCGTGTGGAACCAAGAGAAATAAAAAGGTTCTCTTACTTGTAATAGAGGTCTTGAGGGTTTAGGGTTGGTGGAAGTGATCAACGGCTTAAAGCAGCTTGAGACATGCAGTTGCGGCACGCGAGGTGCATGAATAAAGTCGAGATGTCACAAGCCTCATCTTTCCCTGGCCGCAGCAAAACCAGCCCAGTTTCGAGCTTCACTGCAGTTGCGCTCCGTTCCTTAGCAATGTAGACAGGCGCGGTGCGTCCATTGGGGCGTGGGGGCGTGGCCCCCCCGTAGCTGCCGGCAGCTCCCTCAGCGTTAAGTAAACTGAATCAGTTCAGTTTACTTAAGTTCAAAGTAAAGACGCCAAGGCGGGAGTATTGACATTCCAATCATGTCAGTCAGCATGACATCACATCACCCACCCCCTTTAGAGTCTGAACGGGGTGGGCAGGGTGGCATCATGTTTACTGACATGATGATGTCATGTCACCAGGGCAAGCAACACAAGTGCGCATGAGTGGGGATGGAGGGTGAATTTTTTACCCGTGCCCATTCATGCGCACTTGCGTTTGCACTTTTTTGCGCATGCCCATTAGGAGCCCTTTGGGCTCCGAATGAGCGTGCTGCAGGCGAAGAGAAACCTGTCCCCCAAGCCAATCCTGGTGCTGCAGGAGCGCCAGGATTGGCTGCCAGTCCCCATTAGTGACGTGAGGCGCCAAGGGGTTGGGGAGCAGAGGTGGTACGGACCCGGACCGGCGGTGACTGGGGTAAGTTTTGTTTTATTACATTTAATATTTAATCCCCCCCCGTGCGACATCTCCCCCCCAGCCGCGACTCGGATCCTGGGTGTCCTAAGCCCCCCCAGGGAGGCCACACACTCTCGCAGAGTCCTCCACCTTTTCTCTTCTCACCATCGATCCTTCTTTAGATCTCAATGAGGAAGTTGTTAGATATAATTCCGCTCTTACCGTCGCACTTGATATTATCTCCCCACTAGCCCCTATCACTTCCGCTAGATCTCGACCCTCTGCTCCTTGGTTTTCTCCCACGTTGCGGGAGGAAAAGAGTCGTTGCAAACAACTTGAACGTAAATGGCGGCAGTCCTACGATCCTGAGTCTAAAATAGTATATAAGTCTGCCTTGAATAAATTCCAAAAGCTAAAACGGTCCACGATGAGAGGTTACTCCTCACAGCTAATTAAAAAGGCTGAGAATTCTACCAAAACTCTCTTCAAGATAGTGAAAGATTTTGTGAATCCTCCTGCCTTGAAGGCCCAGAGCTCTCCTAGCCAGGCCCTCTGCAACGGGCTCTCTGATTTTTTTCAGGATAAAATCATTAAGTTATCTTCCTCATTTGAACCAGTTCTGTCCCCCCCCCCCCCGACCGCTAGGTTGGACTCTCAGCATTGCTCTTTTAATTCCTTTGAAGAGCTTACGCTTGATACTGCCACGAAATTACTTGGTCAGATTAGTTCAGGGTCACCATTGGATCCAGTCCCCGCCAAAGTGATGGGAAATCTTGCCCCGGTTTTAACTAGCCCTCTCCTTTCCATATGGAACTCCTCTTTAACCCGGGGTCAGTTCCCCTCAGTGTGGAAACAGGCTATGCTGGTCCCCATCCTAAAAAAATCGGATGCGGATCCCTCACAATTTTGTAACTACCGCCCGATATCCCTCCTTCCCAAACCTGCTAAGATCCTGGAAAAGGTAGTTCAGAGGCAATTGGCCTACTACCTAGAAACTAACCAGCTGCTGCATGACTCCCAGTCGGGATTTAGAACCGGCTTTAGCACAGAGACTGCACTGCTAGAGGTATCAGAGACGATTCGTGAGTGTGTGGACAGGGGTGAGGAGGCCATGTTGGTCCTCCTCGACCTGTCCGCCGCTTTTGATACGGTGTCCCATGATATACTACTGGATCGTCTGCAGCAGCTGGGTATTGGAGGCACTGTACTGACCTGGATCAGATTATTCCTTACAGGGAGGATGCAGAGGGTACTTCTCCGGGCCTTTGAATCAGATAGTGCCTCAGGACTCGGCCTTGAGCCCTCTTTTGTTTAATGTCTATCTAGGCCCGCTTGCCAGGGTAGTTGAGTCGTGGGGGTTCAGGGTGGTCTCTTACGCTGATGATACGCAGCTTGTTTTTTCTTTTAGAGACCACTCTGACTCCCACTTTTCCAACTTTCGCAACTGCCTTGGCAACATCTGCTCTTGGATGGCTTCCAACCATCTGGTTTTGAACACTGACAAAATGGAGGTTCTGTTCTTTAACCAAAAGCTGCCCCTCCTGCTACCCTGTGGTGGCCTACCATTCTGAACCCCCCTCCAATTCCAGTCCAGTCAGCCCGCAATCTGGGCTTCCAATTTGATAACACCATGTCTTGTAAAGCCCAGATCAATAAAGTTACATCTGCAAACTACGCATGATCAGGAAGATCTTTCCCTATCTTCCTTTGGACTCCCGTAAGACTGTTGTCCATGCCCTGATCACGTCGCATCTAGATTATGCCAACAGTCTCTATGCAGGCGCCCTCTACCTTATTGAAAGGTTACAAGTTGTTCAGAATGCAGCTGCTAGACTAATCGGAAATATTCCTTTCCGCCACTCTGTAGCAGCTTATCGGAAAGAACTGCACTGGCTCCCCATCTCCCGCCATATCCAGTTTAAAGTTTACATTTGCTTCAGCTGTAACCAGTACTCTTTTCAGGTCATTAATATAAAGCAAAAAGAGAATGTGGGCAAGTGCACATCCTTGGCATACTCCTCATTTAACTTTAAATGGTAGTGTGCACTCGCCGCCTTTTCGAAACTTAACCGAGGCTGATAGATCAAGGTAAAGGAGTCTTAGGAGAGTGACCAAGCCTTTCTCTAGGCCCAGGGATACCAGGCTAGCCCATAATTAGGACCTGTTGACGCAATCAAATGCGCTTGACAGGTCCATAATTGCTATTTTATATATAGCCACCATAAGGTGCATATTAAAACAGCTTTCTTGTCCTCAAGTAAGCTGTAATGGCTATTAAAAGTATGTGTTCACATTAAGGTAGCTGTTTTGCAAATCTCTGAAATTGAACCATTCCTCACTCAGGTAACTCTAGACACTTACTTCTTGTAGAGTGTGCCCTAGCTCTATCTGGGAAAGGCTTGTTAGCTATTTGATAATAAGAGGTTCAGGTGGAGGGAGGAGGGAGGAGGGAATGGAGAGTACAGCACTGGTTTCTGGGGCATGGGAAGTCACATAGTGTCCTGCTGTGATTCAAGATGTTCTGTCCTATTCAAGATGGCTGCCGCTAATCAGCCTTCGCGTGTAGTCCAGCCATCACTATCCCAATGTAAAAGGCATTAGTAAGAACTACTTCTGGTCCCCAGGAAGCACAGATAGTATAAAAACATGGTCCCTGCTACAGGCGCTGTGTTCTAGTTCCTCATATACAGGTTTGGTTCCTGAAATTCTTCAGCCTGGTTGTTTTTCTGCATTCTTTTTGCCGCATTGCTTTCCCGTTTGCCTACCTGATTAGTACCAGTCTCCAGAGCCTCTAAACATGCTTTTCATTTATTTTATTGATGCATGTGCCCTATACCCGTTTCCTCTATGATACAGTTCCTGGTTTGTTCCTCTCCATTTCATTGTGTTTTCATCGCACCCTTTTTGACTCTCTTCCTGTTTTCTCATGGCCTAATCCCTCAAATAGCCCTGAGAGACTTTTATTATATTTGATTGCAGGGTGTGTTAGGATGCAGGGAGCTTGGAGCTTCCCACATTTATTCTTCAAGCCGTGGTAGTATTTTTTTTTTAAGTACAACAGTTGTTGTAGTACACACCATGCTTTTGCCATTGTTAATAAAAAAAACCTCTCCTTCCTGATGAAATTGCCGAGCTAACTTGGCCACAAAAATAAAATCAGCATTGTGCATTACGTTCTGCATAGTGCTCTATTTCATATGGTTCCTAGGCGTCTCCTTCCCAGTTTTCATTAATGCAGATTCAGAGACCCTTTTATTTGTTCTGGAGTGCATATATCATAGGCCTATCATCAGATGGCAGTTCTGTGATCCAGGGACAGGTTATGTATAAGGAATCCCTAGTAATGGCCTGAGCTAATACAGGCTGCATTTGGAGAGTGCTGATTACATATTTTGAAGGGCGTGACCATTAGCTTTACCCATGCCAATTTCTCAATGAGCTCTCTTCTCCTGATTAAATGTGGTTTGTCCTTTCTTTGTCAATGTCTGGAATGCTACTGTCCCTTTGAAGTGCATTTTCTTTAGCTCATTCTTTCCCGTATTCTGGATGTGTTCTTCATTTACTTTATCTTTTCAGCAGCCTTGTTTCCTGCTTTTGCCATGTTTTTGATGATCATGTAACTTTTGCATGCACCATTCTGGTTTTCCAATGTACCCCAAAGCCACAGAGGTGTGCAGCACTCCGTGTCAGAAAATGAGATTTTCTAGTACACCAAAGGTCTGTAGACAGTTGGATTCCTAGGACCCTGTATAAGCATTAAGCAGCCACCCATCTTATAATTTCAAAATAGCATCCTGACTGAACCTGGCACGGTCTAAAGCCAACCAAGCTGACCTTCAGCTCCGCCCTGCTCACTGGGCCATGCACTGTAAACTCTTTAAGTGTTCTTCAAGCCCTCAGTCTTGCTCTACTAACCCATGCACTCATTTGCCCCCGCCACCCTCTTCCCCCAGGGCCCATCCCCTCCTCGTGCACCCCTCCGGCACTTCCTGTTCACTGGATCTCTACTTCACGTAAAGCCACTTCTTATAACCAGTCAGCTAAGCTCTACGTACCCTCTGACTCAGTCAGTACCTTGCATCCCCTGGCCTAAGGCCACACTCTGCTATATATCCACAGGCTATATAATACTCTCTTAGACACATGTAGACTAACACGCCACAGTGGCACAATCGCATACATTTTTTCATCTTGCCTGGCTTACTTTTTTTCAGTGTCATGTACGTAAGAATTTTTTGGGTTTATTTTATTCTCTTTTTCAACAAATGTTTTTTTTATATTACTATTATGGGCCACTTCTTTTTCGCATTGTAACACTTTTTTTTTTTTTACTATAACTTTGCACCGGATATATTGTACCTCCACCATCTTCCCTCTTATGTACATGAGGAGAACATTCCTGTCCTTGAAAGGTGGTGGAAGAATGGGTTTTATGCATGAGTGGGTACATTAATTCAGGTTTGTGGCGGCGATGGAAGGCCCATCTGACACTGCCTCGGACGTATGGGATGAGAACATCGACCGTGTAGCTTACCAGCCTTCCTTCAGGGAGTGGGACAGAGAATGTAGCTATACCACGCTGGGAGACCTTGGAGGGGGTTCAGACGGATGGAAACTGCTCCTGGCAGGCCTTTCTAGGAGGAATGGATGAAAGGGAGGTTGTAGACCATCAGGGGACAGAAGGTCTAAGGATGTGATGAGGATACTTCCATAGCTATAACATTACGGTACTTTCACATATCTTTCTTCTAAATAAGTGTCCTGGGGTGCATGCTGAGTTTTAGCTGATTATATTCCCACCAGGACTATCTCTATATTGCTATATGGAGATGTATAGAAAAGGGGGGTGCACACTGAGAAAGGAAGCGGGCTGTGGAGTGGACAAAGACTGGGAGTTGTCTGGAGGGGACATCATGGGGTTACACCACCACCACTACATTGAGATCTTTACATCGCCAACACAGCCACTACACTAGAGCCACTACTTCTCTGGTAAGTTTTCTACCATTGCAACAAGAGTCCCTGTATGGAGCATTACATTGCAGCTAAGTAATACTAATTATTAAAAAATGATGTTCTAATCTTTACCCTCAACTGTGTAGGTGTGTGTATATATGTGTGTATGTATGTATGTGTGTCTATGTATGTATGTGTATATGTGTATATATATATATTTCTAAAGACCGAATGTCGACGCCGTGTCCTTTCTCTGCAGTCTTGTGGTTCACCCTGTCTCTCCCCAGCACGGCCTGGTGAAGGGTGCTCTGTCCTTGCATGATTACAGCCAGAAACATATATGCGCAGAGTTTGTGCTTTATCCGTGAAAAGACAGGAGTAATTTCTATGAAATAAAAATTGTTCGTTTTCGTCAGGCTGACATAATTTTCTTTGCAGGTCCTCTACTTACGCTGAAGCTGCAACTCAGTGTGTGTTTCCACTTTTATTTTAGATTTCTGGTATGGTGCTGTGTCGGCAACGGTTTGTTGGGCGTGATTTCGTCTAGAATTCTGTCTGAAGGGCTGTCTAGAACAGTGTTTGAAGGGCTGTCTAGAATACTGTGTGAAGGGATGTCTAGAACAGTGTCTGAAGGGCTGTGTAGAATACTTTCTGAAGGGCTGTCAAGAACACTGTGTGAAGGAATGTCTAGAACAGTGTCTGAAGGGCTTTCTAGAATACTGTCTGAAGGGCTGTCTGAGATTTTCATGCAAGTCTTATAGTCTGAATTCAGCAGCGTAATAGGTCGGAATGTATGAAGCTCTGTGGTTATACTGTATAAGCAGCTACCTATGTTATGCCATCTATTAATGTAATAACTGCACTTTCACAATTGCTTTGCAACTTCTTCTACTCTTAGAGCTGAGATTTTCATGAAAGTCTTATAGTCTGAATTCAGCACCTGAGCGTAATAGAACGGAATGTATGAAGCTCTGTGGTTATACTGAATAAGCAGCTACCTATGTTATGCCATCTATTAATGTAATAACTGCACTTACACAATTGCTTTATTAACCTTCCTGCTTTCTCAAATTTGCTTGAAAATGCACGATGTTTCTTCTTTTTTTTCAAACTTTTCTTGGGGGGGGGGGTAATCCCCCCAAAGCCCCCTTTTGGGGTTCGGGCTTCGCTCGCTCGCTACCGTGCTGTATGCAAATCAGTTTGCGCCCCACCACTTTCAAATGTCACCCACCGCCCCTGCCTTTTTCTGTGCTTTTCTAAGAGGAATCGAATTGGGGCCTTGTTTCACATTGAAAACGGAATAAATCCTTTCTGCCTCGAGAGAAGTAATCGTTTCAGAGCAATATTTGTCTTTGGTTGATAAGCGCTGGTGGGCAGATACTTATCCAGCCCCCGTGTGTTTCATCATTTGTGCTTCATTCACAGATTAATGATCGGGTGGGCATTTTAGCTGCATTCGAGTACGATTTGATATGTACATTTAATGTGCATTTAGGTGACTTTTAACGAATCTCTGTTGGTAGGTTCATTTGCTAATTGTGTCGCTTGTGTGCCTTTTGGTTTGAATGTATTTCACTTGTTTTGTGCTATTTGGAGTTTATTTAATTTACTTGTATATCTGCTAACTAGTTTCTGTCTCCTCTTTGGTATTATGTAAGTTTGAATGTTTGGTGCTTGGCTGTTGTCATTTGGGTGGATGTGTTCAGTTTCGTTTGTACGTATAGCATTTGTGTTTGCTGCTTATCTTTATATTCCAGACGGTACCTATGTGTATGTTTGTGCCAGTTGTCCTTTATGCATTTAATATGTATGTGACATTTAGAGTTTCGGAGTGTCTGTGATGATTTCTGTATTTGGGCCTGTCTTTTGTTTGAATTTGACGTCCACATTTTGCTTGCTGCTGAGTGTGTGTGTGGTATTTCGGGTATTTTTGTTTCCATGTGTATACACCGTGTGCCCTTTATTTTGATTTTCAATTACCCATTGCACTCATCTGGGTATGGAGCATCCTTTGTTTGAAGTGCAGCAGCAGGCTATATGTGTGTTTGCAGCTCTAATCTCTGTGCTTCTCTAATTTTCTTGAAAAAGCTCCATTTATCCCCACTTTTCTTCGAAATGTTCGTGGGAGGAACCCCCCACCCCCACCCCGAACCACCCTTAAGATGTTGGGTCTCGCGATCGCACGGTGCACTCCGACAAAAAGTTTACGCCACACCACTTTCAAATGTCACCAGCCACCACTGAATGTAGACGGAAGCTTCAGGACACCTCAGCTTGCAGAGTGCAGTACGTTCTAACAACGCTGACCTTAGTCTGGTGCGTGTGTGCTCAATTGCTGGCGACGCTGACAGAAACTTCACGAAACTTCATAAGACCCATTATGTCCTGATAACGCTGACTGAAGCCCTGTGCGACATGTGTTTCATTGCAATCCTTTGTGGGTGTGCTGGTTGTGTGTCACCCTTCGCCAGTCATCATTGGGTGTTTGGTGTTTATCAAGATAATAATGAGGATCCTCCTGTCAGGATAAAGGATTCTCTGGAATGTGGGATTCTGTTTGAGGAGACTTGATCAAACTGGATGAGGTAAAACATGCCCTGCCAGCTGCAGTGTTTTCTCTGCCTTTTGGTGTTCTTTTTGCAACAGAATATCACCTGACTCCTCACTCCACCACTGGTGTTTCTCCATTTCAATTGTTCAAAGGAAGGGTTCTCAGTTGTGAGACAATTCCTGGACGGGTGAATAAGGGAAGAAAAGAAGTGGATGGTCAGGTGGAAAATGTTTAGGGGTGGAAGAAGACAAAGAGGGGTGAAAAACTCTGTGGGGACACTGCAGGCTTACACACTCACCTGTGTGGACCCAGGACATCGCGGCTGCCTGTTTCGCTCTCCCCCACCGCCGCTCTCGATCTAGCGGCCGCCGAGAGGGGGGAGCATCCCTGTCATCAAGCCGCCTACAATCCCCAGCGTGCCCTGCTCCAACCCGGGGACGCCGGTTGCAGCGTCAGCGTCAGTTTCCCGCGCCCGGAGGCGCTTAAGAACAAGCTGCTCCTCCCGCGTCGCGGGACGCGCCGGACGAAGCCCGGACTAAGGGCGGACAGTCTGTGACAGTCCGGGACTGGCCGAGGCTGGGCTGGGCCCCACCCCTTGGCTTGTGTTGGTGAGGTAATTTGTTGCCCCAAGTGAGAGCTATCTTATTGTACACATATCGGAACTCTGACTACTCTGATTGTTCTGACTATCCTGTATGTTAAGGGCTTTTAACTGATCTTATATTGCTGATTTAATTCACTCCGCTTTGTTGGAGTTCATGAAAGCTTTGTTTTATTGATATTTACATTTGTTTGTATTCTTTAGTTGGTCATCTTGTGCATTTACATACATACATAATGTCTAAACAAAAGGCTCCTAAAAATCCCCCAGTATTGGCCACTATGGATAATTACCTAGTGAAAGTGGTCAGTCAAATTAATAAGGAGCGAAGGATGTCCTTAGGGAATTCTCCTACTAGCTGCCCTACCCTCCCTGATCCTAACATCGTAGTACATATGGATGATCACACAGACCTTGTAAACCTTGATAATTCGGTAGAAACTCAAGTCCAACCTGCTGTTGGTCAAGATATCTCTGCTGCACTTACTGTATCACCCAGTGTATCACCTGTCCAAAATACACCGGCTACTAGAGCATTAAGAGCATGCAGAAAAGCACCCATTACTCGTAATAAAAAAAGAGGTGACACTATACCAAAATTCACTCCTGGGGAAGAAGAATTGACAACCAAGAATGCTACATCCTTTATGAATGCTGAACAGTTTGATCTCTTAATAAGCATTATTGATGCAAAGGTTGATAAGATCATTAAACCCTTGGTGGACAAACTGGACCAGCTCTCAACTGAAGTAAACAGATTAGGTGGGCTGCTTGACTCGCATATTGCTCTGGTTGGAAAGTCCAGGCCCACTAATGTAGTACCTCTAAAACAACTAACTGGGGGTGGAATAGTAAAAGAAGCAGCTAGATCGGCCCCACTACCTTCTAACTCATCTTCCAGCTCTCATCAGAATAAGCCAGCTGCTAACGAGGTGGGCTCATTGAAACCAACCAGAGCTTTCGAATCTAGAAGGAAATGTCCTGTTAACTTGTCTCCAGACTGTGCACCCTATGTGGCCGTTTTGACCAATGTCCCATCTTATGAGACTGACCCTATTAGGCCCCAACTTGAATCTCATGATTCGCTAAAAAACAAAATGGTCTCTTGGCTGCACAATAACTGTGGCTTTCCAACTACTTATTCCGATCAAATTCTAACCACCAGAAGGGTCGATTGGATAGGTACGTCTAGCAAAACCTGTAGGGGTGATTGTGTCATCGTTAACTTTAAACACCCCCAACATGTGGCCACAGCTTTGTTAAGGGCTTCATCTTTAATCCCCGGCGAAGACAGAATAAGTGTACGCCCTCTTGGCTTTTTTTTATAGTCATTTAACTAAAACCCCCCCTCATAATCTTGGAAACAGAAATCTCCAGCCTAACCATTTTTCGGGGTTTGGGGTCCCTATTCGAAATAGATTCCAGGCATTAAGCTCCCTGGACTCAAATGACTGACTTGCCAGGACAGGGGATTGTGTTCCTGGCCAGCCCGTTACTGTCCAGGTGCCCGATGCCTGTGATTTGCCCCTGACCCCGATTTTAATATGGTGGAGGTCCAACGTACAGAAAGAGGTATTAGCCCTGGAGCACCAGTGAACAGTATCAATGAGGAAGATGTAGTTGACACTATTCCTCTGAATAACCCCAGCGCTAATGTATTTATTGGCATCACCATTGTCAGCTGGAATGTTGCTGGTTTAAAATCTAAACAGGACACTTTGGGTTGGAAGGATTTTATTAACACTCATGATATTTTGTGTTTCCAGGAAACATGGTGTCGGGAGGAGGTACATTTTGAGGGGTTTGTAACGTTTAATCTAGAGGCAGTTAGTTCCGGACCAGGGAGAGCTAAAGGAGGCCTTATAATCTTGGTGTTGATTAACAAAAAAATCAGGATTGTAAAATATTTAACTGTGGGACCACATGTGCAGTTATTGTGGCTCCGCAATGATCATGGCCGAAACGTCCTCCTAATCAACTACTATAACAATATTTTTGACGCTAGTAGGACATCTGTTGTTAAAAATCTAGCTAGCACTATTAACGACCTAATTGATCAATGTAATGTTTATTTTGACTTCATATGGTTAGGAGATTTTAACATTTCTTTATGTGAACTGACCTTTCAGAAAGCCTGTGGGGTTGTTAATAACGCTGGTGTTGTAGACCTCCACTTTAGGCACAATAGCTATGGAGAAATTTTGTATAAATTTATTAGCAATTACGATCTGGAAATCTTGGATTTTGCTAAAGATGTAAATGTGTTGACCATCCCTACTTTTAAAAATTGGAGGGCAAGCTCGGTAATCGATCATGTTATTGTGTCATCGAGTATGTATTACCTTCTTTTGTGAAACCCCCAGGATTGAAGTTACTTCTCTGAGCGATCATAACTACATTGTTTTAGACTGCTCGCTATGGAATGAGAGTCCTGTAGCTGTGGGTCATACCATCATCAACGTAGAACCCCACAGACCTAATGGTGTTAGAGTTAAATGGGTTGGGGATACAGCAGATGAATCTATAGGCTATATCGTTTCTGATTGTTTAACCAAAATCACTTTAATCCTTGAAAATAATACTGAGTCTGAATGTATTTTAACCGCTTTTTAAAATATTAACTTATTAATTGATGCTAGGTTTACTAGACCAATTAGAGATAAACGTAGTCATGGACAAGGTTGGTTCGACCACACTTGTACCAGGCTATTAACAGAGCTGAAGAAGGCCTTAGCCATAAAACCTAGGAACACTACTCTAATAATTAAACAAAGAGCAGAATATCAACTTGAATTAAACAAGAGGAAAAGAGAACTACAGCAGGAAGCATGGGAATCACTTAACCAAGCTGCAGAGATACACAATAATACTATATTCTGGGCTACGGTTAACTCTCCCTTCCTCAGAGAGGATAACACCCCTGTATTGAGCTCTAATGTCCCTAGTGATTGTTGGGTAATGCATTTTTCTAACATTTTTGGTTCAAATTGTGGTCCAGCTACTATCCCATGTAATTGGCCTGTATTACCTTTAAATTTTACTGTGGCCGAGGTCGAGTTAGGAATACGTGCAAGCAAGGGGGGGAAGGCTCAGGGACCCAATGGGGTCCCTATAGATGTTTACAAAGCAGTCCCGAAGATCTGGAGCCCCCTCCTTGCTAACGTTTTTAATGCAGCTGTTTGCACTGAAGCTCCAACTACTTGGGGGGAATCTATTATTATCCCTATTTTTAAAAAAGGTAACCGGTCTGAAGCAAACAATTATCGCCCCATCTCCCTCCTGGACTCCTCCGTAAAGGTTATGAGCCGAGTTATGTTAGCCAGGCTCGAGGAGTGGGTGGAGGATAAGGTAATTCTGACGGAAACTCTGTTTGGTTTTAGGAAAGGCAGGGGCACACTGGACCAATGTTTTAATCTTGACCTTATAATTGGGGAATATGTCGAAGCTAAAGGTGGCACATTATAGTTATGCTTTGCTGATCTAAGCAGCGCCTTCGACATGGTTGATCATGAAATGTTATGGCCCATTTTGCTGCGGATAGGTGCCCCTGAAGGTATTATTTTCTTCCTTGCTAGGTTGTACCAAAAACTGCAAACTTGTGTGCGTTTTGGAACCAAGGGAGAATGTACCCCTAAATTTAACGTACGACGCGGCATAAGACAAGGCTGTGTTCTAGCCCCGTTATTGTTTATTTTATTTATTAATGAAATTGATGAAATTTTAAAAGGCGTTCAAGCAGATGCTCCCAGGCTAAAAGGCGTATCACTGCCGGTGTTACTATGCGCTGATGACGCCGTGCTTCTTTCTAGGACCCCTTTGGGCCTGCAACGATTTATGGATAGATTTTCTCTGTTCATTCAGGACAGGAAACTACTCATCAATAAGGATAAGATGCATATTATCACCTGTGGGGCAAAAAATAAGAAACCCACTGCCTTTTTCATTGACGGTAACAAGGTGCAATCAGTTGATTCTTTCTGCTATCTTGGAATCACTTTTTCCCATGATAGAAAGTGGTCCAACGAATTTAACAACATTAGTAATAAAATGGCGAAAAGTGCCTATGGCATCTTTAAATTTGCGTCTAAAATTGGGGATAGACGAACAAGAGACATGTTGCAAATTTACCAAGCGAGATGCGCCACTATTGCATTATATGGGGCGGCTATTTGGGGTCATAGTTGTGACCATAAATTGCAGCTTGAGGAAAATTCTTTCTTAAAAAAACTTTTATGTTTGCCCTCATCTGCCGCCACTGTATTGATCCATCGGGAATTAGATATTAATTACTTGAATGATCTTTTAGCCTTAAGACTATTAATGTTATGGCGTCCTATATGGCTCCAGGATGAAAAGATCTTAAACAGATCTATAATTGAAGATTGCCTTTCACTGGATATGTATAGAAAAATTCCATGGATAAAATATGTCTCTGACTGTTATTCACAAATTTTTTATCTTGACGTTCTGGCCGACCCTAAGGCTGCACTGACTATATCTAAAGCAGAACTGAAAGCAATCTTTCTGGATAATATGGCAAAGAAGAGGGCTCTTGCATGACGGTCTATGCCGATTGTTTCATTTTTTAGTAGCTATTCCCTCACTGAAGGCTTTCCACCGTACCTTGCACTGGTAACAAGGCAATTTCATAAGTTCGTCCTAACCAGACTTAGGTTCGGAATAGTACATGAGTTGGTGTCTTTGCCTAACATAAAGCAACATCCTAAAGGAGCGTGCCAGTGTGATGGTATATCAAAACAGAGCACCCTGCACTTTTTACTTATATGTAAACTGTACCTGAACTATCCAATTTTGTACCTTAAGCCTTTATTTGTTAAATATGGGGTACGTACAGTGGACGAGGCAATGAGTCTTATTTTTAACATGAAATCTGCTGATATCTGTTTTTATACTGCCGCGTTTTTAATCAAATCCATCAGTGTACGTAAAAGTATGATATTTTAGAGTATTGGTCTGTATTGTATAGAAACCTATTTTAAAACGAATGATTTATGTATTATGTACTTTTTATATATGCTTTTATGGTCATTTCTTTTGTACCGAATAAAGCTTCATGAATTGATTGACACGGAGTGAAGAAGGCTCGAGGGAAAGAGCTCTATGACATGCGTAAAGCTGTTAAGGAGACTCCTGTGCAAGTAGGGGATTGGATAAAAATCAAGGGCCTCATTTATGAGGTTTTGCCGTAGGGAAGCGCAGCAGGCCTTCCTGCTGCACTTCCCTATGGCAAAAGAAAAGGGCAGGAATGTGCCGTATCTATAAGATACGGCGCATTCCTGTCCTTTTCCCCAGCGCCGGCGCACAATGGGCTGCTGAGCGCCTACGCAGGCACCTTTGGACAATGGTGCAAGGTGCCTGCCTTGCGGGGATGATTATTTTTGTAGAGGAAGGAAAACCTCTCTGTACAAAAATAATCACAAGAGGCTTTTCCTCTTTCTACGTGTGCTGCAGAATGCAGCACACATAGAAAAAGGAAAAACGAGGAGAAATAAAGATATTTCTCCCCGTTGCGCCTCCCTTATTCCTCTCCTGGGAGGCGTAAGCTTTTGGCACTGCCTCAGATATACGATTTCTCGTAAATCTGGAGCAGTGTCAAAAGGCCATGGGAACGCCCCCAGCAACACCCATTGCACGCCCCTTTAACGCAGAAGACTGCGTTAAAGGAACTGATATTTATCAGACAGCATCAAGCCAACAAAAGTGGCTTAGTGCTGCCTGATAAATATCACACAGGCTTCTGCGCCATGGAACGTCACAAAAAGTGACGTTCGGATGGCGCAAGGGGCCTCATAAATGAGGCTCCGAGTCTCTACAGAAGGATGGTAAAATTTCCAAATGTAGTTAGCCCTTCAAGATGATAACGTTGTTAAAAAATGCTGTAAAAACAAGTGATCACAGGACCTGGAATTTCAACAAGGTAGCCAGATATTATCCTGTGGACAAGAGGATGCTGGCTCATTGGTGGAGGATCCTGTGGCGTATCAAAATGTGAGACCACAACGTTTTTGAAGAAAACTGGTGCATTATAAGACTATGTCTAAGGGTGCATGTTTCTTTCGTTTTTCAAGGTCATGCTATTTTTCTGTACCACCATATCATCTTTGGTAATTCAAGTGAGAGATGCAATGTACTTGTAAATACTTATTTAAGGTGTAATATAAGGGATTGTTATTTGTTGCTTTTTAGTGTTGGGGTGAGGTAGGTGATATGGTGTTCTTTAACCAGGTGATGAGGTAGCAATCTGTAACCTTCACGTCATCCCTGGAATGTGTAGATTCTGTTCGAGGAGACTGAGAGAGGCAGAGCTGTTCGTGGCTCTTGGTGTGATTGGGTCTTTGTTGCTGTATACACAATAAATATACTTTGGACCTCTGGAAGCAGCACCAGAAATATACTTTATTGGACCTTTATAGACAGCAAGAGAGCACATGTAAGATAGAGCCAGAGAGAAGATCCGTCTTGAAGGCAATAAAATGTGGCTGCTTTTTTATTTTGTTCTGTAGTTGTGTATCATACCCCAGCCGCTGGAATTGATTGTCACATGTAACATAAGTGCAATACCGTGATTCCGTTTTTCATTTATTTTCATTAGAAACCTGAACAAAACTCTAATCTGTCCATGCAGGAAATTGCAGCTGTGTACAAACCTTTTAATAACAGTATGGCCCATGGGGTAATGCAGGTGTGCTCAAAGTTTAACAATAATATAAAAATGCAATCTAGAAAGATACGGTAAAGCTGAAAGGAACGAAGAGAGACATCCCAAAGCTTCCTGTGCAAACCTTTCGATATGCCCAACACAATTAGTTAAAAAAAATATGGGAAACTCAAAAGTGTATTGGAACTTACAGAGACACTGCAACATTCATTTTTGTATATATAGCTGATCGTGGGTATTTTATCAAATGAAGGACCCTGTTCACAAACTGTATTTTCTCATATGTGTAGTAGGACTGCTAACGTACTACAAAGTGCTATTAACAAATCTCTGTGCAGAGACCTCCACCTTCGCCTCTCCTATCTTTTATGTGCTGATATCTCCCCTCTAACCCACCAACTGCAGCGATAACTGCCCACGTAGATATTAGTTTTTGTAATAAACGTGGACAGGACAAGGAGGAGTGACTGGAAATGGGGAATATTTATTACTAAAGGGGGGGAGTTGGGAGGAGTACGGAGGGATTAAG
Organism: Lissotriton vulgaris; assembly: GCF_964263255.1. NCBI lineage: Eukaryota > Metazoa > Chordata > Amphibia > Caudata > Salamandridae > Lissotriton > Lissotriton vulgaris. The sequence continues at coordinate 1,089,867,868 of NC_141687.1, read as the reverse complement.
GGAGGGTGAGGGAGGGGTTTAGGGATGGACATGCACCCAGTACAAAAAATAGGAGACACTTTCCTATTCACAAAATGCACTTCTATAGCTACCACAGCCCAAAAATGCCCAAATAGTTGTATATATACACACACCATGTCAGAGCTAGAGTACGTCCAGCACCACCCATTGTTACTCTAATGTACTGCAAAACCCTTCCATAGAAAATAATGGAGATTGGGACTTATAGAGCCCATGGGAAATGTTACAATTAATTAATTAATTTAAAATTAAAACAAATGATATAAACAATTATTTAAACATTAAAACATAAAGGATTAACCATACATAAATAGTATTTCATTTCAAATTAATCTAACTACCTTTTTCAATGCAAAAATATATAACTTATATTTTTGAAATATTTCAAATACATTAATTTTATATTTAACTTTTGATACATAAATAAAAATATTTTACTTAATGTGGGAGCTACTTTTAAGATACATCTTTAAAAAATATGTTTGATTTAATATCCTTATGTTATTTACAGTTTTGATTTATAGATGAGTTAATAGTGCTGTATTATAAAAAAATATTCTACTCTTAAAAAATATGTATCAAACATTAATTTACATAAGTGTTTACCTTAAAAATATTTTAAAAATGTTAAACTTTCCAAAATGCCCCTATAATATGCATAGAGAGATCTCCAAGCCAATTGTGACGGTCCCCACCATATGTGTGGCATCGTCAAATATTTTCTTAAAGTCACCTCTAGTAGTAACTTTACAGTCAAATATGAAGTTTTACTAGTACCACCCACTGTCTCGCGGGTGGAGGAATGCAAGTCTACAGTGTTGAGAAACTTTTCACTCAGAAATGGTGAATAGCCATATCTTAAAGTTACTCTAAAGTGTAAGAGTAAGTTTACCTTTGTAGATATACTCATAAATAAACTTACCTTTGTGATTTGTCCCCAAAGTTTTTTTAAGCTTAACATCCACATTGGCCATCACTATATCTAGGGACTTTATTTTTGTAAGGATGGTAATAGAGTAGGTAAACATATGTGATAGTGTAAAGTGCTAACTAGAGGTGGTGACTCACAAAAACTACCAAGCAGCCTTTTGCAAAGTCCGCAAGATTGATGATAATGCAGTAGAATAAATAGAGTGAAGTTGAGTGCTTGCAGGTGGAGGAGGTACCAAAAATGGCATAAAACCCAAAAGAAAAGTTAACAAGAGGGCCTGAACTGCTGTAGTGGGTGGCCAACGCAGGCCTGCAACTGCTAGTGATGTTGTGCTCAGCGGTCACTGTTGCCAATAACTTATTTAGCTATGACATAATAGAGGTATTCCAGGTAGAGTGCCATGGTATAAGTAGGGATGCATGAAATGTAAACTTGGATATCTAAAGTTTTGTGACAAATTAGGTTATTTAGGGTACTCCATCAAAGACATGGTGGAGTGCCCAGTCTGCCAAAATTTCATTTTGCCTGCTCTATTGCAGTCAGGCGAACTGTAATGTTTTTGTCAGCAGTGGTGAAAAGTATAAAATTACCCTCTAACCCTGGGAATAAACCAGTGTGAAGTACGAATGTCTGACATAATATCGACAGACAGAATATCGAAATGCAAAAATATCGGAGCAAAAATATCGACAGCAAAAATATCGGAATCCTATCTTCATTAAGGTAAGTACAAAAATATCGAAAAAATAATATCGTAGTACAAAAATATCGGAATCAAAAATATAGTTTTTTTAAATGTATTAATAATAATGTAAAAATAATTTTAAAATACATATAATTTTACAAATATTAAATAAAAATATTAAAACAAAATTAAAACTAATACATATACATTTAAAATAAATAAAACACTTAATAATTTAATGTAATTTTAATTTTTATCATGTAATTTATTTGATTTAATGTAATATTTTTTTGTTTTTACCCTGTACGCCTGTACCCCAAAAACCCAAAACTGACCCTGAACCCTAAAAATATCCCTGTACCCCAAAAACCCAAAACTGACCCTGAAACCTAAAAATACCCCTTTACCCAAAAACTGAAAACTGACCCTTATCCCTAAAAACACCCCTTTACCCAAAAACTGAAAACTGACCCTGAACCCTAAAAATACCCCTTTACCCAAAAACTGAAAACTGACCCTAAACCCTAAAAATACCCCTTTACCCAAAAACTGAAAACTGACCCTGAACCCTAAAAATACCCCTTTACCCATGAACTGAAAACTGACCCAGAACCCTAAAAATACCCCTTTACCCAAAAACTGAAAACTGACCCAGAACCCTAAAAATACCCCTTTACCCAAAAACTGAAAACTGACCCTGAACCCTAAAAATACCCCTTTACCCAAAAACTGAAAACTGACCCAGAACCCTAAAAATACCCCTTTACCCAAAAACTGAAAACTGACCCTGAACCCTAAAAATACCACTTTACCCAAAAACTGAAAACTGACCCAGAACCCTAAAAATACCCCTTTACCCAAAAACTGAAAACTGACCCTGAACCCTAAAAATACTCCTTTACCCAAAATTAATTAATATTATTTAATTACCAATTAATTATTAATTAACAATAACAATAAAGTAAATATATTAGCACATTTGCTGTAATTAATTTAATTTAATAATTAATATTATTTTTCCCAATTAATTAATTAAGAATAACAATAAATTATATATATAAAAAATTACTATAATTAATGTAATTAAATAATTAATATTAATTAATTACCAACTAATTAATAATTATAAATATGTACAAAATTATATTAATTAATTAACTAATTAATAGAAATTAATTACCAATTAATTATTAATTAAAATATGTACAAACATATATCAATTAATTAATTATTATTAAATTACTTCCCACCCTATTCCCCTATAAACCCATAACCCGCTACAGAACATATTTATCAATTAATCAATTAATTAAAAATAATTAAAAATTATTTCTCAATTAATTAATTAATAATTCCTACTAATTAAAAATTAGTTTAACATAATTAAATTACTTCCCACCCTATTCCCCTATAAACCCACAACCTGCTACAGTAGTAAAAGACAATATTTAATTAAATTACATTAAAAATAAATAATAAAACATAATAAATACAATATAATATACACTGAATTTATTTAAAAATTGATATTAGTAACATCGAAGTTATTAATTTCGATATTATTGACATCGATATTTACAACTTCGATATTACTGATATCATACCAATATCGATATTAAGACTGTCGATATTACTTACCTTCGATATTTTGTCCCATCGATATTTAAACTTCGATATTTTTGTATATCGATATTTCAAAATCGATATTTTGTCTGTGTACCGTGAAGGACTATTAGGTTTTGTTTTTCAAAAATAAACTCCTGTTTAAGGATCTGTTTTTACAAAACAAAGCTTGCTGAGTTTTTGCATTAAACATGGTTCTGTACAGCCAACGTACAGTGCATACAGAGGAGCCTCGAGGCAGGCAGTGACCTCTCAATAAGCCAGGAAGTTGAGCGCCAGAGTAGTGGAGTCTATATGCCTCTGCCGCATAGTGGAGTTCAGCCATCAAACCCTAAATGATGCCCAAACATAGCACTGTGAAAACTAATGAAAAACATTGCTTGCTGATGAGAATAACTGCAAACGAGAGTTTTAGGGGCAAGATTTTCTCACAAAATCTCTTTTTTTAAAGGAACAAGTGATTTTGCAAAGGGGGTTGTGGAATGGGGGTAGGGGACAGATTCTCTTACAAAAACACCCTTTCACAGATTATTTTCTCGCACTAATTTTTAACTTTGCAGCATCCTTTAAATTTATGAACCCTGAAAAAAACTTAATGAAAATTGGAGAAGGAAATCTTTGGAACTTTGCACAGTCCAGGTTATAAAAAAGTATATGATTCACTGGAGTGTTCAAACATTTCATTGGTTTCTGCTAATCAAGGTGTCATATTTAAAACTACTAAAACATGATCAAATATTCATGTACAAAAAAGGTTGTAACAGAGACCATTCTGGGTACTAGAAACAGAAATAAGGTGAGACCAGACATGTAAACCATGCACCACTATTTATGTCAAGGCTTGTTTGCAGGGAAATAGGAATAATGTTAAAATGTATTAAGTAATTAGTTGTGCTTAACTGATGTATAGCCATAGTTCCATTTTCAACCTTTATATATTTTTTTTACAAAAGATAATGAACCATTATAAACTCGATCTAAGGTTTTTCTTATGTGAAAATTTTGAGATTATAATTTTCAAAACATACATTCTTTTAAAAACCATGTATTTTATATTATACTGTATTACATTAGCCAATATGATCAAATAAGTTTAATTATTAAAACAATGTAGGTTCAACATTTTAAGTGAGTATGAAACCTATAGTGGCCTAACATTAACGGGTCTAAATATTGGCTGTTTCCTGTGGTATCATGGGCATACACTAATGGGAAATGTTTTTCCACCTTTGTGTATGAAACACAGAGCACTGACTAAATAAATAATAAACATTACATTGACACATAATCAACTAGCTATATTAAGGTTAACATAGACTTGTTTAGGTGGAGCCTGGCTACCGACTGTCATGGCCACCTCTGCATCAAGCTCCTCCAGCCCGTGGAGAGAAAAGATTGGCCAACCACATTCCTCTGCATGCCCTGCCATCCGTATTGAGTGATCTCGCTAGCGGAGGAGGTGCGACAGCAGATCCAGAGATGCCCTCAGGTCTAGCCCGGGTAGCCTGTTTTCTCCAGTTCCTTGCTGCGGCCTATGTGGCTGATTGAGACTGGCTGATTGCATGCAGGATGCCACACATGGTGTCTCATGGCCCAGTGTAGATCCACCTACTTCTCTTGCAGCCTCAGCTACGACCTGGTGTTGGCACGTGCACAATGCATGTGTTATCATTGTGAGAGGAGAGGGATTGCCTTGGAGGGTGGTGCCGCAGCCAGAGCCACTCTTGTCTACCCTTAATGACCCACCATGACCTGCGACGCCCTGCAGTGGCCTGTGAGGCCTATTCTCTTCGAAGGGTGAAGCTAGAGCAGCCTTCTTGTCAGTGCCCCCACTGCATCGTTGATGATTTCTGGATCCCCACGTGGGCCCTGCAGACAGCTGTGATCCCCCAAGGTGAGAGAGGGAAAGAATTAGGGGCACCACGTGGACAGCTTCAATTGGGCTGTAAAATCCTGTGCAGGGGCCACTGGCTGCAGAGAGGAACACCATTGTGTGCACCCTCCACTGACCCTGATGCCTCGTAAGATGGACCCTCCACTTATGGATTCTCTTGACAGCCTACCTTCTATGTCCTAGCCCTGTGAGGGGTCTCACTATTCATCAGCACTGCCTCTTTTCTACCTAGCCTGTAACTGTCCGTGCTTGGTCATGTGCTATGTCCTGGCTTGAAGTACTACACTACCTCACAGCCCCCCTTCCTTTACTGTGTGGGCTCTTCTGGCAAACCTCCAAGCCCTTGTCTTGTATTGAAACACCGCCCACCTTCCCTATGGGCTGACTGATAACCATAGCTAGTGGTAACGCCACCCGACAGATGCTGTTTATGGAGGTTGAAGGGTGGTTTGAGGCAATCCTCATGCAGCGCCACATCGCAACCCCCAGACGCATCCATGGACCTTATCCGCAAGGAAATTTCAGCGCTTGAGGCATAGCTTTGGTCCATAGATGGGAAGATCCTGGACTTCACTCTGGATATGAAGACCCTACAGGCGGACAAGAGTACCTTTCCTTCTAGAATGGTAGATGACCTAGACGAACGGATGACTCTTATTAAGGAGCATCTGGACAGCTTCACCTTGTGGGGCCTGGCCATTTGGCATCTCAAACAGAAAGTTGTTGACTTGGAGGACGGGGCACAATGGAATAATATCAGATTTTATGACATTCCTGAAAAATTTGAGACGAAAAATTATGTGGGGCCCTCCTGCTAGAGTTGCTCTCATGCTTAGTTCGGCTCACTTTCACCCACCACCAGGAGATCCAAAGGGCACATAGAATCTGCTCCAGGGTATTGCCTTTAAAAAACCAGGCGAGGACGTATCCAATTCTAGCTTGCTTTCTCCGATATTAACAGGGCTGCCAGATTCTGTCCTCGGCCATTGGCCCATGGACTGTAAAATCTGGATGACTATAACAATGCTGATTACCGCAGACTATTTAGTGGAAGCCTATGCCAAATGGAACACATTTCTGCAACTCTGACCATGTTGTCAAAAGTGAGACATTAAATATTGCCTCCTGGAACCTGCCATAAAGTGGAAAACCATGGACGGTAGCTCTAAAGAATATTCTGAGCTGGACAAAATAGCATGTTTTTTACATTGTCTGGATGAGCAATGTATGGACACTGACCTACCACCTCCCATAAGCATGCTTCTGTCCTTCCCTCTGTGTGACCAACCTTATTGATGGGTGGGCCGTGCCCTGGATAGGCGCTTTAAGAAGCCTTCCAATAAGGAGCCAGCAATGCAATATATGGAAGATCTCACGCATGATGCTGCCAGAGGTAAATCGAGATCTCCTTTGAAGCTGCCTCCCTCCACATCCTGGGTGTTACGGCCAGACCATCCTGGCAGCCTGGCTTATTGAAGTGCTCCACTGGTTGACCTCAATATCCATATCCTGACTCCTTGGTTGCTTGTTGCTTGCTTGTGTATGCTTGCCAATTTATAGGTTCCTTGGGATGGGTGGTCAGGGTCATGGGGTGTTCCACCTGCTGTTTTTCCCTGAGCCCCAGATGAGAGCCTTACTTATTCACATCCCTTTATTTTCCTATGCTATTCTACCCTACCCCCTCCAATCCCTCATGTGCCCTTCAGATATCATCTGTCAGTAGGTGCAGCCACCTCCATCTGGAGCCGGGCTCAGAGCAGAGGTTTAGACCCACCGACAAAAGGCTCTCCCATCGGGGCATGATTCACCCCACCTGATACTAGCTCCCCTACTGGTGATGCCTCCTACTGCATGCATCCCACACAAATTGTGATCCCTTCGATACTCATCCTAGCCCGAGGACTGTCAACATCCTGACGTTCCCCGTTTCTTCCCCTCTCACTTGCCACTACTTGCCTCCTTTACCCATTGCCCCCACGTCAGAGGACATCCTCCCTGTTGCAAATACTTTCCATTAATGTGAAAGTATTGAGGAGCTACTGTAAGTGGAAGAAAATTCTTACCTAGCGGACATAACCCTCCTCTAAGAGACCAACTTATGCCATATAGAAGCAGTTAAACTCAGAAGAGACTGAGTGGAACATGCCCTGTACAGCAGTTTTCCCCCTCGATTTCTCAGGTGGAATAGGGTTCATACATCTGTTTTTTCCGGAAATGTGGTATAGCGATCTTGGTGCATTAGACTTCTCTGTGTCAGGATCTACATACATGGGCAGATGCTGATGCCGCTACTTGTGGTGGGTTCGATCTATGCCTCGACCAGGAACAAAGAGCTTTGTCTTCTATTCTCAACAGTGTACAAAAAGAGATGAGGACATCCCATTAAGCCTTCAGGGGCGAATTGTATCTTGCCCCAGATGTCCGGGTTTGGTGGCTTAGTGGACTAATGTGTCCACTGCAGGGGCCTGTGTTTGACCTCATGGGCCCAGGTTCAAATTCTGGTGGGTCCCTCATATTTTCATCCATCTGAGGTCAGTAAAATGCGTACTATTGAGTTGAGTAACAATTAACTTTTGTTATTCAGCGCCAAGATACCCTCTGGGTGAACGTGTACATTATAAATACAAATTTACGGTTATGTTATGTAATTATGGGCAGGGAAGGCCCCTTGAACATGGAACATGACCAAGACTGTGCCCTCCTAAGAGATGATCATGGTCTGTTTGACATGTGGCATCTTTTCCACCCAGGTCCACTACTCCCACTCCTGACTGGGCTCCTTCCTTGTGATGCAAGCAGTGGTCACCCATACTCATTACAGTGTCATTTTTGATCCAGCGCTTGTTGAACAGCCCCCATAGGTCTCTTGGCAGACTGGAACATTTCCCATTGCCACAGAAATCCATGGCACCTAAAAGTTGGCCCTTGAAAACAATGCTGAGTCAGACCGTTAGACAGCCCTGGAACTGTAAATTGTCTCCATGATGAAGCTTGATCTCCAAAGCCCTGCGGCTGCCTCCTGATGAAAACTAGAATGGGCAAAAATATAGCAGAACTCTTTATCTACTACTAAAGCTGAATACATGCTATACTTCTTACAATTCTGACATTACAAGCTCTGTGAAAAGACGGGTCGCTTACTTGCTGAACAACTGTGGCAAAGGGAAACCTAGGTAGCTAATCCAAGCATTGAGGAACATGGGAACAGGCTAGTGACAGCCCTGCAAGAAATCGCTGCAACCTTTGCAGAATACTACCCAGGCCTCTATAGCTTGGAGGTGGGGACGATACCAGTGCGGAAGATAATTTCTTTGCGGACACATGACTATGATCCCTCAATGGCCCTTCTAATGGGAGTAATAAAGAAAGACAAAATATTGCAGGCTTTTACCAGTCTCCCTTATAACAAAGCACCAGGGGAAGATGGTGTCTTGTTCCGCCTTTCAGATAATACAGAATCTCCTACACGGTGGCTCAAACGCGGGGAAGCAAGAGACATAATACACAAAAACCCCTTTAGAAAAGGGATTTATTTTACACAATGCAAAGACTCTCTTTTTAGAATAAGGCTTTGGTTTTTTATTTATACAATGCTCTCTAACAGAAAGGTTTTCCTAGATGCCAAAATGAATCACATTCATATACACATAGATATATATATATTTGCAGGCAATAATAATAACACCCTTGATAAATACAACAGTTAAATGCATGAATAAAACCAGAAGCAAATAATATGAGATAAACCTCAAGCAGATATATTGGACGTCCTACAATAGAAATATACACCAGATACATCAAGTTATTACTTTGGATGTGCACTCTGACTCATTTACACATCACAAAGAAAACACCTCAAATGATCACAGCCACTGGCCATACATCACAATGGCAATAATCAAAACTCAACACTTCACCTGGTGCAAACACTGCATCTTAGAGCACTCCTGACTGGGGGATTTACCAGCCAGGGATAAGAGCCTCAGCAACCAAGGATCCACTTTACCAAAATAGACTTGTCCATTCTCAATCAGATTCCAAAATACCGGTTTCTAAGTCAACAACCCTCAGCTTTATAATCTCAAAACACACACTAGAAGGTTTGAGAGTCTTCCTCCCCACAGAAGGAAACTTACTGGAACTGGCCAGCTTCCAAGCAAGCATACCATGGCAGAAAGGAGTTCCTATGTCCCCTCTACATTCTCACATGTTCCAGCCTTTTTCTTGACGAAGCTCACGAAAGTCTTCCATGGTACATTAAATAATCTCTCACAAAAACAATCCTTGAACGTGATTAACCCAAACAACTTGCAAGACTGGCTGTGCGCACAGAAAACACCTCCAACAAGGCAGAGTCAAAATTCAGGATGACATGAGGCCATGTCAAAGCCAATAGTAAGAAATTAATAATTCTTCCCATTGTACAACACAGTGCACATTTGTGCACCAATGCTTATAACATCACAATCAATCAATCAAACAGAACATTTGTAAAGTTCACTACTCACTAGTGAGGGTCTCAAGGCGCTGGGGAGGGTGCTGCTACTGCTCCAATAGCCAGTCCGGGGACCAGTCCACTCCAACCACCTCCGAACCAACACCCCCCTCTAACAACCTTTGCGCCTGGAACCCAATCACCACTGAAGACACCATCCGCCTGATGAACTCCATCCAATCAGGATCGCCAACCGACCCATGTCCCCACCACATTTTCAACAAAGCAGACTCCATCATCGCACCCCATCTCCGAGACGTCATCAACTGCTCCCTCAACTCCGCTACCTTCCCGGAAAGCTGGAAACATGCCGAACTCAGCGCCCTGCTGAAGAAACCCACAGCAGACCCCACCAAACTCAAAAACTACCGCCCCATATCGCTCCTCCCAATCCCTGCCAAAGTTATTGAGAAAGCTGTCAACAATCAGCTCGCCGCCTTCCTCGAAGCCAACAAATCCTTCGACCCCTCACAGTCCGGCTTCCGAGCCAAACACAGCACCGAAACCGCACTCATCGCGGCAACAGACGACATCCGAACTCTACTGGACAACGGAGAAACAGCTGCCCTCATCCTACTTGACCTCTCCGCAGCCTTCGACACAGTCTGTCATAGCACTCTAATACAACGCCTCAGCAACATCGGTATACAAGGAAAAGCATTGGACTGGATCATCTCGTTCCTCGCCGGAAGAACCCAGAGAGTCCGCCTCCCCCCTTTTAGATCAGAGGCCACCGAAGTCATATGCGGCGTACCACAAGGATCATCACTCAGTCCCATCCTCTTCAACGTATACATGAGTCCCCTCGCATCCATCGCGCGCCAACACAACCTCAACATCATCTCCTACGCAGACGACACCCAGCTAATCCTCTCCCTCACCAAAGACCCAAACACCGCCAAAACCAACTTACACGAAGGAATGAAAGAAGTAGCCGAGTGGATGAAGAACAGCCGTCTAAAACTGAACTCGTACAAAACGGAAGTCCTCATCTTAGGATCATCCCCCTCCGCCTGGTACAACTCTTGGTGGCCACCAGCCCTGGGAACCGCACCCATACCTACGGACCACGCACGTAACTTGGGCGTCATCCTGGACTCTTCCCTCTCGATGACCAAACCAGTCAACGCCGTCTCATCCTCATGCTTCAACATCCTACGCATGCTCAAAAAAATCTTCCGCTGGATCCCCACCGAAACAAGAAAGACAGTCACCCACGCACTGGTCACAAGCCGACTGGACTACGGAAACACCCTCTACGCCGGAACCACAGCCAAACTACAGAAAAAACTCCAACGCATCCAAAACGCCTCAGCTAGACTCATACTGGACATCCCCCGTCAAGCTCACATTTCCGGTCACCTGAAAGACCTCCACTGGCTCCCCGTCAACAAGAGAATAACGTTCCGTCTCCTCACCCACGCACACAAAGCCCTCTACAACCTAAGACCCGAATGCCTCAACACACGACTGTCCTTCTACACCCCCACCCGCCAACTACGATCATCCATTCAAGCCCTCGCAGCAATTCCGCGCATCCATAGATCCACCATGGGGGGAAGAACCTTCTCCTCCTTAGCGGCCAAAACCTGGAACTCTCTCCCCACCCACCTCCGCCTTGTACAGAACCACCTCTCCTTCAGAAAGCAACTTAAAACTTGGATATTCGATAAATAAAGTACCCCCCCTCCCCCAAGCGCCTTGAGACCCTCTGGGTGAGTAGTGCGCTATACAAATTTTGAACTTGAACTTGAATTAATACACCATAAAAGAGACTCCACACAGGATTATATAAACAATATATATATTTATGGTACATTGCATATAAACAAGACCAAACCAAAATGAATCATAAATAGTGTGCATATTATGCAAATACTGAGATAGTACTTATTATCCTGGACAATGCAAGAATCAAAACGACATCCATCAGAACATCAGTCCATAAAATGCCAGTGTAAGCTAGGAAAAAGCACATGAATTGGGATTGCAAAATAACACCAGAAACACATAGGGTGCAGCGCAACTGCATTTCTATTACACTTTATATGGTTATTAGACATACCATGTAGGGCACAGGAGCACCTGCATGCCTACTAAATGTACTACGGTAATTCACAACTAAGTTTCTGAATGTGACCGGTTTTTAGTGACAAGCGGGGGTCTCAATCGAGGTTTCACCCCATGATGACACCACTGGTCAACTGCCCCCAAAGAAAGTCCCAAGAAGGGGGGAACACAAACTGTAGAATCAGCTGTGAGCCCTCTCTGTGTACCCCGCATGCAGAGTATTCAAATTGCAGCTTCCTGCAAGGGAGTGGCGCAACTATAGCTGCTCCATTTCTATTTCCCCTCCCCTTGGCCCCTCGGTTATGGCTTAATGGAATCCACATAGATCCCAAAAAAAACGGGAGAGGGCACGCAAAAGGTCCCCTGGAGAGCACTGGGGGCACAAAGAGCAGGCAGGCAGCTGGCCAGCACATAAGGGCAGTTTGCAAAGTGCTAGTCTCACCTGCAGCCCACAATCAGTAGGCAGCAAGCCAATACAGCAAAGCAAGTAGTCCAAATTGCGGCTTCTCCTGGCAACACAGCAGTCATTTAGAGCCAGCAGCGTCTGGTTAAAAGTTCCACACAGTGTCTAAAAACATGGGGACCAATGTATTATAAAAGAGGACTTTAAGGCTAGGCAAGTAGTTTTAAGTGCCGAGTTAAAGAGGCAGTAAACAGCATATACAGGCCTGGCGGTGGCAAGCCTGAAAAAGGTTAGAAAGGCTACCTCTGTGGGTGGCAGAAGCAGTGCTGCAAGCCCACTAGTAGCATTTAATTTACAGGCCCTCGGTATATGGGATACCACTTTACAAGGGACATACAAGTAAATCAAATATGTCAAACTGGTATAAACTAATCATACTATGTTTAGAAGAGAGAGCACATTAGTGCTGATTAGCAGTGGTAAAGTGCCTGGAGTCCCAAAGCCAACAGAACAATGGTAAAAAAAATAAGCAGAGCAAGCAGAAATTTGTGGATAACCCTACAAAAAGGGCCATGTTCAACAACTAGTCTTTGGGGGCTGCCTCTCACCGTGTGGCACACCTCTAGACAAAAACATGCATAAACATGCTACTCTTCTCTCACACTCATCTAGACAAAAGCACACCTGAAAGCAGCAACAATGTGTAAGATATTGCGCACACAGGACCAGATTTACTTAGATTTTGCATTAGGATTGCACCACTTTAGGGGTGCAGTCCCGACACAGTAACATTTTGGCATTTACTAAGCCATGAAAAGTAGATTTGCGTGGCTTTACGTGGTTTAGTAAATACGTAGTAAGACAGCGATGGCACTGTTTTGCATTACTTTGTGTTACGTAGGAGTTACATGGGGGACCATGGGCGTTCCTGTACATCCACCCATGCATGTAGATGCAAATGCAGATTCATAAAGACTTGCAAACCTGGTCTTGCACCAATATGGTTCACCTATCTGACAGATGCGTAACGAGGAGAAATCTCTTATTTTCTCCTCATTACTTCAACTTTCCATGTGTGCTGCATTCTGCAGCAAACATAGAGAGAGGGCAATACCGCTAAGGATTGTTTTTGTGCAGGAAATAAATCCCTTCCTACACCAAAACAATACTGTCCATAGCGCAGGCCTTTGCACTATTTTACAAGGGTGTCTCTGTTAGCACCAGGAAGCCATAAACGTGCCATGGACCTGAATGGTGCTGTATCTTGGTAAATATGCTGCTGTTCAGCTATCTTTTGTCCACATAATGCACCATAGCATCTTCCCAAGCTGTGTTGCATTGTGTGAACTATTAGTAAATATGCCCAACTGTTTTTTTTATTTAAGTCGGCGATTGCGGGGGGGGGGGGGGGGTCACTGAAACTCATTTTTGGAGATATTTCTCAACACACTTTGATCCAGAGCAAGCAAGAGAGAAAAACGGACGTGTGTAAGGAAGAAAAGCTCTGACAAATGAAAAATGGAGAAAGCAGGGATTTAAAAGACTCTGCGAGGGTGGGGTAAAGAGGAATGGAGTATACAACGCTGGATTACAGATGCATGAGGAAGCACCAAGACTAGCAGCCTTGGTATTAACCCTGGCACCAGATAGTGCTAAAAGCAGGCTTCTGAGCAAAACTTTGGGCAAGACGTCTTAGGGGCATGTTAGCAAGAACCTCGTTAAAATTATCGCCGTTTTAGCGGCAGGAAACTGCCACTAAAACGGCGATAATGGCCTTGCTAATATGCGTTATAGAAATCCAATAGAAGCCCAGGTTAGATGTGCAGGACATATTAGCAAGCCCATTATCGCCGTTTTAGAGGCATTTTCCTGCCGATAAAACTGCGATAATTTTAACGACGTTCTTGCTAATATGCCCCTTCTCAGGTCTGATTCCAAATGCTTTCCACACATCCACATGCCCTTCCAACAGCATGCCTGCTCCGGCTTGCTTCAAAATAGATAACATTGAGCACTACAAGACGTCAACATGGCAGCATCCTACTGTAGAAATGTAAAGTAACAGAAGCTGGAGCCCCAAGTCCACACCCTGTGATCCAGGGGTGGCTCCTTATTTCTGTGCACAATCAGCTGTCGGCAAGTCCTTCTTTGCTTTCAGTGGCATGTGTAGGGAAGTAGGAGTTAAAACAACTCATTGCTTCAATGGGTGCTTTCCAGGGTCACTGGGGAAGACAGGAAGGGGGAGATGAGTTATCCAGATGTCATTTGCCTTTAAAGGAGTGTTTCTTTCACATGGTGAACAGCAATAGCAGGGTAAGATTTGGGAGCGGCCTTGCACAGATCTCAAAATATAGCACAAATGGGAGAAGATTTTCACGTGTAAGGGACAAATTGCCTCCCTGACAGGGGTACCACACCTTTCTCAATATACCAAGATGTCACTTGGAAAGAGAAGAAATAACAACTGACAAGGAGCAAAGAGGAGACACAGAAGTAGAGCATTATACTGGAGTAGGGGACACCATTGTCAGGGACAAAAGGACATGCTAATGTGTGGGTGACTAAGGCTGCAGAACAAACAATTTTGAAAAGATGGGAGGACAGCGTGGTTAAACGTGTGCCAGGAAGGAACAGGACATTTAAGTGCATCGTGCCGTTAATTATGCTTGATGACAGCACTTTTCTGAGCAGGAACAGAGGCAGCAGGTGAGAGGAGAGCGCGGAGACCGATATTTATGCAGACATGCACTTTGTAGGAAGAACGCAAATAAATAGCATACTTAATATGTAAATACAGGAAGCTGGGAGATCAGCCAGGCAAAGTAGATGAACCACTGGAGGGGCTGTCACAGTGATGGTAAAACACAGCCAAGAAGGGTGCATACAGCATTTGTCTTGCATTGTGGAGTGACAATAGTACAGGATTGTTCAGTAACCAATCACTGGACGCACTCTGGCACCCGTAGTGGTCACAAAAGTCTAATAATGTCACTGATTGATACACTGCAGATCTGTGGTGAGTACAGCACTGACGGTGTTGCTGTGTAGCAATGCCAGTGAATCGTGATGGATTGTTATGTAACAGTAGCAATGAATATCTACCATCTCGTGGTGTTCACAGCAGCTGTGCGCTGTGGGATTGCTGTGTTTCAGTTCCTAGGATGCACTCTGGTGATCACAACAAAGCTGGTATTGCTGTATAACAGTAACAGTGTCACCATCGGGCTTGTCTGGAGGTCACTGGAATATTTGTGCAACAATGTAAGTGATGCCCTCGCGTCATGGACACAACTGTTCTGAGCGTTTCACTTTGACTCAAGTGGTGGTTAAAATAGTGAAGGGTTGTTGCCTAAAAATGTAAGCCAAGTGGTGGTAACAGACGCGGACTGACATTTTCTCTTCTATGCCAAGTAACACTACGTAGAAATACCCAGTACACCAATAGTGCCACACAAAATATGCAGGTGATGAAGTAATATTCAGGCACATTGGCACGTGTGATGGGGAGAGGATCACGTTCTGGATTATATTTGGATATATTTGCATTGTCCTGGTAACAATGGGATACATTGACAGAATTGACAGAAGCACTAGTGAATCTGAAGGGCACACGGGAGAATGAGAGCAATGATGTGAAGACTGGCAGGGGTCACAGGATTGTTTTTTTTGCTTTTCATGGGTACGCTGTGGGAAGTGTAGAGGAGGACGAGTCACTTGTCCTAGTCACTTTGGCTCAGCTTGAGGTTCTCTTTGATCCCGGAGTCAAAACAAGCAGAGCCGAGGCTTCTGACTGCCTTCCATACGTTAACCTGACGCGCCAAGACGAAGGCCCAGATTTACCAACATTTTGCACTGGGTGTGATGCAAACCTGTGCAAAAAGGTTGTTTTGGATTTACTTTCTAGAACAAAACTTGTCTTGCACTGGAACATTCCCTTAAAATAACGTAAATGTATTACTTTGCAACAAGGGGGCTTTCCTTGGGTGGTACATGGAGGTTCCCATGCAGCCAATTGTGTTTTTTGGCACAACACCCTAATTACTAATAATAGTAGAGTTTGCACCAAAAAATAGCACCTCTTTGAAGAAGGCGATAAAAAAGGGGAAATTATTTTATTTCTCCTAACCTTTACCACTTTGCATGTGAATTGCAATTGTAACTATTTCATTTCACTAAGCCTCCTTTTTCTTAATCATCGAATAAATTAGAATCTTCAAATACATGAGTTCATGATGTGAGCTGTATAAACACCTCATATTTCATTCAATAGACGATAATCATGCCTGTTATAATGTGAAGGCCACATATTGGATGCACATGACACATGACTTGCTCTTAGTTGACTAGTGGTATTGTGGCTAGGTTTGAGGGAGGGATGTTTTTAAGTTCATTTTATAAACTATCAGTTTTAATAAATAACTCTTAATACAGTGATTCCATCTGATGTTCAAAGATAAAACACATCCACATGTTAAAAATTACCCTGCTTTGTATTGTATTTTGAAGAAAAGTTGTTATATTTTTTATGAGTTTATTGCATGATATAAACGCAACAAGGCTCGGCTCGTGAACACGTCTCTGAGCCAAGCTGGGACCGTGGCTCAGTTCTGGCTCTGCCCTTCGTGTACATTTGTTGGCTTGCCCATCTCTGGGGAAGTGGCAGGCACTGTGGGCAGGAACACAGCCCCTCCCCCAAGTGACATCTACATTAATCAAAGGTGAGCAGACAAAGCTTCACTAGACTGGCCCGTTCCTAGCCTGGCCTGGCCTGTCCTGACCTCCGAAACCTTGGCCTAACCCTAGAACATCACCTGTGATCTCACTGACATCCTTACCCTGCTTTGAGCAGGTGGAAAATGTCAGTGAAATAGACTCCAGAATCTTGGAAAACATATGTTTGGACTTGGGATTCCGGATCCGAGTGGTTATTCTGTATTCAAGTAGCAAAACTCATATTTGCTGAACCACAATAAGGCTAACATTTGATATGGGTCATAGGCCTTCACAACAAGTCGCCGGGTAATTGCTGTGATAGTTATAGCACCTAGTGATATCTAATTGAGGTAAGTCAGAATTTATCTGGTGTGATAAATGCTACTCAATTACTTTTTTCTCACTTCTACTGTGGCTTTTACCTGGAACACTGCTCTCCGACTCTGTTGCCAAGCTCCCAGGCTGCCTGCCACGCCACCACTGCAGCCGGGCTGCAATCCTCGACCCCTGGTGGGACTCGCTGTCCCAGGGTGCACTGGCCCTTGATCGATTGCAGCTGCCGCTGGGGGAGGTGTGGTGATTGCGCTATTTAGCGCTGCCTCAACCCCACAGCGCGCAACCCGCGCGGCCCTCAGGGCGAAGCCCGAGCCAAAAGCAGGCCCGTGTGACCCCGTCCGAGACTGTTCGAGTCTGGGCCGGGCCACACCCCCTGACATTTTGTTTTATGTGAGTTGTTATGTTAGCAAGTGTGCTCTAGTCAAACTAGCGTATTGATGTCCCTGAGTGAGGTATTGTGGGCTTGTTTGTTTGTTTGAGTAAATCACCGTGATCAAAACATCGAAGTCTATTGGGGAGCACGTAGGCACTATTTTTAATGAGCTTATATATTATTTGTAACCTGGTAAGGGAGGCCCCTAAAACCAACAAGTATGGGGGGAAAGATACTCCCCCGCCCACAAGGCCAAACACCAGGCATAGAGCTCTTGTGCATACTCCAATTGTTAAACCCACAGCGATTGATAAAATGCTAAGGCAAGCAATATGAGCGGTCTCTAGTGAAATTGAACGCACTGAGAGACGTCTCTCCTTAACACTAAAGCTACCAAGAACTACTCCATCTATGGAGTCAGTAGCTTCCTGTTCTTCTCAAATAACAGATTTCCCATCCATCTTAGACTTATCGCTTGTACAAGTAAGTACAGTGCAGGAGCCCCCCAGCAAAACAACTGCGGGTGGAGGTGGAAAAATGAAAGGTGATCACAGGAAACAAAAAGCACACAAGGGAGGGAAACAAGGGAACCACACTCCTGGGGCGGTGTCTAACCACTTGCAGCTGGGTAATACGGTTGGCGTTAGTAGTAATGAAGTAATGGAGCCACCAATTTGGGTTTCTAATTTGATAAAGGAACTAAAATCTCACCTTGAACACCTCATATGTTCTGAGCTCGCTGCTGCACTCAGCTGTATTGATAAATTATCTTCATTGGTAGATTCCTGGGGAAGCAAGCTCGATACTGTTTTGAATACTATGCAACCTAATAAACCTCAGGCCCACGCCACCGCACTGCAACAAATCCCTGTGACCCCATTTACCCTAACTGTGCCATTTCTCCCAGATGAGCAAGAGCTACCAGCCCAAACGATCACATCTAAGGGGCCTATTCACCCACCTCAAGAACCTCAGGGTCCATTTCCTCCCTAACAAAGAGCGACATATGCTGCACTCATTACCCCAGGCTCGAGGGCTACGGTAACTACTTTGGACTGCCCACCAGAGCATTACCACTCTAGAAAGGGCAATGGAGATAACAAGAACCTACACCGACCCAATCTAAGGGAAACTAATGCCACTCTCCATGTATAGACCTGCCTCCAGCCTCTACTCCGTATGTGGTTATAGTAGCTGGAGTACCGGAGTTGGAAACAGGTCGTGTGGAACTTTACCCAGAACTAAAGAATAAAACCATTCACTGGTTAGATAAAAGCAGACCACTACCACCCCAGATCCACAGCGAAATCCTATTCGCACGTAGGGTGAGTTGGCTAGGGCAGAGGCAGAAAGAAATTATGGAAGATTGTGTTTTGATTAATTTCAGGGACAGTCGGGCAGTTCAACATATTCTTGAGTGGGGACACCATAGGGCAACCAGTGGCATCCAGACACTTCCCTTTGGCTACTTTTATCCCCCTATCCCCTTACTTGCGAGAATGGGAAGTGTGTTTAAAAAGTGGGGAATGATAGCTCAGACAGGCAATTCATCAAACATGGGCTGGGGCTCTGAAATTAACTCACCATTCAACATTCCTGTCACCAACCTATATAGTTCTCTAGATCAGGTGGACTGACTAAATAACTATGCTGAACGCCAAACTTCCATGGATAAACAGCCAGTCGAGTCCCATAACTGTGAAATAATTGAACTTTCCGACCAACATACCATGGGAACCAAGATGCCCAACTGGTGGCTAGTATTTTAGGAGTCATTGATGGAACATCCGACGTTCTTCCTTGTTCCAGAGAGGGGTGGGTGGGGACCCGATATTTAGTACCACATCAACAGGAGGAACTTTTGTCCTCGTAATTCGCAAAGATATTAAATACGCAGTGCACTAAGCTCTTATCCTGGAACATAGCTGGTTTAATATAAAAAATGAATCTCCTGGATTGGGGAGATTTCATAGATACCCAGGAGCTATGTCTCTTCCAGGAAACATGGGCAACAACACCATCGTACAGAGTAGGTTATGTCGCCTACTGCATACCAGCCACCCAGGGGCCCAGGGGGAGACCCTCAGGAGGCCTATGTATTTGGATTGGTATCCATCTGGGATGCACCATAAAGATGGTAGACACCGCCTACCCTGATATCTTGTGTATTCTTCTTTCTTCAGACACTCCTCCCTAAGCTAGCCATTATTAACATTTACTCACGTCCAGTGAGATATGTATAAACCTCGCAGACCTTAGATTGTTTGGCCTCCTTTCTTTCTACATTACCTGAGTCAGTACATGTAATCTTTGGGGGAGACTTCTATTGTAATTTCGAACCTCTCAATGGCATATCCTTCTCCATAACTAGTGAGGAAGATTCGGTTTTGGGAATTCCAGAATGTAACATCTATTCGACTAGGGGGTGGGCCCCCTTGTCCTTCAAATGAACACGCTTACACTCACTCCCTCGCTTAGGGCGTGTAATGGTCGCTTCCCTTCTGATAGTCGGGTAATCCCACCTTTGAAAAAATGGGACAGGCAACCACAATCGATTATATTCTGGTAGACGTTGAGCTGTGACACAGGTCTAAGAATTTTTGGGCCCAGCCACTCTGGGAAAGTGACCATAATCCATTGGTCCTAGCTTTAGAGTGGTTTCAGCTTAAAGATGCTCAGGGAACACCGGAACGATGTCCCCCAAATTTTATTGCAATTGAAGGTGGCAGAAGAGTACGCTGTGGAACATTTGTACAATCAATTGAAAACATGTCTTTCATGTATGAACAAATCATTCCTGTTGGAACCTAAATATGTCAGGTAACCTAGGGTAGCCTGGCCTAGGGTAAGACACTATCACTAGAGGCACATGTGTAAAGGTTGCAGAACCACCCAACAGTAAATCAGCGCAATTTCACTCAAAAATGACGCTACACCAATGTTTGAAAAAATACGTGCTTGTTTATGAAAATATTCTTTGCTCTTTTTGTCCTTAGATATCACAGCTTAGCACTTTACAGTTTGACATGTAAATAATAATAATACTTTTCCAGTTGCTAAATTATATCGTTACCCCACTTCAACAATACATCACATTGGACTTCAAAATTGGTTAGACTTGACTTTTGTACAGAGTTTTTATACTTTTACTCCCTGGCTACTGCTAACCACCAAGGGAAAGTTCACAAACAGTGAAGATTGACAGTGGTTATATTAAATTTACATATGCGCTTGAAACCCCTGCAAGGACCTTACATTTTCTAGTCAAGGGTTACTTTTTACACCACTTTTATAGTTAGCTCTACCCCCTTTTGATTTGGGGTTCAGTGGCTGTTCTTTCCTGGCATTGAACTCGTCAAGGTTTACTTCTATGGGTCAATAATCAGTTAATAGCTCCCAGTCAGGGGGGACAATGAACTGTAGTACTGGATCACGTGCTTATGCACCAAGTTTAACTTTCCCTCAAACCGGAAGACTTCCTTTGAAGTACCACTCCCCAATCCCTTAGGTTGATCAGCCTTCCCCTCTTCCCACACGCTCCTTACTTTCCGGTAGTGACTTTGAAGGCCGAAGTCTCAGTGGGCAGAGCCGTCAAGAGGGCTCCACCGAGCTACCAGACGGCAGCAGTTGAATCCGCTACTTCCCGCCCAGCCAGCTGCTCAATCTCGGTGCTGGCGCGGGGAGGACCGGTAATGGCACTTCCCCTCTCCTGAGGGACGACTGTGTGCCTTCCGCCTACTCAGCCTCACGACCTCCGGGCTGGGGCAGACAGGGGCTCGCCTCCGCAGACAGGAGCCGCTCCGAACTGCTTCCTCGGTGCCGGCCGACTCCACTCTCAGAGCCAGACAGCTCCACTGGGCATGCGCAGTGAATCAGTGTCTCAATCACAGAGACCGCTCCGTCGACCTAGCTCAGCGTAGTGATTCTGCAATGGGCCTGCTCGGTCCTAGGCCCCTCCTGAGGTGATAACCCGGCTCAGTCAGGAATATGCGCAGTAGCGCAGAATTTCGAACACTTTGCCCCCTTCTCACGGACCTTCAGTGGCGCTGACACGGAGCGCGATCGGTGCCCCGGCAGTCCCG
Source organism: Lissotriton vulgaris (assembly GCF_964263255.1). Classification (NCBI taxonomy): domain Eukaryota; kingdom Metazoa; phylum Chordata; class Amphibia; order Caudata; family Salamandridae; genus Lissotriton; species Lissotriton vulgaris. The sequence goes on along the minus strand of NC_141687.1, from coordinate 1,089,846,242 downwards.
CTCACAGTGGGAACAAAGGGAAGCTGCTCAGGCCCAATAGATCCTAACTCCACACTTCACTACCTCACAAGTCGGGAGGCTTGCCACTCGCCACAGGACCAGGCACTGGTAAGAAAGTCTCAGTGTCTTATAGGGAAGGAGCTTTCTTCTCACCCTAAAGAGGGGGGGGGGGTAAAAAGGGGGGGGATCCTTTGCGTTGGAACCCCAGATCCCCTAGTTCAGCAATAGTCCACAAACCCTCCTTACTGGACAGTTATAGGGGCCCAGGCGATCTCCTAGTTCGGTTCCCAATGCAGGGACCTTCTCAGCTCCACAGACTACTGGGATTAACCCCTTCACCTAACTGTCCAGGGTCAGCAGGATGAACTAACTCGGCTAGGTCAACAGGAATGGGGGGGTGGAAAAACCTAGACAGAGGGCTACCCTTGTAGAGCAATCCACCCTTCAGGATCCTACCCCTACCAGACCTCAGCCTTCACTCTAGCTGTTCCTCACTGGCAAGACAAAATGGCTGTCCAGCATTCCGCCTTTTATAGGCTGACCCTCAGAGGTCCAGAAGGGACCAGAAGGTTCTGGAATGCCCTATTCTACCCTATGGGACAGGTTCTAGGTTTGTCAGTTGTGACAGTTGGTAGCCACCATTTTGTGACTCCATAGAAATTCCTGTCAGGAAAGGCCTCTAGGCCTGAGGTGAAAAACTATGAGGGTGAAAGAACACCTATCCCCTTGACGAACACCTTAAAAAAGCTAGTGGACACAAAAATTAATAAAGGTATGTGGGGCAAAAAGGGGACAAAATAAATAATAAATTGGAGGGACTACGCAAAAAGTCAGACAGGTCTAACAATTCCCTTCTTAGAAACCACATTTGCGGTTGTTCAAAATAGTGGTGGCTCTGAATCTTATTTGACGATAGCTAAGAACCACCAAGATAAGGTTTTAAAATTCTCAGAGTTCTTCTACAACAGTAAAAACCCCAAAAAATCTCTCCCCAAAACAAAAAATCCCTGGTTTAACAAAGCGTGTAGGGAAGCTAAATCTGCTTTGACTCTAGAGATTAGGGAAAGGGATCGTATATGTATTAGGGTTGTCAGGACACACTTCAAAAAAACTCTTGCTGAAGCCAAAGCAGCATGGGATCTTGACAGATAGGAAGCAATCAAAAAAGCTTTAGATGACAGAGATATGAGAGGCTTTTGGAACTTAGTTAAAACAGGAAAATCCGAAGGCAACTCAGCTATCGCATATAATCTAGGAGAAGAAGCCTGGAGATCCCATTTTAAAGTTTTATATACAAAACCCCATGATGGAGAAATTGATGATACAGCTATAGGTTTTAATCAGATCCCTGTTAATAATACCGATACACCACTCTGCACATTGACAGAGATAACCTTGGCGCTGGCCAAAGTACTGCCAAATAAGGCACCTGGGCTAGACAGGATCCCTGGAATCTTGTTTAGAAATGACCAAGTTATATGGGCACCCTATTTATGGACCCTATTTAACGCCATCCTCCAAGGTATGGAGCTTCCACTCACTTGGGCTGGTGCAGGAATTATTCCAATTCACAAAAAAGGCTCCCCACACAACCCGGTAAACTACCGCCCAATTAGTCTTATTGATGGAACACAAAAGATTTTTGCTCGTGTACTCCTGGGATGATTACAATCCTGGATGGATGAGATGAATGTACTGACCCCTTTACAAGCTGGTTTTAGGTCTAAAGTCTCAACCATCGATCAGTTATTTAGATTGCAACTGATCTATTGGAAAACTGTAGTCTTAGAGGGTGGTAGTCTTTATTTAACCTTTGTGGACCTTAAATTTGCCTTTGACATGGGGCGGCGTGACGAGCTCTGTGGCTTACTCCATGACATGGGAGTACCGTCATATTTATGCTACTAGCTGAAGCGCCTGCATGAAGGCACCTACCAAGGATAAGACACAGCAAGAATGGAGAACTAACAGCTTCGTTCCCCGTTGAGAAGGGGGTGAGGCAGGGATGTGTGCTAGCCCCGACTCTCTTCTCCCTCTTTCTCAACGGTTTAATTAACACTCTCCTTGCTGTTAAGGACATAGATCCCCCTAGGTTGGCAAATTGTAAAATGCCAGGTTTATTGTTTGCTGACGACACCCTCCTTTTATCTAAGTAACCCATGGGTATGCAGCGGGTATTGGATGAATTTAGTTTATTTTGTAAGAAAAGGGACGTGGAGATAAATCTCCAGAAACTAAATACATGGTTTTTCACGCCATTACCAGTAACTGTCTACACCCTCGAATTGAAGGAAGGCCTTTAGAGCGAGTGTCTACCTTCGATTACCTAGGTCTTACTTTAACTGACAAGATGGATTGGGTGACTCAAGTCAAGAAAGCCAATCTAAGATTAATACAGTCCACATGGGGAATCCTAAATGTTTACAAGAGCTGTACCCAAAAAACGGCAGGCCCACCAGTAGAAATTTTTATGAACCAGGCGAGGTGAGCTTCGCTATATGGCCCTGACTTTTGTGCCACTCCCCGTCCAATGCTCTTACAGCGACAGAGAATACTTTTATTAGGCAGCTGTTGGGACTCCCAAAAATTACTCATTTAACCCCACTCAGGATGAATTTGGGAATAGGCCCCATTGCCGATCTAATTGCCGCTCGTTTACAATTTAGGCATGGAACACTTCTGTTGAGTGCATTTACTAACAAATAGAAAAGAGCCATTAAACAAGACTGTCCTGGGTGCTCCCTAACAGAGGAAACCGAACTCCACGTTATACTCTTTTGTCCTGCTTATAAGAAGACAAGGTCTAAGTGGGTTCTTCAGTTCTATAGGAATATGGGGATACGTAACTACATTGAGGTTTTAAGACTACTTAAGTATGACACGCACCCATTTATTGTAGCCGTCACCTCCAAATTTTTATTTGTGATGTGGTGCATTCGTAGAGGCTTCATAAAGAAAAATGAGCTGGCTAGTAATGCAACTCTGCCCCCCCCCCCCCTACCCCCCCACTAGACACAGTATGGCCCTAATCACCATATCTTTCCCACTTGGGGAAATTTTGTATAGCCACTTGTTCTTAAATGTTCTTATTCCTAAATAATTTTTTTATTTTTACAGATTTTTCATTTTCTATTGTCTTAAACGATTGTTTTGGCTCTAGGTAACCCCTATAGAATTTAGTATAATATCTTACTTGGCACCAATTACATTTTATATAAACTGTTATAAGCTTATAATTGTTGTCCTTTGTAACTCTTGCATCATTGAGTAATGTTTTAACTACCTGTGCTTTTATGGCTGCAAAGCCGAAATAAAGGTTTTTTGTCTAACTGACTGACTAACTTTTTTCTGGGAAATAACATGTGGACTTCGGTGCTTACCACACGGAAATCCACATTTTCTGGTAAATGTTGGTGGACTGATTCACAAAGATAAACGTATTCTTTTGTGGAGGTTTACATTTTTTTGGGGGTATTCACGTATTCACAAACTATGAGTTAATAGTAAGTTTATGACTGCAGAGAATCAGCAGTTGCGGAGAACTCTGTACTTTAAAAGATAGTTCAGGCCTATCTTTTTATGTGTGGAATTCTCATTCCGCAGTCATAAACTTACTATTAACTCATAGTTTGTGAATGCCAAAAAAGCGCAAACTTACACAATCGTTTATGTTTACCTTTTTTAATCAGGTCCAGGGTATTTTGCCTCCAAAAATATTATGCCGGTTATGACCTGCTGATATTAGTTCAAAAATCATAATGGCGAAATGTGCAGTAATAGCACTTACCACACATATCGCAGTTAACCAGCTGCTCCTAATGAGAGCCTTAGTGGTCCACCTTAGCTCCAGTTATTCATCAGACTTCCTTAAAAGATTAAAAAAACCTTCACCCACTTCCTCTTGCATGCTTTCACATTGAATCCTTCTCACCCGTATTTTTCATGGTTGGTTCTATACATGCTCTTCTAGGGATATGTCCTTATTTCTTAGTGGCTCATTTTCTGCGTTAGAGGGAATTCTGATGTAGCTGATGATGATTCTTAAATATCTGTCCCTCTTGGTGAGACTTCTTTAGAGGACCATGAATTTAAAAATGTGTAGTAGATACTAACTAAATCCAATTTTATTTTTATACCCCTATTGATTAAGTATATACAACAGCAAACAAGTGTTTGAAATGAACCTCTACTGTCTAAAGTGATAACATATTTCTGTCCACTCTTTATGCTCAAATTCCTCACCACTGTTGCGTTGCCAGACTCCTCCTATCTGGAACGGAGCAGAGCTAGACACCTATCAGCGGGATATGTCTGCCCATGATATATGCGCAGATCCTGGGCTAAGAATCTAAACTTCACTGCAGGGGTGGCTGGTATTAATGGTCGACATGGACGCTGCCCTCCCACCTTGTAGGAGAAAGAAGAAGAGGATGAAAAATAAATAACACTGGGCAGCCTAAAATGAAATTTAAGTTTGCAATTTACCATTTTATTTGATTCATTGTTTTTCGGAGGGCGGGGTGAGGGTCCGAACGAATGGCCTGTGACGGGATGATCCTGCACTTTGTCATGGGCCAGGGCCAGGTCTTGCTCGACCTGCACACATAAACTTGAAATGTGACTTCAATTAGTGGTGGGAGTGGCTATTGTTTATTGTGAGATACAGAAACCCATTTGGGCGTTCTTCGCAATGGCACAGGACGTGCCTGGAGCAGTGCCATTGAAGTAAATAGGCAGGGGCGGGGTAGGTCTATGGAGATAACGAAAGGCTGGGGGTGTCACTGGCCTATGAAACTGCTGTTGCTCATTTTGATTGGCAGGCTGGGGCCTAAGGAACAACCACGTCACAGCAGCGTGTACTGTGCTTTTACTGTTAAGTGTTGCAGGGGCGGCTGGTGACATTTGAAAGTGGTGAGGCGTAAAAGTTCTGGATCAGTGACCTGTAGCGAACAAGCTTGACTGTAGTAATGGGGTCTGAGGGGATTATTCCCCTGCAAAAAAATGAAAAAAGCTTGGGCAAATGATGCATTTTAAAGCATATTTGATCAAGCAAGAAGGTTAATAAGGCAATTGTGAAAGTGTAGTTCTTAAATCAATAAAGAGATTTCATATGATGACGTACATAGCTGCTTATTCAGTAGAGCCCGTGCCTACTTTTGATCCCAATCCAATCCTGCAGTGACAGTGATAGAGCGCGCAGGTCACCCGGGTCACAAGTTTACCAATTTTCCACGCACTGGGCCCTGGCGTGCATATGAATGACTGAGTTTGCGTGAACCGGGTGATTCTTACACGCTACTATGAGTAATTCGGGGGGTGACTCTTACACCACTTACTATTCATGTACCTGACTTACCACAGGCACATTACTCCTGACGGATCAGGAGCTAGCAGTGGATAGGTGACAAGATTCCTAAAGGAAAAAAAAACTTCTATATACCAAGTACGTTTATCCACACTTTATACTGTAAATGACCACAGCCTCCTGATGAGTTTTAAAGATTTATCAAGAAATTTCAGAATGAATATGCCAAGATGATAAGCCAAATACAAAATAACACATCAATCAGTAGAACTAATGCCACAATGTAACTATGGATTAGGGCAAGTACCATTAGAATACTTGGGAACACTACAGGGTATGAGTATTTAGAGAACACGTTATTCAGCACAAGTTTAAACTAAGGCATGGGACATGAACAGGACCTAGAATGTGTACTTAAACTAGGCTACTTATGCTATTCTTACTAGGTTCACTGCAACCATGCTAAAGGAAAGGGGAAAATTGGAACACACTAATAAAATACGACAGTTTAATAATATCCTACAGGTAGGGAGAGAAGTGGAACATTTCTAATAAACAATTGCATATAATTTGCATTCCAAGGTGATAGGGCAATATCACAGGCAAGAGTGCTTTATTAAGAAGAGAAGAAAGAGAGATAGGAAGACGTAAACCCACAGATTAATAATTACCTAATTAGGAATGAGGACTAACCCTGGCCACGGGTCAGTTTGGAAAGTCGGGGACAAGGACCCTCAAGGAATGGAATACCAGAATGCGAGCAGGTACAGCTCACGGACAGTCAGGACAGGATACCCCTCAGGTTTGGGTCAGGACTGGGCTCACCAAGGTACGACCAATACCCACAGCTTCGGATGCAACGCCTGCGTTACCCCTCTCTGCAAGTAATCCGCCAGTAACCCCGATTGGGTTTTCGAATTTCCCCAGCAAAGTGCTTCGCCAGCACTTAGGACTATTTCCACCCCTAGGAGTTTGTGGAAAGTATGGACAGAGTGCTCCGCAGCACTCTAGATTGATCACCTATAGAGTTCGTAGGGTCAGTGACAGGTCTGCTACTCGGACAAGTCGGACAATTTCTCTAAGCTACACTAGGCCAGTTATACGGTTTGGGGACCCTTAGGCCACCCACAAATGTTGCAAGTGACAGTTTCCCACATTATGATTGGTCAGGAGAGGTGATCTGGTCATTGTCAACTCCTAGAATTTCGTGTTCACATCATTATTATTAAATTTTGCATACCCGCCCCTTGGGTTCACGTTCCCAGGCATAGGAATACAGAAGACAATACAAGTGCACAGTATATAGCAACAGTGTTTCTTGGTCAAGGTAGAATACTGCATCTTCGAGATGGGTTCCCAGGCGCATCGGGCTTCAGGAGCCAGCTGGCTTGTTTTAGCTTCTGCGCAGTGGGGTTTCTCCCATGTCACGTGACAGGGTTCAGAAGAGCTTCAAGTATGGTGCAGCTCCCGTTTCCCCAGCCCCCAGAGACGCGGTACATGAAAAGTAAGCGAGAACAAATTAGAATCATACGTAAAAATGATCACACTGTATACCGTTATAGATTTTAATACACCCCTTATTTTATAATATCTATAGCATTAAAGTTTAGTGCCAAAAGACAGATAGGCTGAAGCAGCGGTGGCAAGCAGAGAGCGTGGTGAGAGACAAGCGGCCATGTTTGCAACAGTGCGCATGAGCAACATAATCCCTCCAGAATGCGAGTGCGTCACATCATGTGAGTATGACCAACGCATGCGCAGACTGGATTTCAGCAAAGCAGCCATTTCCCTAGTGCAAACATTGTTAGGATGAAAAGACACACAGGCAAGCCTCTTGGGGACACCCGCGTGTTGGGGAAAATGCTAAATAAATGACGGACAGTTGAATTAATATGATTACAAGTTAGGCGAGGTTCATGAGTGAGAGCAAGTCGCTTTACGTGCGAATCCTTGCTCCATCAATCCCCTCTTTGATGATATTTACTATCATCACTACATAGGAAACAGATGCCAACTTTCATTCTTTCATATCATGCATCTCAATTTCGATAAACTTATTGTTGAGTTTTCTTTCGGCTTCTCTATGAGAGTGGTGATTCTTGGCCTTTTTGTAGATTTGATTCCTCAATTCTTCTAATTCTAATTCATCAATATTTCTCTTCACTCCTCTCTTATTCACAGTGTACTTTTTGCATTTTTGACATTTACAGCAGATGAATATGATCAGTGCAACCACACCTATTCCAGCTATTGGCATCAGTATTTTCCACAGAAGATTTCTACCTAAGTTAGAAAACCAACTACCTATAGAGGAGAGACCCCCAGTCAGTCTCGTCCAGGCACTGTCAACCTCCAATGGTTTGAGTTCTTTTTCCAAATTAGTTATGTTCCTTACATATTTCTTAAGTTCGATACTTTTGTCAGGTATGTAGGTGCAACAATGTTGCGCCTTCAGCATTCGACAGACTCCGCCCTCTTTTGCCAATAAGGTGTCAAGAGCAAGGCGATTCTGTAAAACCATTGATCTGATCGCAACCATCTCAGTATTGACCAGTAGGAATCCAGCAGCAGTGTCAGTTGATAACCGATCCACTACTGTAGACAATTTGCAGATTCTGTGAGTGTTCAGAACTACCCCCATTCCAGGTATCAGTGCACTAAAAATATCACCTATAATTTCACCTACACTTTCACGTTTTCTACGCGCTAAGCCATTAGTTTCTTCATTGCTTCCAGCAGCATTATTCACATGGTATACTTTCGGGAAAACAATGCCAAAGTAGCAGCTTCCATACCAGTGATCCGGCAATTTGAAATAAGCCTTGTTCCCACATATATAATAAATTCCGGGAAACACAGGTTCTGACCCATTTTTGAAACCACAACCTCCAATTACCTTGTAATTATGTTCACACTCGCTGGAACCGATGAATACATTGTTATAATATTCTGTCCTTTCTCTATGGAGACAAAGTTTCCCTTTCCGTTCAAAATCCAGCAACAAAGCAGGAGTAGCTTCGCCTTGCGAGGTGTTGTCCATGTGCTCTGCCCACCTAGGGACTTTATCCTTTTCGTCATTTGCCTTTTTCTGAAACTTTTCCCTCCTTCTGTCTGCCATTTTTATAAACATCTTTTCCTGCTCTTGCAAAGAACAGGTCAGATTAGCTTGTCTTGCTTCATTTAAGTCTATGTCACCTACAGTCAGGAAATATTCTCCCATATAACGGGTTACCTCGCTCCTAATATGTACAAGGTTCAGGTGTCCCCTAATAGGAAGTTCAGAAAAGATTACGTCAGCATTTGAATAGTAGTACTGTAAAGTGCTTCTATAAAACAAGCTAGCTAATATACTACAGGAAATTCCGTAGGTTAGGGGTAAGTGGTGATATGTCACACCTTCGGCTACAGAAGTGGGTAGCTTCATGCAGACATAACAATCTTCTATTTCCATAGCCTCTACATAATGCACTAAAAGGTTAGCGAAAACATTTAAATATGTCCGGTTTCTCATTTTGTGAAAATGCAGTCCGCCCTCATCTGATGCTTCTAAATTTGGTCGTGTGTGTCTCAGACTAACTGGGTTGTCACGTCGTTCTAAGCTTCGTGGAGTTTCTACAGTCTGTACAACGTCTGTGTCTAACGCTTCAGGCTCAGTAGGGGACAAGTTAGGATCTTTACTTATCATAAAAGGTATAAAGACTGTTAGTCCTATCCACATCACTATCAACATAGCTACACTACATAAGCATATTTTACAGCACGTTTTGCATTACCTAAATCTGGATCTTCCAGTTACGCTTGAATCAGACATTATAGCTTACAGGTGGCCTTTGCAACCCTTCCTTGTCTTCTTACACCAAGGGTTCACTCGGCTTTGTTTCAAGGAGGATCTTCGTCAGAACTCGGATCAGCACTGGACTCACTTTTTCCACTGTGGTTGGGCTCATCAATTTCTTCCAACACCAAGTATGTCCATTCAGGGCTCTGATACAGCCTGTTCTGTTTCTTTACTCTGTCGCTCTTTCTCAGAGACTTGCCTCGGGCTGCTTTTCTTTCACTTTCAGCCCTTTTTCGGTCTTTCAGTTTTTCTTCGACTGTCTTTATTCGGAGCCTCAGCCTTTTGATGTATCGGGGTGCACCTTTGTCTCGGTGACTTTCAGTGGTCGAGGAAACTTGGCCTTCCTCGTGTCCTCTTTTTATTTCACTTCGTTGTGGCACTCTGGTGTTGGCAGAGTCTATTTCCCTTCCTGTCTGACTAGTTCCAGGTCTTTCATATATTTCTTCTGCCTGGTCCCTAAGCTGGCCTTGTTCAGGTTGGAGTTGTATTTGCTCTTTACTTTCAGGCGACTTGGTTTCTACTTCCTGAACATGTTCATCTAGTTCTATCTGCTCCTGTTCATGCACTTCGTTCCCTTCATTTTCTTCCGCATGAACTTCTACTTTGACCACTATCTGTCCCTTTCCAGACTCCGGAGTTTCAGGAGGAGTGTCGATGTCTTGATCTGTCCCTACTTGGCCTACTTCCTGATCAGGTGTGATGTGAGTTTCGCTGACCTGACCTTCGTCCTCTAGTTCTGTCACACCTGGACTATCCCACTCACTGTCTAGGTAGGAATATTTCCTGGTTCGTATTGGATCAAAAACCTGGTCGTCGGCAGGGAACCAATCAACGTCTCGACTTGTGCTCGGCAGTTCGATGTCAGCGAGATCCGGACCCTCTTCGGGAGTCTCCTCAGCTGAGCTGCCTTCAGCTCCAGTCGCGTTTTCTCCAGTTACCCGCTTCGTGTGGCTGGCATGGATCCACTTCGGTACACCAGCAGACTTTACAGCAGTCGTAGTGACAAGGATCACTTGTCTTGGCTTTCCCCACTTTGGTCCAAGGCAACTCTTCCGGGTGTGTTCCTTTAACACCACCCAATCACCTGGTTGCAGTTTATGTGCTGGGGTCTTGGGCCAGTCGTCAGCTGTCTCTCCAATCTGGTGAGAGAGAGAACGCACTTGGTCACCCAGCAGCTTGCAGTATTCAAGTACCAAATCATCAGAAATGCTTAGCAGTTTGTGTCCAGGTACCCATGCCTGTCGCATCACTCTCCCCATTAGCACTTCGTGGGGGCTCAGGCCTGTTTTTCGATTCGGAATACTTCTCAAACTCATCAGCACAAGGGGCAAAGCTTCTTTCCAGTTCATTTTGGTGGAATCACACATCTTCGCCAATCTGGACTTGATTGTACCATTTATCTGCTCAACTACCCCAGAAGCCTCTGGATGGTATGCACAGTGCAGTCTTTGCTTCATTTTAAATGCCGTACAGAGTTCGTCTAGGACATCGTTGGCAAAATGCCCACCTTGGTCTGTTTCAATCGTCTCAGGAATTCCATACCTAGGTATCAACTCCCTAAGCAACAGTTTGGCTACTGTCAGGGCATCATTTTTCTTTGCTGGGTAGGCCTCCACCCACCTGGAGAACAGGCAAACTATGACCAGGACATATCTATATCCCTTGCACCTGGGCATTGTTATAAAGTCCGCCTGCATCCTGACAAAGGGACCTACTGCCTTTCCAATGGTACTCTGTTCTACTACAGTCCTCTTTCCTGCATTGAATTGCTGACACACTAGGCACCTCTGGCAAAGCCTTTCCGCTTGGTTCCTGAACTTTGAATTATAGAACACTTTGTCAAACACACGACACATTGCGTCTCTTCCCATATGTGTTGGTTCATGTATCATCCTGACCATGGGATCTATCAGGCTGTCTGGCAGTACAGGCACCCCAGTTGAGTTTACCACCACACCATCATCCCTTATTCTGCATTCATTCGCCCTCCATCTGCCTTTCTCTTCCCTGTCTGTTGCCTGTTGTAAGTCTCTCAATTCTTCCCACGTTGACACATTTTCAAACAACATCAGTTGGCAGCTGTTTCCACCCCATAACCCAATTTGGAGGGACATTTGGTGTCGGGCACAAAACTGGGCGATTTGGTCAGCGTATCGGTTTCCGGCTGTCACATCATCATTTCCGGATCTGTGAGCCGCACACTTGACCACAGCCAATTCTTTGGGCAATTGAATAGCTTCCAGTAAGTCTTGTACCACCTTTCCATTCCTGATTGGGGTACCTGAGGAAGTCATGAATTCTCTTTGTAACCATAGTTGGCCGAAGTCATGAACAACCCCATAACAGTACTGGCTGTCGGTATAAACAGTAATTCTTTTGTTTTTACCCCTCTTACATGCTCTGGTCAACGCGATGAGTTCTGCGACTTGCGCAGATTTCACTTCGCATAGGTAGGATGCTTCCAGGGTATTCGTCAATGTGACTACAGCATAGGCAGCACACAGACCTCCACTCTCATGTCTTAAACACGAGCCATCCACAAAGATTGTAAGATCCCCATCAAGTAAGGCTATTTCTCGGATGTCAGGACGGGGCTTAGTGCTGAATTCTGTTAAATCGATGCAGTTATGTTCCATTTCATCCTCGGCGTCTACATCCAGAGGAACAGGTAACAGTGTTGTAGGGTTTAAGACATTGCACCGAGAAATTGTTACATTCTCAGCACCAATCAAGATTCTCTCATACTTAGTCAGCCGACTAGGTGTGAGATACTGGGTCTTTGTTCTCGTCAGCAGGATTACAACAGAATGTGGAACATATATACGGTGACAGGATGTCCCATGACAATATTCTCACTCTGTTCTAGACTGACGCAAGTAGCAGCCACTGCCTTCAGGCATCCAGGTAATCCAGCAGCCACTGGATCTAGAGTGGCCGAAAAATAGGCCACGGGACGCCTGACCAGCCCATGCTCCTGGGTCAGGACTGAGAGAGCACAATTTTCCCTCGTGTCACAGAACAGTTCAAAGTGCTTGGAATAATCAGGCATACCCAATGCAGGAGCGGTACATAGACAATTTCGTAATGTTACCCAAGCGGTCATGCTTTCACTGTCCCAACTGACTGGGTCTTCTACTCCTTTCTTGGTCATTTTTATCAAAGGTTTGGCTAGAGCTGCGAATCCTACAATCCATTGCCTGCAGTACCCCACAACTCCTAGGAACATTCTCACCTCTTTCTGAGTTCGGGGTAGGTCCATTGTTCTAATTATTTTGATCCTCTCTGTAGTGACTTTTCTGATCCCTTTCTCTATCTGGTGCCCCAGATATTTTACTGAGTTTTTGCAGAACTGTAATTTGTCAGGCGATACTTTATGTCCTCCCTTTCCTAGGTGATTCAGCAAGGCGATGGTGTCTGTGACACAGACAGTTTGAGTTTTAGATGCCACTAACAGGTCATCTATGTACTGCACCAAAACGGACTCTTTTGGCAGTACTAGAGATTCAAGGCATTTCTTTAGGATCTGGTTGAAAATCGATGGACTTTCAGTGTACCCTTGAGGGACACGATTCCAGACATAGATATGGCTGTCAAATTCAAAACTAAAAAGGAACTTGCTTTCTGGATGCAATGGGATGGAAAAGAATGCATGGCACAGGTCAATGACAGTGAACCATTCCGCATTCCAAGGGATCTGATATAATATCACTGCAGGGTTGGGCACAATGGGACAGCAAGGTACAACAATTTGGTTTACCTTGCGTAGGTCCTGCACTACCCGGTACTTTCCACTAGGCTTTTTAATCCCAATGATGGGTGAATTGCAGGGACTGCTCATTACTTCCTGTATGATGTTTGCTTCGAGCAACCTGTTAATCTCAATTGCGACTCCTGCTTTTACTTCTGCACTCATTTTGTACTGTCTTGTTCTGGGGTATACAGCATTTGTTTTTATTGCTATTTTAACTGGGTCCACATTTGCCATTAAGCCTACATCTTTTCCCGTAAAATCCCATACTTCAGGTACCACTCTTAACTGGAGCTCTTCAGTTAGGTCTTCAACAGACAAGGGTCTAATATCAGTGTCAGGTCTCACTAACATCAGTTTGTACAAGCCATCTTCATCGGGGGTCTGAATTTCGACACCCTTTGGTGTGCAAAAGATGGTGCAGTTCATTTTGCACAACAAATCGCGTCCTAACAGGTTCACAGGACTGGAATCACAGACCACAAATCTGTGCATTTCTTTAAAATTTCCTATAGAGATTTCCATGGGTTCTGTTACTGGAGTACTGATTATTTGATTGGAGATACCCACTACTTGGATTGCTTCTCCCGAGAGGGGTAGGTTAGGAACATCCACTGTTCTCACAGTGGACCGGGTAGCACCAGTGTCCAACAGAAAGATGACGTCTTTTCCCTCAACCTTTCCTTCAATGTATGGTCCAGTCTGGTCTACCGGTAAGGAGGCGCCAAGCACGCACTCCTTATCCTCCCCCCTCAGGCCCCGTCAATCTTGTTCTTCACAGAGGAAAGAATCGTTTAACAAGTACTGCGGAATTGCTGTATTTCTCTCATTCTCTCCTTCCCATATCTCCGCCCTTTCATTCTGCTGACCCTGATTCTTATAATTCTGTCTAGGAGCGCGAGGTACTGGAGGTAGCTTTACCTGTTGCTGGTTCTTTCTTGTCCCCTCTTTCTGCACCTGTGGATTTAAACCATTTATAGGGGCATTACCGGCCTGTAGGTGTGGACACTCGTCTCTCCAATGCCCTATCTGGCCGCACCCGTGGCAGGGGAACTTCTTCATAGCCTCTTCCCGACTCATTTTTACCCGGGGTTTCCCTCCTCCCCCAGCATTGGTATTCTGGGCATTATTATTAGAATTCAATTTACTTAACTGTTTTTCTTGCTGTTCAGCCAATTTCACTTGTGCCCACATAACTTTTTCCTTGAGGGCTTTCTTTTTTATTCTCTATTTCATCTTCGCAGTACTTGGCGTACTTAAGGACATCATCTATGGGCTTTCCCTGCCAACTGATTTTATTGTCTCGAATCCATTGGGATATTTCAGGCCTTAATCCTAGCATGAATCTGTAACTGAAATGGGTCATGTCTTTCATGTCCACATTATCGATTCCACTGTAAGTTTTGAATACTTGTAGCAACCTTTCATAAAAGGAGTGGACAGTTTCATCACGCTCTTGGGTAGTTCTATCTATCCGGGTCCAATCGGTTTCCTTTGCGGGCACCTTTTTCTTGAGGTATTGTATGACTTGATCATACTTCCTCATTACTTCAGGTGAGGGAGCTCCTGTTTTGTCGTCTCTTGCATATTCCTCACTGGGCCAATCAATTTCAATTTTGCATTCAGTCCACAAATCTACAGGCACCACAATGTCGAAAAACCCATCCAGGTCTTTTAAGAGACATTTCTGAACCTTTATGAAACGTTCGACCTGTCGGTACCAATCAACTGGTTTTTCCCGTAATTTTGGAAAGTCATTTGTAAATGACACAATATCCTGTCGGGACCAAGGGACATGGACATATTTTCCCCCCGGTACCTCCCTCATGGGACACAATTTTTCGGCGGGACCTACTTCTTTGAGCACGTATTCTGAAGTTTGTGACTTAGCCCTACTGTCTTCCTTTTTCTTTGCCCACCGGGTTCTCCATTTTCCTACATCCCCCCATTTCTGTAAGAGTTTCAGTAATTCTTTTATCTGGATCTGTTTTCCTACCACATTCAAGCTCTCTAAGTCTTTGTCCGAAAAATCTACTCTGTAGGGTTTCTGAAGGATTTTGGAGCGACTGACATCGATTCCCATTTCTGTGGCTGTGTCCATCAATCTCTCATGGAGCAATCTAGCGTTTCGGGTAAGGTTTTTGCTGATGAACAGTAGCTCTTCTTCGCTGAAGGAGTTTAATCGGTCTAATCCTACATTTCCAGCCATTAGTTCCTCTATTTCTATCCTTAATTTATAGATTTATAAGTGTTTTGGTTGAGGTGTGGTCTCTTTTTCTAATTCTTTGGTCCATCTGTCCAATTCTTCTGGAGATACGACTGTGGCACTCCTGACCCCTGATGTGCTTTCAATCAGAACTTCTTTTGCCCTACTCTGACTTCTTGCCCCTGACATGCTAGCTCTAGATTCCCTAATGGGCATATCCATCAGGACCACTGACTCGCACTCGCTTTCTTGATCATCATCTATGAGCACTTCTTTTCTCGGGAGTGGAATGCTAGGAGTTGGCATGTTTGGGGTCATGACAGGAGGACGTGGACTAGCCAGTCTATCCCTGTAAAGAGGAATAGCGGGACCAATAGTTACTGGGATGGTCAGAGAATCTGGATGGGGATGTATCTGGGCTATGGTCCGAACTAAATCATCTCGCTGTCTAGCTAGAGCTTCCTTCTCTCGCTCTCGTAAAGCCTTATCTGCAGAATTGTCATGCAACACTTGCGGTACCAAGGGAGGGTAAATACTTGGGGCAGTCGGAGTAACCAACCGAGGTGGATCTTCTCCAAACGGGCGGTAATTTGGGACCGTGGAACTAGGTTTACAAAACCCATCCCCATCGCTGGTTTTACTATCCGTTCCCGTTCCATCTGTCTCACTATCCCTCCGACATCTTGGATATCTAGAAAACGGGTTTGGTGAATTCAGAGGCTCTGACTCTGCAACATAGGGAGGTGAGTTTTTCATCAACAAATCTTCTAGGTGCTCATCTTCTGAGTCCCCTACGGGCATTGAGTGATGGGTTTTTTCTTTACATTTCCCTTTCCCTTGTTCTAGTACCCCCATCATTGGAAACAATCCCTCTACCATCATATTTTGTCTCCAATGTTTCATTTTCTGCTCTTTGGTTTCTCTCTGGACCCTCGGATACCATTTGCTTACTCCCTTGTCCATCCGGGGTCTATCCCTTTCCAGTGCCTCAATTTCCCATTCTTCTAGGGCTTCGTACTGCGTTAATCTGGGTCTGGGATGCAATTCATTCATGCGAGTCCTCAAGTTAAACAAGATTCTGCCATTAAATGTACCATCAATGGGACATGCTAGAACTCCGTCATCTGCAGTATACTTTGCCCAATTTTCTAACCATATACAAGTATGATACCCTTTATCAAACATCATGAAAGAGGCAGGAGTATTTGGTGGAGGAATGATCACCCCCTCCCTCGTTCTAATGGGCTTGTCCGTTTAAAAAAAAATTCTTTACTTTATCGGTAAATGACATTTTTCTTTTTATTCCATACATCATGTGCGGTCTACCTCGTAAAATCTGTTCCTTATAGAAGCCTAAGTTTTGTGGATTAGGTAAGAACTCAGGATACCACATACACCTTTCCAGACCCCTCTCAAGCTCCTGTTGATTAATTTTGTTTACCTTTATGCTTCCAATGCTAATGCGACTTTTATTTCGTAGTAACCAATCAACACTGTGATTACAAAATCCTTGTCCAATGGGTGCGCGCCCTTTTCGCGAGACGAGGTCTCACGCTCCGGCACTCATCCCTCCCTTACAATTTCGACTCCACTACACACCCGCTGTCTCGGCACGGAGTGACGTCAGAGCAGTCTTCCGACCGACTCCCTCCTTCACAAGGTAACGGAAACTTTTAACTTTTCCTAAAGTGCGAATGCAAATCTTAGTCAACAACACGCAACGTTTGCCACTGTGTCTGAGTGTTCTAAACAGGTAGAAAAATTTTCTTTCACTACTAGTAAACCACTTCTGTCTACTTTTCATTCACTCCGGATAGACTTCTTTGCCTAACCCCTCACACAAGCAATATAGAACCTGTTACTCCTCTGACTCATCCACTTCTTTCCGGGATATATACTGAGCCAGGCTTTCACCAGCGGACTAATTTACTTACCATTCAAGCCTCGGAGACCCTATTACTCCTTCCGCATGTGACCCTTACTAGGTGATATCACAATGGAAGTTTTATACAAAAGGACTCGTAGCTATCATTTATTCAGATGCAAAAAGGATCCTAATTAGTGCTTCCAGGTATTCCTAACCCTGCACTAATGACTCATAACAAGTGACCTTAGCAGCTAACCGGATTCTGCTCACCGTTAGCTATATACTTCCCCGGGGATTCGGACTACACTGAACACTTACAAACAATTTTTGTTAATGTAACATGTAACACTTATAACAGCAATGCAAAAATCATATACATATACATATAAATCCTTAAAACATTTGCGCAATATTTGAAATAATGCAATAGAAATTTCAGCAGCACATTTTATTTTCACGGTTTGTTTATCAACTATCCTGTCTACCTATCTTAACTAGTCCTAACCATACTACTGCTACCAGAAAATTACTGATAGAGCGCGCAGGTCACCCGGGTCACAAGTTTACCAATTTTCCACGCACTGGGCCCTGGCGTGCATATGAATGACTGAGTTTGCGTGAACCGGGTGATTCTTACACGCTACTATGAGTAATTCGGGGGGTGACTCTTACACCACTTACTATTCATGTACCTGACTTACCACAGGCACATTACTCCTGACGGATCAGGAGCTAGCAGTGGATAGGTGTCAAGATTCCTAAAGGAAAAAAAAACTTCTATATACCAAGTACGTTTATCCACACTTTATACTGTAAATGACCACAGACACCTGATGAGTTTTAAAGATTTATCAAGAAATTTCAGAATGAATATGCCAAGATGATAAGCCAAATACAAAATAACACATCAATCAGTAGAACTAATGCCACAATGTAACTATGGATTAGGGCAAGTACCATTTGAATACTTGGGAACACTACAGGGTATGAGTATTTAGAGAACACGTTATTCAGCACAAGTTTAAACTAAGGCATGGGACATGAACAGGACCTAGAATGTGTACTTAAACTAGGCTACTTATGCTATTCTTACTAGGTTCACTGCAACCATGCTAAAGGAAAGGGGAAAATTGGAACACACTAATAAAATACGACAGTTTAATAATATCCTACAGGTAGGGAGAGAAGTGGAACATTTCTAATAAACAATTGCATATAATTTGCATTCCAAGGTGATAGGGCAATATCACAGGCAAGAGTGCTTTATTAAGAAGAGAAGAAAGAGAGATAGGAAGACGTAAACCCACAGATTAATAATTACCTAATTAGGAATGAGGACTAACCCTGGCCACGGGTCAGTTTGGAAAGTCGGGGACAAGGACCCTCAAGGAATGGAATACCAGAATGCGAGCAGGTACAGCTCACGGACAGTCAGGACAGGATACCCCTCAGGTTTGGGTCAGGACTGGGCTCACCAAGGTACAACCAATACCCACAGCTTCGGATGCAACGCCTGCGTTACCCCTCTCTGCAAGTAATCCTCCAGTAACCCCGATTGGGTTTTCGAATTTCCCCAGCAAAGTGCTTCGCCAGCACTTAGGACTATTTCCACCCCTAGGAGTTTGTGGAAAGTATGGACAGAGTGCTCCGCAGCACTCTAGATTGATCACCTATAGAGTTCGTAGGGTCAGTGACAGGTCTGCTACTCGGACAAGTCGGACAATTTCTCTAAGCTACACTAGGCCAGTTATACGGTTTGGGGACCCTTAGGCCACCCACAAATGTTGCAAGTGACAGTTTCCCACATTATGATTGGTCAGGAGAGGTGATCTGGTCATTGTCACCTCCTAGAATTTCGTGTTCACATCATTATTATTAAATTTTGCATACCCGCCCCTTGGGTTCACGTTCCCAGGCATAGGAATACAGAAGACAATACAAGTGCACAGTATATAGCAACAGTGTTTCTTGGTCAAGGTAGAATACTGCATCTTCGAGATGGGTTCCCAGGCGCATCGGGCTTCAGGAGCCAGCTGGCTTGTTTTAGCTTCTGCGCAGTGGGGTTTCTCCCATGTCACGTGACAAGGTTCAGAAGAGCTTCAAGTATGGTGCAGCTCCCGTTTCCCCAGCCCCCAGAGACGCGGTACATGAAAAGTAAGCGAGAACAAATTAGAATCATACGTAAAAATGATCACACTGTATACCGTTATAGATTTTAATACACCCCTTATTTTATAATATCTATAGCATTAAAGTTTAGTGCCAAAAGACAGATAGGCTGAAGCAGCGGTGGCAAGCAGAGAGCGTGGTGAGAGACAAGCGGCCATGTTTGCAACAGTGCGCATGAGCAACATAATCCCTCCAGAATGCGAGTGCGTCACATCACGTGAGTATGACCAACGCATGCGCAGACTGGATTTCAGCAAAGCAGCCATTTCCCTAGTGCAAGCATTGTTAGGATGAAAAGACACACAGGCAAGCCTCTTGGGGACACCCGCGTGTTGGGGAAAATGCTAAATAAATGACGGACAGTTGAATTAATATGATTACAAGTTAGGCGAGGTTCATGAGTGAGAGCAAGTCGCTTTACGTGCGAATCCTTGCTCCATCAACAGGTTATAGAAAAGTGTGTGTGGAAGCATTGGGAATGTTTTTTTTGTGCAGTGTACACTGTCTGTTATGTCTGTGGGACAGTGGGTCTCCTTCATATAAGGTTGCTGCGTGACCCAATTCTAGCGCCTTGAAACCAGTGGAGCACTATGAATACCATGCTTTAACTGATAGTGTTCTCAACCCGGTTTAATCACCTCGTTAGCAAAACCTAGTAGGGGCCCATGTTATCCTCTAAACACCAAGTGGAGAAAGTGCCTTTCAGTTACACTACAGATCTCCATATGCACACGTGTTTGGCCGCTTCAACACACATCATTGCTGAACAGCAATCCTTCAGGACAGCTTCTGAACAATGTGCCAACAGACTAGTGCCAGTATTATTTAAAAAGGCACAGCCTCTCTCTCTGGCTGCCTCTCTTGCCCTCTACACACTCTCTCTCTGCCTCTATCTCTTTCCTCTCTCCCTCTTGTGCCCTCTTACAATCTCTCTTGCTCTCTTTCTCTCTCTGTCTCTATCCCAACTCTCCAAGTCGGTCTACCTCACTCGTGCCCTGTACTCTCTCTCTCTTCTGTATCTCTTCTCTCTCTCTCTCTCTCTCTCTCTCTCTCTCTCTCTCTCTCTCTCTCTCTCTCTCTCTCTCTCTCTCACTCTCTCTCTTAATGTCTCTCTCTGGGTCCCCTACTCCTGCCCTCTAGTCTCTCCCCCACCTCTCTCTCTTGCTCTTTGCCCTGAGACCTGAGATGTTTCTCTATAGAACTCCCCCTTCACTAGTTCTTTCTCTCAATCATCATTCACCCACATCACTCTACCGCCTCCCACACACACAAGCATGCAAGCATGCTCTCCTACTTTCCCTTTCAATTTATCGCAGTCCATCCCCACATTCACTGCCTCTAGCTGGTGAGGCCCTCCATTCCTGCCCTATGGGGTAGGCATCTCTATATACAAATTCCCACTGATGGGTTGCAGCAGTGGGGTGCACACACAGTTATTCACGCACACATCTTGTGCACCACTGAACCCTTGTGCCGCTGCAGCTTGAGACCCCGTCACCTACCGAAGATGGCATAATATTTGGGCCCAGTACAGCATGATCGCCATACAATGCGCAAAAAATCAGCCATTCCAGTACCGCATATAGGGCAGCTCGAAGACTTGGATGGATAAATCATGTGTAGCCTCTTTGGAGATAGCTTTCTCATATGCACTATGTTATATTGAATTAATTTAAATTGTGCGCTAACAGATACCCTGGGGCCGATTACAAGAAAGTGACGCATATGTAGAGATGCGTCACTTTTCCTGCACCGCCATGCAAAACCCCTGCATCACCATGGATGCGCTGTATTTACAATGCGGCAGAACATCTGATGCATTCAGTTGACGGAAAAGTCCCGCATTGCTGGAGTTGTGTTGCAAGCACAATGCAACTCAAGCAATGCCTTTTGCGGCCCATTCCCAATTCACAGCGTCACTCCTTACACCTGCTTGAAGCAGGTGTAAGGTTTTGACACAGTGGCGTCCTTAAAGTGACGCATGAAATCTTGTAGATTTCACTGCGTCACTTTTATGAGATTTTCCTGCGTGGGAACGCCTACCTTGAATACTTTATACCTGACGCAGGTATAATGTCACGCAGGGCTTTACAACGTGACGCATCTCCCTAGATGCATCATGTTGTAAAGGGGCCGCAACTTTTATGCCACCACTGCGTCACAAAAGTGATGCAACGATGGTGCAAAAGTGACGCAAGGGGCTTGTAAATCTGCCCCCCTGCGTCCTGCTGCAAGAATCCTAGTCCACTCTTTAGGCTCAAATTACTCCCCACTGTTGCGCTGCCAGACTCCTCCTATCTGGAACGGAGCAGAGCTAGACGCCTATCAGCATGAGCAAAAGATATACAAGTGTAATAAACCAATAACCCCCTGCCATATGCAGGAGCGCTACCAAGGTCTGTGAGGGCTCTGGCACCTTAGGGAACAACGGACAAAGTTGAAGAGCCATTGCTGCTATTTTAGCGTATTGGGGAAATTATCCTCGCTCTAACTCAAACGTCTCTATTGCATCCAGCAGAGTTATAAAGCCCCAACCGGATACAAATCCAGCAACAGTAGATGGTCACCCTCCTGCCATGATTCTACTGTCATGGTACGGGACATTTTGAAAGGGCACACTATCCACACATCTAAGTCTGGACCATATGATGCCCTACTCAAAACTCACCACTCTACCACAATTGGTCCATCAGATGGCCCAAATGTGGAAAGCCGTCAGGCATCACATCTCGCATCTACAATGCCCTAAATTGGTGGCCCTAGTGAGTGCCTTCCAATAAGGCCCTTTCCCAGATGTGTTCACCAGCTAGCCAATGTATTGCATGTTGCAGATGTGCCACTAAATATTAAAGTTCTAGATCCAGGACTTCCATCCCCCCTCTATCCTATTCTCTCTGGAGGGTTCTGAGGCTTACCCTACTATGCCATCACCCCACAGGAGCTCCACCAGCAGGCTGTCAAGCTCTCGGAACACGCTTCTTGGTATTGGGTATACAGCCCCTTACAACACATATAAGCAGCGGGGAAGTATCACCATCTTTATACATGATATTTTCCCCATCAAGGACAACTTCAATGTGTTCCAAAGTGCTATGGAAGGGTGCAGATTTCCAATCACCCGTCACATATTCAGGTCATATGTCTTTTGTTCCCCATGGGTGATATGCATGCAAAAGATAGTTAACACAATCAACCTGCCATGGTACCCCAACATCTGGCAACCTAGACAGGGGCAAGCCCTCTCGCAGTCCCAAAGGAAAGAGAACCGATTTTGCCCATTAACACAAAGTCCCAATAATTCCCAAAAATCACTCATTACATTTAAAAGTATTGGACCAGTTATGATGGGCTGGCATAAATATACCATAGCGTCATTGGCATAAAGCGACACTACATGGTCCAAAGTCTGGACCATATGATGCCCTTATGCCCTTATGCCCCATAACTGAAGGGATTGACAGAGGTGACACGCCAGAGGTTCCCTGGCCAGGGCAAATAACAATGCGTAGTGCCCCTTTGCAACAGGATTTCAGCAGATACATATTTGCATGTTCGCGCTGTTGCACGAGTACATCTATAAAGGTGAATTTGTTTTTGTTAGAAGCCATGTTCTATAAATTATGTGATCACATTTATGTTCACTGTCAAGGAATACATATATATCATTTAGAGAAAGTGTACTAATAAACATGTATTCACACATTAACACTGCGTGAAGGTGTTATTACAGGAGTAGAATGCAAGTAAATTGAGAAAACTATGATGATAGTCTCCCAGATTCCATTCAAGAATCACTTTTTTGAAGAAAACTACTTGGGTGATAATCACAAGGCCTAGCTAATGTGATTTTATTTAACTCACAGATTAACCTCCTTGTGTTCTGGGTATGTGTAGTATTGAAGAAAGGACTCTCCAAGCCAGGTAGTTTACCACGTAGATTTTTTGAGGTGGTAAATTAGATATAGACAGGTAAAGTATGGAGTCTAATAGGAGCCCCACCAGGAGCAACTTCCCTGCTGCTCAGCTCTTCATCCAACTGATTCACGCAGGCACACATTCCACACACTAACATTCCATCAGGCTGTCATTCTGGCTCAGCAGCAGAATACCACAATATGATTTAACATGGTTTATACTTCTGCACAATGAAAGCGTGCCTGGCAGAAACCATTCATGAAAATCCACCTAGTGCAGCGTGCTAATTATTACTATTGTTGAGCCAGGAGCGAGGTATTATGACTAATGCAAGGTTTGCCTTTATGAATCATGGCCCCTCTCCACACTCAACAATGATAATAAATAGAATGAAGATTACTGGTGAGTGATCGGGCATTACCTCCTCTTCCGTCTTACCTTCCCATTTCTCATTAGTGAGCCCATACCCAAGCACACCGTGATTGTAAGAAAAAAGACCATAAAATGCAGCAAACAGGTTAATTTAAACTAAAAGAAATCAGTACAAATTATAAACCATGTACAGCAGACAAAACATGCGAGCCAAAGGCAGCTGAGCCTGCAATCCCCAACTGAAGACGGTAATGCGAGACAAAAGTATGCGAGAGGCCCATGTGGCAGCATTACAAATGTCATGCAAGGAGGCATCTTTGAACGTAGACCAGGAGGAGGAGACATCCCAGATGGACCTACCCAGGATCAAAAAAGGGAGAGGACAGTGAGCGGACTCATAAGCCGCAACAACAGCACACGTCAACCAACGAGTCAAGGTTAATAAGGAAGGATGAAGCCCCTTCCCAGAGATCCCATAGGTAACAAACAAGGAATTCAACCTTCTGAAAAGCACTGCTCCGATCCAAATAGATGCAGAGTGTAGTGTAGTTCCTATATTCCCAATAGGCTCTGCGCATTGGAATAACATAAACGATAGCTTAGACGTAGGACTGAGGTCGACTAGGTCTCTTTTGAATATGTTAGACTTAATTGTGTGTGCCAGGTAGCTCAGAGGTCACTAGAAACTTTCTCGAGTAAACAAGAAGGCATTTAGCTTTCCTGAATAGACAAGAAGGGATTAGCTTCTGACAACCATATCACATGACAACTTTGTTCCCCCTGCAATAAGGAATATATCTCTAGAGTCGCGTAAACAATAGATAGCTATTTTACTAAGTTAATCGTGCATGCTTCGTTTCACCAGAAATGCAGAGAAATAGAGAGACGGGCGTTTTCAATAAAAGGGTTATTTATTGAGCAGTCTTCTTTCTCATGCAAGAGAAATGAATTGCCACAATTGCAATACTTGTCATAAAGTAAAGTGCGTACAGTAAAAGGAGTATTATGAAATAATACTGTAAAAGCATTTATATGGTTTCTAAGCCATAAGATACTTAAAAATGAATAAAATACATACAATGATAAAAATAATGACTAAACGTACTCAACTAGTGTTTCTAAGATACGCCTACCCCAGTGTACCTAACCTAAGCCTAGTACGTGGGAAGGAGTAGATGAGTTACAGTTTTTTGCCAAAAATCTGAATCAAGAATTCTCTATGGGTCTAATCAGGTCCGTACCTTAGGTATAGAATGAAGGAGGTCTTGTATCTCTCTCTCAGGACTCGATCTCCCAGAAACCCACGAGAGTGACCGGAAAACACTGGAGCTGGATTTCTCGGCAGGAGAAAAGACAGCGTCTTTCTCAGTGCCTCAGCAGGGAGGGTCGGCTTCCTTCGGCACTCGCATCAGCAGGGCGTCGGGCAAGTAGATCGCCGATTCTGCTCCAAACCACTGTGTGTTGCTTAAGACAGATGCTGGTATACTTATACCTGGAAGGTGCCGAGTTTGACGTAAGGTTGGACATAAGACGTCACTAAGAACTGGCAGTTCTTTCAGGACTCTCAGGAGTTCTAGGACAAATCAAAACAGAAGCAAGGGAAGATCCCGGGCTGCTGGAGGCTTGGTTTGTTTAAGAACGCGTTGTACTTTCTAGGAGTCTATGGGAGTGGCCTTGCCTGTATTTGGACTGCATTGGCTATGACCTAATATGGATATGATTCTTATGCCTTTATAAGGATATGATTTATTATAACTACACAAGGGCATAAATCGGGAATATCTAATTAGAGTCCTAGATACATTCACAACACCCACGCCACATATAATGTCCATCATTACTAAATACTAAGCAATACTAAACATATAACGATGCATGTGTTTTTCAGCCCACCCCAAAATACATAGTTTGCATTTGAAATGGTGTATACACGAAAAATGAGTATAATACTGTACGTTTTCAAGCAGTGGTATCATTTAGAAAATGCATTTTTTGTTCATTTAGAAAGTTGACTGAATGAATCACAAAAATTACATTTATGAAATGGCTCTTAATTCAGAAGAGAAGGTCGAGACCATTTCATCACATATTTATACAAGACTGTACATGTGCTAGAGGCTAAGTCAAAATATTGTCTCTAGGTATTTTAACAATAGAAATCTTGTTCTCTAAGAATAGTTCTACTTTAAGCAAAGTATCATGTGCAGAAAAAAGGAAAATATTTTGGGAACTATAGAAAAAGAATTTCGCTTTTGGGCAGAAAAATAGCTCCAATGTTTCCAGAAGTTCTGTTTATCAAAACTGAAGGCCGAATTCAAAATTCATCTACAACAGTAGGTGAAAGTTGGGCCAACTCTGAAAAGGTGGAAATAGTGCATACGTGCGATGCCTGTGTGCCGCTTTCATCTCGTACCTCACCGCCACCTAATCGTAATGGTGAGGTCTCAACGAATGCCGTCATCCAAATGGGTAGCCCTGGGGACAACACGTTGCATGAGCCGTTACTGAACCAAGCAAAGTATCGACATCCATAGGTACTGCTGATGGAAGTGTGAGACAGACGTCTAACAAGCATTCTTCTCCGCAAAGCAAGCATCTTAGTACAGGTAGGATGCAATCTTGCCAAATTGGTCTGAATGAAAGAAACCAGGTAGTATTCAGATCTCTTAGCCGAGCCAAGCCGAGGACTTTAGTGATCCGCTCTCGGTATTGTACTGCTAGGATCGTGTCTTCCATTGTAGCCTGACTTTTGTCTGTGACTTGACTTGCCATATCGGAGCACAAGGAACAAAAATAAGATTCCTGCTACGTGTTCCAAGATGAGAGGCAGGCCGTTGAACACAGAATGCACAAAATTCGGGAAGATGCCAAAAACTGCTTCGAAGGGAGCTAGCAGTCCCGAAAAAATTGTCTTAAATACATGTGCAATGCCGCTGGTATCAGACATGTTTAAGATTTGACTTACCATTTCTACGAAATGTACGGGGCAATTTGTTGATATTAATGCATGTATCTCTGCTGCTGTCCTTGCAACTTGCAGATCATACGTTTCTCTAGACGAGGTTAAAGGCACAGTTGCTTGTAAAAGAATAGACTTCATTCTGCTTAAAGTATCAATTCGAATAGAAGAGATATTCAAAGAAGGCCATATTGCCGCCTCCATGTCTGGTTTGCTGTTTGGATACAATACTTGCATACAACAAGTGACCATGGAAGTAACGCTCACGAGATAGGCTTTTCCTGGTACCATGCACAACAGCTGTGGTCACTTATTATAACGTAGCTGCCGTTGGAAAGCTGTCTGAAAAAAGGCTCTATGTTATGTTATGTTATGTTATTTTTATTTGTACCGCGCACAGCTGCCCCAGCAAAGGGGCGTCCTGGCGACTATCTGTGTAGCAGGGGTGCCTTGCTGGTGACATGAAAGGTTATTTAAAGAACCTTCGCAGGCTCCATGCAAGTTAATTCCTTGACACAGAAGTGTACCACTTAGTGACTTTTTACAGTTGTTACCTCTAAGAAATACTTCTTTCTTGCCCCCACTCCAACATCTATGAGTATAAGGTAAATTCCAGGTTGTCTTGATGTATCCTTTATCCAACCTTTCATACAGGCCTGCTGGTATATACTTTTGGCAGTATTGAAACTGAAAAGTTGTTATCCTGATTGTAATGGTGCCATGTATTATCCATTCAATGACCGGTCGTTCTGACATTGTCAATGGCAATTTTTCTAGTTTTTCAATGCTCAGCACCGTATAGTCTGCCCCTCTCTTTGCCAAAGAGATTTGTCTATCAGTAAGGTTATAGATAGAATATATTGACGTTGTGTTGATTGACCGCCATGGCACTTTGCCTGAATGCAAATTTTGCAACGTCCAGCCTAACTGTACAATAGAACGTAAATGGGACTGGCCATGTTGTAACATTAGCATATCCTGTTCTATTATATCAATAGCAGATGATACAATGCTGTCCAGTGAATAAATTCTGGAGGGCAGAGTCGTTAACTCATTGTCCACTACAGAAAGTGATTTTTCCAAATTAATACGATCAATTTCTCGTATTTTTTCTGCAGTTCCAATTTGTGTTATTTTCCAAGCTTCATTGTAAGCTGCGTATATCTACCGGCGTATATGAAACGTTTTTGACGCTGTTTGCGAGGTCCCTGTAAGAAATTTCGCAAGTCAGCACCTTCTTTAGGTAAAGTCAAGTGTTGCTTAATTTCGGGTAGTGTGGACCTCTGTAGCCATTCGAGGCATAGTTTTCCTACACTGTATGCTGTAACTATCCCTGGATGTTGTCTCTGGGAATATCTTGGGTCTGGCCTATTCTGTTTGAACCCCTGTATTTTGTTCAGGAATCTATCTTGACAGTTATTAGTGTCTGTGGGCCAGATCAACCATTTGTTCCATTTAGGATTTGTTCTGTTTTGTTTTAATATATGGGACACGTCTAACCCCTCATCTGTAGTGTTATTTCTATCAGGCATAGGCTTTGGTATAGACGGGTTGTTTAAATCTTTTATCTTGGTTAGGCCAAGACAGGTTGTTTGTTGAATGGTGTCATTCAGGAACATTATTTGTTCTGGGATCATGCAGGCTCTGAATAATGATTCTAAACCTTGTACCTGCCATTCTTTTGTACCCCAGACAGTTTTTGTCTCAATGTTGTTTTTCCAAAATTCAAAACTAAATGTAGACATTTTTTCATAAAATTTTTCAGAATAAATCAGTTTAGTATTTGTCAACAAGTTTTTCATTCCTGTCTTATTCATCATTTTAAAATAAAACGTTTCTGGATCAGTGACATTAAACCCTGAGAAGTATGGGAATTTCTCATAAAATGTTTTCGAACTACCTTTTGGCGGAGTTGGACAATGTTCCCATTGATTATAACTGAACACATTTCTAGGATTATCAGATTTATGCAAATAATGATGCCCAAAATGATTGAAGCAATACATTTCTTCATAATTCGATGAACCTTGTAAATAATCATGTTCTGTAAATTTTGCTGCCATTTCTAAATCTGACATCATATTATTAATATTTTCAAAGTCCCAATCATCAGAGAAAGTACTAGGTGATACAAAGTCACTTAAAGAAATCTTGAACTGATGTGGATATTTCAAGAGTTCAACCGGGCCATAGATTTCGTAATCAGTATTGTCCCATGCTACACCACCAGATATAGGAATGGCTGTGATGTTCACTGATGATCGTTCTCTTTTTTCAACGTGAGAGGATCTGTGAGGTTTTAGAACCAAGTTGATGTTCTGACTAGCTGTGTCCATTGTACTGTATTTTCCATCAATCATTCTTCCCAAGCTTAAAACTAAGATGAGCCAGAGCAGGAGGAAAAGTACGCCTAACACAATCCACAGTTCAACCCAGGGTGAAATCAAGTATGTTTCTCCAAGTTGATGAAAGAGCTCTGTCATTTTGTCTTTGAAAGTTTTGTTTGCTGGCTTTTCTCCATGTTCACTTGGTTCATCGGAAAAGTCATCGAAATTGATAAAGTAGCCAGATACAGTTCTGTCAATTGTTTGGATGGCATCAGGATTGTTATTAATCTTTGCAGTTGCTTCTTCCTTTTTCATATTAGAATAGTCCGAGGCTACATCATTGTAGACAGGTGTTTCTTGACGAACTGTTGCACTTTGGGTTTCAAGAGGCACAAGTTCCATGGCTTTGTTGCATAGTCCTTTTTTATTCACTGTAGGTTTATCAAATGTGATTAGTCTCTCAGTTTGAACCTCTTGGATTGTAGCAAGGTTTGGTCTTCTGCTACTTCTTGGGAGTCCACTGGGCCTACTACTTATTATTGGCCACATGGTTGTGGTTTTACCAGGTCGAGTGATACAACTCGGTTCTCCTTTTTACCAGCAAGGGGCAGTAGTACAACTGATCTTGTTCCGCTGATAGCTAAGACAGGTACTGCTTTTCTGTAAGAAGGCCCAAATTCCTTCTTCACCGCGATCTTTTCCCTGACCAGATCCCCAATCTTTGGAATCCAGACAGGTCTTGCTGGGACAGGTGGTTTCTCTTCAGTGGCTGTTGGCTTTAGTTTTGTGTTACTTAGACTTCTTCTTGTTTCATTCAAGTCCTGTAAAACAGCCAAACGATCTTTGATATGAAAAGCTTTTTGTTCCACCACTGAAGTCTGACAATCAAGGTCTTCGATTATCATTCTTGTACCAAACAAAAGTTCATACGGAGTGATTCCACCCAGAGAATTTCTTGGCAGATTGTTAAGACTACGTTGGACGGTATACAACCGTTACCACGCATCTTTTACCACGAAGAACTGTTACCACGAAACCATTACAACGCAAGGGTATTTACAACGCATGTATTTACAACGCATTACACTACAACGCAGCTACTATTACAACGCATACCACTACAACGTAAGTATAGGTAAGTTTATCTTTTTTTTAAATACATTTATTAGGGGTATTGGGTTATGGGGTACAGGGGTATTTTTAGGGTTCAGGGCTGGGTTTGGGTTATGGGGTACAGGGGTATTTTTAGGGTTCAGGGCTGGGTTTGGGTTTTGGGGTACAGGGGTATTTTTAGGGTTCAGGGCTAGTTTTGGGTTATGGGGTACAGGGGTATTTTTAGGGTTAAGGGCTGGGTTTGGGTTTTGGGGTACAAGGGTATTTTTAGGGTTCAGGTCTGGGTTTGGGTTTTGGGGTACAGGGGTATTTTTAGGGTTCAGGGCTGGGTTTGGGTTATGGAGTACAGGGGTATTTTTAGGGTTAAGGGCTGGGTTTGGGTTTTGGGGTACAGGGGTATTTTTAGGGTTCAGGGCTGGGTTTGGATTTTGGGGTACAGGGGTATTTTTAGGGTTCAGGGTTGGGTTTGGGTTATGGGGTACAGGGGTATTTTTAGGGTTCAGGGCTGGGTTTGTGTTTTGGGGTACAGGGGTATTTTTTTACATATATATTTACAAATTCTTTAATAAAATTTAATTTAAATAATTAAATTATTAAAAAAAATATTAATTACATTATATACTTACCTATAATTACGTTGTAATGGTATGCGTTGTAATAGTATCTGCGATGTAATATCATGCGTTGTAAAGGTATGCGTTGTAAAAATTGCGTGCTAATGGTATGCGTGCTAACAACATATATCCACGTTGGACACTTATTAGATGTTTGACCCACCCATCACCCGAACCTAATACCCTTGCTGTTATAGATTGCTTTATGTCACAGTTTTTTTCTCCACTACCGCATTTCCTTCAGGATGGAATGGACAAGAGTACCGCAATGCAATGCCCATGCTGGCCATGGCCTCCTTGTAAGCTCGAGAGCTAAACGCAGGACCCTGGTCAGAATGCAGCATGGCAGTTGCGTTTGTGCCCATAAAGACTCGCAAATCTTTTATAACAGTTCTGGCGTCAGCCGAGCGCTGGGGCCACATCCAAATGAATCTCGTCTTAATATTTATAGGATCGCATTTGTCCGGTCGGACGCCTGCGTGTAGATGGTCTAATGCTGTATAACAGGGGTATCTGGGCTGGTATTATTGTGCTAGAGTCAGATATCTGGTCCGGTTCATAACTGCGATCTCAATTGCAGTCTTGACAATCCATTGCAAAGTTGTAAACTTGCACGCTCATTCCCGGCCACCAGTATCGTGATTGTAATTCTATTAGAGATTTCAGGATCTCTTGGTGCCTCAGACCCAATCCCATGTGTGCTTTTTGAATCAAGAAGACCCTCCGGTTCGTGTTTGGAATTACTCTATCCCCCACTAGGGATTTGAGCAAAAGGAACGGAGTTCGCATCAATTATGTATGTATTTCCGAGTGGATAATTCAGAGGTAACGCCGCATAATTGCCTTCCATGGAGGCTTTTACTGCAAGCAGCGTTTCTCCATCTATTTGTTTTTTAGAACGCTTTCTTGTAGCTACGGAAGCCGGTTGACCAGCTGCCGTCGTGGCTCTGTTAGCCAATGAATTCCCTGCAACGTGAACGCCATCACGCTGATGACTCAGTGTATGTATCATGTGAGTCTTTTGTAGTTCTTTCTGCAAAAGAACTACTTGTTACCAAAGCATTTTATGTTTGATTGTGCCACCTTTTGCATCTTTGAAACCATTTTGAACCCAGTTCTGCAAGTAATCATTGTAGGATTGGACGCAGTAATATGAATCGCACACTATAAGTGTGGGGAATTCGCGATCAGTATTTTCAAGCGCCATTTTAAAAGCCTGTAGTTCAGCTCGGTGAGCTGTACAAACTCCTAGTGATTGAGTTTTAGTGACCAATGGTCTAAATTTTCCTTCGTGCCATCGACCTTTAACAATCGCGCACGCAGCACTATATGATTGTTTACCCCCAACTGCAGGCTGTGCTGAACCGTCTGTGTATATTACACAGCCGTAATGTTCCAGAGGCGGAATCTCAGTTGGCAGAGGACATTCGTATTCGTATTGTAGAAATTCTTGCGTTTTTAGGTTAGGATCAAATTCGTATACTACGTCTGGTGCAGCAAGAGAATTAACCCATTGTATCCATCTCGGATGTAACGCTTTAGCATTTGGAATGCTTGCTCTTGTTACTGCTTCTATAGCAGGTACTGGTGTAACGATTATTATACGTTTACCTTGTACGAGGGCTCTTTCTTTTGCTACAGCAGTTTGTACCGCAGTTAGAATTTTTTCAGTAGAACTGAATTTCATTTCAGCTTGTGTGTACAAGTGTGATTTGTAAGCTATTGGTACTCTTTCTCCCTCATTGGAGGTCAGGTATGTAAATCCGCATCTTCCTGGGATGACTCGGATTACAAGGTTGCGTTAGTTTGCGCGTGTTTGCAGTTTTGTTTTAGTTAACATGTCTGTTTGTAATGATCGTAAAATTTCTGTGTGTTTTTGAGTCCAATTAATTGGTTTGAAATCAGGTTTTATTATTTCGTAGAGCGGTTTAACCCTCTCTGCATAATTTAGAATGTAAGTTCTTACGAAGTTCATGGAAACCTTGAACTAATTGTAAGTTTTTCAGCGTTTTTGGAGCTTTGAGTACTGCACACTTCTCTAAGAAGTTGTCTGGTAGGCTTTTGCCTTCACTTGATAATTCATATCCTAAAAATAGGACTGTCTGGTGGGCAATTCGTGACTTTTAAAAAATAAATTTATACCCTTCAGATGTGAACCCTAGAATGATGGTGTTCACTCTTTTTAAGTGTGTCTCCAGGTCATTGCCTGTAAGATAGATGCCGACATAGGATAATGCCTTATCATCATAAATTTGTAGTAACTCTGTTACCCTAGCTGAAAATAATCCTGGGCTGTTCTTGAATCCCTGTGGGAGACGACAAAATTGCTTTTGGGCCCCCATGCTGGAGAAAGCCATTTGAAACATCTAATGTCGTTTTATATTTTTTGCGCACAATATTATTCATTAGTGCTGCACTGTATGAGTTTTGTACTGCAAATGTTTTACAACAAGAGTTTAGGTGTCTGTAGTCCAAAACTAGACGATATGAATCGTCTGGCTTGGAGACAGGAAACAAAAGATTGTTCATTTGTGAGGTGCATGTTTCAATCACCCCCTGATATTCCATTTGATCTAAGATCTCTCTCATTTGTTTTTTAGCTTCTTGCTTAACAGGATACTGCCTTTGTGCAGTTGGTTGATTTTTTAACTGGATTTTATGGTGAGGAGAATCCTCATCCCATCCTACATGATTTTTATATAATGAAGGAGCTTGGGCCACTGCCCATTTTCTTGCATATGTGTATTTTTTATGAATTGGAATGTGATTTGGGAAGGCAGGCATAATCATTTCTTCGCCATGTGGGCACTCCCTGACAAACTCTGGTGGCCAGTCTTTCTTTGCTAGAAGGATATCATAGCCTTTAGATAGGTTTTCCCAGAAGAGACCTTTTATTTTCCTAGTTTTATCTCCCTCTATATGTAATGTTATTTCATATAGTTTATGGGGCACACTAACTCAGGTGTCTGCAGTTTCCACTTGAATGTATTTATTCGTGTCCACCGTCTCCAGAAGATTCATCAGGATTTTGCGAGCTATTGTCACTTCTGCTGCGCTGTCTAGCATTGTTTGGGCCCACTCTCCGTTCTTGAGTTGTGTCTTTAGGATCCCTGGCATGTTTTATTTTAATACTGGCTACGTTCTTTTTGGGAAATTGTATTTTTTTACTTTGATGAGCAGCTTCTTTGTCTTTGGACTTGACGCGCTCTTCTTTATGTTCTGACCGTGCTCTTCTTTCCGATTTCTGTGAGGAATTCTGAAACGATCGAGAGGGACGTGTATCAATATCTTGATATCTGTCAGGTTTTCTCAAATATTCCCTATTTCTAAGGTTATATCTTTTTTCAGAGGGCTCCCGTTGTGGAGACTTGCCCCCTCTTTTGGAGATCTATCTCTCCGTTGGGGCGACTTTCCTCTGGACTGGAAATGTTTTTCTCTGGGAGAGGTTTGCTTATTACCCTCCCACTTCTTTTGAGAATTGAGATTATTTTTAATGACATTTTTTTCAGGATTTTCAGTTAGTTGTGGTTTTAGTGGTTTACCACCTAAACTGTCTATACCTATTCTGGCAAGTTCAAAAGGTTGGTCTGCTATATCTGTTTCTTTTCGTTTTTGGCGGTAGATTGTACCGTCAAATGTCAATTGAACTAATTGCCTACATGCATTTGTTAATTCTTTTATTCAAACTAAAAGTTCTTCGCTTGACATTTTTTCAATGTCAGGATGTGGTGTATAGCTGGCTAGAACCGGCCATGTGGCTCCTAGTCTACCTAGTGGATCGAGCCTGGTAATGTGATTTTGATGTTTTAGGGCGCCATTGAACCAGAGCTCATGCTCCTGGTAAGTTATTGGAATTTCAACTTCCTCGAAAGGAAAGTATTCCGCTGGCGGTTCCCCTACTTTGTAGTAGTAGAACTCGCGTGTCACAGCATTTGCTGCTGGAAAAGTTATCCATGAATAGAATACCTCTATCTGCCGATATTCATGTGCCTCGACAACAAATATGACTGTACCACCTCTTGATGATACTCCTTTTTCTATAAGTTTTATAGTTAAGGTTTTCCTTACATTTACCGGGATGAGTATTGCATCCGGCTGATCTTGTTAAAGACTTGTGTTTTCCGTCAAAAGTTGATCTGCTAGTCTAGCTCTATCCCTTTTGTCGTCACTCTCTGTCATTTTGCTGACAGAAAGTTTGCAGAACAAGCTTCAAGGAAACAAAGATTAGGTGCACAATATTTTGGAACACTGTATCCTTCAACGTTGACTAAACCAGAAACTAATACATAGGAATCTCTTCCTACTAAGTTTTGGCGGATATTAACCTTTTACCCACTCAGACGTCTATTGGAGTTTTTACGGGAAAAGGGGTCTGTGTGAAAAGCACAACTGAGTTACTCTAGTATCTAGCGTTAAATTATCGCCTGACCAAACATTGGGCGCCATGTAGTGTAGTTCCTATATTCCCAATAGGCTCTGCGCACTGGAATAACAGAAACGATAACTTAGACATAGGACTGAGGTCGACTAGGTCTCTATTGAATATGTTAGACTTAATTGTGTGTACCAGCTAGCTCAGAGGTCACTAGAAACTTTCTCGAGTAAACAAGAAGGCGTTTAGCTTTCCTGAATAGACAAGAAGGGATTAGCTTCTGACAACCAAATCACATGACAACTTTGTTCCCCCTGCAATAAGGAACATATCTCTAGAGTCGGGGAAATAATAGATAGCTATTTTACTCAGTCAATCGTGCATGCTTCGTTTCACCAGAAATAGAGAGACAGGCGTTTTCAATAAAAGGGTTATTTATTGAGTAGTCTTCTTTCTCATGCAAGAGAAATGAATTGCCACAATTGCAATACTTGTCATAAAGTAAAGTGCGTACAGTAAAAGGAGTATTATGAAATAATACTGTAAAAGCATTTATATGGTTTCTAAGCCATAAGATATTTAAAAATGGATAAAATACATACAATGATAATATAATGACTAAACGTACTCAACTGGTGTTTCTAAGATACGCCTACCCCTGTGTACCTAACCTAAGCCTAGTATGTGGGAAGGAGTAGATGAGTTACAGTTTTTTGCCAAGAATCTGAATCAAGAATTCTCTATGGGTCTAATCAGCTCCGTACCTTAGGTATAGAATGAAGGAGGTCTTGTATCTCTCTCTCAGGACTCGATCTCCCAGAAACCCGCGAGGGTGACCGGAAAACACTGGAGCTGGATTTCTAGGCAGGAGAAAAGACAGCGTCTTTCTCAGTGCGTCAGCAGGGAGAGTCGGCTTCCTTCGGCACTCGCATCAGCAGGGCGTCGGGCAAGTAGATAGCCGATTCTGCTCCAAACCACTGTGTGTTGCTTAAGGCAGATGCTTGTATATTTATACCTGGAAGGTGCCGAGTTCGACGTAAGGTTGGACAGAAGACGTCACTAAGAACTGGCAGTTCTTTCAGGACTCTCAGGAGTTCTAGGACAAATCAAAACAGAAGCAGGGGAAATTCCCGGGCTGCTGGAGGCTTGGTTTGTTTAGGAACGCGTTGTGCTTTCTAGGAGTCTATGGGAGTAGCCTTGCCTGTATTTGGACTGCATTGGCTATGACTTAATATGGACATGATTCTTATGCCTTTATAAGGATATGATTTATTATAACCACACAAGGACATACATCAGGAATATCTAATTAGGGTCCTAGATACATTCACAACAAGAGAGCCCTTAACACATCCAAAGAATGCCGAACCACTTCCTCCAGGGAGAAGGGGTCCGGAAAAAAGACTGGAAGGACAATATCCTCCTGACAGTGGAAAGAAGACAAAACCTTGGGCAGAAAAAACTGACTAGGACGATGAATCACCTTGTCAGAGCAAAAACTGAAAAAAGGGGGGGAAGCCATCAAAGCACCAAGCTCACCAACCCGCCGCCCAGAAGAAATGGCCACCAAAAAAAGAACCTTAGCCATAAGGAACTTAAGGTCCACAGAGAGCAAAGGCTCAAAAGGGAGCCCAGACAAGGCCCGCAGCACCAGGGGAAGATCCCAGGCCAGGACAGGAGAGTGAGAGACAGGACACTGAATCAAAAAAACTCTGCAAAATACGAGCCACCAAACGGGAGACAGCAGACACAGAAGAACCCCTAAAAGCAAGAATGGCAGCCCATTACCAACGGAGAGTGGAGACAGCGAGCCCCAGGACAAACCCATTGAGCAAGAAGCCCAGTGCCCATACAACTGCACAGGAGGAGGAAGACATACCCTTCTCAAGGCACCAGGAGGAAAAGCTCTTCCTATGTCTGTCATAAGATTTCAATTGTGGAAGACAATTGGATGCTCCAGGCAACCTTGATAGAACAACTCTGGTCCAACAAACTCAGCCTTTCAAGTGCCAAACCCACAGCCGTAGGCGGCGCACCAAGGACACGCGGAGAAGAGGAGCCTGCAGAGGGGAGGGACACAGGGGAAACCGCCAATGAGGGCACACAGACAAGGCCATAAGAAGAGGAGACCAAGGTATATGGGACCACTCTGACACCACCAGAAGAATCTCCGCCCAATTTAACTAAATCTTCCAGAGGACCCGTGAGATCAAGGCAAAGGGCGGGAAGGCAAACAGGAGACCCAGCGACCATGGAGTGGAGAAAGTATCGATTGCCCAGGCAAGCGAGAAGGAGCAGGGCGGCAAAAAATGAGGAAGAAGGGTCGAATCCTCCGAGGCAAACAGATCCAGCCAGGGAAGGCTGAACCGGAGGACGATCTGATTGAACAGAATAGGGGACAGACATGTGGTCACTGACGAAGGGAACACCCTGCTCAGAGAGTTCACAGACCCATTCCCCTTTCCCGGAAGATAGACAGCTGCCAGAGACAAGAGATTCCACTCGACCTAAAGACCGATCCTCCTGGAAAGTGGAAACATAGACCTGATGATTCACATAACCCTAAACAACCTGGTTGTCAATCTGAACAGAGACAGCACTGCCCAGAAGGAGAGGAGCAAACCACAGTACAGCAAACCAAACCGCCTGCAACTCCTTCCAGTTTGAGGATGGAGAGACTCAAACTGGGACCACCGACCCGGAGCCTTCGAAGCACACAGGACTGCACCCCAACCCATAGCACTGGCATCGGTTGACAACACCACCACACCCGGAGGAGGTAGAAGGTTGAAGCCCTGGGAAAGAGACTGATGGAACACCCACCATTGGAGGGCAGCCCGAATCCCTGGTGTGACAGGAATAGGAGCATCGTAGTCCTGAGAGGCAGGATCCCAGTGGGCCAGAACGTGATGCAGGAGGGGATACAAATGCAGACGGGCCCAAGGGAGGAGATGCAGAGTGGCCGCCATCTCCCCTTGACTCCGCAACCAGAGCCTGGCAGACACATGGGACTGGGACAGAACCCACAAAAGGTGTCGGAACAAAGTCAACTGTCTCTTCTGGTAGAGGAACACCATCCCCATATATATACAGCAAGAGAGCACCCAGGAATTTCAGAGTCTGGGAGAGCAGCAGGGAGGACTTCCGGTGATTAATGAAGAACCCATATGACTCCAGAAGACAATAGACCTGGTCCACATCCATCAAAGCCAGAGAGAAAGAAGGCGAAACAATCAACCAATCATCAAGGTAGGAAAAAACCTTAAGACCCCTGGAATGGAGAACATCCACCAGAGGGGCCATGAGCTTTCTGAAAACCCTTGGCCCGATGAAAGGCCGAAAGGAATCCCCTGGAACTGAAAGTGCAAGACGTTGACAGAAAAACAGAGAAATCGCTGATCTGCAGGATGGATAGGCACGTGCAGATAGGCATCCATCAGGTCCAGCGAGGCAAGGAAACAGCCCGGCAGCCCCAGATGCAGGATAGACATCAAAGTCACAAGAGGACAATGAGGAATGTAGAGATTGCCTCTCTTCAGATTCAAAACAGGGCACAGGTCCGCCTTATCCTTTTTGGAGATCAGGAAGAGGATGGAATAACAACCCTGACCTCGCTCCAGAGGAGGAACCTCCACGATAGCCGTCTTCACCAACAGAAGCCACACGCCCTCCAGCAAAACCACCCACCTCAGAAGATGATGAGGCTGAGGAGTCTCCCGGAAGACCGGAGGGGGAGGAGAGGGAAACTCGATCCGGTAACCTGCTGACACCGTCTGTAGCACCAAGGCATTCAGAAGAGTCAACCATTGATGTACAAAAAAGGGAAGGCGTCTCCTAACCGGAAAAGGCATTGCTTTGGAGAAGGAGCAGAGGCAGAACCACCTGCCTGGGCTCGGGATTTGGCACCACCAGGGGCCCCTCGGCCATGACCCCTGCCACGAAAGGGCTGCGGAGCACCCCTGGTAGAAGGAAAGCCAAAGGCACAGCGGTATCCAAAACCATGCCCAAGAAGGAGGACGAACAGGAGCCACAAGCTTACGAGTCTCTGCCGACTGTTTGACCAAATCCTTCTGCTGGGGCCCAAACACCTTGGAACCCACAAAAGGCAATTTAAGCAGAACCGACTTCTGAGAGGACTCAGCTTTCCAAGATCACATCCAGATATGATGTCTGGCAGCAATCGAAGCCCCAGAAGCAGCTGCTGTGGTACACAAAGTATCGAAAGAAATGTCTCAGAAATAGCGCACCTGCAGTTCTATGAGAGCCAAGAGAGAGGAGGCATCCTCCCCGTCCTGTAACAGAAGAGCCAGGGCCTTGAAATCCTTCAGAAGGGACTGGACCATATTGTTGGAGTAGATCGTCGCCCTGACATTAAAGTTGGAAGCAGCGTAGGAACACTTCACCTCCCCTTCCACTCGCTTATCAACAGGAAGGAGGGTATCATCTGACAGAACCAAGCTCTGTGTGGGAAGACCAGCCATTAAATTGTCCACCTTGACCGACTGAGGGAATTCTGCAGAAAACCCTTCCAACAGATAATGCATACACAAAAAGCGGGGAAAGACGGACTTATCCACATCTTTCCACTCATGCATAAGCACCTTGCGCACAGTGTCATGTAAGGGCAAGGATTTAGCATGTGGCTGGTGATACTGAGTAAAAAAGTCTTCCTCTAGGACATCCGGCACAGGAGGAGCGAAACCCAAATTGCCACGCACATGGTCAAACAAATCAGAGAGCTCTGCACCCTGAACAAAACTACCACGCACACAATCATCCTCCTTGACCCCCACATCCTCAGCCGAGGGATCAGGCTGGCTCAGAGACCCACGAGGCACTGCGGCAGGAGGGCCAGCCACCTCCCGAGCCCGGAAAGCAGCAGCAACAGTCTCATTGATAATGAGGCGCAGGGCATCCAAACTAGCAGCAGCAGAGCCAGATGCACCCTGGTCCATTGCAGCGCAAGAACAAAGCAACAGTCAAGACCCGGCTCCGAAAATAAACCAGCAGAGGTCGGGGACCAACTGAAAAAGGACCCTTTTAAAAAGAAACGAAGTCCCAAGGCACGCAACCAGGAAAGTGGGCGGAAGTACAAAAAAGGAGCCCGGCCGTTGGAAAACTGCTAAGGGAGGTAGGAAACCCAGGAGGATGCTCTGCGCCACAGGTCACCATCAGAGGACCCATGCCCGCTAAAGCAGGGCGAGATGGGGCCGTCAAAGGATAAGCGGCCACTAGAGCAGGCCGCACAGCCCAAGTAAGTGTGCATAGCAACAGAGACTCCTGGAGATGCCAGGGAATGAACTTGTGGCCTCTTACATGGGAAGCTTGCGCTCTACCACTGAAACTCACCCCCGCATCTGCCCACGACACAGCCGACACAGCGCACCGCCGAAGCGAAGAAAACAGACACAAGCAGCTGCTAGAGCAGGCCGTGTAAACCTAAAGGAAGCAGCCATACATAAACGCACTTTCTTAATATAACAAGGGAACCCAAACAGTTGGCTGAGGACCGTGGGGAATTATGCTTTAGAAGACAAGGGTCCTTAGCTTATCAGAATTTGAAAACGAGAATGAAATATAGACCATGATAGGAAGCTATATTTGTCCTCTGTCCAGCCGGACAGGGTATTTATTAAACACAATGAATAAAAACTCGTATAAATGGTTTTAGGCACAGTCCTGTACCTTTCTCATGAAGGACACACGACACATAAGGGAGAATAAGAAGAAAATAGAAAAAGGATTTCACAGGCAAAGAAAGAGCAGTGCTCGCCACTTTTGAATGTGAAATTAAAGTGTTTGCCAGACAGCGCTAAGCACAACGAAAGTAAAACTCAATGGTCAGGTTGTGAAAGCACTATATCAGTCGATGTTTCGATCCCTTTTGCTCTAATTATACAGGATCATCACCAGGACTAAAATTGACAACAATTGCCTGCCTGGAATTGTGATACAACCGCATGTTGTGGAGGAAGAAGGAAGAAAGAAATGGAAAAAGATAGCCAGCGGCTAAATTAAAAGGTTTATACATTTATTCGGAATCGACTTAACATGTTCTATTTAGTGTATGAAAACAAAGGTGAAGGTACTGGGCTTTCATAACCGGGTGCGTTGGTGACTGGTGTCAATACATTGATTCAAAAACCACATGAGACATTTAGAAGCAATATTTTTTCACTAAAAATAAAGTCTGTCAGATTCCATAACTACTAATAATTTTGATTTAATTTTTCGGCGGCCCTCGAGTGACAAAACATCTGTGTACATTCATACAGTATCCTGGGGCAGGGAAGGCGCTAAGTAATACCTAAAACCCTTGAAGATGTTAATTACCTTGCCCAATTTGGGGCTCGTCCTATCTGAAACGGTTGAAGAGCCCGCCTTCAGATGTGGCTGACAGCACGATTGGGGGACTCTACCTAGGGGAAGTAGGGGTGCCCATTAGGCACACATAATTTAAGGGAATGATCTTAATGGGTGCCGCAAGCGAGTTTTACCTGAATTTCAGGAACTGAATATCCGCACTTTTGTGGTAGGACTCCAGGGTCCATGTATATGCCACCGAAAGTTTTCTAAAGGGCAGGAGATATAGGTTACTTAAATTTAGGTTAACATTAACCGCGATCATGCCAGCCGGTGACTTGTACCCAGGAAGTATCCCTAATTACCTTTGGTACGATGTCCTATGTTAGGGCAGTGTATATGGAACTGCAGGGTCCGATCGGGTTTCAGCGCCTAATACAGAAAGGGGACACGATTCTTTGCCTGTGAAATCCTTTTTCTATTTTCTTCTTATTCTCCCTTATGTGTCGTGTGTCCTTCATGAGAAAGGTACAGGACTGTGCCTAAAACCATTCATACGAGTGTTTATTCATTGTGTTTAATAAATACCCTGTCCAGCTGGACAGAGGACAAATATAGCTTCCTATCATGGCCTATATTTCATTCTCGTTTTCAAATTCTGATAAGCTAAGGACCCTTGTCTTCTAAAGCATACATAAACGCACAGCATGCAAAATAAGCACAAAGCGACAAAGGCGGCTGCTACAGCAGGCCGCACCAAAAAATAAAAGAAGAGAGAACGAAACACTTATCCTACCAACCGTCCTGCTAGGCAAAGAGTAACTGAAGAAGTCAGAAAAAAACTAACAGGATGTTGTGTGACGCACTTCTCACTATATTCTCACCTGGTAGGTGGCGCCATATTTGGGGAAGTGCTAAAAACTCTGCTAGGTACAAGGTTTCTGGGGAGCAGACAAGCTGCTCACTGATGAGGAATGGTACGGAAAGACGAATGAGGAGGTAATGTTCTTGAGCTAAGAAAGCACGCAGAGACAGCAACACAAACGTGATTCAGTATGTGCAGTGAATACATGAAGTACACAACTGCTTCATTTTACTCTAAGGCTGCAGTGGAACCGGACCTTTGACCACGTGCACTCCCTCATCTACCAGCCCCAGCTAAGGCGCCTACTATGAGTTCCCCTTTCATAACGTTTCCTTGACAACTGTTTAAATGAGGGAGAAACTTTCGTGTAGATGGTCTTCTTATGTACAAGAAATAAATACCATGTTATTCAGCTGCTGCTTTGTGGCCTGTATTTCAAATGGGCCTGACTGGGATCGAGTTACCCCGCATAGCTGGGCCAAGTGGGCGAGTGAAGGGGTCACATGAAGGCATGGCCGCCACGTGAGTCTTCCCCTAGACCAACTTCTCTCTTATGCAGTTTCACTCCTAATCCCCTGCACACTCCAATGCTAAATTTCTTTCCGCAGCCACAGTAATTTATTAAACAGATTTTGTGTAGCACATTGATTGAGGGCCGAAGGCTAGCCATTGAGCGTGGCAAATATACCTAAATACACATATCCTATAAAAGAGCATTCTCCGACAGAACAAACTAGGTTGGTTCCATCGGAATGCCCTCGGGGGCGAGTGAGTGAGAGAGAGAGAGAGAGAGAGAGATAGCGAGGCAGAGAAACAGACACAAAGACAGAAAAGAAAAGAAAGTTGGAGAGAGTTAAGGTAGGGAGACAGAAATGCATTAAGTGGAAGAAACAATGCAGGAAAGTTAAAGAGAGGGCGAGAGATAGAAAAAGGAAGGGGAGATAAAGTGTGACCGAGATGCAATTAGAGCGGTGAAAGTAGGAGCGATTGAGACAATGGTACGACAGGAGAGACGGAGATAAACGTGAGAGGCAGGGAGTAGAGAAAGGGGGGAAGCGGTGGAGAGAGAGCTGAAAACAGAGAGATTGAGGGATGTGTGGAAGCCAAGAGAGAGAATGAGACAGAGAGAAAGGGGGGGGGGGCGAATGATGGACAACGAGAGAGATGAGTGTATGATAGAGCAAGAGAGTGAGAAAGAGAGTGGCAAAGAGAGAGAGGGAGGTAGGGACATTGTGGTGTTCTGTAACCAGATGTTGAGACAGCCTTGAGACTGACAGAGGCAGAGCTGTTCGTGGCTGTTGGTGTGGTTGGTGCCTTTGAAGCTATACACAAGAAACTCTGGCCCTCTTGAAGCTCCAGTAATATAATGGATTGGATTTTTACATTTGGTGACTAACGACGTGCTTAAAGATAATGTTTGTAAATAAACTGGTGGTCCCTTAACATGAATTTGCACAGAACAATGAGCATAGAAGGTAAATAAGTTTGGCGACGACTGGACTTGGACTCAAGCGTCTTATGGATTGAAAAGCTGACTACAATTGGACAAGGTAACTACAAGAAACAAGAGTACAAAGAGAGTAGAAACCAAGAATAAGAAAGTAAAGAGTGCGTTGTTTGGAGCTACAGGCAAGTCAGCCCACCAGTGGCCTTGTCAACGGGCGCTCCCAACCACCTTTGCCCAGCCTGGCCATGCTCCATTGAACTTACAAAAAGGTCTTTCTTGTTAGTGCGTACGTAGTGTAAGGCACACTACTGCCACATGTGGGTGATCCAACCACATCGTTTTGTGTGAGGTCCACAAAGAATATATGTCTTGAAGAAAAAGGCAGCTCATAATCTCTAAAGCCTTCAAAGGATTACTTCAAATTATTGCCAGCATCCTCGATCGCTTAAGGTTTACTGAGGACGTTTTTTGCTGTGTGTTGGTGCAAAACTTGTGTACGCTGCTTTGGGAAGGACTTAACGTCTGGCATTAGTGT
This sequence comes from Lissotriton vulgaris, assembly GCF_964263255.1. Taxonomy (NCBI): domain Eukaryota; kingdom Metazoa; phylum Chordata; class Amphibia; order Caudata; family Salamandridae; genus Lissotriton; species Lissotriton vulgaris. The sequence continues at coordinate 1,089,802,287 of NC_141687.1, read as the reverse complement.
CACTTTGCTGGGTTTGAGGTTTACAATGCCACTTTAATTCGTATTTCACTGGTGCCTGGTATCTATGCTCCTCTGGGCCTCAAATTCATGTGAGAGCACTATCGTCAGGCACTCCTCCATTTTGCTGAGGTGGCAGTTTGATTTGGCAGCGGATGGAGGCCAAGAGAGGTGAGACACTTTGTGTCTTTTATTTGTTGTGTCAGCTAAGACTTCACAACAGTGGGTGTTAGTAAACCGCCGTGATGTGGTTTTGAAAAAATGGGGCACAAACTGTGCATTGCGCGCGCTCACTCAGCGAGTAAACATTCTTCTAGACTACACAATTATGGTCAGCGGGCAATTTTACCTCAATAGTGAAGATGTGCTGTCCACTATAGGCTCCTTCTGTCGCGTGGTGCATTCAGGGTTCCGAAATTGTGGATTCTTCGATGCATTGTGCAGCTTAAGGATGCTCTGCAGCACAAATGCGCCATGAGCCATCCGGTGAGACGTCCACAGCGAGCTGTAATCATTTGGTTGGCAGCTGCCTCTTCTGTTCTTACTGGAGGTTCCTATTCTTTTGCGGCCAAACGCGTTTTGTGAACATCGTTGGCCAGTTGCGAAGACCGACAGTCTTCTGCGAGCATTGGGGAGCATGATGAGGAACATTCGTTGTTGGATTCTTCAGATGGTCAACATTCCTGGTTGCCGGTTCCTGTTTCTTCAACCAGTTTTGCCTCTACAGTTCTTGGGGTTATCTACCAGTCAATGCTCCAGAGGATAGCTAAGACTGGAGGCTCTGTTACATTTGTACATCGATCTGGTTGTAAGTACTGTGGTTCGTTATGTTCTTCTTAAGTTCATGGAATTGGCATATTCTTCTATGGAACTTCTGACATGAGGAGTCTATTTGAATTTGTTCACTGTCAAGTTGTGCCAAAATCGCCTAATCGTCTGGCAACGTCATGGCACAGTGCTAAGAATCATGGGACATTTTACTCTGTAGTGTGTTTAGGTTCTTTTAACTAGCTTGTGGTCACTTGTACCAATGATAAGTCTCATGTGGGTCTGGGTCTTGCCATTTCATAGCAACTAGTTAGATGCTACATTACATGTGAAAGTGTTCTTGGACGTGCTATGTTTGTTCAGCTAGGGACATCCTATATTACGTGTGTGGTTGTCAAACAATTGTGGTGTGCACTGTACTAGTGTGTACCCACAGTATCACAACTCGGGTGAGAGGTCGCTCACTGGCGATTAGTTGCAGATTAAAAATATACATGTTTATGGTCTATGATGGTGATGGGTTACATATTTAAAATTACTTGTGTGCAGATAAAGAGTTTAGTGTGGACAAATGTTCTTCTTTTGATTAAAGCTTTGTGATGCCACAGTTCATGCTTCATTATACTTGGGTGGCCTTAAGTTTAGAGTGGGTGGTAGTCACTTTTCATTCCATTACCTGAGGGATGGTTATGGTTTTAATTAATGTGTGTAAGTCGTCATGTCTTGCACGTTTGGTCTGCACGTTTGGTTTGATGTGTTTGAGAGTCACCTTGCGCTGCATGTCTTGTCGGCTTGTGTGCAAGTCGCCCCGCGCCTCACATGTTGTAGTCTTGTGTGCAAGCCGCCCTGCACCTCACGCTTTGTTGTCTTGTGTGTAAGTCACCCCGCGCATCACTGGTTAGTGTTGTGTGTGTAAGTCGCCCTGCACCTCATGTGTTGTTCTGTGTAAGTCATCCTGCGCTTCATGTGTTGTTGTTTTGTGTAAGTTGCCCTGCGCTTCAGGTGTTATTGTGTGTAAGTCGCCCTGCGCCTCACTGTGTGTACCCTCTGTGTTGTTCACCTTGTGGTACACGTGTGTTTCGTCTCTTCCTACTCTGGGATGGTCTTTGGGTTTGGTACCATACATGTTGGTTTCACCCTCTTTGGCTATTTTGGTTTAGGTGTTGGTCTTGGGGTGTGGCCCACCCGTCACTACATTTTTTTCAGATTGTTTATTGGGAAGATTGGGGATATTGATCGTCATTGATTTACTCTTGCTTGTCAATATTTTTCCTTTTCCTTCAGGTTACGCAGTGTTCCTACTCTTGTGAAGTTGTATTTCGTTTTGTTTCCCAGGGTTTGAACCTTTTCTCTGTTTGTATATTTTCTTGTATTGTTTATAGCTATTCCCATGTTTTCCCATACTTTCATTTTTCATTTAAAAGGAAGGGGGTAATGTTATATCCTCGTATTGTTTATGCATGTTACCCAGTCTAGTTTTCTCCTAGCTGCTCAGCCAGAGTGAAAGATGGTATCGGAATGTTGGTGTGACTGTGATGAATGGAATGCCTGGGTGCCTGTGTGGATGAGTGGTGACAGTTGGAGATGGGCTGAGCAGTAGGGAGGCTGCTCCTGGTGGGGCTGGAGTAAGGGCTGTCATCTGTAATAAAGCCTTATCTTACCTGCAACATGAAACTAATAAAGGCAACTACAAAACTCTACCTAGCCACCTGTGTCAACCTGTCATAGGGTACAACACTGTAAATTAGAAAATTACAGATATTTATTTATTCACATGACATAAAAAACGAAATAAAAGTGTGAAACCAAAAGCAACTGAAAATATATTTTACAACTCAGACATTTTTAAAGTGACTGTAAAAATATTAAGCAGATTCTGTCACAATTCTTTCGAGTACCAATGCTATTAACTTAGAAAGCAACCATATTTGCAATAATCATGATACTGTTATGTCTACGACATTTCAATCCCACGTATTAGTATGGGGATCATCATCAGGACTTTAAATGTATATGCCTGAGACTTAAAAAATGCCTGGTACTGCTGTGTGAAGTCAAATCACTTCAGGCTAGGCTCACAAAACATGAAAGGTGGCTGAGGTTGAATCAAGAAATCATGGAATTTTGACATCCACTGTCAAAAACAGGCTTTGAATTATATCCCGATAGCGTGATGAGAGCGCTCCCCCTGTAGGGGAGGGTAGCAAGGCATGATTGTCTCAGTGAATGAAGGGCGATTGGCAACAGTCTGTCTCCTTAAACTAGTGAATGGCAGTTCAAGACATTGACAACATCGAGGCACCGCATTTGACCTTCTCCATAGGGCCCCAACACATCCCGCAAAACAGACTGGTGGAACCAAGAGAAATAAAAAGGTTCTCTTACTTTTAATAGAGGTCTTGAGTAAGGGTGGGCGTAATTCGCGTAGCCGCACTCCGCAAAGCTACGCGAAGCCGTTCTAGCACTACGCGAGCTTCGCATAGCTTCGCGAGCTTGCGTAGTAGCTTGCTGGTCCCGTTCGCGAGCCGTTTTTCTTGCTTGGGAGCGCGTAGTGCGTGTTCCGGGCGCTGTCTGCGTGTTCGGGGGATTGTAGCGTGCAACCTTACCCATGTGGTGGGCTATGGGCGTGGCCATCTTGTTTTTTCAATTGTCCCGCCCGCCTGCGTCCCCTACTTCTTTTTCCGGGTCGCGAATAACGCGTTCGCGCGGTGCACGTCTTGTTCGGGAACACAACTACTTGTTCGCGCGTCCGAATGACGTTATCGCATTCTCACAGTCAGGTTGGAATGTGCGGCCGGATTCCAAACATCGTAGCGAACGCGACCGGGAGAGAAAAGCGAGAAAGCGAACGCAGAACCAGGGTAAGTCATTACCGCGCACGCGAGAATGCTATTGAGCGCGCGTGGAAGAAAAACTACTACGCTACGCTGCAGATTGCGAAGTAGGCGACAGCTTCGCGCTCTCCGCGAAGTGCGAAGTTGCCGAAACTTCGCAAACTCCGCAAACGGAGTGTAGTTCTCCGCCCAGGCCTAGTCTTGAGGGTTTAGGGTTGGTGGAAGTGATCAACGGCTTAAAGGAGCTTGAGACATGCAGTTGCGGCACGCGAGGTACATGAATATAGTACAGAGATGTCACAAGCCTCATCTTTCCCTGGCCGCAGCATGACCAGCTCAGCTTCGAGCTTCACTGCAGTTGTGATCCGTTCCTTAGCAATGTAGACAGAAGCTTCAGGACGCATCAGCGAGCACAGTGCACTACGTTCTAACAAGGCTGACCTTAGCCTGGTGCGTGTGTGCTCAGTTGCTGGCAACGCTGACAAAAACTTCACGACGCATCGGCATGAAAGACCCATTATGTCCTGATAACGCTGACTGAAGCCCTGTGCTACATGTGTTTCATTGAAATCCTTTGTGGGTGTGCTGGTTGTGCACCCACCCTTCTCCAGTCTTTGGGTGTTTGGTGTTTAGCAAGATATTAATGAGGATCCTCCTGTCAGGATAAAGGAATCTCTGGAATGTGGGATTCTGTTTGAGGAGATAACCTTCGCACTTGTTCCCACCTCCCCCTCTTGCAACATCCACCATACTGCATTCCCCTTCTGCCAATCAACTAACCAATACACACTTCTTTCTTGTTGTGGTCATTTAATGGCCGCAGTTTTTATTTTGGAATACAGTTACAATATACATAACTTCTGCATTTTGTTGGTTTCTCTGTCTCTCTTGCTTTTGGTAGGTTGGATTTTTTGGCCTCCACATCTGTGGAGGAGGGGGGGGTAGCTTCTGTTCACAGAGTTAGGCCATGACTCGCTACCTTTCCGGTTCTGGTTGTGCCCTGCCATCCGGCGGGGTCTGGGCTGCGAGCGCCGTCTCCATTTTCGCTACCCCCCTTTTTCGGTAAGCCGCCTCACCCAGCCGTGAGGGGTCTGAAGGTGGTGGTCTTACCCTCTGGCCAGCTCTCCCAGCCGTGAGGCATCCCAAGGTTAGTGGCCCCATCCTGGCACACCGCCCGCATTGCGCCTTGTTACCAACCCTAATCCGCATAGTTCTCCTGCCACGCCTGCTGGGAGGCTTCCGTCTCCCTTTGGCTCCCCCTCCAACTATGCTGTGTGTCCCGCTACTTGCACCTTGCTAACGCCATGGCGCCCCAGAGGTTGCTCCAGAACAGGCCCATGCCCTCGCTCGTCAGGTGTACGCCGTCTTTGGCAAATAGTTCCGGACGACCCGTGTGGATGAGCCCATGTCTTACTGACGCCAGGCCATTGGCCCTGCAGTATTTGCTCACCGCCAGATTCAATTTTTTGCAGGAATTCTCGACTGCCTTCTGTGAATCCGCCCTGGGCCATTCGTGTCGGCTGATTACCTCAGACCACACTACCGCTGAGTCCCTGAATGTCTTGGCTATTTCCGTGAGCCCTCTCTGTATGCTGTGAGGCAGCGTCCTCCTCCCGAGCTGCATCAGGTCGTTGCCGCCCAGGTGTATTATCAGTACGTCTGGGTGCATTGAAGTCTGCCCTCAATTCCTCGAGGGTCGCCGGCAGTTGGTCCCACCTCATCCCTGGCTGGCCAAACCACCGAATGCACGTGTCCGTTGGTACCCCATCCGTTTTATTGCCCCCATCACACCACCATGTTTGCATCCGGGATATGAATGAGTGCCCTACCACCCATACCAGGCGTGGTCTCCTTCTTGTTAAAGTAAGGAGAAATGCGTCACTCGTGGTTCGGTCCGCTATGGGTTCGCCTATTCTGTGGGTTAAAGAAGCTGAGGTCTCACATAAGTTTTGTAGGCCTGTGACCTCCATCTTCCCACCTTTTAAATGCCTGCTTCCGTCATCCCGTGCAGTGCTGCCGTCGTGGCTGCCCCTATCCTAAATGAGTGGGACCCAAAGGCTGTCGATCGTAGTCCTGCCTTACCCAGCACGTTGCGCATGACTGTTGCGAATTGGAACCTGCTTAAATGCGTACCGTCCCTGTGTTTGAATAGAGGGCCTTCCCCCACCGGGCGCACTGTCATGAAGGCGAGTAGGCAGCATACCGCCCAGCACCCTTGGTCCTTTATGTAATGCAGCCTTATCTTGGTTCCCTTACCCGCTTGGTCGGTTTTTGACCATTTTAGTAAGATTTTGACCCCATTTGCTGTGGGTGTGACATCGCCCGCCTGTATACATCTCCCTGCTGCTCCCCACCTGGTTGGGGCTACCAGCTTGCTCAGGCGGAATGCCCCAAAGACGGCGGTGGAGAAGGCTACCCTGAACAGTACTACCTCGAACTCGTCTGTTACCACTCCCCCGAGGGTGCCGAGCAGTACCCGGAGTCATGTAAAATCGATCGGACGCCTTGTTTCATTTCTAGGGCCTTCCTTCTTTCGCCACCCCTTCATTGCTGCCCTGATATAGTGAGATGCCACAGGGTCAACCCCGTCTCTAGTCTTGCAAAGTGGGCCACCGAGTCTAAGTGGGCTTGGGCCCAGGACCTGGATTTTCCTGCTTTGAATGCCCATTGGATAAACTGCTCCACTGCTCTGCGCGTCGCCCCTGCGTTGCCCAGTGAACTGATTTCGACTACCCTCATCACTGTTTCTGTGTACTTTTTGTACCTCTTGGCCGCTTCGGGTGCGAGTGCCTGGTTCACCAGCTCAGTTAGGTCTGTCCTGCCAGTTTCCACAGCTGCTCTGGAAAAGGGGTCATGCTCTGCTCCGCCCTGGGTGCCAGCCTCCTGAACTTGTCTGTCTGCTGTCTGGACAAGGCGTCTGCCACTTCGTTCTCCACCCCCGGGACGTGGTGTGCCCGCACCTCCATGTTGTCGTGTAGCTGTAATGCAACCAACCTCAGCATTAGCCGCAGCGTGTTCGGGCACCTAGCTGAGCCCCTCTTAATGGTCTGCACCAGCCCCCGTTGTCTGACCATAAAGTTATCTTCATGTCCTGCATGTGCTCGCCCCATACTGTCAGTGCCACTATGATAGGAAACAGTTCTAGGAAGGTGATGTTCTTCGTGACGCCTTGCCTGTGCCACTTGGGATGCCATTGCCCTGCCCACCACCTGTCCCCCAGGATGGCCCCAAAGCCTGTGCTACCTGATGCGTCCGTATTCAACTCGATCTGTTTGTTGGTTAGCCATCCCTCCCGCCAAATTAATGTGCCATTAAAGTTGGCCAGGAAGGAGTCCCACATCGCCAAATCCTTTTTTACTTCTGTTCCTAACCTGACGTGGTGGTGTTTTTGCGTGTTAGTCTCCTGGCAAAGACCCTGCCCGCTGGGATAACCCTGGTGGCGAATTTCAACTTGCCTATTAGTCTCTGGAGTTCCCTCAACGTTGCCTTCTCTTTCCCGCACAAACCCTGATCTCTCTCCTGAAATCTTGCACTTTGTCTGGGTGGAGCTTGGAAGTTCCTGCTACTGAATCCAGTTCTATCCCCAGGAAGGTGATCCTGGTGGCCGCCCCCTCTGTCTTTTCTTCTGATAGGGGGATCCCTATCTCTTTTCTCAATGCTCTGAACGCCGCCAGGGTGCTTCCGCACTCGGCAGACCCTGCAGGGCCCGTGAACAGAAAGTCATCCAAGTAGTGGAGTTTTTTGCCTGCTGGGTGCCTGTCGTGCAGTGCCCACTGTACAAAGGTGCTAAAAATTTCAAAATGCGAACATGATACTGAGCACCCCATCGGTATGGCCTTATCTATGTAGATGCTCCCTTCCCACTGGAAACCTAACAAATGGAAACTCTCCGGGTGTACCCGGTAGAAGGCGGAATGCGGACTCAATGTCAGCTTTTGCCATCAGGGTCCCCCGCCCCGCCCCGACGCCCTCACTAGGTCAATGGCGTCCTCAATCGTGGAGTAGCTCACTGAGCATATCTCTGAGCTGATCCCATCATTCACTGAAGTTCCCTCCGGGAAGGATAAGTGGTAGATTAGACGATACTGCCCTTTTTCCTTCTTGGGGACCACCCCTAACGGGGAGATCACTAAGCCCTTTGCCAACTCCGTGGGGAGGGGGCCCTCGATTCTCCCCAGCCTCCTCTCCTGCTCAATTTTCTGGGTTACCACCCCTTGGTGCTCTGTGCTGGATTTTAGGTTTGTCCTGCTGACAATGGGGAGGGGGCCCTCGAAGGGGATGGGAGAGCCTTCCTTGAAACCCTGCACTAGAATTGCTGCATCTGTCTTGTTGTGGTACCTGTTGGCTAGTATGTTCAGTTCTGGCACTTTGATAAGGGACCATGCTAGGCTCAAATCCTCGTGCCCCGCTGTGCCCCCTTCTTCCCTTGCTTCTCCCTCACTTTTTCTTATCCTTCCTGTCTCCCTTCTGATCCTTCTGGCGCCGGCATCCCGCTGCCGGGTATCCCCCCCGCATGTGGTGCATATGTGTTGTAATTTACATGCTGCCCCGTATGTACATTCGTTGGTTTCAAACTTCCAACATATTGCTGGTGGACCAAAGCAATGCGTGGTGTTTCCTGCGCTGTATTGCCTGTGCCTCTGAAATGGTTTATCCCTCCCCTTGTGGGTGTGTCCGCGAAAGGACTGCTTGTTCCTGCCATACCATGTCTTCACCTCCTTCGCTACCATCATCTTATGGATGAAGCCTGACACGTCTTCCTCATTCCACTCCATTTCTGGGTGGGTCTGCATTTTAAGTCTAAAACCCTTATCATACTCGAGTCACGCCTCGCCTGGGAATTGCCTTTGCGTGTTGTGAATGCTTGCTTCATAAAGCCACAGATCGGCTGCGCAGCGCGGGAATTTCTCAACGATTATGCATGCCATAATGCGAAACGCGTTCAGCCAATTGTCGAAGTTCCGCTCTTTCCGCTCTTTGCGCCTTTCCCTTCTCTCCTCCTCTTTCTTATCGCATGTTGTGAGGTCCAACCCCTCTAGCTGTATTTCTAATAGTGAGAAGATATCTACAAATTCCTTCCTCCAAATTCTCTCCTTCACTGCGAGTGTAATTAAGCTTGCGAGCCCTGTGGCTCTGGTGGTCAGCGGTGCCGGCCCCGGTGAGGGTGGTGCATATGGTTCTGGCGCAGGTGGCCTGGAATCTATGCCTGCCCCCCACGCTACCACTGGTGACCCGTCCCCTGATCTATTGCTTGTGGCCCTGGTGCCTGTTAATGCCGCCTGGTGCGCAAACCCTGGATCAAGTAGGTGCCAGGGCAGCCCTGACGATTCCTCCTCCTCTTCTGTGTCCTCTGCTGCCACAGCCCTTCTAAATCCTGTCTGCTGTCCCCCAAGTGGGAACCTCCCACCCTGCACATTAGCATTCATAAACATTGGTGCCATTGTCTTAATACATTCTGCTACTATAGTGCTGATATGCTCACCCGTTGCCGGAGTGTCCAAGTCCCCCCTGTCAGGTCCAGCCGCCGGCGTGGTAGGTCTAGATGGCCGGGCCGTCTTTGGGTTCGCCTTCTTGTGGGTCGTTGCTCCTGCGAACCTTGCTGGCACCTTTTTCTGTCTCTTGCCTGGTGGGGTGCTGGCTTCCTCCTGTCTGCGGCCGCTGGGCCCCTCTCCTCCGTTCTCCCATAGGTGGGGCTGCAGCCAGTCGCTCCAGTGCACCGCAGATGCTTCCCTGATCCTTCGTAGCAGGTTGGTGAGGTCCTCCTGCTGCTTCTTGCCTCTTCCCCTCTTTGCCATGCTGCTTGTCGCTTGCCCTCTGTACGCGGTTGTGTGCTCCTGCCTGAGCACTCGTGCCACAGGGTCATCTCCTGGGTTTGACTTGGCCCCCCCAAGGCATGCTGCTCCCCCTTGTTTGGTCCTGGCGGGGTGCTGCCGCTGAGTTAATGCACCAACAGTGCCTGATCTGCTCTTTTGGGATTCAATTCCCTGGCTTGTGCCCGACTGCGCAGCTGTGGTGGGGTGCTGCCGCTTAGTCCTTGCACCAATTGGCCCCAGTGCCTGCAGTCTGCCGTGCGGAATGGTTTTTTGCCGCTCTTCTCTTCTTCCGCCCCCTCCCGCGGTAACTGCTGCCGTGGGGTTCCCCCTCGCTCTTTTCACGACCTCTGGGGAGCTTCCTGAGATAGAGAGGAGGGGCGGGGCGCTTCCTGCCCGCTCAGCCGCAGCCTGATCCCACCGATCAGCTGGTGCGGGCTTGAGGGGCGCTGTGCTCTAGTTGCGCACCCGGGTTGTACAGCCGCTCCGCTCCAGAGCTTCCGACTGGAGTCTCAGGCAGTGCAGCGGCGGTTCTGGGTGCGCTGCTCGTTGGCCGGGTGGGCTCCGGTTCCTCCTTACCGCAGCTCTCTTCCCTTATGGCCGGGTGGGCACTGGTATCTTCTGTTACTTCTGCCGCAGCTCACGATCCTCCATCCGGGTGGTCTCCGGCGTCCTCTTTGTCACGCTTGCCGGGTGGGCTCCAGTTTTTGCAGCAAAGTCGCCGTGAGCTCTGATGTCCTCCCGGTGTCGGCCTCTCTTCTTCCTGCCGGGTGAGCTCTAGCTACGCCTGCACCGTGGACTTCCCCTTCCTGCCGGGTGGGCTCCTGTTCTTTTTCGTTGCACCCGGGACCATCCTTCTCGCTGGCTAGCGCTTTACCCTTCTCCGCCTCATCAACCAGGTAAAAACTCAGTCCCCTGGCGCTGCTCCCCCTGCTCCGACCATGTACATGTAGCTCACCTGGGGGAGCAGCCTTATATCCCCCCTTTCCTTTGTTTCCATGGAGGGCCTGCCCCTGACTAGGCCCCTACTGGCTAGTTTGTAACCCGCTCCCCCTCCCCATTGGCCAGGACGGTCCAGGTGGGGGGGGAGGGGGTTCGGGGGGGTGTTGTGGGGAGCCTAGGCTACTTTCGCGCCCTTGCATGCCAGCGCGCCAAATTTTGGCCCGCTGGCTTGCTCCTGGGGGGGGGGGGGGGGGAGGGAGAGGGGCACGGCGAACGTTATGGCACCGGCTCTCGAGCCCCCCCATCGCAGGGGCAGCCTCTGTGACTTGATCAAACTGGATGAGGTTAAACATGCCCTGCAAGCTGCAGTGTTTTCCCTGCCTTTTGGTGTTCTTTTTGTAAAAGAATATCACCTGACTCCTCTCTCCACCACTGGTGTTTCTCCATTTCAATTGTTCAAAGGAAGGGTTCCCAGTTGTGAGACAATTCCTGGACGGGTGAATAAGGGAAGAAAAGAAGTGGATTGTCAGGTGGAAAATGTTCAGGGGTGGAAGGAGACAGTGAGTGAAGAAGGCTCGAGGGAAAGAGCTCTATAACATGCGTAAAGCTGTTAAGGAGACTCCTGTGCAAGTAGGGGATTGGATAAAAATCCAGGGCCTCATTTATGAGGTTTTGCCGTAGGGGAGCGCAGCAGGCCTTCCTGCTGCACTTCCCTACGGCAAAAGAAAAAGGCAGGAATGTGCCGTATCTATAAGATACAGCGCATTCCTGTTTTTCCCCTGCGCTGGTGCACAATGGGCTGTCGAGCGCCAACGCAGGCACCTTTGCACAATGGTGCAAGGGTACCTGCCTTGTGGGGATGATTATTTTTGTACAGGAAGGGAAACCTCTCTGTACAAAAATAATCACAAGAAGTTTTTTCCATTTTCTACGTGTGCTGCAGAATGAAGCACACGTAGAAAAAGGAAAAACTAGGAGAAATAAAGATATTTCTCCCCATTGCGCCTCCCTTATTCCTCCCCTGGGAGGCGTAAGCTTTTGGCACTGCCTCAGATTTACGATTTCTCGTAAATCTGGAGCAGTGTCAAAAGGCCATGGATGTTGCCTGGAACGCCCCCAGCAACACCCATTGCACACCCCTTTAATGCAGAAGACTGCGTTAAAGGAACTGATATTTATCAGACAACATCAAGCCAACAAAAGTGGCTTAGTGCTGCCTGATAAATATCACGCAGGCTTCTGCGCCACGGAACGTCACAAAGAGTGACGTTCTGATGGCGCATTGGGCCTCATAAATAAGGCCCCAAGTCTCTACAGAAGGATTGTAAAGCTTCCAAATGTTAGCCCTTCAAGAGGATAACGTTGTTAAAAAATGCTGTAAAACAAGTGATCACAGGATCTGGAATCTCAACAAGGTAGCCAGATATTATCCTGTGGACAAGAGGATGGTGGCTCATTGGTGGAGGATCCTGTGGAGTATCAATATGTGAGACCACAACGTTTTGAAGAAAACTGGTGCATCTATAAGACTATGTATAAGGGTGCATGTTTCTTTCGTTTTTCAAGGTCATGCTATTTTTCTGTACCACCATATCATCTTTGGTAATTCAAGTGAGAGATGCAATGTTCTTGTAAATACTTATTTAAGGTGTAATATAAGGGATTGTTATTTGTTGCTTTTTAGTGTTGGGGTGAGGTAGGGGATATGGTGTTCTTTAACCAGGTGATGAGGTAGCAATCTGTAACCTTCACGTCATCCCTGGAATGTGTAGATTCTGTTCGAGGAGATTGAGAGAGGCAGAGCTGTTCGTGGCTGTTGGTGTGGTTGGGTCTTTGTTGCTGTATACACAATAAAGATACTTTGGACCTCTGGAAGCAGCACCAGAAATATACTTTATTGGACCTTTATAGACAGCAAGAGAGCACATGTAAGATAGAGCCAGAGAGAAGATCCGTCTTGAATGCAATAAAATGTGGCTGCTTTGTCGTTTTTTTCTGTAGTTGTGTATCATACCCCAGCCGCTGGAATTGATTGTCACACATAACATAAGTGCAATACCGTGATTCCGTTTTTCATTTATTTTCATTAGAAACCTGAACAAAACTCTAATCTGTCCATGCAGGAAATTGCAGCTGTGTACAAACCTTTTAATAACAGTATGGCCCATGGGGTAATGCAGGTGTGCTCAAAGTTTAACAATAATATAAAAATGCAATCTAGAAAGATACGGTAAAGCTGAAAGGAACGAAGAGAGACATCCCAAAGCTTCCTGTGCAAACCTTTCGATATGCCCAACACAATTAGTTTAAAAAAATCTCGGAAACTCAAAAGGGTATTGGAACTTACAGAGACACTGCAACATTCATTTTTGTATATATAACGTGGGTATTTTATCAAATGAAGGACCCTGTTCACAAACTGTATTTTCTCATATGTGTAGTAGACTACTAACGTACTACAAAGTGCTATTAACAAATCTCTGTGCAGAGACCTCCACCTTCGCCTCTCCTATCTTTTATGTGCTGATATCTCCCCTCTAACCCACCAACTGCAGCGATCACTGCCCACGTAGATATTCGTTTTTGTAATAAACGTGGACAGGACAAGGAGGAGTGACTGGAAATGGGGAATATTTATTACTAAAGGGGGGGGGGGGGAGTTGGGAGGAATAAGGAGGGATTAAGGGAGGGTGAGGGTGGGGTTTAGGAATGGACATGCACCCAGCACAAAAAAGAGGAGACACTTTCCTATTTACAAAATGCACTTCTATAGCTACTACAGGCAAAAAAGGACCAAATAGTTGTATGTATACACATCAGGTCAGAGCTAGAGTACATCCAGCACCACCCATTGTTACTCTAATGTACTGCAAAACCCTTCCATAGAAAATAATGGATTGGGACTTATAGAGCCCATGAGAAATGTTACAATTAATTCATTAATTTATAATTAAAACAAATGATATACACAATTATTTAAACATTACAAAATAAGGGATCAACCATACATAAATAGTATTTCATTTCAAATGAATCTTATTTCAAATAAAGTCATTTTATATTTAACTTTTAATACATAAATAAAAATATTTTAAATTATGTGGGAGCCACTTTTAAGATACATCTTTAAAATAATATGTTTGATTTAATATCCTTATGTTATTTACATTTTTGATTTATAAATGAGTTAATAGTGTTGTATTATAAAAAAAGATTCTACTCTTAAAAAACATGTATCAAACATTAATTTACATAAGCGTTTACCTTAAAAATATTTTTAAAATGTTAAACTTTCGAAAATGCCCCTATAATATGCATAGAGAGATCTCCAACCCAATTGTGGCGGTCGCCACCATATGTGTGGGATCGTCAAATATGTTCTTAAAGTCACCTATAGTAGTAACTTTACAGTCAACTATGAAGTTTTACTAGTACCACCCACTGTCTCGTGGGTGGAGGAATGCAAGTCTACAGTGTTGAGAAACTTTTCACTCATAAATTGTGAATAGCCATATCTTAAAGTTACTCAAAAGTGTAAGAGTAAGTTTACCTTTGTAGATATACTCACAAATACACTTACCTTTGTGATTTGTCCCCAACGTTTTTTTAAGCTTAACATCCACATTGACCATCACTATATCTTGGGACTTTATTTTTGTAAGGATGGTAATAGAGTACGTAAACATATGGGATAGTGTAAAGTGCTAACTAGAGGTGGTGACTCAGAAAACTACCAAGCAGCCTTTTGCAAAGTCCACAAGATTGATGATAATGCAGTAGAATAAATAGAGTGAAGTTGAGTGCTTGCAGGTGGAGGAAGTACCAAAAATGGCATAAAACCCAAGAGAAAAGTAAACAAGAGGGCCTGAGCTGCTGTAGTTGGTGGACAACGCAGGCCTGCAACTCCTAGTGATGTTGTGCTCGGAGGTCACTGTTGCCAATAACTTATTTAGCTATGACATAATAGAGGTATTCCAGGTAGAGTGCCATGGTATAAGTAGGGAGGCATGAAATGTAAACTTGGATATCTAAAGTTTTGTGACAAATTAGGTTATTTAGAGTTTAGCAGAAAGGGTACTCCATCAAAGACATGGTGGAGTGCCCAGTCTACCAAAATTTCATTTTGCCTGCTCTATTGCAGTCAGGCGAACTGTAATTTTTTTGTCAGCAGTGGTGAAAAGTATAAAATTACCCCCTAACCCTGGGAATATACTCCCAGTGTGAAGGACTATTAGTTTTTGTTTTTCAAAAATAAACTCCTTTTTAAGGAACTGTTTTTACAAAACAAAGCTAGCTGAGTTTTTGCATTAAACATGGTCCTGTACAGCCAACGTACAGTGCATCCAGAGGAGCCTCGAGACAGGCAGTGACCTCTCAATAAGCCAGGAAGTTGAGCGCCAGAGAAGTGGAGTCTATATGCCTCTGCCGCACTGTGTAGTTCAGCCATCAAACCCAAAATGATGCCCAAACATAGCACTGTGAAAACTAATGAAAAACATTGCTTGCTGATGAGAATAACTGCAAACGAGAGTTTGAGGGGCAAGATTTTTCTCACCAAATCTCTTTTTTTAAAGGAACAAGTGATTTTGCAGAGCGGGTTGTGGAATGGGGTAGGGGACAGATTCTCTTACAAAAACACCCTTTCACAGATTATTTTCTCGCATTAATTTTTAACTTTGCAGCATCTTTTAAATTTATAAACCCTGAAAAAAACTTTATGAAAATTGGAGAAGGAAATCTTTGCACAGTCCAGGTTATAAAAGAGTATATGATTCCCTGGAGTGTTCAAACATTTCATTGGTTTCTGCTAATAAAGGTGTCATATTTAAAACTAATAAAACATGATCAAATATTCATGTACAAAAAAGGTTGTAACAGAGACCATTCTGGGTACTAGAAACAAAAATAAGGTGAGACCAGACATGTAAACCATGCACCACTATTTATGTCAAGGCTTGTTTGCAGGGAAATAGGAATAATGTTAAAATGTATTAAGTAATTAAGTGTGCTTAACTGATGTATAGCCATTTTCAACCTTTATATTTCTTTTCTTACAAAAGATAATGAAACATTATAAACTCGATCTAAGGTTTTTCTTATGTGAAAAATTTGAATTATAATTTTCAAAACACACATTCTTTTAAAAATCATGTATTTTATATTATACTGTAATACATTAGCCAATATGATCAAATAAGTTTAATTATTAAAACAATGTAGGTTCAACATTTTAAGTGAGTGTGAAACCTATAGTGGCCTTACATTAAGGGGTCTAAATATTGGCTGTTTCCCGTGGTATCATGGGCATACACTAATGGGAAATATTTTTCCACCTTTGTGTATGAAACACAGAACACTGACTAAATAAATAATAAACATTAAATTGACACATAATCAACTAGCCATATTAAGGTTAACATAGACTTGTTTAGGTGAAGCCCGGTTACCGACTCTCATGGCCACCTCTGCATCAAGCTCCTCCAGCCTGTGGAGAGAAAAGACTGGCCAACCACATTCCTCTGCATGCCCTGCCATCCGTATTGAGTGATCTCGCAAGCGGAGGAGGTGCGACAGCAGATCCAGAGATGCCCTCAGGTCTAGCCCGGGTAGCCTGTTTTCTCCAGTTCCTTGCTGCGGCCTATGTGGCTGATTGAGGCTGGCTGATTGCATGCAGGATGCCACACACGGTGTCTCATGGCCCAGTGTAGATTCGCCTACTTCTCTTGCAGCCTCAGCTACGACCTGGTGTTGGCGCGTGCACGATGCATGTGATATCATTGTGAGAGTAGAGGGATTGCCTTGGAGGGTGGTGCGACAGCCAGAGCCACTCTTGTCTACCCTTACTGACCCACCATGACCTGCAACGCCCTGCAGTGGCCTGTGAGGTCTATTCTCTTTGAAGGGTGAAGCTAGAGCAGCCTTCTTGTCAGTGCCCCCACTGCATCGTTGATGATTTCTGGATCCCCACGTGGGCCCTGCAGAGAGCTGTGATCTCCCAAGGTGAGACAGGGAAAGAATTAGGGGCACCACGTGGACAGCTTCAATTGGGCTGTGAATTCCTGTGCAGGTGCCACTGGCTGCAGAGAGGAACACCATTGTGTGCACCCTCCACTGATCCTGCTGCCTCGTAAGATGGACCCTCCACTTATGGATTCTCTCGACAGCCTACTTTCTATGTCCTAGCCCTGTGAGGGGGGCTCACTATTCATCAGCACTGCCTCTTCTTTGCCCCCTGGGCATTTGGAGCACAACTGACACTGCCCCAGCCTATGGGATGTGCGGGGCACTGCATTGTTTCATTGTCCCCTCGGTTTCTATCTAGCCTGTAACTGTCCGTGCTTGGTCACGTGCAATGTCCGGGCTTGAAGTACTACACTACCTCACAGCCCCCCTTCCTTTACTGTGTGGGCTCTTCTGGCAAACCTCCAAGGCCTTGTCTTGTATTGAACCCCAGCCCACCTTCCCTGTGGGCTGACTGATAACCATAGATAGTGGTAAAGCCACCCGACAGATGCCGTTTATGGAGGTTGTGGGGGGTTTGAGGCAATCCTCATGCAGCGCCACATCTCAACCCCCAGACACAGCCATGGACCTTATCCGCAAGGAAATTTCAGCGCTTGAGTCACAGTTTTGGTCCATAGATGTGAAGACCCTACACTCGGAAAAGAGTACCTTTCCTTCTAGAATGGTAGATGACCTAGACGAACGGATGACTCTTATTAAGGAGCATCTGGACAGCTTCACCTTGTGGGGCCTGGACATTTGGCATCTCAAACAGAAAGTTGTTGAATTGGAGGACGGGGCACGATGGAATAATATCAAATTTTATGACATTCCTGAAAAATTTGAGATGAAAAATTATGTGGGGCCCTCCTGCTGGAGTTGCTCTCATGCTTAGTTCGGCTCACTTTCACCCACCACTGGGAGATCCAAATGGCATATAGAATCTGCTCCAGGGTATTGCCTTTAAAAAACGAGGCGAGGACTCATCCAATTCTTGCTTGCTTTCTCTGGCATTATCAGGGCCACCAGATTCTGTCCTCGGCCATGGGCCCATGGACTGTAAAATCTGGATGACTATAAAGTGCTGATTACCGCAGACTATTCAGTGGAAGCCTATGCCAAATGGAACACATTTCTGCAACTCTGACCATGTTGTCAAAAGTGAGACATTAAATATTGCCTCCTGGAACCTGCCACAAAGTGGAAAACCATGGACGGTAGCTCTAAAGAATATTCTGAGCTGGACAAAATAGCATGTTTTTTACATTGTCTGGATGAGCAAAGTATGGACACTGACCTACCACCTACCACAAGCATGCTTTTGTCCTTCCCTCTGTGTGACAAACCTTCTTGATGGGTGGGCCGTGCCCCCAATAGGTTCTTTAAGAAGCCTTCCAATAAGGAGCCAGCCATGCAATATATGGAAGATCTCACGCATGATGCTGCCAGAGGTAAATCGAGATCTCCTTTGAAGCCGCCTTCCTTCACATCCTGAGGTGTTACGGCCGGCCCATCCTGACAGCCCGGCTTATTGAAGTGCTCCACTGGCTGACCTCAATATCCATATCTGACTCCTTGGTTGCTTGTTGCTTGCTTGTGTATGCTTGCCAATTTATAGGTTGCCCATCCTTGGAATAGGTGGTCTGGGTCATGGGGTGTTCCACCTGCTGTTTTTCCCTGAGCCCCAGATGAGAGCCTTACTTCTTCACCCCCCTCTATTTTCCTATGCTATCCTACCCTACCCCATCCAATCCCTCATGTGCCCTTCAGATATCATCTGTCAGTTGGTGCAGCCACCTCCCTCTGGAGCCGGGCTCAGAGCAGAGGTTTAGACCCACCGACAAAAGGCTCTCCCATCGGGGCACTCAGACAGAGAATGATTCACCCCACCTGATACTAGTCCCCCCACTGATAATGCCTCCTACAGTATGCATCCCACACAAATTGTGATCCCTCTGATACTCATCCTAGCCCGAGGACTGCCAACATCCTGACGTCCCCCATTTCTTCCCCTCTCACTTGCCACTACTTGCCCCCCTTACCCATTGCCCCCACTTCAGAGGACTACCTCCCTGTTGCAAATACTTTCCTTTAATGTGAAAGGATTGAGGAGCTACTTTAAGTGGAAGAAAATTCTTACCTAGCAGACATAACCCTCCTCCAAGAGACCAACTTCTGCCATATAGAAGCAGTTAAACTCAGAAGAGAATGAGTGGAACATGCCCTGTACAGCAGTTTCCCCCCTCGATTTCTCAGGTGGAATAGGGTTCATACATCTGTTTCCGCAAATGTGGTATAGCGATCTTGGTGCATTAGACTTCACTGTGTCAGGTTTTACATACATGTCCAGATGCTGATGCCGCTATTTCGTGGTCAAGCTTAAGATCGGAGTCGGAGTCCTTGGGGTGGAGTCGATCTATGCCTCGACCAGGAACAAAGAGCTAAGCCTTCTATTCTCAACAGTGTACAGAAAGAGATGAAGACATCCCATTAAGCCTTCAGGGGTGAATTGTATCTTGCCCCAGATGTCAGGGTTTGGTGGCTTATTTGACTAATGTGTCCACGGCAGGGGCCTGTGTTTGACCTCATGGGCCCAGGTTCAAATTCTGGTGGGTCCCATTATATTTTCATCCATCTGAGGTCAGTAAAATGAGTACTATTGAGTTGAGTAACAATGAACTTTTGTTATTCAGCGCCAAGATACCCTCTGGGTGAACGTGTACTTTATAAATACAAATTTAAGGTTATGTTATGCAATTATGGGCAGGAGAGGCCCCTTGAACATGGAACATGACCAAGACTGTGCCCTCCTAAAGAACCTAAGAGATGATCAAGGTCTGTTTGACATGTGGCATCTTTTCCACCAAGGTCCACTACTCCCACTCCTGACTGGACTCCTTCCTTGTGATGCAAGCAGTGGTCACCCATACTCATTACAGTGTCATTTTTGATCCAGCGCTTGTTGAACAGCCCCCATAGGTCTATTGGCAGACCGGAACATTTCCCATTGCCACAGAAAGCCATGGCACCTAAAAGTTTCTCATTATAGAATGCTGAGGGACTGAGCATGCTTGAAATATCACCTTTCTACTTATATGACTAATAACAGGGGATCAGTTGCATCCCACCAGATACTGTGGACAGTGGCTAGAGCCAACAAAAGGAGCCAGAGACTTGACCCTTGCAAACAATGCTGAGTCGGACCGTTAGACAGCCCTGGAACTGTAAATTGTCTCCATGATGAAGCTTGATCTCCAAAGCTCTACGGCTGCCTCCTGATAAAAACTAGAATGGGCAAAAATATAGCAGAACTTTTTGACTACTACCAAAGCTGTATACATGCTATACTTCTTACAATTCTGACATTACAAGCTCTGTGAAAAGACGGGTCGCTTACTTGCTGAACAACTGTGGCAAAGGGAAGCCTAGGTAGCTAATTCAACCATTGAGGAACATGGGGACAGGCTAGTGACAGCCCTGCAAGAAATTGCTGCAACCTTTGCAGAATACTACCCAGGCCTCTATAGCTTGGAGGTGGGGACGATACCAGTGCGGAAGATCATTTCTTTGCGGACACTTGACTACGATCCCGCAATGGCCCTTCTAATGGGAGTAATAAAGAAAGACAAAATATCACAGGCTTTTACCAGGCTCCCTTATACCAAAGCACAAGGGAAAATGATGTCTTGTTACGCCTTTCAGATAATACAGAATCTCCCACACGGTGGCTCAAACACGGGGAATCAAGAGACATAAAACATAAAAAACCCTTTAGAAAAGGGATTTATTTCACAAAATGCAAAGACTCTCTTTTTAGAATAAGGCTTTGGCTTTTTATTTATACAATGCTCTCTAACAGAAAGGTTTTCCTAGATGCCAAAATGAATCACATTCATATACACATAGAGATATATATATATATTTGCAGGCAATAATAATAACACAATTGATAAATACAACAGTTAAATGCATGAATAAAACAAGAAGCAAATAATATGAGATAAAACTCAGGCAGATATATTGGACGTCCTACAATAGAAATATACACCAGATACATCAAGTTATTACTTTGGACTTGCACTCTGACTCCATGCCACAAGGGTCTAGCTTGAGCCCCACCCTCTTCAATCTCTATGTAACACCTATAGCAGAGATTACGGAGGGGTTTGGGGTTCAAGTAGTGACATACGCAGATGACACCCAACTTGTGGTATCTCTTGCAGAGGTAGATGGGGCAGCAGCGAACAACTTCTCAGGGTGCCTCCATGCCGTAGCAGACTGGATGGGTAATCACTGCTTGAAATTAAATGGCAGTAAGACAGAGGTGCTGGTGGTGGGACATGCACCATTGGTATGGACATCGCCATGGTGGCCACAAGTGCTGGGGCCTCTACCCTCACCTAGTGAACAAGTGAAGAACCTGGGTATCTGGATAGATAACAAGATCTCCTTTGAGCAACACACCACTCGGTGGCTGGACAATGTTTCGTCATTTTGAGAAATATGCGGAAAACATTGGACTTACTCCTCACAACAGCCAAAAAGACCGTAGTCCATACTCTTGTTACTTCGAGATTGGACTATGGGAACGTTCTGTATTTAGGAGCCAGCAACAGATGTATCACTAGGCTTCAGCGGATAGAGAATATGGCGGCCCGCATGATTTTGAAACTACCCAGAAGAGCATCATCTAAGAAAGCCCTGGAATCCCTCCACTGGCTTCCGATTAAAGAACGGGTTCTCTATAAGACCTTACTGCTCAGCCATCGCATCATGCAGGGAAAGGGGCCATCCTACCTGTTGGATCTGCTGAACCCTTACATCCCGGGCCGTGATTTGAGATCTTCCGGGAAAGGAATGGTGAAGGTTCCTAGGTTCAGAAGAGCTCGGATGGGTGGACGCTCCTTCCGAGTACAAGCTGCCCAACACTGGAATAAACTCCCACATAAAATTAGAGTAGAAACGTCGAAACGTATCTTTCGGAAACAACCTAAAACCTACCTGTTCCCTCTGGCTAGAGAATGAGGAGGTTAGTAGGAGAGAACTGGGTGGGGATGATTCGTCTGTTGGTTAGGGCCTGCCACACTCAGCGTGGGGACACACTGCTCCCAGTATAAGCATGCGCTTTATAAAATGTATTATTATTATTATTATACACATCACAAAGAAAACACCTCAAATGATCACAGCCACTGGCCATACATCACAATGGCAATAATCAAAACTCAACACTTCACCTGGTGAAAACACTGCATCGTAGCCCACTCCTGACTGGGGGAATTACCAGCCGGGGATAAGAGCCTCAGCAACTAAGGTTCTGCTATACCAAAATAGACTCGTCCATTCTCCTTCGGAGTCAAAAATACCGGTTTCTCAGTCAACAACCCTCAGCTTTATAATCTCAAAGCACACACTTGAAGGTTTGAGAGTCTTCCTCCCCACACAAGGAAACTTACTCGAACTGGCCAGCTTCCAAGCAAGCATTCCATGTCAGAAAGGAGTTCCTATGTCCCCTCTACATTCTCACATGTTCCAGCCTTTATCTTGACGAAGCTCACAAAAGCCTTCCATGGTACATTAAATAATCTCTCACAAAAACAATCCTTGAACGTGATTAACCCAAACAACTTGCAAGCCTGGCTGTGCGCACAGAAAACACCTCCAACAAGGCAGAGTCAAAATTCAGGATGACATGAGGCCATGTCAAAGCCAATAGTAAGAAATTAATAATTCTTCCCATTGTACAACACGGAGCACATTTGTGCACCACTGCATATAGCATCACAATCAATCAATCAATCAATCAATCAATCAATCAATCAATCAATCAGAACATTTGTAAAGTGCACTACTCACCAGTGAGTGTCTCAAGGTGCTGGGGAGGGTGCTGCTATTGCTCCAATAGCCAGGTCTTGATTAGCCTCCTGAAGGTTAGTAGGTCTTCGGATGCGGGGGACGGTGGCAAGGGATAGGTTGGCGGAGCGGAGCTGGCGGTTCGGGTGTAGAAGGTGAGTCGTCTGTTGAGGTATGCCGGTCTGGTGTTGTGGAGTGCCTTGTCAGCATGGGTGAGGAGCTTGAAGGTGAAGGTGTTGACGGGAAGCCAGTGCAGCTCTCTCAGGTGGGGTGTGATTTAGCTGTGGCAAGGGATGTCGAGGATCAGGCATGCAGAGGCGTTCTGTATACGTTGAAGTCGTTTCAGAAGTTTGGCCGAGGCTCCTGCGTAGAGGGCATTTCCGTAGTCCAGCCTGCTGCTGACGAGGGCCTGGGTGACCGTTCTTCCTGCTCCAGTGGGAATCCACCTGTAGATCATACGGAGGGTAATGAAGCAGGAGGATGAGAGGGCGTTGATTTGCTTGGTCATGAAGTGTGATGAGTCGAGGATGAATCCTAGGTTGCATACTTGGTCGGTGGGTGTCGGTGCTGCTCCCAATGCGGTTGGCCACCAGGAGTCGTCCCAGGCTGAGGGGGTGGAGCCGAGGAAGAGGTCTTCCATCTTGTCCGAGTTCAGGTTCAGATGGCTGTTCTTCATCCACTCGGCAATGGCCTTCATTCCTTCATGGAGGTTGGTTTTGGCGGTGAGGGGGTGCTTGGTGAGGGAGAGGATCAGCTGGGAGTCGTCGGCATAAGAGATGATGTTGAAGTCTTGGAGTCGGGTGACGTGGGCGAGCGGTGCCATGTAGATGATGAACAATGTCTGGATGATCCTTGGGGTACGACGTAGATGATCTTGGAGGCTGGGGACTGGTAAGGGGGGAAGCGGATGCCCTGGGTTCAGCCGGAGAGGAAGGAAGTGGTCCATTCCAGAGCCTTGTCTCGGATCCCTGCGTTGTGGAAGCGTGTGCATAGGGCGCGGTGGCAGACAGTGTCGAAGGCAGCTGATAGGTCCAGGAGGATGAGGGCCGTGGTTTCACCGTTGTCCATAAGGGCCCTGATGCCATTGGTGGCGGCGATGAGGGCAGTTTCAGTACTGTGGTTGTTGTGGAACCCGGACTGGGATTGGTCCAGGAGGTTGTTCTCCTCAAGGTAGCGGGTCAGTTGTCCGTTGACAGTCTTCTCGAAGACCTTCGCCGGGAACGGGAGCAGGGAGATGGGCCGGAAGTTCTTGAGATCCTTCGGTTCCGCCTTGGGTTTCTTGAGTAAGGCATTGATCTCGGCGTGCTTCCAGCTTTCCAGGAAGGTCGCGATCTTGAAGGAGATGTTGCTGGCTTTGCAGAGATGGGGTGCGATGGTGGTGCTAGCTTTGTTGAAGATGTGTTGTGGGCATGGGTCTGATGGAGAGCCGAGTGGATGGTGTTCATGATTTTGATGGTGTTGTCATCGTTTATGTTGGTCCAGGTGAGCTGGAGATCGATGCGGGTTGTGGCCGTGGAGTCTGAGGTGTGGTTGGTTGTTGGAGTGGCCCGGTTGTCAAAGCTGTCGTGGATGTCTGCGATCTTGCGATGGAAGAAGATTGGCAAGGGAGTCGCACAGGTCTTGCGATGGTGGGATGTCGTTGGTGTTGGAGCTGGGGTTGGAGAGTTCCTTCACAATGTTGAAGAACTCTTTGCTGTTGTTCGCGTTGTTGTCAAGGCAGTTCTTGAAGGAGGCCTTTTTGACGGGCCTGATGAGGTGATGATGTCTGCGGAAGGCGTTCTTGTGGGCTGCGTGGCTGTCCGGTGTCTGTTCGCGGTGCCATTTCTTCTCTAGTTTTCGGCAGGTTTGCTTGGAGGCCTGGAGGTCCGCGGTGAACCATCTGACTTTCTTGTTACTACGCCTATTGGAGGGTTTCTTGATTGGGGCAAGAGTGTTGGCGCTGTCGTCGATCCATCGCCTGAGGTTGCAGGCGGCGGTGTTGGAGTCGGTGGGGTCGGCGGGGGGGCTTCGGGCGAGGGTGGTGTTCAGCTGGTCTTCGGTGACTTTGCTCCAGCTGCGGCGAGGGATCTGTTGAGAGAGGTGGTACATGGTGGGTTTCCGGAAGGTGAAGTGGATGCAGCGATGATCGGTCTAGTGGAGTTCTGTGGTGTGGTTGAAGGTGACGTGGGAGCTAGCGGTGGAGATGGGGTCAATCGTGTGGTCGGCAGAGTGGGTGGGCGTTGTGCCGAGCTGTCTGAGTTCGAGGTTGGCGAGATTGTCAATCAGGGTGGTGGAGTTGGTGTCGTTGTTCTCGAGGTGGAAGTTCAGGTCTCCGAGGAGGATGTAGTCTTTGGAGACAAGGGCGTGCGTGCTGACAAAGTCGGCAATGGAGTCGCTGAAATGAGGCCATGTGGTATTTTAATGTATCTTTATGAAGTATGTTAATGTATCTTTATTAACATTTCCATTTTCCTCTTTCCCTCTATTCAACTATGTATGGTATAGAATGTTAATAAGTCATTGTCCTTATACTATGTTCTCCTTTGTATTGGAATGTTGGGCATTCTATCCAGAGTCAGTTGAAGCTGTATCTCTGGGCTAGTTAGTCCTGCTTGCATATTCTTCAAGAATAATAAATATACTTGAGGATTCCTACCTTGGTGATTATTCGTCTTCAAATACTTAGCGAGGCTTTGGGATAAATTGGACTCCTGGATTCTTCGCTGGATTTTCTTTCCAAGGTATTTTGTTTTCATGTCCAAGGGCCCAAAGGATAATTGTTTATCGCGCTGATTGTTTCCTAATACTCACTGTTCCTCAGCGCTAGCTTCACTTGTTTGGGAACAATCCTCCCTCTTCTTTTTAAGAGGAATTTCTGAAGTTTTAATGTTCCTGCTTTCTCGCTCTCGAGATCCTGCTCGAGCGTGTCAGTTGCGTCATCCTCTCGAGATATTGCTCGAGCGTGCTGGAGCGTTAGCGATTTCTGTCTCCTTGGAAACTGTTTTATTTACAACGTTGTTTCAGATGCAGTGTAACGAAGATGCGCGCTGACGTCAATTCACGTTGCCTTGACAACTAGTCTCTGTCTACAACACGGCTTCATCTACAGTGTAACGAAGACGCGCGCTCACATCAATTCACGTTGCCTTGACAACAAGTATCTGTTTACAACGCTAGGAAGACGCACTTAAAACACGAGGAAGACATGCATGTATATTGCGTTCTTTATTCCAGTGTTTTGACAATTTCAGATTTTCATTGATAGTGAAGATTTATTCTGGTGTTTGTTTTCGAAGGCCATTCAATCTATTTGCAATTGCGCTTCATTGTGTTATACATATCGGCATTAGCGCATTTCATCTCCTCTGAAGGTTGATTTCTACCACGTTTATTTTTAACCACTGGCTAAACTCTTATTCCAGCTATTTTACATTTTGACTTTCTTTTTCTACTTATATGTGTGTCTGTGGGAGATTGCTCCAGCACACATTCATATGTTTATGAGCTTGTGAAAATTATCATCTTTTATTTGGACTTTGTCTTGACCACTTTTCTCTCTTCAAGTATTAGTGTCGTAGGATACCGCTCCGACCTACAATAAAAAAAATAAAAAAAGGATTTCAGACAACTTTATCTACCAGTGATTCATACACTTTTTCACCATTGTGAACACTATTGATTTCACTGCTTTTATACTTTGTATTTCTAATTTCTATTACTTATTTTATTTTCTATTTAACATGCAAACTGTTACTCCTCCTAATAATTTTTTTACAGGAACCTGGTGAACCTCATTTAAAATGTCGTATGTGGTTCAGATCTTTTAATGCTTATTTAGGAGCTATTGATGGCATGAAATTCAAACCAGACAGGAAGCGCAGTCTACTCTACTATTATTTAGGTGTAGAGGGGCAAAATGTTTTCGATCATTTACCTGCTTATGTTGGTCATGATAGTGGTGATATGGATGAATATCAATTAGCTCTTAAACAACTTAGTACTTATTTTGAAGGTAGAGTTAATTTAGTTGTTCATAGACACACAATTTTTACAAGAGTTCAGTCAGCTAATGAGTCCATTGACATGTATGTCACTGCTTTAAAAGTCTTAGCTCGCTATTGTGACTTTGAAGATTTTACATCTCAATTAATAAGGGATCAAATTGTGTGTAGATGTTATTCTAAAAGAATTGAGCAAAAGTTACTTTCCTGCAAAAATCCGTCTTTGGATGATACTATTGATATGGCCAAAAGTATTGAGCATTCTGAATTAGACTCTAAACAATTAGAATCCAATGCATCTTCTGTAGCTGCTTCTATTTCTAATCCAATTTCTTCTTCCAAACAAAATATTACTGAAACCAAACCTAAGCCAGGAAGATTTGTTCCTGATAAGAACAAGTTTTCTTCTACACGCATGTTTCCAGGGTGTTATTGTTTTAGATGTGGTTCACCTTCTCATCTTTCCAATTTAAAAAATTGTCCTGCTACTACTCAAGAATGTCTAAGTGTAGGAAAACTGGTCACTTTAGCAAAATGTGCAGAGGTGGTAAACGATTTCCGATTAGGAAAATACAATATGTACAGGCTATCCAAGATTCTGATGAATTAGATAAGGGTATGGAAGAATTATCTTTATCTGTTGTGTCTGTAGAGTACCTAAACATTAACAATGTTCAGTCTGATAAAAAATTTGGTTATCCTTTTGTACAAGTGTCCATCCAATCTCATTAAATTTCTTTGCTCATTGATTCAGGGGCCAGGAGGATTACAATTATTTCTATTGATAGATTCAAACAATCTTGGTCTGACATTGATTTGATTACTTCTGATGTTTTTGTACTTCTATTGAGGGCAGTAGGATTGATCTTGCAGGCTATTTTTGGGCTGATATTTCCTTGCAAGATAAAACTATTCATGGGAAAGTTTATGTTGCCCTCAAAGGTATCAATGTATTAGGATGGTGGCATCAAGCTGAATTTGGCAAGATTATAAGACCTGGCCAGAAGAATCCTGTTTCTTTAGGTAATTCAGTTTCGGATTGTTCTCATTGGAAGAATAACTATCCAGATGTTTTTAATAATAACATTGGCAAAATTAAAAATGTTGTGCATTCTCTAAAAGTTAAGGAGAATGAAATTCCAACTAAACACAGACTGAGAAATGTTCCCCACAGCATAAGGAATGGTCTTACTATTATGCTTAACAAAATGATTGAAGATGGCATAATTGAACTTGTTGATGCCACTCTCTGGTTATCTCCCGAGTTTTGGCCAAAAAAACGGTCTGGCGAACTTTGTCTTTGTATTGATTTAAGATCAGTTAACAAAGCTATTTGGGTTGAAAATGTTCCATTGCCTCATATTGATGATTTAATCACTGCTGTAGGTCAGTCCAAATGGTTCTCCAAGTTGGATCTACGATCGGCGTACCATCAGGTAGTTCGTGATGAAAAATCTTGTCATCTTACTGCGTTTGTGACACCTGATGGTACATTTCAATTTTGTTGGATGCCCTTTGGACTGGCTTCAGCTGCCTCTGCATTCCAAAAAGTAATGAAATCCATGTTTTAAGACATTCCCAACGTTGTAATTGTTCAAGATGATATCCTTGTACATACTGTTCCTGAAAGTGAACACAATCAAGCTTTAGATGTTGTTCAAACTCTTCAGAAAAATGGTGTTACCATCAGGCAAGATTTTTTTTTCTTTCTTTTTTTCTTTTGTATTCCTCATATACCAATATGGGCATTCTGGGTAGAGAATCCCAACTTCTCTACTCTTTCTCGAGATGTTCCGCCTCCGTTGTTTACGGCCTGAGGAGAGAAAGAAAGGAAGAGCCCCGCCAGTAGCTACTGTTTTCTTAATCCCCTCCATTCTCCTCTATCTGGATGACCATGTAGTAGTTTGGAGGTAAGAACCAACAGTGCCCATGTGAAATCATAGGAATACCCTCATCTATTCCGCCATGCCACAAGGGCCGCCCAGATCTTATTATGGCTTGTGCTATCACAGGCCATGTCGGGCTCACTTGTGTATATGATGTATTTCAGGAACTCTCGAAAGGTGGGGGCATTCTCATCCTTCCAGGCTCTGCATATCTCTCGCCTTGCCAATATGATGACATAAAAAATAAATTTGGACGCCCTGTCATTAAGATGGTAATCTGTGACTAGCCCAAACAAGATCAGCCCCGGGGTGAACCCATGTTGTCTACCTAATACATCAATCAAAAAATCTTGTATTTTGGACCAATAATCTTTTTGCATCGGGCATTCAACAAACATATGGAGATCATCCGCATCTAGCAGTTTACATCTTGGGCAATAATGTTCTTGAGTCGTGATTGTAACACATTTTTTGGGTGATTTATACACTCTATGCATTGTAAAGAGATGATTTCTTTTAAGTGGGGCTGGTTTGACCACCGCATTTAGCATGGTGAAGGAGTCCACCCATTGGTCTTTCAGATATTTGGGCCTTAATCCCCTAACATTGCCCCACAGTCTTTGGAGTTCAAGTTCTGTCACATCCTCCGCCTCAATCATGGCCCAGTACCAGAAGGATAGCTCTTTTTTCAACCCGCCCTTTCTGCTTACTAGATCAAACTTTGGATTGGATGTACTAGTATCCCATGTCATCGTTGCCCACCATCCTGACAGCTGGTAATACTTGAACCTAGTTAAAGTCCCGCCTGTCAGTCCGGATAGAGATTCCCAATCCAAAAGCAATGAATCTTTTTGCAGATCTCGCCAGAGTGTTATTCCTGCTAATTTAAGAGGGCGTGATAACTGATCATTAAGACAATCTGTTGTCCCTGGAGAGTCCCATATCGGGGCCTGAGGTGCATAGTATGGAATTCCCAGCCTTTTCCTTATAAATATTCAATTTTTCAGGGCCGCGTCCAGGATCTTCAACCTAACCTTCTTAAAGAACCTTGGATCGCCATACTTAAACAAAAAGTATTCATGTCCTTGTGGGATACCATGGAACAGTGCCTGGAACAGTAAACCTAAAGAGGATGCATCAACCTTGTCTGCCAAAAGCCTAAAGTTCTTAAAATGAAACAAGTGGCAATAGAAGAGTAGGTCCGGCAAAGCTAACCCTCCTGCTCTAAGATTTCTCCTCAGTTTTTTCTAGAACTTCTTGGTGTCTTTGTGTTCCAAATAAAGCAACACATTTTTCCCTGGATTTTGGCTATATCAGAGGGACTGATCATTAGAGGGATTGAATTAAAAATAAAAGTGATTTTGGGTACAATAATTATTTTAATTAGATTTACTCTTCCAAAGATGTTCGACGGAAGACCCGACCAACGTTACAAAAGGCCACAGACATCTTTATATACTCTATTTAGGTTTATTTTCGATATATTTGAGATATTCTGAGCCAGATATATTCCAAGGTACCTCATACTCGACTTTACACCCTGGGCCGCCACCTCCTGGTTCCATTGCATGATGTCAGTTTTCTCTCTATTTATTTTATAGCTGGAGATTTCCCCAAAAAGCTCCGCCTGATCAAATACCCTGGGGAGGGCCACTTCAGGGTTCGAGGTAAACATTAAGAGATCATCTGCATACCGGGAACATTTTAGTGCCAGCTCCGAGATATTGAAAGATTTAATTAGAGCGTCTGATCTTAGCTGACAGACAAGGGGTTCAATGTACAGATTGAACAAGAGCGGAGAGAGGGAGCACCCTTGCCTGGTTCCACGTGAAATACGAACCCAGTCTGTAAGTAGTCCATTTATGAGAATTGTTGCCCTGGGGCTGGAATAGAGTGATGTAACTGATGTTATAAAATTCTCCGGAATTCCAAACCTCGATAATGCGGACCACAGGTATACACAGTTTACTTGATCTAAAAGCCTTTGCGGCATCTATAGCTACGATGGTCAAGGGGAGATTTTTATCTGTAGCGAAATCTATGGCAGCATAGCTTGGTACGTTAGTTCATTCAGCTGTCTGTCCAGGATAACGCCTCTCTGATCTTTATGAACTATGAATTTAACAACTTTAGACAATCTCGTTGCTAAAACCCCTGCAAAGATCTTATAGTCGGTGTTTAACAATGAAATTGGCCGACAGGACTCAACAACTTGAGGGTCCTTGTTAGGTTTCAGGATCAGAGTGACTGTGGCTTCAGACCAGGTTTGTGGAATGGTCTCACCTGACATATGTATCTTATTAAACAAGGTCATAAGAATGGGTACGACTTTATCTGAGCCAATTTTATAGAGCTCTACCGGGCGCCCATCAGGGCCTGCAGCCTTCCCCTTTGCCATTTTCTTTATCTGATTATGGACTTCAACCTCTTTGATGCTTGAGCTCAGAAACTCTCTGTCTGCTTCTGTTAGCTGAGGTAGTTCCAGCTGATTTAGCCAATCTACTGCTCTTTGAGCTGGAGAGTTATTCTCCTCTGTAGAAAGCTGTTGCATAAACAATTTAGCCTCCTCAGAGATCACAGGATTGTCACAAGAGTTGGCCCCAGTACTACGTACAATCAGACCCTTGATCTGGTTCCTGACCCTGTCAGACCTTGCATTCCAGGCAAGAAATCGACCACATTTTTCCCCATAGGAGAAATTTTGCAATTTACTTGCATCTCACTTATCTTTAATTATTTTATCAATGTTGGCCTGATAATCTGTCCGCAAGGCATCTAACTCACTCTGTACAACAGATAGATTAATCTGTTGATCTAACAAGGCCCTCTGTAGCTGCTGTTCTTTTTTGTTTTATTTTAAGGAGAGAGTCTTCCTCCGCTTTTTTCCTGGATCTATTTCTCCTGATCATGAGAGTAGTTAGAAATCCTCTCATACAGGCCTTAAATGCCTCCCATACCATTTGATCAGATGTGGTACCGCAATTTATCCTAAAGTACTCAGCTATCTGTTTCTCTAGATCAGCTTTCACCTCCTCTTTCAAAAGTATGGATCTATCGAGAGTCCATCTTCTTTGCTGATCTCCCTGTTTAAGCTTGATCGTTAATTCAACCATAGAATGGTCTGACAACAGAGCTGGAATACATGATATGGTGTCAACAGCAGGCAGTAAAGCTTGATCTAGGAGGAAAAAATCAATTCTCGAATCGTGCCTATATCGATGGCTATAAATAATCTCTTCTATTGCCATTTTTAACCCTCCAGATATCCAACAAATTAAAGTCTCTCATGATGTTTTTGAGCTCGATTTGTGACTTACGTGGAGGGGTAAACCTGACCCTAGAAGTGCGATCCAAGGTTGCATCGAAGATCAGGTTGAAATCTCCTCCCAAGACGATAGGAATTTCCAAATCCAGGAGGCTGTTTTTTAGGCTCAACAGAGCCCCTGGGGAATCAAGATTGGGCCCGTAGTAGACTGCGCATGCCAGCCGTGAGCTATCCACGACTAGGGATGCAGTCAGCCATCTACCTGAACAATCGGTCTCAAACTTCTCTACCCTGATCCTGCTATTTGCACGGATTATTATTGCCACTCCTCTAGTATTTCCTCTCTGATCGGAGCAGAGGAGGTCCTGGATCCACCTTTGGTTCCTAAATGCTACCGTGCAATTTTGTGACTCTAGGTGGGTTTCTTCTAGGAGACAGATATCAGCCTTTGATTTATTTAAAAAATTCACAGACTCTGGAGAGTTTCCTATCTTCCCTTAACCCATTGACGTTCCAGCTTACTATTTTTATTTTTTTAATTGTACTTGTCATGGGTAGGGAAGACCTATAGAGAACTCAAAACTGGAGAATTGCACCTTATTTTCCTTAGCCTTCATGGTTACATGAGGAATATTTTTTCCCTTTGCAGCACCCACCCCCCCCGGCTCCCACCCACCCCCCTTGAGGACCCATCCCTTGTGAACTTTGGCGATCTTATCACCAGTTGGGAGCCCTTGGTTTCAACCCGGGATCTGCCTTTTTGTCAATCAAATATAGGGAAATTTATAATAACTGAGCCCCCTACCTACTATATGTGCTGAAAGAGGAAAAGAAAAAAAAAATAACTAGCACAACGATTTTCTTCACTCCTTCTTTCATTTCCCCTTCCTTAAATTGTGTTGCTTAATGTGTGTAAACTTAATGTGTTAACTGCCGTTGTGTACTAAACCAACATTAGGTCTATTGTACCCCATAGTGCATTACCTCCCCCAGCCTTCTCATCCCCCCTTTTTTTTCTCTCTCTCTTCTCCTTTCTTCAAGCAGTGAGGGATTAGAAAAACTAAGTACCAAAAAAAAAAAAAAAAGAATATATGTATATATATGGGAACCTATTTGTTACACAGAGTTCTAATGTTGAGCCTCCTTCATGCTGATTAGGAAGGTATCGACTTCCTGAGGGGAGGTGAAATTATATGTTTTGCTCCTCCACACTACCCTCAATGCAGCTGGAAATTTCATCATCACCTGGGCTCCCTGACTTCTCAAGTCTGACATCCTGGACCCCAACTCCCACTGCCTCTGTGCTGTGACTCTGCCTACATCGGAGCGGATGCGATATTTGGTAGAATCAACCTAGAGAGAAGGATCAACTAGAGCCTTGCTCAGTATCAGCTCTATTATGGCGTAAGTGTGAAAGTTAACCAGTATCTTTCTTGGAGCTTTCCTATCTGGGTGTTGCCTGAATGGGTCCCTATGTGCCCGCTGAATCTCCCCCTCAAGATCGATATCATGTTTATCTTTCAGGACTCCTTCCCTCAATAGCTTACACACCAAGGATTTTACATCTCCATTTTCTGCTCCCTTGGGTATTTTAAATTATTCCTTCTGGCATGAATCTGTAACCGTTCCATGTCCATTTGCAATGACTTGTTTTGTGCTTTTAACTCCGTTATGGCCCTCGAATGGGCCTGGGCGACTCGAAAGAAGGTAGCAACCTCTCCTTCTAATACCTCTGTCCGGGTACAGATATTGTCTAATTTGTTCTCTAGGCTGGTGGACTTCTCATTAATCTCTTTCTGGTTCCCCTCGGAGATTTCAAATTTGGGAAGTAATTTCGAAAGCAAGTCCTCACAAAGGGATTGAAGGAGTAACTCAAGCTGAGACTGACTGGTTTCCTTTTCTGCTGCTTGTGCCCCCAGAGAGTCTGTTGCAAAAGTTATCATGAAGAGAACCGGCTGTGAACTGGGGACTGGGCTCCAACAACACTGGGGTGATTGCTGGAATAGAGAGCCTTCCTTTTCCTCCAAGGTAGGCATAGGATCAACCCGTAAGTCAGTCTCAGGCTCTGAAAGCAATGGGGAATACCTATTCTCTAGTGTGACGGAAGCATGAGAAGTTACAGGGAGGGCACCTGATTACCCTTCTGCTTGCCTACCTCAACTGTACTTGCAATGGTATTAGTATTGGTATGGAGGTGGTTCTGGGGGCAGGGGTAGTGGTAGTGGTAGGGGTGACAGAGGAGGTGTTGAAGGTGGTCACTTTTTCCATTATTCTAAAGTAAGACTTGAATGAGGGAGCAGGTTTCGAAATATTTAAGCAATTTCTGAGTTTTTTTCCGCTTCCCCTGTCTTACTGCTTTCTCTCTTTTCCCTCCTTCTTTGTCATGGAGTGAAAGGGACCACCCCTCCTGTGTCGCCGATAAATGGGAATACCTGCTCCTGGGAGCGGAGAAGGTATCTGTTTCTCACCACTGGGGGGTCAGACTGTTTGTTAAGTAACTGTTCTAGTGACTGTTTTTTGCCTTCTCTTGCTCCAATATCCTCCCCTGCTGCCTTCCCCCTCTGCGGTAATTTCTGTCTATCAGAACGCTCCCCACAAGTAGTTATGGTTGACTGCTCTAGCTCAATGTCCATCACTTTGCTCCTCTTGCTGCTATGCCACACAGTAACCTCCAACCGACACCCAACAGACCTTCCACAGCTCCCAGTAACCTCTGGGGTACAGGCACCGGCGGCTTCAGCTGATTGGTACTTGCCTCTCCGCTCCCGAACACCCGTCACTGACCGTGCATTTGGAGTCCCGACTTGATCCCAACTCACGGCCCCACTTGCTGGTCTAAAGCTGATCTTCGCTACCGCTGCCCGTATTCTGCACCAGAGCCTGGCGCACCTTCGTCTCCTCCACCGAGCCCTTCCTTCTCTGTCTCCGTAAGCGTTCCAGTGCACATCCGGGATTGCTCCTGGGTCCCAAGGCCCCACAGCCCGACGAAATGCTGTTTTTTTAGTTTTAACAAAACAAAAACAGAAACATAAGACAAATATCAAGCGGATTCAATCATAGCACACGATTTCCGCTCTCACCATTTCCCTATCTGAATGCGAGCCTCGACTGTATATCCCCGACCGAAACGAGCTCCCGCAGCCGGCGTCAGCCTGACGCCATGTTCCTCTCAGCCTATGACCCCCATCAGGCAAGATAAATGCATTTTTTTTGCCAATGAAGTTGAATATCTTGGTCATCTATTAACCAAAGATGGTGTTAAACCTAAACCCAGTATAGTTGAGGGCATTGAAAATGCTCCACATCCAGTGAATAGAGATCAATTACGATCTTTTCTTGGCTTATGTGAATTTTATTCTAAATTCATAAGAAATTTCTCTAGTCTTACTGAATGTTATAGAATTTTTTTAAAAAAAGGTTCTGAGTTTGTGTGGACAGCATTACGTCAAGAACATTTTGTCTGGATTAAGGAGTGTATAATTTCTGCTCCTGCACTCCAAGCTTATGTTGAAGGTCGTCACACATTCATTACTGTTGATTCTAGTGCATATGGAATGGGTGCGGTTTTGTCACAAATGGATTGTGGAAGAGAATTTACCATTGGTCTTGCTTCTAGGAGCATGAAAGAGGTTGAGCTAAGATATACTGTAATTGAAAAGGAAATGTTGGCTTGTGTATGGGGAGTTGAAAAGTTTAAATCATATGTCTGGGGAAGAAAATTTTGTCTAAGGACAGATCATAAAGCCCTTGTTGATATTCTTTCTGGATCTAAAATTAAAAAGTCCACGGCTAGACTTGCTAGATTATCTACCAAATTGTTCTAATTTAATTTCACTGTTTCCCATATTGCAGGTGGCAAAAATGTTAAAGCAGATTTTCTTTCAAGACTTCCAGTGGAAAATGTTAATAATGAGATCTCTGAGGACATTGAGGAATGCATCATAGCGAATGTTGATGATATGGTCATTTGTTCTGATGTGTCTTCTTGGCGTGAGGCATTATGTAATGATTCTGTTTTGAGGCAAGGTATAGAGTTTATTATTAAAGGGTAGCCTAAGGAGAAAGTTCTGTCTACTGATCTTCAACCTTTTTCTAAAATTTCGGATGAGTTATCTATTGAGAATAATTTGCTAGTGAGGGACAACAAAACGTATTCCTCCCACTACATTTAGAGTAAGGATCATGGAAACTGCTCATTCTGGTCATTTGGGCATGAGTGCTACTAATCGCAGGATTAGAAATGATTTCTGGTGGTCTAGCATGGATCGTGACATTGACATTTTAGTCCAAAATTGTGTACAGTGTTGTTACAGTGACAAACATCTCACTACTAATACTCCTATACCTAAGCCTGTTTTGTGTCCATCGAGAGTATGGCAAAGAGTTTCAATTGATCTTCTTGGTCCTTTCCATGTTTTGCCTAATTGCATGAGGTATTTTATTGTTCTTATTGACAATCTTTCAAGGTGGGTGGAAGTAAGAGTTGTGTCGGATGCCAGTTCTAAGGCTGTTATTAGATTCCTACAAGACATTTTTTCTAGAGAAGGTGTTCCGGAAGAGATATTAACTGATAATGGAGCACAGTTTACATCTGCTTCTATGCAAGGGTTTTTGACTAAGTTGGGAATTAAACATTTGCTTACTCCACTTTATCACCCTCAATCCAATGGTAAACTTGAGAGGTTTAATAAGGTTCTTGTTGAATGTGTACAAAGTACTCTCAATAGTCATGGGGAGTGTGAAACAGCTGTACGTAACAAGATTTGGGCATATAGAACCACTCCGCACTCAGTCTCAGGTTCCATTCCTTTTGAATTGATGAGAGGAAGGAAAGTTTCCTCTTCTTTATGTCCTTTTTGGAAACTTAATATTTTCAATAATCATT
This sequence comes from Lissotriton vulgaris, assembly GCF_964263255.1. Lineage (NCBI taxonomy): Eukaryota > Metazoa > Chordata > Amphibia > Caudata > Salamandridae > Lissotriton > Lissotriton vulgaris. Next base: position 1,089,766,064 of record NC_141687.1, on the reverse strand, counting down.
TCTCTGTTGCTGAAGAAGCTTCTAAAGCTAAAAGTTTGTCTGACAATGCTAGTCGCATTTTCTGTTGGCGATTTAGTAAGAGTAAAAGATCCTTTATTGTTGCAAAAATTCAGACAACCTCATTATATTTCTGAAGATAAGGGGCAAGCAGTAAGACTTCGTAATAATGGACAGTGGTGGAGTTTTTCTCGTCTTGCCAAAGTATCTCAACCTAACAATTCTACTAATTTGCAGGTTTTTCCTGATGTTGTTTTGCGACGCAGTAGTAGAACAGCGAGGTTGCCAAAGAAATGACTTTATTGAATTTTGTTTTTGTTTTTTGTTTTTTGTTTTTTCTTTCTTCTCCGTTATTTTTCATCTTATTTTTTTGTTTGAAGGGGAGATATGTGGTATTCTAATGTACCTCTATGAAGTATGTTAATGTATCTTTATTAACATTTTCCTCTTTCCCTCTATTCAACTATGTATATTATAGAATGTTAATAAGTAATTGTCCTTATACTATGTTTTTGTTTGTATTGGAATGTTGGGCATTCTATCCAGAGTCAGTTGAAGCTGTATCTCTGGGCCAGTCAGTCCTGCTTGCATATTCTTCAAGAAGAATAAATATACTTGAGCATTCCTACCTTGGTGATTATTCGTCTTCACAGGCCGGGGTCCGGGGGGTCTGTAGACAAGAGTTCCTCTGAGGGTGGTGTTGGGGTCGGTGTGGATCTGGAATTGCAGGTGTTTGGGAGTGGTGAGAGTGTCGTCGGTGCTGGTTGAGACCCTGAGGGTGTTCCTGTGGACAATGACGATTTCACCTCCTACTCCATTAGTGCAGTCCCTGCAGGTGATATTGTAGCCGTCTGGGATGGCTATGGTGATGTCAGGTGCTGAGAAAGCGTTCATCCAGGTCTCTGTCAGGAAGGCGACGTCTGGGGAAGATGTGTCGAGCAGGTCCCAGAGTTCAATGGCGTGTTTACGTGCGGCGCAGTTGTTCAGTATTATGCATCTGAGGTGATTGCGTACTGTCGCGGTGGGCAGTTTGGCGGCTTGGAGGCTGGTGAAGCTGCAGCTCCAACGGGAGAAGGGTCCTTAGGTGTGCTTTGGGGCGGCCAGGTAGCAGGTGTGTGGTCGTCCGGTGTTGAGTGAGTGGAGGGTGCTGGGGGTGTGGTGGCGGCAGTCGGTGTGGTGTTTGTCTGGGGGTCTGACGCTGGGCGCGGTCCAGGCATGGATGGGCTCAGATGGGCTTGCCTTAGGCGCGCCCTCGGCACGCCAGCAGCGTGCACGCTGCACACATCTGCCATTATGAGGGGATGTGGGAGGGAGGAGCAGCTGGGAGGTGGGAGTGGGAACAAATGGGCAGGCAGGGGGCAAGGAGTCAGGGGACGCAGCAGTGGGAAAAATGGGAAAACGGGCGGGAGCACAGGGCGGGGAGAAAAGAAAACAGAGAGGCACCAACAACAGGACAACAGAATAAAAAAAAGGCAAAATAAAGAACACCAGAGTCAAAAAATATAAGGCACAAAAAACAGAACAACAGAATCAGCAATGAGAGCAGCAGAGGCACACAACTCAGGCTGAGGAGCCCAAGCCGAGCAGAGTAGGGGGACATGGTCACAAATGGTGGTGCTGTGTGGCATGGGGGAGTGACCTACCTGAGTCAGGGTCAAGGGTCTTCACCTCTCAATGTACAACACAGTGCACATTTATGTACCACTGCTCATAACACTGCACCTTGAGACCAAAAGGTACATTCGCACCTCTCTCTCTCTCATACTTTCAAATGCACATTCCACACGTTCTATTCTTGGCAAGGCTGTCCTACTCCATGACAGCTCTCACTGAAAGACTGAAAGATTACAAGAAAGAAACCTTTAAGAAAAACAAAGTATATGCAGAACGTTTTACATTCAGGCTAGGATAAAATAACACACCAAAGTCAATTAAAATGATGTTAGTCAAAGTTCATCACAAGGTGTCAGACCACAATAGTGCATCTAGCACTACAGATGGCTTGGCTTCCCCCAGGACTTTTACAGATGAATGCAACTGATACGGGTTCACTCCCTGTATGATACATTTATGGCGGCTGAGGAATTGGGCAGCTTAGCGCACCTCTACAATAGGGCCCTTATCACGGTCATACCTAAACCTGGAAAAGACCCATTGCAATGTGGTAGCTACAGCCTTAATTCCCTTCTTAATGATGACATGAAGATACTAGCTGCAATACTGGCATCCTCACCCTGACCCAAGACTCCCAGGTGGTCTTTGAGCCTAGTAGGATGTCCTGCAACCATCTCTGCAACCTCTTCCACATTCTGAGCCTTTCAAAAAATGCTGGAATGAAAGAATCGCTCTTTCTCTAGATGCCAAAAATGTATTTGACCGCATTGAGTAGCCCTTCCTTTTCCAGATGATTCGGCTGTACAGACTTGGAGAGTACGTTATTTCTAAGGACTGATGGCTGTATGAGGTGTCAATGGCGTAGGTCAACTGTGGAGGCCTTCTCTCTGACTCATTTGCAATTAAGAAGAGCTGCCTTATCTCCCCTCTTCTGTTCCTTCCAGCTTTAGAGCCACTGCCGGTTCAGATCAAGGGACACCTTCTCATTATGGCGTCCCTACCTTCATGGGTGCTCCAAACATTCTGCTGTATACAGATGATAAACTCTGCACCCTGACTGACCTACCTACATCCATACCTGCCCTTATGTCTACCATGTCAAATTTCTTGACATTCACAGGCTATTGGATAACCTGGAGCAAAAGCCAGACTTTACCACTCTCTCGGGTCATCACAAAAGTGGCCATAGCAGATTATACATTTCAATGGCAGGCTAGCTGTATGGCATACCATGGGGTGTACATTAAATGCAATCTTGAGAAGACGGTCTCAGACATCTTAGACACATTAACAGCTGCTACCAAATGAGAGTGTGTGAAATGGATCCACCTTAATTTCTCCCTCTAAGGGAGAGTATAGGCGGTCAAGATAGTTATTGTTCCATATTTTTGATGTTTTTGATATGTGTGGGAATGCCGCCATTAGAGGTTAGTGCATCCAAATAGATAGAGACACTAAATCCTTGGTATGAGGAACCTGACATCACAGCAAAAAATTCCTAAACTGATCGCTCATAGGTGCTATGCAGGCTTCAGCCTACTGAGAGTTGGACATTACTACCTCATGCGCCATGTCTCTCGACTAGTATATATTACCCCACCTAGGCCACAAGCTTCATTCTGGGTTCCTATAGAACACATTCTTAGGGGTTTGGGCCTGGGCCTTTACATACAATATGCTCTGAGACCCCCTCCAGTGCTGTGATGCCAACGCTATCATTCAGGCTATGCTCAAGGCATGGGCATGCTCCCATAAATTGCTTAACTGTGATGTAACAATGCAAATGTGCACCGCTATGTGCAGCACCGCTATGGTGCAATGTCAGTGCCAGCCCATCTCCTGATCCCTATGGAAGCAGGCTGTCACCATTACCATTGATGATTTGATACCTGACACCCCGCTCAAACCCTTCGAGACAGTGCAGGATGAGTTCCATCTGCCCAGCTCCCAAAGATATACATCGGAAAACAATGGTTCCAGTGGCACAATAAATGTATGACTGATAGTCAATACACTCTATGTTAATTAATAACAATTAAAGGGTTAAAGGAGGGTGTCCGACAGAGAAACGACTCTACACAGAAGATTTCATATCATCATTGAATTTATGTTTGTTTGTTTCATTTTTTCATTCTTTTTCAACAATCAATAAATATTTGTAGTGTTACAAAATTAAGTGCAAAGTGACCCAAAGTGTAGTGTGAGAACCAAGGAGGTACAAACAATTATACAAAACCAATAAGAACAGGAGTGACATACAAGGTTTCTAAAAGGAATAATGTACAAGAAAACGACCAGCAATTAATAATAAAGACAATAGTTTATAACAATGGCTATCAAGAATCATAGGCACTCTTCGTAGGATTCGTTTTCTGGGGGCGTCGACGGCGTTTCGACCCAAGCAGTATAATGGGTCTCGTCAGGACTAGGCAATTCGGAGCTCCCAAAGATGGCACTACTGGCAACTGAAACAGTTCCCTCTCTGGCCTCCTTGACAAGCCACCTTGGATGATTAAATTATCTCAGATTTTACAATACCTTACTTTGTGAGGCCAGCTCAAGGGGGGTGGTTTCAAGATCTTACAATCTGCTGGTGAGATACCTACAAACCCAACTATGGCTGCACTGGCACGTAGACTACTTAGAAGATGACAGGACAGACCTTGTTGAAAACCTCAACAAAGAGGTCCAGGAATCCAGAATGAAATGTACCCTTTTCAAGATACTTAATGACTAGTACTGGTCCCTTTCAGACTGAGACAGGCAGGTCTGCTGCACCTTCAGGCCTGTTGGAGATGTACCCACGACCGTTGTGACCTACCCCATATCCTCTATCAAGCCCGAAACATTGCATTGGACATCCATTTAAAGATCTCCTAGTGAGGCGTTATAGATTCCTGTCCCATCCATGGAACCTGTGGTCTTACTCCACATGTCCAACCTCCCAGACCTAATGATCCACAGGCAGTGCCTCATGGCCACAAGGCTCACTGTGGCAAAGATCCGTGTCAAGCGGTTTTATGGCATTACAACGCAGGCTTTTACCCCGCATGCCATTACAACGCGGGGATTACAAGGAAAGTCGTTACAACGACTTTCGCTGGAAGGCACTGGATAGTGGAATAGTTTAATTTTCTATTCCAACTCCAGGCCACGTTGACAGTAGGGAAGGTGTTGGACAGAAAATTAAACTATTCCCTATCCAACAGTGCCCTCCAGCGAAAGTTGTTGTAACGGCTTTCGTTGTAATCCCTGCGTTGTAATGGCATTGCGGGGTAATCCCCGTGTTGTCATGGCTGTTCCCCTTGTCCAGCGCCACAAAGACCAACACATGACGAATGGCTTGCCGAAATGTACAAAGCAGCCACATTTGAGGGTCTTATTTCCAGGTTACAAGCAATGCTGACACTTTCCTCCATATTTGGAAACCCTTTCTACTTGATAGGGTTCATCCCCATGACTAAAGTGGACCTATGTTGTCGCAAGAGAAAGTGCCAGACATTTTGGCTTCTTTTCCACTCTGCCCATGGAAGAGATTATTTTCTCATTCCCCTCATCCATTCCCCACAACTCTCCTGTCCACTTCTACATTTCATTGCTTATTGGGACAGCTATATCCTTCTGGTTTTTGTTTGACAGCATTATCTTACTGGTGTTTTTCATTCTCCTAGCTGTTTATCTTTTAAATGTGGGCACTACTGCAGACCTTGATGCAACATTATCCTGTGTCAAACTACCCCCATTATGATTATGTTTCAGTTTCTGGTTCTGCTGATACTCCTAATTGTTTCTCTGATTTCATGGTTTCATGAGGAAGTAGTGCCTTCCTTCCATACCTATACATTCTGTACTAAATTTGGAGTTGTGCACTGTTGTTCTGGAACAGATGGTTAGGGTGGTCTATATGTTTGCCATGTACACTCATTGTTACCACAATAAAGAATTACCACACAGGTTTTCCAATGGACATTTTGCTTCTCATTACAGAGGCATTTTCTGGCACCTGGATAGCACCCTGACATCCTTTATACTGAGCAAAAAAATCACATGGGGTGAGGTAAAATCATACGAAAGATTACTCAGACTGTCATATGGTTACTGCGTTTCTATATATTGTGTTAAGTTAGCATGAGTTTATTAAATGTTTAAACGACATATTTTCCTTCGGCTTCAGTTTGCACACGACACCTAATTGTTATTGTAGCTTTCAACCTAGACGAAAGATGTGATTTATTTGAGAATAATATGTTATTGCTCTGATATCAGTTGTGCTTGGTACAACTGTCTGCACACTGAGAACTGCACCCTCTAAGAATAACCTAACACAAGGTTGCTGAAAGCCTGATCCTCGCACTACATTAGACATAACACAAATAATGTTGCTGCCAACATTGGGCTCTACGCGAGTTTAAGATAGAAATACAGGGAATGAATCAACACACTTGATGCTTCGCATGCAGAGAGCTGGTAGCTGTTGATGTGATCTACTCCTACTGAGAATTAGAGGTATGGGCCCGCCCTGCTAGAACCCAAACGAGACCTTCTTAGATATAATATAATATACTGAGTAGGGTGCGCGAAATATAGGTGATACAGAATTCTATAGATTTTTGCATCATAACATGCTATCACCTTTTGCTTATTATGGATTAGTGACTATGCTGCTAACTCTGATTTTTATAATATGTATGTTGGTATTATACAAGATACTGCGTTTGAGAACTTTGCATTGAAAAATAAACATTTCAAACTTGCACGTGTGTTCTTTGCCTCCCAGTTTCGGTTTGTAATGATTATATAATGAAAGAGTGTTCATGTGTTCCACGATACCTGAGGTACCCTAAGTTCATGTTCTGGATTGTCTAAGTCATTGGGAAGTAATTACTACCGATGAGACACTGTAGCTAGCTTGGTAAGGGGATTTCTGAAACAAAGGTGAGTTTTGGGTCACCCTAATTCACCCAGGTTCTAGATCTCTATGCACAGTTCTGTGGGAGAACAGAAACCCTGCTACATGGCGCCCATACGTTGTTGGCCTTATATCATGACACTCGAGTAGTTTATCATTCAAACCTTAACCCCTTCCTTCCCGTTTCCGGAAAACGGTGGTGTTGGAAACCTACCTATTTTTGAAATAGGTCTTTTCAAGCTTGATTTTATCTAAAAACGGTTTCTTTGAATTACTACCCAGTTGTGCTACAAAGTAGTCTTTGTTTTTTTTCACTTTCCTGTGCTGACATGGCACAAGCTGTGGACATCCCGCAGCATAGTCGCATTGCGGTGCGTGACCATTTGCGGGCTTATAATGTCCCTATGGAAGGCTTGGCTGTTGTTCTGGTGGTGAGTGCGGAACATGCTTACCCGTACGAACTGTTTTATTCGTGGGTGACATTTCCGGCGGTGAACGCCAATTCTGGCATTTTCCACACCTACACTGCTACGGCTGTACCGGCTGCGTATGCTCCGTACAGAGCACTGGAGGTTCCTATTGACGCTTGGCAGCATGGAGTTTGGTTTGGTGGCGCCCTACCACACGCTTTAACCGCTCCGAGATTGGGTCCTTTATCCATTCCGGGCACTCCTTGGCCCGCTTTGGCTGGATTCACTCCTCACCCTAATCGCGCCACTTGCAACGTGGCTGATCTGCGGCAACTTCATGAAGTCGCAGTGGCGGTGATTAGAGCGCTTGTTCATTACACTAGCCGTAATGTTCAAGACGTAGCCCCTAGGGGCGCACAGCTTCGTGCAGAACAGGCTGGTTTGAAAATCAATCCTGTCATGGTGAATTCCGTGATGGGCAAAAAGCCGCAGGACAAGGATGATTTTCCCTTCTGGCTTGCAGAGAAATTCGGCCAGCTTGAAGCTGTGTTTCCTAATACGAATCCCGGTGATAAGCACTGGATTCTTACACTAAGTTTACCGAAAGATTTGGCACCTGTGCGTGTTGACTGTGAGACGTGGGGTAAGACTTTTGCAGCGGTCTATTCGAGGTGCTACGGCACCCCGTCTGTGACCAATCTGGGTGCGGTCCTTAAACGTGTTCAGGATGAACACGGACCGGAGTCGGCGGTCGAATTGGGTATGCGCCTGTGTGGCTCCTTTGATGTAGTTTGCGATCTGATCCTTGCAAATGTCAAGGGAGATGCAGTGAACTTTCAGGTTGCTAACGCTTTAGCGTTAATTCCCGAGGCCGAGAGACCCCGTCAGTTGGCAAGGATCATTGTGGCTGCTTATAAAACGGTTGGCCGCAATGCGAAGGGGCTTAAGGCTTTTCCTGATAAAGAGAAAAAGCAGCCCCAGGGTCAGACATCGGAAACTAGTGGTCAACAAAAGTCCAAGAAACAAAATTGGCCTAAAAAGCAGAATCAGGGTAAGCAACAACAACAACAAACACAGGTTTCTGCTCCTGCGTCTCCGTTGCCTGCGCAGTCGGATCGTGTTTATGATTTGCGCGACCGCGCGATGATTAAATCGCCTGAGAGGTTTCAGGCTTCTGACCAACGCTCTCCTCGTTCCTTTCAGGACTCATCGGCTCCGTCAACCGGTGGTGGAGGGGGCGGCAGGGGCCGGGGTGGCCAGCAAGGACGTGGTCAGCCCCGCCCGCGTACCGGTGGAGATCAGCAGGAAGGCTCTATGCCCAAGAGACCACAGTCTGCTACGAAGAAAGTCGCCGCCCTGACAGCGCATCGTTATGCCCCAGATAGTGAGAACGCGGCTTCGGAATCTGACGTGGGCTCTGACCTTGCTGGACAGCGCGGCGGAGATTACCATAGTGAGAGAGGCCCTCCGTCCACTGTTGAAGGTGACAGCGACTGAAACTTATGTTGTGATTGAGACTGCTGATACGCATGTTGCTCCCCCTGAACGTCTTTTTGAAATTGTCCTATTAATTGAAGGTGACATGCAGCGAACTGTAAAAGGGGTATTTTGGGAAAATCTCTCGTCTACGTATGACATTTTGCTTTCGGAGGCTGACTGGCCCCCACCTTTTGTTCTCGCAGCTCCGCGAGGGGAGGAGGTAATCCTGCCCAGTTTCGCGCACACTGTACCGAGAGTAGAAGCGCTGCATTTTGCAGAAGAGTGGGCTCTGGTACTTGCGCCGGCTGTGTACCACAATCAGTGTGGCTGGGATAAATTGTCACCAAGCCACGAGATTCCTTTGCGGTCTCAGCCTCAGCCTCAACCTCACTATCCCATACGGCGTGAAGCCAAAGCTTCAGTCGCGGCTATCCTTGAACAATTGGAATATCAAGGTGTAATTGAAACGTGTGTGTCACCGATGAATAACCCCCTTTTTACTGTAAACAAGCCGGACGGCTCATATCGTTTGGTTTTGGATTATAGGCATTTAAACTCGCATTGCCGTAACTGCGCAGTACAGAATACTCATGGCTCTGCTTTAGTGAATAGTCTTGAGCGTAAACGGTTCAAAACCACGCTCGACATTTCCAATGGTTTTTATGCACATAGATTAGACGGTCTAAGTTCCCAATGGACCAGTTTTACATGCGGCGGTGTGCAAAAAATGTTTCGACGTCTCCCAATGGGCTATAAAAACAGTCCTGGAGTATTCTCCGCCCGCATTGTCTCTCTTCTGGAGGGCATCGACCCGGTTGCTTGTTCGTATGTGGATGACATTTATCTCACAGGCGACGATCTTTGGGAGCATCTGTGTTGAGTAAATAGCATAATTTGTAACTTTGCTGACATTGGTTACAAGTTTAACTTTGCAAAGTCGCACATTGCAGAGTACACAGTGCTGTTTCTCGGTTACGAGCTTAACAACGAGGGAAAAGGGCTAGCACCTCACTTCCTGGAGAAATGCGCACAATTGCGCTCTCCGACAACGCTGAAAAAATTACAATCTCTACTGGGCTTCTTGAATTTCGGGAGGACTTACATTCCGGAATATGCCCAGCGTATCAAGCCTTTATATGCCTTGATACAACCATCTTTTTCCAAATCATGCTGGCTGCCTGAGCATTCAGCCATTCTGCAATCTTTGCAGGCTGATTTGCTCGCTTCTGAATACTTACAGACTCGTGATAACCAGACCAACCTGGTGATAAGAATTATCCCTGGGGCGGTGGGTTTCACGTACCTGACTTTTAATGAAGGAGATACAGTACCTATTGCTTACAAGTCACACTTGTACACTTCGGCTGAATTGCGTTTTTCCACTGTGGAGAAAGTTTTAACAGCTGTGCAGATGGCAATTCTTAAGGAACGTGCCCTGTCACAAGGAAAGCGCATGTTGGTTGTTACCCCGTGTCCTGCCCTAGAGGCGGTTACGAAAGCCAGTGTACCTAATTCCAAAGCTTTGCACCCTCGGTGGATTCAATGGGCTGCATCCTTGACGTCACAAGATGTCACGTTTATTTTTGACGCCACTTTACGGTCGCAGGAGTATTTACAGTATGAATTTGTTCATCCTGCTCCCTTAGCAATGCGGCCGTTGGAGGATTTCCATTGCATCATTTACACTGATGGTTCGGCGCAGGTTGCGCATGGCTCTAAACATGCCTACGTTTCCGCTTGCGCCATTGTGGTCGGTGCCATGGTGAACGATGAGTTCAAGTCCAGTGTCGTGCACACGCAGACGCTCGGGGACTGCACCGCACAATTAGCTGAGCTTCGTGCTCTGATGCTTGCGTTGGAGTACGCAGATCCAAGTGTGACGACTTTGATCGTAAGTGACTCTTACTACTGTGTCCAGTCTTACAATGAAAACTTGTTCTTTTGGATTCAGAATGAATTTCGTGATTCCAAAGGTAGCACAATAAAACATAAAATGATCTGGGTCCGAGTGGCGGAACTTAAAGAGAAGTTGCCACTCGTGTTTGTGATTCATACTCTCGGTCATCAGCGCGTGGGGGTCCACGCTGTTGGCAATTCGCTTGCTGATGAAGCAGCGAAGTCAGCGGTATCAAAATACTTAGTTGCAGCAGTCACGAGGTCCAAAAGCAAAATAGATGATGACATCTTGGCAGCAGTAGCTGCATCAGAGAAGGGAAGTAAATGTCCAGCGGGGTTCCCTTCTAAATACACATACCACTTAAGTCCCGATAAGGTTCCTTATGTGAAAATCCCTGATGTTGGCGAACGTCTGGTTCCCAACTCGGATCGCAGGGCTGCTTTGATTGCAGCGGCTCATGAAGGAGTGGCGTCTGCGCATGCGGGCGTCTCAGCCACTGTAACTCAGCTACAACAAAGGTTCTGGTGGCGGGGACTGTACAAACAGACGCGCGATTATGTCCTTCAATGTGACATTTGCCAGCAGATTAAGCCTTCAACTGCTGCGCGTCCGCCTCAGACACAGTTGTACATCTCGAATAAACCGCTTGGATGCGTTTATTTAGATCACTGCGGTCCTTTTTCTTCTGATACTGCGTACAAGTACATCTTAGTAGCAGTTGATTCATGCACACGCTTTGTGTGGGTATGGCCTCATCGAAGCGCTGATTCACGTACTGTCATTAAGGATTTGCGAGTCTTTGTGGGAATTTTTGCCTGTGGTACCTTCCATTCGGATCAGGGTCCGGCTTTCGCCTCTAAGGCGTATAAGGATACTATGGTTTCGTTGGGGGTCCAAGTCAAGTTTTCGAGTCCCTACAGGCCCGAGGGCAATAGTGTAGTTGAACGAATGAACCGCGACTTAAAGCAATCTTTGACAGCTCGAGTTATAGGCACTGGCAGAAACTGGTTAACCCACCTCATAGGCGTGCAGCGTGCGCTTAATATTCTCCCTAGAAGGTCTCTGGGTGGGCGGACCCCGTACGAAATGCTCTTTGGTATCAAGATGTATGTCCCTGACCTCGATGGGCTAGACTGCACGGCCCAGGCCACGGCCTTTGACGTAGATGAACATTGCAATGTTTTACAGAATCTACAAAAGACCAGAGACAGTCTTGCAAAGGAACATTTGCCCTCCACATCGGATGATGCGCTGCAGATCCCGGTAGTTGGCTGGCTACCCCAAGTTGGAGAACTGGTTTGAGAGAAGATCGATAACAAGAAAGAGTTTGGTCCCTCATATCGTGCACCGGTTCGAGTTCTTGGAGTGAAGGGCACAAGAACAGTCATTTTACCACCACTTCCAGGTCGTAAGGAAAACAGATTTATTTCTATTGACAATGTCAAGACACACAGGGTGGCCGATTCTTCATAGCATGACACCGGCTGTATCCTGTCCTTCCATGGTGAGGCACTCTGTGCTAGCTATTACATCTGGTGCAGAACAGGAGGTGTCCCTCGAGATGCCTGCCATATCCAGTCCTTTATTAAATACTATTCCTGTAACTAACATTGATGAGTTGAACTACACCTATCCTGCTGATTTATCGATGCCTAATTTACAGAACCGTTTGGCCGACCAGTCCAGATTCTCTTTTGACTCTGTTTCGGAACCTTCAAAGAAACCCTCAACTATTGCAAAATATGCCACGTTGTTTAAAAAACATTTTTTAATTCCCCCTTGGAGATACATTTGGTTGATCCTATTTTCATTTTACCTTTTTATGTCAATTGGTTTTGTGTTTTATTTTTTCCGACTGATCGATGGTCACTACGTTAAAGAAAGAACAGGAATTCGGTACCTTAATGGAACATTGGCCCCTCTTTCCTCTTCACATTCAGCGCACAGACTGAAACGAAACTTAAATACAGTTAACATTACTGCTTGGCCTGTCCTTGATGGGATTGTGTGGGATGCGGTTAGGTTTCAAATACATGGGCCCACTGAAGTGATTAATGTTCCAAATGTGCTTAGAGTAAACATGGGAGATGTGATTAAACAAAATATACGTTCTGATGATTGGGATATTCAGGCCGTAGAAGCATTATTCTCTGATTTGAAATACTATGCTGCCTTTGATGCTGAGGATCTGTATTTAGATTCTATTAATTATGGTGATTTGTTTTGTTTTCAACATTATGGTAATCATTTTTTGCATAAGACAAATTACAGGAGGGTTGCTGTAAATTATACACAATGGGAACATTGCCCTGCTCCATTAGGTGGCAGCTCCAATACGTTTCTGAAAAAATACACATATTTCACAGACTTGAATCAATCAAATCCTGAGTCATTTTATTTCAAATTGACACAAAAGTCCATGTCCAAAGTTAGACTTACCGATACAAAATTGCTGTATTCGAAGTCCTTTCTAGACAGGTTGGCTGTAGATGGCTACGAGTTTTGGAAAGGAACAATTGACCTTAAATCGGTTTGGGGTACCAAAGATTGGCAGGTACAAGGCACTGAGGCTTTGCACCGTGCATGTCTCATCCCGAATCACATGTTGTTTCTAAATTCATCCATTTTCCAAACAACATGCTTTGGATTGGCTACTGCTAAAAAGTTAAATACACCAATCATCCCTGATTTAGAGGAATATTTAGGTTGGGGTAATTATACTGAATTGTCCATTCATGAGTTGCAAGCTCTATTGCACAATTCATCCTTTAACATTTCCAGTTTGGATTCCAAAGGTTGGCTGATGTGGCATAGGAGTGCTGATTCTTGCCAACGTCGTTTCCTGGGTTTGGCTGATGGGTTCACAGAAGTCCGACCTGATCCCCGTTTTGAAGAAGATTATACTGTCACAACTTATTCTGTGGGGAAGCTGTGTCAGAATTGGTTACAACATTCAACATTGGCTGCGGTTAAACTACATCTGTCTCAATTAAATGATAATGTGGATTTGAACGATTTTATAAAAGGCCCAGCTAATGGTAGATCTAAACGGTGGCTTTATGCGATTTACAATGAAATTTGGAAAGTTTCTCAGATTGAGGCTGCTAAGCGCCTGAGAGCTATTGATCAAGCAAATTTAGAAAAAGTGCTTGCAGTTGTCGATAACAGTATTAACACGCTTTCTTCCCGGATTTACACGTTGAACAATATTGTGTCTTCTGTTGTTGACATTGTACATGATGAAGTGTCCGTGTTATATCATGGTCAAAATCAATTGCGTTCTGTAATGCAGTTTGCTTGGACACTACAGACTCTGAAGTCTGGTCGAGTGCCTTGGAGTTATATGAACGTCTCATCACTATTTGCCCCATTTAATTTGACTGAAAAACAGCGCATGCTTTCAATGAGAGATGCATCATTTTCTATGTTACACATTGAAAAATTAGAATCCTTGCCCTTTTCTGTGGCTGAGGTGACTGCAGCTACATGGCTTATCCATGGTATTATTACCTTACCTTTTGCTCTGTATAAATTTACAAACTGTATGAAATATATAGCTATAGGGCGATATGAACCATTAGGCAGTGCTTTCCTCCATGAGACATGGTCTTTACCATACACTTACAGATGCCTAAAGGAGGGGAATGAAGTGAATCTGAATGGTGAAGAATGTACACAGTCGCCTGACCGCTCACTAATATGCAGACACATCCAGTTGCATGGTTCTTGTAATCAGGACAAGCCTAATTTGGCCTGTGTTTTGAAGGGGACACCGGTTCCTGCAATAGTTCCCACATTCACTTTATTATCCAACGGTAGTTATTTACTTTTAAATAACGAAGGGGCATATTAGCAACAACTAGCGATAATTTTTGTCTCTAACTTGTTTAGAGACAAAAATTATCGCCGCACATCGGCGATTTTTATCGCAGATAAACCTTGCTATTAGCAAGGTTTATCGCAAATGCGATAAAAAACGGCCGCAATGCATGAATATCGCTGAAAAGTCAGCGATATTCATGCATTATCGAGCAAATGCTCTTAGCCATGTTATCCACCTCCCATTGGATAACATGGCTAAGAACTGCTCAGGGCAGGTGTTAGCTTTTGGAGATATTCGCGCTTAGCGCGAATATCTCCAAAAGTTGTTAATAGGAGATAGCGATGTTAGGGACTGTTTCCAGTCGCTAACATCTTGGCACGCCCACTTTGCATGTCATTAGTGATAAATATCACTGACATGCAAAGCAGGGCCCAAGATGGTCGCTATCTCCTATTAGCTGTCACTAACTGGTGTTAGCGACAGCTTGGTAATAGGGAGATAATTTTATCTCCGCTTTCTTGGCTTTTAAAGCCCAAAAAGCGGAGATAAACCCCCTTGATAATATGCCCCGAAATGTGTTGTGGGTTAATGGTCGGTATCGCTTATGTGGTAACTGTATCAGAAAGGGTGGTTTGTTGCAAGAATGTGTTATATCCACCCACGCATGGGAATTCAGATGTTTCAATTTGGCCATGAATACCAACCTTGAGAACGGAGTTCAATGGTTTGAGCCGTATAAGAGCCCTATTGTCTCAGAAGCAAGTGGCCCTGAGCTCTGCCCGCGAAACCTATGTCCTTCACATAGCTAACACACGCACAGAGGTGCAGGCACTTTTAAATACTGATTTGCCGTTTCATTTCTCCGAGCTGGTTCATCAAATCTTCAATGCCTCCTCCACAACCGGCCTAGCACAGTTTTTTATATTGGTTAGCAGTGGTCTCGTGACTACATTTGAGAAGGTATTTGGTATTATCCCTGCGTTCTTTCATTCTAAATTCGCAAGCCTGTTTGGCGGATTTCCTGTTTTGCTGGCTTTGGCTGCAGGCGTTCTGGTGATATTTTGCTTTCTAAAACATGGATGCCCATCCTGCGCAAGGAAACGCTCAGCCCTTACTGATGCAGTTTCGCAACCGGATGCTTGATTACTATGGCTCCTTGCCGCTTGCGACTTTAAGCACGGCTTTTGGATTATCGTTCCGATTTTCCTATTTCACATGTGTCCAGCCTGTGTTTCATTGCCTGAGCTGTGATTTCGACTGGGCCATTGATTTGTGTCTCTGCTTACCGACTTCTCCTGACGTCAATTTTGATCAGCTGATGAGCCCCGTAGTTGCTCACGAGTTGGTTTGTTCTGGCGAAAGGGTTATGGCTTTGGCAGCGATGCATGGACTAATGGGTCAGTGGGACATATTCGCAGCGGCGCATGACTTTCTGGCACATAGCATTCTCGAGAACCCACTGAGTTGTCCTCTGATGTTGCTAGAGGATTCAGTGCTGGAAGAGCACGTATGTTCTTTCCCATTGCTTAATTGGATGGCTGAACTGTTTTCGGATGATGACAGTGATTTCATGTTGGAAGCTGTCGCTACCTATTTTGCATATTCATTCAACCCATGAGTGACTTCGAAGACTTTCATTATTATGGCACGTGACTTTTTAGTAATTCTGAATGGTGCCTTTTTTATTACGAACATTTGACTTTCATTTGTTCTGGGCCTGTGGACTTGTAGTTGGCCTTAGGTTCGAATTTTTATATTTTGTGTGGCCACTATAGGCATTCATACATATTTTTTTATTATTAAAAACATATATACATTTACATACATTTAGCTTGGCTCAATACTGTTGAACTCTGCTTTCATGTTTTGCCTCTCATATAGTATTGGCTTATATTTTCTTCCTTTTTTAACCGTCCTCGGATCATTTGGGGGGTGTCATATGGTTACTGCGTTTCTATATATTGTGTTAAGTTAGCATGAGTTTATTAAATGTTTAAACAACATATTTTCCTTCGGCTTCAGTTTGCACACGACACCTAATTGTTATTGTAGCTTTCAACCTAGACGAAAGATGTGATTTATTTGAGAATAATATGTTATTGCTCTGATATCAGTCGTGCTTGGTACAACTGTCTGCACACTGAGAACTGCACCCTCTAAGAATAACCTAACACAAGGTTGCTGAAAGCCTGATCCTCGCACTACATTAGACATAACACAAATAATGTTGCTGCCAACATTGGGCTCTACGCGAGTTTAAGATAGAGTTACAGGGAATGAATCAACACACTTGATGCTTCGCATGCAGAGAGCTGGTAGCTGTTGATGTGATCTACTCCTACTGAGAATTAGAGGTATGGGCCCGCCCTGCTAGAACCCAAACGAGACCTTCTTAGATATAATATAATATACTGAGTAGGGTGCGCGAAATATAGGTGATACAGAATTCTATAGATTTTTGCATCATAACATGCTATCACCTTTTGCTTATTATGGATTAGTGACTATGGTGCTAACTCTGATTTTTATAATATGTATGTTGGTATTATACAAGATACTGCGTTTGAGAACTTTGCATTGAAAAATAAACATTTCAAACTTGCACGTGTGTTCTTTGCCTCCCAGTTTCGGTTTGTAATGATTATATAACGAAAGAGTGTTCATGTGTTCCACGATACCTGAGGTACCCTAAGTTCATGTTCTGGATTGTCTAAGTCATTGGGAAGTAATTACTACCGATGAGACACTGTAGCTAGCTTGGTAAGGGGATTTCTGAAACAAAGGTGAGTTTTGGGTCACCCTAACTCACCCAGGTTCTAGATCTCTATGCACAGTTCTGTGGGAGAACGGAAACCCTGCTACAAGCCTCCACATATGTAACAATTTTCAATCAAAAGATAGTGAACTTGATGCTTTATTAGTATGTGGGTGTATGAGTTGTCAAGCCAAAAACCTCAACCAATAATTGCCACTGGTGGTGTTAAATGATCACCACTATGGTGTAGTATTTGGTGGTGCCATTATTGGGTTTCACACCTAGGTACTCGCTTCCCTAGGTAAGTACTGCCTCCTTTCGAAGGAAAGTACTTGTGGGATCCATGTGGTGATATATAAAAGTACCTCCTATATCTGAATATTGACACTTAACATGGGTGAAGTATATAGGGGTAAGATTAAAAGGTGAGTTTGTGAAGTTGTTTAGATGTGTAAGCTGTCCTCAACATCACACTTATATGGTCAACATGTTTTGACCTTTATTGCCCGGAGGGGTCCAAGCTTTCGTCAGGACTGATTTTAAAGATCATCAGATCCCTTGTTATGACATTTGTTGACTTTTAAGATTCTTCTCATGTGTCTTCATGCCGATAACTTTCAACCTCGGATCAGACTGTATTTTGAGTTCTCTGTAAATGTATATAACCATATAGTTAAGGGTCTGATAGTGTTCTATGTGATACTTGAAAATAGATGGGATGGAAGGGGGATTTCGAAATGTTATTAGGCCAGGAGAGTTGAGCAATAAAAAGGGGCGGGGGAGAAAAAGAAGGCAATAAAGTCCTTCAGTTCATGCAGTCTTTCTAGTGAAGCATTGTGTACTAAGCAAATATACATATATATACATTGCCTTGCAAGGCACATTTCACTTGCTAGTTATTGAGAGAGTGAAACTGCATTTGTTGACCTTCTTATATTTCTTTAATCGCCTCAAAGGCAACAGGTGAGGTAAGGGTGCCGTGACTATCTGAAAAGTTGAATAAAACAGTATGTGCCATGTTTAAAACGAATTAGAAAATCAAAGTTGTCAGCTATCAGACAGTACATGCCATATTCTCTATCATGTTTACAAATAATTACAATAATCGTGGTTGTCAGGTGTCAGACCATGTGGAGCGCTGTACTACGCTGGGACATAGTCCCCTGTGGTAGAGTATTGGTCTAGGCACACCAGGTGCCTCATGATAATAGCAGTGTTTCTTGCTGTGTGTTAGGCATTATTTATGACGGTGCCACAGTCCCAGATGATGGAAAAATGCTCCAGTATGTCACCTTACATACATAAATTATCATGTTCATGCGGGAGGTCGGTCAACTTGAAAATCCTATTATGGCCGGCCTTAGGGCAAGGTCTCTAATCATGGGATAGCACCAGTGCTTAATTTGAGCCGGTGGTTTCCGGTGCTCGGCCCGGGACTTAATTTTGACACTGGCATTCAATTGTCTACACTGGCACTTATGACAGCAGAACAGCCATTGTTAATTAATTCAGTACGCATTAAAAACAACTAATACCTGCCGCCAAAGCTATTGCTTTAGCTTTGGGGGCCTCGAATAGGCTGCACTGTTAAACTTGTTGTGTGCTGGCTAGTAGTAGTTGTGTAGGCACTGCCATTGACAACAACGACATGTGGTAATGGTTGGTGCAGGCTGCAGAGACCTCCTGACTGGATTCCTGGCACTTACGTTTTTACAAATTAAGCACTGGATAGCACTATACGTTTTAAGAAGTGCGATAACCATGAGCTGGGTGGCCAGGTATCTCGTAATATTAGAGATGACCTTAGTTGTACATTAACAGTACACATGATGACTAGTCATGTCGAATAGGGTGAGGGCAAATTAAAATCGATGTTACTTCTCAGCCGGACTTCATTTGTAATTTTAAACAAGTTTATTACCCCAGGTGCTTGGGTTCCCTTGTTGCTTATATACCGGACTTCATTTGTAAAGCAGTGCATGGGAGAAAGTCCCTGATAGCAAGATACCATTTCAGCTTAAGTGGAGCTGTAAACCTAGTGAGTCCCTCGGTTACTTAGCTGTCTACGTTCTGTTAATAGATTTTAAAAGGGAACTGTGTAACCCCTTATGGTGGTGGTAAACTCCTGATAGTGCCGACATTAAGGGAAGAAATAGTTTTAGCATTACTTGTCTGTGGAAAACCCTCATCGTTCCAACCTAGATCATCCTCATCCGGCCTGCAGGGAGGATGTGTTCATATTGGGAAGTAATTTATCAACCCTCAATGGCAGCAGCCCAGATCCCTGGCACCGGGATGAGAATAGCTGTAATCACAGTACCCAGCGTAGAACACCCTTTGGTACTGCAATACAGGTACCATTGTACCTCCATTTTTTTTATGACAAGGGTCTGGTCGTAGGCCAGGCCCTCTGAGGAACTGCCATTTTACAAGCCGAAGCGCATGCACAGAGGAGGTTGGCCACTACCAGGGGTGTTGCCAGTTCTATGGTGGTTTGATATGGTTATAGATATATAGATATAGATATAAATATATAAATACAGAGATAGATATAAACAAAGAGGTGTAAATCTATTCATTTGTTTTTGAGATGTAAGCATGCATTTCAAAAGGTTGCTAAAAGGGCTGCAAAGCTCTAATACTTTTGCGTGCTGTTTAAAATCTTAAATCATAATTTGTGATTCCTTTTAATCATTTTTAAAATTTATTTTTGACAAATGGGATTGGTTGGAGAAGGACTATGAATCTGTTTTTTCTATCTTGATAATTGTGAATCAATTTCAATTTGTGATTCTTTGGACTGTGGAAACATATTTCCTCAGCCATGGGGACCTCAGAGGTGTGCAATGCCTCTGGGGTGCTGATGGGTGTACAAAGGGGTGGAAAAGTTGAATCTCACACCAGGAAAAAAGCATACTTCTTCCTTTTCACAAATATGGGGTTCTTAGGGCCATAATCAGCTTGGGGAGGGGGGCCCATGCCCCCTCCCCTTCTTAAAAATGTGCTGGTCCCCAGGGGAAAGGGGCCCCTGGGCCTGAAAGCTATGGGCGGGGTGGTCATGCACCTCCCTTCCCTTTCAGAAATATGGCAGGCCCCAGGTGATGGGTCGCCAGGAACATATTTGGCTTCAAAGGGTGACCCTTGCCCACCTACTCCTCTAAAACATTTGCCAGCACTGTGGGATGGGGTTTCTTGGGCTAAAATTAGCACAAGAATGGAGCCTATGCCTCCTCCCTTTCAAGAAGTGCACCAGGCCCGAACTCTGCTTGGGGAGGGGGCCCATGAGCATCCTCCTTCCCATATTTATAATAAATAAATATGGATGGTTCCCAGGCACTGGACCACCCAGTGGTCTTTTTTTTATGGTGTCCGGCATTGATTTTACCACATTGCCATGGAAGAACAGTGGGATGTTAGACATTTTATTTCATTTTTGCACCCAGCGAGAGCCCTCTGTGACCCCACCCCCACAAGGGCTAACAGGGCAGAGAATCCTTACCATGCCATTCATAATCTTTAAAAAATAAAAAAATTCAGGACAGAGGACTTAGTCCCTGAGTCCTTTTATGTACATCGCAACATATCTTTTCATGTACTGGCCAGCAAGTCAGAGCACTCTCTCCTTGGGGGCCCTCAGTCCAGCAGGAGGAGGCTGGCTGAAGAGAAAAAAGCCACTGCAACCAGTCAGAATGCTCTATTTTTTTAAGTTGTACTTGCCAGAGCCGTAGCTAGAGCTTGTGGCGCCCGGGGATATCCCTCGGATTGCCGCCCCTGGAGGGGGGGTGGGGGGTGACAGGCAAAAAGGACGACGGCGAGCACTTGAAAAGGGTCTGAGAGACACGTAGTATTGCCGCTAATAGTTACCTTGATCATGCAAGTTACATGCCCATACATGACGCGGTCCAAGGCTACACAGTTGAATACACCGGTGACTGGCAGTACAAGAGAGAACACACAGACAATTGCTTTCTTCCAAACTTGAGGTTCCACACCCCTCTTCAAAGATTGATTGCACACCTGCAGTGTAGGAAGAGTGAGATCATCGACCAGCTCTTTCCATATCTTCGGAGGTTAGGGGATCAAAGGGAGATCCCGAGGTAGTGGACCAGGTGATATCTAAGAAGGTCTCTGAGATAGCATCACAGCTGAAGCCTGCCATCATGGTTGTCAGCAGAATCCTTTAGGGTCATAGGTTCACTTACCACCGATAGTTCGGTAAAGCTCTGGTCACCAGTAGCTCTGAACAGTGTGTCAGATCAGGGGATGCTGTCTTAACAGATGTAATTATGTCATCCAAAATCTTGCTGATATTTGCATCAAAGAAATCAGCCATATCATAACAGAGTTCCTAGGAAGATGTAACTTCTTCCTTTGAGCAATCCAAGTCTGTTAGTCCCCGAAGAATTTCAAAAACCTTTTTTGCCCCATTGTTGGCTCCAAGAATATTATTAGCATAAAATGGCTTTACCAACCTCTCTTTTATAATCACCTACCACACTCTTAAGACACTTTTTATCTGCATTGGAATAACCCCTAGGCTACTTGCCAATATGCATCAGCCTAACACTTCCATAAGTTACAACTCCGTGTCTTGTGGGGTGATTGGCTCAGCCTGCTGGTGGAGGCCTGAACATTTAAACGTTCCAGTGTTGGGTGTTACAGGAGAAAGTACGGGCCCCCTGAGGCTGGCTTATGCCTTCTGGCTATTTGTTTATTAACTGGCCTGCAAGTTCCTGGCATTGCCCAGGTGCACGTAGTGTGTCCATCAGTGCTTTATTAAAGGACAAGAAAGGCTCTTGGAAGGTCTGCCACTGAAATCAAGGGAGTGAGCTCGGGATCTGTGCCATGGAAAGAAAGGAACTAATGTCAGTGCATGGAGGTGGCGGCTATGTAGGGTCCCGGCCTCACTTTCAGGATGGGACGGAATGGATACAGAGCCTCACGATGGAACCAATCAATGTGCAAGGGAATAGCTGAGAAAAAGTCTCTGGATCCAGTCTGGTGCTGGGGAGTAGTCACAGGGTGAAGAATCTGCAGTTAGAAATGCAAAAACGACAGTTGATGGACAGAGTGCAGAACAATGTCATACATTCACCCCAGTGCAGAGATCTGTGTCTAAATCCATCGTTTTTTTGCACTCCACACCACCCCAGTTCAGACATGGCTATATGCAAATCAGCCTTGACCCTGTGCCTCATGGGAACAGTCCAGCCCGAACTGCCAAGCCATGTCTTTTCTGCAGTTAGAACCATGAATATAGTGAAGCTCAAAGATGAAAGAGATTCAGATTTTCACCAGTGCCCGACAACACATTATCACCATCACCAATGCTTTCCAGATGACAGGGCCTTGTGAAGCTTATCGTAACAAAAACTCTGAAGAACATTTGAACATATCACTCAACAGGAGACACTGGAGGACTGCTTAAAAATGAGTTGGAGAAAGGCTGGACTACCAAACACTCTATGGGCTAACAAAGATCTACAAGGAAATCCTTAAACTCTCAAGATAACTTCCGACTCTCCATTTACAAACCAAAGTGGATATGGGTAAATATCACATGGATTATGAAAATATATTCCATGCTTCAATGACAGTCACTTCTCATTTCCCACGAACAACCGCTCAGGCTATTTCCATAAAAAACTCAATTTAAAACATCAACCACTGAAACATCAAAAAGCTACAATCAATGATGCACTTCTTCATCCCACCCTTTCCTTTTCCGCTGCCAATATCTTTTACAGACCCCAAATGATACTTGTTGTATCAGGAATGCTATGAGAAAGTGGGACTGTGATTGTTTCTCCAAATTACAAAGCAAAACGTTCTGTGATAATTCTTCATTGGAGAAGTCTTTCACTTGCTAAAAATACTGGTGCGAATTAGCAAAGGCGAATTATGCGTCGGGCCGAACACCATGCTAAAAAGTAGCAAGATCACTTTATGTAATGTAAATGTAATTTGTACTTGTAAAGCACACTAATACCCCAACTGGGGTGTCCTCGCGCTGTAACGCATACCGCTGTGGAACCCTTCCTGGCTTTTCCCTGTGAAATGTCCACTACTGGGCACCCCCAAGGTGAAGCCAGGCATCCCAGCACTGTTGGTGACGTTGTGGAGATTAAGCAAGCTATTGCCCAGAGTTGCAGAGTGGGACCCATGATTAGAATAGGCACCGAGGTGAGAATTATCAGGTCCAAGGAAATGGAGCCCAAGACCCGCAGAGGCGGGAATTGAATCCTGGTCCCAGGCCAGTCCTCTGCATCCGGGTATGCCGCTCTAACCATTGAGCCACACTTCTCCTTGATTGATAGTTCCCAAGAAACACATTTATTTTTATTTTTTGTCTCACATAACGCGAACTAGACTCAAAGGTATCAGAACCCGTCGACATGAGCACCAGTTGCGTTACAGGCTGACATATTTATTTTTAGGTCGAGCCTGGGCAGCGCTTGGGCTGCTGCGAGGCATGCAGTGGTGGAGTATGGCTTTGAAGCTCGCCCACTCTCTGCCCATATTTTTAACTGACTTGTGTCATTGCCCTTCCTAAACGCTGGCTTTCGAGTCGTTATTAGGCATCTTAGTTCCTCCTAGGTACCGCCTTGTTTGTATTTGTTACCTTCCATAACTGGACCATTTACTGGTGTTGTTGCAAGGTCTGCTTTATAAGTCAGTGAGCATTATTTTTTTAAACCTCTTCCCCTATTCTACCCACTAACTTGCAGTACGCCGCCCAATTTTATTTAAACTTTTACTAATTGTGGTGTGCTTTTAATACAGCGGCAGCGATTATTTATTTATACATTTTGGCAGCACGGTCTGCATTTAGCTGCCCGCTTATTTATTTATTGCGCCCCTTTGTTTACACAAACCGCGTCCAAAGAATGGTATGCAGCAAACATTAAAGTGAAAGCATGGCATTGGCACTTTAGCAAAATTGAAATGCACCCCCATGTAAATTTCAGAAACAGATCAAAGCAATCGACTGAACGATCTTTGAACCACAAATCGAATGCACTGAATCCGAAATGAGCAAACAATGATGGCCTATCATGTGAGTGCAATCCCAGGTAAACACCATACACAGGTCAAGCAGTGGACCTCTGAAACTCTTGCTAAGAAGCAGCGATCCTTCATGTAGACGGAGTGAGCATGATGTATCACATATCTGAATGCAATGATAGAAACAGCAAAATACAAGTCAGTTGACACACTATGATAGACACAGCTTTTTAGTGTAAGTGTTTTAAAACCACGCCCTTTATTAAATCGCCCCCCGCCCATTTTTTTCATCCCACTTAAAGCCCTGTTGGTATCTATGCTGCCACTCACTAAATATGCCCTCTGAAAGCTCTCTTACCTCACTCGTGACTCGCTCTAGGGTCTCTCTACCAGGCAGCCAGGGGTGATTGATTCCCAGAGAGCAGCACAGCCCCGACTGCCCCAGGCCAAAATGAGCGCCTAGCGGTGAAGCGTGTGACGCTCACTGCCACGTTGTTCTCATCACGACGCGAGGGCATAGCTGGCTAAAATAATAAAATTATTTAATGTAGCCCCCAGGGCTGTCATTGGTAGCGTTCGCGCGCTACAAGATTGATTGGCAGCCCTGGAGGCTGGGACGGACAGCAAATTCAAACGTGGGCCCGGGACGTCGTGCCCGCAATTTTCAGAAGCCCTGTGACTGCCGCAGTTATAACAGCAGCAGGTCAGGTCAGGTGCGCGCAGCGCGCACTTTCAAACTGGGCTGCGCGCGGTCTTTATAATTTATTTGGGGACACAGTGTCCCCAAATAAATGATAAAGGCCTCAACAGGCCACCAGTGCCGCGTGGCCGCCCCCAAAATTATGCTGCCTGGGGCGGATCGCCACCCCCCGCACCCCTCCTAGCTATGCCACTGGTACTTGCTGGAATCTCCCAAACAATCCAAATATACAAATAGTTTTGGACTTAATTTCTCTATTACATCTGAATGGATTAACATCAAATCATAAAAAGCACGCTTCCTGGGCCAAGATCTTACTTCCTGCCAAATTTAGTGTCATTTATTTCAGCTATTTTGGCTGAGAACATTCAAAACATTCATTGGGAAATTACATTTTGGGACCACCCCCTTATTTACGTGCTTGACAAATCACCCCAAACCATTTCAGGAAGGAGCGGAGTGAAATAGGGAACATTTTTTGAAAGCTTTGCGAAGGTTCATCAAATGGTGCCAAAGTTATTAGCAAATCAAAAAAGCTATTTCCTGAAGAAACATGACCATCACTGAGTAATACATAAATAAATACAACACAATCAAAGGTGAGAAGTAAGTTATAGTTAGTGCTTATTATAATACAACGCAATTGCATAGCACATTAAAACTACACAAATATTAGAAAGGCAGTAGTTATGTTTTCAGTCCTTCAATTACAACATTATTTGTCCAACTTAAACTACGGACCGCAGTGCAACTTCAAATCTCAACATAACTGGCACAGTCAAGCAAATAATATTTGCCCATTGCATATCTAATATTTATTGTATTGAATAAAATGTTTAAAATACATTCTCAAAGATGGCATTTAAAAATGCCATATTATATAGTATTGAAAATATTTTCATTTACATTTAATATAAATGTGGTGAGTTATAGTTGCTTAACTGTGTCAGTGACATTGACATATGATGTTACGCTGTGGCCTGTACTATATTTGGACAAATGTGTAATTAAACATTTGAAAAAATAACTATTGTATTTCTAATGTTTATGTAGTTTAAATGTGCTGTGCAATAGCGTAGTATTATAATAATCCCTAACTATAATTGACTTCTAACCTTTGAGCTTTTTTGTTCATTTCCATGGGGTTTTAGAAGCAGTACATTTTCAAACATATGTTCTTATGTGAATATTTGGTGGAAAAATATATATATAAATTCAAATTCTGTAAAACGTGTGTGCTTTTGTATTGCATTGGGCTGCACTTTTGCAGCCTAATGTATTGTGTGTTTATATATGAAAAAAATATCTTTAAGTAGTCTTTTGTTTATAAGTTAAGTAAATGAGATGTGTTTTAGGGGGTTACTGTATTTTTTTTTACATTTGCTGGTGTTGCGGTATTATTCCAGAAGTACCCTGCTACTTAGCGATTGCAAAAAAAATCCGATATGCTGGAAACAATTTTTTTCAACCAATATAAAGCATGAATTATTTGTCCTTATTATTGGTGGGCTTTTGAGGCGATCAGAATTGTACCAGTTCTTCTGCTGCATTTGCTGTGTAAGTCTGCCATTTTCCAGCATGGCAGAAGGAGGTGATTTCAGTGTTGTTGCTCATGGTGCAAAGGAGGAGGAAGAGTAAGACATTTCCTTGGAAGAGCAAGAGGTGGAGCATCGAAAGCAACTCAAAGAGTCTGTGTAGTGACCGATTTTTAGCCTTCTTGCTGGGAAAAAAAATCGATGCCCGGCATATGACATGCTCCTTATGTCATGAAGTGATATCACGTGGAACTGGCCAGTAGTATTCGTTGGGGACCACAGGAATGCGCAAACATCTGCGCCCTATGCATTCCACCTATTTGGACCAGGCTGAACCAATTGGGTATGTTGTTGTTTTATTTTACTTGTTGGTACAATAGACCTACAGTTTCAAAAAACAAACAAGCAACAAATTACAAAACACAAAGAAGAACTGTTTCCAATTTCATAACAATAAAGAGCTGCTACTTTTTCCCCCACAGGTGCAGTCATTATTATATGTAATAAAAGAGTAAAGGAGAATGCCCATTTCATAGCAATAAAGAGCTGCTTATTATTTCAACTTTTCCCCCATACAGGTGCAGTAATTAATATATATATATAATAAAAAAGTAAAGGAGAAGGGAAGTGAAGGGTAAGTAATGTTATTTAGATATGTATAGTAAAGTAATACTGTATATACTTTTTATTTCTTAAAAGTAAAATATTTTGTAGATTGAAAAAAACATAGAAACAAGTTTCTTTTACATTTCTTCACATACATACATCAAAAATGTAAATGTTTATATTTAGTGCTGTTCAGATGGTAATAACAATGAAGGTACTAACATATGCTATCATGTATCACCTAAAAGGGTGCAGATGAGCATTATATTTTGTTCATCATCAAGAATTAGGGGAAAACACAACTCAAATGGATTGTGAAAAAACCTGTTTCAATGCTGTGCTTGTTCAACTGTGAGTTGTAGTCAAACTGCAAAAGCAAATGATAGTAACTTACTACATTTCTTACTTAACAGTAGGTTTCCTTTAGTCATCAACAATACTAGGCTACAAAATGACTATCAACTATTGGTTCTATATAGTATATTTACTCTATATTGTGCATATGCAGATATTTGGACCAAAAATGTAACTTTTGAAGTTAGAGTCAGAGTGTAAACGTTGGTTAAGATTTTAGGAAATCTGGCTTTAAATGTTACTTTAGTGTCATCAGATTCAGTCCATCCTATATTGTTCCTTAAATATAATGTGTAATGTCCTGAAATAGTAATTTTCCCATGATGGAAAATAACTTTAAAATGGGATTACTCCGCCACTAGGAGTTTCTATTCGGATCATACAGGAGAAGGGGGTGAGGAAGACGACGAGACAGCACCCTCTTTAAAAATGATTTTCGACTCAATCAAACAATTGCAGGAGGATACCCGATTGGACGGAAAAAAAAAGACAGGTTGGCAACAAAGAAACTTCAAGGCACAGTGAGAAAAATGGCCAAAGCTTGCACAGATACAAATGCAAGGCTGACTCACGTTGAAGAACGCAAAAGCACACTAGAGGATAATTTGGGCAAAACTCAGGCACAGGTTGAATCATATGATAAACAGCTTATGGATCTTCAATGGAAAATGGAAGATTTTGAGACTAGGCAAAGACGCAATAACCTCCACATTCTTGGCATTGAAGAAGGTTTAGAAGGAGAGGATATGAGGGCCTACATTCTGAGGTTGATGAAGGGAGACTTTCTAGAACTCCACCATTGGAATTGGGAGACCAAGATACAGTGCGTCCACCGCTTTCCCATGATGGTGAAGAAGTCTCCACAACCAAGCAAGGATGGAACCGCAATGCCAAGAGAAATTTTAATTTATTTTGGAAACTTTTTTCTCCGTGAATAGATCTACTCTAAGGCTCACCCAAACGCTAGACAGACTTTTGAGAACCAGTCCTTCTTCACGAAGCCAGATTATTGCCATGTCACCGTGGAAAGACTTTGGGGACTGAGGGCCCGATGTAGGTAAATGTCATTTACCGACTCTAGAATACCGAATTTTACCGATTCGGTATTCGAGATTCGGTAAATGAGATGTAGGAAATAATTAGGTAATTTTACCAAATCGGTATGATTCGGTGATTAACGAAGCGGTATTTACCGATTCGGTAATTGCCATTGATTCCTATGGGCCTTGAGGCCCATCGGTATTTACCGATTCGGTAAAATTACCGAATTGTCAAGGGGGACAGGGTGTCACTTTGACACCCTGTTGCACCCCTGATTCGGGCTTGTGTTGCCCCTAAGGGCATGTGTATGTGTCACATGGCACAGGTGTACATGCACAGATGTGCATGTACACAGGAATTCGTTATTTACCACAAAATATTATTTTGTGGTAAATAACGAATTCTTAAGGGCCTGTGGCACTGTTTTCAGTGCCACCTACATCTAGATTTACCGATTCTGTAACTTTACCGATTCGGTATTTTACAGAATCGGTAAATTTACAGAATAAGTAAATTTACCGATTCTGTAAATTTTAGGCCCCCTACATATCAAAAACCAAATACCGGTTGGTAGGGGTGGGCGGAATTTGCATAAACGGTAAAAAAGTTTTGCGAACACACAGAAATTCCACGAACATGTCGAATTGCTTGCTCACGGTGCTTTCTTCCTGTTCGCAATTGCTGTTTGCGTGCTCTCGGGGGAAATATCTCACGAACACGCATTTTGAGTACGCGAATAAGCAAAAAATGTCACGAAGTCGCGGGACGCAGAATTTTGGGCAATTTCTCGTTCTCCGCGTAACGCGAAATTACCCAAATTCCGCAAATTCCGCGAGCGGAACGGAATTTACCGCCCAGGCCTAAAGAGATGTTTAATTGAGTATTCATTGATGGGAATGTAGCAGGGGTTTTAAATGGTTGCTTGAGTCACTGGTGGGTCATTGTTTAAAATAAAATTGGTATTAAAAATAGTATTCAGCACCTCATAGGGCCGTAGCTTGTTTAGATTACTTGTTAGTCTCCTCTTCTCTCCTTTCCCATTGCAAAATCAAAAAATTTCCACGAGTGGTATCCAACCATAATCCCTTGGTATTAGAGATTCAAAATTCCGTGGTGAAGGCTCAGGCAACGAGCTGGACGTTTGAACGAGCCTAACTGCAGGATGTAAAATACGTTGAACATATGAATAAATGGCTTAAAGAATTTCTTGAGGTTAATAGGGGGAGTGGGGAGCCCGGGATTCTTTGGGACGCTCTTAATGCTGGCATTAGAGGGGAAACCATGAGTTATTCTTTGAAATGGAATAAGATGGAAAAAACTGAGTTGAAGGCCATTCAAAGATTAATTGTGGATCTAGAAGAAGAACTGGTTGGAGCAATCCTCTCCAGCTGTAATATTAATGAGATTGCACAGAAATTGGCATTAGCAAAGGATTCGGCTGGGGACACTATGGCTGCTAAAGCAGCAGGACATATTTTAGCAGTAAGGACTAGACAGCTAGTCGCTAGGGGGGATATTTTGGAAATTAAAACATCAGACGGGACGGTTGCCACTACCCCTAAGGACATCTGTAACGTATTCCAAGGTTATTATATAAATTTGTATAGCAAGGACACGGTTAGGGATATTAAAGATGTAAGGGATTATTTAGAGCTAGCCCCCGTTGAGGTATTCTCTACAGAAAACTCCACCGCTATGGAAGATAGCTTTTCGGATGAAGAAATCCAGGGAGCCATTAAATATCTGCCACCAGGCAAGGCAGTTGGACCAGATCTCATTCCGTTAGAATTCTACAAAAAAAATGTTTCAACCTTGGGGGAAGACTTATGCAGTGTAATGCGCCAGATACAGAATGAACAAACACTGCCTCAGTCATGGGGAGAAGCCAGTATGATAATTTTTTTAAAGAAATGTAAACCCCCTAACGAACCTGGATCTTACCGGCTGATCAGCCTAATGAATAGTGATGCAAAAATGTATTAAAAAATCCTAGCCAACTGCCTTAGTACCATTATAGAGAATGTGATTTCGCCCTGCCAGCAAGAGGGTTTATCCCTGGCAGGGGGACTGCGGAACATATTAGGAGAGTCTGCACCCTGTTTGATGGCACCTCAGACACACGCGACTGTGTGGCGCTTATAATGCTTGACGCGGAGGAGGCGTTCAATAGGGTCTCGTGGGGCTTCCTCTGGTGTGTACTGGAGAATTTAAACATTGGTAGGAGGTGCATAAGAGCTATACAGGCGCCGTATAGGAAACCTAAGATTCGACTCCGGGTGATGGGAGGACAGAGCAATTCGATAGATATCAAGCAAGGAACCAGGCAGGGGTGCCCTTGCTCTCCCCTTCTTTTCACTTTCTACATTAACCCCTTTATCAGGAAAATAGAGATAAACAGAGACATCCTCCCAATACGGCTTAACGGATCTGACACAAAGATCTTGGGTTATGCAGACGACCTGGCAATCACAGCCGCTAATCCTTCTGTGGGTCTAGATGAAATAGAATCTGAGGCAGAACACTTTGGGGCAGTTTCTGGTTATAGACTCAACTGTGGGAAGACGCAAATTGTTGTTAATGAAATGATCAACTTGGTAGATCCAAGAGTGAGCGATTAGGCCACTTATCTAGGGGTTGTTATAACATCTGATTTAACCAAAGTCGTTGAAAAGAACCTTGCACCAGTGATCCAGAAATCAAAAATCGATCTTGATAGGATGAATGATTTACATCTCTTGATTGTGGGAAGATGTAATATTATCAAAATGATATTCCTCCCAAAAGTTTTGTATTTGTTTAGAACGATACCCTTGAAGTTTGATAATTTTTGGTTTAAAGAAATGGAAAGAATGATAAATAGGTTCATCCGGGTGCAGGGGAAGATGAGAAGGGCATTTACATTTATGGCCCTCCCCAGGGAGAAAAGGGGTTGGGCAGTACCCGACTTAAGAGCATATTACTGGGTAACGTAATATATTTGTAGGTTACTGGGGGGTAAGATTACCGACATGTGGAGGGATGATGATGCTATACCAGATGAATATGAGCTACTTTTGAATGGTGAAGCTCGTAATTGGCTTCTGAAGCTTAGCGAGGCCAGCTATTATAAAAAAGTTACATTTAAGACTCCGGGGGCAGCAATATCGGTTTGGTCAGTTGTTAGGAAAAAGCTGGGATTGGGTAGAATGAACCTCTATACTCCTCTATTCAAGAATCCTTCCTCATCCGAGGTTTTTCATGACGGTGTAATGAGGCGGTAAGACGGTTTGGGTATTAAAACAATCTGTGACATTATAGATTCCAATGGCATCATTACATTTGAAAGAGCCCAAACCCGGTTTAATTTGGAGTGCAGGGAATTTTTTTAGTTCTTACAGATCCGTAGGCCATTGTAAGGAAGCATTTGTGATTAAGAGCATTCGGTAGAGACACAGTTATGGAAAGGTTGCAACATCCTGAAGAGTTCTCTATCACCCAGATTTATAATGAGCTAAAACATCAAAACGATGGTCTGGAAAAATATTCTGTGAAATGGCGGGGAAAGCTGGACATCGAAAGGAGTGAGTTTAGAGCCTCACTTAAGTTAGGATGTACGGTTTGGAAGGTAGCTAACTTACAATCTCAACATTATAAAACTATCTTTGAACTTTACTACACCCCTGTAAGAATAGCCCAAAGGGGTGGGACCATGGGCATTTGCTGCCCACACTGTGGCAGCGCAGAGGCAGATACTGTTCACATGTTCGCCGCTCACTCCATGCTAGACCCACTTAAAAGGTCAATAGAGCACTTCATAGGACAAACTTTGATGATCCACATAAGATTAACTAATGAGCTAGTGGTTTTAGGTGTAGGCAGCTAAGGAGCCCAAGTAGTTCACCGTGAATTTATTTTCCTTGCCATGGCGGTTGTTAGGATTTGCGTGGCAGCCGCATGGAAGGACCCAAATCCTCCCACTTTTCAACAATGGGTGTTACGAATTTTAGCCACATATAGTGTGGAAAAGTGTTTTTACGTGAAGGAAGGGTGGAAAGCTATAAAACTAGGGAAACACATCTGGGCCCCAGTAATGGATTGGAAGTCTAGGATGGAGCGATCCCAGTCATAATCCTTGGTTTTGATTATTGTAAAAATAGTATTTGTTATGGTTTCAATACCTCTCCCATCTTTTATCCATCGGGGAGGCGGGTATGAGGAATGTAAAAGATTTAATGAATTTGTTTGTCCGTCTGCATCGTTGTAGATATAATCCTTGGATGGCTTGGATAATTCTTTTTTATTCTGCAGTATTTTGTATTGTAATACTTGTCCCTGTCTCTTTCTTCTTTTTTTCTTTTTGTTTGATATTCTCTTTGGTGACAAGCAATTTGGTATAATATTGTATGGATTTGTTTGTAACGATGAATGAAAAACTGACGGTGATGCAATAAAAAAAAGTTAAAAAAAAAAAAGTAAAATAATTGCTGGACAAGTAAAAGTGCATCCCGAAATGGAAATTTGTGTAGCAGTGAATTCAGTAATTAAGGTATTAATTTTTCTGTTATTGGGAGCACCTCTTTGTATCACATAATCACTAATTCACCAGATTAAAACAAAGTATTGTGGCAACCTTTGATCCACAGTTTGAACAAAAGCTTGAGTGCACAGCTTGATGTATTCATTTCCTAAATTATATTAACTTACAATCAAAAATAGGAAGGAATACAAATCTTTCAAATTCTGTGACTGCTGATGATGCATTGGAAACATTAATGTTCCCAATAGTATTCTAGAGGGAAAAAATCTGCATGTGGGAAGGTGTCATTAGCTAGAATTTCCAGAATAGCCATACAAAATTCCTTGGCATCCTGTTACTGAAGCGCACAGTTCCTATAGAAACATCAACAATATCTCTAATACCACTTGTAGATTGGCACAATTGTTTCTCTGATCAAAGTAGGGAATACAAATTAGTGACAGTGTTACAAAGAGCCTTATCTGTATTTTCAAGAAGTAATCCCTTTAATAAAGGTAAATATAAAATCAGATTAACATTCACATTACTATATTAGTTAATGCCATTTGTATTAATAAACTGAATGCCTAAAGTTTCAGTTTTATGTTATGTTATCTAGGTATGTGTAAAGCACACGGCTACTCAATTTCAATTCAATTCAATTTTTATTCATTATGATTTGGAATTCCGCAGAATTCCACATAACTATACATCTTAAAAGCACATTTCATTCCACAAAAATTACCAACGTAAATTCCTATTGTCATTACATCTAAAAACCCAGATGAACATAACAATAGCAGTCGGTCTTGAGGCGTGAACCTTGAGTAATCATGTTGACATACATGAATCCATACGGATTTATAATCGAACACTATCCTAAAACATTCGGTATTAAAACTTATTATAAAATGCACAAATTTAAAATTTGCTATACAGTGCTAGATCATGGACGCAATAACCATGTAAAAAGATAATTTATCTATTCACTAAACTGTACTGTATAACCAGCAGCATAATAACAGTGCAAAGTAGCTCAATACCATAAACTCACTTCTATTCTTTTTTGTGTGAAATCTACAATAGTTTAGCAGCAAACAAGGATTTAGTGAGGTACTTGGGATCATAGAGGATAAGAAACTAGAAGAGTATAAAGTTTATACTAGTGCCCATACTTAATTCAAAAACTAGTAAATCAGGCACAAATTATCTAATACATAATAGCTTAGCAACAGAACAAATTTAGTAAAGTGCTTGAGATCCAATAATGAATAACTAGCAGCAAAACCGGTTTATGAAGTGCACATGCGTAATTGTAAACATAATAAATCGTCCAAAAGACTGGAAGGTCACAAAAAAGTGCAAGTGTTCTGTACATACGTATTGAGAAGATCTTTACTCCCTTAATATATGTTTAAAATTGTTTTAAAAAGCTAAAAATGTTAAAACACATCAATTCAGTTGGGGGGGAAGGGGGGACAGACAATTTTGGGCCTCTTCTGCAGTAGCAATATTATACTTTAAAAAACAAATCCTTAAATATCCATTGACTGTAATGTGGGACAGACAATTAAAACATGAGTCATATACAGGAATTACATAAATGACAATACCTTTCATGTCTAGGGATACACTCCCAAGTTTCTGTTACAATTCTTAGGGGGAGTAAATTCAATCTTAGTAGCAAAATCCCTCTGCACACTCCATGTTTAAGATTCCATAAAACATAAGGTTGGGGATTTTTGACAATACTGCTCCCCACAATACAATCTATGTTACTATTCTTTAAACACATTTTAATATCTCTTTCACGAGAGACCCCGTAGATTGTTTTCTTAATTATAATTTTCAACGCGCTTTTGGAAAGAAACACTACCCCATCCATATTTACAGCAAACATTGATAATGCTTTTAAATTATTCCCAAAAATAGCACTTTTTTCCTTCATACTTCGAAATATTTCTCTGTATGGTGCTACCCGTAGCAAATTTTCTGAGCAATTTATCAATGCATTACACCATCGTAAGCTTGCGCCCATTGATAGCACATATGTAGAGAGAAGACCAAATTCGATCCTAAGCGCTGCAATAGGTTCAGATTAAATATTTGGTGCCAGATTTGTCCTTCCACTTTCTTGAATTTGGCCCACTCTTGTGCATCTATTGTTTCACTGGCGGCGGAGCTCCGGGTTGGTGGGATCTTTATTTTATAAACCAAAATAATATGTGAGAAATGTCTTTATTCTTTAGTGTGTGTACGACAATTGATTGCAAAGGCTTGTGAAATTGCTTTGCCATTCCATTGTCCATATGTCTATTAGCTGAGAACCTATTTGTGAATATTTTTCCTAAATATGGGAAAAATGTTACTACTTCCAATTTCTCATTTCCCAGGAACCAATTACATTTTTTTCTGACCTTACATCCTTTATCACTAAAAATCATAACTTTGCCTTTTAAACTATGTATGTTTAGATAATAATCCTCTGTGTGCCTAATTAGCTCACAAAGTCATCTTTGCAGTCCAATTGGGGTTAAATCCATTATTATGGCATGATCTGCATAAAGCAGGCAGCTCAACTCTAAATTTCCTAATTTAGGGGGATCCCCTTTACTAAGCCCCACTCTTCTTGACAGATCATTAATATAGATGGAAAAGAATAAAGGGGCCAGCAGGCACCCCTTTTTCAATCCATTGTTGGTTGCTATTTTCTTCGAAAGGCCTTGTGTTCCCCCCAATAATACTTGAGTCCAGGTAGCAGAGTGGAAAGCAATTATTAATCTTAAAGGATTCCCTGGTATCCCTATAGTGACCAATTTTCTCCACAGCTTTCCCCGATCTACCCTATTGAATGCTGTGGAGAAATCTATAAAAGCCGAATATAACGGCACATCTGACTTACTGGATATTTTTCAGTCTAAGTTTGCAGAATGGAGATATTATCCAGTGTGCCACTATTCTTACGGAATTCTGTTTGTTCCAATTGGATATAATTATTTCCAAATACCCACTCTTCGAGATGAGTGAGAACACTCTTTGCAAACAGTTTACCGGTTGCATCCAGGAGCAAAATCTGTCTAAAACTGGCCGGGGAGTTTTTAGACCCTTTTTATATAGTGGAACTAGTATACTTCCCTTCCAGGATTGTGGAATATCACCATAGGTATAACGATGGACAACCAACAGATGCAGAAATGTTGCCCAGTCTTCACAATCCTGATTTTTTATAATAATTATAATTACGCACTTATACAGCGCACGACTACCCGGAGGCATCTCAGCGCTTGTATGAATACCGCCGAGGAACCCTTCCTGGCCTTTCCCCTGTGAGGAGCCCACTCCTGGGCACCCCCAAGGTGAAGTCAGGCATCCTCAGCGTTGTTGGGGCCGTTTTAGAGATTAAGCAAGCTATTGCCCAGAGGTGCAGAGTGGGGCTCATGACCAGAATAGGCACCGAGGCGAGAATGATCAGGTCCGAGGAAATTGAGCCCGAGACCCGCCAAGGCGGGAATTGAACCCTGGTCCCGGCCAGACTACTGCATCAGGGTCTGCCGCTCTAACCATTGAGCCACACTTCTCTACTGGTTACTGGTACATCATCTGGGCCCATTGCGCTGGAGTATCTTGCCCCTTTAAAGTAACCCTCAATCTCCATGCATGACGGTGCACCATAATCGCCCCCGTAGATAACTAACCTCTTGGTTCTGTCCAACTATGATATTTGAAGCATATAGGGGCCGATTAGGATGGCAGACGGACTTTGCCCATCCCGCCACGGCAATTATGATGCGCCCGCCACACTGGCGGGCGCATCAGGTATTTTTAACATTGCGGCCTGCACTGCCCGCCGCAATGCAAAAAATGCATGTTGTGCGTTTCAAAGCACAACATGACAGGCACCGCGTGGTGCCTGCCATGTTGTACTTTGAAACGCAGTGGGGTACCATAGGTACCCCCCTATGTGCACCCCCCTTTCACCCTGGGGGCCTGTAACGGGACCCCAAAGCAAAGACTGTATGCCTTTCCACAGCGGCAATGCCGCCGTGGAAAGGCATAGGACCGCAAGCATCGTAATATGGTTCGCGGTGTCTCGCAGACACTGCTACCATATGTACGTGCTTTTTCTGCCGGTCGCAAAGGCGACTGGCGGAAAAGCGGTGGATGGTCTTCCCATCCCCCGCGGATCCCCCAGCTATCCTAATGTGGCGCGGGTCATTTCTGTGAGGATGGCGGACGCAATCTGTCCGCCATCCTAATCGGCCCCATAGTTGGGAAATATACACAGACCATTCTGCTTCTGGGCTTAAAATAGGTTTTGACTTCTCACTCCCATCACAAAATGTTGCTATCAGTGCCCAATACATCCTAGTGTCCCCAGAAAGAGCCACCTCGCGGAGTCTAACCCATTTTTCGCCTTCTGCCCTCCTTCGGTCAGAAGTTATTTTCCTTTTCCATAACTGTTTGAGCCTACTTATTTCTCTCTGCCTTTGTGTCTTGGGCACCCTAAATTGGTCTCTAATTAAACCATTAATTTCCCGATTCAGTTTTTTTATTTCCCATGGTATTATTACTAATGGAGTTGAACTAAAAACTTGCTTCTTTTTTCCAAAAGATCGAATTGCGGCCAAGACTCTCTCGAACCTCTGAACCAGTGTTTCCTAGCAAGGAATAAAGGCAATATTTTCAAAGACGCTCTTAAAATTTGGAAGCAAGTTATTTGAGCAGCAAGTGCACCCATTGTTACGATTAAAAGAGACCTTTTCCTCTCTCTGATTGCAAAGTTCAGGCTTCTCAATTTCTATGTCCATTTTTACAGCTAAAATATTATGGTCACTCATGTTTGTGGCTGATACCTTAAATTGTGTACATCCGTTAAATAGTTGAAGAGAAACTGCCAAGTAATCAATTAAAGAGTGAATGAATTTGTTTTTATTAGAGTGACCATGTGACCACCAGAAGCTATAAGCTGCAGGGGAATCCTCCGGGAATCTACAGTTTAATTTTACAAGGTCTAAGCTTCTAAAATTTTGCAAGAGTAACAGGCCTCGTTTATCTGACCTTAGATGGACCGGCAGTACAGAATCTGGGATAGCCCATTCCTCCTCCAGTTCCGGGTTAGAAAAAGACATAACTGCACAATTGGATAATTTGGTGTTAAAATCACCCACCATCATTATACGTGAGCATTCTTCTTTGTAACTTAACCTTTGCACAAAAGTACAGACAGAATCAACCAATACGTTTGACGCTCTCCCTGGGGGAATATACACATTTACCAGTAAAAGAAATATTGCTTGCCCCCGGTTATCTACACCCATCCTCAGCTTTGCTACAATACAATATTTTGATAGATGCTTATAAATCACAGGTTCCCATACTATGTCACAGCTAAGTAAAATAGCTAAGCCTCCACTTGCATGCCCTTTTACAGATTGTTTTACTGTACTACAGTACACAAAAAAATTCTCAAACTGAAACTCCTCCCCCATCCATGTTTCCTAAAGGCAAAATATTTTGGGGTCTAATTCTAATAATGATTTAAGTTTTCACATGATTTTCCTACCCGCCACATTCCAGGACAGGATATTTACCAATTAGCTACCCCCGCACTATGGGTTTTATGGCAGATGTAGTTGACCTGTTCAGGGTACCTGCAACCCAACTCCTCTTTGCTACCTCATCCTCCCCATTGGGATTAGTGGGCCATCGGACTTCAGGTACCAAAATGTTACTTTCTATATCTCCTAGGATTCTCCCTACTGTTATTTTGATATCTTTTAGATTTATGGGGATATTTACACCCCTATTATTGGAGCACCCATACCCTTGCATCTGATGAATCGTTCCTAAGCTTTCTAATGGAACTCGGCAAGGGGATACAGTAGGGCTCACATCTATAACTCTTTTCCTAAAGCAGTCCGCATTCGCAATAACCAATGCTGAAACTATCCCTCATGAGAATGTAGCACTAGTGCTTGGGGAGTGCTCCACAAGTCTAAGTATACTGTCTCAATATCTTTACTAGTTATTAATCCCAAATCCTTTATTTCTGTTAACATCTGTAGGAGGGCACTTCTATTCAGTAACATTGGTTCTGTTTCAAACAGAGAGACAAAAATCAAGGTCCTGCTCACTTGCCCAACTCCTAGTCCAGTATTCCCTATTGGTCTAATACCGGGCTGCCCTAAAACTGTGTCTCTATTTAACTTCCCCCCTTTGCTGTTAAGAACTGTAGACCAGTCCCCCCCCCCCAACTGTCCCCTGGCTGAAATCAAACCTTGCTGGGAGAGTATCCTGCCCACTGGGGTGGAGTGCGTCACCACCTAAGGCTACATAATGGTCTGTTACCGGCTCACAAAAATGTTCCAATACATTTCCTAGAATGGGGTCACTACTTTTTTCATAGTTTATTCCACTTTCTTCCTGGCCCTCTTGACACTGTGGGCCAGTCAGCACCCGGTTCGAACAGATCGACTGATTATCATTTTCTTGCCCAGTCTTTTGACGCATATTCAATATTTATTGTCCCAAAGTCCTTTTGTCCATTCTACTTGGAGGAGGTTTTGTACTATTTACTTTCTCACTTAC
Organism: Lissotriton vulgaris; assembly: GCF_964263255.1. Taxonomy (NCBI): domain Eukaryota; kingdom Metazoa; phylum Chordata; class Amphibia; order Caudata; family Salamandridae; genus Lissotriton; species Lissotriton vulgaris. Next base: position 1,089,726,856 of record NC_141687.1, on the reverse strand, counting down.
TGGAAGGAACTGCAATTTTGTTTTGTTTTCGTTTAGGGATACGTCGATTCCTAGTCTTCCTCTTACCCCTTCGATCAATTTTGACGTTGTCTTCACGCAATACTGGCACCACCCCTAAGGGTACACTGTCTTGGGTAGTTGCTAATTCTTCAGTTAACTCTGGTCTTTGGTTATTTGGATTACTTTTTTTAAAAATAGAGTAAACTTGTAATGGGGGAGTTACTGGGGATCCTTTTAAATTAGATTTTTCCCACATGGCTGGTGGACTGTGCGCTCTCCTGTAGTTTAACTGAGGGTAAACTAACAATTGGGCTACCTCTAAGCGAGACACTATTAGATCCCACATTTGTTTCTTTCGTTGCCCCGTCCACAAATTTAGTACCACTTATTGGCACCCTGTTACATACTTGACATAAATGACTGGGTACTTCAGGAACCTTTTCCAAATTCTTTATGGCTTGCTTAATCTGATTAAGTTCTTGAACCTCTGTTAGTATGGGTGAGAGGACATCCAATATATGATCTGTTTTTACTGTGCTTTTTTCTAGCAAAGATAAATTTGCAGAGAGCATTCTCACTAAAGCATAAAAAATCTCCAAGTTTCCCCCATCCACACATTCTCAAATGAATTCATAATAGTATCTGCCCCCTTATCCAATGATAAACCTGATATCCTTTCACTGGAAAGTTCTAATAAATCAGCAGCATGGGAAGAACTAGTTGGTTTACTACTATACAGAGCAGGCATATGTGGTTGGCCAGCTGTTAAAACCCGAGACAGATCTGGATCCATCTCCAAGGCGCCTGTCTTTTTCAGCTGTGCCGTTAGCTCTTCATTCTCTTCCATTTTCTTGGCAATATCCGGTACAGTGTAGTCCTCCATTTTCACCTGCCCAGAGCCAACGCCTAGTTCTATACGCTGTGGCATTTTTAATGACAGATCACTCAGATTGGTCGGCAAAAAACCAGGCTCACATTTGTTCATACTTCTTGAACAAACTTGAGGATTGTCAAAGAGGGATACCAATCCTGCCAATGGTGATTATGGGGTGTGTCCCTTTCGTGTCACATTCTTATTCGGGGGGGCCTTCTACTTTGTCCACCGATAAATCCACTTTTGATTTACTACCCACCCCTGCTAATTGTAAAGCAGCAATTTCACCTTGTGGCTGTACATATTTTCCACCATTATTGTTCAGTTGGATAATTACAGCAGGGTAAAGAGCTGCCTTAACTTCTGAATTAGTGAGCTGGATACCCTCCTCATTCTCGGATGTTACATGAGTGTCCATCACCTCGTCTTTCTGGACCTCCTTTTTTCCACATTTAGCCCCTTCCCCCGCTTGGAGCTCCTTACACCTTTTGTAAACATAGACATCCCCGATTGGTAAGTTTTCAGATAAGAAAGGTGATCCCTATTTCCCCTGCACCGAATGGTTTTCTGAAGCTTAAGGAGACTCCTCCGGCTCGGAAAACAACACTCTGGGTCTGCTCCTGTTTTCGCTTTTATAATTGAGCGCAAACACCTACACGGCATTACAAAATAATTCAATACTCTTACTGCTTATTCAGCTTTAGGGAATGAGGTAGCTTGAGGGATAGAAGGTGAAGAAATAAATGCTCTTGGTTCTCTGTTGAATTTAGGTGTTCTGTCCTTTAGTGGCCTTCAACAATCTTTACTAAATCTTGACTTAATCTTGCCTTAAAGGACATATAAAATGTACATTCAATGCCACCAGCCCAGGGCATGAAACCCGGAGCAATTCCTGATGCGGGGACCTGGTACAGGAAAAAATACAGGTACAGGAGCAGAGGAACTGGTACTGGAATGCGCTTCCTCCACACACTCCGATCCTCCTCTACGCCTTCAGACCTAAGTTCAGCCCTTATTGCTCAATTGTTCAGACCGTGAGGGGCTCCCATTTCTTACCCACTCACCACAGAGGCACAAAGTCACAGAGGCACAAGTTCAAGTTCAGGGCAGGCAGAGCTAGGCCGGGCTTCAAGTACACTTCAAGGCAGTTACTCATCCGCTTGGCATGCCCGCTTCTCACCTACTCGACACAGGACTTCAAAGCGCCAGGTGCGGGGACCGCCTGTCTCGTTTCCCTTCCTCACAGCACCTCCCGTCTCCACACCTGCACACTTCGCCTCCCTCTTCACCACGGCCCAAAGCTAGCCCAAAACTGCAGAGGCTGCCGTCACCTACTCCCCGCTACTTGCTACAGCTTCGCCCCCCTTTAATCCGCTGCTGCTCAAAACCGCACAGCAGCATTGCAGCAATCAGTGGTTTGCGATTGGGGGCAGGTGGGCAAGCAGGAGACTCCAATGTAGCTCCAACACAGCACTGCAGCACAGCAGCACTGCAGCGATAGGTGGATGGCGGTTGGGGGCAGGTGGGCGATTGGGGGCAGGTGGGCAAGTAGGATACTCCAATGTAGCTCCAACACAGCACAGCAGCACTGCAGCAATAGGTGGATGGCGGTTGGGGGCAGGTGGGCAGGTGGACAAGCAGGTGACTCCAATGCAGCTCCAACACAGCACAGATGTTCAATGCAACTTGGCCTCTCGGCACCAAACAGCTCTAGCAGTTCAATGGCTCTCAGACAGACAGACAGCGAACCAGAACCCGAGTCGGAACCGTAGGACATGTGGAAGACACAGGTGCTGAGAGTGAGGACAAGAGAGTTAACGGCCGCCACTCCCAGTCTACTCAACTCGACTTAAGAAATCTGCGGGGATCAGGGACAAGAGATTTAATGCCTGTCACTCCAGCTCTGTTATAGGGAACAGAGGTTCCTAGCTCATTCAAAGTCATCACAATACAGTATAGAACACAATGGAAAACTATACGTTATGGTCTCCTTGCCCAGCCGGGCAAGGAATTTATTCCAATGAAACAATGTCAAATACACATTATATTATTTACAAAAATAGCATGACACAAGCCTGTGCCGTACCAAGAAGGAAAGAAGGAATGAGAGTAGAGTGAAAGGGGTGTTTTTCCAGGCAAAGGAAAGGAGCAAAACAGGGCACTGTAAGGAAATTTTACGAGTGATAACAGTATCTCCTGGAGTGGAACATACACAATCTTATTGCTAATATCGTAAATGTATGCCCACTCATGAGTGTCGACGTTTCGATCCCTATTGCTCAGTTAATTAATTGGGATCATCATCAGGACTTAGAATAAATATGCCTGAAAGTAAAAGCCTCTGTTGTTGAGGTTTGATACGTGCAAAAAATCTCAGTAGAGCCTCTTAGTTGAGAGGTTTGTTGCACGTCTGAATTTTGCAGACCTTCTGGGAAATCGTTTCTGGCGTGAGGTCAAGCCAGGGTTAGAAAACCATAGTGGTCCTTGTGGGGATCCGAGAACAATGAGGGTTTTAACTTTATTGGAAAAACCGGTAACCCGTTGCTTCTGGCTTCGCGCACTTAATACCTCAATTCGGTAAATAGTAAACGGGACTGCTGCAGTAGGGCTTCAATGGCCGTGCATGCGTGTGGGGCTGGGGCGCAAATCGGAGATACGACTCGCGTCTGCCGGGGATCCTCGGTCAAGATGCCGGTCACTCTAGCTCAACCCATCTTATCTCCGCTCTGGTCCTCCAGCCTCCAGCTGCTCTCACACGTCCACACTTTGTCCGGCTGCTAGCTCTGATCCAGCTTCTCCGGCTGCTAGCACTTGTCCAAGTCCAGGCCTGGGTTCGAGTCCGGTCCAGACCACAGCTCTACAGCTCTGCTCCAGTCAGCTTAGCCGAAGACCACAAACTGCAAACCACGGGAAAGCGGGAAGATCTCTGTTCATTTGGTCATGCTGATCACTACACTACACTCTCCCACAGAGGCTGAGTTTCCCGGCGCAGCTCCTCTTCCTCGTCCACAGGACCTGGTTCTCCATGGAGCGTCCCGGCCACGTAATACAGAACCAGAGAACACCAGAAACTAAGACATGCCAGATAAAGTTGAAAAAGCCATGTTTTTAGTTTCTTTCTGAAGGAAAGGAGATCCTGTACTAGTCTCAGAGAAAGGGGCAGGCTACTCCATAGCTGTGAGGCCACCAATTGGAAGGACCTACCGCTCACCCAGGAGTGCAAAAACGTAGGCATAGATGTTAACAGCTGTGCGGAGGACCTCAAGGTCCATTGTGGCACATAGTGCTGGAACCTTTCTCCTATCTTATAGAAGGCCTTAAAAACCAAGACTAACACTTTAAACTGAATTCTTTTACAAACTGGCAGCCAGTGCATTGAAGCCAAGAAAGGAGTCATTCGTGTCCTGGACCCTGCTGAAAAAATGGCTCTGACTGCCGCATTCTGGACCACTTGTAGGTGGCCGAGTAAGAAGTCTGGAAGACCCAGATACAGGGCATTCGCATAGTCCAGTCTCAATACCACCAGGGCCTGGACTACAGTCCTCCTGTGTGAGACCGGAAGGAGAGGGAGAAAGTTCCTTAACATTTTCAATAATCCAAAGCAGGTTCCGGCCACAGATTAGATCTGAGTCTTCATAGACAGGACCATATCCAACTTGACCCCAGGATTTTTCACTGTACTCACTGAGGATGCAGGGGGGGCATATCTTGAGGCCACCATTGATGCCAATCCACACAGCGATGGGAGCCTAAAAAAATAATCTCGGATTTCTCTGGATTGCATTTCAGTTGGTTATGCCTGAGCCACTGAAATACTTCTGATAGGCAGGTGTTAATCATACTGCATGGCACCCCTCTCACAGGAAAACAACAGTTGTATGTCTTCCGCATACAACACTATGTTAGCACTGTGTTTCACCAGCAAGGAGCGCAAGAGGGGCCATATACAGATTAAGCAAAGTTGTGGTATTTTTTGTTTTTTTTTGTTATCACCAATCCACATTTTCTAAAGGCTCATTAGTTGTGAAGCTTTCTTTCCTTTTCATATATATTTTAGGTTTAAACACCGTCGGAAATTTACCACGAGAAGGAGTAATCCTTTTCTTATATGATTATATCAGCATGCACAAGAAGTGTCTGCATTAATTCTGATTTCATCTAGATTATTAATATATAGATCTTGCAATGTTTACATATGTGATAAAGCTACATATACCGTACCCTCCTTAAAAACAGCTGAGATAATGTTAAATCTTATACCTTGAGATTTCGGTATTATTATAGCATTATCTAAATATAAAAGAAATTGCTCTCTGCAAATATATGTCTTTCATTAGTGAGAATCATGCCATTGCTCTTGCAATTTGTTTTGATTCCTTAATATTTTCAAATTTGACAATAACTAACTCATTGTCATCATTACTTTTGTATTTTTAAAACAGTAGTATATGTCCTTTTAGCTCCATTTACAAATCCATGTTCTACATCCAAATTGTTTTGTAAAATGACACAGCATTTTTTCCAGAGAAATATATCTTTCTCTAATCCGATAGCTCGTGACACTGATATCTCCATAGTTAGTCATTTTTTCAGTACGGAATTAGTTATAGAAATGTTTGTTCAGTGAGTTTCAAAACAATCTTCAAAAGTAAAATATATAATTGTTTAATATCTATTTATAACTTTTCCATATTTAAATCAGAGTATTCTTTTAGGGTTGGCATGAAAAAAACAACAGTTAGGGCCCGATTCCGATTCGGGATAAAAAAACGCCGCACGATTCGTATTCGTAGCCGTCTCCGTACGATTTAAAATATACCGTCCGAATTTCGTAGTACAATCCAAATCCAGAAAATACGCCCGAATATCAGCGACCCATACAAACCACAACCGAAGACCCGTACGAAATGTCATCGTAAGCCAAACCGTATGATTTGTAAACATGCCGTACGACCAAACAAGTACGATCCAGACCGGGGACCAAGCATGCGATTCGTACGGGCAAACGTAGTCGCGCTTGAAGCATGATTTGTACGGAAAAATCGCGTATGAGCGAGCCGCACCAACAAATACGACCTGCACACCCCTCAATCAAGCGTACGCGAACCCCCACCCCGAAAATGGACCGTAACAGCCAGCTGTGCCAACAAATACTACCCGCACACCCCTCAATCAAGCGTACGTGAACCCCCACCCCGAAAACGGACCGTAACAGCCTGCCGCGCCAACAAATACGACCCTCACACCCCTCAATCAAGCGTACGCAAACGCCCACCCCGAAAACGGACCATAACAGCCAGCCTCACCAACAAATATGACCCACACACCCATCAATCAAGTGTGCGCAAACCCCCAGCCCGAAAACGGACCGTAACAGCCAGCCGAGCCAACAAATACGACCCGCACACCCCTCAATCAAGCGTACGCGAACCCCCACCCCGAAAACGGACCGTATCAGCCAGCCGCGCCAACAAATACAAACCGCACACCCCTCAATCAAGCGTACGCGAACCCCCACCCCGAAAACGGACCGTAACAGCCAGCCGCGCCAACAAATACGAACCGCACACCTAACAATGATAAAGCGCACGCGAACCCCGAAACCAGCACAAGGAGGCTGCAAACGAGTCGCACAACACCACAACACATGTCTCCTGTGTACACACCATTGGAAAACATTGTCCTGGCCACATACAAACAGGCAAACAGAGGGCCCAAGTCACACCCACCCCATATAACACATCCACTACAAATTCAAAATAAGCCACACCCACAAATGGACCAATAAAAGGGCCCACACATACAACCCATCATCCTTTGCAACATACCTATTTGCGCAAAGACACTGACAGCACACCAACAACCGCACCCATTAACCTTCACACATACACCCTATCTCATCCACACCCACACCACCCCCTTCACAATCAGACCCACACACCCTCATCCATACACACCATCACCCCCTCAATCACATACACCCCACACCATGACCACACCAAAGAATCCAAAGTTCACTAACCCGGAGATGGAGATCCTTACAGATGAAGTCATCAGAGTTGAGCCACAGCTGTTTGGTGCATTGGTCAGACAGACCAGCATTGCTGAAAAAACACGCCTGTGGGAGAGGATTGTCGATAAGGTCAATGCTGTTGCACCCATCAAGCGCACCAGGCAGGAATGCCAGGCCAGGTGGTACAATCTGCGGAGGTTGGTCAAGAAGAAGATGGACCAAGACTACGCCAATGCACACTACACTGGAGGTGGTGATCCCCGCAGACCTCCACAATACCATCCCTGGGAGGAGAAAGTCATGGCCCTGCTACCACCAGTGGGAGTTCGCGGAATCGAAGGAGCCGTGGAGCCTGGTGAGTACACAAACAACTCATGTAACATGGGGGGACTCCCAGCAGTGCCTAACAGCATGGGGGTGGTGTGGGGGTGGTGTGGCCTTGACTCCCAGCAGTGCCAAACAGCATGGAGGTGTTGTGGGGATGGTGTGGCCTTGACTCCCAGCAGTGCCTAACAGCATGGGGGTGGTGTGGCCTTGACTCCCAGCAGTGCCAAACAGCATGGGGGTGGTGTGGCCTTGACTCCCAGCAGTGCCTAACAGTATGGGGGTGGTGTGGGGGTGTGTGGCCATGACTCCCAGCAGTGCCTAACAGTATGGGGGGTGTGGGGGGGTGTGGCCATGACTCTCAGCAGTGCCTAACAGTATGGGGGGTGTGGGGGTGTGTGGACATGACTCACAACAGTGCCTAACAGTATGGTGGTGGGTGCAAGGGGAGTTCCAGAAGGCTGCAAGGGGGAGGGTGAGAGGGTGCAAGGTATAGGGTAGGAGGGGGCACTTAACCTATATGGCCCAGGTACACACCCATGCATCATGCTCAATGCACAGGGAGTGTGAAAGTACTGACAAGATAGCTGACACTGGGCCCTGGTGTACAGCACACGGACCTCCTGTGACCAGTGCAAACACTAACACCAGGACAAGGTCAGATATCCTGCACAGGAACTCACAACCACTATCATGGCATGAGAACCTGACCAGCCAGCTGCAGGGCCTGGTATGTCAGAACTCAGAGACATCATGGATGTATACCGGCGGGACACCAGGGAGTTCAGCCTGGTAGTGGAGGCCCTCAACAAAATGACAGATCTGCAGGCCCAGCTACATGCCAGTCAAGAAGAACACCATGGACGGATGTAGGCAAGACTGGATGAGCTCCTAATGGTGCATAGGGAAATTAACCGATCACTCCGTCTGATCGCTGCCAACATGCAGCACCCTCCCTGTGTCACAAGGCCAGAAACATCTAGGCAAAGACCAACAACAGGCACAGGGAGGGAGGAGGAGGAGGAATTGTCAGAGGGAGCATCGCACGCATCGTCAAGTCCTGCACGTGCGGGTCCCCCAAGGAAGGTGGGCTGTCCACGGACAAGACGTTGAGAGGCATAGGGCCATGCACAACTCCCAGGTCACCTGGTCTGGGATCTTGCCTTCATGTGCAACAGCATCACCTTATTGACTTACTGACTCTCCCACATGTATTTGCTGGTTGCAGTGTGCCCAATGATGCCAAGCACTGTGGCCTGGACTCTGTTGACTCAACCTGTAAGGCATCAAATCTCCAGCTGTAAACTTTGGATTCCTCCCATTTTTGTACAGCACCTACTCACTTTTCACGCACAAGATCAGAAAATGAATGTAAATAACATAATATGCAGTGGTGGAGACGTTTTGTACCCAGATGCAAAAAAATATGTGTGGGGACAAGGAAAAAAATGCAAGAGTATTGAACAAACTGCAGCCATCCACACGCTGGGATCTGAGTCCGGTTGAGGACACACATAGGTCACAATATTCCAACAACTACATACATGGATAGCAATACACACCTGTGATAGTTACTAAATGCAGAAGGGGGTTTGGCTTGGTACAGAAGAGTCACTTGGAGGTGTACAGATCATGGGTAATATGTAGGTGTCCACGGAGGGAGTACCAGGATCTGTGTTCAGAGGTATGAGAACTCTCAGCCGCATGCAGTTGTACTGTGGATGTCATGAATGGTGTCCAGGCCAAGGGTGGCAACACGGACTTCGGGCAATGGGGTGTTGGATGGAAGACGTCCATATTAGTGTATTGGCCTGGGCCTGTGGAGTGCCTACTGAGTGTGGCTGAGGATTATGAAGGTAAACCTGCAGTTGACTGTGGGACTATTGTAGGTATCTCAGGTGGACGGTCATGTGGCAGTAGCAGGGGATGTTGAGGATGAGGTGTGTGCATGCACCCTGGAGTTGCACATGTACTCCTGGAGTCTGGTACTTGTACCTGAGTAGAGGTTCTTGCTGTAGTTGGTCTGGCAGGTATCGTTGACGTCGACCAGGCTGAACACCACCTCGTCAACAGACATCGCCATAGCCATCCCAGAAGGCCATAAGAACTCCCGCAGACAACGCACCAACAGAGTGTGAGGAGGAATCGCCATCATCCACATGAACACTCCCAGAGTCACTACCAACACCAACTACACACTCCACAACGCCTAGCACATGCACTAACAGATCCACACTGAGGTCAACAACACCCTCAGAGGAACACTCATCGACAGACCACCTGGACCATGACCACGATCCATCAACTCCATCCCTGACCTCATCAGCGCGCGCGCCCTTGGCTACACGGATTACATACTCCATGGGGACATGAATTCCAGCTTGAGAACAACAACATCGCAAACTCCACTGCCATGATCGACAACCTCGTCAACCTCCGATTAAAAATACTCATGACAACACCCACCCACACTGCTGGACACACACAGGACCCCCATCTTCTTGGCAACTCAACACGTCTCCTTCAACCACACCACCAAACACCACTGGACAGACCACAGATGCCTCCACTCCATCTTCAGTAAACCCACCACACCACCCCGCACACAGTACATGCCACGCCGTTGATGGTGCAAGGCCACTGTGGACTAACTGACCGCCACCCTTGCCCTGGGACGACCCGCCAACCACACCCACCCCGACTCTGCTCCCATCAACCTCAAACAGTGGATCAACAACTGTGCCGACACCCTCGCCACACTCAAGGCCTACTCCACCTATCACAACAACAAGATAGCCACATGGTTCACCAAAGACCTCAGGACCCCAAGTGCACCTGTTGGAAGCTGTAGCGGAGCTGGCTCCGCAACCAAACACCATACAGCTACACCGCACACAAGAGCGCCACATGCAGACACCACCAACTCATCTGAACCTCCAACAGGACAGCCTAGACAGCAACGCACACAACAGCAAACAGCACATCAACATTGTGATTGAACTCACAACTCCCACCTACAACACCAATGACATAGCACCATCACAAGACCTGGGTGACTCACTGCCCACCTTATGACAGTGTAAGATCTTTGACATCCACAACAGCTTCTACTCCACTACCCCCCCACACAAACGAGTCAACCCCCCTTAGACCAACACCCACAAAATATATCCTGACCGCCCAGTACTACGTCAGCGATGAAGACACCATCAGGACCATGGACTGGATCCACTCCGGATCCCCTTCTGACACATGGCTTCTTAACATTTTCAACAAATCCAGCTAAGCCAGTGTACCTCTTCTTCCAAAAACAATCCACATCTCCATTAAGACAGCTACCTTCAGTGGGAGCTGGGAGAATGTGACCTCAACGTCTTTGTGAATATACAAAACGCAGACCACTAATACCTCACGAACCTCCGGTTCATCTCCCCTTCACAGAAAAGGTCACATAGAAGATTGTCAACAGACTGCTGACCCGCTACCTCGAAGACAACATCATGGGACCATCCCAGTCTGGATTCCGCTGCAGCCACAGCACGGACATCGCCCTCATCACCGCCAACAATGACATCAGCATCCTCATGAACAAAGGAGAAACAGCCGCCCTCATCTTTCTGGACCTATCACCAGCCTTCCACACAGTCTGCCAAGACACCCTAACAGCACGCATCCATGATGCCGGAATCCTAGAGATTGCCCTGGCCTGGGCCACATCCTTCCTCTCCCGCAGGGCCCAGAGCGTCTGACTCCCACAATTCCATTCCAAGACCACTGAGACCATCCACAGCGTCCCACAGGGATCATCCCTCAGCCCGACGTTGATCAATATCCACATGGCACCACTCACCCATGTTGCACTACAACATAGCCTCAACATCATCTCCTAAGCTAATTAAACACAGCTGATCATATCCCTCACCAAATAAACACACACAGCCAAAGGAAACCTCCACAGAGGAATGAAGGCCATTGCCAAATGGATGAAGGATAGCAGGCTGAAGCACAATTCTGACTAAACGGAGGACCTCATCCACGGCCCCACCACCTCAGCCTGTGACAACTCCTGGTGGCCACCATCGCTAGAAACAGCCCCAGAACCCACCAACCACGCATGCAACCTGTGGGTCATCCTCAAATCTTCCCTCACCATGAACAAGCAGGACAACGCCATCTCATCTTCCTGCTTCAACAACCTCGGAATGGCCCGCAGGTTCTTCAAATGGATCACCTCAAACACATGAGAAACAGTCATCTGGCCCTTCTCCACAATCTCACTGGATTAAGGGAACGCCCCCTTGCAGCTACAACAACCAAACTCATGAGACGGCTGCAACGCATCCAGAACGCCTCGTCACGTATGATCGTCGATTTCCCCAACACGGCCACAGCACACCACACCTGAAAGGCCTGTACTGGCTCCCTGACAACAACAGGATCACCTCCAGACTCATCATCCACACACACAAAGCTCCTAACCACGCCAGACCAGCATACCATAACAACCGACTCTGCTTCTACACACCCACCCGCAGCCTCTGCTCTACAAACCTTGCACTTGCCACAGTCCCTCACTTCAAGGAACCCACCGTCAGTGACGGATCCTCCTCCTACCTTGCACAAAGACCTGGAACACACTCCCTACAAGGCTACAACTGACCCAGGACCTGCTGGCCTTCAGAAGACTTCATCAGACCTGGATTTCCGATCTGTAGAAGCCCCCCCCCAGCGCATTGAGACCCTCACGGGTAGGTAGGCGCTCAAACTTTGATTCAATTGATTGTTTGATAGATGGCTCAGCCAATTTGTGTGTGTAGGATTGGAGAACTGTAGCTGATAGTTACAATGAGGGTGGTCAGGCTGTTGGTGTAATACCGGATGTGCAGATGTTTGACCATGCGGAGTGTGTCCTTGGTTTTGTATGTGACTCTGAGGGTGTACCTCGTCAAGTTGGAACAATCAGAATCGTGGTTTTGGTGTGTGGTCCCTGTGGGTTTTGGACTATCCGTCTGTGATGGCTATGTAGAAGTGGTGTTCTAATGTTGCGTACTATCATGTTACAGTAATGAAGGCGATGTTTGGTGCTGTTGTGTTGACGAGGTAACACAGTACAATGTGGTGCTGCTGGAAGTTGTGTGTGTGCTGTACGAGGCCCATAACCTGGTTGTACGTTGACGCACTGTGATGAGGGGCTGCATCGTGTTGCCAGTATGAGTTGCACACACAGACTGAGAAGCCGTCATGGGTGTGTTTGTGGTAGCGTGATAGCAGGTGGATGATTGTCTGGTGTTCACTGTGTGGAGGGTGACTGGAGCAAGAGTCTGTTGTGTCACATGAGTCATGAAATGAGCTGAGTGTCTTGCAGTGTGCTTGTTGCCGGTGCTGAGGGACCTGCCTTTGTCATGCTGGTTTGCAACAGTGGCACAGACAAGCTGCGACATGCTTTAACAATAGATGGATGGAGGAGTATCTTGTAGGTGTGTGTGGTGCAGGACCTGGCTACTCGGTGCTGCGTTGTGGCTGGGGACTCAGCAGCAGGAATGAGTGAACACATGATGGCAGAAGGGGTGTGACAACATGCTAAACAAGCACACAAATACAAGGATTCCAGCAGGGCACAAAGTGACATGTGTGTGTATGTGAAGGCTGGAGTGTCTGGTCACCCATGGCTCACCGCGAGCTAAATGTGTGTACAGTCGCCAAAGATCTTGGGCACAGGATTAGGCAGCCTAAGGCCAAGCGGGGCACAAGACACACAGCATCAGCAGGTGTAGCCTGCACGTCGTGTGTAGCAAGCTAAACAACACATACACAACCATGTACGTCAGGCACTATATGGTACATTTGCCATTTCCAACAGCATGCATGTTGTCACTGTACACGTAATCACATATGAACAACCATCGTAAACAATGCCATATTGAACGCATGCAGACTGGCAGGAGATGTGCGTTGACAGCAATGAGGCACAATGTACTGTGTTAACCACACTTACTACACAGTAGGATAACGTTGTTTTTGAGGCCATGCTGCATTAGCCAATGTACATGCCCAGTGGCATCGCTCAGAAGACAATAACAGCCATGCAATGATGTCACCTGTAATGTGTCTGAAAGATCCTCCACACGACTGCCAGGGACTGGCCGTACCTTGGATCATCAGAGTGGTGCGATGCTGAAAGGGTTCCATCTCCAAATAGCCCCCTAGTCTGAGTACAAATGACAGACACAAAAGGGAGATCAGGCGAGGGAATAAGAGGATGGTAACTGCATGGAGGGAGATTATTATTATTATTATTATTATTATTATTATTATTATTATTATTATTATTATTATTAACGAGTTTTATATAGCGCCTGGTTACCCTTGGGCATCCCCGCGCTCATCCAGAAAGATACGCTACCACAATAGGCACAAGAACTAGACAGGGAATAGGTAGGTTTTTAAAAGTTTGCGGAACCGTAGAAGACTTGTTTCCGAGCGTAAGTGCAGAGATCTGAAACAAAGTAAAAAACAAAGAAACAAAGTAAAACAAGCATAAGGATTCAATACTTTTGACACAGAATCACAGAATACCTTTGGACCTACACTGTACCAGTCACACCTGTGAAGTGTAACCACTGCCACTGTACCCAATGTGTGATCACAGATTTAGCAATGAGACTAGATCAGATACTAGAACACCAACAGATAAATAGGTAGTACAGTTTCTCACCTAAACAAAGCAAGTGGAACGCTCACAAGGCTGCTACTATGCAATTAGTTCCATGTGGCCATCAAATATTTCACAGTGTATGAATGAGGGTCCTAATCTCAGAAAATGTAATGTATAGCAGTGCTACTGACACAAAGCCAACAATCCATATTTAGCCCTGTGAATCTGTAAGGGCCATGACAGGAAAGTAGACATCACCCGCAAGAGCCATTAGCAGCTACTCCAATTATGAAGGGAATGACCTACACAAGGAAGCCCCATAGGAGCCAGTCATTGGCTCTTGCAACTGTGCCCCACTATGCTAAACATGACAAGCAGGTGGGACCAAACTCAACAGCGAGTAATGAGGAACAAAGCCACAAAAACAACCCTACCATGACCATGTGATGCTGCATGGCACAAGATAATCCTGTGAATTACCTCACTCAACTGGTGCCACGGAGATTTAACATTTGCTACAGCCCAACGTATTGATGACATCAGCGCAACATACCTGGCATCATGGGAATGGAAAGTTAACATCAACTCACTAAGAAGGCTAGCGCAGCAGTGTTCTACACCGGCACTGAGGTAACAACATGACAGTGACATGACATACTGCCACAAGGGGCAATGCATCCATGCTAACAGACTCACAGGACAGTTGACAGAACATGTGGGACATACACTGGCCCACACCGACACAACATGGTTCTCGGGAAATCAAACTGTACAGGCCAACAAGGTTGAGTGGATGATTCAGACACATCCTGCTGCACACAGTGAGGCTGCAATTCTCCACGGAGCCTGTGTTTGTGATGTCACACACAATGGCAACCCGTGGTATCCGCAATGTGTCAGGGTCAATGTTTTTTTGAGAAAATATGTTTATTGGGGAAAACATAGAAGGCATAGTCAAATATAACTACACATAGGCACTGAGAGATGAAAATGACCATAGTCAACACACGGAGGCCGGGCAGCGTAAAGTCGAAAAGTGCCACAAGGATAAACAGAATCTATTGCATAATGAACACGTGTATCACTAATATCCGCTTTTTTTACGTTCATTCCCCCCTACGTCTTCTATTGATCCCATCTCCCATCCGTCAGTACAGATAAGTTTTCCAATATAAACACAGTCTAACATGTAGCAACAGAACAAATCCCCCCAAACATAGCATCCTTAACAGAGTACGTGCAAAAAAGTCAGGTTACCTCCTCGTGGCCCGATAGGGTGCAGACAGCACAGATATAAGCAATCCTCTGGGAATCAATACAAATCACATAGTTATACAATAGGGAACATTGGTGCGCGCCCATCAGGTCACTACTCCGAAACAGGTCCCCCCTCCCCGCCTCCTGCCACATCCTCCTCAGACCCAGAACAATTCAGCACTGGCGGCATCCGAGTCATCATCAGGCAACCCCTCTGCACACATCATCCTCCAAGCTAGTAAGTCCTCCTGAAGCCTTTCATCGTGGCGCGTGCGCTGCATGTGAGTTTCCTCAGCCAAGGACCACTCTCTAACATCCCTAAGCCATAGGGACAACTCGGGGACCCTCTGCCCCATCCAAGTGATAGCTAGACCCCGCCGTGCTTGCGAATACCAGTAGCAACTGTAGGAACTTGTAGGACAAGTTCCTCTTTTTGGGCTTGGGCACCAGGGCCAAGAGGCAACGAAGTGGATCCAGGGCAATCCGGAGGCCCGTAACACGGCCAATGTGCTCCACCACCTCCCCCCTGAATCCACTGACCCGCGGGCACTCCCAAGCCAAATGGAAGAATCCAGCTCTCTCCGCCCCACACCTAGGGCAATCGTCCCGCCTTTCCGCAGAGATTCGGTTCAGGGAGACCGGAGTCATGTAGGTGAGATGCACAAAATTAAAGTGGATCAATTTAAACCTTGCATTGCACGAGACTTTCCGGGTCAGGAGCTCAATACGCTTGCGCTGTCCCGGCTCCAGGGCCACCCCCAGGTCCACCTCCCAGGCCGCCCAGGACAGCGCGATCGGCGGGGCTGAGTCCCATCGCATTGCTGAGTATAATAAGGAGATCAGCCGCTTTCCCCTACCGCAGGAAAGGAGGATGTTGAGGGTGTGTGTCAACGGAGGTGCCTCCGGGAAATGGGGCCAGGTCGCCCTTGCCATCTCTCGGAGTCCCCTGTAGTGTAGGTACTGTCCCCTGCTTAGGTCAAAGGCTTCCGTAGCACGCTCAAAGGACACAAAGGAGTCGTCCAGATAAAGGTCTCACACCCGCCGTCTCGCCATTCCCAGAAGGACACATTCTCCTCCATTAGCAGCACCGGGGCCAAAATCCACACCGGTAGCTCCCTATGAAAAGGGGCCCGCCGCACGACCTTCTCGACAAACCGCTGCCAGAGACCCGCCGCATGGCGCACCACATAGGGCAGGGCCTTGTCTGCCCCCCGTCCCTGCATCAAAACCACCTGCAAAGCCTTCTCGCCAGCTCTGCCCGCTAGGAGCTGCAGCTCCCAGTTATCTTTGTCCGCGAACCACCTGGAGCTGGGCTGCGTAATAGTAGAGGTCAAACCTCGGGGCCTCTAGGCCTCCCTCCTCCCAGCTCCAGACCACAGTATGCAGACCCACCCTGCTGCGTCCGCCCGCCCAGAGTAGCGATGTGAGCAGCGAGTTGAGCGTACAAAATATTCACGGGGGAAGCGGGCATAGCGTGTTTTGCAGGACGCACAATATTCTAGGCAACATCACCATTTTGGCAACCGCTAACCGGCCCATGAGGGAAAGGGGGAGCATATTCCAGAAGGACACAGACTGGTGCAAAGAACGGAGCACCCCTTCAGCATTGCAGACCAGCAGTTGTTCATCAGTCGAAGCCACCTGAATGCCCAGATACCGGAAGGCCTCCAACTCCCATCTCAGCCCCAGGCATGGGAGGCTCACTCCCAGGTCGACAGCACATCCCGCCAGAGGAAAAATCAGGGACCTCCCAGGGTTAATGTGCAGCCCCGAGGCAGCACCAAAGTGGTCCAGCAACCGCAGTAAAGCGGGGAGCGAGTCACTCGGGGAGGTCAAATAGAACAGAGCGTCGTCTGCATAGACGGAGATCACGTTGACGGTATCGCCCACCTTAATGCCCCACTGCTCCAACTCTGCACGAATGGAGACTGCCAAGGGCTCTATCACCAAGGCGAATAGGAGGGCGATAGGGGGTACCCCTGATGAGTGCCCCTCCCCAAAGACCATTCCTCGGAGCGGGCCGACCGGAGCCGAACCCTAGCCTGGGGTGCTCCGTAGAGCACCCGGATCCAATTGCAGAACACTGGCCCCAGTCCTGCCCTTTGGAGCACCTCCAAGAGATACCCCCAGCTGACAGTGTCAAAGGCCTTAGCCAGGTCAATGGACACTAGGATTTGGGGCTCCTCGCTACCATGCACCTCGTGGAGGATATGGTTCAGGTGCCGGAGGTTCATCGCAGTGTTACGACCAGGGATAAACCCACACTGGTCCTGATGTACCAAGCGTGCCATGTGTGGGGCCAGACGAGTGGCCAATAGTCTGTTGAGGATCTTTACGTCTGTATTGATCAGAGTGATAGGCCGGAATGCCGCGGAGTCGCAACTGTCTTCCCCTGGTTTCAAGATCATACAGACCTCCCCCTGATTCATGGAGGGCGGAAGAGCACCACACCCCAGGGCCTCATTATAACCTGCAGAAGGAGGGGGCCCAGGACATCCCAAAACGAATGGTAGAATTCAGGTGGGAATCCGTCTCCGCCCGGCGCCTTAGCCCGCGGGAGGGCAGCCAACGCCACTCTGACCTCCCGGAGAGTCAACGCACATCCAACTCCTCTGCCCTCTCCTCCGAGAGGACCTGGAGAGCCAATCCCTGGAGGTATGGCCGATAGGAGGCCTCCGTGATCGAGGGGTCGGCCGTATACACCGTTTACAGGTGAGATCGGAGGACCTCAAGGATATCAGACTCCGAGTGCACCATATCACCAGTGGGAGCCCGTAGGGCGACTATCCGCTCCGGTGCAAATTCCCGCCGAACAATTCAGGCCAGCAGTCGACCAGACCTGTCCCCCTCGCGGTGGAGACGCAGCCTATATTGGCCCAAAGTATACTTATCCAGACGGGTAAGAATGTCATGGACGGATACCTGGGCCTCCCTTTCCGCCTCCTGGTCCGAAGCAACAGGATCCGGTGGAGAATGACAGCGCCAGAGTCTATCCTCTGCGTCCCGCAACTCACAGAGCAAGTGCTTCCGGACCCCATAGGTGAGGCCCATACAGGCACCACGCACCACCGCTTTCAGGGCTTCCCATCTGGTGGAGTAAGGCAAGTCACCGCCTTCCCAGTTCAGATCTATGTAATTAGTCAGGGCAGTCGCCACATGGTCTTTCCCTATCTGGTCCTGCAGAAGGTCCGTTAGCATCCTCCAAGTACGGGGGCGCGTAGCCTGGTCAGCACAGTGTGCTAAGCACGTCACCGGGGCATGGTCCGACAGAAAACGGGCCTGGTGGGTAACCGTCAAGGAGAGAGACACGGCAACATTGGCCGCAAGGATGCGGTCCAGCCTACTATGGGTGTCGTGCGTTGGGGTATAACAAGTACATAGCCTCTGAGTGGGGTGGCCCGTACTCCACACATCTACAGCTCCCAAATTATGCATCACTTCCCTGAGTCGCGCCGTCATGCGCGGCTTCGTGCCAGAGCGAGGAGGATGCCGATCCAAATCCGGATCCAACACGTAGTTAAAATCCCCAAACCAGAGGAAGGGGGCGTCTAGGTCCGAGACAATGAGTTCCTGAAGATGGGAAAAAAAACCCGGGTCATCGACATTCGGCGCATAGGAATTTAAGAGCAGGAAATCCCTACCATCTAACTTAATCCGCAGCAGCAGGTACCTGCCTTCGATGTCCGCCTCAACATACTGAATGGCACAGGGAACCCCAGTCGCCACCCAGATTAGGAACCCCCTGGCATAAGTGGAGAAGCAGGAATGGAATACCTGGCCCCGCCATTTCCTGGACAGCTTCTGAGCACCCTCCTCGTTCAAGTGGGTCTCCTGGAGACAATCAACTGAGACCCCATGTCGCCTGAGGAAGGAAAGGACCCTGTGTCTTTTGGTGCAAGTGCCCAATCTGCGCACATTCCAGGTTAAGAATTTAAAACCCATACACATGATAAACACACATGATACACACAGTGTGGTCTGCCACCCTCGGGCCCGAGCACTATCCAGGCCAGTAGGTCTAGCCCGCATGACCAGCCACTCAGGAACCTGAATCACAGTACACTTGATGCCAGCAACAACCCCCCTCCCAACCCAACCCACCCCCTGAAAACCCCCGACCCCACAAACCCCCCAAAACACCTTCCCCCACCCCCACCCACGAACAAGATGACAGCAACAACAGAACATGCTACCCTGCCCTCCCCCTGCCGGTGCCAGGACGTACACAGCCACCCCATTCGTCTCACACAACACTCACCCACAAAACAACCAAACCAACACCACCCACCCCCCCTTCCAGCTCCCCACGGGACCCAACTCACAGGATAGGCCCTAGGCTTGGCTATTGGTATCAGTCCCAGTTCAGGCTCCTCTCCATCCAAACATATGTATACTCCCCACCGCACAGTCCCTCTTCAGTAGGATGCAAGTTCTCCGCTCCCCCCGCCATCCAAGGGCAAATAGTATGGGCCACAGGCATCTCCTACAACCCAGACTCCCAACAGGAGGCCCTCCAAAGTGGGATACACAATAGCATAAGCCAGACAGTACCTCAAGACGGAGCCGTCTCCGTCAGTGGCTCGGAAAATCCAGTCTCCGGGATCACCAGGGCCGTAGAGTCTGTACCCAGCACAGTGTCCTGCAAGGTGTCCGGAACCAAAACTTCCCCAGGGGCGGACGCGCCCAAGGACTCCGGACCAACCTCCGCCGATGAAGGTCCCAGAAGCAGAGCACCATCCTCTCCTACCATGACTCTAGGCCCCTCGGAGCCCTCCGAACCAGAACGGCGCCTTCTTCGTCCGCGACGTCGTCTCAGAGGACTGGTCCCCCGCGTCTCGCGGGGCCCTCCATGTTCTCCTGGGGGCAGGTCATCACCCCTTATCTCCAGCCACTCCCATACCTCCGCTGGGGATTCAAAGAAGTGCGCCCGGCCCTGTGATATCACCTTGAGCTTGGCCTGATACAAAAGCATATATTGGAGCTTCATCTCCCCGAGCTTCTGCTTAACCCCCAGGTAGGACTTCCGCTGCTCCTGTACCTGCTGAGTGTAGTCAGCATAGATGGACACGCAACTGTTTTCTATGGTGAGAGTCACCGCCTCCCTCGCCGCCCTCAATAGGCAGTCCCGGTCCTTATAGTTCAGGATCTTAGCAATCAGTGCCCTTGGGGGCTCACCCGGACGCGGAGGTGGGACCAGGGCCCTATGTGCCCGCTCAATGACGAAGACATCCGATAGGCCGTGCGGGCACAGCTGAGTCCGAATCCAGGTCTCCAGGAAGCGCTCGGCGTTCCCCGCCTCCAGTCGTTCCGGCACACCCAGGACCCTAATGTTCGACGCGCCCTGCCCTCCGCGTCCTCAGCCCTCCACTCCAAGGCATGCGTCGTGGCCGTGAGGTGCGTGACCATCTTCGGGAGAGTGGCCACCTCCCCCTGTAGTTGGGTTTTATTGCCCTCAGCATCCAAGACCTTATCCGCCACTTTTCGGAGATCCGTCCGCAAAAGATTGACGTCAATCGATACAGTCTCTATCTGCCTCTCCAGCGCAGAATGGGAGCCCTGTATAGCTTTCAAAAGCTCCGCCCGGGAAGGCTCCGCCGGCCCATCCGCACTCTCCTCCTGACCCGTCTGTCGCGTAATCCGTTGCGATGGCAGCCGCGGGGTAGTGCACTGCATAATGGTATTGGCTGGGTAGACCGCGACAACCGTCAAAAGTCTCATCAACTCCTCCAGTGGGTTGCCAAGGACCTCACTCAGCCACTGCCGCCCAGGTGCGTGCCTCCAGTCCGCTCCTCAGATCGTAGATGCCGCGCACCAGATCTCGCCTCCAGGCATCTCCAGACTGCGTCAATACGGGGGACGCCTGTGAGGGGCCAGTAGCACCACTGCCGTGTCCCAAGCTAGGCCCGTCAGCCACAACCAGGGGCGCAGGGCCCAGTCTCCCCCCCAAGGCAGCAGCGCCTGCAGGGGCAATCTGGGCCAACAGTCCGACTCCACTGGAGGCGCTCGGGAGAGGATTGGGGCCCACAGGATGATAGGCGGCAAAAAGAAAACAAGCAGCACACACCTTCTCCGCCATTCGGGTGGTGGGGCCCGGGGCAATTAGGCCAGCATTAGAAGCAGGCCCTTCGCGTTGAACAGGGAGCCCGATCCACAGTCACTCACCCCTATGTCCACAATCACAATCCCCCAGGCCACCAGGGCTCTCATCAGCAATGTACCAGTGGGGGTGGGGCGCGGCGGAACGCCAGCACGGGGCAGCGGGCCACCCGATCTGCAGGCCCCTTCGTTGTGGCTAATGACCACCTCGTCGTAGGAGCAAGTTTGCGGCTCAGCGGGTGAGGGGCGCAGGTCCGATCATGTATGCCCCGTAGTGCCGCGCACACCTCAGCCTCCGCAGGTTCCAGGCCAGCTCCCCAGGCCCCAAAGACAAAGGAGGTCTCCTCCGAGGAGCGCACACCCAACCAGGAGACTCCTGCACCGTCTCTCAAGCAGCGCCTGGGGGAAGGGTGGCCGCCGCGTCTCTCCTCTCCGGACCCAGGACGAGGTCGGGCAATAGAGGCCGTCTGCAGGTCCCACCAGCCACACACAAACTCCTCCAAGGCGGAGCACCAGATGGCAGCGGGCTCCGCCGTCCTTCAGGCGCATAGGAATTTAAGAGCAGGAAATCCCTACCATCTAACTTAATCCGCAGCAGCAGGTACCTGTCTTCGATGTCCGCCTCAACATACTGAATGGCACAGGGAACCCCAGTCGCCACCCAGATTAGGAACCCCCTGGCATAAGTGGAGAAGCAGGAATGGAATACCTGGCCCCGCCATTTCCTGGACAGCTTCTGAGCACCCTCCTCGTTCAAGTGGGTCTCCTGGAGACAATCAACTGAGACCCCATGTCGCCTGAGGAAGGAAAGGACCCTGTGTCTTTTGGTGCAAGTGCCCAATCTGCGCACATTCCAGGTTAAGAATTTAAAACCCATACACATGATAAACACACATGATACACACAGTGTGGTCTGCCACCCTCGGGCCCGAGCACTATCCAGGCCAGTAGGTCTAGCCCGCATGACCAGCCACTCAGGAACCTGAATCACAGTACACTTGATGCCAGCAACAACCCCCCTCCCAACCCAACCCACCCCCTGAAAACCCCCGACCCCACAAACCCCCCAAAACACCTTCCCCCACCCCCACCCACGAACAAGATGACAGCAACAACAGAACATGCTACCCTGCCCTCCCCCTGCCGGTGCCAGGACGTACACAGCCACCCCATTCGTCTCACACAACACTCACCCACAAAACAACCAAACCAACACCACCCACCCCCCCTTCCAGCTCCCCACGGGACCCAACTCACAGGATAGGCCCTAGGCTTGGCTATTGGTATCAGTCCCAGTTCAGGCTCCTCTCCATCCAAACATATGTATACTCCCCACCGCACAGTCCCTCTTCAGTAGGATGCAAGTTCTCCGCTCCCCCCGCCATCCAAGGGCAAATAGTATGGGCCACAGGCATCTCCTACAACCCAGACTCCCAACAGGAGGCCCTCCAAAGTGGGATACACCATAGCATAAGCCAGACAGTACCTCAAGACGGAGCCGTCTCCGTCAGTGGCTCGGAAAATCCAGTCTCCGGGATCACCAGGGCCGTAGAGTCTGTACCCAGCACAGTGTCCTGCAAGGTGTCCGGAACCAAAACTTCCCCAGGGGCGGACGCGCCCAAGGACTCCGGACCAACCTCCGCCGATGAAGGTCCCAGAAGCAGAGCACCATCCTCTCCTACCATGATTCTAGGCCCCTCGGAGCCCTCCGAACCAGAACGGCGCCTTCTTCGTCCGCGTCGTCGTCTCAGAGGACTGGTCCCCCGCGTCTCGCGGGGCCCTCCACGTTCTCCTGGGGGCAGGTCATCACCCCTTATCTCCAGCCACTCCCATACCTCCGCTGGGGATTCAAAGAAGTGCGCCCGGCCCTGTGATATCACCTTGAGCTTGGCCTGATACAAAAGCATATATTGGAGCTTCATCTCCCCGAGCTTCTGCTTAACCCCCAGGTAGGACTTCCGCTGCTCCTGTACCTGCTGAGTGTAGTCAGCATAGATGGACACGCAACTGTTTTCTATGGTGAGAGTCACCGCCTCCCTCGCCGCCCTCAATAGGCAGTCCCGGTCCTTATAGTTCAGGATCTTAGCAATCAGGGCCCTTGGGGGCTCACCCGGACGCGGAGGTGGGACCAGGGCCCTATGTGCCCGCTCGATGACGAAGACATCCGATAGGCCGTGCGGGCACAGCTGAGTCCGAATCCAGGTCTCCAGGAAGCGCTCGGCGTTCCCCGCCTCCAGTCGTTCCGGCACACCCAGGACCCTAATGTTCGACGCGCCCTGCCCTCCGCGTCCTCAGCCCTCCACTCCAAGGCATGCGTCGTGGCCGTGAGGTGCGTGACCATCTTCGGGAGAGTGGCCACCTCCCCCTGTAGTTGGGTTTTATTGCCCTCAGCATCCAAGACCTTATCCGCCACTTTTCGGAGATCCGTCCGCAAAAGATTGACGTCAATCGATACAGTCTCTATCTGCCTCTCCAGCGCAGAATGGGAGCCCTGTATAGCTTTCAAAAGCTCCGCCCGGGAAGGCTCCGCCGGCCCATCCGCACTCTCCTCCTGACCCGTCTGTCGCGTAATCCGTTGCGATGGCAGCCGCGGGGTAGTGCACTGCATAATGGTATTGGCTGGGTAGACCGCGACAACCGTCAAAAGTCTCATCAACTCCTCCAGTGGGTTGCCAAGGACCTCACTCAGCCACTGCCGCCCAGGTGCGTGCCTCCAGTCCGCTCCTCAGATCGTAGATGCCGCGCACCAGATCTCGCCTCCAGGCATCTCCAGACTGCGTCAATACGGGGGACGCCTGTGAGGGGCCAGTAGCACCACTGCCGTGTCCCAAGCTAGGCCCGTCAGCCACAACCAGGGGCGCAGGGCCCAGTCTCCCCCCCAAGGCAGCAGCGCCTGCAGGGGCAATCTGGGCCAACAGTCCGACTCCACTGGAGGCGCTCGGGAGAGGATTGGGGCCCACAGGATGATAGGCGGCAAAAAGAAAACAAGCAGCACACACCTTCTCCGCCATTCGGGTGGTGGGGCCCGGGGCAATTAGGCCAGCATTAGAAGCAGGCCCTTCGCGTTGAACAGGGAGCCCGATCCACAGTCACTCACCCCTATGTCCACAATCACAATCCCCCAGGCCACCAGGGCTCTCATCAGCAATGTACCAGTGGGGGTGGGGCGCGGCGGAACGCCAGCACGGGGCAGCGGGCCACCCGATCTGCAGGCCCCTTCGTTGTGGCTAATGACCACCTCGTCGTAGGAGCAAGTTTGCGGCTCAGCGGGTGAGGGGCGCAGGTCCGATCATGTATGCCCCGTAGTGCCGCGCACACCTCAGCCTCCGCAGGTTCCAGGCCAGCTCCCCAGGCCCCAAAGACAAAGGAGGTCTCCTCCGAGGAGCGCACACCCAACCAGGAGACTCCTGCACCGTCTCTCAAGCAGCGCCTGGGGGAAGGGTGGCCGCCGCGTCTCTCCTCTCCGGACCCAGGACGAGGTCGGGCAATAGAGGCCGTCTGCAGGTCCCACCAGCCACACACAAACTCCTCCAAGGCGGAGCACCAGATGGCAGCGGGCTCCGCCGTCCTTCAGGCGGCACCGCGATCTCCTGGGAGCGCCGCAAGGCTGGTCCGCCCCTGCACCACTGCTCCGGAAGAGGTCACAGACCCCGGCCTTACGTCGGCTGAGGTCCCGCCTTCAGAACGCCAGCACTGCCTCCGGGGAAACTCACGGACATCAGCCGGTGGCCCTCCGGAAAGGGGGCCCCCCAGTGTGAGAGGAGCTTCCGGCCCCCGTTGCAGCCCAGGTAGGATAAATATGCAGGATATCTGGGTCCTCAGGACGGGAGCCGGTGTAGCTCACGTCCTGGCCGGCCATGCTGCTTGGCCACGCCCCCGTCAGGGTCAATGTTACCACACATTGATGCATTCACCAAAGTCAATACTCAACTCAGATTAATGTCAAGAAAGGTGAGTGTCTTGTCATGGGAGTGGAGCAACATTAAATTTGAAACATGGTAATGTGACATGTGTGTATGGGCCTACTACATGCGCAAGAACAGTTCCCACACATTTACAAACCATACCAACAATAAACTGCCTGTTTGGAATCCTTACCCAAACTGACATTTCCACATGTCCGTGCAGGGAACGCAGATTCATCCGACGTTGCTATCATGAAGAGGAATTGCAGGAGGACCAAAATGACACGAACAAACAACAGGCAGGGCGACCTGGAAAGGACAGGCACACAAGGGGTCAGGTACTGAATATATTAATTCAGACATGGTCATGTACAAAACACTAACAATGTAGTACACTTGTACATTCAAAGTCCACTCAATGCACTCATGTGTGTGGCAAGACATCTGCACTTGTGTGACACTGCACCACAAACATCAGAGTGACATTGCGGACAGTCTGCTGGACACACAGTAAGCTACACAGGTCACTCTATGGTAAAAGCATGGACACTATTTTACAGGTACTCACCGTTATGAGAAGACGTTGCGTATGAGCTGACTCTGGATATCATCCTCCTCCTCCTCATTGCTAGCATCCTGGTCAAGGCCTTCATCCTCAACGGGTGAATGTTCCTCATCATCAGGATCCAGGATGAGTGGCACGTCCTTCTCCACTGCCATGTTGTGCAGCATGCAGCACACAATGAAGATGTTACACACCTTGAGTGGGGCGTATGGTAGGGATCCGCCTGTCTTGTCGAGACACCTGAACCGGCTCTTCAGGAGTCCAAGCGTACGATCTATCACATGCCTGGTCTGCCCGTGTACATTATTGTACCGCTGGTCTGCAGCAGTTCTGGGGTTGCGTAGTGGAGTCATGAGCCATGGCATGTTTGGCCTGCCTCTCCTACAACAATACATCATGGCAATGAGTGTGTAATGAGAAGCTGTGAGAGAGATAAATTATATCGAGACATACACAAGAAACAGTGTTTACCCACCTACAAGACATGCCTGATGGTTGCGCAGCTGCAGCATCATCTGTGGTACCCTGCTCCGGCTCATGATGAATGCATTGTTGCACGATCCTGAAAAAGGTGCACAAACATGGGAAATCATCATGTTAGCAAGACACACCACCAGGGCATTTATGGAGTGGTAATGTTCCCTGTTGCGGAAGGCCTGCTCCTGAGCCTGTGGTGGCACCAGTCCAACATGTGTCCCATCAATGGACCCAATTACATGTGGCATGTGTCCCAGGGCATAGAATTCACTCTTGACATCAGTCAACTCTTCTGGAGTAGGGAACTTAATGAATTCATCAATGTGCTCCAACATAGCAGCTAATACATCACGTAGTACCCGGCTGAACATGGTCTGGGACATCCCCCCCACATCAGCTATGGTGAATTGGAACATACCTGTGGCAAAGAAATGTAGGGCTGCCATCACCTTTACCTTGGGTGTCAGAGCAGTTGGATACCTGTGTCGCGGTTGGAGATGTGGTTCCAGCCTGTCCGTCAACTTCTGAATCAACTCTCTAGTGAATCTGTAGCGGCGGATGAAATCACATTCCCTCATGGCATCCAAGTCAGGCAACGGCCTTGGCAGAGGGGGTGCCCTGCACGACATGTATGGGGAGAAAGGTGTACAACTATCAGCAAACAACAATTACAATGTACCAAGCACATTCAACACTGCTTCAACATATCAAATGACAAATGATTCTGCCGTGGGCTATACATCATGGACACTTATGCCAGCTAGTTGGCACTCCTACAACAAAACTGATTCACCTGTTGTCTGTGAAATGGACATGACATGCACCAAATGTTCATCTGGGCTGGTCTGAGTTAGCAGAACAATGTATCACGTCAGTGACACACGTCAACTGACATGCATGAGAAGGTAGTCAACACACCCAGACAGCTGACTGCCAGGAACACACCCACGTCACATGTGCTATATATTTATGATTTCTGTGATATTGTGCCTGAGTTGTGCATTTTACAAAACTACACCACAGCCATCCTCAGAATGCAGATCTGTATGTCTGTGGACAAATGCTCTATGATGCCATCACACACATGAGCTGTAGTAATGCCCCTGTGGCATGGTGTGGGTACATGTGAGACACTTGCAATCATGACACAGACCCCTCATAGATGCACATAAAGAGGATTAAGTGTCCCGGATACAAACAGCATGTCCAATCTGTTACATGGCACACACATAACATTGTCACACAGGGTCGTGCTGAGCGTCAATTGGTCAACTGAGACAGTGTCCTTGTCCCTAGCATCATGTGACAGATGCCCGTACTGAAGATTGTGACATCCCAGTGTTCATGTGAATGACAACATGTTCATGATGTTACTAATGTGACAAGTGTCAAGGGAATGTGAACCACATAGTGGGCCATCACAAATCTCATGTCTCCACAGCCCGTCACACATACACTGTGCCACTAGATCACATGCCCTCTGCTATATAACTGTGTGCCACACCTAGGGCCTGCTCATGTAAGTATGCCATGCCAACACATACATGGACATTCTCATAATGACCCCACACCCACATCCCTGCCATGTGTTTTCCTGTTATCACTATAGAATGGTGCCATGCGTGAGCTTGTTGAACGCACTGTACACATGCATTCACTAGAGCGTGGGAAACACCCAGTACCCCATTAGTACGTGCGTGTGTACGGGTCCTCTCACTATTGCATTGTAGCCAATACGCGAGCAGAGCGTACCCCACTGGTGCCTGCGTGTGTACGGGTCATTTCACTGTTACATTGTAGCCATACGCGAGCACAGCATACCCCAATCGTACGTGCATGTGTACGGGTCGTTTCACTATTGCATTGTAGCCATACGCGAACCGTGAGTACCCCACTAGTGCGTGCGTATGTACGGGTCATTTCACTGTTGCATTGTAGCCATACGCGAGCACAGCGTACCCCAATAGTACGTGCATGTGCATGGGTCGTTTCACTGTTGCATTGTAGCCATACGCGAGCACAGCGTACCCCAATAGTACGTGCATGTGTACGGCTCGTTTCACTATTGCATTGTAGCCATACGCGAGCAGAGCGTACCCCACTGGTGCGTGCGTGTGTACGGGTCGTTTCACTGTTGTATTGTAGCCATACGCGAGCACAGCGTACCCCAATAGTACGTGCGTGTGTACGGGTCATTTCACTATTGCATTATAGCCATACGCGAGCGGAGCGTACCCAGCCATTGCGTGTGTGTGTGCGGGACGTTTCACTATTGAATAAGTAGCATTCGCGACGGGAAACGCACCGTACTTGAGTGGGGATTACAGAAAATACATAGGGAACATCTAGGAGACGAGTAGAATGCCCAGAATGCAGGCTAGTTGTCAAGGAAACAGAGATTTGAGTGTGTTCGACAGGTGTTCATGAAAATTCAGTTGGGCTAACTATACAATGTTGCAAAACTTGTTGTGGTGCTCAAGCTCAGTTTTTAAACTAAGCAAGGGCGCAAAATCCGTTCCTCTCGCGGATTTTCGGCAAATTCGCAATCCGCGAACTCCCGCGAATTTGCCGAAAATCCACGAATCCGCAAGCGGAACGGATCCGGGGGGGCAAAAGTTCAAGCTTCAAGCTTGTAACTATTTTAGAATGGTGCCGGCAAGCTGCCAGCGCCATTCTAAAATAGTTACTAAGTTAGCTTCAACAGGAAGCACTAATAGAAGCAGGTGCTCGAGTTTAACTGAATTCGAGCACCTGCTTTATTTTATCTATTAGTGCTTCCTGATGAAGCTAACTTAGTAACTATTTTAGAATGGCACTGGCAGCTTGCCGGCGCCAACTAAAATAAAACAGGAGCGGGGCAGAGGGCAGAAGGGCACAAAGACGAGTGTGGCAGAGGGCAGAAGGGCAAAAAAACGAGTGGGGCAGAGGGCAGAATGGCACAAAAACGAGTGGGGCAGAGGGCAGAAGGGCACAAAAACGAGTGGGGCAGAGGGCAGAATGGCACAAAAACGAGTGGGGCAGAGGGCGGAAGGGCGAGCGGTCTCGCAAAAAAAACCTGAGAACACGCAAAGCGCCCCTGGAACATGCAAAGCGCCCCGCGAACACGCAAATCGCCCCGCGAACACGCCCCAAAAAAAATCCGTAAATTCGCACAAATTTGCGAATTTTGCGGATCGCAAATTCGCAAATCCGCAAATTCGCGAATTGCGAATTTGCAAAATTCGCCCATGCTTATTTTAAACCATGCAAATGTGTGTCTGGGCCTTATGTGTAATGGGATTGGATGAAACATAGGACGCAAAGTAATCTGGCCTATCACACTGTACTCCTTGGACTGACAGCCCCTCAGCAGCACTGATTTAAGGCTGCATCTGGCTGTGAGAGGGCACTTGCCTGCACACCATTGGAGTGGACAACACTGCTGCTGTCTCTGCATAAAGGGTGGGCGTAAAATCCATTTCGCGGGCGAATTTGCGGATTTTCCGCGATTTCGCGATCCGCGAATCTCGCGAAATCGCGGTAAAATCCACGAATCAGCGGGGACGAATTTTCAGCCAAGCAAGGGTTACAGTAGCAGGTGCAAAAGTTGAACCTAATTTCTTTGTAACCTTTTACAAAAGGGTTACAAACAAATTAACTCCAACTTGGACACCTGCTGCTAATTGCTTCCTGGCGCCTCGTTGCCTACTTGCAACTATTCTCTGACCCTGCTCTGACCCTTGAAGCAGGGTCAGAGAATAGTTACAAGTAGGCAACGAGGCACCTGTCCAAGGAATTAAACCTCATCAGGAAGCACTTACAGATATAAAAAACAGGAAGAAGGGAGAGGATGGCAAATACACCCATTTTCAGGAGGGGTTAAACTAAAAGAGACCTTTACAGCACAATTTTCATATGTATTTTGCTAAAAATAAAAAGCTGTATGTTCTGTAGGGGCAACTCAGGAATCTGGCCCTTCAGAGATCTGGCCTCTCTTTCTTTCTCTCGTTCTCTCTCTCTCTCTCTCTTTCCCTCTCTTCCTCTCTCTTTCTATCTATCTATCTATCTATCTATCTATCTATCTATCTATCTATCTATCTATCTATCTATCTATCTCTCTCTCCCTCTCCCATAAACGACTGCATGGGTAACTTCACTATGCAAGCGGCTCGCGAAGACGCAAAAAGCCCCAGGAACATGCAAAAAACCCAGCGAACACGCAAAAAACCCAGCGAACACGCAAAAAACAAAAATCTGCAAATTCGCACAAATTCGCGAATTTTGCGGATCGCGAATTCGCAAATCCGCAAATTCGCGGATCGCGAATTCGCAAAATTCATCCATGCTTACTCTGCATTCCCTGGACCCTGATTTTGCTGAGCATGGAGAGGGCACCTGCATTAAGTGAGGAGGAGAACAAGCTCTGCTGGTTACCCTCCTGCCGAACTACAGCAAGCTGTATGGGAGACCAGGGGAGACCAGAGGAGCAGGTGAGTGATGACTGCACTACCTTGGATTGTGCACCTGTTGTGTGTGTGACACTACAGCCATTGTGTATTTATGGAAATGAGATGCAATGTTGTTTGGAGTGAGTGCCGGGTGTGTACATTGTGGTATCTCCCATGCAGTGAATGACGTGGTGAAATGCTCAAAGCTCAAATCCATCAAGAAAATCCTTCCCTTCCTTCCCCCCAACTCAGGTAAAACATTGGTCACTGCTTTTGTCATGTCATCTCTTGACTATTGCAATGGACTTTTCATCAATGCCCAGCACAAAGTTATTCATAAGCTACAGTCTGTACAAAATGCAGCTTAATGCTTTCTGGCACCCCAAAGTTCAAACCTATCGCCCAAGTGATCAAAGACTACCACTGGTTGGCGGTAAAAAATCTAATTAAATTTAAGGCACTCTGCATAGCCTATAAAGCCTCCCGTAAACTAGGGCCCTATTTTCTCTTGAAATCCTTGGCATTCTATGCCCCCAACAGTGCACTACGATCTATGAATGCCTTGCTGATGACCGTGCCCCGGACTAAAACAGCTTCGTGGGGTGACCACCGTTTTACTGTCGCTACAGCCAAACTGTGGAACTCCCTTGATATGAACATCAGATCTTGCCCCACTCTCACTGTTTTCAGAAGAAAAATAAAAACCTGGTTATTTAACCAATAATTTTCACTGTCATTTCTCTGGTCTGCCTCCGTTCACAGCGCCGAGACGCCCTTGGGCATTGGCTTGCGCTTTATAAATTTCATAAATTAAATAAATAAATAAATAAATGGTGTTTACTGCTCACCTGCATTGTGCAAACTGTGACATTCAATGCAATGTGAAGCACACTTTCTGCTGTGCCACACCTTGCATGTTTTTGTGTCCTGATTTACTGAGGTGTAACAGTGTTCCCCCCAGAGTGACAGATGAATGTACTCACTGTTGATGATTGTTATTCATGACCTGTGTGGATGTTGGACAAATGCATTCTTTGAAGTCATGGACATTGAAGAGTGTGAATGTTCTTTGTCACCTGGCTATTTGTGTATGTGATGTTTAGCAACACTGATGCATGACGTATGCCACAGCTGTACCCATCTGATGTGACAAGTAAGCACTGCTGTGTGCATGACTTGGACAGTTAGCATGAGGCCTGTGTCACATCTCCCTAAAGTGTGACATGTGCACAGTGATGTGGTATACACTGTTGACAATGACAAGCAAATGATCTGTGCCAGGGTGTGCATGTGTGGCCTGCTGAGGGTTCTTAGGTGTAGTGGGATATGTGACAGCATGTCATGTGCTGTCCAACACCCTGAAGTAGCATATCTTGTTCAGTGTGTGCCATGCTCAGTGAGTGGTATGCAGCCCTTATGGCATCTGTGGACTTTCAAAGGCATGTAGTGCATTGGTGGTTGTTCACAGGCCACATTCACATGGACAATGTTGCAAGTCCGGTCAGCATCCTATGTCCTGTTGTCATCGTCAATGTGGTGCAAGTGTGTGTCTTTGGGACATGGACCAGGTGTACTGATTTTGTTTCACTTTATCTTCCTGACAGGTATCTGCCTATGAGAAGGGGGAGATCTGGCTGGACATAGCCAGGGCTGTCAGGAGTGAGGGGGGCCCTCGCCGAAGTATACGTAACATCCACAAGAAGTGGCAGGACATCCGGTGCTGGACCCGCCGTATCGCCCGGGTCCAGCTGAAGCTTGAAGCTCCACGCCAGCATGGTGGCACCCGTCACCTCACCCCCCACATGCTCCGGGTCCTGGAAGTGGTTTTCCCAGACCTCCATAGGCAGTTGCAGGAGGGACAGCAGCAAGGAGGGGGTAGGTACATGTCTGTTTGTTGTCATGTGTGTCACATGCTACCTGCAGTGTTCCGAAACCTGGTAACACTTCCACACGTGGGGTGGGGTGGTCAGACAGGCACTTTATGCTTTGTCATTTCAATGCCCCATATTCAGCAGATGCTCTTTTACATCCCTTCCCCTCCTCCACATATGACCCCAGCTTTGGGTCTTTATTTTTTAACGCATGTCCTCCTAGGGTGCATATTGCTTATCACATCATCATGTTGGAGGGAGGTTTGTGACACGTTTTGGTACCTTACCCGTTGCACGACCGGTGCACTGTGTTTGCCCTTCATGATATTTTGGCACTGATCATGAGCCTCAACTTGGAGTTCTGCATGGGTCTGCCTCAGTGGCCTTTGTCCCTGGTATACTTTGTACTTATCATGTGTTAACTACATGTGCACACTGTCCATGTATACAAAATTTGGCTTGTGCATACTCACACTGGGCAGTGCGTGTGTGCATATTCACAAGAAATGCTGCAGGTTGTTTGGAACTAATATTGATGGACAGCCACACAATGTGACCTTGGCTTACTTGATAT
The DNA here is from genome assembly GCF_964263255.1 of Lissotriton vulgaris. Lineage (NCBI taxonomy): Eukaryota > Metazoa > Chordata > Amphibia > Caudata > Salamandridae > Lissotriton > Lissotriton vulgaris. Next base: position 1,089,693,818 of record NC_141687.1, on the reverse strand, counting down.
AGCTGGCCAGTTATTGATACCCAGATTATGAGTTTTCAGTACTTGAGCTGTATCACTCACATTGACGGAGTGATTGGGGTGTTGTGCATGGGAGGTGTGATGGACCTGCCTGTTTGGGCTTGTCAGTGGTGTGCTGTGTATGTTATTTTGGATGTGAACTTGTCACTATGCACTTAGCCTGTGCTGCTGGACATTGCAGTCATTGTTGGATTTACAGGCGATGGTATTGGCTTCCAGAGATGATTGTTCCACATCGTTTATTGGTACATGTATGGATTGGTGGTGTGGAGTGCAAAAAAACGATGGATTTGGGCCCAGATCTTTGGACTGGGGTGAGTGTGTGACATTGATCCACATTCGGTCCATCACCTGTTGTTTTTGCATATTCCGCCCTAAGTGCGCTGGGGATGCCCAGACGTGGGTCCCAGGCACTCCACACCACTGGAGTCAAGCTAGCCGGGCTGATGAGAGGTGTTACCTCGAAACCGGTCCGGTCCTCGGATGCTTGATTCCGTTCTGGGAAGGACATGGCTTTTGTAGTTCGGACTGGACTGTTCCCATGGGGCACAGGGTCAGAGCTGATTTGCATATCGCCATTGTCTAACCCAGGGTGGTGTGGAGTGCAAAAAAACGATGGATTTGGGCCCAGATCTTTGGACTGGGGTGAGTGTGTGACATTGATCCACATTCGGTCCATCACCTGTTGTTTTTGCATATTCCGCCCTAAGTGCGCTGGGGATGCCCAGACGTGGGTCCCAGGCACTCCACACCACTGGAGTCAAGCTAGCCGGGCTGATGAGAGGTGTTACCTCGAAACCGGTCCGGTCCTCGGATGCTTGATTCCGTTCTGGGAAGGACATGGCTTTTGTAGTTCGGACTGGACTGTTCCCATGGGGCGCAGGGTCAGAGCTGATTTGCATATCACCATTGTCTAACCCAGGGTGGTGTGGAGTGCAAAAAAACGATGGATTTGGGCCCAGATCTTTGGACTGGGGTGAGTGTGTGACATTGATCCACATTCGGTCCATCACCTGTTGTTTTTGCATGCTTGTTTGTATACACATCTGTGTTTCACACATGCCTGGCTGTAGACAGCTGTGATGCCAGTGAGAGGTGATGGAGAACTTGTTTCAGGTCCAGGGATGGCATCACATGGCAGTTCGGGCAGGACTGTTCTCATGTGGCACAGGGTCAAACAGATTTGAACATGACCATGTCTGGACTTGGGTGGCAGTGTGGGAAACTGAACGGTGATTGATCAACACCTATCCTGTTGACAGGCAGTGGCTCATCATTGTGACTCTCATACAAGTGGTGGCCTTGTCTGTTAATTGTATCTTTGTATACAATGAGCATTGTGTCTATTACAATTGCGCATTACTAGACTTATATATGTGCAGAGTTATGTGGCATGTGACTCATGATGCATGCCATGATTAGAAATGTCCACAAAAGATTTGTTGCTGATATGTCTGATGTGTACAGGCGACTGATATATTTGTCATTTTCTCCTTGCCAATAGAATCATCACCACAATCGGGAGGAGACACAGGCATGAACAGAGGGACCCAGCAACAGTGCCACCAGCTTTGAGGAGTCGGAGGGAGGCAGTGGCAGTGGTGAGGGGAGTCAGGCGGCTGGACCTCATGAGCACGACACCTCTTACCATGCGGACGGCTCGGATTCTGACTCCCAGGAGGAGGGGGAATATGCAGCTATGCCATCTACAACAACTTTGCCTGTCCCCTCCTCCTCCGGAACCATCTCCACCCTCCCAGTTGTTAGGGTCCCTAGGGTCCGTGCTACCCCCGTGTCTCCTTTGTCCCCGGCACCGCAGCCCCTGCCCCTGTCTCCCCTGCTGCCCTCAGTGCTGAGTCTGTGGACCTGCTCTGGCAGATCCAAGTTGGTCAGACATCGATGCTGACTGTCCTCCATGGCCAAACACACATCATGATACAGTTGTTGTCATACATGGAGGGCATGTCATCAGCCATAGCTGGCCAAAGTCGGAGTTTGGCAGCCATAGAGTCTTCACTGACGGCAGCACTGTCCATCCTGCAGCGTCAGCCCCCCCACTCCTTCTGACCCATGCACATCACCCTCTCCCATAACTGTCCAACTTACACGCAGACGCCACAGGTCAGACACCACAACAGACACACCCAGCATACCCACACAGCAGTCAAAACGCAAATCTCCACGCACCCAATCTCAAAGGGATGTAGGCACACCCACAGGGAGAGGGGACAGATGCCACACATGCATCCACAGACACACGACACCTGACTCACAGCCCTCTACCTCCACCCCCATTGTGTCCCCGGGTTCAGGTGGTAGTTTGTCTGAACTGGCAGCAGTGTGCAGCGCTGAATATTTGTCATCCTTTGGCGCTGCACCGGACACTGTGGAGGATTCCACCCCACCTGCACCCACTACACCTGCCCTTCCCTCTCCTGTCCCTGCGGTGCCGTCCAATTACCCTGATGATGCCCCCCATGTGTCCACAGACATCTGATCTCCATGTGCAGGCAAGTTTGGGTGTGACAACATCCACTACGCCACCACTGTTGGGGACATTTATTTGGACTGGCCATTGGCCTTCTGTGAGCCTGGTCTCATTATTTTCTTTTTTTAATTGTGGCGCTAAATAAAGCTTTTCATTTTTCATTCTGAACTTTTGCATTTCAGGACATTGCTTTGACTGCTGTGTGCCTACGAGTTGTTGTGATGTTCATATTTGGTTACTGTAACATACGTCTATTTCCTGATGGTAATGAGCTGGACCATGGTATGTTTGTGCTATCCCAATGATGCAGCAATCTATCTAGATTGGTGTGTCTGCAGTTTGCATGCAGACATTGTCCCAAAGAGTGTCCCTTCCTCAGTGACACATGTGATGTTCACTACAGACAGTTACACATTTGTGGTGATGATGTTTCTGTTGATTCCCTATAGATTTGTACCTTCCCTTCAGCAATGGCCATGCCTGCTCACAAATGAATTCAGATAATTGGTCAGTGCTATCCATGCTACTCACTGTGCTTGGGTTTGTAGTATGTAGTAATGCCTTCAGGGAGACCATCATACTTTATCAGACTATGCATGACAATGTTATCAGCCTTGACGTTATGATTCAGATAGTACATTTCTAATCTTTGGACACACAAAATAGAATTTGTTTATTTGTATCTAGGGGATTTCTACCCTGTTACATCCATGAGGGAGTACATGTTGCACCACCTGGACATTCACATCATGTCCGGGATGTACATGACACTTTATTATTACATTTGTGCTTCATTTGTTTGGTGGTCTGTTACATGACTGCACACTATTGAGTCATGATGGAGGGGAGGGGGTGTGCCAGCGAACTAGATGGGTGATATACATGTGGGATCTGACAATACACCCACATGTGGTGTGTCACACAGTGTGTGGCACAATACCATTCTCCGTGGAGTAGGTCACTGCTGTGTGTAATGTGTTGCTATGCAACTATTATGAGTGTTCCCAGTTAGGGATGTACACATACAGGCATGTACTTAAGGTTTGCTATTGGACATGCACACCCCTATGACTGGGCACTGCTGGGGGTCCTGTACACACCCCTCTCCTATGTCTGGGCACTGCTGGGAGTCCTGTACACACCACTCTCCTATGTCTGGTCACTGCTGGGAGTCACATCCACCCACCCCTGTCATGTCTGGGCACTGCTGCAAGTCATATCCACCCACCCCTGTCATGTCTGGGCACTGCTAGGGGTCCTGTGCACACCCCTCTCCTGTGTCTGGGCACTGATGGGAGTCCTGTACACACCCTCTCCTGTGGCTGGGCACTGCTGGGAGTCATATCCACCAATCCCTGTCATGTCTGGGCACTGCTGGGAGTCATATCCACCCATCCCTTTCATGTCTGGGCACTGCTGGGGGTCCTGTGCACTCCCCTCTCCTGTGTCTGGGCACTGATGGGAGTCCTGTACACACCCTCTCCTATGTCTGGGCACTGCTGGGAGTCATATCCACCTACCCCTGTCATGTCTGTGCACTGCTGGGAGTCATATCCACCCATCCCTTTCATGTCTGGGCACTGCTGGGGGTCCTGTGCATACCCCTCTCCTATGTCTGGGCACTGCTGGGAGTCCTGTACACAACCCTCCCCTATGTCTGGGCACTGCTGGGGGTCCTGTGCACACCCCTCTTCTATGTCTGGGCACTGCTGGGGGTCCTGTACACAACCCTCTCCTATGTCTGGGCACTGCTGGGAATCATATCTACCCATCCCAGTCATGTCTGGGCACTGCTTGGTGTTCTGTACACACCCCTCTCCTATGTCTGGGCACTGCTGGGAGTCCGGTACACTCCCCTCTCCTATGTCTGGGCACTGCTGGGAGTCCTGTACACACCCCTCTCCTATGTCTGGGCACTGATGGGAGTCATATCCACCCACCCCTGTCATGTCTGGGCACTGCTGGGAGTCATGTCCACCCACCCCTGTCATGTCTGGGCACTGCTGGGGTCCTGTGCACACCCCTCTCCCATGTCTGGGCATCGCTGGGAGTCCTGTACACACCTCTCTCCTATGTCTAGGCACTCCTGGGAGTCATATCCACCCACCCCTGTCATGTTTGGGCACTGCTGGGAGTCATATCCACCCTTCCCTGTCAATTCTGGGCGCTGCTGGAGGTCCTGTGCACACCCCTCTCCTATGCCAGGGTACTGCTGGGGGTCCTGTACACACCCCTCTCCTATGTCTGGGCACTGCTGGGAGTCATATCCACCCACCCCTTTCATGTCTGGGCACTGCTGGGAGTCATACCCACCCATCCCTGTCATGTCTGGGCACTGCTGGGAGTCATATCCACCCATCCCTGTCATGTCTGGGCACTGCTGGGAGTCCTGTGCACACCCCTCTCCTGTGTCCTATCTTAGCGCATAGATGCATGAATGCCTGACTCACTCTTTGTATGTGTTTTGAAGACAGCATGTGTGCAGGACCGTATGGGTGGATGGGTGTGTTAGTTAGTGAATGACTGTCTCAATAGTGTCTTTATGAGTAACTATGTATGTTTTAAACTAGTATATGTGACTATTGATGTATATAAGTGAGTTTATATGAGAGTGAGAAATTGGAAGAGTTCCTGTATAAATAAGTATGTGTTTCTATCAGTGATTATTTAAGAGAGTAAGTATGTGTACGTTTCTGTAGAAGTAAGTGTAGTGGTGTGTCTATATCTGTATATGCAAGTAAATGGATGTTTGATACTTTATTTGCATGTGTGAGTATGTGTATAAGTAACTCTATGTATGAGTGTAGGTGTGTAACAGGATCTATAGGTGTATGAGTACATATGATGAGTGACTACATGTATGAGTGACTATGTAGAACTGATGGTGAATGGGTGGATGTGTATGTAGATTTTGGAATTAGTGAATAGATTGTTCTAACTGGTATTGGTAGCTCCATTGTTTTGAAAATTTTTGTTTCTATTTTTGATTGTGTGTATCAAAGGTTATATTAGGGAAAGAGGAGGTCTGCCACTCTTTGACAAGGATGATGTCATCAGTGATGTCATTTGAGATGTCATCATTGATGTCATGAGTGATGTCACTGACCATGTCATGAGTGATGTAATATGTGACATCATCAGCAGTGGATTACAGGCGCGCGAGTTATAGTTAGCTGAACTAACTATAACCGGGGGGATTTCAATGGTTTTGTATGAGTGAAATGTCCAGCTAACTATAACATGTGTGAAACATATGTTTTTTCAGCGAATGAATATATATATTTGGAAGCACCACTTGGTGTTTTAGAAATCCCTTCACTGTATGGGCTCTGACGAAGGACTTCAACGCCCAGCATGCAGCGGGACTGTAGAAGAGCGCAAGATGTCTCACACCTGTGAGGCAAAAGGTGGGGCCAGTGATCACATGATCAAGAGTGGTCACAGGCTAAAACATCGCCATAACGGACCCCCGGAAACAGCGAGAAGGCAGCTGAGACGGGCACTGATGAGGCCAATGGATGGCTGAAACGCGTCAGGCCAGCGTTTCAGGGACATTATTGCCAGCGCAAGAAAATCAATAAATCTGTGCTTATTCCCCCAGAGTAGTGGGGATATCACAATGTCAGTTTAAGTCTTGCACGTATTATAAATGCAGTGGTCGACACCAGTGTAAGTTTGAAAAGTTTTTTATCATGAAGCAACGACTGTATTTAACCAAACAAACATCGGACACGTGTCTCGTCAGTAAGAGTGGTCATGTGAATCTTCAGGGCTGTTCCGTGTTTGGAGAAGTAAGGAGAGCAGGCCCCTTGCAACTGATGATACTTCCAACCTGTGATGTGATGTAAGACTAACATTGTGATATCCCCACTATGTGTGCCCAGGACTGTGCTAATTTTCCAGTGTGGATACTTCGATTCACACAATTCCGGGGGTTATTAGGTAATTCCCCCGACCTGGTAGCACCGTGCCTACTCAGGTCCATAGAAGACAACACGCGTATTAATCTGAGCGCCATTCTTACTGACTTCACTAAAAACCCCACCCCTAGCCTTCATATATATATATATATATATATAATATCCGTTTCCAAAGTCCATCTAACACTACCGAACACTTCTAGGGTGCGTTCACCGTTTGTGAGGATGTCCTCACACAATATTCTCAAAACTGAGTCTCCCTGGGGAAGGGAGAAAATCGATCTTGTTCCGAATTCATTATTTTATTCAGTAAAACGCGTTTTGGGTTTCATGCCTTTTTTAATCACTGATACACCGAAAACATGGAGGATACCATAGCTTTTAAAGTACCCAAAGGACGCTCCTATTGGAGGGTTGGGGCAGTGAGAGAGAGGACAGCACCATCTAGATAAAATACAGCATTCTGGCTGCCATGTTAGGTGCTGCATCATAATAGTTGGCATATCACCTTATTGTCTGATTTCGGCTGTAAAAATAAAACAATAAATTAGTCAACCTATAATGGGTAATAACTGAATCAGTCAGAAGTTTGAATAGCATCCAGCCCCTAAATCGTATAAATCCTTTAGTCCCACACACAAGCAATCATGTTCTGTATGAGCCGCATCTTGCCTTGATTAGAGGCGGTTCTTATCTCCATCACTTGCTTAAGCTTGGGAATAGGTCCTAAATCCCACCAACCCATAACCGCTACTTCACATTTTACAGCAGCATAATTTACCGTTGCAAAGATGCCCTCCCTCACCTCAACCGCGAATACATATTAGTCAATTCATAAATTCCAAGAGTCCTCCGAATGTGAAGTTTCGGTTGGATACCAAACTCATCCTCAAATCCAGATTGAAACTTCAAGACTCCCATGCGGAACTCCTCAAAGTGCGGTGGTTCTCGCAGTTACCCAAATACATCAGTTTCCAAAGTTCATCTAATACTGCCAAACACTGCAGTGTGATGGGACTAAAGAATTTATACCATTTTGGGGCTGAACTTATAAAGCCACATAGGTCTTTAAAAACAGCCAAAAGGGACCCATGGTTCAATCATGATCTGAAAACGCGCAAAAGAGAGATCGCGAGAAAGGTGCAACGTCTATCCCGAGAGGGAGAAAAGGATCTAAAACAAGAAAAAACAAAGCTGCAGACACTAAGGAGTGCTTATAGAAAGAAGTTGGAGAAAGCAAAAACAGAGTTTAAAGAATCGATCTGGCAGCAACTACTAATAGCCAGCAAAAACCCCAACAGCAGCGATTTCTGGGGGATCATTAATAAATTAACAGTGGGTCTAACACTTCACCAACAGGCAGGAATCATTGCAGAAATCTGGTCAGACCATGTAAAGTCCTTGTTCAAACAACCCAGGAGGGACTTAGAACAACACCCCCAGGGGCAAGATCATGAACAAAATGAGGCAAAATCTGGATCGAGTCATGCAACACCAACGGCTAATTCAGCCCATTTAAACTCCGTCTTCGAAGAGCAAACTCCTCTGACAAATGAGAAAGAACTAAAAATCCTTATAAAGAAATTAAAGTCTGAGGGAGCGGCGGGCCAAACGGCATTCCAAATGCAATCTTCAGGAATAACCCAGAGCCATCGTCTGAAATCCTAACACCAGTCTTCAACGAGATTTACGTAAATTCTAACCTCCCAGCTTCCTGGAGGGGGACTGTCATCCACCCCATATATAAAAAGGGAGATCATGGTAACCCAGCGAATTACAGATTAATCTCCTTGATCGATGTGGAAGCCAGATTATACGCCTCATGCCTATTGAACCACCTGCAATGTTGGATGGAGGAACAAAACATCATCCCCAACTTCCAAACAGGATTCAGGCAAGGCATGGACACTCAATTGAACCTTGCAACCCTAGCTCTCTTGACGGAACAGGCGCAAAGAAGGAAAGTCCGCCTCTTAGCCTGTTTCGTGGATATCAAATCGGCATTTGACAGAGTGAGTAGGAACCTTTTATGGAACAAACTTAAAAGATGGGGCATACCAACCACACTCCTAACCGCCATCATAACTCTGCACACTGACACCTGGGCAAGAGTCAAGCTGGGAAATGGGTCGAGCACTACCGGAAGTATTCCTACAAAAAATGGCCTGAAGCAAGGCTGCGTCTTGGCCCCAAGCCTTTTTAATCTGTATTTATCGGACATTGCCCGACACATTGATAACCCAGATTGTCACCCCCCAAAACTGGCTAGTAAGCCAGTCGAAATCCTCCAATATGCAGACGACATAGTCTTTTTAAGCCAAACCCCAGTGGGATTACAAAGATCAATAAACAACCTGGCATCCTATCTGGACTCGGAACAGCTAGAGATAAACAAAGATAAAACAAAAATTGTTTGTCTGGTTGACAGAAGGAAATTAAAGTTCAAATGGAGGGTAAAGGGGGCCCACGTGGAAGAAAAAAGTGCATACAAATATCTGGGCGTGACAATCGGGCAGGGCACAAGTCACAAAGAACACAAAATGTCCCTCAAAGCAAAGACTCAGTCCCTGATCTACGCTTACAGATCCTTGCGCAGAAAATTGGACTGCCCTAATCATTCGCACTTGTTAAAAGTAATGGCTGCCCAAATCCAACCAAGTTTGTCGTACGGTCTTGTTCCCTGGTGTGGCAAAGATTCGCATTTCCTGAATGAATTGCAGTCAAAAATCTACAAATCAGTTTTTGACTTGACAAAATCTGCCTCGCCCGCCCAGGTACGACTGGAATTTGGGCTTCAGGATCTTAAATAGAGGGCAATGAGCAACTTCATTAAATTCTGCCACACCCCCCGGTTATCCGAAGAGGATACTCTAAATAGACCCTGCTGGGATGAAGTAAGGTCACAGAACAAGCAAGAATCCCCAAATTCTTGGGGGAGTTATCTGAGTACATCCTTGGCCACTTTGGAACTCCAACCAGCTTGGCATAATAAGATGGATCGAGCATCCTTTAAGAAAACCGTGAACGCCGCAAGCAAAAAGAAATCTTTATTGGAAGATAAATTTGCGCTCACAAAGAGACAGCATGGATGGACAGTCATGAAATCATACAGGTCTCTAAAGCCACAAGCCTATTTATCTGCCCATTTCAGTTCCTTTTTAAAGACGTGCTTTCTAAAGTTCAGGATGGGGGTGCACGTCTCCAAGGACTTATCCCCCTCATGGGCGACAGATTTTAACTCAGAACTTTGTCGCTTATGCGGATTCCAAAAGGAAACTTTGGCCCATTTGCTGTGCGCCTGTCCAGCCATGCTAACCCAAAGGAGACAATATCTAAAGGCGATTTTTATCAACCAGAACATTCGCTTAAGCAGACAAGCAGTAATAAGCTGGCTGGAGGGCTCATGATGTATCTTGTCTTGCCGAGGAGTCAAATTCATGAGACTAGTGAACAGCTGCCTATTGCAAGCGGATGATCTCTAATTGATATTGCATGTAACGTATCCCCATACTTTTAATTTGATGGTACATAACTTTTAATCTTTTCTGCTGTAACTTGATTGATAAATAGTTTTAGAATGATTTTTATAATAAAACAATTTTACACACTTGAAATGTACGGGAATCAGAGTACAGATGCAATTATGATTGCTTGCATAACGTCACTCTCAGCTGTTTGTGTAGATGAAGTACACTTATTTTATGTAGGGGGGTATTGTAATGATTTTAATTAATCAAACAATAAACATTAAACTTGAACTTGAAACTAGTGATATTCAGCAGTTACATTTAGTTGAGCTAAACATAACTTACACCCCTGAAATGCACTGCTTATGACATACTCATGATATGGTTTGTAACAACACTGATGGCATCACTGATGACATCTCAAATGATAATCTCAAAGGAAAACCAAACAGATAAGTTCCAGGGTGGGCACCCCGGGACATAGCAGGAGCTGGCCCTGGTGGGGTGGGGATCCCCAGGGCCATGTTTGGCTCCATGAGAAGGGCTGCACACTCCCCTCCTTTTTTGTAGAGTGGTCCCCGGGCCCAAAAATGTCCCAAAAGAGGGCCGACTCAGTCCCTTTCCCATGGAGGTGGTGCTCCCTGGTGGGGTCTACAGGCTCCCACAGTTTCTGGTATTAAGCCCCCAGGAGGTGGTGTTCCCAAGGGCTCAAGTGGGTCCACGCGCCCCCCTCCAACAAAGTTTGCTTACGTGGGGAGGTGGGGTCCCTGGGGATAATAGAGCCTGAGTGACCCCTTCTGTAATTATTTAAGTAAACCCCCAGGGAGGTGGTGGTCCATTGAATGGCTTAATATTCCTTCTTTAGAGAGCTTAGAAACTATTCTTATCAAGTGCTTCATGGATCAATAACTCAAAGATGACTGTGCAAAATGCTCCTCCAGTTTAGATCTCTAGTTTATTCAACACGTTCTTCCAAAGTACAACAATGCATCAAAAAAAACCTCTATCTGGAGACCACTTTATGTATCTTATTCCATTCCTCAAATTGATACCGCTCGTATCCTAAGCCCAAAACTCTAATGTCATTTGTTTGGTCTCCATCATGCTGCAGATGCACAAAACCCTTTGTTGAGTGATTTGAGTATATTGTGAGATTTTCTACCGTAATCAACCTGTTACCGTAATATTGTTCATTGTTTGCATGTGTCTCCTTAAACATGCCAGTGTCCATGACTTTGCTGGTTACTTCCTAAGTCAAAGACACCCAGGAGAGCAAGCCACTGGACAAGACAGCAGCACTTGGGTCAAGGCAAAGCTATTTAACATAGTGTTTTCAAAGGCTAGTGTTAGAAATGGGGGGGCAGATCTACAAGAAAGTCGGCATCTATAAAGATGCGTCACTTTTCATATGCCACCCTAAAAAATGCTTGCGCTACCATGGATGCGCCGTATATACAATACGGCGCACCATGGCGGAAGGATTGACAGATGCGTCAGAAATTCTGACGCATCTGTTGGGGCTAAAGTCACGCATTGCTGGAGTTGTGTCGCGAGCACGATGTGACTCCAGCAATGCATTTTGTGGCCTATCCCACTTCACTGCGTCACTCCTTATGCCTGCTTCAAGCAGACGTAAGGTTTTGACGCAGTGGCGTCCTAAAAGTGACGCAGTGAAATCTTGTAGATTTCACTGCATCACTTTTACAAGGCTTTCCTGCATGGGAACGCCCCAGCATACATTATACCTGATGCAGGTATAATGTGACGCAGGGCTTTACATCATGAAGCATCTCCCTAGATGCGGCCTTTTGTAAATAGGGCGCATTGTTTGCACCGCCGTTGCGTAAAAAAAAGTGACGCAATGGCGGCAAAAGAGGTGCAAGGGGCTTGTAAATCTGCCCCGGCGTTTCTGGTTGGCTAGGGTACACACCTAAGCCAGGAAGAATCCAACCCTTTAGTCAGGGCAAGTAAGTTACACACTAAAAATAACCTGTGCTCACCCTATGCTAGCTTGGTGTGGAGCAGGCCGGCTTTTCATCATAGACAATCTGTAAAGCATTTGTACAACACAATTAATACACCATAAAAGAGACTCCACACAGGATTATATAAACAATATATATATTTATGGTATATTGCATATAAACAAGACCAAACCAAAATGAATCATAAATAGTGTGCATATTATGCAAATACTGAGATAGTACTTATTATCCTGGACAATGCAAGAATAAAAACGACATCCATCAGAACATCAGTCCATAAAATGCCAGTGTAAGCTAGGGAAAAGCGGCATATTTACCAAGATACAGCACTATTCAGGTCCCTGGCACGTTCATGGCTTCCTGGTGCTAACAGAGACACCCTTGTAAAATAATGCAAAGGCCTGCGCTATGGACAGTCACAAAACAATCCTTAGCGGTATTGCCCTCTCTCTATGTTTGCTGCAGAATGCAGCACACATGGAAAGTTGAAGTTATGAGGAGAAAATAAGAGATTTCTCCTCGTTACTCATCTGTCAGATAGGTGAACAATATTGGTGCAAGACCAGGTTTGCAAGTCTATATAAATCTGCATTTGCATCTACATGCATGGGTGGATTGCAAAATCACACAAGAAACACATAGGGTGCAGCGCAACTTCATTTCTATTACACTTTATATGGTTATTAGACATACCATGTAGGGCACAGGAGCACCTGTATGCCTACTAAATGTACTACGGTAATTCACAACTAAGTTTCTGAATGTGACCGGTTTTTATTGACAAGCGGGGGTCTCAATCGAGGTTTTACCCCATGATGACACCACTGGTCAACTGCCCCCAAAGAAAGTCCCAAGAAGGGGGGAACACACACTGTAGAATCAGCTGTGAGCCCTCTCTGTGTACCCCGCATGCAGAGTATTCAAATTGCAGCTTCCTGCAAGGGTGTGGCGCAACTATAGCTGCTCCATTTCTATTTCCCCTCCCCTTGGCCCCTCGGTTATGGCTTAATGGAATCCACATAGATCCCAAAATAAATGGGAGAGGGCAAGCCAAAGGACCCCTGGAGAGCACTGGGGGCAAAAAGAGCAGGCAGGCAGCTGGCCAGCACATAAGGGCAGTTTGCAAAGTGCTAGTCTCACCTGCAGCCCACAATCAGTAGGCCGCAAGCCAATACAGCAAAGCAAGTAGTCCAAATGGCGGTTTCTCCTGGCAACACAGCTGTCATCTGGCAATGTTCCATTGTAGAGCCAGCAGCGTCTGGTTACAAGTTCCACACAGTGTCTAAAAATATGGGGACCAATGTATTATAAAAGAGGATTTTAAGGCTTGGCAAGTAGTTTTAAATATATATCTGCGCGGTGTTATGGTTTGCAGGTGACTAATCCGGGACGGGCCTTCAGAACGATTCTGTTCTTTGGCGTCCTTCTTACCGGACACCAGTTTGAGTTTGTAATATCTATGAACTTGTGAATGTTCTCCCGCATCTGAGGGAACAATCTCCACACACAATACGGGAGGGGTACGGATCTAGTAGGCCTACCTCACCCTTTGGGGTACCATTATCCAAAGTACGGAGGAACCCAGAGTGGCACTGAAAGCGACGGTCCTGAAGAAGACCAGAGTAACCTTAAAGGCACACACAGAGCGGTTGAAACATGTTGACTCTGGCAGTGGTAGGAGGGAAGCCTTGAGGTTCCTAATTATCTCTTTGAGGCTTTTTCCCATCCTCTTTCATCTTTTAATCCTGATAGGGGTGTCAAGAAAAGTCTAATAAAGGTTGTGTTCTGGTTGACACCTTTACACAGTTTTAATCACTCTCCATACTGCACTTTACGTCGCACTTTTCGGTTGTGATCACTTGGTGTCTGCACGACTTTCACCAATTTTTGTGTTACGTGTCGTCTATGTCCATTTGTCCTGATTTTATGTCTTGTTAAGAGAAATGTATTATTTTTTCCCCTCCCTAATGCTCCGCCCTTTGTGGGGATACACCAGGGCGTATTGTAAGCAGGCCCGATGATGAAGCATTTCACATACCTTGGTATGTGAGTGAGGGCAGTTTTTTTAAATAGAGTGATTTGCCGAATCGGGGCTCTCTCTGTTTGTATATTTTGTATGTGCTACCCACTCTATACAACCCCTATGTGCGTATATTTGAGTCTCTTGGGGGTCTGGGGTGTTAGAGTATAAACTGACTTGACCCTCGCACCTCTTTTGTGGTAAATATAAGTAGTTTTAAATGCCAAGTTAAAGAGGCAGTAAACAGCATACACAGGCCTGGCGGTGGCAAGCCTGAAACAGGTTTGAAAGGCTACCTCTGTGGGTGGCAGAAGCAGTGCTGCAAGCCCAGTAGTAGCATTTAATTTACAGGCCCTCGGTATATGGGATACCACTTTACAAGGGACATACAAGTAAATCAACAACATTCAAAAATAAAAATCACCAAATCTATCTAACAACTGAAAGTCAAGTTGGAACCGTTAATTATAAAAAGTTAATTTGGGAAACAGAATCTCGAAACAACCAACTAACAAGCGATTTGGCTCTAAAACGGCTACGGGAATGCAGCCAAGAGGCACCATTTGCATCAGCAGTCGAACAATGGGCCAGTTTCACTGCCAGACTGCCTACCAGTAAAGGTAATCCCAATATCTTTAGAGATGGCCAAATGACTCAGATAATAAAAAGGGTAAGCAATATTAATCTGACACACGCAGTGCAGAAAATGAAACGAACCAGAAATAAATTAAGGAAAGAGCTGACTAAATTCCCAGATAAAGAAGAAATTAGAACGGCCCTGAAAGTGGCAAATAAAAATGTAAAGAAGATAATATGGCATGAAAAAAACGAAGTCAATAACGCTCTCTGGACTCGTATATTCTATGCTAGTAACCTAGGAAATTCGAGGGAATTCTGGAAGATGGTTAATACCCTAAATAGGCCGGATAAAGTGATAGTCTCATCAGTGTTGACTGAAACCGAATGGGTACATTTTTTAAGCCATCATTTAAATCCACATCCAGCAGTACAGGGAATTGAAGACCATAACCTATGGAAGGAAACTGCAATAACAAATCAAGAACCAGTCATGGAGATAACACAGGAGCAGATTGTTAAACTAATAAAGAAGCAAAAAAATGGAGCACCAGGACCGAACGGGATACCTTTTTCTGTATACAAAGATGATCCAGAAACATGGGCCGAAGTACTTGTAAAGGTCTTTAAAGGAATAGCTAGTAAAGGGGAGATACCTGAAAGCTGGAGAGGCTCCTTAATATCCCCCATTTTAAAAAAAGGAGATTGGGCGCTTCCTGAAAACCATCGTTTAATAACGCTACAAGACACTGATGCAAAACGTTTTGCATCCTATCTGCTAACAATCTTATCTGACGTGGTGAAAAAGAAAAATATCCTTCCACCAAACCAAACCGGATTCATTAAAGGGCTTGGTACATCCTCTAATATCCTGGCACTATCTATTTTAATGGAAAAGGCAATCTTAAAGGGTGAATCACTGTTTCTATGTTTTGTTGATTTTAAATCAGCTTTTGACTGTGTCAACAGAGATCTTTTATGGAAAAAGTTACAAGCAAAAGGGATTCCTCAGCCTTTAATATACCTGATCAGTCTCCTGTATAAAAAAACCTGGGCCAAAGTTCTTATTGGGAACGGCAGATCTTTAACTGGGGAAATACCAACTCTTGGCGGTGTTAAGCAAGGCTGCGTATTGGCACCTTTATTATTTAATCTGTTTTTAACTGATCTAACCGAAGCATTGAACAAGATAAATGCCCATCCACCAAAACTTGCAGATAAGTACATATCAAATTTGCTATATGCAGATTATGTTATTCTTTTAAGTAGAACAAAGGTGGGCTTACAAAGGTTAATTACACGTATACAGGAGTACGCAATAAAAAATAAAATTGTAATAAATTAATCAAAATCTAAAGGTATGGTTGTCTCAAAAAATCGAAGAAGGAAATACAATATGAAATGGTTCTTAGGTAAGGGAAAACTGGAGCAAACTAAAACCTATAGATACCTAGGACTGGTTTTTGATGATAATAGTAGCTTTAAACCTCAGAAATTGGACATCACCCGGAAGGCAAACTCACTAACAGGTGCATTTGGTATGATAAAAAAATCCACCAGCAATTTAACTTTCCAGCCGCTACTTAAAGTCATATCTGCAAAATTGCTACCTTCTCTAACCTATGGCAGTGAAGCATTGAACGGAAAGGACGCAATAATAATAAACAAAGAAATCTCAAAAACGTTTCAATCCCTTTTCAGCTTACCTATAAATGCCTCACAGTCCCAAATTAGATTAGAATTTGGCTTGAATAACCAACTACATGCTCGAATGGGTAACACAATTAAAGTATGGTATAGGGTAAAAAATGACAAGGACAATTTAATCTCAAAGTTTTTATGGAAAGAAGTAGAGGGCAATAGTAAATTATCTGCTTTGAAGTATCTCGAGAAGGCTTTGGATGAATTTGGGCTTAAGAAGACTTGGTTGACCACTATTCCTCATGAATCTTTTTAAAATATTGTAAATAAGACAACTGATATTTTATCTGTAATAAGTGACAAAGAGTCCCTGGTCAAAAGGAAACATGCTTGGTCTATAATAAACAGTTACAAAAAAAGAGTCCACAAAAATATTTGAATACAGCTTGGACTTGGAAATATAAAAATATATTCATGAAAGCCCGGTTCGGAATCCTGCCCAGAGATTCTCATGCACTGCCATGGAAAAAGCTTGAAAATAATATATCATGTCGATTGTGTAATGCAGGAGAAGAAAACATCATACATCTATCGTGCCTTTGCCCGGAACTAAAAAATGAAAGATTAACACTTTTAAAAAGGCCTTTCAATGAAAGATCAATAAGGACATGTAGACAAGCACTAATCCAATGTCTTTGCTTGGAAGATATACATATTAACTCTGCCCTCTCAAAAATTTTAATAAGTGCATGGAAAAAACTGGAATTATAAAAAAAAAATTAACTATGATACTGTTTATATTTCTGAATTTTTAAGATTATGAAATTATTTCTTATTTTACTTTTACTGTATTACTATAACTGAAATTTTATATTGTGCATTCTCTTTTGGTAAAGATTTTAAATAATCAATCAATAAACATATCTATCTACAAGTAAATCAAATATGTCAAACTGGTATAAACTAATCATACTATGTTTAGAAGAGAGAGCACATTAGTGCTGATTAGCAGTGGTAAAGTGCCTGGAATCCCAAAGCCAACAGAACAAAGGTAAAAAAAATAAGTAGAGCAAGCAGAAATTTAGCGATAACCCTACAAAAATGGCCATGTTCAACAACTAGTCTTTGGGGGCTGCCTCTCACCGTGTGGCACACCTCTAGACAAAAACATGTATAAACATGCTACTCTTCTCTCACACTCATCTAGACAAAAGCTCACCTGAAAGCAGCAACAATGTGTAAGATATTGCGCTTACAGGACCAGATTTACTTTAGGGGTGCAGCCCCGACACAATAACATTTTGAGATCTACTAAGCCATGCAAAGTAGATTTGCGTGGCTTTACGTGGTTTAGTAAATACGTAGTAAGACAGCGATGGGCACTGTTTTGCATTATTTTGTGTTACGTAGGAGTTACATGGGGGACCATGGGCGTTCCTGTACATCCACCCATGCATGTAGATGCAAATGAAGATTTATAAAGACTTGCAAACCTGGTCTTGCACCAATATTGTTCACCTATCTGACAGATGCATAACGAGGAGAAATCTCTTATTTTTTCCTCATTACTTCAACTTTCATGTGTGCTGCTTTCTGCAGCAAACATAGAGAGAGGGCAATACTGCTAAGGATTGTTTTTGTGCAGGAAATAAATCCCTTCCTACACCAAAACAATACTGTCCATAGAGCAGGCCTTTGCACTATTTTACAAGGGTGCCTCTGTTAGCACCAGGAAGCAACAAACGTGCCAGCGCATAGAGGGACCTGAATAGTGCTGTATCTTGGTAAATATGCTACTGTTCAGCTCTCTTTTGTCCACATAATGCACCACAGCATCTTGCCAAGCTGTGTTGCATTGTGTGAACTATTAGTAAATATGCCCAACAGTTTTTTTTATTTAAGTCGGTGATTAGGGGGGGGAGGGGGGGTCACTGGAACTCATTTTTGGGGATATTTCTCAACACACTTTGATCCAGAGCAAGCAAGAGAGAAAAACGGACGTGTGTAAGGAAGAAAAGCAGTAGCACTGACAAATGGAAAAAAGCAGGGATTTAAAAGACTGTGCGAGGGTGGGCTAAAGAGGCATGGAGTATACGGTGCTGGATTACAGATGCATGAGGAAGAATCAAGACTAGCAGCCTTGGTATTAACACTGGCACCCGATAGTGCTAAAAGCGGGCTTCTGAGCAAAAATTTGGGCAAGATGTCTTAGGGGCATATTAGCAAGAACCTCGTTAAAATTATCGCCGTTTTAGCGACAGGAAACTGCCGCTAAAACAGCGATGATGGCCTTGCTAATATGCGTTATAGAAATCCAATAGAAGCCCAGGTTAGATGTGCAGGACATATAAACAAGCCCATTATCGCTGTTTTAGAGGCAGTTTCCTGCCGCTAAAACTGCGATAATTTTAACGACATTCTTGCTAATATCCCCCTTATTCTTTAACAAATTGAGCACTAGGCACACAATTGAGTATCTCAGGTCTGATTCCAAATGCTTTCCACACATCCACATGCCCTTCCAACAGCATGCCTGCTCCGGCCTGCTTCAAAATAGATAACATTGGGGGGCCGTGTCCAAGATGGCGGCGTGATCGGACGCAGGTTCCGAGTCTCCCTGCCCGATCCCGCCGTTTGCCGCATCAACAGACCGAATCTCTCCCCAACATAGCCCAAAACACCGGGGGGGGGGACCCGACGACACAGGGGGCCCGAAGAAATCACCATCGGCCTGCTCGTCTAGCGAGGCGTAAGCTGCCGGGAGACGCTGCACCAGTGCTGGTAATGGCGGCCGCGCTGCCGCGCTAGAGCCCGCCAAGTGACACGGTGGAAATCACCCGGCTGACGTCTACCTAGAGGGACGAGGTCAGAGAGTGAGTCCCCCGCTGCGGCTCCCATACCGAGTAGCCTACTGCGACATCGCACTGCCTGGGCACTCCAACCGAGGGCTGAGAAGCCCCGGCGGGGGTTTTCAAAATCGAGACCCCGGCTTGAGGCCTGCTGCCCGGATCTCCGCGGCGTGGAGACCGACCGCCCGGGGGGCCCTGAAGGACCTGGAGAGTACCCTGCGGGGCGAGCAGAGGACAGCGTGGCATTACTGCCGTGAAGGATCGCGCCGGGTGGCGCATTCGGGGCTGCTGAGTTCCGATACGGCCCTGCGGCCTAACTACGCCGAGCCCCGCCTGGAGTCAAGATCCCTGCTGAGCTGACGGCCCGGGCCTGCTCCAAGAGACCGCTCCGGATACCCAGCAATCAGAGGTGAGGAGGACTTGGGCAGAGGTGGAGGCTCTGATCAGCTCGGGGGCATAATCGAGCCCCCGGTGTGGGGATGCAGTAAAGCCCTGCAAAGGGTCACGCTTTGGGCCTGAGAAACCACCCGGGCACTGCGCTGGTGAACTGTGTGGGGTGCGGGAGACTGTGGCATATTACCTCGCTACACTACGCCTAGCTAAGACTTTGGGTCACCCACAGAAGCACTGACCTTGCCGCGTGCCTTGTGGGCAGTGGTTAAGGCCTACGACCTGGGCTACAGAGGCGAAGGGGGTGAAGTGATCTACACCTGCACCGCGACCCCACCGAGACACGCCGCGGTACTCTGGGCCCCCCCGAGATTCCCAGCGACCTGTTGCCCGATTCTGCAGGGGCAGCCCACGATATGGCGCAGAGGGGGAAGAGGGGATCCCAAACACTTCGCGAAATGTTGGCCAAATCGCAGCCCAAAGTTAGCAAGGACCCCCCCTCCCCGGTAACCGCTAAACAACCGCCAGTCTCAACTGAAGACCAGGTACCAATCTCCAGGTCTTTTCTGGAAACCTTATTCAATTCACTTAGGGAAGACTTCCGATCCCTGAAGCAGGAGGTGGCCGGGGAGGTCCGGGAGCTCCGTCGGGATGTGGAGGGCCTTGGGGAGCACGTGGTTTCCATCAAGGAGGCTGACCAGACCCGAAGCAGTGAAATCGAGCAGCTTCAGCAGGAAATCCTGCGCCTCACTGACCAGCAGCTGGACCTTCAGGCCCATGCGGAGGACCTTGAGAACCGTTCCCGCCTCAATAATATACGGGTCCGGGGGGTCCCTCAAAAGGAAGAGGGGGCTGATGTCACTGGCTACCTACAGTCCCTCTTCAGGAGTGTCCTGGGGGAATCTGCGGACTTTGACATTCGAATCGACAGGGCCCATAGGGTTGGATTGCCCCGTCGAGCCCCGGCCCCACCGCCGGATATTTTAGCGTTCCTCCCGGATTTCCCCCTTAAAGAGAGGATCCTCCGAGAGGCTCGGAGAGCCCAGCCCCTTCAATTTCAAGGCCACCCCATCGCTCTATATCAGGACCTTTCTTCTATTACTCTCCAAAAGAGGAAAGAATTCAAACCTGTGACGGACTTCCTAAAGCATAAGGTGATCCCTTACTCCTGGGGCCACCCGTTTCGGATCATATTTAAATGGAATGGCCGGCTGCATCAACTGCGCTCACTCAAGGACACCTGTGCACTCTTGGGCCTTGACCAGGTCGACACGGAGCCGGTGTTCAGAAGCTCTCAAGGGGCGTCCGGAGGGGGCTGGCAGACTGTGCATTACAAACGTTCGCCGACGCACCGACTTAAACCAGATGCCTCTGTCATCTCCCGAGAACGCGAGACTGCGCTAGCGGAGGTGGCCTAAGAAACTTCGTCTCCAGAATGCTAAACACTTTTGCAAGAGAGATTCCTTATTGCACTTACTCTGCCCGGGCGGTGGGTGGGTCGGGCGGGGGGACCGGAGGTGCCGCCGTCGGAGATGACCCCTTCAATACTCTTTACCACGGCCCTGTGTGGACTATCAGGACTGGGACTATGTGTTTCGGGGGAGTTGGGGTCGGGAGGGGGGAGTTTGAGGGGTGGAGTGGGTTGTAGAGCTTCTGCTCACAAAGATCTTAGCTTACATAAGCGAAGATGTAGCCAATGGTGGTTTTGGGTTGTTTTGGGGGGGATTGTTGGGCTAGGGGGGGCTCCGGGGTGGGGACCAGTGTGCCAGTCCGATTATATCATTGCTACAGGGGTTATGTCTAAGCTGTGCCGATTCAGTGGTCTGTCACCAGTTTGGATAAAGGGTCTGATGGTGGGTCTGTGGGGCTGCCGGGAGGGTCCAGCCTTGCAATTTGCTGCGCGACTGCGGAGTGACCTGCGGGTCACCTACTTAGAGCTGAACCGTACCCTATTGCACCATGCCTGATGTGACCCTTAAGATACTGACCCTCAACGTGAAAGGGCTGAATAACCCCATTAAACGTCGGGCCATTATTTCCTACTTAGAACATTCAGGGGCAGATATTTGCCTGCTACAGGAGACACACCTATTGCAGAAGACTGGCATAGAATGCGCTCCCGCGCCTTCCCACAACAGCTCTTTTCCTCTCTCCCTACAAAAACAGCTGGGGTTGTGATTTTAATATCAAGAAACTTCCAGGGAAAGATAGGGAATAGGGTGGGTGAGATCAAGGGTCGCCTCTTGGTACATACATTTCAGTTGGGTGATGCACACTTTACAATAGGCTCTCTTTATGCCCCAAACACAGGACAGGAGGCCTTCTTAAAAGGCGCGATTTCGGAAGCGCTTCAGACCCCACATGCATCCCTACTTTTCGGTGGAGACTTCAACATCGTCATGGATGCGCAGGCAGACAGATCTGGACACCGCTATGGCGGCACCGGTGCCCTCTCGCCCAATGGTCGTGAATGGCTGAAGGACAGGGGCTTGGTAGATTTCTGGAGGGCCAAACACCCAAACACAACGCAATTCACATTTTACTCGCACGTGCACCGCACATATGCCAGACTCGATTATTTCGTAGGTTCTTCTGATTTACTTAACAACCTTGAGGAGGTCACCATAGTGCCGGCCGCCATCTCTGACCATGATGGAGTGGAGCTGTCGCTTACGATTCGCGCGGCCCACCGGCCCAGGGGCCCGTGGCGCCTACGTGAAACTCTATTGCAGAGACAATGTCACTAAACAAATTAGCGAGCACATAACTGAATATCTGGCTACCAACGACACGCCCGGAATATCTATTACAGCTCTCTGGGGTGCCCTGAAATCAGTCATTCGAGGAGAACTTATAGCCATAGCAGCAGCTGAAGCCAAAGACCGCAAAAGTAAAAGGGACGATCTTACAGCCCGTGTAGCGGAGCTGGAACGAGTCCATAGTCGCACTTGCGCCCCACGCGTTTGGAAGCAGCTAAAGGTAGCAAGAGCTCAGCTTGCCAGCCTCGATACGGATAGGGTGGAATTCGCGGCTCTCCGTCTTCAACATACCTACTATGTCGGAGGCAACAGAACGGGTCGGCTACTTGCCAGTGCTCTGAAGGCCAAAACCCAACGAACGAAGATCAACGGCCTCATAGGCGCCAATGGGGCGGTACTTGCTGACGAGGCCCAGATAGCAGAGGCCTTCCGTTCCTATTACGCCTCGCTGTATGGGGAGGAGGAGACCCCCTCTGGAGACATTGAGGCCTACTTGACCACGACACGTCTCACTGAAATCTCCAAGACTAACGCGGAAGCCCTAGATGCCCCTATCCGCCAAGATGAAGTCCTGGCAGCTATATCCCGGTTACGCCCGCTCAAATCCCCGGGGCCTGATGGCTTTTTGGCGGGTTTTTATAAAACCTTTGGCAGCCAGCTGGCTCCAGTGCTTACCCACCTTTTTAACTCTTTTGAAGGAATGGGCGCCATTCCTCCGGACATGCTGGCCGCGGAGGTGGTGGTGCTTCCGAAGCCCGGTAAGAAGCCTACACACTGCTCAGCTTTCCGTCCTATCTCATTATTGAATCTTGACTTAAAGCTTTTTACGGGCATTCTCGCAGCGCGCCTTGGTCCCTGCCTTCCTGGACTTTTAGAGCCCGACCAGTCAGGCTTTGTACCCAACCGGCAATGCAGCGATAACACCAAAAGGGTGCTCCACCTCATTGACAAGTCGCACTTCCAGGCCTCAGACTCCGCACTACTTGCTGTGGACGCGGAGAAGGCATTCGACCGCGTGAATTGGATTTACCTGCAGCAGGTCTTGCGTCGCTTTGGCCTAGGTGACCGCTTTTGTGCTCGTATCGCAAGCTGCTACCAGCATCCGCAAGCTAGGGTCCGCCTGGGAAGACTGCGCTCGGCTCCGTTTGAAATTCAACGCGGCACCAGACAGGGTTGTCCCCTTTCCCCCCTTCTGTTTGCCATGTATATCGAACCGCTGGCGCAGAAGGTCCGAGATAATCCAAGAATTACAGTCATTAACTTCGGTCATGAACCTCACGTCATTAGTTTATATGCAGACGACGTTATAGTTGCCCTGGACCAACCTAACAGCTCCATACCAGCCTTTATGGAGGAACTCGCCTCATTCGGATCCGTTTCGGGATTCCGAATTAATATAGACAAATCCTTGATACTGCCGTTGGGCAGGAATGCGCGCCCAAATGCCCACGCCATTGGTCACGAGAGTGGTCTCCAGCTGGCTACCCGGGTACCGTACTTGGGGATTACCCTCACCTCCTCTACGGACTTAACGGTATCGACCAACTATAAGATTCTCACCACCCAGATCCGGACAGATCTAGCACGGTGGTCTAAACAGCCCCTCTCCTTGCTGGGCGGAGTGGCGGCAGTGAAAATGTCTATACTACCTCGTATCCTATATCTCTTCCAGACCATCCCGGTTACGCCCCCCGCTGGCACTTTGAAGGACTTACAGGACACCCTGCTTAACTTTGTTTGGGAGGGTAAACGGGCACGTGTCCACAAACAACTGGCTTACAGGAGCATGGATGAAGGAGGCCTAGGCGTCCCCAATCTGATGCGTTACTTCCAGGCGTCTCAACTCTGTTACTTAGTAGAATGGTACAGACCTGAGTCGGAAAAAAGGTGGCTCTTCCATGACAGGGCAATGGCTCAGATGCCGCTTTGGAGGATTCCATTCCTCGCCCGGCAGCACCGACCACGATACATGTTGCGGCACACACGCACGACCTTACAGGTATGGAACAGGGTGGCGCTCAAACACGGGTTAACAACCTTTCCCTCCCCCTTCACCCCCATCTTGGACAACCCAGATTTCCCTCCGGGCAATAGTGCAGGCGCACTCCTCCAATGGCGCGGCACGGCATGTCGTGCAGCAGGCGATCTTTTTGACCAACGGGGATTTCTTCCCTTCACAGATGTTCAGCAAGGGTACGACATTCAGAACCCTCACCTATTCCAGTATTTTCAACTAAGACATTGGCTCACTGCACCGGACCCTGCAATGATGGTGGGTCGCCCCTTGTCAACCTTTGAAAAATGGTTACTTACTAAAGATTCAGATAGACGCCTTGTCTCGGAACTCTATAAAATGCTCACACCACCACACACTTCGGAGAAAAAACCTAGTCAGAAATGATGGGAGGCTGAATTGGGGAGAACCTTGTCATATAAAGAATGGGGTTACGTTTACTATAGGGCTACACGCACGACACGCAACACGACAGCGAAGGAGGCTGCAGTGAAATTGGCTATGTACTGGCACCTCACCCGAGCTCGCCTACACAAGGGGTACCCGGCGCGTAGTGAGCTTTGCTGGAGGTGTTGTGGGGAAAAGGGCACTTTAACCCACCTCCTTTGGGAATGTTCGATACTCGGAGACTACTGGAAGTTGGTCCTGGACAATATTGACTCTACCTTTAACACTGAATTCCCGAGATTCCCTGCATACGCTCTGCTGGGCCTCCCCAATGCTCTAACCTTCCCCATGAAATCATTGAGGGGCTGACAGATGGGAATCGCCATGCAAGCAGCCACGCAACATATTCTATATCTATGGGGTTCCACAACCAGCCCTACACACACGGGGTGGCTCCATAAACTTTGGTTTACACTCGGGATGGAACGCACACAGGCAACACTCACCGGGGCCACCGATGCCTTTCAGAAAACGTGGCTTCCACTGCTGACCCTTTTGTCCAGGGAATTTAATGAAATCACATACCCCAAATACCTTAAGATTTTGCGTCTTACTGATGTCACTAGAGGCGCTTAATGACTTCCCAAAGGGGGGCTCTGCGCTTTGCGGACCTGCTGACGGACCTTCCTGCACTACAAGGCACACTGGTCGGGGCGGGGGTGGGGGGCTCGGAGGGGGGTCGGAGGGGGGTTGTTGGTTGTTGTTGTCCTTCTTATGTCATTTTATCGCATCGCACGTCATTTGCTTCCAGGATGTCTTACTGCCAGTTAGGCATATGTGTTTACATCTGTCAATCAATGTTAGGGAAGACATGCTTGTCTGTCCCGTCCACTGTATATGCCTCTTGCCTTTTCAATATGCGGTGATGTATTTGTTTTTGTCTGCTGGAAAATCCAATAAAATACATTTTGAAACTAAAATAGATAACATTGAGCACTACAAGACGTCAAAATGGCAGCATCCTACTAGAAATGTAAAGTAACAAGCTGGAGCCCGGAGTCCACCACCAGTGATCCAGGGGTGGCTCCTTATTTCTGTGCACAATCAGCTGTCGGCGAGTCCTTCTTTGCCTTCAGTGGCATGTGTAGGGAAGTAGGAGTTAAAACAACTCATTGCTGCAATGGGTGCTTTCCA
This sequence comes from Lissotriton vulgaris, assembly GCF_964263255.1. Taxonomy (NCBI): domain Eukaryota; kingdom Metazoa; phylum Chordata; class Amphibia; order Caudata; family Salamandridae; genus Lissotriton; species Lissotriton vulgaris. The sequence goes on along the minus strand of NC_141687.1, from coordinate 1,089,668,110 downwards.
GGGTCACTGGGGAAGACAGGAAGAGGGAGATGAGTTGTCCAGATGTCATTTGCCTTTAAATGAGTGTTTCTTTCACATGGTGAACAGCAATAGCAGGGTAAGGTTTGAGAGCGGCCTTGCACAGATCTCAAAATATAGCACAAATGGGAGAAGATTTTCACGTGTAAGGGACAAATTGCCTCCCTGACAGGGGTACCACACATTTCTCAATATTCCAAGATGTCACTTCGAAAGAGAAGAAACTGAATAACAACTGACAAGGAGCAAAGAGGAGACACAGAAGTAGAGCATTATACTGGAGTAGGGGACAAACATTGTCAGGGACAAAAGGACATGCTAATGTGTGGGTGACTAAGGCTGCAGAACAAACAATTTTGAAAAGATGGGAGGACAGCGTGGTTAAACTTGTGCCAGGAAGGAACAGGACATTTAAGTGCATCGTGCCGTTAATTATGCTTGATGACAGCACTTTCTGAGCAGGAACAGAGGCAGCAGGTGAGAGGAGAGCGTGGAGACCGATATTTATGCAGACATGCACTTTGTAGGAAGAACGCAAATAAATAGCATACTTAATATGTAAATACAGGAAGCTGGGAGATCAGCCAGGCAAAGTAGATGAACCACTGGAGGGGCTGTCACAGTGATGGTAAAACACAGCCAAGAAGGGTGCATACAGCATTTGTCTTGCATTGTGGAGTGACAATAGTACAGGATTGTTCAGTAACCAATCACTGGACGCACTCTGGCACCCGTAGTGGTCACAAAAGTCTAATAATGTCACTGATTGATACACTGCAGATCTGTGGTGAGTACAGCACTGACGGTGTTGGTGTGTAGCAATGCCAGTGAATCGTGATGGATTGTTATGTAACAGTAGCAATGAATATCTACCATCTCGTGGTGTTCACAGCAGCTGTGCGCTGTGGGATTGCTGTGTTTTAGTTCCTAGGATGCACTCTGGTGATCACAACAAAGCTGGTATTGCTGTATAACAGTAACAGTGTCGCCATCGGGCTTGTCTGGAGGTCACTGGAATATTTGTGCAACCATGTAAGTGATGCCCTCGCGTCATGGTCACAACTGTTCTGAGCGTGTTGTGAAACATTGACAGTGTTTCACTTTGACTCAAGTGGTGGTCAGAATAGTGGAGGGTTGTTACCTAAAAATGTAAGGCAAGTGCTGTCGCGCAAGTGGTGGTAACAGACGCGGACTGACATTTTCTCTTCTATGCCAAGTAACACTACATAGAAATACCCAGTACACCAATAGTGCCACACAAAATATGCAGGTGATGAAGTAATATTCAGGCACATTGGCACGTGTGATGGTGAGAGGATCACGTTCTGGATTATATTTGCATATATTTGCATTGTCCTGGTAACAATGGGATACATTGACAGAATTGACAGAAGCACTAGTGAATCTGAAGTGCACGCGGGAGAATGAGAGCAATGATGTGAAGACTGGCAGGGGTCACAGGATTGTTTTTTTTGCTTTTCATGGGTACGCTGTGGGAAGTGTAGAGGAGGACGAGTCACTAGTCCTAGTCACTTTGGCTCAGCTTGAGGTTCTCTTTGATCCCCGAGTCAAAACAAGCAGAGCCGAGGCTTCTGCCTGCCACCCTAGTTAACCTGACGCGCCAAGACGAAGGCCCAGATTTACCAACATTTTGCACTGGGTGTGATGCAAACCTGTGCAAAAAGGTTATTTTGGATTTACTTTCTAGAACAAAACTTGTCTTGCACTGGAACATTCCCTTAAAATGATGTAAATGTATTACTTTGCAACAAGGGGGCTTTCCTTGGGTGGCACATGGAGGTTCCCATGCAACCAATTGTGTTTTTTGGCACAACACCCTAATTACTAATAATAGTAGAGTTTGCACCACAAAATAACACCTCTTTGAAGAAGGCGATAAAAAAGGGAAATGATTTTATTTCTCCTAACCTTTACCACTTTGCATGTGAATTGCAATTGTAACTATTTCATTTCACTAAGCCTCCTTTTTCTTAATCATCGAATAAATTAGAATCTTCAAATACATGAGTTCATGATGTGAGCTGTATAAACACCTCATATTTTATTCAATAGACGATAATCAAGCCTGTTATAAGGTGAAGGCCACATATTGGATGCACATGACACATGACTTGCTCTTAGTTCACTAGTGGTATTGTGGCTAGGTTTGAGGGAGGGATGATTTTAAGTTCATTTTATAAACTATCAGTTTTAATAAATAACTCTTAATACAGTGATTCCATCTGATGTTCAAAGATAAAACACATCCACATGTTAAAAATTACCCTGCTTTGTATTGTATTTTGAAGAAAAGTTGTTATATTTTTTATGAGTTTATTGCATGATATAAACGCAACAAGGCTCGGCTCGTGAACACGTCTCTGAGCCAAGCTGGGACCGTGGCTCAGTTCTGGCTCTGCCCTTCGTGTACATTTGTTGGCTTGCCCATCTCTGGGGAAGTGGCAGGCACTGTGGGCAGGAACACAGCCCCTCCCCCAAGTGACATCTACATTAATCAAAGGTGAGCAGACAAAGCTTCACTAGACTGGCCCGTTCCTAGCCTGGCCTGGCCTGTCCTGACCTCCGAAACCTTGGCCTAACCCTAGAACATCACCTGTGATCTCACTGACATCCTTACCCTGCTTTGAGCAGGTGGAAAATGTCAGTGAAATAGACTCCAGAATCTTGGAAAACATATGTTTGGACTTGGGATTCCGGATCCGAGTGGTTATTCTGTATTCAAGTAGCAAAACTCATATTTGCTGAACCACAATAAGGCTAACATTTGATATGGGTCATAGGCCTTCACAACAAGTCGCCGGGTAATTGCTGTGATAGTTATAGCATCTCGTGATATCTAATTGAGGTAAGTCAGAATTTATCTGGTGTGATAAATGCTACTCCATCACTTTTTTCTCACTTCTACTGTGGCTATTACCTGGAACACTGCTCTCCGACTCTGTTGCCAAGCTCCCAGGCTGCCTGCCAGGCCACCACTGCAGCCGGGCTGCAATCCTCGACCCCTGGTGGGACTCGCTGTCCCAGGGTGCACTGGCCCTTGATCGATTGCAGCTGCCGCTGGGGGAGGTGTGGTGATTGCGCTATGTAGCGCTGCCTCAACCCCACAGCGCGCAACCCGCGCGGCCCTCTGGGCGAAGCCCGAGCCAAAAGCAGGCCCGTATGACCCCGTCGGAGACTGTTCGAGTCTGGGCTGGGCCACACCCCCTGACATTTTGTTTTATGTGAGTTGTTATGTTAGCAAGTGTGCTCTAGTCAAACTAGCGTATTGATGTCCCTGGGTGAGGTATTGTGGGCTTGTTTGTTTGTTTGAGTAAATCACCGGGATCAAAACATCGAAGTCTATTGGGGAGCACGTAGGCACTATTTTTAATGAGCTTATATATTATTTGTAACCTGGTAAGGGAGGCCCCTAAAACCACCAAGTATGGGGGGAAAGATACTCCCCCGCCCACAAGGCCAAACACCAGGCATAGATCTCTTGTGCATACCCCAATTGTTAAACCCACAGCGATTGATAAAATGCTAAGGCAAGCAATAGGAGCGGTCTCTAGTGAAATTGAACGCACTGAGAGACGTCTCTCCTTAACACCAACGCTACCAAAAACTACTCCATCTATGGAGTCAGTAGCTCTCTGTTCTTCTCAAATAACAGATTTCCCATCCATTTTAGACTTATCGCTGTACAAGTAAGTACAGTGTAGGAGCCCCCCAGCAAAACAACTACGGGTGGAGGCGGAAAAATGAAAGGTGATCAGAGGAAACAAAACGCACACAAGGGAGGGAAAGAAGGGAACCACACTCCTGTGGCGGGGTCTAACTACTTGCAGCTGGGTAATACGGTTGGCGTTAGTAGCAATGAAGTAATGGAGCCACCAATTTGGGTTTCTCATTTGATAAAGGAACTAAAATCTCACTTTGAACACCTCATACGATTTGAGCTCGCTGCTTCACTCAGCTGTATTGATAAATTATCTTAATTGGTAGATTCCTGGGGAAGCAAGCTCGATACTGTTTTGAATACTATGCAACCTAATAAACCTCAGGCCCACGCCACCGCACTGCAACAAATCCCTGTGACTCCATTTACCCTAACTGTGCCATCGCTCCCAGATGAGCAAGAGCTACCAGCCCAAACAATCACATCTAAGGGGCCTATTCACCCATCTCAAGAACCTCAGGGTCCATTTCCTCCCTAACAAAGAGCGACATATGCTGCACTCATTACCCCAGGCTCGAGGGCTATGGTAATTACTTTGGACTGCCCACCAGAGCATTACCACTCTAGAAAGGGCAATGGAGATAACAAAAACCTACACCGACCCAATCTAAGGGAAACTAATACCACTCTGCATGTATGGACCTGCCTCCAGCCTCTACTCCGTATGTGGTTATAGTAGCTGGAGTACCGGAGTTGGAAACAGGTCGTGTGGAACTTTACCCAGAACTAAAGAATAAAACCATTCACTGGTTAGATAAAAGCAGACCACTACCACCCCAGATCCACAGCGAAATCCTATTCGCACGTAGGGTGAGTTGGCTAGGGCAGAGGCAGAAAGAAATTATGGAAGATTGTGTTTTGATTAATTTCAGGGACAGTCGGGCAGTTCAACATATTCTTGAGTGGGGACACCATAGGGCAACCAGTGGCATCCAGACACTTCCCTTTGGCTACTTTTATCCCCCTATCCCCTTACTTGCGAGAATGGGAAGTGTGTTTAAAAAGTGGGGAATGATAGCTCAGACAGGCAATTCATCAAACATGGGCTGGGGCTCTGAAATTAACTCACCATTCAACATTCCTGTCAGCAACCTATATAGTTCTCTAGATCAGGTGGACTGACTAAATAACTGTGCTGAACGCCAAACTTCCATAGATAAACAGTCAGTCGAGTCCCATAACTGTGAAATAATTGAACTTTCCGACCAACATACCATGGGAACCAAGATGCTCCACTGGTGGCTAGTATTTTAGGAGCCATTGATGGAACATCCGAGGTTCTTCCTTGTTCCACAGAGGGATGGGTGGGGACCCGATATTTAGTACCACGTCAACAGGAGGAACTTTTGCCCTCGCAATTCGTAAAGATATTAAATACGCAGTGCACTAAGCTCTTATCCTGGAACATAGCTGGTTTAATATAAAAAATGAATCTCCTGGATTGGGGAGATTTCATAGATACCCATGAGCTATGTCTCTTCCAGGAAACATGGGCAACAACACCATGGTACTGAGTAGGTTATGTCGCCTATTGCATACCAGCCACCCAGGGGCCCAGGAGGAGACCCTCAGGGGGCCTATGTATTTGGAATGGTATCCATCTGGGGTGCACCATAAAGATGGTAGACACCGCCTCCCCTGATATCTTGTGTATTCTTCTTTCTTCAGACACTCCTCCATAAGCTAGCCATTATTAACGTTTATTCACGTCCAGTGAGATATGTATAAACCTCGCAGACCTTAGATTGTTTGGCCTCCTTTCTTTCTACATTACCTGAGTCAATACATGTAATCATTGGAGGAAACTTCAATTGCAATTTCGAACCTCTCAATGGCATATCCTTCTCCAAAACTATTGAGGAAGATTCGGTTTTGGGAATTCCAGAATGTAACATCTATTCGACTAGGGGGTGGACCCCCTTGTCCTTCAAATTAACACGCTTACACTCACTCCCTCGCTTAGGGCGTGTAATGGTCGCTTCCCTTCTGATAGTCGGGTAATCCTACTTTTGAAAAAATGGGACAGGCAACCACAATCGATTATATTCTGGTAGACGTTGAGCTGTGGCCAAGGTCTAAGAATTTTTTGGTCCAGCCACTCTGGGAAAGTGACCATAATCTATTGGTGCTAGCTTTAGAGTGGTTTCAGCTTAAAGATGCTCAGGGAACACCGGAACGATGTCCCCCAAATTTATTTGCAATTGAAGGTGGCAGAAGAGTACGCTGTGGAACATTTGTATAATCAATTGAAAACATGTCTTTCATGTATGAACAAATCATTCCCTTCTTAGAAACCACATTTGCGGTTGTTCAAAATAGTGGAGGCTCTGAATCTTATTTGACGATAGCTAAGAACCACCAAGATAAGGTTTTAAAATTCTCAGAGTTCTTCTACAACAGTAAAAAAAAAAAAATCTCTCCCCAAAACTAAAAATCCCTGGTTTAACAAAGTGTGTAGGGAAGCTAAATCTGCTTTGACTCTAGAGATTAGGGAAGGGGATCATATATGTATTAGGGTTGCCAGGACACACTTCAAAAAAACTCATGCTGAAGCCAAAGCAGCATGGGATCTTGACAGATAGGAAGCAATCAAAAAATCTTTAGATGACAGAGATATGAGAGGCTTTTGGAACTTAGTTAAAACAGGAAAATCCGAAGGCAACTCAGCTATCAAATGTAATCTAGGAGAAGAAGCCTGGAGATCCCATTTTAAAGTTTTTTATACAAAACCCCATGATGGAGAAATTGATGAAACAGCTATAGGTTTTAATCAGATCCTGGTTAATAATACCGATACACCACTCTGCACATTGATAGAGATAACCTTGGCGCTGGCCAAATTACTGCCAAATAAGGCTAGACAGGATCCCTGGAATCTTGTTTAGAAATGACCAAGTTATATGGGCACCCTATTTATGTACCCTATTTAACGCCATCCTCCAAGGTATGGAGCTTCCACTCACTTGGGCTGGTGCAGGAATTATTCCAATTCACAAAAAAGGCTCCCCACACAACCCGGCAAACTACCGCCCAATTAGTCTTATTGATGGAACACAAAAGATTTTTGCTCGTGTACTCCTGGGTCGATTACAATCATGGATGGATGAGATGAATGTACTGACCCCTTTACAAGCTGGTTTTAGGTCTAAAGTCTCAACCATCGATCAGGTATTTAGATTGCAACTGATCTATTGAAAAACTGTAGTCTTAGAGGGTGGTAGTCTTTATTTAACCTTTGTGGACCTTAAATTTGCCTTTGACATGGTGCGGCGTGACGAGCTCTGTGGCCTACTTCATGACATGGGAGTACCGTCATATTTATGCTACTAGCTGAAGCGCCTGCATGAAGGCACCTACCAAGGATAAGACACAGCAAGAATGGAGAACTAACAGCTTCGTTCCCCGTTGAGAAGGGGGTGAGGCAGGGATGTGTGCTAGCCCCGATTCTCTTCTCCCTCTTTCTCAATGGTTTAATTAACACTCTCCTTGCTGTTAAGGACATAGATTCTCCTAGGTTGGCAAATTGTAAAATGCCAGCTTTAATGTTTGCTGACGACACCCTCCTTTTATCTAAGTAACCCATGGGTATGCAGCGGGTATTGGATGCATTTAGTTTATTTTGTAAGAAAAGGGACCTGGAGATAAATCTCCAGAAAACTAAATACATGGTTTTTCAAGCCAATACCAGTAACTGTCTACACCCTCGAATTGAAGGAAGGCCTTTAGAGCGGGTGTCTACCATCGATTACCTGGGTCTTACTTTAACTGACAAGATGGATTGCAAGACTCAAGTCAAGAAAGCCAATCTAAGATTAATACAGTCCACATGGGGAATCCTAAAAGTCTACAAGAGCTGTACCCAAAAAACGGTAGGCCCACCAGTAGAAATCTTTATGAACCAGGCGAGGTGAGCTTCGCTATAAGGCCCTGACTTTTGTGCCACTCCTGGTCCAATTCTCTTACAGCGACAGAGAATACTTTTATTAGGCAGCTGTTATTACTCATTTAACCCCTCTCAGACTTGGGGATAGGCCCAATTGTCGATCTAATTGCCGCTCGTTCCTTCCGTCCTGGTGCCGTCTATGGAGCACGTCGGAGTTAACTCCCTATAGAGAGGAATTGAAGGATGTCATGTCCACTCAGGGCGTTATACAGCAAGGAGATTTTTACGTTTACCAGAGAGATTGGGCGCACACCTGTATATCCGCAAAATGGAGAGTACTGTGAAGTGGCTGGTACAGGCAAAAGGGCGAGCGGTAATCTCACACAACCGCTCAAGGTTGGACCAAGAAGATCCACACAAATAACAATAGAACAACAATGCCCTTGCACTATACAAAATTAGAACATTTTAGTAATGATAGTGTTAAAAGAGATGATCAGTTTGTATACATCCACACTTTCGGAGTGACTTTAAGAGAATCAATCATCCAAGTTGAGGTATAGAAGTTCAAGAAAGATGTTCTGTTCTTGGTGTTAAGTGACTGTTTATTGTTCCTTTAGTTATGCCAACACGTGTTTCATCGCAGGGAACACACTGCGAATCTTCAGGGCTGAACAGAAAACACAAAAAGTGCATTTGCACAAGGTTCTTGTTTTATATACAAAAAACTAGTGACTTGTTGTGAATGCCAATGTGAAAAAGTGGGCATGCCAAAGGTGACTCTGTGTATTTGTGACTCATGTTCAATAGTTGAGTGAATTGGTGAGCTATAAAGTGTGCGTGTGGTTGAGTGAATCTATTGTGACATGTATTGATATCTTTTATTTCTTTTTAGTGCACTTGTCCATCTGAACAAGGAATTAGTGAAAACAATTTAAGTCTACACACTGGCCGTAAAGAAAGTGGCGTGGTATTGAGAAAAGAGTGTTGCTGTGTTTGAAAAGGCGGTATTCCCATGTGACTAAAGTGATAACGCGAGATAGCTGGATAGCATAATATTAATAAATATCAGTTCATCTGTATACATACATAGCCAGTATCAAGAATATTTATTGCCGCTAATAATTTTCCTTTTAAGCGCATCATAGCAGTTACTTCACTACGTAATACATTCAGATTTTGAAATTAATGTACGTTTTCGGTTGGCTTGTTTGAGTAGTTCATTGAAATGCAGTTATTTCACTAAGTAATAAATTCAGGTTTTGAAATTAATAAAAGTTTTGCGTTCGCTGGTATGTGTGATTCATTGATCAGGCCTACGTGGTGTGTAGAAAGAGACAGTCAGTGGCTGGACTTAATGGAGTAATTACAAATATCAGCAGGGTAAGTATGCACACAACGACAAAAGAGGAACTGGTTGGGGTGGTTTGAGGAATAAGGCGGGCTGTGTTACTATATGTCCTTGGTATCGTATATGAGCTTGGAATTGTAGTGAGAGTATAGCTCACTGAATATGGCTCCCAGAATTGGCTAGTTTAGAAAAACATCCCTCTAAAACTATGAAAGCACTCACCCTCATGAAGAACGTATGACACTAGTGCTGGATATGTCCGTTTCAGGGCACTGCTTTGGTTTATTTAGTTTCTGGGTGGTTCGAAATCTGTGAACACGCTGTCTGCGTGGTTGAGGGTGGTTCGAAAACTGTGAACACGCTGTCTGCGTGGTTGAGGGATCTGGGTGGGAACAGGCTATTGTTAGTTCCCATTTACTAAATAATAATGTTGACAAAAAGGGGTAAAATGCTATCGCACACTCCTACCTTGCTCAGTAGTGGTGTGCGTCGTTACCGGGAGGAGTCGACAAGTGTCTTGAAGAGTGAAAACTATAACGTTCTATTTTCTTAAAGGCGGGTACACCTAAATGAAAGAATTAAGACATGGGAAAATGTTCGAAAGCGTGCTGGCTTTAACGCTAGGATATAGGGTCCTATTCTGAGCAGGAGAGAGCTCGCTTACCTTATTCGTGCTAAACTCCCTCTTGAGGTTCCCGGTGCCGTTTTCCGATGACGGTCACATGACAGGAAGTATTCTCAAGTTAAATACCGGAGTTCCGTTTTTCACTCCCTGAAAAACTAGAACGTGCCTTGCTTCACAGTGGAAACAAATACCGGCAACAACAAGAAGAGTTACTTAAATTCTCCGATGTTTATGTTGAAACAAGTGGGTAGATTTGTTCGTCAGTCGGTTTCGTTTTTTATGGGAAAGCTCATACTTTTAGTTCTGATCCGAGCTGACTCTCGTTTAATGACATTGTGAAAGCATAATTTGTTATGTAGGAGACATTGTTACCGATATGAGTTTTTTGGTGTGGGGGTCACAAGGTAATGGCGTAATCTATTGTGTGAGTGACCTAGTTTCCGATTGTGAGACTTTTAGTGAGGGGGAGGGGAGGAACCTCTGTACCGAGATGAAATTTGAATTTTTAATGCGCAAAAAGTACATATCTGTGGTCCATGTCTAGCAAAGATAGCGGTAGTGTACAAGAAGTATTAACAGGGGGCGCAGTCTTCTTTTAGATTGGGCCTATCCCAATAAATGCCTATTGTTTGGTGGTGGCAGTGTGTATACCCCTTAATGGTCTTATTGAATCATTGTGGAACCATATGTTAAAATCATACATGAAGTTCATGTCATTCATGTATATCGATATTATTGTATAGGTTATGAACTTGATGAGAACATGATAATTTAAAAGACAAACATTTATAAATGAATTCTAGAATTAGAGGCTGATGTTGTGTATAAACCAATACAAAACTTTTTTGACAAAGTGTTATTCGTAGTGTACATGTAGATCATTACAGCTAGATAAAATTCGTTGTTCGTACAGATTTGACAGAGAGAGAACATCTAGAGCAAGAGTATTTCAAAAGTTTGTTATCCTAGGAAAAATTGCAGCTCGGGATCGTAATTAAGCCCGAATTCGATGCTACGGAGACGCATGATCCAGGTGGCTTCTTTCCGTCTCAAAGTCAGTTCCCGGTTGCCGCCTCTTACATGGGCGGGCACTGTTTCAATTCCGTAGAAGGAAACACAAAAATCCTCTGTGTTAGCCTGACACTTTGCTACATGAAGGGCTACCGGATATCTTGGATCTTGTTTCTGGATAGCCCTCATGTGTTCTGATATTCTGTCTTTTAGCATCCTGATAGTGCTTCCAACGTATTTTTTACCACATTGGCATTCTATTATGTATATCACGTATTTCGTGGTACAGTTGATGTTGACTCTAATGTCATAGTTCTCTAGTTTGGGTCCTTGAAAGTGCTTGGTTTTGTGTTTAGCCCATTTGCACATAGTGCAGAACCCACATTTGAAAAACCCATTGCTGCGTTGTGTCAACCAGTTTGGGGTCATGTCTATGTGTGGGACAGTAGGGCTTAGTCTGTTCCTCAATGTTCTCCCTTTGCGAAAAGTGATTTGAGGGGTGATTGGAATCAATTCTCTGAGTACTGCGTCTTCTTTTAGCAGATCCCAATGTTTAGTAATGCTGTTTCTGACTAGATGGTGTAGACCATTGTACTCGGTGATCATTCTAACCGTAGAGTCTTTCGCCTTTTTGGAGTTGGTCATTTTCAAAATGTCAGGTCTCTTGATTTTGTCAAGTCTCTTTTTAGCTATAGATAGGGTGGCCTTCTGATAACCCCGTTTCACAAATCTTGTTTCCATATCTTTAACAGTGTTTTCGAGATCCGTGTCATCACTGCAATTACGTCTGGTTCGGAGAAATTCTCCGAAAGGTATCGCCTTGATCTGGTGAGAAGGATGAAAGCTGTCTGCACGAAGTATCGCATTGCAGGATGTTGGTTTTCTATAGAGTCTGCTTTCTAGTTTATTGTTTTTCACAAAGAGTTCTAGATCTAAGAATTCTATGTTGGTTTTACTAGATTTCATGGTAAAACTTAGTTCCCAGTTATTGAGGTTAAGGTGGTTGGCAAATTGTTGTAGTAATTTCTCTGTCCCTGTCCATAGTAAAATGCAGTCGTCTATATATCGACCCCAAAACAAAATGGAGTCGGTATAAGTACTTCCACGGGTGCCCCAAATGTGATCAGCTTCGAATGCACCCATGAAGAGGTTGGCGAAAGAAGGAGAGAATTTTGACCCCATGGCTACTCCACGTTTCTGTTGGTACCATTGTTTGTGAAAAATGAAGAAGTTATTGTTGAGGATCAGGGTCATCATCGAAATTAGCATTTGGGTGTGTGCCCAAAGGGATGCCGGTCTGTTGGACAGAACACGGGTAATTTCCTTTAAGCCTAGTGTTGGATTAATACTGGTGTAGAGTGCTACAACATCCATTGTTACTAGGGTGGTATTAGGTTGCCATTCCAGGTCACTCAAAAGGCTCAGTATGTGCTTGGAGTCTTGTATATAGGATGGAAGATTTCTGACTAGTGGACCTAGAAACACGTCTACATATTCAGCCAGTCTTTCGGTGGGGCCCCCTATTCCAGAGACAATAGGTCTGCCCGGTGGGAAAGGGAGATCCTTATGGATTTTTGGGAGAGTGTATAGCCATGGGTATGTAGGTTTATTTACTTTTAGGTAGAGAAATTCGTCATCGTTTAGAAAACCATCCTCTTTCCATTTTCGTAAGTGGTCGTTGATGGTCAAGGTCAGTGGACCCATAGGGTTGTACGCAAGTGGTTCATAGCAAGTAAGATCTGCTAATTGGTTTGATATTTCGTAATTGTAGTCATCAGTGTTCATAACCACGATATTTCCTCCTTTGTCTGCTTCACGGATAATAATGGTGGGAATTTGTGTAAGTGTTTTAAGTGCGTGACGCTCTCCTTTAGTTAGATTATCTTTGAATGTAAATGTCTCGTTCAGTTTCATAGCGTTGATTTTATTCAGGTCTTCCAGAACCCGTTTATGAAAATTGTCAATATTATTGCCACCAGGTAATGTAGGTGTCCAGGTGGATTTGCCTTTGAGACCACTAACAGTCCCAAGTTCTGTGTCTATGTTAAGTTCTTCCAAAAGTTGCCCCATTTCTACAGGGCTATCTTCTCGTTCGGTAATAGACAACAGTAGATGAGTGGCTTGTATGTCTTTTATTGTAAGTTCATCATGTAATACAGAATCGGGAATATTCGGCACATTTCTGTTACTGCAGATTTTACCAGCAAAATGTTTTTTTTATTTTTAAACTGCGGACAAATTTAAAGAGATCAATCTTTGTTTGGCAGATGTCCCCTGTGGAGTAAGGATTGAAGTTGAGACCTCTTGAGAGAAGTTTGTTCATGTCAGGAGATAGTGGAAAAGAGGAAAGGTTGATTACTTGGACATCTTTATTCACGCTATCTATTTCCTCATCGTTCCTGATCTTAGTTTTTTGCGGTAATCTTCGTTTACCTCCTCTACTACCTCTGTGGGTTTTTGGTTTAGTGCAACCCTTTGGGGTTGAGTCCTGTTCCCTTTGCGGATTCGTTCCATTTCCACTAAAAAAGGGAGACTGTTGGCATCTAGAGTCTCACCCAATTCTTGGTCCGGTACATTTGTGCCTGCACTGTTCAAAGACGTATTACTAGATGAGACAGAGCTGGGGGCAGATGCACTATTTCCGGATTTCTTTGAGTTGTTAGGCCGGATCATCGCATCATATTTGCGGTCATAGGTGAAGATTCTACCATTGCGGTAGTCTGCGTCATCTCTTTTAATTTGCCTCGCTTTCCTATTTTTGATTTCTTCCTGGTGTTTTAATAGGGCATCATCTAGGATAGTATAGTTTTTAATCGTGGGTTCTGGTAGGTTGAGATCCTTGATCTCCTGCTCTAGTATTGCGATTTCTCCTAGTAGCTTATTAGATTTACGATCTGCGCTTTCTATCAAGATGTCCATTAGAAAAAATGAGTTGTTGGTTACAGAATCTTCCCATTTTTTTAGAAGGTCTATGTCGAGATCATCATATGTTGGGAAGATATGGGAGCGCAAACCTCTAGGTACTTGTTTGAGGCGCATGTATTGTTTTAAGGTCGTAGCATCCCACCATCGTGAGTTTTCTTGTTTTTTTAGTTTTTCTAATCTTTTGAATTTATCTTTCAGGCCCTCTGTTCGGGGTGGACCAGAGTTGGCCGTGGCAGTATATGTGGGCATGCCTTTGGCAAGATTCTCAAAAAGGTCCGCTGCTATTTTGTCTCTGTCCATGTTGTGGTAGAGACGTGGAGATGTTTGTGGAAAGATATAGGGTAATTGTTAAAGAGTTTTTTTTTTTAAAGAAGTTGTTTTGGCGGGGGGCAGCCTTCTCTGGAGTACAGTATAACGTTATACAGCAAGGAGATTTTTACGTTTACCAGAGAGATTGGGCGCACACCTGTATATCCGCAAAATGGAGAGTACTGTGAAGTGGCTGGTACAGGCAAAAGGGCGAGCGGTAATCTCACACAACCGCTCAAGGTTGGACCAAGAAGATCCACACAAATAACAATAGAACAACAATGCCCTTGCACTATACAAAATTAGAACATTTTAGTAATGATAGTGTTAAAAGAGATGATCAGTTTGTATACATCCACACTTTCGGAGTGACTTTAAGAGAATCAATCATCCAAGTTGAGGTATAGAAGTTCAAGAAAGATGTTCTGTTCTTGGTGTTAAGTGACTGTTTATTGTTCCTTTAGTTATGCCAACACGTGTTTCATCGCAGGGAACACACTGCGAATCTTCAGGGCTGAACAGAAAACACAAAAAGTGCATTTGCACAAGGTTCTTGTTTTATATACAAAAAACTAGTGACTTGTTGTGAATGCCAATGTGAAAAAGTGGGCATGCCAAAGGTGACTCTGTGTATTTGTGACTCATGTTCAATAGTTGAGTGAATTGGTGAGCTATAAAGTGTGCGTGTGGTTGAGTGAATCTATTGTGACATGTATTGATATCTTTTATTTCTTTTTAGTGCACTTGTCCATCTGAACAAGGAATTAGTGAAAACAATTTAAGTCTACACACTGGCCGTAAAGAAAGTGGTGTGGTATTGTGAAAAGAGTGTTGCTGTGTTTGAAAAGGCGGTATTCCCATGTGACTAAAGTGATAACGCGAGATAGCTGGATAGCATAATATTAATAAATATCAGTTCATCTGTATACATACATAGCCAGTATCAAGAATATTTATTGCCGCTAATAATTTTCCTTTTAAGCGCATCATAGCAGTTACTTCACTACGTAATACATTCAGATTTTGAAATTAATGTACGTTTTCGGTTGGCTTGTTTGAGTAGTTCATTGAAATGCAGTTATTTCACTAAGTAATAAATTCAGGTTTTGAAATTAATAAAAGTTTTGCGTTCGCTGGTATGTGTGGTTCATTGATCAGGCCTACGTGGTGTGTAGAAAGAGACAGTCAGTGGCTAGACTTAATGGAGTAATTACAAATATCAGCAGGGTAAGTATGCACACAACGACAAAAGAGGAACTGGTTGGGGTGGTTTGAGGAATAAGGCGGGCTGTGTTACTATATGTCCTTGGTATCGTATATGAGCTTGGAATTGTAGTGAGAGTATGGCTCACTGAATATGGCTCCCAGAATTGGCTAGTTTAGAAAAACATCCCTCTAAAACTATGAAAGCACTCACCCTCATGAAGAACGTATGACACTAGTGCTGGATATGTCCGTTTCAGGGCACTGCTTTGGTTTATTTAGTTTCTGGGTGGTTCGAAATCTGTGAACACGCTGTCTGCGTGGTTGAGGGTGGTTCGAAAACTGTGAACACGCTGTCTGCATGGTTGAGGGATCTGGGTGGGAACAGGCTATTGTTAGTTCCCATTTACTAAATAATAATGTCGACAAAAAGGGGTAAAATGCTATCGCACACTCCTACCTTGCTCAGTAGTGGTGTGCGTCGTTACCGGGAGGAGTCGACAAGTGTCTTGAAGAGTGAAAACTATAACGTTCTATTTTCTTAAAGGCGGGTACACCTAAATGAAAGAATTAAGACATGGGAAAATGTTCGAAAGCGTGCTGGCTTTAACGCTAGGATATAGGGTCCTATTCTGAGCAGGAGAGAGCTCGCTTACCTTATTCGTGCTAAACTCCCTCTTGAGGTTCCCGGTGCCGTTTTCCAATGACGGTCACATGACAGGAAGTATTCTCAAGTTAAATACCGGAGTTCCGTTTTTCACTCCCTGAAAAACTAGAACGTGCCTTGCTTCACAGTGGAAACAAATACCGGCAACAACAAGAAGAGTTACTTAAATTCTCCGATGTTTATGTTGAAACTATTGGGTAGATTTGTTCGTCAGTCGGTTTCGTTTTTTATGGGAAAGCTCATACTTTTAGTTCTGATCCGAGCTGACTCTCGTTTAATGACATTGTGAAAGCATAATTTGTTATGTAGGAGACATTGTTACCGATATGAGTTTTTTGGTGTGGGGGTCACAAGGTAATGGCGTAATCTATTGTGTGAGTGACCTAGTTTCCGATTGTGAGAATTTTAGTGAGGGGGTGGCGAGGAACCTCTGTACCGAGATGAAATTTGAATTTTTAATGCGCAAAAAGTACATGTCTGTGGTCCATGTCTAGCAAAGATAGCGGTAGTGTACAAGAAGTATTAACAGGGGGCGCAGTCTTCTTTTAGATGGGGCCTATCCCAATAAATGCCTATTGTTTGGTGGTGGCAGTGTGTATACCCCTTAATGGTCTTATTGAATCATTGTGGAACCATATGTTAAAATCATACATGAAGTTCATGTCATTCATGTATATCGATATTATTGTATAGGTTATGAACTTGATGAGAACATGATAATTTAAAAGACAAACATTTATAAATGAATTCTAGAATTAGAGGCTGATGTTGTGTATAAACCAATACAAAACTTTTTTGACAAAGTGTTATTCGTAGTGTACATGTAGATCATTACAGCTAGATAAAATTTGTTGTTCGTACAGATTTGACAGAGAGAGAACATCTAGAGCAAGAGTATTTCAAAAGTTTGTTATCCTAGGAAAAATTGCAGCTCGGGATCGTAATTAAGCCCGAATTCGATGCTACGGAGACGCATGATCCAGGTGGCTTCTTTCGG
The DNA here is from genome assembly GCF_964263255.1 of Lissotriton vulgaris. Lineage (NCBI taxonomy): Eukaryota > Metazoa > Chordata > Amphibia > Caudata > Salamandridae > Lissotriton > Lissotriton vulgaris. The sequence continues at coordinate 1,089,651,382 of NC_141687.1, read as the reverse complement.
TCTCAAAGTCAGTTCCCGGTTGCCGCCTCTTACATGGGCGGGCACTGTTTCAATTCCGTAGAAGGAAACACAAAAATCCTCTGTGTTAGCCTGACACTTTGCTACATGAAGGGCTACCGGATATCTTGGATCTTGTTTCTGGATAGCCCTCATGTGTTCTGATATTCTGTCTTTTAGCATCCTGATAGTGCTTCCAACGTATTTTTTACCACATTGGCATTCTATTATGTATATCACGTATTTCGTGGTACAGTTGATGTTGACTCTAATGTCATAGTTCTCTAGTTTGGGTCCTTGAAAGTGCTTGGTTTTGTGTTTAGCCCATTTGCACATAGTGCAGAACCCACATTTGAAAAACCCATTGCTGCGTTGTGTCAACCAGTTTGGGGTCATGTCTATGTGTGGGACAGTAGGGCTTAGTCTGTTCCTCAATGTTCTCCCTTTGCGAAAAGTGATTTGAGGGGTGATTGGAATCAATTCTCTGAGTACTGCGTCTTCTTTTAGCAGATCCCAATGTTTAGTAATGCTGTTTCTGACTAGATGGTGTAGACCATTGTACTCGGTGATCATTCTAACCGTAGAGTCTTTCGCCTTTTTGGAGTTGGTCATTTTCAAAATGTCAGGTCTCTTGATTTTGTCAAGTCTCTTTTTAGCTATAGATAGGGTGGCCTTCTGATAACCCCGTTTCACAAATCTTGTTTCCATATCTTTAACAGTGTTTTCGAGATCCGTGTCATCACTGCAATTACGTCTGGTTCGGAGAAATTCTCCGAAAGGTATCGCCTTGATCTGGTGAGAAGGATGAAAGCTGTCTGCACGAAGTATCGCATTGCAGGATGTTGGTTTTCTATAGAGTCTGCTTTCTAGTTTATTGTTTTTCACATAGAGTTCTAGATCTAAGAATTCTATGTTGGTTTTACTAGATTTCATGGTAAAACTTAGTTCCCAGTTATTGAGGTTAAGGTGGTTGGCAAATTGTTGTAGTAATTTGTCTGTCCCTGTCCATAGTAAAATGCAGTCGTCTATATATCGACCCCAAAACAAAATGGAGTCGGTATAAGTACTTCCACGGGTGCCCCAAATGTGATCAGCTTCGAATGCACCCATGAAGAGGTTGGCGAAAGAAGGAGAGAATTTTGACCCCATGGCTACTCCACGTTTCTGTTGGTACCATTGTTTGTGAAAAATGAAGAAGTTATTGTTGAGGATCAGGGTCATCATCGAAATTAGCATTTGGGTGTGTGCCCAAAGGGATGCCGGTCTGTTGGACAGAACACGGGTAATTTCCTTTAAGCCTAGTGTTGGATTAATACTGGTGTAGAGTGCTACAACATCCATTGTTACTAGGGTGGTATTAGGTTGCCATTCCAGGTCACTCAAAAGGCTCAGTATGTGCTTGGAGTCTTGTATATAGGATGGAAGATTTCTGACTAGTGGACCTAGAAACACGTCTACATATTCAGCCAGTCTTTCGGTGGGGCCCCCTATTCCAGAGACAATAGGTCTGCCCGGTGGGAAAGGGAGATCCTTATGGATTTTTGGGAGAGTGTATAGCCATGGGTATGTAGGTTTATTTACTTTTAGGTAGAGAAATTCGTCATCGTTTAGAAGACCATCCTCTTTCCATTTTCGTAAGTGGTCGTTGATGGTCAAGGTCAGTGGACCCATAGGGTTGTACGCAAGTGGTTCATAGCAAGTAAGATCTGCTAATTGGTTTGATATTTCGTAATTGTAGTCATCAGTGTTCATAACCACGATATTTCCTCCTTTGTCTGCTTCACGGATAATAATGGTGGGAATTTGTGTAAGTGTTTTAAGTGCGTGACGCTCTCCTTTAGTTAGATTATCTTTGAATGTAAATGTCTCGTTCAGTTTCATAGCGTTGATTTTATTCAGGTCTTCCAGAACCCGTTTATGAAAATTGTCAATATTATTGCCACCAGGTAATGTAGGTGTCCAGGTGGATTTGCCTTTGAGACCACTAACAGTCCCAAGTTCTGTGTCTATGTTAAGTTCTTCCAAAAGTTGCCCCATTTCTACAGGGCTATCTTCTCGTTCGGTAATAGACAACAGTAGATGAGTGGCTTGTATGTCTTTTATTGTAAGTTCATCATGTAATACAGAATCGGGAATATTCGGCACATTTCTGTCACTGCAGATTTTACCAGCAAAATGTTTTTTTATTTTTAAACTGCGGACAAATTTAAAGAGATCAATCTTTGTTTGGCAGATGTCCCCTGTGGAGTAAGGATTGAAGTTGAGACCTCTTGAGAGAAGTTTGTTCATGTCAGGAGATAGTGGAAAAGAGGAAAGGTTGATTACTTGGACATCTTTATTCACGCTATCTATTTCCTCATCGTTCCTGATCTTAGTTTTTTGCGGTAATCTTCGTTTACCTCCTCTACTACCTCTGTGGGTTTTTGGTTTAGTGCAACCCTTTGGGGTTGAGTCCTGTTCCCTTTGCGGATTCGTTCCATTTCCACTAAAAAAGGGAGACTGTTGGCATCTAGAGTCTCACCCAATTCTTGGTCCGGTACATTTGTGCCTGCACTGTTCAAAGACGTATTACTAGATGAGACAGAGCTGGGGGCAGATGCACTATTTCCGGATTTCTTGGAGTTGTTAGGCCGGATCATCGCATCATATTTGCGGTCATAGGTGAAGATTCTACCATTGCGGTATTCTGCGTCATCTCTTTTAATTTGCCTCGCTTTCCTATTTTTGATTTCTTCCTGGTGTTTTAATAGGACATCATCTAGGATAGTATAGTTTTTAATCGTGGGTTCTGGTAGGTTGAGATCCTTGATCTCCTGCTCTAGTATTGCGATTTCTCCTAGTAGCTTATTAGATTTACGATCTGCGCTTTCTATCAAGATGTCCATTAGAAAAAATGAGTTGTTGGTTACAGAATCTTCCCATTTTTTTAGAAGGTCTATGTGGAGATCATCATATGTTGGGAAGATATGGGAGCGCAAACCTCTAGGTACTTGTTTGAGGCGCATGTATTGTTTTAAGGTCGTAGCATCCCACCATCGTGAGTTTTCTTGTTTTTTTAGTTTTTCTAATCTTTTGAATTTATCTTTCAGGCCCTCTGTTCGGGGTGGACCAGAGTTGGCCGTGGCAGTATATGTGGGCATGCCTTTGGCAAGATTCTCAAAAAGGTCCGCTGCTATTTTGTCTCTGTCCATGTTGTGGTAGAGACGTGGAGATGTTTGTGGAAAGATATAGGGTAATTGTTAAAGAGTTTTTTTTTTTAAAGAAGTTGTTTTGGCGGGGGGCAGCCTTCTCTGGAGTACAGTATAACGTTATACAGCAAGGAGATTTTTACGTTTACCAGAGAGATTGGGCGCACACCTGTATATCCGCAAAATGGAGAGTACTGTGAAGTGGCTGGTACAGGCAAAAGGGCGAGCGGTAATCTCACACAACCGCTCAAGGTTGGACCAAGAAGATCCACACAAATAACAATAGAACAACAATGCCCTTGCACTATACAAAATTAGAACATTTTAGTAATGATAGTGTTAAAAGAGATGATCAGTTTGTATACATCCACACTTTCGGAGTGACTTTAAGAGAATCAATCATCCAAGTTGAGGTATAGAAGTTCAAGAAAGATGTTCTGTTCTTGGTGTTAAGTGACTGTTTATTGTTCCTTTAGTTATGCCAACACGTGTTTCATCGCAGGGAACACACTGCGAATCTTCAGGGCTGAACAGAAAACACAAAAAGTGCATTTGCACAAGGTTCTTGTTTTATATACAAAAAACTAGTGACTTGTTGTGAATGCCAATGTGAAAAAGTGGGCATGCCAAAGGTGACTCTGTGTATTTGTGACTCATGTTCAATAGTTGAGTGAATTGGTGAGCTATAAAGTGTGCGTGTGGTTGAGTGAATCTATTGTGACATGTATTGATATCTTTTATTTCTTTTTAGTGCACTTGTCCATCTGAACAAGGAATTAGTGAAAACAATTTAAGTCTACACACTGGCCGTAAAGAAAGTGGTGTGGTATTGTGAAAAGAGTGTTGCTGTGTTTGAAAAGGCGGTATTCCCATGTGACTAAAGTGATAACGCGAGATAGCTGGATAGCATAATATTAATAAATATCAGTTCATCTGTATACATACATAGCCAGTATTAAGAATATTTATTGCCGCTAATAATTTTCCTTTTAAGCGCATCATAGCAGTTACTTCACTACGTAATACATTCAGATTTTGAAATTAATGTACGTTTTCGGTTGGCTTGTTTGAGTAGTTCATTGAAATGCAGTTATTTCACTAAGTAATAAATTCAGGTTTTGAAATTAATAAAAGTTTTGCGTTCGCTGGTATGTGTGGTTCATTGATCAGGCCTACGTGGTGTGTAGAAAGAGACAGTCAGTGGCTAGACTTAATGGGGTAATTACAAATATCAGCAGGGTAAGTATGCACACAACGACAAAAGAGGAACTGGTTGGGGTGGTTTGAGGAATAAGGCGGGCTGTGTTACTATATGTCCTTGGTATCGTATATGAGCTTGGAATTGTAGTGAGAGTATGGCTCACTGAATATGGCTCCCAGAATTGGCTAGTTTAGAAAAACATCCCTCTAAAACTATGAAAGCACTCACCCTCATGAAGAACGTATGACACTAGTGCTGGATATGTCCGTTTCAGGGCACTGCTTTGGTTTATTTAGTTTCTGGGTGGATCGAAATCTGTGAACACGCTGTCTGCGTGGTTGAGGGTGGTTCGAAAACTGTGAACACGCTGTCTGCGTGGTTGAGGGATCTGGGTGGGAACAGGCTATTGTTAGTTCCCATTTACTAAATAATAATGTTGAAAATGACCAACTCCAAAAAGGCGAAAGACTCTACGGTTAGAATGATCACCGAGTACAATGGTCTACACCATCTAGTCAGAAACAGCATTACTAAACATTGGGATCTGCTAAAAGAAGACGCAGTACTCAGAGAATTGATTCCAATCACCCCTCAAATCACTTTTCGCAAAGGGAGAACATTGAGGAACAGACTAAGCCCTACTGTCCCACACATAGACATGACCCCAAACTGGTTGACACAACGCAGCAATGGGTTTTTCAAATGTGGGTTCTGCACTATGTGCAAATGGGCTAAACACAAAACCAAGCACTTTCAAGGACCCAAACTAGAGAACTATGACATTAGAGTCAACATCAACTGTACCACAAAATACGTGATATACATAATAGAATGCCAATGTGGTAAAAAATACGTTGGAAGCACTATCAGGATGCTAAAAGACAGAATATCAGAACACATGAGGGCTATCCAGAAACAAGATCCAAGATATCCGGTAGCCCTTCATGTAGCAAAGTGTCAGGCTAACACAGAGGATTTTTGTGTTTCCTTCTACGGAATTGAAACAGTGCCCGCCCATGTAAGAGGCGGCAACCGGGAACTGACTTTGAGACGGAAAGAAGCCACCTGGATCATGCGTCTCCGTAGCATCGAATTCGGGCTTAATTACGATCCCGAGCTGCAATTTTTCCTAGGATAACAAACTTTTGAAATACTCTTGCTCTAGATGTTCTCTCTCTGTCAAATCTGTACGAACAACGAATTTTATCTAGCTGTAATGATCTACATGTACACTACGAATAACACTTTGTCAAAAAAGTTTTGTATTGGTTTATACACAACATCAGCCTCTAATTCTAGAATTCATTTATAAATGTTTGTCTTTTAAATTATCATGTTCTCATCAAGTTCATAACCTATACGATAATATCGATATACATGAATGACATGAACTTCATGTATGATTTTAACATATGGTTCCACAATGATTCAATAAGACCATTAAGGGGTATACACACTGCCACCACCAAACAATAGGCATTTATTGGGATAGGCCCCATCTAAAAGAAGACTGCGCCCCCTGTTAATACTTCTTGTACACTACCGCTATCTTTGCTAGACATGGACCACAGACATGTACTTTTTGCGCATTAAAAATTCAAATTTCATGTCGGTACAGAGGTTCCTCGCCACCCCCTCACTAAAATTCTCACAATCGGAAACTAGGTCACTCACACAATAGATTACGCCATTACCTTGTGACCCCCACACCAAAAAACTCATATCGGTAACAATGTCTCCTACATAACAAATTATGCTTTCACAATGTCATTAAATGAGAGTCAGCTCGGATCAGAACTAAAAGTATGAGCTTTCCCATAAAAAACGAAACCGACTGACGAACAAATCTACCCACTTGTTTCAACATAAACATCGGAGAATTTAAGTAACTCTTCTTGTTGTTGCCGGTATTTGTTTCCACTGTGAAGCAAGGCACGTTCTAGTTTTTCAGGGAGTGAAAAACGGAACTCCGGTATTTAACTTGAGAATACTTCCTGTCATGTGACCGTCATTGGAAAACGGCACCGGGAACCTCAAGAGGGAGTTTAGCACGAATAAGGTAAGCGAGCTCTCTCCTGCTCGGAATAGGACCCTATATCCTAGCGATAAAGCCTGCACGCTTTCGAACATTTTCCCATGTCTTAATTCTTTCATTTAGGTGTACCCGCCTTTAAGAAAATAGAACGTTATAGTTTTCACTCTTCAAGACACTTGTCGACTCCTCCCGGTAACGACGCACACCACTACTGAGCAAGGTAGGAGTGTGCGATAGCATTTTACCCCTTTTTGTCGACATTATTATTTAGTAAATGGGAACTAACAATAGCCTGTTCCCACCCAGATCCCTCAACCACGCAGACAGCGTGTTCACAGATTTCGAACCACCCTCAACCACGCAGACAGCGTGTTCACAGATTTCGAACCACCCAGAAACTAAATAAACCAAAGCAGTGCCCTGAAACGGACATATCCAGCACTAGTGTCATACGTTCTTCATGAGGGTGAGTGCTTTCATAGTTTTAGAGGGATGTTTTTCTAAACTAGCCAATTCTGGGAGCCATATTCAGTGAGCCATACTCTCACTACAATTCCAAGCTCATATACGATACCAAGGACATATAGTAACACAGCCCGCCTTATTCCTCAAACCACCCCAACCAGTTCCTCTTTTGTCGTTGTGTGCATACTTACCCTGCTGATATTTGTAATTACCCCATTAAGTCTAGCCACTGACTGTCTCTTTCTACACACCACGTAGGCCTGATCAATGAACCACACATACCAGCGAACGCAAAACTTTTATTAATTTCAAAACCTGAATTTATTACTTAGTGAAATAACTGCATTTCAATGAACTACTCAAACAAGCCAACCGAAAACGTACATTAATTTCAAAATCTGAATGTATTACGTAGTGAAGTAACTGCTATGATGCGCTTAAAAGGAAAATTATTAGCGGCAATAAATATTCTTGATACTGGCTATGTATGTATACAGATGAACTGATATTTATTAATATTATGCTATCCAGCTATCTCGCGTTATCACTTTAGTCACATGGGAATACCGCCTTTTCAAACACAGCAACACTCTTTTCACAATACCACACCACTTTCTTTTCGGCCAGTGTGTAGACTTAAATTGTTTTCACTAATTCCTTGTTCAGATGGACAAGTGCACTAAAAAGAAATAAAAGATATCAATACATGTCACAATAGATTCACTCAACCACACGCACACTTTATAGCTCACCAATTCACTCAACTATTGAACATGAGTCACAAATACACAGAGTCACCTTTGGCATGCCCACTTTTTCACATTGGCATTCACAACAAGTCACTAGTTTTTTGTATATAAAACAAGAACCTTGTGCAAATGCACTTTTTGTGTTTTCTGTTCAGCCCTGAAGATTCGCAGTGTGTTCCCTGCGATGAAACACGTGTTAGCATAACTAAAGGAACAATAAACAGTCACTTAACACCAAGAACAGAACATCTTTCTTGAACTTCTATACCTCAACTTGGATGATTGATTCTCTTAAAGTCACTCCGAAAGTGTGGATGTATACAAACTGATCATCTCTTTTAACACTATCATTACTAAAATGTTCTAATTTTGTATAGTGCAAGGGCATTGTTGTTCTAATGTCCACTCAGGGCGCAGGGAAACTTCCTTGGTTGCCCTATATTAGGAATTTAAGCAACGCACTGGGGAGGGAAAATATGTGGGAATCACCAGAAGGTACTTGCCCTTCAATTTCTAAAACGTCCCTAACTACTGCTTTTAAAGAATATAAATTGGCCCATATCCTACAGAGCACAGACTCACCCTCCCTGACTTCTAGGTTCCTTGAGATTAAAGATCAATATAAGCTAGTTTCGGTCTTGGATAGTATTCAACCTCTAATGGCCAAGAAGCTCTTACAATTTAGGCATGGGACGCTTCTGTTGCGTGCATTTACTAACAAATAGAAAAGAGCCATTAAACAAGACTGTCCTGGGTGCTCCCGAACAGAGGAAACCGAACTCCACGTTATACTCTTTTGTCCTGCTTATAAGAAGACAAGGTCTAAGTGGGTTCTTCAGTTCTGTAGGAATATGGGGATACCTAACTACATTGAGGTTTTAAGACTACTTAAGTATGACACGCACCCATTTATTGTAGCCGTCACCTCCAAATTTTTATTTGTGATGTGGTGCATTCGTAGAGGCATTATAAAGAAAAATGAGCTGGCTAGTAATGCAACTATGCCCCCCCCCCCCCCCACTAGACACAGTATGGCCCTAATCACCATATCTTTCCCACTTGGGGAAACTTTGTATAGCCACTTGTTCTTAAATGTTCTTATTCCTAAATTATTTTTTTATTTGTACAGATTTTAAATTTTCTATTGTCTTAAACGATTGTTTTGGCTCTAGGTAACCCCTATAGAATTGTAGTATAATATCTTACTTGGCACCAATTACATTTTGTATAAACTGTTATAAGCTTATAATTGTTGTCCATTGAGTAATGTTATAACTACCTGTGCTTTTATGTCTGCAAAGCCGAAATAAAGGTTTTTTGTCTAACTGACTGACTGACTTTTTTCTGGGAAATAACATGTGGACTTCGGTGTTTACCACACGGAAATCCACATTTTTTGTTAAATGTTGGTGGACTGATTCACAAAGATAAACGTATTCTTTTGAGGAGGTTTACATTTTTGGGGGGTATTCACATATTCACAAACTATGAGTTAATAGTAAGTTTATGACTGCAGAGAATCAGCAGTTGCGGAGAACTCTGTACTTTAAAAGATAGTTCAGGCCTATCTTTTTATGTGTGGAATTCTCATTCCGCAGTCGTAAACTTCCTATTAACTCAAAGTTTGTGAATGCCAAAAAAGCACAAACTTACACAATCGTTTATGTTTACCTTTTTTACTCAGGTCCAGGGTATTTTGCCTCCAAAAATATTATGCCGGTTATGACCTGCTGATATTAGTTCAAAAATCATAATGGCGAAATGTGCAGTAATAGCACTTACCACACATATCGCAGTTAACCAGCTGTTCCTAATGAGAGCCTTAGTGGTCCACCTTAGCTCCAGTTATCCATCTGACTTCCTTAAAAGATTAAAAAAACCTTCATCCACTTCCTCTTGCATGCTTTCACATTGAATCCTTCTCACCCGTATTTTTCATGGTTGGTTCTATAAATGCTCTTCTAGGGATATGTCCTTATTTCTTAGCGGCTCATTTTCTGCGTCAGAGGGAATTCTGATGAATCTGATGATGATTCCTAAATATCTGTCCCTCTTGGTGAAACTTCTTTAGAGGACCATGAATTTAAAAATGTGTAGTAGATGCTAACTAAATCCAATTTTATTTTTATGCCCCTATTGATTAAGTATATACAACAGCAAACAAGTGTTTGAAATGAACCTTTACTGTCTAAAGCGATAACATGTTTCTGTCCACTCTTTATGCTCAAATTGCTCACCACTGTTGCGTTGCCAGACTCCTCCTATCTGGAACAGAGCAGAGCTAGACACCTATCAGCAGGGGATGTCTGCCCATGGTATATGCGCAGATCCTGGGCTAAGAATCTAAACTTCACTGCAGGGGTGGCTGGTATTAATGATCGAAATGGACGCCACCCTCCCACCTTGTAGGAGAAAGAAGAAGAGGATGAAAAATAAATAACACTGGGCAGCCTAAAATGAAATTTAAGTTTGCAATTTACCATTTTATTTGATTCATTGTTTTTCGGAGGGCGGGATGAGGGTCCGAACGAATGGCCTGTGACGGGATGATCCTGCACTTTGTCATGGGCCAGGGCGAGGTCTTGCTCGACCTGCAAGCATAAACTTGAAATGTGACTTCGATTAGTGGTGGGAGTGGCTATTGTTTATTGTGAGATACAGAAACCCATTTGGGCGTTCTTCGCAATGGCCCAGGACGTGTCTGGAGCAGTGCCATTGAAGTAAATAGGCAGGGGCGGGGTAGGTCTATGGAGATAACGAAAGGCTGGGTGTGTCACTGGCCTATGAAACTGCTGTTGCTCATTTTGATTGGCAGGCTGGGGCCTAAGGAACAACCACGTCACAGCAGCGTGTACTGTGCTTTTACTGTTAAGTGTTGCAGGGGCGGCTGGTGACATTTGAAAGTGGTGAGGCGTAAAAGTTCTGGATCAGTGACCTGTAGCGAACAAGCTTGACTGTAGTAATGGGGGTCTGAGGGGATTATTCCCCTGCAAAAAAATGAAAAAAGCTTGGGCAAATGATGCATTTTAAAGCATATTTGATCAAGCAAGAAGGTTAATAAGGCAATTGTGAAAGTGTAGTTCTTACATCAATAAAGAGATTTCATATGATGACGTACATAGCTGCTTATTCAGTAGAGCCTGTGCCTACTTTTGATCCCAATCGAATCCTGCAGTGACAGGTTATAGAAAAGTGTGTGTGGAAGCATTGGGAATGTTTTTTTTGTGCAGTGTACACTGTCTGTTATGTTTGTGGGACAGTGGGTCTCCTTCATATAAGGTTGCTGCGTGACCCAATTCTAGCGCCTTGAAACCAGTGGAGCACTATGAATATCATGCTTTAACTGATAGTGTTCTCAACCCGGTTTAATCACCTCGTTACCAAAAACTAGTAGGGGCCCATGTTATCCTCTAAACAACAAGTGGAGAAAGTGCCTTTCAGTTACACTACAGATCTCCATATGCACATGTGTTTGGCCGCTTCAACACACATCATTGCTGAACAGCAATCCTTCAGGACAGCTTCTGAACAATGTGCCAACAGACTAGTGCCAGTATTATTTAAAAAGGAACAGCCTCTCTTTCTGGCTGCCTCTCTTGCCCTCTACACACTCTCTCTCTGCCTCTATCTCTTTCCTCTCTCCCTCTTGTGCCCTCTACAATCTCTCTTGCTCTCTTTCTCTCTCTGTCTCTATCCCAACTCTCCAAGTCGGTCTACCTCACTCGTGCCCTGTACTCTCTCTCTCTCTTCTGTATCTTTCTCTCTCTCTCTCTCTCTCTCTCTCTCTCTCTCTCTCTCTCTCTCTCTCTCTCTCTCTCTCTCTCACTCTCTCTCTCTTAATGTCTCTCTCTGGCTCCCCCACTCCTGCCCTCTAGTCTCTCCCCCACCTCTCTCTCTTGCTCTTTGCCCTGAGACTTGAGATATTTCTCTATAGCGACTCCCCCTTCACTAGTTCTTTCTCTCAATCATCATTCACCCTCATCACTCTACCGCCTCCCACACACACAAGCATACAAGCATGCTCTCCTACTTTCCCTTTCAATTTATCGCAGTCCATCCCCACATTCACTGCCGCTAGCTGGTGAGGCCCTCCCTTCCTGCCCTATGGGTTAGGCCTCTCTATATACAAATTCCCACTGATGGGTTGCAGCAGTGGGGTGCACACACAGTTATTCACGCACACATCTTATGCACCACTGAACGCTTGTGCTGCTGCAGCTTGAGACCCCGTCACCTACCGAAGATGGCATAATATTTGGGCCCAGTACAGCATGATCGCCATACAATGCGCAAAAAATCAGCCATTCTAGTACCGCATATAGGGCAGCTCGAAGACTTGGATGGATAAATCATGTGTAGCCTCTTTGGAGATAGCTTTCTCAAATGCACTATGTTATATTGAATTAATTTAAATCGTGCGCTAACAGAGACCCTGGGGCCGATTACAAGAAAGTGACGCATATGTAGAGATGCGTCACTTTTCCTGCACCGCCATGGAAAACCCTTGCATCACCATGGATGCGCTGTATTTACAATGCGGCAGAAAATCTGATGCATTCAGTTGACGGAAAGTCCTGCATTGCTGGAGTTGTGTTGCAAGCACGATGCAACTCCAGCAATGCCTTTTGCGGTCTATTCCCAATTCACAGTGTCACTGCTTACACCTGCTTCAAGCAGGCGTAAGGTTTTGACACAGTGGCGTCCTAAAAGTGACGCAGCGAAATCTTGTAGATTTCACTGCGTCACTTTTATGAGGCTTTCCTGCGTGGAAACGCCTACCTTGAATACATTATACCTGACGCAGGTATAATGTCACGCAGGGCTTTACAACGTGACGCATCTCCCTAGATGCATCATGTTGTAAATGGGCCGCTACTTTTATGCCACCACTGCGTCACAAAAGTGATGCAACAATGGTGCAAAAGTGACGCAAGGGGCTTGTAAATCTGCCCCCCTACGTCCTGCTGCAAGAATCCTAGTCCACTCTTTAGGCTCAAATTACTCCCCACTGTTGCGCTGCCAGACTCCTCCTATCTGGAACAGAGCAGAGCTAGACGCCTATCAGCATGAGCAAAAGATATACAAGTGTAATAAACCAACAACCCCCTGCCATATGCAGGAGCGCTACCAAGGTCTGTGAGGGCTCAGGCGCCTTAGGGAACAACGGACAAAGTTGAAGAGCCATTGCTGCTATTTTAGCGTATTGGGGAAATAATCCTCGCTCTAACTCAAACGTCTCTATGCATCCAGCAGAGTTATAAAGCACCCACCCGGATACAAATCCAGCAACAGTAGATGGTCACCCTCCTGCCATGATTCTACTGTCATGGTACGGGACATCTGTTTGAAAGGGCACACTATCCACACATCTAAGTCTGGACCATATGATGCCCTACTCAAAACTCACCACTCTACCACAATTGGTCCATCAGATGGCCCAAATGTGGAGAGCCATCAGGCATCACATCTCGCATCTACAATGCCCTACATTGGTGGCCCTAGTGAGTGCCTTCCAATAAGGCCCTTTCCCATATGTGTTCACCAGCTAGCCAATGTATTGCATGTTGCAGATATGCCACTAAATATTAAAGTTCTATATCCGGGACTTCCATCCGCCCCTCTATCCTATTCTCTCTGAAGGGTTTTGAGGCTTACCCTACTATGCCACCACCCCACAGGAGCTCCACCAGCAGGCTGTCAAGCTCTCGGAACATGCTTCTTGGTATTGGTTATACAGCCCCTTGCAACACATATAAGCAGTGGGGAAGTATCACCATCTTTATAAATGATATATTCCCCATCAAGGACAACTTCAATGTGTTCCAAAGTGCTATGGAAGGGTGCAGATTTCCAATCACCCGTCACATATTCAGGTCATATGTCTTTTGTTCCCCGTGGGTGATATGCATGCAAAAGATAGTTAACACAATCAACCTGCCATGGTACCCCAACATCTGTCAACCTAGACAGGGGCAAGCCCTCTCGCAGTCCCAAAGGAAAGAGAACCGATGTTGCCCATTAACACAAAGGGCCCGATGTAGGTAATTCTGATTTACCACTTCTTAAATACCGAATCATACCGATTCGGTATTTTTCGAAGTGGTAAATTAGTGGGGGGGAAATGTAGGTAATTCAGAATCGGTAAATACCGAATCGGAAAGATTCGGTATTTACCGATTCTGTAAATACCGAATCGGTATCCCCCATTGATTCCTATGGGCCTTGAAGCCCATAGGAATCAATGTGGAATACCGAATTGGTATTTCCCGATTCGGTAAATTCTGAATGTTGCAAGGGTGCAGGGGGTGTCACTTTGACACCCTCTAGCACCCCAATTCCGGAATTGTGTGCCATGTGGCACACAGACATGCCCTAAGGGCATGTCTGTGTGTCACATTGCACAGGTGTGCATGCACAGATGTGCATGCACACCTGTATTTGGTATTTTACCACCCAATTGGATTGGGTGGTAAAATACCGATTTGGTAAGGCCTGTGGGACTCAGAAGAGTCCCACCTACATCTCCGATTTACCGAATCGGTAAAAATACTGATTCGGTATTTTACCGATTCGGTAAATTTACCGATTCAGTAAATTTACCGATTCAGTACGTTTACCGAATTGGTATAATAGGGAACCTACATCAGGAATGACCATTTACCGGTCGGTAACGGCCGAAATCGGCCGTTACCAGTCGGTAAATGGACACCTACATCGGGCCCAAAGTCCCAAAAATTCCCAGAAATCACTCATTACATTTAAAAGTATTGGACCAGTTATGTTGGGCTGGCATAAATATACCATAGCATCATTGGCATAAATCGACACTACATGGTCCAAAGTCTCAACCCTTATGCCCCATAACTGTAGGGATTGACAGAGGCGACACGCCAGAGGTTTCATGGCCAGGGCATATAACAATGCGTAGTGCCCCTTTGCAGCAGGATTTCAGCAGATACATATTTGCATGTTCGTGCTGTTGCACGAGGACATCTATAAAGGTGAATTTGTTTTTGTTAGAAGCCATGTTCTAAAAATTATGTGATCACATTTATGTTCACTGTCAAGGAATACATATATATCATTTAGAGAAAGTGTACTAATAAACATGTATTCACACATTAACACTGCATGAAGGTGTTATTACAGGAGTAGAATGCAAGTAAATTGAGAAAACTATGATGATTGTCTCCCAGATTCCATTCAAGAATCACTTTTTTGAAGACAACTACGTGGGTGATAATCACAAGGCCAAGCTAATGTGATTATATTTAACTCACAGATTAACCTCCTTGTGTTCTGGGTATGTGTAGTATTGAAGAAAGGACTCTCCAAGTCAGGTAGTTTACCACGTAGACTTTTTGAGGTGGTAAATTAGATACAGACAGGTAAAGTATGGAGTCTAAGTAGGAGCCCCACCAGGAGCAACTTCCCTGCTGCTCAGCTCTTCATCCAACTGATTCACGCAGGCACACATTCCAAACACTAACATTTCATCAGGCTGTCATTCTGGCTCAGCAGCAGGATACCACAATGTGATTTAACATGGTTTATACCTTCTGCACAATGTAAGCGTGCCTGGCAGAAACCATTCATGAAAATCCACCTAGTGCAGCGTGCTAATTATTACCGTTGTTGAGCCAGGAGCGAGGTATTATGACTAATGCAAGGCTTGCCCTTTATGAATCATGGCCCCTCTTCACACTCAACAATGATAATAAATAGAATATTACACGGTGTGCATCTGCATATATTCTATACTCACTGGAAAAATAATCAGTTATATATTCTGTTCTCTCTGCTTATTTTTATACCAACTGTCATTTTCTCTCTCCCTTCATTTCTTTTGCTATCTCTCACTCTTTCTTCTTTTCTCTTCTCTCTCGTGCTTCTCTTTCTCTCACACTATTTCCCTATTTGCTTCCCATTTACTCCCTTACAAACAACACACTCGTCTCTGATCACTTTTTAACTCACTTAGCTTTACTTTTTGAAAGTGTTCCCACTTTCTCGCCATATTGATGTCTCTGCTTGCCTTTCTCCTCGCCTGTTTCCTGCTCTCTCTTTTGCCTTCTCTTTCTCTCGCACTTTGGCTAGCTCCTGCATCACTGACTCTCTCCACTCTTCTTTCTCGCCTCTGTGTCATTTCTGTGTCTATCTGTTGATATATGTTTATCTCTTATCTCCCTCTCTTCCTTTCGCTCCCTTTGTCCTTGTGTATCACTCTTTCTATCATGTCTTCCGCTCAATTCTCTTTCTTTCTCTCTCCCTCTCCTCTCCCTCTCTTTAAGTTTCCCATCCATCTCTTTCTCTCTCCACGTCTACCTCTATTTCAATCTATGTTTCTCTTTCATTTCCTCTCTCTCCGTCTCCCCCCTCTCTATCCAGATCTGCCCTTCTATCTTTTTCTCTCCCCTTCTCTCTCTCTGCCTCTCCTTCTCTCCCTCCCTCCTCCATCCCAGGCTATCTGTCTTCTCCCTCCTCCATTGCCTTCCCTTCTTGCTCCTTTGCCACGATTTATCAGCCTCTCCTAAATACCTTTCTCTTTGTCTCTCTTCTGTCTCCCTTACTTGTCCTGACGCCTCCCCCCTCTACAGAAAACTATCGTGAAAGGGTTTGACTTTGGAGCTTCACACAATATTTGAAGCTAAGGCGACATGGATGTAAACAAAGTCCAGTCGAATAATTACCGATGAAAGCACCGTACAATATCCCCTGGAAATGAATTATAAGATGTGAGGAAGGCGCACAGCAGGGGATAGAATATGTTTTAAGGCTCAAAACATCTTTGCGTAGAAATAGACCAGTGGTGGTTAATTATGCTTAGCAGGTACTGCGGTTCCATTGGATAAAAGTAGGTCAGCAGTTTAAGTGCCTGGAAGGAAGCTGATTCTGCAACTGGTGTGCAGGCACCGACTGGTTGGGACTCACTCCAATGGTCGCGCCACCCGTTTTAGTGTTACCTCTTGCAAGATGGTTGCCTCTGAGAGACCACAGCCTTGTGGCTTCCAACGGCTCCTTCACCTGTACAGTAGGCCGTAGAAAATATATGTCTTCTTAAGAAATGCTTTTCTCACCTGTTGACAAAGGGAACAGGCTTCAAAACATAAATGTTTTTTTTCGTTGAGATCGGGCAGGCAGGACTCTTAGTGATCTAAGCCGGTTCCTTTAAGATTACTACAGTAGGTGAGTATGTATGCATATATGATATTGTATATGATATTTCTATAGCGTGAATTTATCCAGGGCTCCTTTAAGAAGCCCTTCTTTGCACTGGAAGTGATTTGGCCAAAACTGGTGAGGATATTTAAGGAAATATGTAAGGGTGTTTACATTTATGCGCTGGCATTAATAGCCTATTATTTTACAGTAATATCGAGAGAACCTATAGAGATTAATTAAGGATCAAATAAAGAAAAAACTTTCGCCTGTGAAGTGAGGCAAATTTTGAATCTTTACACTGTCAAAGTCAGGCAAAGTTTTCTGACTTTGCCTACAATAAGATTCTCCCCTCACAGACCCGTATAACGGGCTTCTTTCATTGCCGCAGGATGGCCTGTCCATGAAGGATCAATATTCTGGTGAATGCTAAACAGCTACATGTGAATGCATTCTGGATCCTGGTATGGTGAGGATGGTGCAGTATGTCAAGGGAGGTAGGGTTGTGGTATGAGGGCAGGGAGTGTAGAAGACAGGGGTAGTAGAGTGCAGAAATATGACATTTTCCAAGGGATAATGTGATCATCTCCCCCACACGGTGAGCAGAGAGCCTTTGACATACACAATGATATACTGATGGAGTTGAATGAAGAATCTCTCTTGCGGGATCCCTTTGAGGAACCAAAGATCATGTTACTGGGATAGAATTGAAATAGCTTGGATCTTCTTTTATTGGTGTAGTCTTTCCTATGGGGTGTCTCTGATGCACCTAGGAGCACTTTCATGAAATCGATGAGAAGTGCTTTTGAATCTGTGTTTATATCTTATAATCAAAAGTTCAATTTTGCATCTGCCAAAGGCATTCTGGAGAACTTCCCGGAAGTATCTCACAGTCTAACATATCATGCTGGAGATGAGCTTCTTAGTGAGTCTAGCAATCTGCACAACTTTCTTCACAGTTGTAATGAAGCACCTTACTACACCATTTACTAGAGGAAGTAGTGGTGTTATAGGTGTAAGAAGGTCATGTGCTCTGAAATTCATGGAAGTCTTTCTCGTTAAATATCATCAGACTTCACAAACACTAAAATGTCCGATATTTCTGATATGTGATCCATAGTTATCATTTCAAAACCATTACCATTGCTAGGAAATGGCACAACCACAGAAAACCTGCAAATCTTGTCCACGACCAGCAGCGGCTTTGGCCCAAGGGGATAGTGCCAAAGAAGTTAAAAGCAAACTCCTTCCCTTCACATGTCATCTACAGAGACTGCTGGAGAGGTTCATAAGAATTTGCCTTGTACCGGGTCCAGCACATGCAGCAAGTGCTAAGAATCTCCTGCACGTGGCAATTATGAGACGAGTATCATACTTTTATACAGATATATATGTAAATGTAAATCCGTATTTGTAAAACGCAAACTAGTCACCCTTATGGGTCTCAGGGCGCTGGGGGCCGTCGTGGAAATTAAGTGAGCTATTGCCCAGAGTCACATGGTGCTGAGCTGAGCTGCCGCCGGAGCTGGGGATCGAACCGTGAACCCTGTGCTCCGAAGTCAGCTGCCCTGGCTGCTGCACCACCCCTCTCCACTATCAATCCCTTCATGGCCACAATTCTATGGTGACCTTCTAGTGCAAACACCTTCACTTTTTTCCACAGCCATGAAAGATTTTATGAAAATGTCATTTTTATATGCCTCCATTACATTCTGGATCTGTCTCTTTCCTTCGCTTGATGTTGATACACAGGAGTCTGTGATAGATCATAGATGTTAACCAGGGTAACCCAAGATACTTCAGTGATCCATTGCTTAGACTTGAATAAGGCTCAGTGGGCTGCCCACACCATAGAAAGAATGCCTTCTGGTTGTCCTGGCCTATGAAGCAGGTTTTGTATAAAACTGAAGAGGGCAATCTAGTGCTTCTCCAACTCTATATTGGTCAATTCCACAGCCTTTAAACTAGTGCCTTTAGACTAGAGACATGGGCACCCATTGTTCCCAGGGATTTCATCTCATCAAGTGGGGCGCTTAACATTCATAGTTTACATTCTTTTTAAACGAACATTACATGGACAAGCTTTCACTCAGATATATGTGCCAGTGTCTGCTGAGGAAAGTTCAAAGGCAAGTTCCTGCAATCAGAGATAGAACAGTGAAGCAAAATACCCTTCTTGAGTTCCTCATCTGTGATGCCAGTAGTGTCAATGTGGGCTTTTGAAATGCTTCACGAAGCAAACCCATTGTGGTTCTGCACTTCGTGATTCACTGGTTTTAAAGGGGGGAGCCGTGACCTCCACAAAAGCATCAGTAGGAATGAATAGCAGTGACAACATCCCTCGCCAGCGGCTTCTTCCTACACCCTACAGTGAAGGAGGTCGTACCTTTAGGTTTAAAGTGTGTAGGATAAAAAAGTGTGACATGTTGGGGGAAAAGAAAAGAAGGAGAGAAACAGAAGGTAGTGGTGAGAATGTGTACTTTGCCGTCTAGATCAGTTGTTCTTAATCTTTTGACTTCTGTGGTCCCCCACTTAATCGTTACTGGAATCTGTGGAACTCCTTCCTGGAATTCGGGAAACCCATCAACTGAGTCTTTATTAGAATCTGAGGACCCCCTACATAATATGTTTTGATCATTTGAACCACAAATCAATAAACAAAACAAAAACATGCACTCATCAAAAAATACACAAATTAAATATTTGATTTGATTCGCAAATAAATCTTTACAAAAAATATATATGTGAAGGTTGGAGCTTTTCTAAATTAAAATGCACCCACCCATTTCCCATACTATATTATATTTGA
This sequence comes from Lissotriton vulgaris, assembly GCF_964263255.1. Taxonomy (NCBI): domain Eukaryota; kingdom Metazoa; phylum Chordata; class Amphibia; order Caudata; family Salamandridae; genus Lissotriton; species Lissotriton vulgaris. The sequence continues at coordinate 1,089,631,779 of NC_141687.1, read as the reverse complement.
TGCACTTGACCTGCTCACACAAATCATTCTGAACATACTAATTTAATTTTTTGCCTCCAATTTCAAATTCCTTTGCATTTTTAGAAAGATTTAAAACTTAAAATTTTACATTTTGCTGCTTTATTTGCATACATTTTGTTAATCTGTTAATATTATTTAATTTTCTAAGCAGTTGCAGGCCCACTGAGTAAGCGTTGTGGACACAAGGAGTCTCAAGACCTCTGGTTGAAAGCAACTGATAGACAATATTAATTGGGCTACTAATGTCTTCTAAGGCTGTGGAGGACAAATCACAATCCAAGTGAGTCTGAGTCTCATGCGGGGCTGACTCTTTCTCGTCCATAGCTGACGTTCAGAGAAACCAGTATTTCAGAAATATTTCAATATCATTAGACTAGTTTGCCTTGTCAGAATCACAGTAAAACCCTTGCTAAATCCTAGTCAATTTTGGGGTGAGAGAGCAACTGAAAGCATGAGCCCATCTCGAGCCTGAAGACTAGCTGTGGCTCAACTCGTTGTCCTGTTGGAACCAGGAGCCCATAATGAGTCGAGCTTTCATGTGCCTTTTGCCTGCCACCCTCTGTCCTACCCAGGATTTGGCCTTATGGACAGAGCTGTTTACTTAGGAACTGGGGAACCCGATTCTAGTCTGGACGTTGTCTCAGCATCCTGTGATTCTGGGTAAATCAATTAATCGTCCTGTGTATAAAGAAGCATGAATGTGGCTTGTGTGATGTAATTGGTGCTCATATAAAGTGCTACAATACCTTCAGGTCGAGTTCTCACTATATAAAAACTGCATAAATATGTACAAATTCTTCAGTTTTGCACGGCTCAGAAGCGTTTTTCTGTGTTGCCCCCTTTTGTTGCCCATTTTTAGTACAAAGTAGCTTTTTTTATAATGAAAGTGATCCATATGTAGAGGGGCAGCCTATTATAACCTTCTCGTCCACATGGAATTAGGTCTGGACCGTCCTCTTCCACCTTAGAACTTCTTCTCCCTCGACTGGACTGCCACTGTGATCCCAGTCTGCCCATGGCTGCCCGAAAGCGCTGGGACGCTTTCGGGCAGCCATGCGCTATATAAATACTGCTTTCATTTCATTTCATTTCAGTCTCCCCCATCTTCAATGCTGCCCTCCACCTACGAAGTCTTGCAAGAGGAAATCACTCTCATTCCTAACCCCTTTGTCACACTGATCCCTGGAGCACCTTCAATACAGAAAATTTGCAGCAGACATCACTATTCTGGTGTACTTGCTGCCGTGACTGCAATTCTCAGATACGTATCTTGATCATGGCTGTTGAAATTATGTGGAGGACCACATTAGAATTAATTTTGTGGTTTAATGCGGCTCATTGTTTGCTGGTATAACTTCCTCATGTTGTCATTTTACACAGGTTAATACTGTCATGTCAAAGGTTTAATCTCATTATGTTCACTGTAACACCCAAATACAGCAAAAAAAGAAAGGGTGCAAGTCAAATCTTGCAAAGGCCCTTCCACTGCGCCGCAAGAAATGTTGCAGTATTTTTTTTTTCCTTATGACCTGTTTGAGCTAGAAATATTTTTTTTGTTCAAATCTGCAGCCGATGCACCAGATGATGGATTATGTGGCCAATACGACAAATCCCTAATTATGTGGAAAACACAGTGGGTGCAAAATCGCATTATTTCAGTGGTTCTGATTATGATGTAAGTCTCCAACGGCCACATCCCCAAAATATCGGTGTCTGTGCCATCTGTCTGTGTGGGTCAGTCAGTACTCGCGAGTTTCATGATAGTATTTCAGCATGTAGGAAATATAGGCCTGCAAAGCTACTAGTCCAAAAATGCCACTACATTATCTGGGATAACCAGCCACATTCAGGAATATCTGACATGCAAAGGTGGCCTTCTCTTAATTTGATAACAGAACGAGGACAAATCATCCACAAAGAGTAAGAAAAGGGACAACTAAATTAGTACTATTAAAAACATAATTAACAATATATAGACATCTGAAATCAAATTAAAATAATTGAAGTAGGCTAAACATAAAACACTGCCAGGAGCAGGCAGGGTCTTCCTGGCGGGCAAAAGCCCTATTTTCATGTAGAGAAGTACACTGAGGTGAACATGCTCAGGAAAAGGTAATGATCCCTAGTTAGTAGGTTGCCCAAAAGAACTGATGAAAGGTTTATCGAACCTGCAACTCTATGACCTCATTTTTGAAGCCTGTCTTGGTTCTCACTAACTTCAGTGGTGCAAAGAACACAGCTTAAAGCACTTTGCCTTGCATGTAGGGCTTTTTTCGGTTGAGATCGAAATGTGACATGCAAAACTTTACTCTCCCGCTCTTGTGCTCCCTCTGCTCAAGTCCTATTCTTTTTTTCTGATCTGTGCTTCAGGTACTCTTCTGGAGTTTTTTCAATTCTGACTCCACTGCTCTGGAAGCAGCTGCCCATCACTAGCCGTCAAACCGGTAGCCATTCTCCCTTTCCTAAGGACGGTAAACTGTTTTAGTAATGTTCGTTTGTATTATATTTCTCCAGTTGCATTCTCTTTTTGGAATTTTCCTTAGCCGTAGTGCCTCTAATAAGTAACAAACTCATTTACTCAAGTCAATATCTGTGGCAGTTTAACAAAGCAAGGGCAGCACTATAGAAGCCTTGATTAGGATTTTAAGGGTGCTTAGATGAATCTAAGACACTATCTGGAACCAACCTGCTCACTGGTTAAGACCATAGGTACCTTTCCAAGTTTCCTCTAGACACTAAAATATTTTCCACACTAAGGTCTATGATGCTTTTTCAGTCCATGCGCTTCTTTGTGAAGTATGTCCTTCCCACTTGCATTTGTCAATGTTGCCTGATCACATTTTATGGCATCAGGAATTACTGCTGAAACCTTTAGTAACATGCAATTTAAAGGTCGCCCTATGTCAGGACTCTCCCTTATATACCAGGACCACTTTTAATGCAAAGCAAAAGCTTTTAGGTGTGGCTTAAAGCCTAGCTCACTGGGTACTGCTTGTAAGATCAGGCAACAGACAGAAGTCATCTCTCATGGGCAGAAGTCAGTCAATTCCCAGCTGATGGAAAAAGGGAGAATGTGTCTCGAAAATAGCTCCCACTTTGCTATGCGGAGACGGACAAGCTAGCTCCCAATCAAGAGAGGCCAGAGACTTGTTCCTTCTAATCTTGGATTTGCCATTGGAATTCCCAAGGCTGAAGGCTACGTCTTTCCTACAAAGCCTCAGCAGAGGGTATTTATTGGGCATCTTTTGGTGACTTATTGTCAAGGCAAACGACTGATGTAATAGAGTAGGGTCCATCTCCCACACACTTTCAAAGAGGGTAGTGATTAGTGTACCAGGGAACTCAGCATTTTACAACAAAAAGGTTGGGGAACTGAAAGCATTCACAGAATTGCAAATGAACCACTCAGAAACGTTCTAAGATGGAGTGATCTCAAGTGGTGTGACATTTCAAGTCCGGCAGAGGTATTGATGGCGCAAGATTACCAGTTTAGGATATTACTAAAAGACAATACTCACCTGGGCCCTTAAACATACATACTTTAAACCAGTAATCTATTTCCTTCCAATCAGGATTTTTATATTTTATAACTGTACACCATAATTTACCAATTCCTTGTCACTTTAATTCTAATCTCTTAGGTCAACGGATCAAAGTAGTTAGAATAATAGGTATAGAATAACAATTTACTTTATCATGGAATAAACACAAACTCATGAAAGTTTTACACACTTTATCTATGCAATATTTTGTGAGTCAAGTACCAGCACACCTTGGTTAATAACTTTTCAAGTAGAAAAATAATGATGAAAGAAAAAATCTTTAGAGACTTGGCAAAATTTCTAGACATTGTTACCTGGGAAGGGCGATAAAGTGAAACGGTACAAAGACATACCACACAGATTTATATTTACCTAGAATGGTGCGAGAACCAACCCCTGGCCAAGGGCTGGAAAAAGGGGCTCCCAATTAAATAGGAGCCAGCAGGTTAGGACAGGTACAGGACAGGTAACCTCCGGTAAGTGCAACACCAGCGTCGCACCCCTCTCTGTAGCTACTCTCATTTCCCTTCTAGTGGACAGAGAATTCTCCTTCAGCAATTTCCCCAATCTTCTTCAGAGTGCTCGACCAGCCCGCTGAGATCTGCGGCATCCACGATTCTTCTTCAGCATACGTTGCGTCAGTGACAGGTCTGTGACAAGTCAGACAATCTAACTGACTAAGCCTACCTTAGTTATACCTTTTTCCAGGGTATGTATCACCCTCCAATGTTGCAAATTCATGTATTCCCTTCATTTGATTGATCGGTAGGACGAGGAGTGGTCATCACACCATACTAATATAAAGTCATTTTTTAGTTTAATTTCTAAGTTCCCACCTATACTTTTATTATCTCATGCTTTTTATTCCTCCCAGCAACATTCACATTATTTAATATACAATGTAGAACAATTTATTGAATCTTCTTCCTCTCTTTGGGTCAAGAGGTAGTGTTCTCAGGCACATTGCTGGTAAGATGGGACTTGGCAGCTCTTCAATGTCATTGTTCGAGGTCCTGCAGTGTTCCACGCACATGCGCATTCGCATTTCAAGATGGCGATACAGGTCACCCTTCAGGCCCAAATACGAGCTAATAATAAAGTCAAAGAAGGATACATTAAAATATGGAAATAAAAGTATGACCTGTATACCACTTATTTCTAATCTAATCCCTTTTTTTAATTTTAACTATTGCATTAGCAGATTAGCAAAACACACGAGTTTCAGTTCAAGCAAAAGCATATGCATTAGCATGTGAATTTCAAAGTGGCCAGTTTAAGCACTACTGCGCAGCTGCAAAGAGATCCCAACAAAAGAGAAAGACGTCATACTACGTAAATGCAGTAGACGCATGCACATAAGAGTTCCCGCGCTTTCGGCAGCCATATTAAGACACCCGAGTTACTGGTTAGTAAAGCATATTTAAAAGCTTCCCCTAGATACTGAAATGTCGTTTGGTGCAATTATTATTACTTACAAAATCTGTTGATTAATTCGAGACATCTTATTTCAAGAGGACTAAGTTCAAGCAAATTTCTCTATGTACGAAACCTTGATCCATCAATCCCCTCTTTGATGGCATTTTATGCCATCACTAATTACTGAACCAGATGCCAACTTTAGCATTTTCCCAATTCAATTTCTTCTATCACTTTAGAATTTCCTCTTTCCCTTTTTTTGGAAGCCTTTCACTCTTTTGTAAATATCCCCTTTTAGTTCCTCAAGTTGAGTCTAATTGTATTTTCTCTTCTTTCCCCTTTCATTTACTGCATACCATTTTCTATTTCTGCAGCATTTGCACCAAATCATTATCATCATGATTAATAGGGCTGTTCCCATTATTGGCATCAGTATTTGACCTACAATGCTTTTTCCAGCATTAGAGATCCAACTACCTACAACAGAGAGACCATCAGTTAGTCTCTTCCATGCACTATCAACTTCCAGTGGTTTCAATTTTTCTTCCAAATTCGGGATATTTCTGACATATCTCCCAATTTTGATACTTTTGTCAGGTATGTGGGTGCAGCAATGTTGTGCCTTCAACATTTTAAAGACCCCGCCCTCTTTTGCCAATAATATGTCAAGAGCAAGTCGATTTTGCATAACCATAGATCTTACCGCAACTAATTTGGTATTGATCAATAAGAATCCACCAGAAGTGTCAGTCGATAAGCGATCAACCACTTTAGATAATTTACAAATTCTTTGCATATTCGGAATTACTCCCACTGAAGGTATCAATGCACTAAATATATCTCCTACAATTTCTGAAAAACTTGCTCTTTTCTGTCGTGTTAGTCCATTATTTTCTTCATTGCTTCCAGTGATTTTTTTGACATGATATACCTTTGGGAATACTATTCCGAAATAGCAGCTCCCGTACCAAAAATGAGGCAGCTTAAAATAAGCTTTGTTTCCACAAATAAAAAAAGACTTCAGGAAATACTGAATCAGTTTGCCCTTTTAGTCCCCAACCCCCAATTATCAGGAAATTGTGTTCACATCCACTGGAACCAATGAATACGTTGTTATACTCTGTTTGTAACCTATGGAGACAGATTTTCCCTTTCTTTTCAAGGTCCAGGTACATAGCAGCATGAGTCTTGCCAGATGCAATAAAATCTTCTCTCTTAGCCCATTTAGGTATCTGAGGTTTCGATTCAGTAGCCCTTCTATGTAAATCCTGTCTCCTTTTCTCTACTAAATTCAAAAATATATTTTCTTCTTAATGTAACCTACATGTTCAACTATCCTTATGGGCTTCAGCTATATCTATTGCTTTAATGGTTAGAAAATATTCACCCATAAACTGTGAATCTCTACTGCTAAGGACAGGGTTCATATTTCTGCGTAAAGGAATCTCAGAGAAAATCACATTTATGTTAGAATAATACTATTGTAATTTCCCAGTTCTGTAGGATAAGCTAGCTAAAATACTACATGAAATACCATATGTCAGAGGTAAATGATGATATGTCACTCCTTCTGATACTGATGTTGGTAATTTCATACATACAAAACAATCAATAACTTCCATTGTTTCTACATAATGTACTACTAACAGGTTAACGAAAACATTTAAATCTGTCTCATTTTTATCTATGCTGTTATGTAAGTCTGTCTCATCTGGTGCTTCCAATTCTACTTTGTTTTGCTTAAAGTTAGCTACTTTTCCATGTGTATTAGTGTCATTCTGTTTATTTGCAGTAAATAAATACGGTATGGCTATTGTCAGTCCTAACCATGCTATGAGTACTATCAATATACTACATATGCATATTCTACAACATGTCTTTATACAATTTTATTTCGGTTTTCCAGCAGCTCTATTATCAGACATTTCTGACTAAGGAGATTTAATCCTCCTCTTTGTAACTTTATACAGAATGCAAATTGTAAACTTTTATTATTTTAAGTTGGTCTCACTTCTTCGTCAATTCGATCAGCAGGTAATTCTTCATCACTGTCTCCGCTTATTTCCAAATTTTCAAAGTCCCCAAGAATTACATATGTCCATTCAGGACCCTTGAATTTATTATTCAGCCTTTTCAAATGTGGACTTCTCCTTTTGGGTCTTTCTGTTGTTGGTCCAGACTGACTTGTTATTTCATCTACTTGGTCTGGTTCTTCATTTATTATTATAAGGCGATATTTCAGTCTCTTGATGATAATACTAGGCCAAGTATCCCCTTTTCTAAGTCTTTTAGCTGGCATTGTGCTTTCACTTTCTCCGAATGCTCTATTGTTTTCGTTGTTATGTGGCACACTTTGATTATTTCTGACTTCAGATTTCCTCTCTATCTGACTTGGTCCAGGGCTTTTTACCTTTGCTGTTACTACCTGGATGTGTTCTTCTTCACCATTCTGGCCTTGTTCAGGATGTTGTTTGCTTTGACTTTGTTCTCTGTCTTCTTCCTGAAATTGTTTCTCTTTACCTATCTGGTCCTGCTCACGTCTTACTATATCTTGATTGTCTTCTGCCTGGGCATTTTCTCTAGTGCCTATCTGTCCCTCCTCAGACTTAGGAGTGCTGTTTCTATTTTCTTCTGTCTGAGTGCATTGCTTTTTCCTTATCTGATCCTCCTCAGATTTGATATTTGCTTTGGTTTCTGTAATTTGTGTTCCTCTATTCCTGTCTCATCCTCACTATCACTCTGTCTGTCTAGATAAGATTGGCTTCTTGTTCTTACTGTTATTTCAGGTATGTCTACTATTGGGATCCATTCGTCGTGACTGGTGCTAGGTCATTCTTCATCAGCTACTTCAGGATCAAATTCTTGCGATCTATATGCTGTACAACCTTCAGCCTCTGCTTCGGCAGGTTCAGTTACTATTTTAGTATGGCTGGCATAAATCCAATTAGGTAAACCTGCACACTTTCCAGCTGTTGTGGTAGCTAATATAACTTGATGTGCTTTTCCCCACCTTGGTGCTAGGCACGATTCTCTTGGGGTTGATCTTTTATCACTACCCAATCACCTGGATTCAGATCATGTGCTTGAGTCGACTGCCTGGCCACAGCGTCTTCCCCAACCTGGTGGGAGATAGAACACACTTGATCATCCAACTCTTTGCAATACTCCAATACCAAATCATCAGATATATTTAACAGCTTGTGTCCTGGTATACATGCTTGCCTCATTGCCCTTCCCATGAGTATCTCATGGGGACTCAAGCCTGTAATTTTGTCTGGTATGCTTTCTGAGTCCCATCAGGACAAGAGGTAATGCATCAGGCCACTCCAATGGGGTGGATGTACACACCTTTCCCAGTCTTGATTTGATTGTGCCATTCAGTTGTTCTATCACTCCAGAAGCCTCTGGGCAGTATGCACAGTGCAGCTTTCACTCAATTTTGAAAGCTTCACAAATTAATCAATTTATTTCATTATTAAAATGAGACCCTTGGTCTGATTCAATAGTTACTGGAAAACCGAACCTAGGAATGAGTTCTCTCAACAGGAGTTTGGCCACAGTTAAACTGTCATTTCTTCTGGTCGGGTATGCCTCCACCCACTTGGAAAATAAACAAACAATGACAAGGACGTATTTTAATCCTCGACAAGCAGGTAACTGAATGAAATCAATCTGGAGTCCTATGAATGGACCCTCTGCTTTTCCAATCTTTCCAGGATACACTACAGTTTTCCTTCCTGGGTTCATTTATGGACAAATTAAGCATCTCTGGCAAAGGCTCTCTGCAACGTTCCTGAATCTTGCGTTAAACCAATCCTGTCTGAACAGTCTTATCATTGCATCTCTGCCAATGTGTATGTCTCCATGATACATTCTAGCCATTAGTGCAAGCATACAATCAGGAAACACAGGTCTCCCACCCAAGTTAACTATTACACCATCATCAGTTCTTCTCTTACAACCTATTTTCTCCCATTCTTACATTTCTTTTGTTTTTGCTTCATTGTGTAAGTCTCTCACTTCCTCCCATGTTCCTATACCCCCTAGTAGCATAAGTTGGCAGCTGATTCCGCATGCCTCAATCTTCTTGCTTACTGCTATTTTGTATTTAGCACAATGTTGGGCAACTTGGTCAGCATAATGATTACCAGCTGTCACTTTGTCGTTTCCAGATTGGTGAGCAGCACACTTGACCACGGCCACTTCTTTTGGTAATTGAAATACTTCAATTAATTCTCTTACAAAATGTCAATTTTTAATAGGGGTTCCTGAAGAAGTCATGAAATCCCTTTGCATCCAAAGCTGGCCAAAGTCATGCACAACCCGATAACCATACTGACTATCAGTGTAAATGGTGACTCTTCAATTTTTCCCAATTTTGCAAGCTTTAATTAAAGCTACCAATTCGGCTATCTGTACAAACTTGACTCCTGGTAAATAGGATGCTTTGACTATTCCAGCCAATGTACACACAGCATAGGCAGCACTCAAAACTCCTTCCTCATGACGCATACACAAGCCATCTACAAACAGCTCATGTAATGGATTTTTTATAGGCTCTTCTTGTATGTCTGGGCATGGTGTAGTACTGTATTCAGTGAGGTTGAGACAATCATGTTCAACTTCATTTTTCACTTCCTCAAAGTGTAAATCAGATAACAGGGTTGCAGGATTTAAAGTAGTACATCTGACTATAGTCACATTTTCTGCACCTAGTATAACTCGCTCATACTTAGTCAGCCGACTAGGAGTAAGATAGTGTGTGCGGGTTCGCGTTAGCAAAATCACGACTGCATGTGGGACATACACTGTAACAGGGTGTCCCATTACCATGGATTCACTTTGTTCCAGACTCATGCAAGTTGCAGCTACAGATTTTAGACATCCAGGTAATGCAGATGCCACTGGGTCCAAAGTGGCAGAGAAATATGCCACAGGACGTCACATTAGGCCATGTCTCTGTGTTAGAACGGAGAGAGAGCACACTTGTCTCTTGCGTCACAGAATAATGCGAACTCTTTGGACTAATCTGGCATTCCTAATGCAGGTGCTTCACACAGACAGTTGCGTAATTTTAAAAAAGCTGTCATGCTTTCCATCGTCCCATTCTACTGGATCTTTTGCTTTTTTCTTTGCCAATTGTGTTAAGGGTTTAGCAAGCACTGCAAATTCCACAATCCACTGCCTGCAATACCCTATAACTCTGAGAAACATCCTGATTTCTTTCTGTGTCTGAGGTAATTTAATTTTTTCTGATCATTTTGATTCTTTCTGAAGTCACGCGTCTGACCCCTGTTTCTATTTGGTGTCTCAAATATTTGACCGAAGTGGTACAAAATTGCAGTTTCTCAGGTGACACTTTATGTCTACCTTCAGCTAAGTGATTCAATAGTGCAATTGAATCAAGGACACAATCATTTCGAGTTTTAGATGCGACTAATAAGTCGTCAATGTACTGCAACAAGACGGACTGTCTGGGCAGTACCAGAGATTCAAGACATTTTTCTAAATCCTAATAAAGATCGATGGACTTCCTGTGTACCCTTGAGGAACATGATTCCAAACGTAAACATACTCGTCAAATTTAAATGAAAATAAAAACTGTCTGGATGCAATGGAATGGAGAAAAAGGCATGGCACCATATCAATTACAGTGAGCCATCCTGCGCTCCATGATATCTGATATAGGATCCCTGCTGGATTTGGTACTATTGGACAACATGGTACACCAATTTTGTTTATTTTGCGCAAATCCTGGACCACCCTATATTTGCCGTTTGGTTTCTTAATGCCAATTATAGGCAAATTACAAGGACTGCTCATTATTTATTTTAATATGCCTTGCTCAACCAAACATTCAATTTCTGCTGCAACACCTGCTTTTATTTCGGGGCTCATTTTGTATTGTCGGGTATTTGAGTGAACTGCACCTTCTTTTACAGTCACTTTTACTGGGTCCACATTGGCCATTAATCCTCCTTCCTTTTCGGTCAAATCCCACATATCAGGATTTACGGTATTTTGAACCTCTTCTGGCAGCTCATCTGGGGTCATCTTTTTAATTTCAGTTCCCTGTCTAGCCAACTGCAAAACCCTCCGGTGTGCAAATAATTGTGCAATTCATTTTGCACAAAAGATATCTTCCTAACAGGTTCACTGAACTCGAGTCACAGACTACAAACTTGAGCATTTCTTTAAAATTGCCAATACATAGCTCCATTGGTTCTGTATTAGGGGTCCTAATCTGTTTATTAGAAACGCCCACTACTTGGATCGCTTCTCCCGAGAGGGGATGCTCTCTCCTATAAAGGCCCTGTCCTTTGGTATTCACTTCCCCCCATGCTGAAGCAAGTCCCAAATCTAGAGTCCTTCAGGAAAAATCTTAAAACCTACTTATTCACCCAGTCTTAAGAAACACTTTTGCTAACAGCATATGATCATGATTGAGTCTATCTGATAGGAGCACAAGCGCGGAGATATCCCTTCGGGGATCGATTCAGGCGCTATACAAGAATATAAATAAAAATAAATAAAAAATAAATGTCTGCTGTCCTTCAACCTTGCCTTCTATGTAGGGCCTGACTGATCTACTGGCAAGGATGCACCAAGTACATATTTCTTTCCCACCTGTCAGGCAACGTCATAAGGTCTCCTCATAAAAAATGTGTCATGCAAAAGAAACTGTGATGTTACCGAGTTTTTCTTACCACTTCCCTCCCGGAATCCGGTGTCCACACTGTACTTGGCTTGACTCACAAAATATGGCATAGGGGCATGTGGCAATTGATTCTGTATTACCTGTGGCAGCTGTCTCATTGCAAACTCATTCGACGCCTGCAGAATTAAATTTTGAGTTTGGACATTATTATTCTATATAAGTTTACACTCGTTTTTCCAACGCCCCAATTTTCCGCAACTGTGACAGGGAAACTTTTTCTTTGCCTATTCTTTGCTCATTCTCCCTCTGGGTTTGCCCCCACTGCTCTCACCTTGACCTCCCCATCTATCTTGATTATTTGCCTGTTGACGTAACTGAAGTTCCTGTTGTTCTGCTAATTTAACTTGAGCCCACATTACTTTTACTTCTAATTTCTTTTGGCTATTATCAATTTCATCCCCACTATTATTTGCATACTTGAGGATTTCATCAATAGGTTTTGCCTGCCAGCACAACTTATGCTCTTTAATCATCTGAGATACACCTGTCCTTAATCCAGTCAAAAAGCAATATACAAATGTGTCATATGCTTATTATCATTGTTTTCTAACCCACTGCACTGTTTGAATACCTGCAAAAGGCTTTCATAATATGCATGTACAGATTTATCCTTGTCTTGGGTTGTTCTGTCTATTTTTATCCAATCTGTCTCTTTTGGGTGAACCTTTCCTTTCAAATAAGTTATTACCTGATGATATTTTTTGATTACTTCATCTGACGGGGCTCCTGTTTTGGCATCTCTTGGATACTCTTCATTTGGCCAACCTACTGAAAATGTACATTCTGCCCATAAGTCAGCAGGAACAACTGTGTCAAACAAATCATATAAATCTTTTAATAGCACTTTTGAACCCTTCACAACCCTTTCATCTTGCCTGTACCATTCTACTGGTTTTTCTCTAGGCTTTGGAAAGTCATTTGTAAATGCTAAAATATCCTGTCGGGACCAGGGGACATGTACATATCCTCCTCCTGTAACTTCTCTCATTGGGCCCAACCTTTCAGCTTTTTGTGTTTCTTTTATTAAATACTCAGATTTTGTTCGATTTGCCTGTGCTTCTTCCTTTTTCTTTGTCCATCTAGCTTTTCCATCTATATAAGTTTCCTCATTTTTGTAACAATGACAATAATTCTTTTATCTGGAATTTTCTTCCTGACACATTCATGTTCTCTAAATCTTTGTCAGAAAATTCTGCTCTGTATGGTTTCTGCAACACTTTAGATTTACCTATGTCAATTCCCATTTCTGAGGCCAAATTCATTAATTTCTCATGGAATATTTTTGTATTTTGGGTGATGCTTCTGCATATGAATAATAACTCCTCTTCGCTGAAAGAATTTCATCTCTCTAGCCCTACATTTCCAGCTACCATTTCTTCCAATTCTACCCTTAATTTAAAGATGTCTAATACTTTTGGCTGTGATTTTGGTTTTTCTATATCTCGTGTCCACCTTTCCATTTCTTCTGGGGTTACTACAGTGGCACTTTTCATTCCTGTGGATGTTTCAATCTGTACCTCTCGAGCATCCAGGGGTACCTTTCCTAAATAAATCATTTATCGGATCTCTTACGGGCAAATCCATTAGTGAAATTACTGACTCACACTCACTTGCCTGGTCATCAATTATTATATTTTCTTTTCTAGGCTGCAGGATTGGAGTAGTCAGAACAGGAGTTTTAGAACTGGTTTGTTTATCTCTATATAAAGAAACAACTGGACCTATAGTCACTGGGATCGTTAGGGCTTCAGGACACGTATTCAATTGGGTTATTTTCTGAATTAGCTCACCTCTATGTTTATTGATTGCTTCTCTTTCCTTTTCTTGCAACACCTTTTCTATAGTAGTCTCAGGTACAATGTGTGGAACCAAGGGTGGTTTTAATACTGGGGCACTAGGGGTAACTCTACTGTTTCTTCCTGATAAGGTGGTGGATTTTTCATTAATAAGTCTTCAAGATAATCGTCTTCAAAATCCCCATTACCAGTCATTAAATGTTTTGTTTTCTCTGTACATTTACTTCCTGTCGGTTCTTCTGTGGTAAATACAGTATATAATCCTTCTACTATCATAGACTGTCTCCATTGTTTCATCTGCTTATCTCGAGTCTCTCTAGGAAATCTTGGATAAAATGTACTTAAGTTTCTATCACATCGGGATCTATCTCGCTCAAAGGTCTCAGTTTCCCACTCTTCTAAAGCTTCATATTGTGTTAATCTAGGTCTGGGTTCTAATTCATTCATGTGACTTCGCAAATTATGCAAAATTCTTCCATTAAATGTTCCGTACTCTGGAAATGCCAATATTCCGTCATCTTTTGTGTACTCTATCCAATTTTCTAACCATACACAAGTGTGGTAGCCTCTTTCTATCATCATGTATGATGCAGGCATTTTCAGAGGTGGAATAATAATACCTTTTCTTGTTTTAATGGGCTTATCTTTTTTTAAATAATTCTTTATTTTCTGCATAAATTACATTTTTCTCTTTTCTCCGTACATGATGTTCGGTCTTCCTCTAATGTACTGTTCGTGGGCAAAACCTATATATCTTCTAGCTGGGCGGGTCCCTATTATAGTTGGATCGAATATCCACATATAATCACCACTATCTATTAGCACTCAAAAAGCTATTTTGGGAATTTAATCAATTGTTTGCTTCACTCAAATGCTTCTCTAATATCTGCGCGTTTCTTATTTTAATGACCAATCAACATTTGATTTACAGAACTGAATGTCTGACAAAATATCGATAACACAAATATCGATATACAAAAATATCGGAACAAAAATATCGAAGTAAAAAATATAGGAATCCTATCCCTAACAAGGTAAGTACAAATATATCGAAAAAAAAATATAGAATGACAAAAATATCGTTTTTTGTAAAATATCGGTTTTTTTTATAAAATGAAAATCTAATAATAACAAAATAATACGTATAAATGTAATAAACACATTTAAAAATGTACTATAATATTTAAAATTAATACAATAAATATATAATACACAATATATTTTTCATTAATAATAACTCTAAATTAATTATTTTCATAACTTATAAACAAATAAAAATATAATAAATTACTAATACATTTATTTACATAAAATAATCACATAAATAACAATTAATAACAACATAATACTAATTAAAAAGCTAAATAAATTTTACATAGCGTATGAGTAAAAATTACTATTCCCACTCCAGAGAGTGCGACAGTAGGGAAAGTGTTGGATAGCGTAGCGGTAACAATTACTATTCCCACTCCAGAGAGTGCAGCAGTAGGGAAAGTGTTGGATAGCGTAGGGTTAAAAATTACTATTCCAACTTCAGAGAGTGCAACAGTAGGGAAAGTGTTGGATAGTGTAGGAGTAACAATTACTATTCCAACTCCAGGGAGTGCAACAGTAGGTAGAGTGTTGGATAGCGTAGGGGTACAAATTACTATTCCCACTCCAGAGAGTGCAACAGTAGGGAAAGTGTTGGATAGCGTAGGGGTAACAATTACTATTCCAACTCCAGAGAGTGCAACAGTAGGGAAAGTGTTGGATAGCGTAGGAGTAACAATTACTATTCCAACTCCAGGGAGTGCAACAGTAGGGAAAGTGTTGGATCGCGTAGGGGTAACAATTACTATTCCAACTCCAGAGAGTGCAACAGTAGGGAAAGTGTTGGATAGCGTAGGGGTAACAATTACTATTCCAACTCCAGAGTGTGCAACAGTAGGAAAAGTGTTGGATAGCGTAGGGGTAAAAATTACTATTCCCACTCCAGAGAGTGCAACAGTAGGGAAAGTGTTGGATAGCGTAGGGGTTAAAATAACATACTTATAATTTTTTTTTTTTTATAATACAAATATGATCTGTTAAATAAATATAAAACATTTACAATACATATACATAATTATTAAATACATAATTAGCAAAATATATGTAACCTAAAATAATCATGAAAAAATACCATTTTATAATATTTAATTACCAATTAATAAACAATTAACAATTATAAAATTAACTTAACAATGATTTTTAATTAATTATTACTTAATTACATTCAAATTAGTTCCCACCATATTCCCCTATAAACACACAACAGAACACATTTATCAATTAATGAATTATTTAAAATTAATTACCAATGAATTAAAATTATTTACTAATTATTAAAAATTAATGTATGCTTCCTACTAATTAATAATTAATTCTACATAATAAAATTACTTCCCACCCTATTCCCCTAGAAACCCATAACCCTCTACAGAACATATTAATCAATTAATCAATTAATTAAAAATAATTACCACAATAATTAAATATAATTACCAATTATTTTAAATTAACGTATGATTCCTACTAATTAATAATTATTTCAACATTATTAAATTACTTCCCACCCTATTCCCCTATAAACCCATAACCCGCTACAGAACATATTTATCAATTAATCAATTAATTAAAATTAATTACAAATAATTCTCAATTAATTAATTAATAATTCCTACTAATTAATAATTAATTTAACATAATTAAATTACTTCCCACCCTATTCCCCTATAAACCCACAACCCGCTACAGTACTAAAAGATAATATTTAATTAAATTACATTAAAATTAAATAATAAAACATAATAAATACAATATGATATACACAAAATGTACTTAAAAATCGATATTAGTAACATCGAAATTATTTACTTAGATATTACTGACATTGATATTTAAAACTTCGATATTACTAATATCGATATTAAGAGTGTCGATATTACTTACCTTCTATATTATGTCCCTTCGATATTTAAACTTCAATATAATTGTATATCGAAATGTAAAACTCGATATTTTGTCTGTGTACCACAGAACTATGTTAACCAATGCTTGCGCAGCTTCTCTGTGACGTGAGTTTCACTCTCTGCACTCACCCCCTCCTTTACAATTTTACCTCAGCTACAAGCCCGCTGTCTCAACCAATCCCAGCGCGGCTCTGTGACTTCAGTGCAGCACCCTCAACTGACCCATCCTTCGCATCAATTTTAATCACGCATTACATTTAATTACCTACATAAAAAACATTTGCTACTTTGCCTGATTGACTAAATTCAAAGGAAAGACAATTTCTTCAACGGCGAGTAAAACCTTTCCATTTACCCGTCACACACTACAAGTAAAACCTCTTCCGCTTATTCTTCACTCAAGCATCAAAGAACCTGCTACTCCTTCAGATTTACCCTTTCTAGGTGATATAAGACCAAAGTTTCACCAGCAAACTTCTTTGCTATATATCACTCTCACTTTTATACAAGATAAATAATCCCTAACTAGTGCTTCAAGTTTTACCTACCTATCTGCATTTACTTCATCAAGGCAAGTAACCTCACTGCAGTGTGGCTTCCACTTACCACCCGCTATTCAATATCCCTGGGAAGTTCTAGACAACATGGAACAATACAAACAGGTTTTGGTTAAAACATAAAATCAATATAAAATCAATACACAGCTAACTACCTATCTTAACTAAAACCTAAACGATAGCTCTGCTACCAAGAACAATACTGATGGCGCGAGATTAACAGTTAATGATATCACTAAAACACCATACTCACCTGGGCCCTAAAACATACATACTTTAAACCAGTAATCTATTTCCTGCCGATCAAGATTTTTATATTTTATACCTGTACACCATAACTTACGAATTCCTTGTCACTTTAATTCTAATCTCTTAGGTCAACAGATCAAAGTAGTTAGACTAATAGGTATAGAATAACAATTTACTTTATCATGGAATAACCACAAACTCAAGAAAGTTGTAAACACTTTATCTGTGCAATATTTTGTGAGTCAAGTACCAGCACACGTCGGTTGATAACTTTTCAAGTAGAAAAATTATGATCAAAGAAAAAATCTTTAGAGACTTACCAACATTTCTAGACATTGGTACGTGGGAAGGGTGAGAAAGGGAAACAGTAAAAAGACATACCACACAGATTTATATTTACCTAGAATGGTGCGAGACCAACCCCTGGCCAAGGGCTGGAAAAAGGGGCTTCCGACTAAACAGGAGCCAGCAGGTTAGGACAGGTACAGAACGGGACAGGTAACCTCGGGTAAGTGCAACGCCAGCGTCACACCTCTCTCTGTAGCTACTTTCATTCCCTTTCTAGTGGACAGAGTCTTATCCTTCAGCAATTTCCCGAATCTTCTTCAGAGTGCTCGACCAGCCCCTTGAGGTCTGCAGCATCCACAAGTCTTCTTCAGCATACTTTGGGTCAGTGACAGGTCTGTGACAAGTCAGACAATTTAACTGACTAAGCCTACTTTAGTTATACCATTTTCCAGGCTATGTACCACCCCCCAATGTTGCAAATTTGTGTATTCCCTTCATTTGATTGGTCAGTAGGACGGGGAGAGGTCATCACACCATACTCATATGAAGTCATCTTTTAGTTTAATTTCTAAGTTCCCACCAATACTTTTATTTTCTCATGCTTTTTATTCCTCCCAGCAACATTCACATCATTTAATATACAATGTATAACAGTTTATTGAATCTTCTTCCTCTCTTTGGGTCAAGAAGTAAGGTTCTCAGGTACACTGCTAGTAAGATGGGACTTGGCAGCTCTTCAATGTCATTGTTTGAGGTCCCGTAGTGTTCCACGCACATTCCCAGTCGCATTTCAAGATGGCGGTATAGGTCACCCTTCAGGCTCAAATACGAGCTAATAATAAAGTAAAAAAAGGACACATTAGAATATGGAAATAAATGAATGCACTGTATACCACTTATTTCTACACTAATCCCATTACTTTATTTTAACTATTGCATTAGCAGATTAGCAAAACACACAAGTTTGAGTTCAAGCAAAAGCATATGCATTAGCATGTGAGTTTCAAAGTGGCCATTTTAAGCACTACTGCTCAGCTGAAAAGAGTGCCCACTAAAAGCAAAAGACGTCAAACTACGTAGATGCAGTAGACGCATGCGCAGAAGAGTTCCCATGCTTTCCGCAGCCATATTAAGACACTCGGGTTACTGGTTAGCACAATTAAAAGCTTCCTCTAGATACTGAAATGTCGTGTGGTGCAATTATTAGTACTTACAAAACATGTTGATTAATTTGTTACATGTTATTTCGAGAGGACTGAGTTCGAGCAGGTTTCTCTACGTACGAAACCTTGCTCCATCAGTATGTAACCAAGGGTATAAGCGGTGCTGCCCAAGTAGTGTCCCCAACTCATCTTTAAGGCATGGGGAGATGCTAAACCTGAGCTGGTGGGAAAAATCTTGTCTAAATTTGTTCCCCCTCGAGAGTAAATACCCATGTTGATCGCATGGTGGCTCAATCAGCAAGTACAGACAAAACCAATCGGTTTCCACTGTAAAAGACCGAACTATTTGTTTTGCTAGTTATTATTTGCACTGGCATTAGCTATACCAATACTTCTTCCAATGCTATCCGATGCATGCATGGACACACATGCGGACGGATGAGTGGCCATCATGTCATTTGGTTTTCTATTAAAGAAAAGCCATTCCAAGATGATGGACTCCACCTATGCATGCATCATAATGCATACGTTGGTGGAAAGTTTGGCATTTTTTATTTACCTTTCTAGCATAACTAAAGTCCGTGTTGTGACACAAAGTTAAAGGTGAAATATTAAGGTGCTCAGAATTTTAAAAGCTTAAGCAAGTGACCAGGTAGTACTTTGCCGTTTGTGGGCCCTTGAATAAATAAATAAACAACGAAATAAATACATAAATAAATAAATGAATAAGTAATTAAATACAAAATTCAGGGAGCAATGGATGAGTGGACAAACTGGAGGCAAAAAATGTGAATGCTGGGTTTAGGGAACTGCAAAAAGTTTGTGAGAGGAAGGATATGAATAGAGAGTGCATAGTAGGATGGATAAAAAGAGCAATGATCGGTTTGGAGATAGAAAGCAGAAACATAGCTGCATTGCAGGGGTGTTTGGAGGGTCAAGAAACATGTGTCCCCCCATGAAGTGCTGGAAAGCAACAACAAGAAAACAGTTCCCACAAGGTAGCAGTGGAAGGATACATTTCATCCAATCATAATAATAAGAACCGCACGCCCAAAATGTACTTTGGTGAGAAAAAAAACAAGAATAGGAAAGAAAGACATTGAACCAGGAGCAAGGAAGTGAGAAAGAAG
The DNA here is from genome assembly GCF_964263255.1 of Lissotriton vulgaris. Classification (NCBI taxonomy): domain Eukaryota; kingdom Metazoa; phylum Chordata; class Amphibia; order Caudata; family Salamandridae; genus Lissotriton; species Lissotriton vulgaris. The sequence goes on along the minus strand of NC_141687.1, from coordinate 1,089,611,906 downwards.
TCAAAGCCATCTATTCACAAGGAAGTGACTGACCCAACATCCATTCTAAGTATGAATATTATGGTGGAAGCAATAGTTCTTCAACAGACTGTTAACGCTATCAGTAGACAAGACCTAAACATGACAAGAGCCAGCTTTGTGGAAACATTTATAATGGAGTGTCTAGCATCGTTCGGTGAGATTTGGATCATTTCCATATTTCCTGGATTTCCACAAGGGATGAAATCGCATAGAAACATATAATTTTAAATGGTTTGCAAAACGAGTGGGTAGTCCTAAATGTGGCATACATCTGGCTCTTGAGGAACAATCCTGAACACCACTGATTTCAGTACAGCAGTGTTTGTTAAGATGATTCAGCAGGAAAGAACATGTCTGGTGTGGAAGAAAAGGAACATGGTTAATTAAGCTAGCCAGCCCCAGCCTGGCCAGTCGTGCCAGTTAGCTCCAGAATATAGCAACAATATAACAGCTTTCCTTCTCACTGCATAGCTGTGGGCATTGATGGAGGATGAGATGGGAGGGTGATCTGCTAGCATATACACCCCCAAGATTGATCACTTTCAGCAAACATGGGCACAGGTAGGTGTTCACCTTTGAGTCATGACAAAGCCTTTTGTTCAAGGATTGTAGCTTCAACGACGGTGGAGTAACTAAGATTAGCACACAGCATATCTCTGGGCGCCTTAAAGTGAGAATAGCAAATTGCAATCACAGGTACATGCACCCACCCCTCATGAGGTATAAATTACATAAAATGGTGCATGGCCACTGATTTTTTCACCAATTCTCATTCTAGCCCTTTTGGTATCCTTTTAAACATTCAACAGTATCTCTGCTTGACTCACGTTGTTGTACGGATTACTGGGTCTTCTCTGATTACCCTTTTTGTTGTAGGAGCACACAGCATGCTACTGCCCTTGTGGCTAAGCTGGTTAGTCCTCATGATAATTATAGTTTGTGCATGTATCTCTCACATACCCTCACTCATCACACCGCTAGGTGCTGTGTCACATAACAAGCTAACTGTACCTCGATGGCCATCACACACAGCATGACAAAACTTCCCATGTAGGTTCAAAACAAAAACAACACTCTCACAAGTGCACACCCTATGCAGTGTAATATGCTATTCATTTGAGGAATCTGCAATACAATACAATAGTACAGGCGAGTGGCAAAGTCCAGACAACTGAACCAACTGAGGCCCCTGCCACCAAGATATTTCTGGTCAAAGTTAGGAATGAGTAAAGTTTCTAGGGGTCTGGGATCAACTTCAAATGCTGATAAAGGAAGGGTGTGGGCATCATTTCTGCATGTGGTCAGTCAGAACCATTGGACCAAGAGTCCGGGAAACATCTAGGCTAGCCTGAGACACTGCGACCAGCTTTAAAGGGGTAGGGTGTAGTGTGATTTGGCTGGCTGCCAGGGCTCAGCATACTTTCATTTTCTAATGACCATAAAGGCAGGTTGCAGGCCATATTTATGCAATTGGAAAAGTTAGTAAGATGGAACTAATTGCCTAGGATTCACTAGGGCTAGCCCGAAGCATTGCCCAGCCTTTATGTGGTGGGGATAATTTGATTCTAATGCTGATAAAGGCAGATTGCGGACCATATTTTCATAATGGAAAGGGTAAGCAGAATGGACAGTTGTCTGTGATTCAGCAAGGATAGCCTTAGGCATTGCAACCAGCAGTAAAGTTGTAGGACGTGCTGGCAGGGCTCATCATACATGAATCTTTTAAAGCTGAGAAAGGCAGAATGCGGATCATATTCCTGCAATGCTAGTCAGAAACATTGCAACCCCCTTAGTGTGCTAGAGAGTAGTTTAATTTTTTGACAGTAGCAGGGCTCAGCCTCCTTTCTTCTTCTGAGGCCGATGAAGGCCGATTGCAAGTCATATCTTAACAATGGGAAACATCTGTGGGACTGGGTTAATTTCCTAGGATTCAGCAACTCTTGCCCGTGACACACCTACGTGTAGTAAGGCAAGCTGGCAGGGTTCAGAGTACTTGCATCTTCGGATACTGAGAAACACAGATTGCAGTTGATAACTCAGCAATATGAAGAGTCAACAGGATGGGGCCCAATACCCTGGAATCAGCAAGGCTAGCTGGAGACATACAGCCTGATTCATGAAGCCGAAATCGGCTCGCAAAGGGCCAGATTCTGAGAATCTGGCCCTTTGCGAGCTCTATTTTTGCATTTGGGATTCATCATCCCAAATGCAAAAATCGGTAATAGCGATGTCGCATTTTTGCGAGGAATTACATTTAAGGAATCTCTATTTGAGATTCCTTAAATGCAATTCATCATCCATTAAAAAATTGCGAATTCGCAATTTCGGCCCGCTATTTACCGCGAGGTCAAACCTCGTGGTAAATAGTGAAAACTCAGAAAAATGCTTTTAAAAGCATTTTTCTAAGTTGCATGTTGCAAACACACATGTCCTTTGGACATGTGTGTGCGCAACACCCGTTTCAATTTGCATTTAAGGGGTGCTACAGGGTGTCCTTTGGACACCCCTGGCACCCTTTAAATCGCTATCTTATTTGCGATTAGCTAATTTCTAATCGCAAAAAAGGAATACTCCCCATTCATTCCTATGGGCCTTTTGGCCCATAGGAATGAATGGGGAGTTATTCCTTATTTGCGATTAGCAATTTGCTAATCGCAAATAAGGATTGTGTAGGAATCGCAAATCTTTTTGCGATTCCTACATGAATCCCGTTTTGCGAGTCTATAATAGCGATTCCTTATGAATCGCTATTATAGACTCGCAAAACGGGTCTATGATGAATCAGGCTGATAGCAACCAGACTTAATGTTGTAGGGACTTGTTTGAGTTTTCCTAGCTGGAAGGTCTCAGCATTCCTTCAACTTCAAATGCTGATAAAAAAAACGAATGCAGGTCATAGCTCTTAAATCTGATAGGTCAGCAGGATGGGACCAAGCACCTATGAAGTGGCAAGGCTAACGCAAGACATTGTTGCCTAACCAGCGCTAATGCAGTGGGACGTAGCTTATAACAGGCAGGACTCAGTATACTTTCATCTTCTGATGCCTATGAAGGCAGATTGTGGGACATAATATTGCAATGAGAAGTGTCAGCAGGTCGGGACCAGTTCCCTCGTAAGCAGTGTTAAATTTGTAAAAAACATAGGTACCAGGGCCATCTTCAGGTGTCCACTGCAGCTTTCACCACCTGTTACCTCTGCCTACGCTAGTACCAACACGACTACTAGCCATCACACTCCTACAAGTGTGACTCTTCCAGGCCACCCGACGCTATAACAATCACTTTTGAGGTAGATATTAGTCATTATTAATGAATATTGAATTAATAAACAACTGTTGTAGTTCTCATCTCTAGAATTAAACAAAGAGCACCACCAAGTGTCAAGCTGTCATAAGTGCTGGTACTAACAATTAGGTGCTGGTGCCTTGCACTGGAAACCACCGGCTCGAAAAAGCACTGTGCGCAAGCCTGAGACTTTGCAACACCCCTAGTTGCTAGGGTGCACTGGAGGGTTCAGAGTAGTTGCATCTTCTAATGCTGAGCAAGGCAGATTGCGGGTCATATCTCCTCAATGCAAAGAGTCAGAAGGATGGGACAAAGTGATCAGAAACCAGCAAAGCTCCAGTGAGATATTGCGACCAGCCCCAAAGTAGCACATGGTAGTTTCATCATTCCCTGCAATGTGCCTGTATGGACCAAGACAAAAGTTATTGAATGGATGAGAAAAGCAAAGGCTCTGCCCCCCCACAGCAGGCCACATCTGCAGTATCCAATAGACTCAATCAGCACACTCATATGGTTCAATTAGGAGTTGTCCAGGTATGGGATTGGCTACTATAGCAGAGTTGCAATTATAATAATAATCTTTATTCAGCATTGGTTGCAGCCATAAAAGAGACAACATTAAAATGAAATAAAACATCAGCAACAGGATCACTTATTGACAGCATAGCACCATGTGCAAAATTTGCAAATAGTCGATGTAAATGTTAATCATTTCCCCATCAGTTAAATAACCCAATAAAGTATGAAAACCCCAAACACTTTAGCTGTTGACACACAATTAAAAAAAAGATAGACCCTGTTAAAATCCTGAACACATTTTTCAGTGTCAGCTTGTAGATTAAAACGTACAGAAACAATCTCCCTACAAATTTAGCAGAGTTAAAAGGCAGGGGCAGGAGTAGAGTGGGAACGGTCCAGACAAATTAGATTGGAAGGGAATTTAACATGTGGAGGCATATATATATAACAGGCGTTGGCAAATAAAATAGGTCTCACCTTTGGAACTTATTGGCTTTGACAATGGTTTTAACATTGCAGCACAGTATTGCCAGTGCTGTGCTGCATGGCCAAATAATGAGAGAAAAAATCGTTTTTAATGCATCCAGACCCATCATTTTGTTGGCACATGCACCACACATGTGCTTGCCCACAAAATGATGCTGCTGCTTTGTTTCTTTTTGTTTACCGATCCAAGTTTGATCAGTAACTAAAAAGAATAAAAAATATTGTAAGTGTTTTTTTAAAGTGGGTGGGGGAAGAAGTGCTGGGGCTGAGGAACCAGAATTCGATTTAGGCCTAGTAGAACATGTAGTTACTTTTAGTAATTAGCGTAATGTACCTAGCAGGCTAATGTAGAGACACAAACACCAATACGCACGCTATATGTAATAACATAGGGATTAGTATACACTGTGTTACACGTTTCCGCACCTAATTATACTCTGTACTGTTTGGCTCGACCGGCACTATTTTGTGGCCTGGTTCACTCAAGGGATTAGTGAAAACCTAACATTGCATTTAGCTCAAGCCGTTCTCCTGAGAAACAGTAGCACTGTAGCAACCTGCTGCTTCTGCACGTTAGGCCTGTCAAGGTTGTAGGTGGGGGTAGGCTGGATAAGCACATTCCGAGGGGTGCTGTGCGGACTCTCTCGGAGTTAGCAGAAGGGAGTTACCCTCACGACCTTGCTATAATGAGATGAGCTAAACCAAGAGCGCTTTGTCTCCCATATATGGTCTTTCCCCTGCACCGACCTGTACCAACTTGTATTTTTTCCTTTTTAGGTAACGGTTTCGAAATGTAACAGTATATATGTGATGGGTTGAAAATGTGCCAGCAGTCTTCTTGGCGGACCTCGTGGGTTTAGGTCGCAAGGAGCTCCTCTGGCAGAGTTTGTTTGTTATAATAAACGATTGGACCTTCTACACTGCCAACTGACTGATTATTGGTAATTGGTATTGGGCTATTTGTAAGTATGGCTCTAGGTGGGTTGTAATGTATTTTTCGGTACTTCAGTTGGTGACTCCGCCGGAACTCCGCGTTGGGGTCATCCCTCTATAATCAGAAAGAAACGTGACGTTGAAAAGGGCGATTTTGATCGGGGGGAAGGATCGACCGAAGAATTTGGGGTCTGCTCCGCTCTCCCAATCGAGAGAGCCTCAGCTGCTAGTGACCCCACGCCGGAGTCCTTTCGGTGTAACCCGAGAACAGGCCCCATTGGTCCAACGAGAATTGGCAGTGAAGAACGCACAATCGGACCATAGTGCACCAGGTGAGTGTCTTGTCTTGTCTTGTGTCGGATATCCTTTGGATTTAGGATTTGGGACTTGGAATTTGGTGGCTTCTGGTCACGGAGAACTCGAGAAGGGGGTCTGACGGGGCAGTACTGAGACTGCACGGGCGGACGCCCCTGTTTTGGATTTTGGAAATAACTAGAGATTAAGACCAGACGCCCTGGTGTAACTTGCGGAAGCAGTTTACACCCGGCCGGACTGCTCTCGGGAACGCCGGCAGCTGAGATTGGGTAGCTCTCGGACAAATCTGGAGCGGCGCTTGGAAAAGCGGGCTTAGCCAGAATAGTTCGGGAGGTGAACCATGAATGCCGTCGGATGGCCCGTAGGTCGGTCTGTGGTTCAGAGAAACCTGTGTGGCTATCTCTAGGCAGTCTAAGGACAAGACTGTTTGACTTTTTCTTTTTGGATCTTTGAGGTTTCGGAGAGGGTTCTCCATAGGTGGGAGTCGACGGGCTGCACCTCTTGTTTGAAATACATTCGTTTTGTCTTTTATGTCGATGTAAACTAAAGTTTGTTATCGTACTGTAGTCACTTTATCTGTGTGAGATTGAATTTGAGTGCATACATGGCCATGTGTATGAGAGCGTTGTAAATAATATTTTTGTTCCTTTTCAGCTCGATTTCAGTAAGGGGGCGATGCCGTGCTTCAGTAAACTATGCTTTGGCTGTATTGACCGAGGGAGTACAAGGCTGGATAAAAGCCAACCAGCCCCTCCGGAGGGAACTCCCAGCCATGATATGTATTGTAAGCATGGTATTGGGCCCCTCCTCTTTAATACATTGTGGAATAAATACACTAAGGATAATGTAGAACTACAGTGGCCAAAGACAGGGTCTTTTGACGAGAAACAGATCCAGTATCTGCAAGAACGTCTGTTTGCTAAACACAGCAGACAGTCTATGTTTGATACTCTTAATAAGTGGCAGAAAGAGGCAAAGCGGAGACGCATACGGTCCGAAAAACTAATGAAGATACAGCAAGGGCAGACTGTAACTCAGAAAGCCATTGCTCATGATAAAAATAAGACCGAGCAGAACATCGAGTATGCAGATAGACAGTTTAGGTTACAGGTAGATAAAAGTTATGTGACATGAAATGAAGCAGAAGATGAGATAGAGGACTTGTTGAATAAACGGCCTCCCCCACCATATGCGCCTCAATGCATATATCCCGCTGTGCCTCTTCAGCCGGCTACCGCCCCCCTAGCCCCCGCACCGGAGGCAGACGCCCCTCTCATTTCCCTGGGTACTACACGTGCCCCACCTACCTCAATGACAGACACAGCTACCCTCATCCCTGACCCACGGCAACCCCCGGGAACTTCCCATATGGTGTTGGCAGCTCCAAGCCCCATATGGACCTCCCAATCAGCCAGTACGACCCCCGGAGATAGGGAGCGAACACCGTTAGGGGAACCGGGTGGTATGAATGCTAGATGATTATTCACAAGAGCCTCCTTAGGATATGGTGAGAAAGAGGCTGTAGCAGATCAGGCAGCTAAATGGATGCGGAACAATATATATACAGTAGCTGATGTATGGAGCACCATAAAAGATTAGAAATCGGTCATGCAGCAACATGCTCTATATCAAATGTCTTGCTACCTTATCGAGGCCTGGGAACTATGCTTCCAGGATGGGATGGCACCTCAGATACTGTATAACATCCGAGACTGGACCCATAAGTTTGACATGGATCCAGAGGAGGTGTACAAAAACGTAGACACGTTATTGAAATATCGAGGCAGAATGTTTATTAAAATCCCCAATTGGACTTCCCAGCATCCAATGTGGGAAGTGCACCCTATTTTTCAACCCGAAATTCCTGAAGCACGTGATAATGCTGACCAAGTTATAAGTATTATTAAGTGTACATTGCCTCTGACACCATAGATCTCACAAATTATTTGTAGTCAATGTCCTATTTATTGACAATGAACGCTTAAATACTTTAAGCACATTATTTTACGCTTTTTTCAAAAAAGGTACACATTGGGTGTAAACATTTCATTTTTGGTTATCTCCTTATATCATGTAGCACATTCGACATATATTTACAACAACTAATAACGTGCTGACTTAAAAATAAATCAACGTGAAACAAATAACCAATACATAGTGATGAAATTAATAGATTCATATATCAACAATACACAGTGATGAAATTGATAACTGGGTCCTACTATCGGACTGGCAAAGATTGTAAGGGTATCCTAGGGGTATGTTATCAGTTTGTCCCTCAAAGGAGTGATTAATTGTCCTGCGTATAGCCAGGGGAAGTCACTTATTTCGCGAAGGATTTTATGCCTTGCTGTGAGATACGTCTCTCACGGTATGTCCAAATTATTTTGACTGGATCATAGGGCATAGATTTCTCCTGGCTCTGAGGTTGAGCCTACGCGTTTCGACCTATTGTATTCTTGACAGGATGGATTATTTAGACAGGTCTTCATCAGGGCTCGCTGTAGGTGCTGTGGGACATCGTGTTACACCTAAGGGAAAGTTATAAGGGGCATGTTTTAATGATTAAATCTGGGTTATAGGACCAAATAGCAGTGCTTTTTAATGTTTTCTGGTGCAGAATAGTACATATAACCAACCAATGAGAATACTAATCTCATTCAGAAACCGGGAGAAAAGATTCCATGCCGGACGCGCGCTGTTTAAACGCACAACAGCGAAAGCCGGCAGAGAAGCGCCACGCTTTGAAGGGAGACGCGGAAACTCAGGATTGACACGCACCCCTGCCCGTCCACCCGGCGGATAGACAGCCCCGCGATGAGGACGCAGTGACGAACAAAAAGAAAAGAAAGCGAGTAGCGATCAGAAAGATCGCCCCCAGGTACGCTATGCCCATAGCGGGCCCCAGACACATCAGGGATCCTTGATAAAAATGGAGCGCACCCCCTCATGCTTTTTAAAGACACTTGCAAATAGGCATCTTTCACAAGTACCAAGAAGTATTAAGTAGGCCCCCAGTTGCAATATTAGAGATGCCAACAGGTTGCCATGGACCCACGATCTATTCATTTGTCCTGCTTTCTCCGCAGTAATTCCCGACTGCGGGCCCCCAGTTCCACCAGGCCACCGTGGGACACATCGCCACAGCGCCTCCTGTATTTTACATGTAAAACGAGACATGCAGAATCGCCTCTACTTCGATTGGGTACGTGAGCTTTATATGTACTATTCTGCACCAGAAAACATTAAAAAGCACTGCTATTTGGTCCTATAACCCAGATTTAATCATTAAAACATGCCCCTTATAACTTTCCCTTAGGTGTAACACGATGTCCCACAGCACCTACAGCGAGCCCTGATGAAGACCTGTCTAAATAATCCATCCTGTCAAGAATACAATAGGTCGAAACGCGTAGGCTCAACCTCAGAGCCAGGAGAAATCTATGCCCTATGATCCAGTCAAAATAATTTGGACATACCGTGAGAGACGTATCTCACAGCAAGGCATAAAATCCTTCGCGAAATAGGTGACTTCCCCTGGCTATACGCAGGACAATTAATCACTCCTTTGAGGGACAAACTGATAACATACCCCTAGGATACCCTTACAATCTTTGCCAGTCCGATAGTAGGACCCAGTTATCAATTTCATCACTGTGTATTGTTGATATATGAATCTATTAATTTCATCACTATGTATTGGTTATTTGTTTCACGTTGATTTATTTTTAAGTCAGCACGTTATTAGTTGTTGTAAATATATGTCGAATGTGCTACATGATATAAGGAGATAACCAAAAATGAAATGTTTACACCCAATGTGTACCTTTTTTGAAAAAAGCGTAAAATAATGTGCTTAAAGTATTTAAGCGTTCATTGTCAATAAATAGGACATTGACTACAAATAATTTGTGAGATCTATGGTGTCAGAGGCAATGTACACTTAATAATATTTACCTTGATTCCAGCCTCTGATCACCTTAACAGAATCAATCCCCTGTGAATTTTGTTAGACCAAGTTATAAGAGCTCGAGTAGAGGCCCGGTTTCAGGAGCAATGAGTGTACACTCCGTGGAAACAAAGTGAGGTTCTTGCCCTCAAATCGCAACTGCCCGATCCCCGCAAGAACCTCACTGCTTACTACAAAGAGCTGACTGAAGCGGCAGCCTCGGCTGTAATGACATTGGCAGATGTTGAGTTATTTTTCGGGTTTTTGGTTCCGGTCGATATATGGCGACAGGTTCATGACACTGATCATTCCGCAGAGCTAGGGGGGACTTGGAACGAATTAAAAGACTGGGACCGAGACTGAAAACCCGGAGATAAGCCTAGAAATGAAATCACCACTTTACCAGCAAAAATAATAGCTTACATGCATACCCTGATTCCACCACGAAAAGTTGACTGGGACAAATTGACAGCTTGTAGACAGAAGAAGGACAAGCGTGTTTCCGACTTCTTTACCAGGTTTGAAGGAGTTTTCATCGCTTTTAGCGGACAGGATTTGGCCACAGAGGGTGGGGTACGGTTGTTTGTGAATAGATTTATAACCAATTCGGCACCCGAAATTTCTGCACGGTTACAGGCCGCTGAAAGCACCTGGACTACCTCTACCCCCTCCGTGATATTAAGCATGGCCCAATATTATAAGCGCAGAGAGAATGAGAGCAAGGATAAAGTGGAGAAAAAGGCCAAGGATCTTAAAACACGAGTGTTGCTGCAGCAAGTCGTCCGAGGACAAGGAGGAGGGAGAGGAGTTAGAAGGCCCGTATCCAGAGGGGCGGGAACAGGCAGAGGCGCAGGCGCAACCCAGTCTTTAGGGTTAAACCAGTGTGCCTATTGTAAGCAGGAAGGACATTGGAAAGCGCAGTGTCCGTTATTGCTTGCCCAGAACGGAGCAGTTCGGGGACGAGGACGGGGACGAGGTGGCCCAGATCGGAGTGATATGCACAGAGAAGAGGCACAAGGCAAGTCTGAATGGAATCGTTTTGATAACCCCCAAGGCAGACAATATTATAATGAGGTTTACGCATTCGAAGATCAGGATGGGTATGTTCACCCATAGGACCGCCAGGGACAGAGTAGGGGCCAAGTGTCGATCCCAGTCAATCAACAAGGACCTTATATGAGAGAGGAATTGATGGGAACTTCTGAGAATTTTCTGATTGACACAGTGGCACTTAATAGTTCAGCTGCTCGATCATTGGTTCCAGGGGCGGCTCTGTCGGGGCAAAATAATGTATCTGTGGGATTTTCAGGAGTTCTAGTGGTAAGCCCCGTCTCTAAACCCCTGTCCTTCACGATCGGTCCCGCTACTGTTGAATCACCTTTTCTGTTAACTTCGCATTGTGGTGAGAATCTATTGGGTTTGGATATGTTAAAAAAGTTGAATGCGCAAATATACTGCTCTCCAGATGGGGTTTATTTAGTGATACAACCCCACACCGACAACATGAAACAATGTTTTGCTAAAAATAAACCTCTTCCCCCAGAGTTCGATAGCATTCCTGCTGCATTATGGGCAACAGGGGATGCGGACGTTGGGGAATTAGACATCCCACCCGTCCATATCACATTGAAACCTGGTGCAAAGTTACCGCGCATACCACAATCCCAAATTTCACCAGCTGGTGAGCGGGCTTTGCTCTCAATTAATCAGGACCTCATTGATAAAGGGGTAGTTGAGGAGACAGCTGCCAATATTTGTAACAGCCCGATTCTTCCGATTTTGAAGAAAAGTCCTGATTCTGGTCCACAGGGAAATATTGATGCTTATCGTTTTGTGATTGACCTGCGGGCGGTTAATAAGGTTGTAGTACCGCAGTACCCTGTGGTGACCGACATCACCACTATACTCACTATGATCCCGCCTACTGCTCAATATTTTTCGGTCATTGATCTGAAGAATGCCTTCTTCAGTATCCCTATCCATCCTGATAGCAGGCAGATCTTCGGCTTCTCGTTATCTGGCCGAAGCTTCAGATTCTGTTGTGCACCTCAAGGCTATACTGAGAGTCCGAGCATCTATAGTCAGGCCCTTAAGGCTCTGTTGGATGATCTAGTCTTGCCCGAAGGCAACGTGCTCTTGCAGTAGGTGGACGACTTGTTGATAGCATCCGACACTGAGGAAGGTTGTAAGGATGCTACTGTAAAATTACTGCACCATCTGGCGGCGAAAGGTAATAAGGTGTCCCTGTCTAAGTTTCAATACTGTCGGTAGGAGGTGACCTACTTAGGCCATCTACTGTCGAAGGAGGGTAGGCGTTTGACTCCTGAGCGTATTACTACCATCTCTAACATGTCTGTCCCTCGCACCCAACGTGAAGTTTGTGCTTTTCTTGGCATCCCCTCTTACTGTCGCCAATGGATACCTAATTTTTCTCTTCTTCCTAAACATTTGTTGCATTTACCCACTAAAGATGTGCATGAACCCCTCCCTTGGACGGATGAATGTCAGCATTCTTTTGACTCTTTAAAATCTGCTCTTTGTTCTGCACCCGTCTTGGGCACTCCTGATTACCATAAACCCTTTGTACTATACGTGCATGAGGTCAACGGTTGCTCGCTTTCAGTGTTAACGCAAGGATTTGGTGGTAAGCAAAGACCTTGCGCTTATTTGTCAGACACATTGGATAATGTTGCCAGAGCACTTCCTAGCTGTCCCAGGGCCACAGCAGCTGTTGCGGTGGCCATCCGGCAGTCAGAAGGACTCGTCCTAAATTCTAGTCTAACAGTGATGGTACCGCATGCTGTAGACGCATTGCTAAAAAAAACTAAGGCACAGCATCTTACGAGCGCACGTCTCACTGGATATGAATTGACACTATTTGCTCCACACATTACGATTACGCGATGTGCCACGTTAAACACGGCCACATTGCTACCACTCCCTTCGAGTGAAACTGCAATTGTTGTACACAATTGCATATTTCGAACTGAAGAAGAAACGAAGGGCAGCATTGACCTCAGAGACATTCCTCTGTCTGACCCTCAGGGGGAGTTATATGTGGATGGGTCCTGTTTCAAGTTAGCAGATGGAACAACAACAGCTGCATATGCAATCACGACCTTGAAAACATTAGTTGAAGCATCTCGAGTTCCCCATCGATCAGCCCAGGCTGCTGAATTGGTGGCGTTGTTACGAGCCTCTGAATTAAGTGAGGGGCTCGAGGTTAACATCTACACAGACAGCCAATACGCCTTCGGCGTAGCCCATAGCTTTGGGCGGATTTGGAGGGAGCGGGGTTTCCTCACCTTCCATGGTCAGAAAATACAGAATGGTCCCCTGGTGTTACGATTATTGGATGCCCTAACTTTACCCAAGAAGCTAGCCATAGTAAAATGTAATGCCCATAAGGCAGTGGTGGACGAAGTGGGTGAGGGGAATGCTTTTGCAGATCAGGTTGCCAAGCAAACGGCCCAGTCTACAATATTGACCATGTTTGTAATGTCCTCTGCAAGATGGGTGGAGGAATCTGATTTGTTTGATAATACCATAGAAAGCGTGAGAGAACTGCAGAAGGAAGCGGCCCCAGCCGAATTAGAGCGATGGGAGAAGGAAGTGGGGAGATTGGATGAGAATAACTGTTGGGTTGATTTGACAGAAAAGCAAAGATGGCTATTACCCAATGCATTGGTACAAGTCATTGTAACTATGGCCCACGGTCCGGCCCACGTCGAGGCTAAAGGAATTTGTGCCTTGTTAGACCCAGTATGGAATAACCCTAACATACAAAGGACGGCTGTCCGTTTGGTCCAATACTGTATGGTCTGTTTGCAACACAATCGGGGGAAGGCAGAAAATGTTTTGAGTGGAACTTTTGCACCCCCAACATTACCATTTGAAGTACTCCAGATGGATTATATCCACATGGAGCGCGTCAACAATTTAAAATACGTGCTAGTGGTGGTTTGTGCCTTCAGTAAATGGGTTGAGGCCTACCCAATGAAAGAGAATACTGCTTTGGCTACAGCAAAGGCCCTTATCAAGGAGTTCATACCACGCTTTGGCTTGCCCCGTTTGATTTGGTCGGACAATGGGGGGCATTTCCATGGGGCCCTTGTTAGACATATCTGTAATGAATTGCAAATACGACAGAAATTCCACGCAGCCCGACACCCCCAGTCAGCATGGATCGTGGAAAAGTATAATGGGACCTTGAAGCTGAAGATGGCTAAAATTCAGGAGAGCACTGGTTTAAAATGGCCTGACACCCTGCCCTTGTACCTCATGTCATTAAGAGTCACCCCTCATTCTAGCTCTGGTCTCTCTCCTTATGAGATTACCTTCGGGCGACCAGCCAAAATATGGGGGGTACCTAGGCCACGGTCCTTTTCTGATGTTGAATATCCTATGTTGATCGATTACCTGTATACGTTTACTAAAGACCTCTGTTCTATTCATCAGCAGGTAGCATCTGTACTGCAGCCTCCGCCAGAGGGCCCCGGACATCGCTTGGAACCTGGCCAGTGGGTACTGTCAAGAAGTTTGAACGGGACACCAGCTTGGCTCCTAGGTGGTCCTGCTTGCGACCCGGACAGCTGTAAAGGTGGATGGGAGGAAGCATTGGATAAATGCCTCCCATCTAAAATGGCTGCCACTCCTGCTTCCTTATTATCAGTGACAATCTGGTAGAATCTTGACCCAGGAAACCGATAGAGCCACTGCATTTGTCCCTTTTTCCGACGCCTGCGAAATAGAGCAAAAGCAAGAAGAAGGAGTGACGGGATCGGGCGAACCGGTCTCAGCTGAACCCGCAACTGCCCTTAATCCTGTCATTGATATCCCAGTAAGCAGAAGTTCTGATGAAGGAAAGGTACCTTCTTTGCTGTTTTCTGAACAGGAAGCTCCGGGTCATGTGCGATACAACCTACGGCCAAGAAAACATCACGGTGCCTCAGACACCACTGCCAGGAGATAAGGAAAGACTTGATTGAATAGATAGGATTTGCTAGATTTCGAGTCTGAGGTACTGAGCGAGACACTGGACTGAACCCGTTGAGAGCTGGAACTTTTGTTGTTGTGCTCTGTTCAGAAAGAAAGACTGACACTTGTGAACGGCCAGGTTGTACTTCGGAGTCCTTTGACAACGACGTTTTGTTTTCTTGAGATGAACGATAGGAGTCGGCCTGTGAGACTCTGACGGACACAGGGAGAAGAACCCTCTGGCAGGACGGACTGCTAGGCCCGAGTTTAGTTTTGGACTTTTAGTTAGGAATGTACCCTTTTGGTCGTATTGTACCTGAAGAAGAGTTTCCCATTGCACCACAATATTTGCCATTTTATGAGTCAATGTTTTCTACTTGGACCACGCGTGTGAAAATAGCCTTTGTGTTAGTAATAGCAGTTATATTAGCTATCTTCATGAGTGTATTCATAAATTTAGAGTATAAGTATCCTTTGCAAACTCTGATGCCCTCTACGATTGCCCCGCCTGAACACTTCATGTTCACTTTAGCACCCCACAAAGAAAGGCATCGCCAGACTTATGCAAAGAATGTATTTGTCGAAATGCTCCATCAATTCCATAGCGCTACTAATATCACCGATTGTTGGGTTTGTGGGCTCTTGCCATCAGTTATACATAAACATGACCTGTTCCTCTCACTGCCCTGGTCCTACTTAGGGAGTTGTGAAGCATGGTTTAAGATGTTTTCCGCTATGTACAACCACTATGTAGAAAATCCCAAACAATACACAGAAAAGGACTATGGAATGATCCTAGCTTACATTGAAACACACCAGGGATTCGACCCAGAGGGAAATGGGGGACAGGGATCGTTGGACCCAGAAGCCTGTATGAATTTGTATACAGATAATGAAAATAGTACTTGGTTAAAAGATGAACTTTATGATTTTGCTAACTTTAATGATTCGCAGTATTTCCAACACTTTGTTGCTAGAAACGTCACCAGTGAGCGTATCATGCCCGTTCCCATTTTGAATACTTCCTCCGATTTCTGTGTACAAGGAATGGGACATGTGCAAGTTGGTAACAGTGTCTGCAATTATACTTATAGAATGAAAATATTCAGTAGCCCTCCACTGTTGACACCACCAAATGTGTATTTTGTGTGCGGGGAAAACACTTATTTATTTATTTATTTATATTCTTATATAGTGCCTGATTCGACCCCCGAAGGGGTATCTCCGCGCTTGTGCCTCTAGAAGAATATAACTTATGCTGGTCCATGGTCAGAGGAATTATTAGACTCCTGATTTAAGTTAGTTAAATATTTGTGAATAGATGGGTTTTAAGAGACTTTAATGGTTGGTGATTTGAGCATATGAGGCAGTGAGTTCCAAAGGACAGGTCCCGTGTGGGCGAGGGCACGGCCTCCCTGTCTAGATCTTTTAATTCTGGGTACCTGTATTAACTGCAAATTGCTGGAGCGTATGGAGCGTCCAGGAACATAGGGTAAGACATTTTTTGTCAAATACTTGGGGCCAGTCCCTGACAGACATTTGTGAATTGTACATAGGATTTTACACTTAATGCATTGCCGCACTGGGAGCCAGTGGAGTCTAGTCAACAGAGGGCGGGAGGGAGTCCTAGGTGGAGCATTAAGGACAAGCCTCGCCGCAGTGTTTTGGACTATCTGCAATTTGTTAAGATGTTCTTCATTAGCTGAGAAGAGAAGACCATTGCAATAGTCCAATCTTACAACTTACACTTGGCTACCTCAGGGCTGGGCAGGTCAGTGTTATCTGTCCTACTTGTACCCCCCTGTATACATAGCACCGTCAGACTATCATAGAACACACCAACTCCATCGCGCTAGAGCAGTTCCCAATAGGCAGCGGAGACAGCTCGAGATGACTGAGGTTGATCAGGCTGACACCTCCCTGCAACAGTTCACAGACTTTAGTAAAGGATTGGTCCCTTTCTGGGGGCCCATATTCAATAGTAGGGAAATAAGACGATTGTCCAGGATAGTAGAGAACGTCATCAACATCACCACCGATATCATGACCAATAATACAGTAGAGCTTCAGGCTACGAGACTCGTTTCGCTTCAGAACCGGATGGTTCTTGACGTCATCCTGGCTGATTGAGGGGGAGCATGACGAGTGATCATCAGCTCCTGCTGTGTGTATATTCCAGACTCCGCCCCCACAGTTCTTTTGGCTATCCAAAGGTTGCACCGCATCGCAGCTGAAATGCACAGCGAAAATGGGTCCTGGTCACTCTCTGGTTGGTTCTGGGGGCTCCTGTCGACTTGGCGTTGGAAGTTATTGTTGATAGTAGCTGGAGCAGCAGGTATCCTTTTTACCTGTTGCCTTTGTGTGCAATGTGGTCCGGCTTGTTGATCCTATTGTGCCACCAAAGTGACAGCCATGTGTGTCCCTTCCCCTGTCCCTACCAAGAATCAGATGTTCCAGCAGGAGATTCATGAGCTAATGGCCATTGATGAGGAAGTCTTCCAGGATTAGGACTTCCATTTTAGTTAGCTACATCACGCTAAAAGGAGGGCTTGAGGAACCAGAATTCGATTTAGGCCTAGTAGAACATGTAGTTACTTTTAGTAATTAGCGTGATGTACCTAGCAGGCTAATGTAGAGACACAAACACCAATACGCACGCTATATATAATAACATAGGGATTAGTATACACTGTGTTACACGTTTCCGCACCTAATTATACTCTGTATTGTTTGGCTCGACCGGCGCCATTTTGTGGCCTGGTTCACTCAAGGGATTAGTGAAAACCTAATATTGCATGTAGCTCAAGCCGTTCTCCTGAGAAACAGTACCACTGTAGCAACCTGCTGCTTCTGCACGTTAGGCCTGTCAAGGTTGTAGGTGGGGGTAGGCTGGATAAGCACATTCCGAGGAGCGCTGTGCGGACTCTCTCGGAGTTAGCAGAAGGGAGTTACCCTCACAACCTTGCTATAATGAGATGAGCTAAACCAAGAGCGCTTTGTCTCCCATATATGGTCTTTCCCCTGCACTGACCTATAACAACTTGTATTTTTTCCTTCCTAGGTAACAGTTTCGAAATGTAACAGTATATATGTGATGGGTTGAAAATGTGCCAGCAGGTTTCTTGGCGGACCTCGTGGGGTTAGGTCGCAAGGAGCTCCTCTGGCAGAGTTTGTTTGTTATAATAAACGATTGGACCTTCTACACTGCCAACTGACTGATAATTGGTAATTGGTATTGGGCTATTTGTAAGTATGGCTCTAGGTGGGTTGTAATTTATTTTTCGGTACTTCAGTGCGAAAAGCTAAACGAGGGGCATGGTTGGGGGTGGAAGCAACATGGGTGTGCAGGTAGATGTTGAAAGCAAACCAGGGGAGAGGTTGTGGAAGCAACATAGGGGTGCAGGTGGGAATCAAAGAAAGGACCGCAAAGTGGAGCTGGCAGGGACAAAGCACATGAGAAAAAAAGATATGCAGGGGAAGCACCTTGGAAAGAGAGAAAGAGGAACAAGGAGCACAACAGTGGGGAGGGTAAATAAGCACATGATGGCGACAGTGGGAAAACACAAAAACATATACTCTATGGTAGAATCCCTAAATTAAAAGAAAAAAGTAGCACCTGAAAAAGAAAGCACTGGAAGGACACAGTGATTCTTCCATGCAGAAGGATGGAGAGGCACATAAGACAAAAAAGGAGAGCCCATACACACCACTGAATAGGAAGCAAGCAAATAAGAGTAACAATAATTCTAACCAATGGTAGGTTATCGGTGAGTTTTAAGCCAAATGCAAGCTAAAATATGTCTTGCAGCAAACCTTAAAAGTGATTTTCACAAAGCACATAGGTCATAAAAGATCTGGGTTAAGATTGAGCAATCTGAGAACTACCAAATGTGTGCCATGCTGCTGTCCTACCTAAAATAATGGAAGCTGGGTAAGTCTCTGTTGGACTTGGCCCTTTTTGCAGGGTCATCCCTGAACTTTTTACCTTCCTCCTCTATTTTGTCTGAGCAGTTTTTGTTGGTTTTATGACTCAGGGCACTTTACCACTGCTGATCAGTGCTAAAATGCATATGCTCTTCCTATTGTAAATTGACATATGAATTACTGATTCCATGGTTGGCTGTTTGTTTTACTTGTCAGGACCTAGTACAGTGCACTGAGTGTGCCCAGGGCTTGTAAACCAAATGCTGCTTGTGGGCTTGCAGAACTGGTTGTGCCACCCACAGAAGCGGGCTTGTAAAGTGTGTCTCAGGTTTGCCATTGCAGAGCCTGTGTGCAGTCTGGTACTGCCATGCTGACTGGGCAAGTGCACCCACTTGCCAGTCCCTAAACCTTCCCTTTTCTTCATATCAGACACCCCTATTGTAGGCCCAAGGGCAGGGTGCATTGTAAGTATAAGGTAGCACATGCCCTGGTGTGTGTGGCATGTCCTAATAGTGAATCACAACCATTTTTGTTTTTCACTATTGCAAGGATATCTGTTCTCCATAGGCCGGAATGGGCAGTTAGATTATTACATTTTATAATCCTAACTGACTCAGGGAACATGGTAGAAATTCGAGTTTAGTATGCCAGAACTCAGAATGATAAAATACATCTTTTAGTGAAGTTGGTTTTAACATTCTGTGTTTGTAAAGACCACTTTTAGAAAGTAGGTATTTTCTTTTCTAACTATCCAAACCTGCCTCTGCTAGGTTGTGTATTCCTTGTCTGGAATTTGAGTGACAGGGCTGGGGAATTCCAGGGACAGGGTGAGTCAGCACAGGGCTGAATAGAGAGATCTGCATGTAGATGGGAGGGAGGATTTGCACATGGGACCTGAATAGGGCTGTGCCTTTCCTCCACAATGCTGGCTCCAACTCCTGTGGTGTGTCTGATGTCTCTGCCCTGCACTGTGAAAGGAGAGAAGGAATCCTGTCAACAGAGTGCTCCAGAACTGGTTTGGACCGGGCAATGGCCCCACTGCCCTCAGAGGACAAAGGATTTTGGGGTATAAATATTGGGACCCTGACTCCAAGAAATTAGATCACTTTTGGACAAGAAGAAGAAACCTTTGCTGATTAAAAGAACCTAAGAAACTGAGGAGAGACTATCCCTAAGCTGAAGTGCTGCTTAGGGGATTGGCCTGCAGTGGTTGCCTGACTGCCAAAGAAAAGAGAAAGAACTTTATGTGCTTTATTCAACTAGTGAAGGATCTCCAGGGGCTTGAGAGAAGAGCTTGCCTCGTGCTGAAGTCTCAGGGACAACATATTTCAACCCCCAGCTCCCCAAGAGTTTTTTGGAAGTGCCTGCTGCTGTTTTGGGCCTTCTGAGGGACTGCTTGTTGCAAGGAGCTGGGAGCGCGACTCAAGTGGAAGAAGAGTGTCGCAGTCGCAGCCGCTGCTGTCGCATCTCTGAACAAGGGTGTCGCCGCTGTAGCTGACGCTTTGCACCGCATCGAGAGAAGCGTCTCACAATGAAGAAGAAGTGTGTCGCCGTTGCATCCGCTGCCGTTGCATCTCTGAACAAGGGTGTCGCCGCTGTAGCTGACGCATTGCACTGCATCGAGAGAAGCGTCTCGCAACGTAGAAGAAGCGTGTCGCAATCGCTGCCGTCGCATCGTCGAACAAGCGTGTCACCACTGTAGCTGTACCATTGCACCGCATCGAGAGAAGCGCCTCGCATCCACGGAGAAGCTTGCCGCCGTCTGAGCCGCTGTCATTGCATCACTGAACAAGGGTGTCGCCGCTGCAGCTGTCGCATCGAACGGAAGCGTCTCGCATAGAGGGAGAGGAGTGTCGCTGCCAAAGCCCCTGTTGTCGCATCTCTGAACAAGGGTGTCCCCGCTGCAGCTGACGCATCAAGTCAAGACTTCTCCCAACATCGGAGAAGCGTGCCGCATCAGGAAGAACTTGATGTCTTTATTTCTTTGCACCGGATCTTTGCTGCATCTCCATCTCTGCAACACTTTTGTTGTGGAAACGTGACGCATCGTAGGGCACATTGACTCAAAGTGTCACATTTTAAGAACTAAAGAGAACTAAGCTAAACCTACCATCTTAAGTACAGTATTGTGGATTTTTGTTGTTTGTGGTCTTGTGTTAAATCTATATAAAGAATACTTATTTTTAATATACAACTGAGTGGTGTCCATCTGTAGTGTTGTCACTTAATTACTGTATGTGGTCACAAATGCTTTACACACTGCCTCTGAGATAAGCCTGTCTGCTTGTGCCAAGCTGCCAAGGGGGGTTAGCAGGGGTTATTTTAGGAGTGTACCCCCTTATCCTGACTAGAGGCAAAGGTCCCTATTTGTCACAAGTACCTACCTGTGCCAACTAGAGACCCCAAAATCTAACATTGGCAGCCAGCGGTGAGGATTCTGGTTTGGCATTTGTGACTCATGTACAGTGACTGGTGAACACTACTTAGTGAGTACAGACCATAAAGATACCAGATACTTTTTGGTAGATTCCTTTTGGAATCTTTTTGTTCTATATTTGAAAGATGCCTGATTCAGACACCTTTCACTAAACTGTCTCTTTTTAACCCTGAAATGTAATTTATTGATAATCAGCCGCGGCCCGTGGAGAAAGTTGCGGTGGGGCAGAAAGGCGGGGCGGGGAGGGGCAGGGCGGGGGGTGCTAAAAACCGGAATATGGATAATTGGAGGTAAGTAAACAATTTAATAAATAAAACCAATTTCTTAGCGCGTCCTGCATCGCAAAATGCGATGCAGGGCGCGCTACGAAATTCGTTTTATTAATTACATTGTTTACTTACCTCCAATTATCCATATTCCGGATTTTAGCACCCCCCACCCTGCCCCTCCCCCGCCCCGCCTTTCTGCCCCACCGCAACTCCCTCCACGGGCCATGGCTGTTGATAATAATGTTGGTGAAAGTTGTTCATGGAGGAAATTTTAGAAGGTCAGGAAGTTGACTCATTATGCAAACTAGAAATTTTAAAAAAGGGTCTTCGTTTTCCACAAAATGTATTGGGGTGCATGTAGAGAAGTGAGGGCAGCAGGGTAACACAAGGAAAGCAGATTTGTTTTTACTGTTTGAACAGCAACCTACCAAACGTTTTTCCTCTCACCATCATTTGTGCAGGATGCCCCTCTAGCTGGCGTCTGAGCTTTGACATGATTAGGGCTTCCCTGACTGAGACTTCCTCGCCTTTGAGAGACTGACAGGGGCTTGGGTGTGAACCCTTGCTCAAACTTAGGCTTCTTTCAGTCAAGCAGGGGTAGGTGGAATTTTGACCCTTTCAAGTTTGTGTAGTTTCTGCTCAGTTTGCCACCTTTCATTGCTCCTCCACATCCTTCCTCCTAAAAGGGGTGCATCTGTTCAATAGAAGATGGTTTAAAATAAATAAATAAAGTAAAATGGTGTATGACTCCTGCTTTTGTCACCAATCCCCATTCTTGCCCTTTTGGGATCCTTTTACTCATTCAACAGCATCTCTGCCTGCCGCATGTCACTGTATAGATTGCTGGGCCTTCTCTGATCACCCTCTTTTTGATCTATTAACACAGAGCATCCCACTGCCTCTATGGCTTAGCTAGTTAATCATTATTAAAATTATAATTTGAGCATCTATCACTTACATACCTTCCCTCATCACACAGCCAGGCATTGTATCCCATAACATGATAACTGCACCTTGGGGGTTATCATGTACAGCATGACGCATAGGCTAAAAGAAAAACAACATCCTCCCAACCACACACTCTACATGGCATAGCTTCCTAACCATGTGGGTATGCACTTCAGCGCCCCTTTTATAGGGGCCATACGAGCTATACAAAAGCTACAATATGATACAATATAGCACATGGACACCTCTAAACATAACTCACCTATGTCCTATACATGCACACACACACACAGAAATACACAAAATATATCCCGCAAACATACCCACCAAATACAAGTACGTGCTTGCTCACACAGGTACCTGCCTGCAGGATAATTCCCCTGCGCTGATCTCTGGCTGTCTGCTCCATCACTAAACATTGATTTAGAATTGACTGGGTAGTGCTAGACATAATGAGCTCATTATCCATCAAGATGAGACTGTGGACTGGGATTTAGGCACATAATGTAGCATTATTTTCAGACATCAGTGCTTATTCCATGAGATACAACAAAGCTGAGGAACACGTCCTGAGCATCCACAATACATCAAGACAGCTTGGGGCCAGTGATGGATCCTTGTCATCGGTGTCACTCAAATATTATGTTCTATGTTCATGCTCTCATCAGTGTCAGTCTCAGATGTGAGGCCATTGACATTGGCAACTGTACACAGGGTTTATCACGGTTCTTTACAAAAATGACATGTGCCTGACTCATGAGCTATCCCTCAGATGTCTTTATGAGCCTACTTTCAGAGGCAAGGCCAAATGTAACATTATACTTAAACAAATATCATAGACTGGGCCATTGGCATTATGTGGCAGAGAAAAGCCAAATTATGTGGCAGGGTTGAGTAAGTTATGCAGGAAGAAATGGCAAATTTGTGGCATAATGCAGCACATGTTGTGATGACATTACTTCATTATTTTGAAATGTTTACACTATTTGATACTGTCTGGGTATTGGTTGCATCTCATTAATACTTCTTTAACACCCAAAGATAGCAATAAGCAACAGAAAGGTGACCAGTCAATCTTTGTAAAGGGCCTTCCACTGCGCGGGAACACTTGTTGCGGCGCTTTTAGTAACTTTTACATAGTTTGATCTAGAAACAATATGCAGCAGATGATGGATTATGTGGCAAATGCAGAAAATCTTTAATTATTTGAAAAGCTTGCTTCCACGCAATTGCATAATTCCACTGGCCGTGATTATAGATATGAGTGGTTAAGAGAATGTGGCATAGCGGCTAGATCTGCAGACCTTGAATTTGTGAACCAGGTTAAAATCTCAGCCTTGGGTCAATATCCTGTGACTCTGGGTCAGTCACCTGAGGCTAAATGTACCAAAGTCAGAATATGCAGGGATTGTAACTAGAATTTCGCTTTACATATGTTTGAACTCGGAGTGGGAGGAACTTGGGGAGTTTTACTCTGCGAGATTCGGCAGGGTTCCACCAACGGTTGGATAATATGCAGTTGGCACTACAATTTAGCACCGGTAGTGCGAGCAGTACTGACAATCAATGGGAACAGCACCAGGAGGTGCGCAACAGCGTACAAGGCCTTCACTGGCTCCCCGTCGAAAGGAGGGTCACCTTCAAACTCCTCACCGATGCCTACAAATCCCTCAACAACATCGGACCCACATACCTCAGCGAGAGACTATTCTTCCACGTACCCAAGAGGAACCTCTGCTCTGCCGGCCACGCCCTGGCAGAGGTTACCCGCATTCTCAGAAACAAAACCGGCGGGAGAGCTTTCTCCTACATCGCAGCGAAAACCTGGAACGAGCTCCCTGTGAACATCAGATGCTCCCCGACCCTGCACACGTTCAGGAAGGACCTCATGACCTGGATCTTCTACTGACCCGGAGCCGTCACCCCCTCCAGCGCCTTGAGACTCTCACGGGTGAGTAGCGTGCTATATAAACGCCTGATTGTTTGATCGATTGATAATTCCAGGGACCCAGACTAAGGTGAAAACCTTCCACATTAAATTTTTTTTAATTTTGATTACACCTTTCCATATACTACCAGGCTATTAAATCAAACACAAAAGATGTTTTGTATATTACAAAGCCTGTTCTCACTTATTTGCAGGTCCTTCATTTCCAAAGATGAACATAAAGGAGGAAAATTTTAAACGTATTTGCCCGTTTTTTAAGCTAAAAGTTGCATTTTTTTTGTAGTTATGTATACCAAACTTGACCGGAAAGTATTAGAGCTCTTTACTTGAGCATCAAGACTGGAACCCGTTTCCCCAGTTCCAGAGTAAGCAGCTCTGGCAGTAATGCTATATACTCACCCTCGCATTGGGTGTGAAACACAATCATTCACGTGTCTATTTCACACTATCTGCCTCCTGAAACGCTCCGATCTCAAATCAAAGAAGCAGTCCCTATCGGTTTGATTGATTTGCTGGGCCTCCTGCTGCATAGCCTGCGAAGAACAGAGAATAGGAGAGTTTTCAAGCCTCTCGTCTATGTCTTTTGGTCCTGGGAGCAGCCAGCATGCGCTCAAAGACAGTCTGAGCGCTGGAAGAATCAAGGCTCTGTGAACGCAAGCGCACAGCCTACAGAGAACATAGGTACCCATCCAGTACAAAATACTATACCTAGGCAATCTTCAATATATTTCCCACTTCGGATCTGGGCTGTACAGTGCAGTACACAAGCAAAGTAAAAAAAGTTTGGAGAAATAAAAGCATCTACTTCTTTTTATGGCTGTCTCAAAGGTGTGTTCTTTTTTGGTGCAAAACTTTGTCTGCTATTGTTAGTACATAGTTTTTTGCATCACAAACCATGGGTGGTCTCATAGGAATGCCCATGAACCACCCATGGACCGCACCCTAGACGCAAAGTAACATAAAGAAGCTCAAAGCGCTGCCTTGTTTTACTTTGAGGAAAAACATTTTGTGTAGGGTTTGAGACACTTTTTGTATGCAAACCCAGGGCAAAATGTTTGTAGATCTGGGCCCTATTGTTTTCTTTTTGGAAGATTCTCCTCTATATTAGAATATTTGAATGCTGGGAACTCCAATGAAGACATTGAAGTTGCTGGGGTCCAGTGTTGGCCGGTATAGCCATTCTGTCACACCATCTCCTTGTATATCTTTCTGATTATCCATGTTTAAATCAAAACATTACACAACCACTGGGAGGAAAGCTCTAATGGCACTATACTTCTTCAGCATCAGCGGATACCAGTCATTAAAATATCTTTCCTTTGCTAGGCCCTCATTTGATGATCGGGCAGAGCAGGCCATTAATGAATGGTATGGCCCTGGGCAGCCGGCAACAATGCTATATTAAAAGAATACAAAAAAGTTAACATCATAACTACATCTTGAGCTCCCTCTATCCTTGCGAGCTACTGTGAACTTTATTTCTTTTAAAAAAGGGTTGAAAACCCATCTGTTTCGACAAGCCTTTTAGTTTTTTGTTCTGTGTAGGGTAGGCTGTTTATTCTGTTTTTCTCTTCTTCGCGCCAGGATACTCCGGCAGTAATGGAGCGCGTAATAAAACAGCATAATAATAATAATAATAATAATCTTCTACAAATACCTAACAATGGGTGAAGGTCACCTTTCATAATGTGCCACCTTTTCTTCAGGGAACGGGTAGGAGAATAGCACTTCACCAAGGTCTGCAAGTACCTAGGTGCCACCTTATTCCTAATCTTATGCATGTAGCTAAGCGCCTTAAACTTCACTCGGTTTTCCACCTTCAGCCAGTGATGGTCACGAAGGCGACTAGATATGTGATCAGTTTGGCGGCAGCCCCTGAGAAGGCGCACCGCGGCATTTTGCACAAGTTGCAGGCGTCGAGTGACTGCCTTGGCCACCCCTAGGTAGAGTATGTTGCCATAATCCAACCGGGAGGTGACCAAGGCATTAACCACAGATCTCTGGGCATCACTGGGCAGCATCCACAAGATCTTGCTGAGCCAGCGTATGATGGTAAAGCATGTTGATGACACCTTGTTAGCCTGACCCTGCATTGTCAGACCCCTGTCGATGATGACACCCAGGTTACCACCTGCTCCGCAGGAGAAGGAAGCGGGCCTAACTCTGCAGACCAGTGTCTGGGGGACCAAAGATCTGGTTTGTGCCCAAGGACGAGGACCTCCGTCTTTCCCCCCATTCAGTTTGAGAAGATTGTGGTTCATCCACTTGGCGATTTCCCCAAGTCCAAACTGAAGGAGAGAGGTGGAGGCCTTGTCAGATTTAGAAAGGGAAAAGACAACCTGTGAATCGTCGGCATACGTGTACATAGTAAGTCCGACGCTGTCTGCTATGTGGGCCAGAGGGGTAACATAAAGATTGAAAAGTAAAGGACTAAGAATGGAACCTTGGGGGACACCGTGAGGCTGGGAATAAATATTAGAGGTGGCTGAGTGAGAGAAACTTTGGAAAGTGCGGTCAGAGAGGAAGGAAGCCAGCCAGCCAAGGGCTGATCCTTCAATACCCATGGTGGATAGAGAGTCAAGGAGAATTTTATGTGAGATGGTGTTGAATGCTGCGCTGAGGTCAAGTAATATCAGCGCGGCCGTCTCACCTCTGTCAAGCAGGGACCGAAGATTCTCCGTGACGCCCAGGAGTGTTGTTTCCGTAGAGAAACCTGGCCGGAAACCTGATTGCGAAGGATGCAATAAGTTATTTGTGGTCACAAACTGAGTGAGGTGGTGATGAATGTGTCGCTCTAGAACCTTAGAAAAGGCAGGCAACAATGAAATAGGGCGATAGTTTGAAAGAATCTCAGGGTCTGCAGTAGGCTTTTTCAGCAGCGGCGTGATCATTGCGTGTTTCCAATTGGCTGGGACGGTAGCAGTCTTGAGGGAGAGGTTCAAAGTGGAACAAATCGCAGACAGTTGCGGGAGATCAAGTGACCGGAGTACAGCAATAGGTAAGGTGTCGAAAGGAGAGCTAGATTTTATTTTACACAGAATTTCAAGAAGACCATCAGGCTGTAAATCGGGCCAGGTTAGTAGCGGACCAATAGTGGAAGACAAGTGGCGGTTAGCCACCATTGCATATGTGGAAGAAACCACATGGTTGTTATGGCTGTTTTGAGTGGAAATATCCTGATGGATCTTGTCCACTTTGCTAGTAAAAAACTAAGCAATTTCGTCACACTTACGGCTCAACAAAGGGGGAGCTTCTGCTGTAGTTAGGGAGCCAGCAAGGTTTTTCACCAGGCCAAATAATACTTTCGATTTGTCGATAGCGTCAGTTATCTTTTTGGTGACAAAGTTGGCCCAGGTCAGGGCAGAGGCTTTATTATAGATTTTTAGGGCATTTTTGTAGGCGAGTGCTGCAGGCTAGGAGTAGTCTCTACGCCAAATGCGTTCAAGCTTTTTGCAGTAAGATTTGTCCACTTTTAACGCCTCCATATACCAAGGGGCTGGAGTCTTGTGGAGTGCATCCTTCTTGAAAGAAGCAGGGAGGCAGATGTCTATTGCATTTTTAAGCCAGGAGTCCATCAATATAGCGGTGGTTTTGGCGTCAACTGACGCAAGCAATTCTGCGGGAAGGTGAGTGGCTAATACGTTATTTAGCGAGACAATGTCCAACTTTTTCCATGCCCTCCTGCTTACCGCATGGGTATTTCTGTGTAGAGCTAAAACATTCATAGGTGTGACCCTAAAACTAACTAGATAGTGGTCAGACCAAAGAACGGGCAAGGCCGGATGACATTGTAAGTGTGATAAATTAGAAACGTTAGGATCTAAAAGGTGACCACCTTTGTGCGTCGGGCCGTGATTGTGGAGAATAATGTTCAGGTCGAGGAGTTGTTGGAGTCCTCCAGATGAATATTAAAGTCACCCACGACTAGCAAAGTACTGGAGTTTGTGAGGATAGAAGAAATGAGTTCGGACAGATGGGTAACCCAGTCATTGGCTGGGCCAGGAGGGCGGTAGATTAAAAGGCCCGTCAGTGAAGTTTTAGGATGGAGGGCAAGTTTGAAGGACGCAGCTTCACAGTTATTTAAGGCGGTGTGATCCAATTGGCATTGATACACATTTTTGAAAATGATAGCAATGCCCCCGCCAACTTTCGCCACCCTATCGCACCTAACCATGGCATAGTTGGCAGGAAGTGCTTCCGCGATGTCTGGTCCAGAGCCATCGTGGAACCAAGACTCAGTGACAAAAAGAGCGTCAGGTTGCTCCTCGTTTAGGAGATCAAAGATCTCCCGTCTGTGCTTGGGTACAGAGCGACAGTTCATACTGAGAAAGTTATATGCCGTTTTAGAGATAATCGGCGTTTGAGGTGAACAGCTGTGGCACAGCAGAGGGGCTTCCAAAGAAAATGGGCAGCCTAAACAAGACTGAGAGAATTTACTAGTCAGATCGAAAGTGGAGCAGTCTGCGTTACGATGGAACCCATATGCTCGCAGTTGGTCTGCCCTGTAAATAAGTCTTTGAGGCGGATTAGAAATTTAGCCAGGGGATATGGCCCCTGGGCCCGTTTGGGCGCGGACGGGGGCAGACGGGCACGCCTTTGGCGCACCTTCGGCGCGCCACCAGCGCGCCCGCTGCGCTTGCTTGCTGCGCGGTCGGGAAAAGTCCGCCATAAGTCCAGGAAGAGGGTGGGGCGGAAGAACCAACTGGTCCGCAACCCGGCGCCTCACCCAAGATGGCGGCTTACCCTTTCAGCGTCCCGCGTCAGCTCCTAATCGGCTGCGGGGAAGGCTGTTAGGGTCAAGGTGAGTAACGAGTCCCCAGGAGAGTGTACAACACGATAAAATCAATTTTAAAACAATATTTGTGCAAAAACGCAATAGCAGCAAATAGGTCAAGAGACAGCAAGATCTGTGGCCTAATACCCCGGCTTTCCGCCTCAGGGCAAAACTAGCAGCAAATCAAGGAGGAACTAGAAATACGGCATTAAATA
The DNA here is from genome assembly GCF_964263255.1 of Lissotriton vulgaris. Lineage (NCBI taxonomy): Eukaryota > Metazoa > Chordata > Amphibia > Caudata > Salamandridae > Lissotriton > Lissotriton vulgaris. The sequence continues at coordinate 1,089,582,906 of NC_141687.1, read as the reverse complement.
CCAGCGAGGGCGGGGCGGAAGAACCAACTGGTCCATAACCCGGCGCCTCACCCAAGATGGCGGCTTACCCTTTCAGCGTCCCACGTCAGCTCCTAATCGGCTGTGGGGAAGGCTGTTAGGGTCAAGGTGAGTAACGAGTCCCCAGGAGAGTGTACAACACGATAAAATCAATTTTAAAACAATGTTTGTGCAAAAATGCAATAGCAGCAAATAGGTCAAGAGACAGCAAGATCTGTGGCCTAATAAACCGGCTTTCCGCCTCAGGGCAAAACTAGCAGCAAATTTACAAGCCCCTTGCGCCACCCGTACGTCACTTTTCCCATGTTAAAAATGACGCAAAAGTGGCAAAAGGGGCTTGTAAATCTGCCCCTTGTTTTCAAATGAATTTAAGTTATTCTGAAGTTTGCAGTTAAAAAGACACAACTTCAAAGGCAGAGAATAGTGTATGTTTGTTAAACTGAAGCAGATATTGATCACAAACAGCCATAGGTTGTGCCGGTAAATTATGCTCAAATGAGCCGACAAAAATGTTCCAGTAACGCAAACAATTAATTGAAAAATGTGACATCAACAAATAACATGCCTGCAAAACAACTGTAAACAGTAGAATACTGCGGGAATTAATCAGCTGTACAGCAGCTAAACGCAGTCATACGGAGACTAGTACAACATTATTTCTGTAAAATCATCTACAGTAATGATTTTATGAATTCACTTGCACGAATTAGAGGTGCGTTAAACCTTTTACACCACTATGCAGCAGTTCAATCCAAGTGAACACAAGGATTGTTCACCTTAAGTTTTTTTTTTCTTTTTACATTCCTGTCTGTATTAATCTATATTTATTTTTTAGCGATCTTATTGGGATTTATACATATTTATTTTTGTATTTTGAGAATAAATGAAGTCATAAAATGGCATATTCCCACATTTATTTAACTGATAGACATACAGTCTTACCTTGATGCGTGTCCTGTTTTAGAAAATTAAGCACCCAAATGTAACAAAAGACTACATCTACAGGTAAAATCTAAGCATTACAGTGCAAATATATGTTAACAGGGGCCTGTATTTAAAGAAATCTCTTCCTGCTTTTTAACTCCCCTTGTTGTCCAACTGCTCAGCTGTTGACATGGAATTCATGAAAGACAGTATGAAGAGTCCTTCACAAGAAGTCCAATCTTCTATTTTTTTCTTCTGTTTTTTCCACTTTTAAAAATAAATGCAAACATTGTTTATTGTCTGTATTTATCTGTAAAAAATCAGTAAAAATGGAAGTCTGGGAGCCATAATTTTAAGCCTAATTGTCACCAAGCATGGTACATCCCTCAGGGTATAGTGCCCCAACTTTCCAAATGACCACACAGATTAACAAATTGAACATACCTGGACTAAGGATTGAATGATATCCATGTTCAACCACGACCAGGCTATCATAGGAGATGTGTGTGCAGTGGTGTAATTCTTTTCTAGGCGCCAAGCTTTTTGAGAGATCCCACACTAGTGCTGCAATATTTTTATTTATAGATTCTGAAAACAATGCTGTGCTCTTTATTAATGATGGTTGACTGGGGGTGAGTGTTTGATTCGCTCAAGCACTCCGTCCATCATCCCCTTTTGTATCGCTTTGTTCGCCCTAAATTGGCAGGGTATGCTCAGACGTGAGTCCCTTGCTCACTGTGCCACTGGATTCAAGCTAGCCTGGCTGATGACAGCTGTAATGCCAGAAACCAGTCCCAGGATGCTTGTTTCCGGTCCAGGGAAGACATGACTTTGGCAGTTCGACTGGACTGTTCCCATGAGGCACAGGGTCAGACTGATTTGCATATGGCAATGTCTGAACTGGGGTGGCGGAGTTAGCTAAAGAATGGTGATGGATTAAACCCAGATCACATGACTGGGGGTGAGTGTTTGATTTGCTCAAACGCTCCGTCGATCATCCCCTTTTGTATCGCTTTGTTCGCCCGAAGTTGGCAGGGTATGCTCAGACGTGAGTCCCTTGCTCACTTTGCCACTGGATTCAAGCTAGCCTGGCAGATGACGGCTGTAATGCCAGAAACCGGTCCCAGGGTGCTTGTTTCCGGTCCAGGGAAGACATGGCTTTGGCAGTTTGGGCTGGACTGTTCCCATGAGGCACAGGGTTGGACCGATTTGCATATGGCCATGTCTGAACTGGGGTGGCGGAGTGAGCTAATGACTGGTGATGGATTAAACCCAGATCAGTTGACTGGGGGTGAGTGTTTGATTTGCTCAAGCGCTCCGTCCATCATCCCCTTTTATATCGCTTTATTAATGATGTGGCAGCTAACATGGCTAATTCTCCTATATAGCACCAGATACTAAACTGTATTTTTTCTTTTTCCCTACTGGCTATATTTGGACACGTCTAAACCAGCTCTCCATGCATGAAGGGCCCAGCTTCAATATGATGGCCGGCCCTACAAGAACTTCTGATATGGCTGGCTACAGCACACGATCACCAGGATACTCTAGTCTCAGATTACCTCCAGTAACCAGGAGCCTCTCGTCTCACCACCATTCACCAGCAGCGCATGCTCTGCTATTAACCTATTGTGCCCCAACAGCATTGCGGGGAGGGGCTTCATAAACCCCGAGGGATTAACAAATTGGCTAAATCTTTCTCACACTTAATTGTGAAAGGGCACTTCCACTGTTCGTGTCAGCATTTATTTGGCTTCCCTCCGTGTCTAGCTTTAGTTGTATTTTCCTCACCGCAAGGGAGGCAGGTCTCATGGGCCGAGGAGAGGTATGCAGGCCTGTGCACAGCATCCTGGTGGAAGTGATGGTGTGGCATACATGGGGGCATAATAGTCTGGTCAACGCCTAGTATCATGATGAGCATCATTTATCAATGATGTTGGAAATTAGTTACATCACACTGCACCAGATGATTTAATTTTGTCTATTATGTCAACCTTATGTCTCAGTTGTCATGTTAAATCTATACATCCAAGTGATTGAGCTCAAGGTAAAGTTAGCAATGATTACCTGATGTTGTTTAGGCTACTTTCTTTCTGTTAGAAGATATGTTACTGCCAGTTAAGAAACAAATGGTGGCGATTTCCTCATGTGTAGGAGTAAAACTTGAGTGAAGACACTATTCACCAGCAGCTCCCTTCTCCTCTTACCCCACTCACCAGCAGCCCGTTTTCTTAATAGCTGTGCTCAGCAGAGGCCCCTGCTTCTGCTCTCACTGCCTCTCCCCTGCAGCCCCTGTTCTTTCCTTACTTGCAATACCAAGCAGTCCCTGCTCGCTTTTAAATTTCTCTCAATACTAGGCCATGGAATCTTCTTACCTCCATTCACCAGCGGCCCTTGGTCTGTCCACCTCTGTTCTGACATGGTTTTCGGCTCTATTTCGGAGTGATGAAGACTTTAAGCTTGCTAACATCTATAATCTGTATTCTTACCTTGTGTTGGCCCTTTTAAGCCCTTTCTTCCAGACCTAGAAGAGGATAGCTGCTTTATATGATGATAGATCCCTTATTCTTGACTCTAATCCATCTATTGCCTATTGGCTTTGACATAATTATGTGTCCTTTGTAGTCCTGACTTTATATTACATATTGGTATGGTTTGTGTAGGTACTCTGACAGAGATAAGGGTTATTTCATCCTTCTCAGGCCTACAAGGCCCAGAACTAGAGAGACTCCATTTTGCTTTCTATCCCTGCAGAGCTGAGATGATTGTAGGGTAAAGGTAATATTTTAGTTTTGAGCTGTTGTTCGTCCTAAGCGAACCGGAGAGAACCGGCCAGAGCTGAATCTAATCAAGAAGTGTCCCTGGGCTCAGGTCTCTAGACAAAACAAGCAGCTAATCACTGTGGGAGCGTCTAGAGCAAGGAGCCCGGTGCATGGACCTGGTGGGAGGAGGCTACTGGCTGGAACTTTCCACTAGAGGAGAGAATTCCATATTAGTGAATTGCAGGAGAGGAGGAGTGGTCAGTTTGGTTCTTGAAGAGTGAAGAGTAGAATGGTTGCTGGAGCTGAAGAGTATAGTTCAGTTCAATTGGTTTTCTGGAATGGAGAAAGAAGGCAGATGATTGCTGAAGCTGGAGAGAGCAGTCATATGAATAAAGTTGGAACTATCAGCTGGGGCTGCCAGTTTATCAGAATGCATTAAAGCAGATGGAGGAGTTGAAGCTGCCAGCTGAAGCAGTTGAGCCAGAGGAGTGAAGCTGTGGTGACGGAGGGAGAGAGAGAGAGCCCTGATCCCACCAGAGAGAGAGAGAAACATTCCTTCTAATAGGTGAGGTAGTCTGACCTAGTTTACTTTACACTTACACCTTAATCTTGTCTTTATTCCCTAGGCTATTGTATGTCTAATCCTTTTTCTTTCAGCGGTGTGCAGTCTATTTATAGTTCCTGTTAGTTACAGAGACCCCACAGATCTGTGTATGTGTCTATTCCCATTTTATTGTTATTGTAATAAAGATACCCCAGTTCTTAGTGAACCAGTGTGCATGTGTTGTTCTTATGATAGAGCTAACCTTTCTTCTAACCAGATGCTTTAGCAACTGATGGATCAAAAGGAAATAGGAGCGTTTAAATCAGGGAATAACTCTTGCATACAGTGTGTGTCTCTTGTTCTTAAAGCACAGGTAACCTTTCCTTCTAGTCAGGTGTTACAGCCAGAACAGATGCTGCCCCTGATCAGGTAAGTAGCCACTGAATAATTAGGGAGAGAGAGGAGCCCTTGAGCTAGGAGAATAGGGTATACACTAAGTAATTCGGCCATTCCATAATATTATTGTAGTAGTGAACCTCTAGTGAATAGTGAGAGAACCTTACCAACATAGAGAGAGAGAGAGAGCTGAAGGTATTCATAGGAGAGTGATCGTCGTTGGTAAGCGGCGTTAATGAGAACACCAGGTGGGAGACTGGTGCTTAGATCCGCCGGATTGCGGATCGGGCTGTGAGTTAGAGAACACTGGGGGGGACACCAGTGCTTAGGTCCGCCAGATTGTGGACCGGATTGTGAGGAAGATAGCACTAGGGCTGCAGACCAGTGTGTAGGCACGCAGGATTGCGGAGGTGCCGAGTGAGCACTGACTGTGGTCAGTGTGTAATGGTAAATAATCAGAACTGCCCCAGGGTAGATTAGTCTGGACCCATGTGGTCGCGAGACTACGGGGTATGAGTGTGGTGTAGGGCATGGACGTCCTTAGTAATCAGTGAGTATTCCTAGTAATCCCTATAGATTTAGTGGTGTTTCTGATGATATGAGCTTGTATATTGCGAGTTCCCCATCCTCAGGTAGGTACCCAGGTGCCCGGATAGATGGGTCCTGAGGAGGGAGGTGGTTACGTTCCGGCTGGGTTGGAGGTGCTCTGAGGAGCTGATCCTATCTGGTTCTGAGAATTCGGTCGTTACAACCTCTTATCACCTTTCACCAAAAGTCTGTGATCTGCCAGTATCCCCACTAATCTTGCCTCCACTTACGAGTAAATCATGGTCTCCTCTTACTTCAAATCAACCGGAGCCCCTGGTCTCCTCTTACCACTTCCCTTCTCTTATCTTTGCTGACCACCCAAAACTGGTCTCCTCTTACTTCTAATCACCTGCATGGAGCACCTGGCCTCCTCTACCTCCACTCACCAGCAGTCCCAATCCTGCTCTCAGCGCAATGCACTAGCATCCCTTGATTTCTAGTTACTTCGACACTGCGGCAGTAAGCATGGTCGAATTTTGCGAATCTGGCGTTCGCAAATTTGCGTATTTGCAAACTCGCAATCTGCAAAATCCGCGAATTCTCGCGAATTTGCGGATGTTTTTTTTTGTGTTCGCAAGGGTTTCTGCCAGTTCGCGAGGGTTTTGTACCAGTTCGCAATTACTTGTCGGCTCGCAACGGTCCCGACTATGTTGTTTCTACGTCTGGTTCATCATCACAGGTTCCCAGCACCCTCTGTTTCACCACTGCCACCCTCTGTTTCAACCATGCCATCCTCTGGTACATCAATGCCACCCTCTGGTTCATCATCACTGTAGATTATGGGGGGAAAAGCAAGCACACCTGCCCTGCTTCAACTGACATGAATTAATTTGGGGTTGATTTATTAATGTGTCACTGTTTTGAAATTCCAGTCTGGCACCTGCTTCCTGTAATTTGCTTTTTGTTGCAGTGCAATTTTTTTTTCCAGGACCTTTGTGGCCTACTTGTAGCTATTCTATGAGCCTGCTGTGAGGGTCAGAGCAGGGTCATACAATTGTTGCAACTAGCAACGGAACTCTGGAGGGGCCCCAGTCAGGAAGCACTACAGGGAATGGTTACTAATGATGAGTTTGAACTTTTGCACCTGCTGAGTGCTTTCAGTTTTGCAAAACTCGTTTTTCTGCAATTTCACGGTATTCGCGGCCGCAAACGTGCGTGAGATCGAATTCAGAAGCCACGAATTTGTGCGAATATGCGATTTGTTTTTTTGCGGCGTGTTAGTTTGCAAGGTTTTGTGCGTTTTAGCGAGCCGCTTGTAGCGCAACGGCGCGAAGTTACCCTCACGGTCGTTCACGGGCGCAGCCATCTTGTTTGCATGACGTATTTCCGTTTCCGGGCGCGATGTTTAATCTTGCAAAGTGTGCGGCTCGCTGGTACAATTTTGCGTATGTTCGCGAAGAAAATCTCGCGCGAACTTACCCACGCGGTCGTGAACGGGCGCGGTCATCTTGTTTCTCATTCATTGCTATGGTTCTGGGCATGCTCCTTCTATCCTCTCTGAATCTCTGCCATCCTTTGCTTGTTTGAAGTTTTTTTTTATCTATTTTACTTATTATCTATCCCTCTATTTATCCAGCTCTATATTTTTGTGTTTCCCGCTACTTTTGGTTAATTTTAAACTACTTTTTTAAACTCTTTTATTTTCTTCTTCCCTATTCCATTTCTTCTTTATTATTTAGCTTCCTTTCTGCCCAGACCATTGTAAAGGGAGCTGGGAAGCACCCTGAGAAGGTGAAGGGTCCCGCACCCCGTGCCCGGCTCCCGTGCGGGCGTTTGAGGGGGGAGCTGGTCACACTCCGGGAGATATTCAGCGCGGAGGAGGTGGCCGCACTAGTTTATTATGTTCAGTGCCGCCTCCCAGGACCATCAAGGCAGGCAGCAGGATCGCAAGCAGCTACGGGCTCCGGGAGCGCCGGAAGCGGTGGGAGAAGGTGTGCCAGGCCATGTACCAACACTCTCAGGTCCGGCGCACCTACAACCAGGCCACCCACAGTTTGACGGATCTCCTGGACCGGGAATGCGATCTGCTCGACCTGCTTGGCATTGAGATCCCCGGGCTTGGTGAGTAGTAGTAGCTATTTCTTTACTACTCTGTTTTCTCCTGCTCTGTGTGTTATTATATTGCAAATGTTTGTTTTTTACTTAGAACATTAAGGCTGCTGATTACATTGTAGGTAAATTATATTTCAAAATGTTCTGTGCATTTCAGGTGCACTGCTCTCCTTCTCAGTAGCGTTGCTACTATGCTTATTTGTTTTCGATTTTGTGTTCATTTCATTGGCCTGTGAAATTATGTATGAGTGTAGTTTAAAGAACTGCGTAATGCTAGACACTAAGGGTCAGATTTTTAATTACCGGCGCATCCCTGCAAAGTAGCAGGGATGCGCCAGCAATTGTGCGCCACGCCACCACCCCCCATGGTGCGCCGTATTTACAATGCGGCGCACCATGGGCCCAAAACATCACCAAAGCGTTACACATCTGTGCCGTAAAGGCGGCGCATTGCTGGAGTTGCGTCGCAATGATGGCGCAGCTCCAGCAATGCTCTGGGGTGCCCTATCTCCACAATGCTGCGTCAAGCCGTACGTCTGCTTCAAGCAGGCACAGGGTTTGAGTCACGCATCATTGTCCTCAAAGTGACTGATTGAAATCTTATAGATTTCCTTCAGCCACTTTTAGGATGCGTTCCTGCGCAGGAACCCCTCCCTTGCGCCGGAACGCCCCCTGATGGCACAGGGCTTTACAACGTGATGCATCTCCCATATGCGTCACGTTGTTAATATACGCCGCACCATGATGCCTCTTTTGTTCTGCCGCTGCGTCACAAAAGTTACGCAACAATGGAGCAAAAGAGCCGCAAGGGGCTTTTAAATCAGCCCCTACAGACTCACGTCCAGTCCTTCCTTTGTACACATGGCGATAAGAATAAATAGTGGTGGTGGATTGATAGTTTGAGTATTTTAATGACTGGTTAATGAGTAGGAAACTTTTTAGTGCTGTCGCTGATCTGCAATCACAATGGACATTGTCTGACACTTCGCGTGCTGCGGACTGCTGCCTGCCAGTCCTAGGCGAACCTTTTTAGTATTTTGTTTAGTGAGTTACATAAGAACTTTCCAAGTCGGGGGTCCGCAAATCAAGCAATACTAATAACGTAGTAGACCACATGAGATCGGTCAATATATCCCCTGGAATTGTTGTCTATTTGCTATTTCGGCAAAATTTTTTTGTTATTGTTCTTTTGAAATGTTTGATTTGGTTGACAAATATCATTCATGTTTTCTGGTCTTTCTTTCTTTCATGTTGTACATCAGCTCCCCCCAGGGCCAAGAGGACACAGGAGGAGGAGGCTGCTGTTTAACAGGATGCAGGCCAGGATCGGGCAGGCGAGGGCTCCTTTGCTGACCCCGATAAGTGTTCATTTTAATATAGAGTACCTTTTTTTTCCTAGCGTTCCTCATTCGATTTTTTCTAAATCGTCTTTGATCTTCTTGTAGACTGTATCTAAATTCTTATCCTGCCTCGACTATGACTCCCTGTGGTATTACTAGATTATTCTTATTAGTCTGTCTGTGTAGCTAACTAAGATTGCACATTTGGCAATTCCATTGGACTCCCATTCTAGTCAGCAATAGCTCTATGCACTAAGTGCAGTCCTCTGGGATTGTCCATAATGTCTTTTCAAGTCTTCTAAATGTTTATGCTTTGACAATTGCCAACAATAAAAAGGTGAATGACCATCAAGAAAGAATAGGATACTACTTTACTTTTGGTTTGGATAGGAGGACAATCCATTCTACTACTGTTGCAGGGACAAATCTGCACAAACAGAACTATGGACACTAAATAATGCATTGCTTAGCTTATCAATTATAATAGGCGCTGTTAGACTTTCCACATACCTCAGTGATAACAGACTTTGTAGTTGAACCCCCAATCTCCTTACTGACTAGATAGTGTGGCAGAGTCATTTAGCTCCCAAAGTCACCGATGATTGATCCCCAATGATGATTATCCAATGCAGGACAAGAGTACAGAGTCAGAGTCAAGTAGTGTGAGAGGCACGGACTCATGCTTGCAAAAATTGCAAAACCTTTAGCTCAGCCACTCTAGTCTGGAGGACCAAAAACCACAGAGTCTATTTAAGTTTGAAAGCTTTATTAAAAGTAAACACATTTATTAAAATCAAGTTTGTCATAAAACTAAACGTTTAACTGAAAATGGAAAAGTGCTTAGTGCTGACGATTAATTGAGCACATTTCTTGTGGTCGAGCCGAGCTCTCACCTGGTTTGAACTTGATCTTGCTCGTGTTCTTAGAAGTCAAGCTTCTGTTTGTTAGGAGAAAAAGTGGTGCGTGTTAAAAATAAAAAGCAAGCATTCATCAGTTATGCCAAAAAGTGCAGTAAGACAACAGCCTTCCCTGGAAAAAGGGACATTTTTACTTTAGAGTAGACAGTCACAAATTATTACATTGTTTTCTGTTTTTTTCACATTTCTTTATTCCTAGACCAAATATTATATAGTAGTGAGTGGTGTATTCTAACATTCTTAAATGTACTTTCTAGGTGGAACATCTGATGGCGGGGCCAGCGCGGAGGTGGTGGTGCTGGATGAGGGGAACACTTCTTGGGAGGATGCGGTGCAAGTGCCGGACGACATTAATGTGCCTGTGAGGGTTCACACGGTGGTGGCGGGTAGAGGTAAGCTATATATTCCTTACTTATTGAGATTGAAGACTGCAGAGTGTGCATTATAAATCAACCAGGTAGTAGCCTCCTCTAAATCTACTTCGACTTAGCTGTGAAGTTTTTGGCGACAAGAATCCCAATCAGATCTGAGATGAAATTGATGGATGAGATGAACGAAAAGCGAAAGAAGGGTGTAAGTAAGTGTGGAAGGACGAGAAATGTATTGATAACTGGCAAAGAAGAATGATATGTGTTTGCTTGGTCCCCGAGGTGGCTGGGAAGGAAAGAATATGGTATGGTGCATGGCTGGGTGAATGATGAAGCAAGGATGGGTGGAAGGAGAACAGCCTGGGTGGGTGAAACAGAAACTGTATGTGTGCATATACTTTGAATGGATGGATGCCTGGATCATGGTACTATCTGACTCTTAGATAGCATATGTGTATCTAGAGAGAGTAGACGGTCACTGGATGAACTAAGTGTTACTTTGAAGAGCATGTAACACCGCACCCGCACGTCCGTTCCAGTGTAGGAAAGGCAAGGAATAGAAGTTGTAATTTTGTCCAAATACTAACATGAATAGTAGCAGTAGTTTGTATTGCAACTGCAAGCACAGCATATATCCGGTTATTACGGTGGACACTTCCTACCTTTCTTAATAAGTTTAGTTTAGTAGTAGTACGTCATTCATGTGTGGGTGTATCACTGTTCACTGACTAAAAAGCAAAGCACCTAAAGTCATCCCATATGTAATCAAATACATCCCATGTGAAGTGATAGATAACCAGATTATTTAGCTTCTTCATTTTCCTTTTCTAGTGCTCATTTGCACTGTAGGGTGAAAGTTAAATTAATTAAGCAGTAGCCCTTTTAACCGAGTATTCTCAGTGCCACCCGTAATAGAAAAGTAAGAGCTTCACCACCTGCATGTACTGGACCGGTACAGTAACGCAAGTCTGTCTCACTCATCATGGTGTGCGTCTGTTTTTCTCGGGTGCAACTTCACTGCGCTGGCATTATGCCGGCTTGCATAATATAACGTACCAATTTTCCTAAACAAGAGAGAAGAAGAAGAATAAGACTGGTGTACTGTCATAGTCGACTGTAATGGAAGTCCATAGTGCTCGTAGAATGTGTTCCTTAAACTCCCACTAATGTTAGAGCAAGGATGAAGAAGTGGGAGGTTAGATAGATACTGGCCTCAATAGTTATGTACTGGGCTTTCAAGTTGCTAGTTGTACTGTGACACAACTTTCTGCTCAATCATTTTGTGTTAATCTTAAGGAGCATTGGTTACAGACTATGTCTTTCTTTCTTCATATAGTTGCTCCTTCCAAATCAACAACACCAACAAGGAAGGAGCGGACTCGAATGGCCCGGCAACGGAGGCTGGATGCCACTGTCGCCGAATATCGGCGGCTGGTGGCCCTGGAGGAGGAGGACACGCAGTCTACTGGTACAACATCTACTGGGACAGCTGCATCCTCCTCCGGGCCCCACGGGCTGCCAGCCAGCGCAGTGCTCCAGCGGTACGGAGCCGGGCTACCAAAGCCAACCGCCACCGCCGAGCAGCAAAGACAGCAGCTGCCCCCCACAGGAGTTGCAAGGCACGCCAGCACCGCTTATGCCTCAGAGTGTCCTTCCTGGAGCCGGAGGTCCTCACGTATAAGACCTTGGTGGAGGACCTCCGCTCCGACCATGCCACCCTCCGCAAGGAGTATGATGCCCTGGCCGCTAAAGTGAACAGCATCCTGCCGTAGTGTCCCTTGCCCCTTTTTTAGAGACTTTTAGGGGCTGGGAATTGGGAGTTGGGTTGTTTTTGGGACTTTTGAAGGACAATCGTTGGGGTTAGGGAGGGTCTTGCGGAAGATTATTTTGTTAGGGCTACACAAATATACTTTTTGAAACTTTATCTGAGCATACCTGTTTTTTACTGCTTTTGAGTCTGGTGGGTGGGGGTTTAACAGTAAGTTTGTTTTCCTGAAACTTAAGTCTGTGTCATTTTCTTCCTTTAAGTGTAAATGGCTAAATGTTTTCAACACTAAGTGCCTCTCACAGAGTAAGTGAATTTAAGAGTCCTAGGACTTTAGTAGTACTACCGTCAATCTCTCGTCTCTCCTAATACTCCATTATACTACCTCCCACCAAACGCTTATCTTACCTGTAATTTGTGTTTGAAAGTTGGGCTAGGCCCAGGGCTGGCTCCACGGGAAATGGCGATTAAGGTTGGCAATCCTGGGCGGATGAAATGTCCTCATTGCGGTGGTACTAGTGGTGTGACACAGTGGTAGTTGCATGCCTATGGAAAAAAAGAAAACAAAACCTGGTTTGTCTCTTTACTGGAGCATTATAATGGTACAATAGAGAATATAGCAGGTGACAGTACACTAGAACAGTGCCACAATGTAGCCTAACAAATGGTAAAGTATTGAAAGTATAACTAGTACTTGCGTTAAATTTCTTTGACATCGGCTACTACTACAAGAAATAGTACTGAAGCTGAGTAAGTCTAGAATATATCCTTGGATTCTTTCACCAGCCTGTTGCTATGACCTTATCCTCCCCAGCAAGTGTGTGGAATTATTGATGTCATTTAGTCACACATCAATCAAAACCACACAGCCCGGGGGAAGAGGGTTAGGGTTTGGAAAATAGATGGGAATGGGGGTTGCTTTTTGGGTAGGTTTTGTTGAGAGAAAAAAAAAAGCACAGCATGGACAAACAATAATTGAAGATAAAGAAATCTTTGGGTACAAAGCTAACCATAAATCTTTTCAGTGACATAAAGGAAGTGCATGCACTACTGCATGCATTGTTACTGAAAAGTGAGTAGTACTTTCGACAACCTTGAATGACAGAATGCAACAGTACAGGGCTGCAGCGTTTTCACTTGCCTATCTCTTCACTCAGAGAAACACTTCTTACATTAAATTAGGTTTAAAAAATAGCCGAAGTAAAACCTATAGAATGGCTGTAGGGATCAATATAGAAGCAGAGAGAGATCCAAGAAATGCAGAGTCACACTCATAGAAGTTCACAGCAATAACATTACTTAAAAAAACATTACAAAAGAATGGATACTGTATCTATATGTTGTTGTAGTTGTCCTGTTGAATTTGGTAAGTAAGTTGCACGCAGCAAACCATTCCTCTGCTTAGCGGCACTCCTCCATTCCAGCTGACGCTCCGTCCATCAATGTTGGTGACCAGAAGACACCCTGTCCACTGCCTGCCTGGCGGATGCTGAATTGCGGCTCGCTAATCTGAAGCCTGACTTCATCCTTTTTTTCCCATTGCACAGACTGAAACCCGGCCTGGGATTATTGATGGAAAAACAGGAAGTGATATTAGAACACCACTGACAAATAAATATAAGGTATGTACGCTGTATAGTGCAAAAAGTCACACTTTGAGTTTCCTAATAGACAGTACAATATTTTTGAAAGTGCGTACTCTGTCTGAGTCTCCTTTTGAAGGATAAATAAGTATGGGCAAATTAATTTAGCGGATCTTTCCCCTCAAGCTAGGTGTACTGTAAACTGTGTTTTAGAACAAAATTAAACCTTCCCAGCAGTGCTCCCACACAGACCCTTACTAAAGCCAGTCGCGAAAATGTACAAGACCCCCAATCAGATCTCAATAAACGAGGCCTAGTAGAAAACTGGTGAACGTACTTTGAAAGTAAAAGTAGGCCCAAATACCCCCTTACCCACCGTGGATTGTATTCAAACCACTTGCAAGCAAGCAAAAGTATCCATACCCAGCATCGCTCCAAGACTCGCAAACCCCCCCAAAAACAGCCCCCCACCCAAACACATGCATTACAAATACTGCTAACCCTAACGAGCCCTAAGTTAAGAATAGTGGAAAACGCTTTCTTTAACTATGCCAAATCCCCCCTTTCCCACCATGGATTTTCTTCAAATCACCTGCAACCAAAATTACACATTCCCACGAGTGCTCTAACAAGACCCCAGAACTCAGTTGCAAAAATCTAGAAAACCCCGAAACACATGCAATCCTGCTGCTAGGGCTAACCCTAACGAACCCTAAGTTACAAAAAGTGCCAAAAGGCTTTTCGGCATGGATTTTGTCCAAACCACTTCTATCTGGTATTAGACCTTCCCAGCAATGCCCCAAGACCCGCCAACCCACCCGCAAAAAAGCACAACACCCCCAAACAGCCAAAAAGGGAAATATCATACTTACAATATTTATCGGCCTTCGGTCCAAACGCGCTGTGCAGCTAGGTCATAACTCCTGTTTTCCACCACGGATTTCCTGAAAAGCAAATGCAATCAAGATTAGACTGTCCCAGCAGTGCTTCCAGACCCCAAAACTCACCCACAAACACCCGGAACCCCCCAAAGAGCACCTCAAATGCAAGCAAGTCAGCAAAAACGCAAAAAAAATTCGCCTCCGATTTGGTCCACACCACTTTTATCCGGTATTAGAGCTTCCCAGCAACGGCCCCAGAGCCGTCAACCCCGGCGAAAACTAGTAGAAGACCGCCAAACAGCCAAAAAGCAAAAGTACAAAAATGGGGACACTAGTCATTTTCATGGCAATTTCCAAAATCACTCCGCATGCGCTATGCAGCTAGGCCCTAACTCCCCTCTGCCACCATGGATTTGCTTCAAACCTCTTGCAATCAAAACTATCCATACCCATAAGTGCTCCCAGACCAAGAAACCCACCCACAAACACCAGGAAGCCCCCCAAACAGGCCCCCGAAAACACTACATTGAGCAAAATGTCAGAAATAGCAAAAGAAATTCTGCATAGATTTTGTCCAAACCACTTCTATCCGGTATTAGACCTTCCCAGCAATGCCCCAAGACCCGCCAATCCACCCACAAAAAAGCACAACACCCCCAAACAGCCAAAAAGGGAAATATCATACTTACAATATTTATCGGCCTTCGGTCCAAACGCGCTGTGCAGCTAGGTCATAACTCCCGTTTTCCACCACGAATTTCCTGAAAAGCAAATGCAATCAAGATTAGACTGTCCCAGCAGAGCTCCCCGACCCCAAAACTCACCCACAAACACCCGGAACCCCCCCCAAAGATCACCTCAAAGGCAAGCAAGTCAGCAAAAACGCAAAAAAATGTTCGCCTCCGATTTGGTCCAAACCACTTTTATCCGGTATTAGAGCTTCCCAGCAATGGCCCCAGAGCCGTCAACTCACCCGCAAAGAAGTAGAACACCCCCACAAGTGCAGAGTCTTTCTTCATTGGGCGTAATCCCGCCCTCTGCTTTGAGGGAAATAGGAGTCTGGAGGAGGAGGATAGAGGAGCATGTTCTTGTGAACTTGTGAACCTGAGGAATGCAGACTGCGGCACCTTCAAATCAATAAGCAAACAAGTGAAGACAGTTCTGCTGATGGGCTTGTTTTTGTGATTAGCTGATTAAAGTTTGAATTATATTAACTGTGCAAAACAAAGAAAGACAGACACACAGGAATAAAAGTGAATAAGGACGAAAAAGAAAGTTATTGATTCATTGTCTCATTTTCAGGGCTCGGTGTCAGGGAATAAGAATAAGGGTTCGTCCTCATACTCTGAGAATTCAGGCAGGATGAGGTCAGTGTCATCTAACAGAGAAGAAATTCCCTCATCTACATTGCTGTCCTCCTCGTCTTCATCCGGCGTGTTTTCTCGTACTTTGTAATCTGGTGGTATGAGATGCTGATTCATCTTGATCATTGTTAACCTCTCCACATTTTTGGGCGAGAGGCGGCTCCGTTTGGAAGTTACAATGCCACCAGCAGCACTGAAAACACGTTCAGAAGACACGCTTGCGAGTGGGCAAGACAAGTAGTTTATAGCCAGGTTGGAGATCTGTGCCCACAATTCTTTTTTCCCATGCCAATACGCCAGTGGGTCAGCATTAACATAGACCTCTGTTGAGTCATTCAGATAGTCCTTCACCATCGACTCAAGGTCATCCAAGGTTCCTCCACTTTCCTTACTTTTTGCTGTGACCTTTTGAGAACCAAACCCAAGCCGAGTTAGCCAATCCTCTTCTGCATCCAATGTTACTGTTGTGTCTGGTGCAGATGATCCGGTTGCCGGTGTCTTTAACGGCTGAGAGGTCACTTGTGCCACAGCCACAGGTGCAGAAGTGGATTCTTTTGACTGGGGATGGCCTGCTGATGCTCATGTACTGCCTTTTCCTTCAATTTGCTGCCGTTCTCTTTCAAACTTCTTGGCTGACAAGGCTAGCCAACGTTTGTACTTTGTAACATCTTCATCATCAAAAGGAAAGAATGCTCTGCCTGCCAGCGCCTTTTTGTAGCCTGGATCCAGAATAGTAGCACAAATGTAATGCTGTTCTGAGTGGATCATTTTAAGACGTTCATCACCAAGTAGGCGCTCTAATAATTTCTCTGCCAAAACAAAAGCGTCTTGCTTTTTTTCATCTTTTTGAAACATAGAAGACACCGCCTTCAGTTGGTGCTCTAGTATGCTCAACAATGGGATAGCTTTTCCCAGATTACAGTCCTCCTTGCTGACTGCACGTGTGAAGACCTCAAAAGGACGAAGCATGTCTGTCAGGCTTTTAACTAGGTTCCATTGCGCCGCATCTAGCCTCAGGTCCTTCTGAGCTGTACCCAGTGTTAAGAAATAGTGATCGAGTACCGTATACTGCTCATACAGACGCTCAAGCATGTAGAAGGTTGAGTTCCAATGTGTTGCCACCTCCTGGATGAGTGCTTTCACTGGCATTCGACGTTCATGTAGCAGGCTCCTCAGATGCTTCCGGGACTTAAAAGAATGGCTGAAATGGTTGCACATTCTTCGGCAGGTGGCCACTAACTCGCACGCTGGACTGCCTTCATCACTCAAGAATTTTTTAACAACCAGGTTTATACAGTGCGCCAAACACGGCACTCTGAAATATTGACCCAGCTCCATGGCCTTAACTACATTGGCGCCATTATCCGTGGAAACATAACCAATCTGGTGTTTTTTTGGGGACAGCCAGTGAAAGACCTTTGTGTTAAACTCATTCAAAATGTTTTCTGCTGTATGACGTTTCTCCAAGCCAAACATGGCTAGTATTGCATGTTTCCGAGCAGCTTTAAAACTTGGTCCGGGTCAACACCTGCGTTTAGCTTTGCTTTAACCCCTGAAAAAGAGACCCAGTGTGCAGTGATGCACATGTAATCAGCACCTGCGCCATTGGTCCACATGTCTGTTGTCAGATGTATAGTGTGAACAGCACTCTTCTGCAAAGCTGCCCCAATCACCTCCAGCACATCTTCATGTAGTGCTGGAACCGCAACTCTGGCAAAATAGAACCGGCAAGGAACCTTCCATTTAGGGCAGAGCGCTGCCACTAATTCTAGAAAACCAACCCCTTCTACAAAAGAAAAAGGAGAAGGTCCAGAGCTAGCATTTTAGCCAGCTTAGTGTTATACAGACGCGTCAGTGGGTGGTTGCGATTATATGGCGCGTCTGAAAACAACATGGTTCTAATGTTGCCCTAGACCAAGCATTTACGGGATGATGATGATGATGACTTCTTCGACCCAGTTACGCTCGCTGATGAACTTTTTCGCATTGGTGTCTCACTCTCTCCCACACTCTTAGTGTGGCTCACATGGGGTGTGCTGCTGACAGGGGCACTGGGTGTAAGTGAAGTGTTTGACACGTCTTCTTCCTCCTCGTCATCATCAGATGAAACATCAACGTTTTCTTGACTTGCAATTCGGGCTTCCTTGATCTCCTTTAGGTGCGCAAACCATTGGACAGCATGCTGTCTCTCAAGATGACCTCTCTGGCCTCCGGTACCATAGTTGGTACCAAACTTACCACGACTAACTGCATGCTTACAAATGCTACAAATTGCGAAGTTTTCCTTTTTTGGGCAAACACTAAAGAAGTCCCAAACTGCGGACTTGAAATGTCTGTGGGGGCCGGAGGAGGCGGTGATACTGTTGGTGGTGGTCATGCTGCTAATGCCAGATGAAGTGGAGGATGTGGATTGCCGAACTTTAGTACGTTGTGCACTTTCAACACCACTAATTGAGGTCGAGGTGGATGGAGGACCCTTCTGGCGAGGAAGAAATATGGAAGCGGTACGTGTTGGTGTACTAGTGAACTCCAATGATTGTGGTGTTTCCATTGCCTCCTCGTCGACAACATCATCACGCTCAGCAGCTTCTCGGGCTAGGGTCAAAATGTCTGTTTGCTGCATGCCCGGTGGGGCTGCAGTGACCTTTATGATGACTGGGTCGGACTCGTCGTCGTGAGAGTCTTCATCAGCAGCAGTATCCTCCACTTCTTGTTGAGCCTCATCACACTCCATAACTATGAGACTTTGGACGAGCTTCCTTTTACGCTTAACTACCTTTGTCAGATCATAGTGTGCCTCACTCTCAGACGGCAGTGGTGCTGGTTCCCAATTTTGAACCGTATCATCAGAAGGAGGTGTGCTTGAAGAAGATGTAGACACCACCCTTGATCTTTTCCTTGCTAGGGATGAGGAAGACAATGAATGATCAGGAGGAGTGGCTTCCTCAAATGAGGCCTTGGCTTGATTGTCGATTTCCTGATGTGCACCTACTTCTGGAGGAACAACAATTGGGGGCACTTGTGACCCTCCATGCAACTCTGCTTGCGCATCTCCTTGCGCTGCCTCTCCTTCCACAAGTATTTGGGCTTGTACTTGCACATGTGGTTGTTGTTGCGGCTGTGGTTGTTCAACACTCGTCAGATGAGTTACAACAACCTGTGTTGATTGAGGGACATTGGTGCTACTTTCTTGCGATGAGCCAACATCACTGGTCGATGGTGATTGAACAACTAGACTAAGTGCCTCTGCAGCACTCAAGGGCTTGGACTTAAGTTGGCGTGGTGGTGGTGGTGGCACTGAGCGCAATGGAGCGGGGGTGCTGCTCCCAGCTTGGTCCCCAGCAGATCCCGCTGCTGCTGCAGGCGTACTTTTTTTTTTACTCCCCAAAAATGTGGCAGGCGGCACACCAGTCTCCTTGGTAACTTGCTTCTTCTGCTCCTTACTGGCAACTTTCTTGCTAGAGGAGCTACAGGGAACTTTTCTTTGGGCCATCTTCTTCAGAGGTCAGAACAGCAGGCCGCAGTTGCACGAGTTGCAGAGTTGTCTGTGGCCAGACGTGACGTCGCGTGACGTTATGCTGCACACACACACCGCTGCAGGACTTCTTCCTGGCACTGGTGGTTCTCTTGAGTCTTGGGCACCTGAAAGCAATGGAAGACAGTGGAACATCAGTTCAGTTATACACCCCAAAAAATCGAAGAACACAGAAAAATCAGCACAATCCCATGCCATCCATGCCCTCCGTGATGTTTAAATTCAAGACACCACACAGAAAGACTAGGCCCATGCACCACTCACTACCCCTGGTGAAAAGGCCACAACAGCAGCCCAAAAAAACGAAAAACACAGAAAAATCAGCACAATCCCATGCCATCCATGATGTTTCAATTCAAGACACCCCACAGAAACACTAGGCCCATGCACCACTCACTACCCCTGGCCATAATGGTTGAAACCTAGGCAAAATGGTTGCAGACCTAAGAACACTGCAAGCATTCAAAATGGCCCCCTGCCTCCCAGCACATGGCCTGCTTGTACCAGCACTCAAAATGGCCCCCACCCACATGGCCTGTCCCCATGAACACCCCAGAAAATCGAAAAACACAGAAAAATCAGCACAATCCCATGCCATCCATGCCCTCCATGATGTTTAAATTCAAGACACCCCAAAGAAAGACTAGGCCCATGCACCCCTCACTACCCCTGGTGAAAAGGCGACAACAACAGCCCAAAAAAACGAAAAACACAGAAAAATCAGCACAATCCCATGCCATCCATGATGTTTAAATTCAAGACACCCCACAGAAACACTAGGCCCATGGACCACTCACTACCCCTGCCCATGATGGTTGAAACCTAGGCAAAATGGTTGCAGACCTAAGAACACTGCCTGCATTCAAAATGGCCCCCTTCCCTTCCAGCACATGGCCTGCCTATACCAGCACTCAAAATGGCTCCCAACCACATGGCCTGTCCCCATGAACACCCCAAAATATCAATAAAACACAGATAAATCAGCACAATTCCATGCCATCCATGCCCTCCATGATGTTTAAATTCAAGACACCCCACTGAAAGACTAGGCCCATGCACCACTCACTACCCCTGGTCAAAAGGCCACAACAACAGCCCAAAAAAACGAAAAAAACTGAAAAATCAGCACAATCCCATGCCATCCATGATGTTTAAATTCAAGACACCCCACAGAAACACTAGGCCCATGCACCACTCACTACCCCTGGTCAAAAGGCCACAACAACAGCCCAAAAATCGAAAATTCCAAAATTGTAGTTACAGCAACTGTAATGTCCCAAACAAACTTACTTGTGAAATTTCTAATCCAAAAGTGATCCAAAGAAAGTCAAAAGGCCTCAAATCCAAATATCCAGCAGCATCCACAAAAAGTATCCTTCCAGGTCAAGATCCGAATGAAAGTGACCAGCACATGAAGAAAGCACTGGGAGGAGTCTGCTGGACAGGAACAGGAAGTTGGAGACTGTGAAGCACTTTCTTCCTTCTAAAAAAAATGGACTCCTTGCAATAAAAGGTGCAGGCAAATGTCAACCTTAAGGAGTTATTCTGATAAAAATCATCATTTTCAGTAAGGTTTATGCTGCTTGCTGGTGGATTTCTTGTGCAGGATTTCAAATTTTGTAATTTCACGCATGCGAGATTGTTGCTGCTTGCAGCATCGACGTGTTCGCAATTGCGAACTCTCGCGATGCGTGCTGTGCAAGGTGGCAAGCCGCGATTACGTAATTGCGGTCGCCAAACTCCCGCGGGATCCCGCAGCAAGATCCAAAATAGCGCAGCACTCGCAAAATATCGAGAAAAACAACTCGGCAAACGCTGAATGACGGTAAGTGAACGCCGCACGCCGCAAAATTGTATCACCAAGAAAATAAAATCTGCTGCGTGCGAATTAGCGGATTTTCGGTAAATTCACGAGCGTTCGCGGATTGCGAATTTACCAACAATCCGCAAAATCCGCGAGCGGAACGGATTTTCCGCCCATGCTTATGCGGCAGTCCCTGTGTGACTCCTACCTCATTCACCAGCAGCCCCTTCTTTCCTCTGACCTCTATTCACAGGCAGTTCGTACCGTCTCCCTAACACAGCTCATCTGCAACAATCGCTCTTGCCTCCATTCACTATCTGCCCCAACTATGCATGCTTTACCTCCAATCACCCTTTGTCTTGCTCACCTCATAACTAACTACAACCACCAGCACTGGCTCTCTGATTACTCCTATTCACCATTATGCTCTCATTTTTTATCACCTGCATTCATCAAAAGCTAATGCTCTCCTCTTACCTCCTTTCACCACTGTCCCTCATACATTCTTATAACCTTCTTTCACAAGCAGCCCATGTTCAGTTATTACCTTAATTCACATGCAAACCCTGCCCCACCCACATCTTACCTGCACTCACCAGCAGCACATGTTCTCCCCTTAGCTACATTCAGCAGTGAATCCCACTTACGTCTCATCTCCAATCACCACAAACCCCTCTCTACACTTAGCTCCAAGAACCAGGAATTCTTAATCTCCCTCGCCTCCAATCACCAGAAGTCCCTGCTCTCCTCTCACCTCCATTCACTACCAGTTTCTGACTAAAATCAGCTCACGCAACTCCTGTTCCACTCTTACCTCTAATGACCAGCAGCTCATGTTCCCTCGTTCCTCTACCCACCAGTAGTCTGCAGTTTCCTGAATATACCAGCAGCCCTGCCTGTCTCTTACTTCAGAGCGGGACTGGCCATTATTCTACTCTGGCATTTTCCGGGAGGGCTGCACAATGGGGGCTGACCCTCGACCCTACTATGCCCCATTGCTACATTTTAGTCACAGCATTCTGCAGTAGGTAGCTGCTGTGAACAATTTTGCCAGGGCTAAATGGTGTTTCCAGTCCTCCTTCTGTTTCAACAGATTATTTATTGAGTGGCAGAGGTAAGAGCAGGGCTGTTGCTACATTTGGAAAGTGTATCATTGATTCAAGTAACTAAACTTGAAATCAGTGTGCACAATTCACAATAAATTAATATCAACATTTGTTTTAATTTCATCAAATTGATTTATATTCATACTTTTTTCTTCTCACTTGTATTTACATATAAAGTTTGGTAAATTATGTTAGAAATTGTGTCAAATGACATTGGGTGCTACTACACTGTGCAGACAATGAATTGATGATAAGAAAAGTGTGTAATACACTATCTGTTTTTACCTAGATATCAAAACTAATCACTCTCTGCATTAGTGTGCTACTCTGGATTGCATGCTGTCCAACATGCTACTTAATCATGTGTAACTAACTAGCTAACTGGTTTCAAGTTTAGTTACTTGAATTAATGATACACATGCTTAAGTAGCATGTTAGACAGCATGCAATCCAGTGTAGCACTCTAATGCAGAGAGTGATTCGTTTTGATATCTAGGTAAAAACAGGGAGTGCATTACACACTTTTCCTATAACAATTGGAAAGACCATATCACTGCTGCTAGCAATTTGAAATTGGATGAACAATTCTCATTAAGACATTTGACAGAAATGACTAACAATGAGCTTGTTATTTTCTCCATCCAAAAACATTTTTCCGATGGCAAATTCCTTTGCAATAGATGTGCAAGACATATGCAGTGCTTGGGGTCTTTGCACCCCATTGACACTCCTACTTCTCCCTTTTTCCCCTCTGTCCTGTCGGCTTCAGTCACGAGGCAAAACTGGTACTGGTCACTCAACCTCCAGCGACACCACAGGCCGGGTTCTTCAAGGACAAACCCTCTCTCAAATTCACTTTAATACTTATGTGATTGCATTGACAAATATATTTTAAACATTCTTTTTGGACTCTGATCTCTCTGCAGGGTCACCCCAACATTTTTTGCTTTAACCCCTCCTGATTTCTGAAACCATTATTGTTGACTTTTAGGACTCTGCACTTTACCACTGCTAACCAGTGCTTATGTTCTTGTGCTCTGCCTCTAAAACATGATACAATATGCTTACACCTGATTGGTGCATTTAATTTACTTGTAAGTTCGTTGTATATTGTACCAGAAGTACCCAGGGCATGTAAAGTAAATGCTACTAGTAGGCAGCAGCACTCATTGTGACACCCACTAAAAGTAGCCTTTTAAAACATGCCTCAGGCCAGCCATTAAAGCCTGTAGTGCAGTTTAAAACTTCCAATACAACCTTGTAAAACAAACCTTTAGCCGGACCTAAACCTTCCTTTTTAATAAATGTAAGACACCCTAAAGTCGGCCCTAAACAGCCAGTAGAGCCAGGTGTATGTTATGGTAGTGAAAAAATCCAAAATTTATTTTTTACTACTGAAAGGCCTAACAATGTTGTCCCTTTATTACATTCAATAAGTGCTAACTTTAGATTGGGAGCAGGTAGAATTCTCACATTTAGACTCAAATGAATTGTAATTTAAAATCCTCTTTAAGGGTACAGACGGATTTTAGATTACAATTTTGATAATGACACTTTTAGAAAGTTGGCATATTCCTGTCTTAAACTTTCGGCAGCCTTCCAATAGTTTCAAGCTGTCTAGGACTTTTAATTGCTCTCATATCAGGAATGCATATTGGGCCCAAACAGCGAACAATAGGACCCATGGTGTAGTTGGCAGTGGGCTATACTGCAGGATGGAAGGGGAGCTGTTCCCTGCTGCACTTCCATTTCAAAGGGCTGCCTCTAGCACACTCAAAAAATAACTTGACACTAGCCTTGTGCCACCCTAGACCTCATGGAGTCTGGGTAGGGGAACAAAGGGGAAGGAAGTAACTTTCCAGAATCAGATGTTGGGGTGGACTAGGGTAGAACTAGGTATACATATAGGACCTCATGAGCCACTGCTAGATCTGGGGAGGACCCCACAAGGACTATTGTGTACTTCAGAGGACTACCCTGGTGTATGAGGCCTGCTTTGTACATCTGATAATTGTCCTGCTGCTACCAGGGGACTGCCCTGCTTTTTGAAGTCTACCTTATACACTCAGAGGAATGTCCTGCTGCTTGAGGCCTGCCTTGCTACTTGATCCAAGGATAATGAGTGTCTCCAAGGGTCAATTGAGTAACCTCTTCTGAACTAAAAGGACACAACAAGCTTCAGAGGCCTCCCTGCAACAGTCTAGCTAACCTGCTGCAACTGTCCCTACCTGGACCTACAATTGAACCTACTGGGACCTACAACTGGGCCCTGCTGGCCTCGCAGGAATGAGTTCCTGGTCCACAAGAGGTGCCTCCCCAGGTCCTGGACCATTAGCTGTACATCAGTTGAACTTATCCTGTGAAATCCTGAATTTTTTAACTCTGCTTGCCATATTTTGAAAATGTAACTTTTTAAGCGAGACTAACCTGGTCTCTGAATCCAGCCCACACTCCTTCACTGTCAGCCTGAATTTGTGACTTTATCCCGGTCAAGCAAGACCATATAACCACATTTAGCTCTTTCTGCTTCTTGGCCCTATTTTTACTTAAACCTTTAAAGTTGCATATCACTGGTTCAGCTGATTGAATTTTTGGAGTTTTGGTCTCATTTTGGTTTGGAATTTTTATTGTGTTATGTTTTTACTTTATTAATGTTTGTGTGCTGCTTAAATAAATACTCCACACAGTGCCTCTAAGTTAAGCCTGACTGTTTTGTGCCAAGGGACCACAGGGTTAAACACAGGTTTGTGGTTCATCCTGACAAGGATTGTGGTTCTTGCAAGAGAAGAGTGTTCACCTCACTCAGCCAAAACTCAATTTCTTAGAATTCTTTATGAGTTACTACATGTACGATGATGATGTTCAGAATCAGTTAAAAGTAAACAACAAACGAGTTGAGTGGCAATATCGGAAGGACAACTTCAGACACGCCCAAAACTTGATGCATCAGAATCAACTCAGTCCGAACGCATCCAGTACCGAAAGTAAGGCCCAGTCTTACTTTCATTGATTGTCCTTCCAAATTGGGCCTGACACCAGTCTCTTCGCTCAAAATTCATAAGCTGGGAAACACCTATGATGTTACAAAGTCTGATTCATCAGGTAAATAACTACACAAAAATGCTACCACCTCCACTGTTCACCAATTTAATTTTCCTTTTGGCACTCCATCCTCAATTGATTTGCCCTTTCTAAGGAGTGACCATCTACAGGATTGACTACTACAATGGAGTCTACAGTGCTCTTCTGGTCAAAACAATAGACATTCTTCCAAATTACCTTGCCCACCTCATCGTAGGCCTCAAATGTGATGACCTTGTGACACAAGCCTTGAAGTCACTTCTTTGTCTGCCAACTAAATAACTGATTGAATTTGCCATACACTTTTTGTCTGTGGTCCACCAAGGTCGAACACTACTTTACCTCCTCGATTTCCTGACAGCCTAATACCAATTGGTCACCTAAGGTAACCCTCAAAAAAGAGGCTGAACATCCACTTCAAAAGATACCTACACTGTGATGGAAGAACACTCTTCATACTAGGCCCATTAAGTGTTAACTTACTCGGCTTACCCCTTTGCTTAGATGATTTCTTGAAATTTAGCAAACCGTTGAAAACTTTTTGGATCCAAAATGCCTTCGGTTCTTTCCAGTAATGAACTACAGGAGTATGACCCATAAACCACTTTGAGATTAGGGTAGATACATGAGGATAAACAAACAATATCTCAACTGGTATTATTATGAAAGGCGATTAGACATATATGCACCAAGCATTACGTGAAAAGAGACAAGGTGGCACAATTAGTAGTTTTTAGAAACGTGCTCATGGCATCGTATAATTAAAGAACAAGAATTGTTGTATACAGGTGTAGCAGCACTGTACATAAACGAATAACAAACAACCCAAATTGGACTTCGTGCTCTAAATGTCTAAGTAAAACACACAAGATGATGGACGGAATGTGGCACAATGGCAAAACATTCACCCCCAGTCAAAGATCCGGGTTTAATCCATCGTTATTTTGCTCACCAAGCCACCCCAGTTCAGACATGGCCATATGCAAATCAGTCTTGACCATGTGCCTCATGGAAACAGTTCAGACTGAACTGCCAAGCCATGTCTTCCCTGGACCAGAATCAAGCATCCTAGGACTGGTTTCTGGCTATCAGCCGTCTTCAGCCAGGATAGCTTGACTCCAGTGGCTTAGTGAGCACGGGACCCACGTCTGGGCAGATGTATGTCACTACAATGCATACTTTTACAACGCATGCCATTACAACAAAACTTTTACAACGCAACATCCATTACAACTCATTCCATTACAATGCATACTAACTTTACAGCGAATACCATTACAACGCATACCATTACATAGCATATATGGTAAGTATTTGATAGTGTAGGGGTAACATTTACTAATCTAACTCCAGGGGGTGCAACAGTAGGGTAAGTGTTGGATAGTGTAGGGGTAAAAATTACTATACTAACTCCAGGGGGTGCAACAATAGGGTAAGTGATGGATAGTGTAAGGGTACTATGCGTTGTGATGGTATGCGTTGTAATGATATGCGTTGTAGTGGTATGCGTTGTAGTGTTATGCGTTGTAATGGTTGCGTTGTAATGGCATGCGTTGTAATGGATGTTGCATTGTAAAAGTTTAGTTGTAATGGTAGTGCGTTGTAAAAGTTGCATTGTAACTTCCCACATAGGGTGAACAGCAAAACGCACAAGATGATGGATGGAATGTTGCAGAATGACAAAACATTCACCCCCAGTCACAGATCTGGGTTTAATCCATCGTTATTTTGCCCATCAAGCCACCCCAGTTCAGACATGGCCATATGCAAATCAGTCTTGACCCGGTGCCTCATGGGAACAGTCCAGACCGAAATGCCAAGCCATATCTTCCCTGGACCGGAATCAAGCATCCTAGGATCGGTTTCTGGTTATCAGCTGTCTTCAGCCAGGATAGCTTGACTCCAGTGGCTTAGTGAGCACGGGACCCACGTCTGGGCGTAGCCTTCCCACATATGGTGAACAGCAAAACACACAAGATGATGGTCGGAATGTTGCACAATGGCAAAACATTCACCCCCAGTCACAGGTCTGGGTGTAATCCATCATTATTTTGCTCACCAAGCCACCCCAGTTCAGACATGGCCATATGCAAATCAGTCTTGACCCTGTGCCTCCTGGGAACAGTCCAGACCGAACTGCCAAGCCATGTCTTCCCTGGACTGGAATCAAGCATCCTAGGACTGGTTTCTGGCTATCAGTCATCGTCAGCCAGGATATCTTGAATCCAGCGGCTTAGTTAGCACGGGACACAAGTCTGGGCATACCCTTCCCAATTAGGGTGAACAGCAAAACACACAAGATGATGGACGGAATGTTGCACAATGGCAAAACATTCACCCCCAGTCACAGATCTGGGTGTAATCCATCGTTATTTTGCTCACCAAGCCATCCCAGTTCAGACATGGCCATATGCAAATCAGTCTTGACCCTGTGCCTCCTTGGAACAGTCCAGACTGAACTGCCAAGCCATATCTTCCCTAGACCGGAATCAAGCATCCTAGGACCCGTTTCTGGCTGTCAGACATCTTCAGCCAGGATAGCTTGATTCCAGTGGCTTAGTGAGCATGGGACCCCCATCTGGGCATACCCTTCCCATATACGGTGAACAGCAAAACACACAAGATGATGGACGGAATGCTGCACAATGGCAAAACATTCACCCCCAGTCACAGATCTGGGTTTAATCCATCGTTATTTTGCTCACTAATCCACCCCAGTTCAGACATGGCCATATGCAAATCAGTCTTGACCCTGTGCCTCATGGGAACAGTCCAGACCGAACTGCCAAGCCATGTCTTCCCTGGACCGGAATCAAGCATCCTAGGACCAGTTTCTGGCTATCAGCCATCATCAGCCAGGATAGCTTGACTCCAGTGGCTTAGTGAGCACGGGACCCACGTCTGGGCATACCCTACCCACATAGGGTGAACAGCAAAACACACAAGATGATGGACGGAATGTTGCACATTTGCAAAACATTCACCCCCAGTCACAGATCTGGGTTTATTCCATCGTTATTTTGCTCACCAAGCCACCCCAGTTCAGACATGGCCATATGCAAATCAGTCTTGACCCTCTGCCTCATGGGAACAGTCCAGACTGAACTGACAAGCCATGTCTTCCCTGGACTGGAATCAAGCATCCTAGGACCCGTTTCTGGCTATCAGCCGTCTTCAGCCAAGATAGCTTGACTCCAGTGGCTTGGCAGTTTGGACTGGACTGTTCCCATCAGGGACAGGGTCAAGGCTGATTTGCATATGGCCATGTCTGAACTAGTTTGGTGTGGTGAGCAAAAAAACTATGGATTTAGGCCCACATCTCTGGACTGGGGTGAATGTATGACATTGTTCTGCATTTTGTCCATCAACTGTTGTTTTTGCTAAATGTGTAAGTGACAAAATAAGTGGCTACGCAAGTGACAATTGTGATCAGCAGGAACGGCGCATGGTGTGAAGGTGCTTGAAGACATACAGTGTATCAACTGAACAATGTGGCTCAAAACAATGAATTGTACTGCAGGTATCTTGGAAAATTCGATGAATTATTTAACAGAGCCACACTCGGAGATGCGCCATCTATTGCGCTGAACGTTCAACGACGTTTCAATCCTCTTTGGTCAGGATCATCTTCAGGACCGGGTTGTCATTAAAAATGGTGCTGTACAAGGAGGAAAGTGAGAAGGTAGGGTTGGGAAAGGAAGGAGGGCAGTGACGCGAAGGACAGGGGCGCTGGTGGAGCCGAAATGGAGGAACTACAGTCAGGACTGTGACCATGAGTGTGGGGCAGAGTGGGTGTGTGGAGAGGGGGTGGCGGGTGCAGGTCATGAAGCAGGCACGAGATGAGAGAGGTGAGGAGCAAGGAAGATGTAAGCTATAGATCCTGATTAGCCAGTGAACCTGCGGAGTGTGTTGGGCGCAGGTATGGCAGAGGCCTATGATGGCTTGCGGTCTAGACAGAAGCTCCTGAAGAGATAGGGACAGTCGTATTAGCCGGGGTGGAAGGCCTATGAAGCCAGTGGGAATGCAGTGTATACTAGGCGCAGGTGGGGCAGAGGCCTATGAAAGCTCATGGAATAACCTTGAAGGATAGGGGCAGGCTTGTGAGCCGGGTGGGGCGTGGGTGGAGTATTTCAAGTGATATGATGGGATGTGATGCAAGGGACTGCGGGTGGAGGCGGGTGGGCCGGTAGGGATAGCCCGTACTAATCCAATACCGTGTGCCTCATGGACGCATTGTTAGAAGGCGTGTGCTGATAAGGACAGCCGGTACTTATTCGATGACGTGTGCCAAAGGGACAACGTGTTGGAAGGCGTGTACCATGGGGACGCAGTATGGGGACGGAGGAGTTAGAGTGAAAAAGGGGGAGAAGTGCATCTAGAGTGGGCATGCGGGAGGCGCGAGGGGGTTGACTGAAGGAGGTAAAGAGAAAGGCTCTGGATATCTGGTGGGTTCCGGAGCGGCCAATTCGACTCAGATGAGTGGTGGGCGGCCGGCGTCTTAGGAGAACCTGCAGGATTGGAGAACAGGGTTAGAAGTGAGCGCAAGAACGTGAGCGAAAACAGTGCACTAAGGCCATGTGTGAAAATCGTATTACCTGGCTGAGGACTTAAATCTCTTAGCGGGTGCCAATCAACTCCGGGCTTCAGTGGGGAAAAATAATTATGCCGGAGTAGAGAGATTCTGTAGGCAGTGCCCGGATACTCGGAAATCTGAAAGAATAAAGGAGCCGGGAGCTTAGGGATGGTGCCAAACAAGCGAGAACTATGCTGCATGTGTGTACGGCGCGGCGGGGCGGCTTACCTCAGGCTGAATGAATGCAGCAGGGGAAAAGGCACGGACTCGCCACATATGTGTGCAGAGTACCGTTGGTGGGGAGCCGGTGGTAAAGAAAGCGCGTCCTCTTCCGGGGTGGTCACGTGAGTGTATCGGGGGTGGGGATAGGTGACGCGGGTGGGCCTGGAAAAGGAAGAGGGAGGGGAAGGAGAGGGGATGGAAAAGCGAAACTTGGGGAAAACATTTGGAAAAAGCGTTTCAATGCCGGTACATCATAGGATAAGCATAAATCAAGTGAAATACATATAAAACCTTGGAAAAAAACACACCAGTAGTTGTCTGGTTGTGTGTCATTGTGGAGGAAAAGCAGAAGGTGAAAAACAGACATGCTTAGAAACAAATGAGTCCGACAGAGTATGACAGGCGATGTATACATTATAATCAGAATGCATCGGAGGTACAGAAGGTAACTCTCAATCATGCGTGCTGGTGATGGATGTTGTAGACTATAATGCAGAGATTCTATCCCAATTAAACAACAGGACAGGTTATGAGGAAATAGGGTATAATCCAATGGGGCCATTATGTTTGAAGATCAATCAAGAACTAGCAAATTGGCACACACAAGGGATTCTAGATGATAATGAATTGGCATACCTGAAGACCACACGCCGTACATATCCAATCCTTTATACACTGCCAAAATTACATAAACATTAGCCTTTTCCACCTGGTAGACCAATTGTAGCGGGGATAGATGGTCCAACTGAGAGGCTTTCAGAATATGTGGACCTATTCATAGGTCCCCTAGTATGAACAATGGCGAGTTACATTCAGGATTCAAAATACATCCTTGGTATACTCGAAGACTTACAATGGCAACCCAATCTGTTACTTGTGACCTTGGATGTGGTGGCGTTGTACACCAGCATAGAGATTGAGAAGGGGTTGGAAGCAATCAATCGTCTACTTAACAACAGACCTGCCACACAATGACTGCATAATGAAATGTTGACCGGAATGATGAAGCTAATCCTAGAAAATTATTTCTTTCTGTTTAATAGCAAATGCACCAAATCAGGTCTATACCTTTTGGGGAATACCTACGAGCAAGGCGCAATTGTAGTAATGACCAAGAGTTTGGAAAATGCATGAAAGAGATGTAGCAGAGATTCAGAAACCGGGGTTATGATAATTTCACACTGACCTGAGCAGCCCAAAGGGCAAATAGAGTGACAAGAGCAGAAACACTGAGAACAAGGGTAGGGACCAACACAAAGGACACAACCGTACGTATGGTTACTGAGTACAATGGATTGAATCACATACTGAGAAAGACTCTCAATAAACACTGGGGAATATTGAAGCGAGATAATATCCTGACGCAAGAAATACCAGCACAACCTATGATCACTTTCAGGTGAGGGAGAACCCTGCGCACTAGGTTGAGTCCGTCACTACCTAGAACACCACGAGGCAACACATGGCTGACTCCACATACTATGGGTTTCCACAGATGCTGATTCTGCAATATGTGTAAATGGGCACAACACAAAGTAAAAGGATTTAGAGGGCCTGACACTCACTGGTATGAAATCAAGAACAATAGAAACTGAACCACAAGATTTGTAGTGTATTTACATGTGTGCAAATGTAATAAGCAATATGTGGGAAGCACTATCAGACCCCTGAAGGAACGAATAACAGAACATATAAGAGTGCTAAAAAAGGGGGATCCGAGATATCCTGTAGCAATCCATGCAATGCTATGTCCTGCCCAGAATATCCACAAGGAAATTTCTTTCTTTGGGAAAGAAACGATTGAACAAAATCCCAGAGGGGTCAACAGGGAACTGAGATTGCGTAGAGCAGAGGCAACTTGGATAATGCATTTGGAGTCTGTTAAAGGAGGTTTAAACTGCGACTCAGAGATGCAGTTTTTCCTAGGTTAAACGTCACATAGTTGGGATGTGATGTAAATACTCTGTATATGTATCTTCTGTAACTTGTATATATATAATGCACAACGATGTCATGACAATATGTAACTCAAGCGAAGATCAGTGTATGAAATTAATGATAGCTATGTATAAGAAGTCCCTCTACATGTCACATCTGTTTCACACTGGGTTGACTTGGTGAATGGATGCAGGAACTCAATGCCAGCACAATTTTTGGGGAAACTCACTTATAATCATACAAGAAAACAGTACCGGAAACACATAGAGAACACATGATGGGGAAAGGATAGCAGTATTCTGTGGGTACTGTTACAAGATGGATCTATCCAAGAATAGGCCGTACCAGAATAGATACATGGTGCAATGAATATGAAGGGAAGACTACCGTGGGCGACGATGTATTGCATAATCCTTTGAGTTTTCAAAACAGAACATTCATCAGATTGCGATCTCATGATTTAAATTTGTGTTGCCCATTTATTGTTATTTTCATTTTTTATTTTTTTTGGTGTTGCACTTTAATAGATATAACCTCAAAACTGCAAAATACTTAATTGGAAGGGTTTTATCCTTTTTTCGGAATATCCACTTCCGCCGTGTTCACGCTTCAGAAAGAGGAAGTAGTGGGAACGTTCTATTTCACGGCATGCAGGGAGTAGCGAATGAGATTATAACGCATGCGCGATAGGTCCACTTCCGGGAAAGCATCCACCATTGGTGACAGACGCCGGAATCGCGGCCGGGCTGAACAGGAGGTACCTTGATTCAAACAACAGTTTAGCGGCATTGGGACTGAAAATAAGGGGAATTTATGGTTACTGACCAGATTGTTTGGTGGTTACAGGGACTTTGACAGAACTGAACCGAACTTTGATTGTGACTAAAGTTACGGAGCGGATTGGCCGCACATTGAGTAAGTGCTTTAGCTTTTGGTAACATTAAACTTTGGTTTTGTAACGGTGGAACAGTTTGACAAGGTTGTCTCATGTTGCTTTTAGGTGAAACTCACAAAGAGAGGGATTCCTGTTCTGCCCCACAATCCTTACGGTCTGACACAAGTCCTGTAACTATTACAGGTGAGCAATGTCGTGTGAAGCACCAATGAGGGGGTATTTTGACCTAATATCTCACATTGCAGACGGATGATGTTTGGGCAAGTAAGGGGTATTATTGCCTTTGGCCAGAGGTCCCTAGGGTAGAACGAGGATTGGACTAATTCACAATAAGAGGGACTTTATAACAGAGAACGGCTATCAAATGATCAGTGGTCCAAAACATGCAGGAGGTGGCGTAATACCGGTAGACTAAACAGGCTTGATGATTGATTCTAATGTAACACATGGCAGGTAGATTCAGATACCGCTGATGAATTGCCATTCAGGTTTTGATATGAGGTGTGCCAACGGACATTGTAGCGAGAGAGGGGGCACGTATGGATATTATCAGAAAGGATAAACTTTTGTGGTGACCCGTCAGAAAGGGAATAACTTGGGCCATTGTGTGTTGTTTATTCCATATATCTTACTACGGACACATGCCACAGTAGATGAGATTTCTTGGTCGAAACGAGCAACAGAGTTACCTGCATATACCCTAACCGGGTTGGAATTATCACCGGTTCAGTGGTAAGCGTCTATATCTATTTTTTAATGAATCACATACCATTAGTAGAAACTAATTAGGCTGTGTTAAATGGATTTACCCTGGCCGTGACACAATTCTTTTACTTCATGTACGAATTACAGTATACGCCTTTAATAGAAGGAAGGTATGTACTGACATGCCTACATGGGGATAATTACAATGCACAGCACATAAAAGCACAGGGGCCAGGTCTATATGTTCTATCTCTCATTCGTTCATCTTGTCGAGTCGTTTGGCTTTTTTATCTTTGGGGTACAGATATCTCCACTGTCATAAGTGATGTTCGTTGGAGCTCAATTTTACATTCTGTAAACATGTATTTAAATAATGTAAGAATATGTTGAATAAGATGCTGCAGTGCACAAGTTTCGGTGAGCATATGATGGGGATCACAACCATCATTTCCTTGCATGCCCACGCAAAATGCTTAAGTGATTTTAAAACCATTTGATTCAAGATAATAATTTAATCAATGAATGATCACATTCGGCATTCTATGTGCATGCGCACAAAAGTTTCTTAAGCCTTTTGGGAGATGTGTCTCCCTAGTGATAAATTTACCAATTGTTTGTGGATCAATCGTGATGTATTGCACACCAATGCATCTTGTGAGATAGTTGGTGTAACGGATATTCTGGCATGAATATTCAGTACTGTATATATTTTGTTTTAATCTCCAGCCCTGAAGAGTCAAAGTGACATATACTTTGATGAAACACGTGTCGGCTGGCGCGGTGTAGCTCGAGTATTAAAACTGAAATTTTTTAATAAGAAGAAGTGGACAATAACCTTATTGTGTTGGCAAAACTCATTAATGTATTTATTATATGCATGAACTAAACTGTGTGTGCACAGGAAGTGTTCTCAAATTAAAGGGGTTGGGAGGGTCACCCCTTTCCTGTGGCAGCACGACCCAAAATAAACAAGTTTACAGACAGCAATCAGAAATATAGCGTGCGCAACTAGTCCCTAGGAACAAGAACCCTGCCCTTTGTGTACACTCATTTCTCAATCATGTTAATTAGGTGGGAGAGGCATTAGGCTAGCTAAGTCATTTAGGTACATTAAGGCAAATGGACAAACAAGCATAGTGCTATGATTGGAAATGTACATGGACGTTATCAGAGCAGGGGATAGGAAGAGTGGGGTATAGGAGGAGATAACTGGATATAGTGAGAAAAGAACTCAGTGCAATGACAATGTTATCGGGAAGAGGAAGCCAGGAGCCAGAGGGGTGCTGAACAAAGGGGCCGATTATGATTGAGGTGAATCTGCATCCTCCGGGCCGGCGGAAGCCACCGCCGGCCTGGTGGATGCAGATTCACCGCAGTGGTGTGTGTGAAGACCCCCCGCCAGATTAGGATGGCTGGGGGGTCAT
Organism: Lissotriton vulgaris; assembly: GCF_964263255.1. Classification (NCBI taxonomy): domain Eukaryota; kingdom Metazoa; phylum Chordata; class Amphibia; order Caudata; family Salamandridae; genus Lissotriton; species Lissotriton vulgaris. Next base: position 1,089,548,121 of record NC_141687.1, on the reverse strand, counting down.
CGGCAGACGGGTTGACCGTCCACCGCTTTTTCCGCCGCGAGACCGCGGCAGAAAAGCTCTAATATGGTGGTGGTGTCTATCAGACACCGCCAGCCATATTAGAATTTGCCCTGTGATATGCCTTTCCGCAGCGGCAATGCCGCCACAAAAAGGCATACGGTCTTTTCATTGGGGGCCCGTTGCGGGCCCCCAGAGTAAAGGGGAGGGTGGGGGTGCACATGCCGCGAGGTGCCTGCCGCTTTGTGCATACAAATGCACTGCTTGCAGTTTTAACATTGCGGCGTGTGCTGCTTCAAGCAGCACCCGCCGCAATGTTAAAAATACAAGATGTGACCGCCAGGGTGGCGGTCACATCCTTATTCGCACGGAGGGACCGCCGCTGCCCCTGCGGACGGTCCCTCCTCCTCTGGGGTGGCAGACGGACGCAGGTCCGTCCGCCATCCTAATAGGCCCCTTAGTTAGGGTTGACAGTCAAATCTCGGTGTCTATGGAGCAGTATGATATCAGATAGCAATAGCACTGTTCCATTCATCAATGGTGCTAAGGCCATGGTTCACTGAGTTGAATAAAGTGATCCATTTGCATTCACACCTGTTGAGGAAGATTTTGATATCGCCTCCTCTGGTGGGCAGGGTTGGCTTGTCTATCACCTGCCAGCTAATGTCAGTGTCGCGATGGCTCTTCTCCAGATAGTGTGCGACCAAAGGTGCAGCAAGAACTTTGCAATGTAATCTGCTTTTGTGTTGAATAATCCTCTGCTCGACCATCTGGGTGGTCTGGCCCACATAGATCAGGTAACATGGGCAGCGGATTGCGAAGACAACATTCTGTGACCTGCAGTTGGTGTGGTTTTTGAGATTCTACATATTGTCCTTGAATTGGAAATCCTTGGTTTCAGTATGAGGTCACATACAATGCTGTTCTGGCATTTCTAGTGTCCAATGATTGAGGGGAGTCCCCAGGAGGCGGTGATGGTATGTTTGTCCGTTGGTTTATCTGGCCATGTGATTGCATGCACCAGGTGCGAGGCCAGATTCTCTCTGCGTTGGTAGGAGAAGAGAGGTGGTTCTTTGAAAGGCTTGAAGGGGCGTAGCAATGTCCAATTGTGTTTGATGATCTTGGAGATTTGGTTGCTGCATGGGCTAAATTTGGAGACAAAAGGTATTCTAGTCATTGTTTTCTTAGGTTTGGGTGTAAGGAGATGTTCCCGGTGACAATACAAGGCCCTTTTATGTGCTCTGGTGATGAGGCGTTTGGGGTATCCTCTATTGCTGAGTTTGTTGATGAGGATGTCAGACTCTCGAAAGTAGTCTTTGCGCCATTTGCAGCTCCTTCAAATGCGTAAGAACTGGCCGAAGGGGAGGCCATCACGGAGACCTCGTGGATGATAGCTGGTATATTGTTGGAGGTTATCTCTCTCTGTTGGCTTGCGATAAAGGCATGTGCCTAATTTGTCATACTCAGCATGTATAAGAACATCCAACAAATGGTAAGTCATTGGTTTTAGAGTCGCTGGTGAATTTGAGTTGGTTTTGTGATTGATTTAGCCAATCAATGAAGGGGTTCAGAGTTTCTCTGGTACTATTCCAGAGGAGAAGGATGTCATTGATATAGCGACGCCAGAGATTGATGTTGCTCAGGAAGGGGTTGTGGGCGGTAAGGATATGTGTCTTCTCCGTGTTGCGGGTGAAGAGAATAGCAAAGTTTGGGGCAAAGCAAGCGCCCATAGAGATTCCCTTGAGTTGGAGGTAGAATGTGTCACAGTAGAGGAAATAATTATTTTCACGGGCGATTCGCAAGAGATCCATGATAAATTCAGTCGGGACCAGGGCGGGTTGGGGTCTGGCTTCAAGGAGTGATTTGATGACTTCAAGGCCTTCGCTGTGCAGAATATTTACGTATAATGATTCTATGTCCACTCCAATCATCAGATCCGTATTGGTATTGACAGGTCTGTCTTCAATGGTGACGATGAGATCCATGGTATCCTGGATGAATGTGTCAGTGGTAAGGACGAACTCTTTAATGATGGCATCAATATAATTGCCCAGCGGTTCAAGAATGGACCCACAACCAGAGACTGGGGGGTTGGTGCTGTCTTTGTGAATCTTGGGGAGTACATATAGTACAGGAGCCATGGGTGTTCGTTGTTGAAGAAATTATACTCCTTTTGGGATATGATATTCAAGGATCTGGCTTGTCCCGTGGTTTGTCGTATTTTGGTCCTGATGTCCGGTAAGGGGTCCTTGGTGAGAGGACGGTAGTGATTCCGATTGGCTAGTTGTCGTTTGATTTCTTGGTCGTACTTGTCAATTCCCATGACCACTATTCCACCGTCCTTGTCCGCAGGTTTGATTATAAGTTTGGGATTGTTCTTCAGTGTGTTGAGGGGAGAATGGAAGCCCTCTGGGGTGTGGTCACGAGTCACAACCCACAAACAACCCTGCTGTGGTCAGGAGCCGTGGTCACAGGTCACCGACGCACACTTCACTGAGGAACAAGGAGCAATGATATGAGATGACAAAGATCACATTTGAAGTGGCATTTTATTTGTTAAGTCTTAAGTACATCAGAAAATGCATTTATTAATTGATCAGCCTGAGCAATGAAATGTTTCAAAGTCTGACTTTTAATCTGTCAGGATAAAAACAAAACGCAAGTTCACATTCATTATGTCCTAGAAAACAGGCTGGAATGAGGACCTGTAAACCGGTATAATCTAAATCAGTAGGCGATTTAAAAAGGCTCAGAATACATTCAAAGAAAACATAGCGCCTACAAAGGTGCTTTTCTGAAGAAATTACCCAAGCAAGTTTAACATTCTAAAGAGATTCAAGGTGCAAAAGGACTGGGATCTTTCAGAAGGCACAATAGAAATCAGTTAGGGAAAGCAGAACACTTTATAAAGTCTAGTGCCTTGAAGCACTTTAACTATGGAGACTATCCCAGCAGGGCCTACTAGTTTAAGGGAACCTAAAAATGCAAGGAATTGGGTGTGAATGGAAAATACAGAGCAAGGACAGAGATTTTAAAAAGACAAAAGTATTATCTGGCTTAGGAAGTCTACCACCTGAGAGAGAGGATTTGAAGTCCCGAGTCAGACAATCGGCTAGCCGGAGAGCTTGCATGAAAGGGTCACATCAGCAGAGCTCTGGCTTCAGATTTGACAGGCTGAATCTAATATACCTGAAAAATGCAGAACTAACACTGTTCTGACGCCTTTTCTGACGCAGGTGGCTTTGACCTCATTGTCCTAGGACAGTGGGGGCGGTCAGGTGTCCCAATGGTTGGTTGGCCCTGCTTGACCCCAGAACATAGACAAAGACTTCTTGTCCTGTACATTTCTAAAAATATATGTGCGAGCAGAACTTACGTGTTTCAGTGGAAAGTCCCTGAAATGTGTCAATCTGCCTCTGCACCAGCTGAGTCTTGTGTACGTGTGAGAGTGGGGTGTCTTGAAATGGCGCTTGTGAAAGGCTACTGTACTTTCCTAAAGTTGCTCAAGTTACCTCGCTGTGTCCTGCACACTAGAAAGGCACGTTTTAAAAATGATTTAGGCCCAGTGGATTTTGCTAACATAAGGTGTGACCTTTGGCCTTTCGCTTGGGCCCATAAACCTGAAATTAAGGGAATCTGTGGGATCCCATTTGCTGATTATACATAGCAAAAATTTTGGGATTTCAAGCATATTTTCAGATTTACTCTAGCAGGGCCAGGTAGGGCCTTCAAGCTACCATGGTTGATAAAAAGGCGCCTCTATCAAGTGTTAGTAAGGCTTGTGTTTTTGGCAAGTGGTAGGTTACAGGGCACGTATTCAAATTGAGATTTGAGGTCTGCAACATCCTGCATGACCAAGCATTCGAAGGCCAATATTTCCGGTGGCATGGTGGATGAAGGGGGGTTGAAGGTTGAGGCTGGATGGAACCGTGGTCCTGAAGGTTGGATGGACTCTGGTTTATCAGCGAAGAATTGTTTGAGTCGAATTCGACGGAAGGACATCAGTAGACTCAATTGAAGTTCCAGAAAATGTGTACGTTCCGTAGGCACAAAGCTTAAGCCCCTGGAAAGGAGTTGGGTCTCATCATGGCTGAGGATGTGATTCGAGAGGTTGAATATGGGTATTGACTGGGTGTCCAGGGTGGGCGTGGCAAGGGGGATGGAGGTGGAATGAGTGTCCCCATGGGTGGTTATTGTTGTGGACCCCATTGGCAATACCTGTTGCGGGTTTGTCTTTCCCCGGTGAATTGAGGTTGGTATTGTCGATTTCTGGGCGGTCGGGTTGGTGGTTGGTCGCGTCCGCGGCCTCGTCCTAAAAAACCTTGTGGTAGCAATGGCTGTGGTCAGTTCGTGGCTCGAGAAGTATTTGGTCCTGAGGTGTTGGAGGAGTCAGAGAATGTAATTTGTTGGGTATTACGATATCTCCCCCAATTGCAAGCTCTTGGTGGGATGTAGGTGGTGTTATAGAATTTGTCACGGAGGTATGGGTACGTTTTTCCTACCTTGTAGAATTTGCTGTCCTTCTGGATTTTGATGATCTTTTTACTTAATTCAAAAGTGTTTAAGGTTGAGATAGTTGTGTTGATCTTCTCAAGGAGATTTTTGGCATCTGTGAAGGAAGAGTCCACCAGAATCAGTTTTTGTAGCTCAGCTATTTCTTTGAGTTCTTTACGGCTGTGTTCAATGGCTGTGTCGATACCAAGGACCATCCAGTGGCTTGAGCACGACGTGGCTAAATGACTGAAGCCAGTGCGGAATTTGGGGTCCTGTGTGTTTCTGATTTGGAGGTCCACAGGGTTGACACCAAATTTCAAATAGTGTGTGAGCATGCGAGCATGGAGTTCAGTTCTTATCTGCTTTTTCTTAAGTTTCTCAAGTTTCTCTAACAGCACACTGGAGGTGCTGGGGGCGGGGGTGGTAGTGGTAGTGATGGATGGCCCAGAAAGAAGAGAGGTGCCGCCCATTACGTTTTGGATATATTCTTCTGAACGAGAGAGTCTTCTTAGACATCCTTGATGTCAGGAAAATGACAAAAAGAATATGGACCACAGAATTGGTCCGAAAGTAAGGGCCAAAGAGGCACCTACTCTCGCAGCTCAGCAGCTGCTCACAATTTTGCATTGAACTACAGGAGTATGACCCATAAACCACATTGAGATTAGGGTAGGGACACGAAGATAAACAAACAATGTCTCAACTGCTATTATTATGGAAGGCGATTAGACAGGTATGCATCAAGCCTTACGTGAACAGAGACAAGGAGACTCAATTAGTAGTTTTTAGAAACGTGCTCATGGCATTGTATAATTAAAGAACAAGAATTGTTGTATACAGTTGTAGCAGCACTGTACGTAAACAAATAACAAACAACCTGAATGGGACTTGGTGCTCTAAATGCGTAAGTGACACAAGAAGTGGCGACGCAAGTGACAATTGTGATCAGCAGGAACGGCGCATGGTGTGAAGGTGCTGGAATATATACAGTGTATCAAGTGAACCATGTGGCTCAAAACAATGAATTGTAATGCATGTATCTTGGAAGATTTGACAGATTATTTAACAGAGCCACACTGGGACATGCGCCATCCATTGCGCTGAACGGTCGACGAAGTTTCGATCCTCTTTGGTCAGGATCATCTTCAGGACCGGGTTGTCATTAAAAACTGTGCTGTACAGGGGGGAAAGGGAGAGGGTAAGGGCTGGGAAAGGAAGGAGGATGGTGGCCAGTGACTCGATGGATGGGGGCGTTTGTGGAGCCAAAATGGAGGAATCACAGTCAGGACTGTGACCATGAGTGTGGGGCGGAGTGCGTGTGTGGAGAGGGGGTGGCAAGTGCAGTTTGTGAAGTAGGCAAGAAATGAGAGAGGATGAGAGAGGTGACGATCAAGGAAGATGTAAGCTATAGATCCTGTTGAACCAGTGAACCTGCGGGTTGTGTCGGGCGCAGGTATGGCAGAGGCCTATGATGGCTTGCGTTCTAGACAGAAGCTCTTGAAGTGATAGGGGCAGTCGTATTAGCCAGGACGGAAGGCCTATGAAGCCAGTGGGGATGCGGTGTATACTAGGCGCAGGTGGGGCAGAGGCCTATGAAAGCTCATGGAATAACCTGGAAAGATAGGGGCAGGCTTGTGAGCCGGGTGGGGGGGGGGCATAGGTGGAGCATTACAAGTGATATGATGGGCTGTGATGCAAGGGACTCTGGGCAGAGGCGGGTGGGCCAGTATGGATAGCCGGTACTAATCCGATAATGTGTGCCTGAGGGACGCAGAGTTAGAAGGCGTGTGCCAATAAGGACAGCCGGTACTTATTCGATGACGTGTACCAAAGGGACAACGTATTGGAAGGTTTGTACCATGGGGACGCAGTATGGGGACGGTGGAGTTAGAGTGAAAGAGGGGGCATGCGGGATGCGTGAGGGGGGGTGACTGAAGGAGGTAAAGAGAAAGGCGCAGGATACCTTGTGGGTTCCAGAGTGGCCAAGGTGGCTCAGATGAGTGGTGGTCTGCCTGCCTCTTAGGAGAACCTGCGGGATCGGGGACCAAGGTTAGGAGTGAGCGCAAGAACGTGAGAGAAAACTGTGCACTAAGGCAATGTGCGAAAACCGTATTACCTGGCTTAGCGGGCGCCAATCAACTCCGGGCTTCAGTGGGGAAAAAACATTTATGTCGGAGTAGAGGGATTCTGTGGGCAGTGCCCAGATTCTCAGAAATCTAAAAGAATAAAGGAGCTGGGAGCTTAGGGATGGTGCTTAGGGATGGTGCCAAACAAATGAGAACTATGCTGCATGTGTGTACGGCATTGCGGGTGACTTACCTTAGGCTGAATGAATGCAGCAGCGGAAAAGGCACGGACTCGCCAAGTATGTGTGCTGAGTACCATTGGTGGGGGAGCCGGTGGTAAAGAAAGCGCAGCTGCTTCCGGTGTGGGTGCTTCACGTGGTCACGTGAGTGCATCGGGGGCGGGGATAGGTGACGCGGGTGGGCGTGGAAATGGAAGAGGGAGGGGAAGGATAGGTTATGGGAAAGCGAAACCTGGGGAAAACATTTGGAAAAAGCGTTTCAATGCCGGTAAAAGCATGATGACCTTGTGACACAAGCCTTGAAGTCACTTCTTTGTCTGCCAACTAAGTAACTGATTGAATTTGCCATACACCTATTGTCTGTGTTCCACCAAGGTCGAACACTACATTACCTGCTCGATTTGCTGGCAGCCTAATACCAATTGGTCACCTAAGGTAACCCTCACAAAACAGGCTGAACATCCACTTCAAAAGATACCTACAATGTGGTGGAAGAACACTCTTCATACTAGGCCCATTAAGTGCAAACTTACTCGGCTTACCCCTTTGCTTTGATGATTTCTTGAAATTCAGCAAACCGTTGAAAACTTTTTGGATCCAAAATGCCTTCGGTTCTTTCCAGGCTTATCTCCTCCATGCAATGACTAACCCTGTTTGATTCAACGAGATGTGTAACCTTCTCCCCACGTCACCAAGTGCTTTGAAGCAGCCTCAATAAAGTGGCACTTCTTCACAAAAATGATTGATAAAATAAAATAACATTTTGAGAGTATATCAAATTGTACAAATGATATGTAAATGTCATTAAGACCACATGTGAGTATCCTCAAACATGGGCCATTATAGCTGTCAACTGTGCAGTGGGAGCAATAGCAACGGGACACACAGGCCTCAGGGGCAGTAGCAGCTCCTGGAGGGAGTGCTGCGGGACGGTGGGGCGGGAGAGAGGCAGGGTGAGGGTTGGTAAACTCCGGCATATGGCCAATCGGAGTTAGGTAAAGAAAGAAATAAATCAAATGAATTACATTTCGCATGCTGCAACGCCAAATGCGTTGCAGCTCGCACAATTTAATTTGTTTACTATCCCCCCCCACTCTGCCACCTTCCCCACCTTCCCCACCGACTCGGAGCTGCTACTGCTCAGGGGCCCACTGCTTCCCAAATATTGCTGGCTTTTACTACCCAAGTATGGGTCTAGAAGAACCATAATCATAATCGTAAATCAACTTTATTTCCGCTCAGTTGAACCATACAGTGCACAATACAAAACAATATAAATAGTTAAAAAACATTATGAATACAAGTCTCATTTCATGGCAGTAAAATAAATAATTGTACAGCATCAGTTGCCAAATCAATTGCAGCCATCCTCAGATAAAACCGATGGAACAAATCATGTCCCTCTGGATTATCTAAGCAGGAGATAAGACTTGTTAAGGACAATCAATACAACAATAAAGGTACAGCAAGCAGAATATTGAGATCCGTTTAAAAAACAACTAAAAATCATAAAACATCACATAAGAACAGTAGCCCTCTGCTTAATGGCATGTTCAATATATGTAGCAGAACAAAAACAGATCTTGACTGTGGGTAGGGTTTGCGAGTGGCCTCCATAAAAATAGGCAACAGATAACATTGAAGCCTATTTTAAACGCTTTCACTAGTGCCCTTGTGACACTTACTAGACTACTGACTTCAAAGAGAGAGCAACGTATTTCTCCTGAAATCCATTCTAAACTGCATTTGTTGAGGCAATATTGTTGATCCTGATGTCCACAATTGTCGCTGGCAAACTGCAGTATCTCTGGCTGTGAAGTTTGTTCGGTTCTTTTACCTCATCTCCTACATATCAACGCCAGCGCCTGCAATCCTCTTCTGGGCACTTAGGCGCTCTGTGGAGTCAAATCAAAGTAAAATCGATCCATTCTGAAGGAGTGCCGTCATCAGAGAGGCAAAGATTCATTATCTCCAGCGAAGCAGACCGGTGCAACTGCTGAGGGGTCCGAAATATAAACGATCTTCTCAGATATGGAGAAAGAAGTCCTTCTTGGGACAATGAGTCACTTACTGAGAATATGAATCCTCGGGCTCCAGTTGTTCTATGTTTCTCGCGGAATTGCATCTCACTTTCTGCCAGGAGCAGCTTGCGATTTACCAATCGGTTGTAGACGCAAAAAAAATTGAGAGAAATGCCCGAAAACAGCCCCTGAGAGACATGTGCTGTTCTAAAATAAATCGAAATCGTTAAATAAAATGAAAGGCTCTTAAAATGGAAATTTGAACGTAGAGGTGATAAGTGATTGCTTGTAAAGACATTCAAACGTGATTATAACATTCCATAAAAATAAATACATAGGGGCAGATTTACGAGCCCCTTGCGCCACTTTTGCGCCGCCGTTGCGTCACTTCTGTGACTCAGCAGCGGCATAAACCATGCTCCACGTTGAGCCCTATTTACAACGTGACGCATCTAGGGAGATGCGTCACGTTGTAAAGCCCTGCGCCACATGAAACCTGCGTCAGGTTTCATGTGGGCGTTGTGGAGCAGGGGAGGGGGGGGTGATTCGGCGCAGTAAAGCCTCAGTAAAGTGCCTGAGTGAAATCTACAAGATTCCACTCAGTCACTTTTCCGCTGCCGCTGCGTCAAAACCTTGCGCCTGCTTGAAGCAGGCCACGAGCATTGCCGGAGTTGCGTTGCGCTTGCGACACAACTCCAGCAATGCGCCACCCTTCCGACGGGAGATGCGTCACGCATCTGTTGATCCTTGTGCCATGATGCACTGCATAGTAAATGTGGCGCACCTGTGGTGGCGCAAGGGTAACCTTGCATGACGCATCTTACAAGGTGCATCCCTGCTGGTTTGCAGGGATGCACCAGTCGTCATAAATCTGCCCCATAGGGGCATATTTACAAGAACGGGCACATCTTTGCATATTAGAAGAGATGCATCAGTGAAATTGATGGAAAAAAAGCCTTGCACCACCATGGATGCGTCGCATTTACAATGGCACACCGTGGCGCAAGGATAGACAGATGCGTGGCGCATCTTTTGGCGGAAAGGCAGCGCATTGCTGGAGTTTTGTCGTAAGCACAAACCAACTCCAGCAGGGGTCAGGAATGCCTATTCTGACCATGCTGCATTACTCCTTACGCCTGCTTCAAGCAGGTGCCAGGTTTTGACGCAGTGGTGTCGGAAAAGTAACTGTGAAATCTTGTAGATTTCACTGCGTCACCTTTACAAGGCTTTCTTACATGGGAACGCCCACCCTGCCTTCATTATACCTGACACAGGAATAATGTAGCGCAGAGCTTTACAACATGACACATCTCTCTAGATGTGTCGCTTTGTAAATATGTTGCAACGTGGCGCATTGTTTACGGCGCCGCTGCATCAAAGAAGTGATGCAACGGCAGCGTAAAGTTGTCGCAAGGTGCTTGCAAATCTGCCCCGTAGAGTAAGATGGGCCAGTGAGAGTGGGACGGTTCTAGGGTCCTCCTCCTGCCTCCGTCCTTACAAGCACAGCGCTATAGAGTTAACGGCATTACTGCAACATGTCTCATAGCTGCAGGGGTGACGCTGTGACGTTACAGGCGTCATAGCATTGCTTCTATTAAAAAAAAGAATAAAATGGCGATTGAGGTTCGCAAATTGCAAAGGCGAGTCGGTGGCAAAGTTTACAAAAAGGGATCAGTACAAACAAAATTAGGGTCATATTATCAAGAAACAGCGTTAAAATTATCTCCGCTTTAGCTGCAGGAAACTGCTGCTAAAGCAGCGATAATGGGCTTGATAATATGCCCGTGTGAACATGGGCTTCTATTGGAGTTTCCTGCCGCTAAAATGGCGATCATTTTAATGTTGTACTTGATAATATGCCCCAAAATTAGTTATTTTCTTCACTGAAATGGAAACGTTCCACTTTGTAGCTTTTATGCAGCAGTGCTTTATTTACTCCATCTCCTTTCCCACCTGGGGAAAGGCCCAGGACCGAACCTCCTGCACTGGGGTAAGATGACGTGGCACTGGAGCAGTGACTATTCGTGTTTAACTGGAACTTCTTGACAGAGGGTAAACATAATGTCCTACTCATTTTGGAAGGGAAATCCGGGAGTAGAGATTCCTGTTAGTGGATTTAGCAAAACTAAGCTGGCATCAGCAAAACTGGGGAACTTGGCACTTCATCACGAAGCATGGCCTACTCCAGGTCCACCAGAATGGGCAGCAGTAATTAACATTTCTGTGGACTGTCTTTCAGAGACAGGATACTGCAAATTATTGCACATTACAAACGTTGCACCTATTCGGACTGTATACAACACCATAAATAATGCACATAGAAACACTGCAGGCCTTATTTATGAAAAGTGTGGAATAGCTACGACACTTCTCAGTGTGCCCTCCTTGCCACACCATTGATACACCTTATTTACAGTATGATGCATCATGTTGCAAGGAGTTACAGATATGGCGCAAAATTGATGCATAGCTGTGGTGTGTCTGAAAATAGGTGCAACTCCATCAATGTGTCCTTTCACAGGGGGCAATTCCCATGTGAAAGGGCCTGCGTCACCCTTACACCTGCCATGAGGCAGACGTAAGGGTTTGACGCACTGGCGTCCTAGAGGTGATGCATTAAAATCTAGTAGGTTTCAATGCACCACGGGTACAAGGCTTTGATGAGGGGGAATGCCCACCCTGCATACATTATACCTGATGCAGGTGTAATGTAGCGCAGAGGTTTATGAAGTGACAAATCTGCCTAGATGCGTCACTTTGTAAATATGGTGCAACATGGCACACTATTTACGCTGTGGCAGCGTCACGAAAAGTGATGCAACAGTGGCGTAAATGTGATGCAGAGCTTCATAAATAAGCCCCTGCATACTTGTTCAAGCCCAGTAGCGTAATACAAGCCCTTGCAGCCCATACAGCCGAGGGGTGGGGGTGGTAGTGGAGGATCTTTTCAGGGGGCCACCATCAGCCCAAAGCCAATTAATATTCGAGAGACAGTGGAGACGTAGGGCCCCTTACAACATTCTGCAGGGGGGGTTCCATCATTTTGTGTTACGCCACTGTTCGCACCTTTACATACTGCATGTTGATGCAAACCTAAAGCCACCAGCCTTTACATACTCACACACACCTATTTTGCTGCATGGTGCTCCTTACAAAAAAAAACCCAGACATCATATATTTACATCTCTGTGTACTCAATACCTCAATACATGCTGGAATACCCTGCACTTTGCATACGTATGTACCTATCTGCATGCACATTGCATTCCTTTTCCATGTTGTATTTCTCGTTACAGTGTTAACCAACTGTGCATGTCTAAACTCTGTGACATGATTTCGCCCTTTTTCAATACTGTTTACTAAAGACACTCATAGTCGTCCTGACTGACTGACTGACTGACTGACTTTGACACTCATAGTCGTCCTTCAGTCTTTACTAAGACTATCCCACCCCCGTTAACATGTAACTCTTCTGCTGTGCTGCATATTTGCTTGTTACTTCCTGTCTACAAGAGGAGCTCGCAAAATTGATAAGTGAATGCAATATTAGCATTTTACACTTATTGTGTTGGCTGTTTTTCTAATGTTGTGATGTTTAACAAAAGAGAAACAAAACTTATGACAACTTAAGATAACTTTGTGATTTCTTCCATCTTGGATATGACATCATAGCCTATCACATGATTATGTTTGCTGCTATTATTGTGACTGTAATGAAGATTTGGAGGCTTTACAAGGAAAAGACTAATGGCCTGATTATTGGTTTGGCATTGTGGGAGGGGGCCTCCAATAACACATCCCCAAATTCGACCACCCACCGGATTAGGAGTTTCCTCCTGGTCTGGCGAGCGGTCTCTTGGTGGTGCCATGCTAGTGGAGCACCAAAGCCTGTTCCTACAAGGCAAGGACTGTGAAGTCCATGCCGTGCAGGAAGCATCCCCAGGTCTTGAGGTAACAGGGGGCCCTGTAGGGTCAACTTTGTTTCATCACCCCCCCACTTTTCATAGCAGGCTCACCTCCATGAAAACTGTGATGGTGAGGAGACTCACAATATTCTTGGCAGTGCCAAAGGGGCTACACCAGCATATTGCAGACCTCTGGCCACTGCAGAGGGATCATGGATCGGCGGGGGTGGCGAGAGTCCACTGGTGGTCCAACCATCAAATTCGTAATAGGGCGGTAGGACTGCTGGTACAGAGGTTGCTGCACCTCCACCGTGGGTTGACGGTCCATCAGACCACCAAACTCATAATTAGGCCCTAAAGCTTTCCTAGTCTCACTTGATGAGATGTGCCTATTCAAGGACAATCCCACTGTCTCAGGCTGAAAAACATACTGTGCAACAAGTCATGTAACCTGTTAGACTCTGGGAGTGTCAGAGTCTACTATAGTAGAATAGTGAGAGAATCTTCAAATGCATTCCAGTGTAAAATGCTTCTTCTTGCTTGTTCCTCATTGGTTCATACCATGTGAGCCATGTAATTGTGTAGAAAATGTATGAACGGCTTTGTTTAAAGTCCTATTAAAGGATGTGATTTCTCTATGATACGAGCTCACCTTTCCCCTCTCTCAGAAGATGAATCTATCCTGTATTTCTAGTAGAACTTTACTGAGTCTTTTCTGTATGTTTATGATTAGCATACGTATATACAAATAGGTAAAAGGTCCAGCTTATTTATTTAGGTATTTATACTTTTTGAGTAAACCTTCAAACTTTAATCTTTGTCTGTCATTCCTATTGGAAATGATTATAACTTGATTTTCTAGTATAAAATTTAAATCAAGTAGAGACGGGTCAAATTGCGAGCACTAAAGTCTCATAGGTACTACAGTGCTCCTGGGCCGAGGAGTTAGCACGCATTAAAGATAGAAGAAAATGCACTGATTTGTTTGCTTACAGATTTGGTAGCAGAGCTGATGGTTCCAACTGGATCTGTCCAGTACTGAATGGACCTATTCAAGTGAGGTAAATTGATCATAGAACCTATTACTCTAATTTCCCAGTACAGGTGGTTTTAACCTCGATATTCAAACTGTCACTGCCTTAACCTGGTCCTGATTACCAAAGAGCGCGGGGAGGCGAGGTGGCAGAATCTGTAACCTGGAAAGAAAGACGTGGGTTTTAACAGGAATATGTGTGTTTGTGGAAGTTGCAGACTAAGGGGCTCATTTAGCCCTGGGAAATGGGAGCACCCGCAATGCATGTGGCAGTCACGCACATAAAATTAGGATGTGCCCGCCACACTGGCGGGCGCATCCCGCAATATTAACATTGTGGCTGGGTGCAATGCCAATAATGCAAGTTGTGCCTGACACGTTGTACATGCAAATGCAGGAGGTACCATAGGTACCCCCCATGTGCACCCTCCACCCCCCAGAATCCCTGGGGGCCCGCTACAGGCCCCCAATGTTAAAGACCGTATGCTTTTCTGTGGGGCAAATCCCTGCATGCATCCTGATATGGATGGCAGTGTCTAACAGACACTGCCACCATATTAAAGCTTTTCCCCCTGGTCGACTCATCGACCGGGCGGAAAAACAGTGGACGCTCTTTCTGTCCGCCGGGGTCCCCCCGCCATAGTAATATAGCTGGGGAATTTGCATGCGGGCGGGACAGAATGGCAGGCGGATCGCCACCGCCATGCCGGCGTTGGCGATCCGCCCGACATTCTAATGGGCCCCTAAGTGAGGCAAAGCAAGGTATATTGGGATTTGTAGTTTTAAATGTTCCAATGAAATGCAGTGGAGGGATTTTTTATTCAATTATTATGTGCCATTAGTTTTTGAAAATGTAGGGACAGCAATCATAGTGTTTAGGTCTTGCCTTGGCAGCACATTCTGTGCCTCTTCAAAAAATGCTGTATCTACTCTGTGGGTTTACAGCTCGCCCAACACTTTTGGTTGATAACTCTGAGTGTCCATTGTAAATCCTTGCTTTTAAGTAGTTATTTCTTCCAATAAGTCCCTCCTTTTCATGTGTTGCTGCTGCCCATGGAGCAGTGCTGTATTACTTGTAGACTTTCTGTATTTGTGTTCATTTGTGAGAACTATTTTTGGGGGGTTTCGATTCGTGTTTTATGAAGGTTCCCTTTTCATTCGCTGCTGTGTCGGTGAAGCTTTAGTTCACTTGTCGTGTGTTGTTTATGTTTTTATCAATATAGTAATTCTTACTTTCGCCTTCAGACCAAAACACGACCATCCAACTGGTGTTTTTTTTCATGTGGAATTGTAGTTACCTTTGATCGGGTTTATTGAGTAAGCATTGTTTGCTTTGTCAGTGGAACTTTAAATCTTTTTTTTTTCCTGTTTCTTCTCAGTGTCGTTTAGTTTGCATTTTACTATAGTTATAGACTGACATTAAGCCACTTGAAAGTCTCTGAGGGCTAATTGCAGTAAACAGAACCCTGATGGTACAATCTCGAGTTTTTGGCAGCCATGTACCTAAATTGAAATGCACATAACATGAAAAATACTGTATTTCTTTCTACCTGTTTACTGCAATTGCCTAATGCTTTTTTCATGTACATATGTATCGGTGCCTGGCACATCTAAACCTGAACGTATGAAGTTACAGGCTAAAATTGCACTTCCAGCCATTAATGCATATTGCCACATGCTGTAAATACCTGCCCATGTACTGATGCATGTTGTAAAAATAAAAAAAATAAAAATATATATATATACATATATATTCATATATATATACATATATATATATATATATATATATATATATATATGTATATATATATATATATATATATATATATATATATATATATATATATATATATATATATATATATATATATATATATATATGGCAAAAAGAAAGTTACCCAAGGTATTGTAAGATGACTTGGACCACCTCATAAAACCTACCCAGCAAGAAGGTCATGTGCACAAGTGGCAAGCCGGAAAAGACGGAGGAAGACTGGCACTGTTCGATGTCTTCCGTGACCAATTTGGAAGAAGTTTCAGATGAGGTGAAACGTTTGTGGGGTGATGTGCGAAATGGTAATAAATACAGCATCGGATTATCAGGAAAACATTACCCACCTCTACATGGCATGAAATCAGCTGTTCAAAAGCCCCAGCGACAGTGAGTACCTATCCAGAGACTTCTGGGAATTGTAGTCAAATGAATTTGGTGGCAGACTACTAATGAAATTTGTGCTCGGTATTTGGGACAGCTGTACTCTAATCAAGGAGGAGCCAGAGAGTTTTAAATAAGGGGAGGTACCCATGTCCGGTTTAAAAGGCATCTGACGAAGACTGCGATGTCGAAATGCATTATGCCTGTCTGATGTAAATAAAGCAAACCGATTCTTTTGCATCATCCCACGAGTGTCCTTTGGTTGCTTGCGCGGCGAGCGGCCGTTTGAATTGAAATGTGTATATATATATATATATATATATATATATATATATATATATATATATATATATATATATATATATATATATATATATATATATATATTCACTGAAAAAAACCATAGGTTTCACACCAGTTATAGTTAGATGGAAATTTTACTGACATAAAACCAATGAAATTCCACGTTATAGTTAGTTGGACTCACTATAACTTGCGTGTGTAATGCACTGCTGATGACATCACATATTACATCACTCATGACATGGTCAGTGACATCACTCATGACATCACTGATGACACCATCCAGTGAATGTGTGTCTTTCTGAAAAATAAATATGTTTTATATATGTATATGTAAAAGTCGATGGAAGAATAAATGTTTAAATTATGGTCTTAATTAATGTTTTTTTTAAAAAAATGATTGGTTAACTGGCTTATTAAGTGTATCTCAGTAAATACATATATTAGCGAGTAATGTTTAAATATTTAAATATATGTATCAGTGTTTCACTTTGTGTATAAGTGGCTGCATGGGTTGGTGAGTAGCTACATGTGTGTGTATATGGGTTATTATATGTTTTTTAGTATCAGTATGAGCGTCTGTGTGGTTTGATGAGGATGTTACTTAGCACATAGATGCATCAATGACTGACTCACTGTTTGTATGTTTTTTGAAAACAGCATATGTGCAGGACTGTATGAGTGGATGAATGTGTATATGTGTGTATTAGTGATTGAATGCCTGTCTCACTAGTGTCTTTATCAGTTACAAGATATATTTTAATCTAGTATTTGTGAGTATTGATGTATATAAGTCAGTATATGTGAGAGTGAGAAATTCTAAGAGTTCCTGTTTAAATAAGTATGTGTTTCTATAAGTGATTGTTTAAGAGGGTAAATATGTGTAAGTTTCCTTAGAAGTAAGGTGGTAGTGTGTGTATATCTGTATATGCAAATAAATGGATGTTTATTAGTTTATTTGCATGTGTGAGTATGTGTGTGAGTAACTTTTTGATGACTGTCGGTGTGTAACAGGATGTATAGGGGTATCACTACATATGATGAGTGAGTATATGTATGAGTGACTATATAAAACTGTTGGTGAATGTGTGAATGTGTACATAGATGGTGGAATTACTGAATTGGTTGTTGTAACTGGTGTGGGTATATCCACTTTTTTGAAAATGTTAGTTTCTATTTTTGAATATGTGTTTCAAGGGTTACTTTACAGTGAAAGGAGGTCTGTCACTCTGTCACAAGGATGGTGTCATCAGTGATGTCATGAGTGATGTCACTGACCATGTCATGAGTGATGTAATATGTGATGTCATCAGCAGTGCATTACACGCGCAAGTTATAGTGAGTCCAACTAACTATAACGTGGAATTTCATTGGTTTTATGTCAGTAAAATTTGCAGCTAACTATAACTGGTGTGAAACCTATGGTTTTTTCAGTGAATTTCCTAGGTTTTTTAAATGCTAATTCCTAACTATAACTGGTGTGAAACCTCTGTTTTTTTCAGTGAATTTCATAGGTTTTTTTAATGCTAACTCCTAACTATAACTGGTGTGAAACCTTTGTTTTTTTCTGTGAATTTCATAGGTTTTTTAACTGCTAATTTTTAACTTTTTATAGGGCTTTATACCTATGTACTTTTTAGTGAATTTCTAAGGTTATTTCTTCGCAAATGTCTTTAGCTGAGAAAGGTATGTTTTTCTAAAAATGAACCCTATATCGTATATTAAGAAAATATTTTTGTTTAAAAATAGTATATATATATTTTTTTTCATATTTGACTCTGGTGCGCTCCCGGTGCGCGTACCGGCAAACGCACCAGTGCGCGTACCGGTGCGCGTCCCGTCAGCGCACCAACAAAAAAAAAATAATGAAGGAGTGAGCATGAGGAATGGGGACAGACAGAGTGGTGTTAAGAGAAAGAGAGCTAGAGGGAGGAACACAGAGGGACTGTGTAATAGATAGTAAGACAGAGAAAAGGTGTAAGAGGAAGTAACTGAGAAAAAGAAAATGAATAAGGGAGCAAAAGAAGAGAAGAAAGAGGAAAAAGACTAAAGCAGAGGTTCTGGGAAAATGTGAATGGGTGATGAAAGTAAAAGGAAGGAGACTTAAGTATGGGGAATGACAGATAGTGACGGAACCAGAGAAAAAAAACAGTAGTGACGGAGGGAAAGAAAATAGCAGTGAGTGTAAGTAAAGAGGAGTGAAAGAGGGTGTATATAAGTGAATAAGGGTAAGACATGGGGAGTGACAGAGAGAAAGAAGAGAGAGAGTAAAGGAAGGAGTTTCAGAAAGGGACTAAGTGAACCAGTAAAAAAGGTAAGTGAAGGAGTGTGGATAAGCAGAGGTACTGAAAGAAGTTGAATGTGGTAGGAAGTAAACATGGAGGATAAGAATAAGTGAGGGAAGCAAAGTAAGGAAACAAGGGTGAGGTAGGGTGAGAGAAAAGTAGTGAGGTTAAAGCATAGGGTGATAACAAACTACATTTTGTAAACACACTTACCATATAATTAATGAAAACTTACTTGTATCTGTGAAAGACAAAAAAAAACACGTTATAATTAGTAAAAAATATATATTAAAATAGAAGAAACAGTTCAAGAGGTAAAATATCTAAAAAAGTTTACTAAGTAATAAAGCAATAGTGAAGGATACAAAAACAGAAATAAAGTAATGTACAAAGAGAAAAAAGAAGGAAAAAGAAATAGAAAGAGAACAAATTACTGAAGGTAAGTAAGATACTAAAAGAATGTGAGATACCAAAATGAAATCAGGAAAGATAAGAAAGTAAAAGGAAAATGAGTGAAAAGGAGAGAAGTCTGAATGAGGAACTATTAAAAAAAGAGGAATAGAAGATGACTGAGAGTGAGTGAAGGGGAGTCACAGAGTGAAGGGATGAAGGGAATGAGGTTAATATAGAACGATGGATGAAAAGAGAGTAAGTACACAGAAAAACAAAGAGAAAGACTGAGTGAACTACAGTACAATGAGTGCGAAAGAAAAAAAAAAGGAGAAAAAGAAAGAATGAGAGGGGAAGAAAACTAAAGCAGTGGTACTGAGAGAATGTGTAAAAGATAAAAAGTGGTGGAAGGAAAAGAGGAAATGCAGACAGTTCAAATTGGATTGAGAAGTTGTGAATGAAGTGCAGTAAAGCTACAGCGATGAAACAAAGTTAAAAAAGGCAGTGTAAATCAGTAAAGAGAGGTAAATAAGGGTGAAAAAGGAAAATGAGTGTGAGACAATGTGAATACAATATAAATTACACAATGCAAACTATAGAATAACTTCTACAATATGTTACATTGTTTATTTTTGCTGTTCTCAGAATATATTGAATTTCACTTAAATTAGTGAGTTCAAAGTCTTTATCATATAACAGCGGGGAAAAAAAACACAATCTAAAAGATTGTGTTTTAAAAAAAACATTACAACTTACATCTTATATGTACACTAATCTTTGATTCACTTACTTTTCCGTGAGGCCAAATAGAAGATAGTGAAGGACCTTTTGGTGGAAAAAAAGTCTGCTGTGCTCTATAACTTCCATTTCATCAACTTCCTATGAAAAAAGATCTAAGAACATCATACCCAACACTTTCCTCACGGCCAATTTGTGTCCGATATATCAGTATTTTTTACTTTGAGATCCACTTACAGTACCTATATGAGATAAATAATTTAAAACATTAGATTAACTAACTAACTAACTAACTTTTATTATCTATTCCCGTCTTCAAAGGCCAATTCCCTTTACTAAAACTTTGGTTTTAAAAACACTAGGTAAGAATTTGTAGAGTCATAAGGCAAACGTTGTTTATAAGTCAAATGAGAATCATTGCAGTAACTCCATCGTTTTTCACATTTTAAGTAGCATGTATAATGTCCTGAGGTTGTCGAAGAACCGTCATGATAAATAATAGCTTCAGTTGTAAAGGTTCTTCCTGAAATTGATAACTGAGAAGCCACAAAATTTTTGATAGAAGTTGTCAATTTAGTTCCATCAGGTCTACATCGTTGGAAAACTAAAATGATATACTGACCATAACTTTGTATAAATAATGTGGATAGCATTGGATAGTTGCATTGGGTACACATCATATTATGATCTGCTGCTTTAACTAGATTTTTAAATGACACTGATTTACAGTCTGGTAAAGTCAAATATATAAATCTTTCAGTGTCTATTCTAGTATTACTTGATGAACTACAATTGTGGCAGTCATGCTGCCATTGATAAGAAAGGCTGAAAAAATTATCTACATCTACACCTTCATCTTCCAAAACACCAAACATATACATTAAAAATTCCTGACAATCCTGCTGAATGTTCTGTGAAAATTTATCTTGGCCAGAACACATATCTAAAATATTTCGAATTTCTGTTACACTTTCTATTTTTGCTCTATCACTGCTACATTTCTCAAACACAGAATTCAATAAACCACACAATCTTTGATCCCGATTTTCAACAATCTGTTCTTGTAAAGTTTGAAGAAAAAAAACAACATTAACCACTACATTAGCATAGCAGTTGACACCAGAACTATTTTCAAACTGAAATCCAACAACATTTTCTTCACAATCCTTTTTCTTTCTGTTTTCAATTACAGTTTTGTCTACTTTTTGTCTTTTTGCTACTACCTCACTGCAATTACTCTCATTTCTTCTTTTTCGGTCTACCACACGTTTTTCAAACAGAGGATATTGAGGCAAATGTGGAGCATACTCTCTTCTTAACCTATTGTATTCTTTAACACAATCTAGATCTGCACAAATTTTTGTCTCATCACACTCAATCAAGTACAATCCTGATAAAGTTCTGACTCGGGATAATGCCACATATGCCATACCCTCTTTAAACACAGATCTTCCAATGTTCACTAAAGCATTATCTACACTTAAACCTTGAGATTTATGAATTGTTACTGCATATGCCAAACAAACAGGAAACTGTTTTCGGCGAACATATAAGTCTTTTACAAGTAAAAATCTAGCAGAACAACGACTGATTTGTTGTACTTGCTCAATGCCATCAAATTCTATTTTTAAAAATTCAATTCTATCTCTATTTCTATAATTCACAAAATCAACAACATAACCCATTGCTCCATTTACCAGACCTCTTTCAACATTTAAATTCCTTCTCAAAATTATACGACAATTTAAACACACATTCAGAGTCTTTTCAAAACCAGCTGTTTTAGAAATACTTTTCTCTAATGAATCCAATTTGGTTTTCAAATTTTCGGACAAAACAATTGTTACACCCATATGATCTATTTTATCTATTGCTTCCAGTTTCACAATCTCTTCATTTTCTAACTCTA
The DNA here is from genome assembly GCF_964263255.1 of Lissotriton vulgaris. Taxonomy (NCBI): domain Eukaryota; kingdom Metazoa; phylum Chordata; class Amphibia; order Caudata; family Salamandridae; genus Lissotriton; species Lissotriton vulgaris. Next base: position 1,089,526,583 of record NC_141687.1, on the reverse strand, counting down.
ACATTTTGTTGTTGAAGATGGAACATTCTTGCAGAGTTGGCATCAAACATATCCCAGAATTCTTCTCAGTCATTTTTTTAAAAATATTCTCTGGAAGAATGTTTTCATTTGGATACAAATTTGAAATTAATCGAGCATGTAAAGCTTCTTTCCCAAGCTCGTTTACTTTTCCAATTCTTACATCTTGTAGAATATTTTTATAATCTTCATCCTTTGCCTGTCGCATATTTTGAAGCAGTTCAGCATATTTAAAATTTAACCATATATTAACGTTTCCAATGCTTCCAAGGGACTTCCTAGTATCTTCATGCGTGAGCATTTTAAACACTGGTTGTCCTTTTACTGGAGTCAACTGCAATAGATCTCCAAAAACAATAATGTGTTTTCCTCCAAATAACACATCATACTCTGTTCTAAGAATTTGTTGCATTCTCAAATGTACAAAAGCAAGCATTAGATTTGAGACCATGCTTACTTCATCAATGATAAGAAGTTTCATTTTCTTCAAGACTCTTGAAACTTCAGAACACGCATCTCCAGATAACTTGTTGTAATGCAATTTATTATCATGCTCAACTGGCAGCATCAGTAAACGATGTAGAGTAATCCCTTTAATGTTATGTGCTGCCAGACCAGTTGGAGCAGTTACAACACAAGACAGTGGTGAATCAGTCTTTTTCTGCAGATAACTTGCAATGGCTTTAATTAGAAAACTTTTTCCTGTCCCCGCTTCTCCACTTACGTACAGTCGGACAGGCTCAAATGATGTACATGAGCACTCTTTTTTCTCATGTCTGAATCCATGTTCAATCTGTTCTGTGACTTCATCATATATCTTTTTCTGCTCAACGTTTAGTTGCTTTACCAAATCTTCTAAGTTAACTCCATCCTCTTGAGCTTGTTCCATAGCTCTTTCCACCTCATCCATGGCAGTGGCAGCTTCATTTTGGATAATAGGTCCTCCTAGTGGATCCTGACTCAATGAAGTAGAACTCGGACTGTCTTGAGAACTGTCTCTAGCAATCTCTTCAGCAATTGTGGTTTCTTGCTCTATTTCTTCGTTCAACATTTGCAGATAATTTAGAAAAATAGGACATTCTATGGTATCCTTAGTTGCATTAAAAGAGTCTTCATAACAGAGAAAATCTCCAAGTAGTTCCTCTTCGGTACGCCATGGCTTAAAGAGTTGCAAAAGAGCTAAATAGTAAAATTCTCTTTTGTCTGGAGCTTCGCAACTCAATTTTCGCATTATTAATCAAATGGCCTTTTTCTGCTTCACTAGACATCCTTCATAGCCAATGACTGCATATTTTCCATTATTGATATCTTCTGTGATGTTCCTCTTATGACTGTAGTTTTTCAGAACTTCATACAAACAAGTGTTCTCAAGGTGAGTACTTCTATTAGGATAGTATGTATCCAACATATTTGTCTTTAAAATATCTGTACTGTTTGGTTCTTTCTCCGCCAAATATTCAATTTCTTGTACAGATTTCAAAACTCGGTTTCGTGTTGCAGCAAGACCTAGACTCACCCAAATGATTGTTCTTGATTTGGCATAGAGACTTGCTGATGATAACTGATCAGAACATTCATATGCTCCAATTTCTCGATGCGACAACATCTTCAGACTGAAACTGTATAATTTCTTGCTTAGACTCTTTTCATGTGAAATGTCCTCCCACATTTCCTTCAGTTCTGTCTTTTCTTTTTTGGTGATGTAAGATGTCACATATCGAGCCACAGCAATAGAGTTGTCAGCAACGAAGTGAATATCCATGTTAGCATTCCACATGGACAAAATCACTGGGTTGTAATCGTTGATGTACTTAGATTCTTCGTTTCTTTTCAAATTGTATGTATTTTTGGGAGATTTCCTCGTCACAGTATGTCGTAGAGATGACATCAAATTATTGACTCTTCCCTTAGAAATCACTGGTCGTGGAAACGCAAAACGACATTTCGTGTAGTACTTTTCCTTGTTTTTAAATTTTCGATGACAGTACTTTCCACAACGATGAGATTGAAAACGTAAAACTTGTTGCCTTAAACTGTTTTCTTCAGTAGATTTTGGAACAGCACATGTTGAATACTTTTCAATGAAACTCATCACTGTTTCATCTGAATCTGATCCAAATTTGGGTGCATCTTTAATCCATAACAACATATGTATATGAGGAGCACCTCTCGCTTGATATTCCTTCCTCCAAAAGAAATCCAAAACCTCTCCAAGGGGAGGATTTTTTTTGTTGGTAATAAAAGACATCATAGCTTCAAATCTATGATTAAAATATCTGCAAACATTCACTGGATCCAAAGAACACAGTTCTCCAGGTGTTTTCAATTCTATATTTTGTATGTTTCCATTTGCCTCTCGTAGAAATTGAAGTAAGTCGTCCCATGCATACTCAGCACAGCTAAGAGTGAGGAACCATGTAGGAGTTCCTAAGTTTCTTAGCATACATTTCAATTCTCAATGACGATGGAACCAATACTCATTGGTTCCACGCTGACATGCCATGAGATTGATTAGCTGAGATTCCAAAATACTATCTTGCAGATTGACTTTCTCCATAAAGTCCCTTGCAGAAACATTTTGCAGATGAGCTCCACTTTTCAATATATGATTAACTGCATAAGAAAGACCAGACAAATCACTTTCATACAGTAGATGAAACAAATACGGAATGCATTGCCGAAACCTTGGATCTTCAGCATATAATCTTAAAGTCCGGTATTCAGCTGCAGGAATTTGAACTGGTCGATCGTCATATCGTCCACCACAACCTGTTGGAAATAACTGTGGAAAACAACGAGCTTCCAAACTTTCTTCCCATACACTAATGGGACTTCCTTTTGCTGCTTTCATTTGAAACAAGTCAATTGCATTCCCCATTACTTCTTTTGAATGCAAAGGATGAACAGTATAATGTTCATATATTTCTTCATTTCTAGACACATCAACTTTTTCAATTTGGCCAACTGAACAATCACTGTCTTCTTCTGTAGCTATTTCCTCTGCTCCAACACTTACATCTTTAGAGTACTCATTGTTTTTGACCAAATACAACGTTGCCTTTTTGACTTTCCTAACATCCACTAAATCTTGCCAGATTTTCTTACTCTTTGTCAGAACCCCATTAACTAGAATAACTAGAGGATCCTCTTCTACTCTTTCTACACCAATTGTATCAATATTTTTCTTGACATCTAGAGGCAAATAAACAACTCTTCCCTTTAATCCTCTTTGTAAATCTGTAGGAGGTAATTTCCCTATCTTAGGCTCCATGCGAACAATAGCTTGAAAAGGATGGACACATTGAATCAAAATTGATTCATAAGTATTTAAATCCATCAATTCAGAAGGAATATCTATCAACTGAAGATTATTATGAACTGCTCTAGCAGGCATTCTATTTTCATTTAATTTTTTCAAACAATAATTACAAATACGCTGATCAAAACTCAAATCAAAAGAATTCTCCACCAACAAATAACTTACAAAATCCTTCCATTCACTATTATTTTCCAATTCACATTTTGCATATAAATCAACTAACCTAGTGTGAATCTTATAATGAGTCCGTCGACAACACACACAAGTTAAATTAGGCCTTTCACTTGATTTCACCTTAAACATGGTAATTTCCTCGTCAAACTTTTCTGTACTTGAAATCTGTCCATTGTCTTCCACATTACCATCCATTACTATATCCATTTCTACACTGTCCTCTTTGTTCCCAAAATAACAAAACTCAATGTCTTCACAAATAGTCTTCACATCCACTTCAGATCCATGCAAAAGAGCACTGTTTAACTGTTTAAGCTTAAGTGCTGGACTTTTTGCATAATACAACTTTCTCACTAATTTCCTCACCTTATTATGATGCACTGCTAACATCCTAAAATGATGAAAAACACTCTGACATACTTTTGTAGAAAGAGAAGCCAATGAATGCCCATGGAAACCTGTGCTTTCTGTCACTCTGCAAGGATCTAACTCTTGCAAGATCTTCATTTTTTGTTTGAGACTTTTCTTACTATATGTACGTAAGAAATTTCGAAGCAAATCGATTGAATCCTGTCGCACACTACAAATACTACTGCATTTCCATGTGTACACTGGACCCTTAGTACGTCTCCCTAAAACTTCATCAGCTAACACCTCTTCTGCATCTCTAGACACAAGTTTCTCTTTTTCCATCACACAACCATCTTTCACCTCATATGCTCGACCACTGGTGTCAACTGCATGCACCAAATCATTTTCCTGAAAGTAACTCTCCTCATTGAATAATGGCTCAGAACTTGAACTATGCATCCATTTGCCAGAAAATACTTCACAAAAATTAGTCCGATTAATAATTCTTTTCCATCTACTGTTCGATTTGAAAACATCAATTGCCTTATTAAGAATCCTAATTCTATTGATTACTAAAATAAATAATTTTTTCTTAACTTCAAAAGCCTGATCAACAATCTTCTCTACACTTTTCTTTTTCTTATAAAAAGCAGTTCTCTGTTTACCTTTCTTATCATTTTTTAGCAAATTTAAAACTACCCTATTACGAAACATTCGCCTACGAATGTCCCTAAATTGATTTACCCTTCTATTGCTATCCATTCTCTTCACTCCTACTCCAATCAAGACATTTTTTGTGGGCCTCTCCTTCCTTTTTAGATTTGCTGTCTCCTTCTGAATATTCACATTACCAATATAATTTCTTTTTGTACGACATATGTCGCGAAGAAAAGACTTAATTGTCTTACCAGGAGCTTTTCTGGTGTTTTTTGAAGTAGTTGTTGTAGAGGATTCCATAAATTCTGTTGCTGATGTTCTCCTTTTACGTATGGTATTTTTGATACTTCTTTGCCTTGAAGGCATTTTTGCTTGCTTTTCAAAAGTTGATTTGAATCTGTTGTTCTGAAAAAAAAACACATTAAAGACCACTATTAGCAAACAACAAAGTAATGACAAAAAGCAAACAATATAAACAATAAATTGCAACATATTTAAGTTTATACAACAGCAACTCAGGGCCTTATTTATGAAGGCCTTGCGCCACCAGTGCATCCCTTGTTAAAAGAGACATACCGGCGCCACAAGACAATCATAAATAAGACCCAAATATAAATACCATTGATTGGCACCAAAAAATCGTTTTTTGAATAACATTTAAAAAACACAGGGCAGAACCTATGTACAAGCACTGAATTTCACTTTTGAAACATCACTGTTTCCCAAAATACAAATCCTCTACCTTGCAAATGTTGATAGCAAGCATTATCAAAAAGCAGAACACAAACCAAGAGCAAAGAAACTCAGGGCCTTATTTATGAAAGCCTTGCGCCACCAGTGCGTCACTTTCTTCCCATGTTAAAAGTGACATACCTACGCCACAAGACAATCATAAATAAGACCCAAATATAAATTCCATTGATTTGCACCAAAAATCGTTTTTTGAATAACATTTAAAAAAACACAGGGCAGAACCTATGTACAAGCACAGAATTTCACTTTTGAAACATCACCGTTTCCCAAAATAGAAATCCTCTACCTTGCAAATGTTGATAGCAAGCATTATCAAAAAGCAGAACACAAACCAAGAGCAAAGAAACTCAGGGCCTTATTTATGAAAGCCTTGCGCCACCAGTGCGTCACTTTCTTCCCATGTAAAAAGTGACATACCTACGCCACAAGACAATCATAAATAAGACCCAAATATAAATTCCATTGATTTGCACCAAAAATCGTTTTTTGATTAACATTTAATAAACACAGGGCAGAACCTATGTACAAGCACAGAATTTCACTTTTGAAACATCACTGTTTACCAAAATACAAATCCTCTACCTTTCAAATGTTGATATCAAGCATTATCAAAAAGCAGAGCACAAACCAAGAGCAAAGAAACTCAGGGCCTTATTTATGAAGGTCTTGCGCCACCAGTGCGTCACTTTCTTCCCATGTTAAAAGTGTCATACCGACGCCACAAGACAATCTTAAATAAGACCCAAATATAAATACCATTAATTTGCACCAAAAATCGTTTTTTGAATAACATTTAAAAAACACAGGGCCGAACCTATGTACAAGCACTGAATTTCACTTTTGAAACATCACTTTTTCCAAAAATACAAATCCTCTACCTTGCAAATGTTGATATCAAGCATAATCAAAAAGCATAGCACAAACCAAGAGCAAAGAAACTCAGGGCCTTATTTATGAAGACCTTGCGCCACCAGTGCGTCACTTTCTTCCCATGGTAAAAGTGACATACCTACGCCACAAGACAATCATAAATAACAGCCAAATATAAATTCCATTGATTTGCACCAAAAATCGCTTTTTGATTAACATTTAAAAAACACAGGCCAGAACCTATGTACAAGCACAGAATTTCACTTTTGAAACATCACCGTTTCCCAAAATACAAATCCTCTACCTTGCAAATGTTGATATCAAGCATTATCAAAAAGCAGAGCACAAACCAAGAGCAAAGAAACTCAGGGCCTTATTTATGAAAGCCTTGCGCCACCAGTGCGTCACTTTCTTCCCATGTTAAAAGTTACATACTGGCGGCACAAGACAATCATAAATAACAGCCAAATATAAATTCCATTGATTTGCCCCCAAAATCGTTTTTTGATTAACATTTAAAAAACACAGGGCAGAACCTATGTACAAGCACAGAATTTCACTTTTGAAACGTCACTGTTTCCCAAAATACAAATCCTCTACCTTGCAAATGTTGATATCAAGCATTATCAAAAAGCAGAACACAAACCAAGAGCAAAGAAACTCAAGGCCTTATTTATGAAGGCCTTGCGCCAGAAGAGCGTCACTTATTTCCCATGTATAAAGTGATGCACCGGCTGCACAAGGCAATCATAAATAAGGGCCAAATGAAAATACCATTGATTTGCCCCCAAAATCGTTTTTTGAATAACATTTAAAAAACACTGCACAGAACCTATGTATAAGCACTCAATATCAATTTTGAAACGTCACTGTTTCCCAAAATACAAATCCTCTACCTTGCAAATGTTGATATCAAGCATTATCAAAAAGCAGAACACAAACCAAGAGCAAAGAAACTCAAGGCTTTATTTATGAAGGCCTTGCGCCAGAAGAGCGTCATTTATTTCCCATGTTTAAAGTGATGCACCGACTGCACAAGGTAATCATAAATAAGGGCCAGATGAAAATACCATTGATTTGCACCCAAAATCGTTTTTTGAATAACATTTAAGAAACACTGTACAGAACCTATGTACAGGCATTCAATTTCACTTCGGAAACTTAACTATCTGCTTCCAAATATTCTCAATAGAGCAAACAAGTCTCTATCTAAATTAAATAAATCACTACTTACCTTTACAAATGCTTTGGGAGATTGAAAACAGTGTCAGACACACACACCAATTTTTCTTTAGCAGAGCAAAAGGTGTGCACTCAATACACTGAAACCAGGACTGGCATAGAAAATCTCTAACTTTACACACATATGCCTTATTTCAACCAATCAAAAGTCTTCCCTCACTATTTTCAAACCAACACCCTTCCCCCTCTCAGACCTTTCTATCTGTTACCATAGCAACTCCCTCCTAACTGAACTCTCAGGTTCAAAAGTTTATTCTACAATGTTGCAAATTAAGTCAGCAAGGATGTTTGACCTCTCAATACACCAGCTTATCCAGGGCATCATTGCATTTAGTGACTTTTTCTTAACCATTCAAATTGCTTCTTACACACAACACAACCATGCACCCTAACTTTCTGTTTTCAACTAACTGAATCCCCCAATCATTGCTTGTGATTCAACAGCAGGGAAACTCCACAATTATATTTTTGTAAACTCCTACTGTTCCAACTGCCATTTCATTCCCACACTTCATCTGACTGCACCAGAACCTTCTCACATCATGTATTCTGTATGGATTATTGGACATAGCTACATCCACTGGGCTCAAAGGTATGCAGCAAGCAGAAATTATCACAACCTTGATTCATCAAATGTGCAAATTAAGTGGATTGGCCAGAGAGGATTGAGATGTCATCAATTGATAGAATTGGTGAAAACCTTTTTACGTCTGCCAAACCCTGACCTCTTAATAGTGCACTGTGGTGGAAATGATTTGGGCACTATGACTGGGGTTGGTCTGGAAATGCTTTTAAAGGACACCTTTGATCAATTGATGACACTTTTTCCACAAACTGCCTTGGTATATTCCAATATATGCCAAAGACAGAAATGGAACTGGTCCAACCAATTTTGTCCACAATTTGAGAAAGCACGGAAACATGTGAATAAATCTGTTTCTGCTTACATGAGAGACTGTGGAATGGGTTCAATATACAATAATAACTTGCCTTACAACATGCAAGATATCTACAGAGGAGATGGTGTGCACTTCTCAGATGAGGGGAATAGAATATTCCTCCTGAATCTAAGACTGTGCATTGGAACCTACTTGTAGGTACCTAAATCAGCCACAGAACCCAAAAGCTCTTTTCAGATCTACCCTACCTCTGATCATTCAAAACGTTTATCTTTTTCTAACTTTTTTCACTATTGTTCACCAAAGTACGCTTCCCGGTACGCTCCCCGGTGCGCGTACCGGGCGCTTCCCCCGCGAAAAATTCAATTTTTTTTTTAGCCTTTATGAGCCTCCTAAGTAACCCTGGGCGTAGTGGGCATAGTGGGGCTTTGCGGAGCTACGTGAAGTGGGCGAGAAACTACGCCCACCTCCGCACTCCGCGTAGCCCCACTACGCACCGCAGGCCTCCCTCCCGCCCTCCCTAAATACTTTAAATTAAGAGTGTAAAATAATTAAAAGGCACTTGCCTTGCCCGCCGCTGCCCGCCGCGTCCCCGGGGCTCGCTATCTTCATTGCTGCCGTCTTGTTTACTAATGCACATGCGCGGGCGGCCGCGCATGCGCATTTTTTCGTGAGAAATGCGCATGCGCGGCCGCCCGCGCATGCGCATTAGTACACAAGACGGCAGAATGAAGATAGCGAGCCCCGGGGACGCGGCGGGCAGCGGCGGGCAAGGTAAGTGCCTTTTAATTATTTTACCCTCTTAATTTAAAGTATTTAGGGAGGGCGGGAGGGAGGCGGGTGGCGGCCAGCTACGCTCCGTCTGCGGAGCGTGCGTAGTGCCGCCTGGCTACGCCCGCTACGCAAAATGCGGAGTAGACGGCACTACGCACACTCCGTGCACGGAGCGTAGCTGGCCGCCCTCCCCTACTCCTAAGCCCCCCTCAGAAAACCTAGAGGGTCAGGAAGTGTCTACCGTGCCCCCTTCTACCCATTCCGAACATTGTTTGCCCTCCATCTTGTGTCTCGATTGTACCGAATCACAAAATGGAGGACTCCCGTAACCCTGCCGGTGCGCGTACCGGTGCGTGCACCGGGAAGCGCTCCCTAAAAAAAGGTGGGAAAGTTATTTACAGAAAAACCACTGGAGACACTTTCAACAAATATAGAATAGGCCCTACTACAAAGCAGTCCCTACCATTTGCCCAAATTTGGTGGAATTCCATTGAGACATTTAGGCTACAGGCTTGTCTAAATATCCTGAGGTAAATTACATGACCAAAACACATATGAAGTGTTAGAATCTCCTGAGGCGAAAAGCCGGGAGAAGCTGCTAATTTTGTATAAATTGTGTTTTAAATACTTCTACTTGCTGCTATTTGCACTTTGCACACTGAGGGCGCCGTGTAGCGGATCTATCGCTCACGTGACCCCCTCCTACCGGCTATCATCGATGCTGGCCACGCCCACCTACAGGCCACGCCCCCTTCCCGCCCTTCTTAAGCGCTGGCTCACGAGCGCTCTGTTGGTTCGAGTCTCCTGAGGCGAAAAGCCGGGAGAAGCTGCTAATTTTGTATAAATTGTGTTTTAAATACTTCTACTTGCTGCTATTTGCACTTTGCACACTGAGGGCGCCGTGTAGCGGATCTATCGCTCACGTGACCCCCTCCTACCGGCTATCATCGACGCTGGCCACGCCCACCTACAGGCCACGCCCCCTTCCCGCCCTTCTTAAGCGCTGGCTCACGAGCGCTCTGTTGGTTCGAGTCTCCTGAGGCGAAAAGCCGGGAGAAGCTGCTAATTTTGCATAAATTGTGTTTTAAATACTTCTACTTGCTGCTATTTGCACTTTGCACCTTGAGGGCGCCGTGTAGCGGATCTATCGCTCACGTGACCCCCTCCTACCGGCTATCATCGACGCTGGCCACGCCCACCTACAGGCCACGCCCCCTTCCCGCCCTTCTTAAGCGCTGGCTCACGAGCGCTCTGTTGGTTCGAGTCTCCTGAGGCGAAAAGCCGGGAGAAGCTGCTAATTTTGTATAAATTGTGTTTTAAATACTTCTACTTGCTGCTATTTGCACTTTGCACACTGAGGGCGCCGTGTAGCGGATCTATCGCTCACGTGACCCCCTCCTACCGGCTATCATCGATGCTGGCCACGCCCACCTACAGGCCACGCCCCCTTCCCGCCCTTCTTAAGCGCTGGCTCACGAGCGCTCTGTTGGTTCGAGTCTCCTGAGGCGAAAAGCCGGGAGAAGCTGCTAATTTTGTATAAATTGTGTTTTAAATACTTCTACTTGCTGCTATTTGCACTTTGCACACTGAGGGCGCCGTGTAGCGGATCTATCGCTCACGTGACCCCCTCCTACCGGCTATCATCGACGCTGGCCAGGCCCACCTACAGGCCATGCCCCCTTCCCGCCCTTCTTAAGCGCTGGCTCACGAGCGCTCTGTTGGTTCGAGTCTCCTGAGGCGAAAAGCCGGGAGAAGCTGCTAATTTTGCATAAATTGTGTTTTAAATACTTCTACTTGCTGCTATTTGCACTTTGCACCTTGAGGGCGCCGTGTAGCGGATCTATCGCTCACGTCACCCCCTCCTACCGGCTATCATCGACGCTGGCCACGCCCACCTACAGGCCACGCCCCCTTCCCGCCCTTGAAGCCGCCTACATCAATGTGCAATTTCAGAACGTGCAGCGGACGAGCGCAGCGGGCGCGCCGTTTGCGCGCCGAAGGCGCGCCTAAGGCAAGCCCGTCTGCGCCCGTCCGCGGCCGGACGGGGCCAGGGGCACGACACCATGCCAAATTCATATCATACTCCTCTAAGGAACTTGCCACCCTTCAAGGCCATTGGCCACTCTCGGATACCGTCCGTAGGCTCATCACCTCATTGGGGCTTGCCCCTCCTTCCCCTCCAATACTACATCCTTCGTTGCCGGCTCCTCCGCTACATTGTTCCTCCCCACCTAACCCCCCCCTACCATTCCATCACTATCTGTTCTCTTACTCAACACCAGGTCAGCGGTCAAGCACCACCATGAGCTGTTTGTCCTACTCGATTCAGAGAAGCCTGACTTACTGCTCTTGACCGAAACCTGGTTTTGTGATTCTTCCCTCCCCGTTCTCTTGGCTACCCTTCCCCCCTCCTACGTTGCCCTACGTGCCGACCGCCCGGCGGGCAGGGTTGGTGGTGGTGTGGCGTTAATCGCTCGGTCTGAATTGAACTTTCAAACACTTCCCTCTTCCCCCATCCCCCCCACAGATTTCCTGGTTGTTCGTTCCCTTTTCTTCTCTCCCCCGATTACCTGCCTCCTAATGTATCGCCCACCCCAGTCTTCGTCCCTATTCCTACCGGCATTTCAAGACCTGCTGGCCAACCTGGTGGTCAACTACGCTTCGGTCTTGGTGCTAGGAGATTTCAATTACTGGCCCTCAGACCCACTTGAGTGTACTGCCTCGAAAGAATTCACAGAATCCCTTCTTTCCCTCAACTTTGTACCACACATAACTGTCCCCACATTCCCACGGGCACATACTTGACCAGGTTTGGTCCCTCAACCTTCCAGTGTCTTCGGTAACTGTCTCTCCCTGTCCCTGGTCCGATCATGCTCTTATCTCTTTCTCCATCTCCCTAAACCCGGTATCCAAAGCTCTGCATGCCAAAAATACCTGGGCACGGAATTGGAACAGATTGGATCTTCCCTCCTTGACCTCCCTGCTTCGGAACTCCATTCCGACCCTATCTGGTATTCCATCCGTCTCTCAAGCCAACGCCATTAATACCTGGCTGGCTGGAGGCTGTGACTCAGTGGCTCCCCTTCGTCGCATTTCCATCCGTCGACCTAAGGATTCCAACAGGTGGTTTAACGACCACCTTAAAGAGCTTAAACTGATCACCCGACAGGCTGAGAGGCAATGGAGGAAAAATTACTGTCCCTTACTTAAAACCCTTTTTCTCACATCACTGGCCAAATACAAAACTGCAATTCTTGCTGCTAAAACCACCTACTTTTCTACAAAAATAATGTCAGCCGAAAATAAACCCAGAGAAATTTTCGGTATAGTGAATGACTTGGCCTTTTCAGATAGAACTTCACCCCATATCCCTCCTTCCCAGCTTCTATGCGATCAACTTAACACCTATTTCTTGGATAAGATCGTAACCATCAAGGCCAACATCCCCCCTCCCTCGCCTGCCTTTGTTGATCCCTCCCCTCCCACCGCTCAATGCCATCTTACCTCCATTCCCCCCCTCACTCAGGAAACATTTCTGGAGATACTTCCCAAAGTGAAGTCGGGTTCCCCGGCAGATGTCTGTCCGGCACGAATCCTGCAACAAATCTACTCCTGTTGTCCTGAACCCCCCATTACTCTCCTCAATAGCTCCCTAGCACAGGGAGTAGTGACCCCTGCGCTCAAAGCAGCCACCATAGTGCCCATCTTGAAAAAACCTGGCGCGGACCCGTCCATCTCAGCCAACTACCGCCCCATTTCCCTGCTGCCCTATTTGGGCAAGGTGCTGGAACGCCATGTCACCGCAGTTCTCAGCGCCCATGTAGAGGCTAATGGGGGACTGGCATCCCGCCAGGCCGGTTTCCGTCCTAGGCATTCGACTGAATCAGTTGTGGTCTCAGTCCTAGACAACCTCAGGAAGGGTATGGATGATAACAAACACCAGGACTGGTCCTCATCGATCTCTCCGCCGCCTTTGACACGGTGGACCATACCATCTTACTTTCCCGTGTCAAGGCGGCTGGAATCGGGGGATCAGCTCTGGTCTGGCTCTCCTCCTTTCTGAGGGACCGCACCCAGGTGGTCCGGTTAGAAGACTTTACTACCACCCCACTTCCTGTCACTTGTGGTGTCCCCCAGGGTTCCTCTCTCTCTCCTTTACTTTTCAACCTTTATATCTTTCCTCTTATTTTCGCACTCCAGCAGCTGGAGGTCACCGTGTACAATTATGCGGATGACCTCCAGCTCATCTTTGACCTATCTTCCTCCTCTCTCTCTGTCTCTAATTTCCAGTCAACCATGACATTCATCAGGGACTGGATGAACCACAACCATCTTAAGCTGAACCCGGACAAAACCGAGTTGGTTCTCACCGGTGGTTCATCCAGCCCCTGGAACTCCCTTTTCTGGCCCTCCTCTCTTGGTCCCGCACCCTCACCCTCAACCACGGTCAAAACACTGGGTGTCAAAATGAACAACCAGCTCACCCTCCACTCTCAAATTGGTTCTGTGGTCTCCTCCTGTTTCCTCACTCTTCGAACCATCCGCACTGTTTCCCGCTTTTTCTCCCCACAGGCACTTAAGTTGATCATGGCTGCCCTGGTGATATCGCGGCTGGACTATGCCAACGCCCTCTATCATGGCATCCCAGCATACAGCCTGCGGAGACTCCAGATGATCCAGAACCAGGCGGCCCGGTTGGTCTATGGTCTCCCACGCTGTCACCACTCCACACCTCTTCTCAGGGAGCTTCACTGGCTTCCTGTAAAGGAACGCTCCCTCTTTAAGACCGGCTGCATGGTCTTCCAGGCCCGTCAAGGCACTGCCCCGCCTTCATTTCTTCATTATTAAAAGAATACGTTCCCACCAGAGAGCTTCGCTCTTCTTCCAAGTCTCTCCTTCAGATCCCACGTTTCAAACGCAAAAAGTGGGGTGGGACCAACTTCTCTACCCTGGCTCCCACGTTTTGGAACTCCCTCCCTGACCATCTCCGTTCTGCCACTCACTATCTTTCCTTTCGCAAGGATCTAAAAACGTTCCTTTTCAATCAGGCCTTCTCCGTGTAACCCCCCCGTCTCTTTTCCACAGGCTCCATGTTTTTGTCCTCAGTTGCCGAACCTCCTACCAGCGCCAAGAAACCGTACGGTGCACGCTGCGCTTTATAAATGTTTTAAATTAGAAATTAGAAATTAGAAATTAGAATTTACAACCAATTAAAAAGTTTCTTTCATTTTCTACGATTATTTCCTGACATTTGATTGGTTATGTACATGAATAAATATAAAAAGAGAAGGAAACACAGCCATTTTGACTACTACTTCCTGAAGTACATTTGAAAAGAAATAACACTGACAACTTCAACTGCTTTCTCAAAGGTAAGTTGTTATTTTGGAAAGTGAAGTATGTTGTGCACTTTAAGTTAATTTGAGAAAAAATATTCTGTTAGTTATATACTATCCCTCTGTAATAGTTATAGATTGAGATAGGCTTCTCTGTTATAGTTATGGATTGAGTTAGGCTTTCCTTGTATTATTATAATTTTACTTAGGCTTCATCACATACTCTTTTTTACATTTCAAATTCCAGCCTGATACCATACACTGCCCAAAGATAACTTCACTGTTAAAAAAGTCCAAACTACATGTCTGAACTTAAACCTAACAGTGCCCTATCTCTACTGATATAATTATTTTTTATGCATTTTCCAGCAACAAAATGGAAGGAGAAAAGAATATTTCTTTTGAAATTGTTTTGGACAACAACCATGATGGAAAAAATGCTGAAAATGATAACATTGACTTTATGGATGAGTCTCTGGACCTAGAATTACTTGAGTGTGTGGAATCAATGGAAACACAGAATGTAAATGAGGAGATTCCAGACAATATATTATTAGAAGTTTTATTAAATTATGAAAAAGAATCAGAAGAATAAATTTATATTTAATAATCAAAAATTGTTCGAGCCATTATTCATTTTTATATGTAATTCATCAAGTAGATCAAAAATGTTTAAAATATAAAGTGACTTATAGTATACTCTGCAACTTTTTTGGGTTACATAGAAAGTTTGCTCATAGTTACTTCCTTTCTCCCACTATATTATCTCCAATTTGTATTTAACATCTCTTTATCATCTCCTGCCTCCATGTTGTTTCTGCTTTCCTGACAGACTACGCTATGAATTCCATATACCACAATAACTTCTGTAACAATATGCAAGATATCTACAAAGGAGACGGTGTATATTAAATTATAGACTCTGCATTGATACCTACATGTTGGTACTTAAATAAAAAAAAAACAACAAAAAGAACAATTAATAAACATACAATTTTTAAAAGTGATTCTTTTTTCCCTATAATACGCTCCCCGGTGCGCGTACCGGGCGCTCCCCCCGCGAAAATCGAAAAAAGAAAATTATTTTTTTACCCTGCGGGGCCCTTTTATGGCCCCCACATCAAACCTAGGGGGTCAGGGGAGGTCTACCCTGCCCCCTTATGGTCAATTCCCCCCTTTGTTTTTGCCACCTCTTGTGTCTCGATTTTACCAAGACACAAGATGGCGGCCGCTCCAGACTGTTTCGAATGTTTACAGACACCCGAGAGCCAATCAGCTTTCTGCGCGCAAGTCGCGTGGCGCGCCCGGTGCACTCCCCGGTGCGCGCACCAGGGCGCACCTATAGATATATATATTTTTTTTAACCTAAATTACTCAAAATCCACTGGAGCACATATCTTGAGACATAGCAAAGGCATATCGGGCTACCAGTCCCTACAATTTTGCCAAGTTTTGTGGAAATCCATTCAGCCGTTCGGGCTAAAAGTCAAATCGACCGCCCTATGGAAATTAACATGGGGAAATGTGTTTTGGGACCCCCCTTTTATCTCGGCCCCCACTTGACGAATCCCCCCCAAACTTTCAGGGAAGGACCGGAACGCCGCGAGGCCATTTTGAGGAAATTTTCAGTCAGATTGGTCAACGGGCGCCAAAGTTATTCCAAATAGAATTTTGAGATTTAACATTGAAAAAAATCCTAACTATAACTACCTACTGGCGACCGCCAGTAGGTAATATATATATATATATATATATATATATATATATATATATATATATTCTCTTTCACCACACGCTAACCAACGTGTAAATGCACTCGACCTCCAGCCAATATTCACCAATGAATTAAGCCATCCAGCAAAGTTCGTAAGTGTATTCTTTATTCCAGCATGGAACACAGTTCATAGAACTAAACCCCCAACGCGTTTCAGCGACAACTCGCCTTGGTCACGTGGCCAAGGCGAGTTGTCGCTGAAACGCGTTGGGGGTTTAGTTCTATGAACTGTGTTCCATGCTGGAATAAAGAATACACTTACGAACTTTGCTGGATGGCTTAATTCATTGGTGAATATTGGCTGGAGGTCGAGTGCATTTACACGTTGGTTAGCGTGTGGTGAAAGAGAATACGAACAGGGTGCCTTTGACCCTGGTTTGCACCGCAGTCCGAGGGTCCCGGTTTCTCAAAGGATGCGAACTGGTATATATATATATATATATATATAAATATATATATATATATATATATTCGCACAGTCCAGGAGCCAAAATTAGGAAGCCACACGGAAACCCTTTACGGACACAAATTTAATGCAGCATGCAGGCGCTGGAAATACAGGCAGGCAGTTCAAAAGTAGTTAGCAGCCAGACGCGTTTCAGAAGCATCACATGCTTCTTTCTTCAGTGGCATTCAGCAGTTGAAGGAGTAGTTGCACAAGTAGATTTAAAAGCGACCTCCACTTGCCCCGCCCATGAGCGTCACACACCTGCTCCTCACACGAGCATTGCGGCGAACAGCACCCTGGGCGTTGAAGTCCATCGCTACTGTTTATTCCAAGTGGATGTGCTCACCTTCCACAATTTGCCTCGTATAAGCCTTAATAGGCAGAAATGTCCTCTCTGCATTCACCCTCGCTGGAGTAAGATGATGCATCTTGCGTGAACAACAAACACACACCTGGATAGTGTTGGTGCTCTTTTCCGCTCTCATTTCACTCGGCACCTCAGTGCCTGGGAGAGGCGTAGGTAACGCTGGGCCATCCCGCGACCAGGCAGGCCGCTTTTTATTCGCACAGTCCAGGAGCCAAAATTAGGAAGCCACACAGAAACCCTTTACGGACACAAATTAAATGCAGCATGCAGGCGCTGGAAATACAGGCAGGCAGTTCAAAAGTAGTTAGCAGCCAGATGCGTTTCAGAAGCATCACACGCTTCTTTCTTCAGTGGCATTCAGCAGTTGAAGGAGTAGTTGCACAAGTAGATTTAAAAGCGACCTCCACTTGCCCCGCCCATGAGCGTCACACACCTGCTCCTCACACGAGCATTGCGGCGAACAGCACCCTGGGCATTGAAGTCCATCGCTACTGTTTATTCCAAGTGGATGTGCTCACCTTCCAAAATTTGCCTCGTATAAGCCTTAATAGGCAGAAATGTCCTCTCTGCATTCACCCTCGCTGGAGTAAGATGATGCATCTTGCGTGAACAACAAACACACACCTGGATAGTGTTGGTGCTCTTTTCCGCTCTCATTTCACTCGGCACCTCAGTGCCTGGGAGAGGCGTCGGTAACGCTGGGCCATCCCGCGACCAGGCAGGCCGCTTTTTATTCGCACAGTCCAGGAGCCAAAATTAGGAAGCCACACGGAAACCCTTTACGGACACAAATTTAATGCAGCATGCAGGCGCTGGAAATACAGGCAGGCAGTTCAAAAGTAGTTAGCAGCCAGACGCGTTTCAGAAGCATCACACGCTTCTTTCTTCAGTGGCATTCAGCAGTTGAAGGAGTAGTTGCACAAGTAGATTTAAAAGCGACCTCCACTTGCCCCGCCCATGAGCGTCACACACCTGCTCCTCACACGAGCATTGCGGCGAACAGCACCCTGGGCGTTGAAGTCCATCGCTACTGTTTATTACAAGTGGATGCGCTCACCTTCCAAAATTTGCCTCGTATAAGCCTTAATAGGCAGAAATGTCCTCTCTGCATTCACCCTCGCTGGAGTAAGATGATGCATCTTGCGTGAACAACAAACACACACCTGGATAGTGTTGGTGCTCTTTTCCGCTCTCATTTCACTCGGCACCTCAGTGCCTGGGAGAGGCGTCGGTAACGCTGGGCCATCCCGCGACCAGGCAGGCCGCTTTTTATTCGCACAGTCCAGGAGCCAAAATTAGGAAGCCACACGGAAACCCTTTACGGACACAAATTTAATGCAGCATGCAGGCGCTGGAAATACAGGCAGGCAGTTCAAAAGTAGTTAGCAGCCAGACGCGTTTCAGAAGCATCACACGCTTCTTTCTTCAGTGGCATTCAGCAGTTGAAGGAGTAGTTGCACAAGTAGATTTAAAAGCGACCTCCACTTGCCCCACCCATGAGCGTCACACACCTGCTCCTCACACGAGCATTGCGGCGAACAGCACCCTGGGCGTTGAAGTCCATCGCTACTGTTTATTCCAAGTGGATGTGCTCACCTTCCAAAATTTGCCTCGTATAATCCTTAATAGGCAGAAATGTCCTCTCTGCATTCACCCTCGCTGGAGTAAGATGATGCATCTTGCGTGAACAACAAACACACACCTGGATAGTGTTGGTGCTCTTTTCCGCTCTCATTTCACTCGGCACCTCAGTGCCTGGGAGAGGCGTCGGTAACGCTGGGCCATCCCGCGACCAGGCAGGCCGCTTTTTATTCGCACAGTCCAGGAGCCAAAATTAGGAAGCCACACGGAAACCCTTTATGGACACAAATTTAATGCAGCATGCAGCCGCTGGAAATACAGGCAGGCAGTTCAAAAGTAGTTAGCAGCCAGACACGTTTCAGAAGCATCACACGCTTCTTTCTTCAGTGGCATTCAGCAGTTGAAGGAGTAGTTGCACAAGTAGATTTAAAAGCGACCTCCACTTGCCCCGCCCATGAGCGTCACACACCTGCTCCTCACACGAGCATTGCGGCGAACAGCACCCTGGGCGTTGAAGTCCATCGCTACTGTTTATTCCAAGTGGATGTGCTCACCTTCCAAAATTTGCCTCGTATAAGCCTTAATAGGCAGAAATGTCCTCTCTGCATTCACCCTCGCTGGAGTAAGATGATGCATCTTGCGTGAACAACAAACACACACCTGGATAGTGTTGGTGCTCTTTTCCGCTCTCATTTCATATATATATATACATATGTATATACACATATAAATCCAGCCCGTCTCCAATGTTGTTGCCGCACAGAAAGGCACGCAGATGATGAAATTAGCACTCCGAGGCAAGTTGTTCTTAAAGCTGCTAAATTTATTTTCACAACATGTGGGTAAAAGCTGTCATCAGACGCGTTTCGGGCACGTCCGTGCCCTTGCTCACTGATATTGGACAGACGGCGTTCACACATTTTTAAAATCAACATGCTACACATTTTGCGCCAAGACTCAGTGACAGTTAAAAGAGTAGAAGGACTACCTGAATACAAGTACTGCTGTAGGGATGAAAATGCGGGCGCCATTTTGTAACGATGCATATAATTTTTCTAAACCAATATAAAGGGTATAACAAATAAACCTCGTTTCAACATATTAAATACCAATATAATATTATAAACATTATTTAATTCTGCACAAATGCCTAGACTATGCATACGTTTAATATCATGATGCGAATATCGAGGTACTACCCTTGTGTTAATACTATTAATAATATGACCGCAAATACCCAAAGAGATATATGTCTGCATTCGATACTACAATACAATCAGTACCAGTACGGCAACCATAACGGGAATATGAGCCCATATCACCTTATCAACTGTAAACAATTTCCATGTACAATGACATTAATTTCATTGAAAAGGGAAAAATGTGCAAATAGTTCATGCAAAGAATTGTACCTATGTGCAAATACGCCTATGTGCAGAATTATCCATGCAATGTTCAAATTCACCTTCATTTGAATAAAACTGATATATATGCACCCAAGTACAATAAAAACATCCTGCATACCCAAAGGCTATAGAGTTGGAGATGAGCCTCCTGCTTAAAGTGCAAATGCAAACCATACAAAAAAATATATATTAGATGTTGGGGCAACATAGGTTAATGCCCTATATTAAGAAGAACTAGTACTTAAAATGTACAAAATTCCTATGCTCGGCTTGCTGTGCAAATTGCAACTCAGGGGTACAATACAGTGCTCCTATATCCCTCATGTTTTGTATAGCAGGTAAACGATTGTACTAATGGATGTTTCTTATGCATCAAATATGGACAAAGACCACAAAAGAAGAATTCCCTTATGATACCCACTGATTACCGTACTAAAAATTGACATTGATATGTGTATCGTGGTACTGCCCTCATATCTCAGCATGTCTAAGATCCCGACTGTGTGTGTAGATTATTTGCATAATAGGTGTGTCGCAAAGCTGGGTGCTCTAATTGTGAATTGAATGACTATGAGAAAATAAAGGATATAAATCTTATTGTGAAAAAGTGCTCGTGCATAATGACATAACAAGTCTATCAATATCGGCTGTGGGGGAATTTGGGCCATCTCACAATTTTAATAATGTATACATTTAGATGCCCAAATGCTGCTGCGGAGTCATGCTGAGTACAGAGTCTCTAGCAAATGACCAAAACCCTCATGGTGAATGAGTCTTGCTAGGGTCAGGATTATAGAAAATTATGGAGGTCTTCTCCCATGTTGAGGCCTCCCGGACTCTTACTGTTGAGTAATACAATGTATCGTGACTCCAATTGCCGCAACTTTTTCTCGTAGTCACCCCCTCTTTTATTGGGGACCACCGCGTCTATGACAAAATACGTCAAGTGCGCCAGATTTTTATTATGCATAGATTGGAAATGTCGAGCTACCGGGTAACTCTGATCTGCATGCATAATGGCACGCAAGTGCTGTAAAATACGCTGGTGCACTGGTAACTTTGTGCTGCCAACGTTTTGTAAATTACAGCTACATGTAAGGACATAGACGGCTAGTTCTGTGCGGCAGGTATAGTGGTCACGCAAGGCTATGGGGTTGACTTCAAAAGGAGTTACATAAGATCTAGTGTTAACTCCGAACTTGCAGGCGGGGGATAGCCAGTCTTTGGTCTTGATGGTTTCTGGACTGCTACTGACCAAGTCATTTCTCATGGCATATGCTCGTCTAAATGTGACGGTTGGCATTTTGGGCATAATGTCTCTGAGAACTTGGTCTGTCAAGATGATGGGCCATTGTTGTTTGACAATCTTGGTGACTTGTCTTGCTTGGCGACTGTAACATGTGATGAGCCTAAGGGCATTGCTGTCTTCTGTTTGTCTAGCAGTTGCTGTTTTCTCCCTGTTGGGGTTCAACAGTTCCTGTCTGCTCAGTGAATTGTCATTCCTCATGACTTACTCAAGCAGGGTTGGTTTATAACCACGGCTGATAAGCCTTGCTTTAGCTTCCTGCTGACATTTTTCCCTTAACATAGGGCTGCTGCATGACCTATGGATTCTCAGGAACTCCCCGTAGGGGATGCTCCTGATGGTATGCTGCGGGTGAAAGCTTGCCGCATGTAAAATTGAGTTGCCTGACGTTTCCTTCCTAAATAGGCTGGTGACAATCTCCTTGTCTATGATGTCTATTTTTACATCTAGGAAGCTGGCTGTGGTGTTGCTGATGTTGGCTGTGAACTGGAGATTCAGTTGGTTAACATTAATTGCCTGCACAAACAGCCTGGCAGATGCCTCTGCCCCTCGCCAGACGATACAAACGTCATCAATATATCGCCAATACTCCATCACATTATTTAGCCAAAAATCCTCGTGTTCCACCCTGAGGACGTGTTCCTCCCACCAGCCCGCATGGAGTCCCGCGTAGCTGGGGGAGAAACACGACCCCATGGCGACACCCCTCACTTGTTTATACACTTCGTTGTTAAACAGGAAAATATTGTTGGTTAGGCATTTCTCTGTCAAAAGGGCGTCTGTCTAGATAATATGTCATTGCACGAAGACCATCATTATGGGCTATGCTCGTATACAGAGTTGATATATCCATCGTTATCAACAGTAACTCATCAGACCAAGTACAATGGCTCAATCGATACAAAAAGTCTGTGGTGTCTTTAATGTAGGCCGGTAGTGCGACCACATATTCCTGTTAAAAGAAATCGATATACTTTGATGTGTTTTCAAACACACTGTTTATAGCGGACACAATTGGCCTTCCAGGCACTGGTGACTGTTGTTTGTGCACTTTGGGTATGAAGTACATGTTTGGCAAGACAGGAAAATCTTTTTGGAGAAATTTAAATTCGTCTTTGCTCAGGAGGCCTTCACGTTTCCATCTATACAGGTCTGAGCGATAGGAATCATTGATCTTTCTTGCAGTGGCCATGTCAATCTTAGAATAACGGGAGGTGTCTCCTAAATGCCTGTTTGCCTCCTCAATATACTCTTGCTTGCCCCACAGGACCACATTGCCTCCCTTGTCCGATTTATTGATCACAATCTTTTTGTCATCCTTCAGCTTTTTCATAAGGGAGATATAGGGTCGTGTTTTATCGTTGGGTTTGTTACGAGACTTCATGGTCTTACTTTGCAAAATTTTGATCTCCTCTATTACCCGATCTGCAAAAACGTCTATTGCATCCCGTGGCATGCTCGGGTTGAATGTTGACGGTGGTTTAAACGGGCTCTCTGTTGGTTGATTGATGTTGATCCCCTCCTCCGTAGCCACTTCTTGAGTGCTGTTATCGCTGTTGTCATCGTCTCTCAAATCTTGTAAATCCCGCAGAAGCCCTACATCTCTTGTTTGCACCCCAGTTCTCTCTGCTACTGGTGCGACCCCTGATTTTTTCTTTGCTTCCAAACATGTTTTCACCGCATAGTACTTTTTTAGTTTTATTTTTCGTATGAATTTGAAAATGTCAATCCGGGTATTTACATAGTTGAAATTACTCTCCGGACAATAGGACAAGCCAAGAGCGAGTAGTTGTTTCTCTGCTTTGCTGAGGTCTATGTCGGTGAGATTGATTATTGTGTTCTCATCTATACTTTCTTGTTCTTGTTGCGCCAGAATCTCTTCTGTTGCTTTCCTTTTTGAGGCTGCGCACCGGCGTCGCTGTTTCCGTCGTCGGTTCCGCCTTTGCCTTGATTCGCATTTGGGTTCCTTGGACGAAGCGCCGCCTTGCGTTGCAATCTCACATACTCCATTTCTTCTCCAAGGGTCAGTTGCCCCAAATCCCCTTGTTTTGCACCTGAGGTGCCTTCATCCGAATCTTCTTCACTTGGGACTAAACTCGCGTCTGAAACTGACGCTTCTGGGTCACTTATGCCTGCCTCAGCGTGCTGCACTGTAGCCATTGGTTTTGGTATGGTAGTACTGCGTTGGTTCCTTAGGTGGTCGAACTTGAGCGCAAACGTGTAAATGCGCCCTTGTTGGTAATCTTGCTGATCACGGGCAATCTTATATGCTTTGCGCGTCTTTATTACGCTTTCCTGCTTCCTTAAGCGTTCTTTCATTTCGCGAATTGTTTTATCAATGTACACTCTGTCTTTGTTGTACATCTCTTTGGAAAGTTCGTTATTGATACGCATTACTTCATCCAGATTGACTTGTCGGTCGATCTTAGCATACTGCACTAATAGGCAAAGCAAACGCATTGAGGCTTCCAAGTTGGATTCGGCCCAGTCTTTTAATAAGAGGGGGTTGGGGTTTTCAAAACATATATACATATATATATATTAAAGCTCCTTCGGACAGGTGCTTATTTTGTGTCGGTGCCACCACGTAATTATCAGCGCTCACTCCTCACTGCCTTTTGCAAGATAAAAGCACTCCTCAGGGAATATAACAGTTGCAGATTCCTTTAATTCAAGGTCGCAGGAACATCTAAAACACGACGCATTTTGGCGATGCCTTAGTCTGATGTTTTTCTGTAGTGAATTTCTTATGTTGCAGGTCCTTGTACAAAAACATAAACACTTCATTTTATCATTTTTCCTAATACATAACACAAAACTTGCTTTATCAACTATTTTGCCCTTTAAAAAATATTATACAAATACCATTCTCAACTACTTTACAAGATTATATCAATATAATTATTATTATGAATGTTCAGTTTTTAAATTTCTTAAATTTTCAAACCAGTCACTCCTTATCACTTTAGGAAAAAACTCTGGCTGCTATAATAAAATGCAGTACTAAAAGAAGTACAATATGTCTATTCACCTTACCTGTTCTAAACTAGTAGATGTGTTGTAGTAAACTGCAAAGAATACTGGTACACTCAGCATATATATATATCCATTTTTTGAAATATGTTTAAAAGATACAAACCATCTTTACACACTTATGTACTCCATCCATGTTTTGTTACTTCAGCTCTGTAGAAGCACATTCCATCGACCATTTTTAACAGTTACTTATACTTACCTTACACATAATAAATAATAAAAAAATTATATATATTATAAAATTACCACCTGTGGAAGACAAAAAAAATACAGTTACAATATATCTTTTACAACACAAAATAATTTGTAAAGCATTTCATTTGCCTTTTTTGCAGTTCTCAGAATATATTGAATTTCACGAGAAACAGTGAGTTCAATAGTACTCATCACATAACAGCGGGCAAAAAAATAGACAATCAATAAGATTATTTTAAAAAAAAAATCAGCATTCTCAATAAGAATCTAAAAAATAGAAATAAAACATATGTTAAATGTTTTTTTTAACAGCAATTTCTTACGTAACTATGAGATATGTCAAACAATCTTAAAATAACAAAACACTATCATTAATTTTCATAAATGCAAATATATGCTGACAAAAGATACAACAAATAGTCCTTAATGGTTTTACATACTTTTCCTCATGGCCAAATAGCATATCTAAATTTCTTAGCTTGGAAGTTCTTCAATACTAATCCTCAGCATCCGTCTCCCAACTTTCTGATCCAAAACCAGCAACAACATTTGTAAGCATGGGCGAATTTTGTGAATTCGCAATCCGCAAATTTGCAGATTTGCGAAATTCGCAATCCACAAAATTCACGAGAATTTGCAGATTTTTTAATTTTTGCGAGTTCGTGGGTGTTCGCGGGGCACTTTGCGTGTTCGCAGGTGTTCGCGAGGCGCTTCGCGTTTTCGCAGGTTTTTTTTTGCTGGTTAATCACTGCCACCCTCTCGTTTTTCATGCCCATCTGCCCTCTGTACCACTCGTTTGTGTCCCCTTCTGCCCTCTGCCCCACTCATTTTTTGTCCCCTTCTGCCCTCTGTCCCACTTTTGTGCCCTTCTGCCCTCAGCCCCACTTAGAATGGCGCCGGCAAGCTGCCAGCGCCATTCTAAAAGAGTTACAAAAATCAGCTTGAACTTATGACCCAATCCGTTCCGCTCTCGGATTTTGCGGGAAATTCGCGAATCTCGCGGATTGCGAATTTACCGAAAATCTGAAAAATCCGCAAGCGGAACGGATTTTCCGCCCATGCTTAATCATTTGCAACGTCCCCCAGGGCTCATCCCTCAACTTGACGCTATTCAACATCTACATAGCACCCTCACACAAGTGGCCCACCATCACAACCTGAACATTATCTGCTAAGACAATGACACCCAACTCATCTTCTCCCTCAGCATGGAGCCACATAACACTGAAAGACGTGACCAACTGTATAAGGATCATCTCTCTAAATCTCAACTCGGACAAACACCTACAACGACTACAACCAGTCCAAAACACTTCCGCCCAACTGATCATCAATATCCCCTGCCGCAGTCACATCACCCACCACCTGAGAGATCTAGACTGGCTTCAAGTCAACAAGAGAATCACCTTCAAGCTCCTCACCCTCACTTACAAACTACGCTACAACACCAGACCAACCTACCTTAACAGCAGTAATCCTGAAAGACCAAATTTTGTTCCGAAAATTTTGGCTTTAGAAATATTAGGTAAGAATTTGGTAACTCTTTAGGCAAAAGTTGTTTAAAAACCAATTGACTATCATTACAATATATTCAACCTTTCAGACATTTTAAATAAACAGTGTAATGTCTAGATGTTGTAGAAGGTCCATCATGAAAAATAATTGCAACAGCTACAAA
Source organism: Lissotriton vulgaris (assembly GCF_964263255.1). NCBI lineage: Eukaryota > Metazoa > Chordata > Amphibia > Caudata > Salamandridae > Lissotriton > Lissotriton vulgaris. Next base: position 1,089,500,399 of record NC_141687.1, on the reverse strand, counting down.
AGTTATTACTGATATTGATACTTGAGTAGCTGCAACATTTTTATTTAAAGTTTCCAATTTTCTTCCATCAGCTCTACAACGTTGCATCATTAAAATTACATACTGTCCATATCTTTGTATAAATAATGTTGATGATATTTCTGATTTACATTGGCTACTCTCCATGTTTTGACTTGCTCCTCTAACTAGATTGTTAAAAGACACTGATTCACAGTCAGGTAAAGTCAAATATATGAATCTTTCAGTGTTTATGTTAGTGGTACATGTAAACAAACAATTTACACAGTCATGTTGCCATTTATAAGAATGGCCAAAAAGGTTATCAATATCTATACCTTCATCTTCCAATACAACTAGCATAAACATTAAAAATTCCTGACAATCTTGCTGAATATTTTGCGTAAATTGAGTAGAACCAGAAGACATGTCTAAAACATTTCGAATATCAGAAACACTTTATATTTTACTTTTATCACTACTACATTTCTCATAAACAGAATAAAACAACAAACAGAATCTTTCTTCCCGATTTTCAACAATTTGCTGTTGCAAACTTTCAAGAAAAAAAACAACATTAACAACTACATTAGCATAGCAGTTGACACCATAACTATTTTCAAACTGATAACCAACATTCTCTTCAACACTGTCCTTTTTATTTTTGCTTGCTTCATCTTGTTTTTTTTCTTTCTCTACATCTTCACTACAGATATTCTCAAATCTTCTTTTTCTACCTACCACACGATTTTCAAATACTGGATATTGACCTAAATTGGGTGCATATTCTCTTCTTAACCTATTATACTCTTTCACACAATTTGCATCTGCACTAACCTTTGTCTCATCAAAATCAATCAAGTACAATTCAGATAAAGTTCTCACTCGAGACAAAGCAACATATGCCATACCCTCTTTAAACACGGTACTTCCAATATTCACTAAAGCACTATATACACTTGAACCTTGAGATTTATGAATGGTCACCGCATACGCCAAAAAAATAGGAAACTGTTTTCTGCGTACATACAAATCTTTTTCAAGCAAAAACCGAGCTGAACAACGACTAAATTGTTGTACTTCTGCAATTTCATCAAATTTGTTTTTCAAAAATTCAATACCATCTCTATTTACATAATTAACTAAATCAACAATTTTATCCAATGCTCCATTTACTAAACCTTTTTCCACATTCAAATTACGTCGTACAATTACCCTACAGTTTACACATGCATATAAATTATTTTCTAAAGCAGCAGTTTTTCTTATCGATTTCTCTAAAGAATCCAATTTTCTCTTCAACTTTTCAGTCAAAATAATAGTGATTCCTTCATGTTCTATTTTATCAATAGCTTCCAATTTTATAATTTCCTCATTTTCCAACTTTAACATTTCTTCATTAAATATAGAACATTCACGCAGTGTTGGCATTAAGCAGATTACAGATTTGTTTTCTGCAATTCTCATATATATTTTCTCTGGAACAATATTTTCATTTAGAAACAAATTGGAAAGTAATCGTCTCTGTAAAGCTTCATTGCCATGTTTATTCACTTTTCCAATTCTTATATCTTGAAGAATAGTTCTATAATCAGCATCATTTGCCTGTCACATATTTGTAATAAGTTTCTTATACTTAAAATATGACCAAATATTAACATTTCCAATGCTCCCCAAAGACTTTCTGGTATCTTCATGCGCCAATGTTTTAAACACTGTTTGTCCAATTACAGGAGTAAGTTGTAGTAGATCTCCAAAAACGATGACGTGTTTTCCTCAAAATAATACGTCACACTCTGTTTTAAGAATTTGCTGCATTCTTAAATGCACAAAGGCAAGCATTAAGTTTGATACCATGCTTACCTCATCAATAATGAGAAGTTTCATTTTCTTCAAGACTCTTGAAACTTCACAATAAGCTTCTCCAGATAGCTTGTGGTATTCCAATTTGTTTTCATGCTCTACTGGTAGCATTAATAAATGATTTAAAGTAATTCCTTTAATATTGTGTGCTGCCAATACAGTTGGAGCAGTGAAAACACAAGGCAAATGCGACTCAGTTGTTTTCTGTAGAAAAGTTGTGATTACTTTAATTAAAAAACTTTTGCCTGTTCCAGCTTTTCCACTCACGTACATTCGGATAGGTTGAAATGATGAGCAAGAGCACTCTTTCTTCTCATGAAGTAATCCATGGTCAATCTGTTCTCTCACTTGCTCATATAGTTGTTTCTGCTCAAAATTTAGTTGTTCTTCCAAGTTTCCTAAGTTTGTTACATCTTCTTGAGCATGCTACATTGCTGTTTTCACCTCTTCCATAGCAGTTGCTGCTCCATTTTTGAGCAATTGGTTTTCCTAGTGGATCCTGACTCAACGGGGCAGAAGTTTGACTGTCTTGAGAACTGTCTCTAGCAATTTCAGCTGCAGTTGTAGCTTCTTGCTCAATTTTGTTGTTCAACATTTTCACATAATTAGCAAAAACAGGACATTCTATAGCATCTTTACTTGCATTGAACGAATCTTCATAGCTCTCAAAATCTCGAAGTAATTCCAATTCTGAACGCCACGGCTTGAAAAGTTGCAAAAGAGCTAAATAGTAAAATTCCCTTTTGTCAGCAGTTTACGGTGATTAATCAAATGTCCTTTTCTTTGTTTCACCAAACATCATTCAGAACCAATTACGGCATATATTCCATTATTGATGCTTTCGGTAACATTCCGTTTAAAAATATAGTTTTGCAGCACTTAATAGAGACACATGTTCTCAAGATGATGACTTCTATTTGGATAATATGTATCCAACACATTTGTTTTCACAATATCTGTACTTTCTGGCTCTTTTTCAGCTAAATATTCAATTTCTTGTACAGATTTAAGTACTCGATTTCGTGTTGCAGCAAGACCTAGACTCAGCCAAATGATTCTTCTAGATTTGGAGTATAGACTTGTAGATGATAAGTGATCCGAACATTCATATGCTCCAATTTCTCGATGAGATAACATCTTCAAACTGTAACTATATAGTTTCTTACTTAGACTCTTCTTGTGGGAAATCTCTTCCCACATTTCCTTCAATTCTGTCTTTTCTGTTTTGGTTATGAAGGATGTTACATATTGAGCTACAGCAATGGAATTGTCCGCAAAGTATTGAATATCCATGTTAGCATTCCACATGGACAAAATGACTGGGTTGTAGTCATTTATGTATTTTGACTCTTCATTTCTTCTTAAGTTGTTGGTATATTTTGGAGACTTTCTTGTGATAGTATGTTGCAAAGATGACATAAAACTCTTCACTCTTCCTTTCGATATTACAGGACGTGGAAATCCAAAACGACATTTGGTGTAGAACTTGTCCTTAGATTTGTACTTTCGATGACAGAATTTCTCACAACGATGGCTTTGGAATCATAAGACTTGTAGTCTTAAGTCCTTATGTAGTGTACTTTTGGGTTTATCACATGAAGCATATTATTCAATAAAAGACAACACAGTATCATCTGAGTCCCAAATTTGGGAGCATCTTTGATCCATATTAGCATATGTATGTGAGGAGCACCTCTCGCTTGATACACCTTTCTCCAAAAGAAATCCAGAACCTCTCCAAGAGGAGGATTTTTTTATTGGTGATAAAGGACATCATAGCTTCAAATCTATGATTGAAATGCCTGCATACATTAGCTGGATCCAAAGAGCACAATTATCCAGGTGTCTTGTATTCAATATTTGGTATATTTGGATTTGCCTCTCGAAGAAATTGAAGTAAATCATCCCAAGCATATTCAGCACAGCTTAGAGTAAGGAACCATGTAGGAGTTCCTAAGTTCCTTAGCATAGATTTAAGTTCTCCTTGACGACGGTACCAGTACTCATTAGTACCACGCTGACATGCTATGAGATTAATTAGTTGAGATTTCAAAACATTATCTTTCTGCAGTACTTTATCCATAAATTCCAATGCCGAAACATTTCGCAGATGTGCACCTGTTTTCAATATATGGTTTACTGCATAGGAAAGTCCAGACAAATCACTCTCAAACAAAAGATGAAACAAACACGGAATACATTTTCGAAATCTTGGATCTTCTGCATACAATCTTGCAGATGCAGGAATCTGCACAGGTCGGTCATCATATCGTCCTCCTTTTCCTGTGGGAAACAACTGAGGAAAACAACGAACTTCCAAGCTTTTTTCCCATACACTAATGAGACTTCTCCCTTTGCTTCTTTCATTTGAAATAACTCTATAGTTTTCCCCATCACTTCTTTAGAATGAAGTGGATGAACACTGTAATGTTCGTAGATTTCTTCAGTTCTGGACACATCCACTTTTTCAATTTGTCCAGATGGCGAATCACTATCTTCTTCTACAGTTATTTCTTCTTCTCTCACATACACTTTTTTATAATATTGATTATTTTTTACCAGATACAACGTTGCCTTTTTCACTTTCCTAACATCCACTAATTCTTGCCAGATTTTCCTACGCTTAGTAGGAACGCCATTAACAAGAATAATTAAAGGTTCATCTTTAACATTTTCCACACCAATTGTTTCAATATTTTTCTTTAAATCTAGAGGCAAATATACAACTCTTCCCTTTTATCCTCTCTGTAAATCTGAAGGAGGCAATTTTCCTGTCTTAGGCTCCATACGAACAATAGCCTGAAATGGATGCAGACACTGAATAAGAATAGACTCATAAGTATTTAAATCCATCAGTTCAGAAGGAATATTTACCAACTCAAGATTATTATGCACAGCTCTAGCAGGCATTTTGTTCTCATCTAATTTGTTATAACAATATTTACAAATAAGCTTATCAGAACTCAAATCAAAACAATTCTCTACCAACAAATAAGTTGCAAATTCCATCCACTCATTATTATTTTCCTTTTCACTTTTTAAATACAGATCAACTGTCGTGGTCTGATTTTTATGATGAGTTCATCGTCAACAAATACAAGAATAATTTGGCCTTTCAACTGAAATCACCTTAACTTTTGTAATTTCTTGCTCAAAAACTTCTGTACTACAATGTTGTACATTCTCTTCCACATTTATTTCTATTATTATATCAATTTCTGCACTGTCTTCCTCAGGACCAAAGTAACTAACCTGAATTTCATCACAAACGTTCATTACATCTGATACAGATCCACGCAAAAGAGCACTGTTCAACTTTTTTAACATTAGTGCTGGACTTTTTGCATAATACAATCTTCTGACTAATTTCCTCATTTCAGTATGATGTACTGCTAACATCCTGAAATGCTGAAAAATACTTCAACAACCTTTTTTTTAGACAAGCCAGAGAATGACCTTGCAAACCAGTATTTTCTCTCACTCTGCAAGGGTCTAGTCCTTGCAACATCTTAATCTTTTGTTTCACACTTTTTTTAGTATAGTTACGTAAGAAATTGCATAAAAATTCAATAGATTCCTGCCGTACACTACAAATACTACTGCAAATCCAAGTGTATACTGGAGCTTTAGGACGTCTCAATAAAACTTCATCAGCTAACACCTCTTCTGCATTTCTAGGAACAATTTTCTCTTTCTCAATAGGACAACCATTTGTAACCTCATAAGCACGACCACTGGTGTCAACTGCATGCAACAAATCATTACTCTGAAGATAACTCTCTTCATTAAAAAAGTCTCAGAACTTAAACTATGTTTCCATTCACCCAAAAAAAATCAGAAAAATTACTTCTATTAATTACTCTTCTCCACTTACTTTTGGCCTTCATTAAATGAATTGGCTTATCTAGTGATCACATTCTATTGATTACTAAAACAAACAATTTGTTTTCAACTCCAAAGCTTTCTCAACTACATTTTCTAAATGTTTCTTCTTCTTATAACATGCTGTTTTTTTAACTTTTCTTCACTTCCTTAATCAAATTTGACAAAACTCTATTATAAAACATTCTTTTTCTAATTTCCTCAAATTGATTCTTCCTCCTTTTACTATACACTGTTTTTTCACAAGATAATATTCCATGGTTGTTCTCTTTTCTATTAGTTGCAGATACACTAATAGTATTTTTGACTTTGTGCACACTACTCTTAGTGTTTAATAATTTCCTCAGAAAAGTCATTGTTCTCTTACCAGGACTTTTCTTATTTTTGTTAACACATTGTTCTTCAGGTAAATCTTGTGGATGACTTCTCTTTAAATAAACAGCTTTCTTTCATTATTTCCTCTTTTCAGTTTTTCTAGGCATGATGGATTTTTTTCAGTGTTGATAAATAGAATCTATTATAAAAATATATATAACATTACAAAAATAAATATATGAAATATACTATTACATTACTTATAAGAAGAGAGGGGGATTATGGGGATAAACGTGGAAGTATGAAAATAGAAGGAGTTACAACAATAGAAGGAGGAGTATGAGACAAGGGAAAATATGAGGAGAAAGGGGAGTATAAGCAGACACTGCAGAATAAGGGCATACAGGGAGTATGAAGAGATAAGGGGGAGTGTGAGGAGAAAGGTGGGAGTATGAGGAGAGAAGGGAGGGTATAAGAAGAAAGAGAGAGAGTGTGAGGAGAGAGGGGGTCAATATAAGAAGAGAGAGAAGGACTATAAAGAGAAAACAAGGAATATGTGGAAAGAGGCACTAGTATAAGGACATAAAAAGCATATAAGGAAAGATGGGTATGTATAAGGATAGAGAGGAGAGGATCAGAAGAGAGCAGGGAGAATGTGAGGAAAAGTGGAGCATAAGGAGAAAAGGGGTGTACAAGAACAAAGGATACAGTATGAGGAGAAAGGAAGGAGTATAAATAGATGGGGGATTATGAAGAGTGAAAGGAGTATGAGGAAAGAGGGAGGAGTATGACAAGAGAAACAAATATAAAGAGAGCGGTCAGTATGAAAAGACAGGGAGTATGAGGAAAGTGCTGCAGAGTGTACGCAGGGAGTCAAGGAGGAGTAAGAGAAGAGAACAGGTAGTATGAACAGAAAGGGGAAGTATAAAGAGAAAGGAGAGAAAATGAAAAGAGAAAAAGGAATATGAAGAGAGACAGGAGAAGAGGAACACAGAGAGAAAGAGTATAGGACAAAAGGGAATATAAGAAAAAGGGAGTAGTATGAGGAGACAGCGAGAAGTAAGAGGAAAGTGGAGAATATGAAAACAGGGGGGAGTATAAGGACAGGGGGGAGAATGATGAGAGGACGGTGACAATAAGAAAAGAGGGGAATATCAGGACAGAGTGGGGAGTATAAGAAAAGAGAGAAGTGTGAGCAGAGAGAGGGGAGTATGAGAAGAGAAAGAAAAGTATGAGAAAAGAATAGGGAGTATGTGCAAAGAAGAGCGAGAATAAGAAGAAAGGGAGAATATAAGGAGAGAAGAGTATGTATGATGAAAGAGGAAGGAATATAAAGAGCGAGAGAGACAAAAATGTGGAGAAAAGACAAACATAAGGGAAGACTGAGTGTATAAGGAGAGAGGGAGTACTATGAGGAGACAGCACGAACTATGAGGACAGGGGTGAATATAAAGACAGGAGAGAATATGATCAGTAGGGGAAGTATGCAAAAAGAGGGGCAAATATGAGGAGAACAGAGAAGTATAAGGAGAGAGGAGAATATAAGAAAAAGGAGGTAGTATGATGAGAGAGGAAGGAGTAGGAGGAGAGAGGAGGGAGTAATGCAAGAGAGTGTAGAAAATATGGAAAAAAGGGCAAATATAATTCCTTAATGTACACAGACCCACAGTGTGATATTAGACACAAAAATACGACACCATGTATTTTACCAAAAAACAGTTAAGTGACTATACACATTCCATTTATATAACTACTACATTTCAATGAACAACCATAACTCATTTTGCAACAACAGCCAAAATATCGAAAAACACACAAAAATCACCACAATCCAATGCCATCCATGCCCTCAATCATGTTTAAATTCGAGACACCCCACAGAAAGACTCGGTCCATCCACCACTGAGTACCCCTGGGCATAATGGATGAAAGCATGGCAGACTGGGTGCAGGCCTATGGCACAACAAAGCACACTGCCTGGTTTCAAAATGGCCCCTAGACCCCCACCACATGGCCAGGCCCTGCCTGTACCAGTCCTCAAATTGGCCCCCACCCACATGGCCATGCCCCATCAACACCCCAAAAAATCGAAAAACACACAAAAATCACCACAATCCAATGCCATTCATGCCCTCAATCATGTTCAAATTCAAGACACCTCACAGAAAGACTAGGCCCATGCACCACTGAGTAACCCTGGGCATAATGGATGAAAGCAAGGCACATTGGATGCAGGCCTATGGCACAAAGCACACTCCCTGGTTTCAAAATGGCCCCTTGACCCCCACCACATGGCCAGGCCCTGCCTGTACCAGTCCTCAAAATGGCCCCCACCCACATGGCCATGCCCCATCAACACCCCAAAAAATCGAGAAACACACAAAAATCACCACAATCCAATGCCATCCATGCCCTCCATGATGTTTACATTAAAGAGACCCCACAGAAAGACTCAGTCCGTCCACCACTGAGTACCCCTGGGCAAAAGGCCCCAACAACATCCAAAAAATCGAAAAACACACAAAAATCACCACAATCCAACGCCATCCATGCCCTCCATGATGTTTACATTAAAGAGACCCCACAGAAAGACTCAGTCCATCCACCACTGAGTACCCCTGGGCAAAAGGCCCCAACAACAGCCAAAAAATCAAAAAACACACAAAAATCACCACAATCCAATGCCATCCATGCCCTCCATGATGTTTACATTAAAGAGACCCCACAGAAAAACTCAGTCCATCCACCACTGAGTACCCCTGGGCAAAAGGCCCCAACAACAGCCAAAAAATCGAAAAACACACAAAAATCACCACAATCCAATGCCATCCATGCCCTCCATGATGTTTACATTAAAGAGACCCCACGGAAAAACTCAGTCCATCCACCACTGAGTATCCCTGGGTAAAAGGCCCCAACAACAGCCAAAAAATCGAAAAACACACAAAAATCACCACAATCCAACGCCATCCATGCCCTCCATGATGTTTACATGAAAGAGACCCCACAGAAAGACTCAGTCCATCCACCACTGAGTACCCCTGGGCAAAAGGCCCCAACAACAGCCAAAAAATCGAAAAACACACAAAAATCACCACAATCCAATGCCATTCATGCCCTAAATCATGTTGAAATTCAACAAAACAGTTGTATCATGCACCCATATCTAACCCTGGTCCTACTGGATACTGTGGCTACCCACAATATATTTTATTTAATGTTCTGAAAAAGTTCCAAAATTGTAGTTGCAGCAACTGAAATGCCCCAAACAAACTTACTTGTGAAATTTCTAATCCAAAAGTGATCCAAAGAAAGTCAAAAAGGCCTCAAATCCAAATATCCAGCAGCATCCACAAAAAGTAATCCTTCCAGGTCAAGATCCAAAGCAAAGTGACCAGGACATGAACAAAGCACTGGGAGGAGCCTGCTGAACAGGAAGAGGAAGTTGGAGACTGTGGGGTACTTCCTTCCTCCCACCACCCCTAAAATGGACTCCTTGCAAAAAAAAGTGCAGGCAAATGTCAACCTGAGGAGTTATTCTGATAAAAATCATCATTTTCAGAAGGTTTATGCTGCCTGCTGGTGGATATCCTGTGCAGAATTGCAAATTTTGCAATTTTGCAAACGCAAGATTGTTGCTGCCCGTCGCATCTACGTGTTCTCAATTGTTTACTCCCGCGATGTGTGATCACAGGCCTTTATGACGTACACGCGTTGACAAACTCTTTCTGTGCAAGGTGGCAAGCCGCAATGATGTGATCGCGGTCGACAAACTCCCGCGGGATCCCGCAGCAAGATCCAAAATGGCGCAGTACACGCAAACATGGAGAAAAACAACTCTTCAAACGCTGAATGACGGTAAGTGAACGCCGCGTGCCGCAATATTGTATCACCAAGCAAAAAAATCTGCTGCGTGCAAATTTGCGAATATTCGCGGATTGCGAATTTGCCAAAAATCCACAAATTCGGCGAGCGGAATGGATTTTACGCCCATACTTACATAAGCATGGGCGAATTTTGCGAATTTGCGATTCGCGAATTTGCGTATTCACGAATTCGCAATCCGCAAAATTCACCAACTTTCGCGAATGTGCGTTTTTAAATTTTTTTTTGTGTTCGCAAGGGTTTCTGCCAGTTCGGGAGTGTAGTTTACCAGTTCGCAAACGCAAACTTACTTGTCGGGTCGCAACGGTCGCTACCATGTTGTTTCTACGTCTGGTTCATCACAGCACCCTCTGTTTCACCACTGCCACCCTCTGGTTCACCCATGCCACCCTCTGGTACATCACTGATACCCTCTGGTTCATCACTGTAGATTATGGGGGGAAAAGCACACCTGCCCTGCCTCAACTGGCATGAATTAATTTGGGGCTGATTAATGTGTCACTGAATTTGAGCTGGCACCTGCTTCCTTAGCTGTAAGTGCTTCCTGATTAATGATGAGCTTGAACTTTTGCGCCTGCTAAGTGCTTTCAGTTTTGCAAAATTCGTTAGCACACCTGCCCTGCCTCAACTGACATGAATGAATTAGGGGTTTATTAATGTGTCACTGAATTTCAACTTCCAGTCTGGCACCTGCTTCCTTATCTGTAATTGCTTTCTGTTGCAGTGTATTTTTTTTTTTAACAGGACCTTTGTGGCATACTTGTAGCTATTCTCTGAGCCTGCTGTGAGGGTCAGGGCAGGGTCATAGAATAGTTGCAAGTAGGCAACTGAACTCTGGAGGGCCCCCTCAGGAAGCACTACAGGGAATGGTTACTAATGATGAGCTTGAAATTTTGCACCTGCTGAGTGCTTTCAGTTTTGCAAAAATTGTTTTTCTGCAATTTTGCGGGATTCGCGGGGCGCGAATTTGCACGAGATCGAATTCAGAAGCCGCAAATTTGTGCGAATATGCGATTTGTTTTTTTGCGGCGTGTTAGTTTGTGTGGTTTTTTGTGCTTTCGCAAGCCGCTGGTATCGCAACGACGCGAAGTTACGCTAGCGGTCGTACATGGGCGCGGCCATCTTGTTTGCGTGACGTATTTCCATTTCCGGGCGCTATGTGTAATCTCGCAAAGTGTGCGGCTTGCTAGTACAAGTTTGCGTGTAATCGCGGGTGAAATCTCGCGCAAACTTACCCACGAGGTCGTGAACAGGCGCGGCCATCTTGTTTTTTATTCATTGCTATGGTTCTGGGCATGCTTTCTGTATCCTCTCTCAATCTATGCCATCCTTTGCTTGTTTGAAGTTTTTTTTAATCTATTTTACTCATTATCTATCCCTCTATTTTTCTAGCTCTAGATTTTTGTGTTTTCTGCTACTTTTGGTTAATTTTAAACTACTCTTTTAAACTCTTTTCTTTTCTTCTTCCCTATTCTATTTCTTATTTCTTATTTACCGTCCTTTCTGCCCAGACCATGGTAAAGGGAGCCAGGAAGCAGCACGAGAAGGGGAAGGGTCCCGCACCCCGTGTCCGGCTCCCGTGCGGGCGTTTGAGGGGGGAGCTTGTGATGCCACAGGAGATCTTTAGTGCGGAGGAGGTGGCCGCACTAGTGTTCTATGTACAGCGCCGCCTCCCCAGGACCATCATGGCAGGCGGCAAGATCACAAGCGGCTACGGGCTCCGGGAGCACCGGAAGTGGTGGGTTAAGGTGTGCCGGGCCATGTATGAATACTCTCGGGTCCGGCGCGCCTACAACCAGGCTACCCACCGTTGGACGGATCTCCTGGATCAGGAACGTGACCTGCTCGGCATCGAGATCCCCGGGCTTGGTGAGTAGTAGTTACTATTTCATCACTACTCTGTTTTCTCCTGCTCTGTGTGTTATTATAGTGCAAATTTTTACCAAGAGCAATAATGCTGCCGATTACATTGTAGGTAAATTATATTTCAAAATCTTCTGTGCATTTCAGGTGCACTGCTCTGCTTCTCAGTAGCGTTGCTACTATGCCTATTTGTTTTAGATTTTGTGTTCATTTCATTGGCCTGGGAAATTATGTATGAGTGTAGTTTACAGAACTGCGTAATGCTAGACACTAAGGGGCAGATTTGCAATTACCGGCGCATCCCTGCAAAGTAGCAGGGATGCGCCAGTAATTGTGCGCCACGCCACCACCACCCATGGTGCGCCGTATTTACAATGCGGCGCACCATGGGCCCAAAACGTCACCGAAGCGTTACGCATCTGTGCCGCAAACGCGGTGCATTGCTGGAGTTGCGTCCCAATGATGGCGCAGCTCCAGCAATGCTCTGGGGTGTCCTATCTCCCCAAAGCTGCGTCAAGCCGTACGTCTGCTTCAAGCAGGTACAGGGTTTGAGGGACGCATCATAGTCCTAAAAGTGACTGATTGAAATCTGGTAGATTTCCCTCAGCCACTTTTAGGTTGCGTTCCTGCGCAGGAACCCCCTTCCTTGCGCCGGAACTCCCCCTGATGGCGCAGGGCTTTACAACGTGATGCATCTCCCATATGCGTCACGTTGTTAATATACGTCGCACCATGGCGTCTCTTTTGTTCTGCCGCTGCATCACAAAAGTCACGCAACAACGGAGCAAAAGAGCCGCAAGGGGCTTGTAAATCTGCCCTTACAGACTCAAGTCCAGTCCTTCCTTTGTACACCTGGCAATCAGAAGAAATAGTGGTGGTGGATTGATAGTTTGAGTATTTTAATGACTGGTTAATGTAGTAGGAAACTTTTTAGTGTTGTCACTGATCTGCAATCACGATGGAGTTTGTCTGTCACTTCGCGTGCTGCGGACTGCTGCATGCCAGCCCTAGGCGAACCTTTTTAGTAGTGTGTTTAGTGAGTTACATAACTTTCCAAGTCGACGGTCCGCAAATCAAGCACTACTAATATCGTAGTAGACCACATGAGATAGGTCAATATATCCCGTGGAATAGTTGTCTATTTGCTATTTCGCCAAAATATTTTGTTATTGTTCTTTTGAAATGTTTGATTTGGTTGACAACAATCATCCATGTTTTCGGGTCTTTCTTTCTTTCATGTTGTACATCAGCTCCCCCCAGGGGGAAGAGAACAGAGGAGGAGGTGGTATCGGCTGCTGCTGCTGTAGAAAGCCAGGATCGGTCAGGCGAGGGCTCCTTTGCTGGCCCCGGTAAGTTTTAATTTTAATATAGAGTACCTATTTTTTCCTAGCATTCCTCATTCTATTTTTTCTAAATCGTCTTTGATCTTCTTCTAGACTGTATCTAAATTCTTATCCTGCCTCTACTATGACTCCCTATGGTATTACTAGATTATTCTTAATAGTCTGTCTGTGTAGCTATCTAAGATTGCACATTTGGCAAAAGGTGTTAAACGAAACTCCCATTCTAGTCAGCAATAGCTCTATGCACTGAGTGCAGTCCTCTGGGATTGTCCATAATGTCTTTTTAAGTCTTCTAAATGTTTATGCTTTGACAATTCCCAAATATAAAATGTGAATGACCACCAAGAAAGAATAAGATACTACTTTACTTTTGGTTTGGATAGGAGGACAATCCATACTACTACTGTTGCAGGGACAAATCTGCACAAACAGAACTATGGACACTAAATAATGCATTGTTTATCAATTATAATAGGCGCAGGTAGACTTTCCACATACCTCAGTGATATCAGACTTTGAAGAACCCCCAATCTCCTTACTGTCTAGATAGTGTGGCAGAGTCATTTAGCTCCCAAATTTATCGATGATTGATCCCCAATGATGATTATCCAACGCAGGACAAGAGGACGAAGTCAGAGTCCAGAAGTGTCAGAGGCATGGACTCATGCTTGCAAATTGCAAAACCTTTTGCTCAGTCACTCTTGACCAAAAACCACAGAGTCTATTTAAGTTTTAAAGCTTTATTAAAAGTAAAAACATTTATTAAAATCAAGCTTGTCATAAAACATAAACAGTTGATTAAAAATGGAAAAGTGCTTAGTGATTTATTTCACACATTTATTGTGGGCGAGCCGAGCCCTCACCTGGTTTGAATTTTAATTTTTCTTTTTGGTGCTGAATCGTTGGTCATTCCGTCCTAATGATGATGATCTGATCTTGCTCTTGTTCTTAGAAGTGAAGCTTCTGTCTGTTATGAAAAAAATGGTGCGTGTTAAAAAGCAAGCATTCATCAGTTGTGCCAAAAAGTGCAGCAAGACCACACCCTTCACTGGAAAAAGGGACATTTTTACTTTAGAGTCGACAGTCACAAATTATTAGATTGGTTTCTGTATTCACATTTCTTCCTTTCTAGACAAAATACTAGTGAGTGGTGTATGTCTATGACATCTAACATTCTTAAATGTACTTTGTAGGTGGAACATCTGGTGCCGGGGCCAGCGAAGAGGTGGAGGAGGACACTTCTGGGGAGGAGGCAGTGCAAGTGCCGGAGGAAACTGCTGTGAGGGTTGCCACGGTAGTGGCGGGCAGTGTCCAGAAGTATCAGAGGCACGGACTCATGCTTGCAAATTGCAAAACCTTTTGCTCAGTCACTCTTGACCAAAAACCACAGAGTCTATTTAAGTTTTAAAGATTTATTAAAAGTAAAAACATTTATTAAAATCAAGCTTGTCATAAAACATAAACGGTTGAATAAAAATGGAAAAGTGCTTAGTGATTTATTTCACACATTTATTGTGGGCGAGCCGAGCCCTCACCTGGGTGAACTTAAATTTTTCTTTTTGGTGCTGAATCGTTGGTCACTCCGTCCTAGTGATGATGATCTGATCTTGCTCCTGTTCTTAGAAGTGAAGCTTATGTCTGTTGTGAGAAAAATGGTGTGTGTTAAAAAGCAAGCATTCATCAGTTGTGCCAAAAAGTGCAGCAAGACAACACCCTTCACTGGAAAAAGGGACATTTTTACTTTAGAGTAGACAGTCACAAATTATTAGATTGGTTTCTGTATTCACATTTCTTCATTCCCAGACAAAATACTAGTGAGTGGTGTATGTCTATGACATCTAACATTCTTAAATGTACTTTGTAGGTGGAACATCTGGTGCCGGGGCCAGCGCGGAGGTGGAGAAAGACACTTCTGGGGCGGAGACGGTGCAAGTGCCCAGGAAACTGCTGTGAGGGTTGCCACGGTAGTGGCGGGCAGTGGTAAGCTCTTATATTCCTTACTTATTGAGATTGCAGACTGCAGAGTGTGCTCTCTGCACGGGTGTAGTATATATGTTCTGCATTTAAGTTACTATACTGTTAAGAAGACTTTCAAATTTAGAACAAAGTTTTTATCAGCCAGGTAGTAGCCTCCCCTAAATTTACTTCAACTCAGCGGTGAATTTTTTTCTCGAGAATCCAAATCAGATCTGAGATGAACTTGATGGATGGGATGAACGAAAAGCGAAAGAAGGGTGTAAGTAAGTGTGGAAGGACGAGCAAGTTAAAAGTAATGATGACTGACAACGAAGAATGATACGTGTTTGATTGGTGCCCGAGGTGACAGGGAAGGAATATGATGCATGGCTGGGTGAAGGATGAAGCAAGGATGGGTGGAAGGAGAACAGCCTGGGTGGGTGAAACAGAAACTGTATGTGTGCGCAATATATCCTTTGGTTGAAATTCAAATGCAATTCAAGCACGGATGTATGGCTTGCGGTTCCCAAATAAAATGAAAAGGTTGTTTTCCCATGAGAAAACGTAAGGTTTGTCCAGATGAGAGACATGAAGAAGAATGATTGCCATATAGTTTGAATGGATAGATGCCTGGATCATGGTACTATCTGACTCTTAGATAGAATATGTGTATCTAGAGAGAGTAGACGGACACTGGATGAACTAAGTGTTACTTTGAAGAGCATGTGACACCGCACCCGCACGTCCGTCCCAGTGTAGGAAAGGCAAGGAAAAGATGTTTTAATTTTGTCTGAATACTACCATGAATAGTAGCAGTAGTTTGTATTGCAAGCACAGCATATATCCGGCTATTACGATGGCCACTCACTACCTCTGTTAATAAGTTTAGTAGAACTCGGTCATTAATGTGTGGATGTATCACTGTTCTCTCAATAAAAAGCAAAGCACCTAAAGTCATCAAATATGTAAGCAAATACATACCATGTGCAGTGATAGATAATCAGATTATTTATCTTCTTCATTTTCCTTTTCTAGTATTCATTGGCACTGTAGGGTGAAAGTTAAATTAATTAAGCAGTAGCCCTTGTAACAGAGTATTCTCAGTGCCACCCGTAATAGAAAAGTAAGAGCATCACCACCTGCATGTACTGGACTGGTACAGTAACGCAAGTCTGTCTCACTCATCATGTTGGGCGTCTGTTTTTCTCGGGTGCAAGTTGACTGCGCTGGCATTATGCCGGCTTGCAGAAGTTAACGTACCAATTTTGGTAAACAAGAGAGAAGAAGAAGAATAAGACTGGAGTACTGTCATAGTCCACTCTAATGGAGTGAGTCCATAGTGCTCATAGAATGGATTCCTTAAACTCCCACTAATGTTAGAGCAAAGATGAAGAAGTGGGAGGTTAGATAGATACTGGCCACAATAGTTATGTACTGCGCTTGCAAGTTGCTAGTTCTACTGTGACACAACTTTCTGCTGAATCATTTTGTGTTAATCTTAAAGAGCATTGGTTACAGACTATGTCTTTCTTTCTTTATATAGATGCTCCTTCCAAACCAACACGGAAGGAGCTGGCTAAAAGGGCCCGGCAACGGAGGCTGGAGGCGACTGTCGCCGAATATCGGCGGCTGGTGGCTGAGGAGGAGGGGGACACGCAGTCGACCACAACATCGACCGGGACAGCTGCGTCCTCCTCCGCGCTCCCTGGGTCAGCCAGTCAGCGCTGCAGGTCTCCAGCAGTACGGAGCCGGGGTACCGCAGCCACCCGCCACCGCCGAGCAGCAAACAAATCAGCTGCCTCCCACAGCAGTACCAAAAAAAGGTTGCATCACCTTTCACTCTGGGTGTCCTACCTCGAGCAGGAGATGTTGAACACCAAAACCCTGCTCGAGACCCTCCGCAAGGAGCATGCCGACCTGCCCCGAAAATTGAACAGCAGCCAGCAGTAGGAGGAGACTGTCCCTTGCCCCTTTTTAAAAGACTTCTGGGGGTGGGAATTGGGAGTTGGGTTTTTTGGACTTTTCACGGACATTCGTTGGGGTTAGGGAGGGGGGGTGGATTGGGTCTTGCGGGAGATTATTTATGATAGGGATATAAATATACTTTAAACTTTATCTTAGCATACGTGTTTTTTTACTGCTTTTGAGGCTGGTGGGTGGGGGTTTAACAGTAAGTTTGTTTTCCTGAAACTTAAGTGGCATCTTGATTCAAGTTGTGTAAGTAATTACTAATTGCCCAAATGTTTTCAAAACTAAGTGCCTCTCACTGAGTAAGTGAATTCAATAGTCCTTGGACTTTACTAGTACTACTGTCAATGTCTCGTCTCTCCTAATACTCCATTATACTACCTACCCCCAAACGCTTATCTTACCTGTAATTTGTGTTTGGAGATAGGGCTAGGCACAGGGCTGGCTGCACGGGAAATGGCGATTAAGGTTGGCAATCTTGGGCGGATGAAATGTCATCATTGCAGTGGTACTAGTGGTGTTACACAGGGGCAGTTGCAGCATATGAAAAAAAAGAAAATGAAACCTTGTTTGTCCTTACCGTAGCATTAGGACGGTACGATAGAGAATATAGCAGGTGACAGTACACTAGAACAGTGTCACAATGTACCCTATCAAATGGTAAAGTATTGAATGTATAACTAGTACTTGCGTTGAATTTCTTTGACATTGGCTACTACTACAAGAAATAGTACTGAAGGTGAAGGACACAGCAGCGTAATAATTTGCCACATCTAGGAGGAGGATGTTCTTGATGATCAATCAAGTTGATGGCGCACATGAAAATCTGCTTTCATTTGCCAATAGTGACTCTGTGTCAAGCTGAGTAAGAATGTATCATCGGATTCCTTCAGCCTGTTGCTATGACCTTATCCTCCCCAGCAAGTGTGTGGAATTATTGCTGTCATTCAGTCACACATCAATCAAAACCACACTGCCCGGGGGAAGAGGGTTAGGGTTTGGAAAATGGATGGAAATGGGGGTTTTTGGGAAAGTTTTGTTGAGAGAAGAAAAAAAAAGCACAGCATGGACAAACAATAATTGAAGATAAACAAATCTTTGGGTACATAGCTATCCATAAATCTTTTCAGTGACATAAAAGAAGTGCATGCACTACTGCATGCATGGTTACTGAAAAGTAAGTAGTACTTTCGACAACCGTGAATGAAAGAATGCAACAGTACAGGGCTGCAGTAATAATTATGCGTTTTCACTTGCCTATCTCTGCACTCAGAGAAACACTTTGTACATTAAATTAGGTTTGAAAAATAGCAGAAGTAAAACCTATACAATGGCTGTAGGGATGAATTTAGAAGCAGAGATCAAAGAAATGCAGAGTCACACTCATAGAAGTTCACAGCAATAACATTACTTAAAAGATAATTAGAAAAGAACGGATACTGTATCTGTATGTTGTTGTAGTTGTCCTGTTGAATTTGGTAAGTTGCATGCATCCAACCATTCCTCTTATTAGCGGGACTCCTCCATTCCACCTGACGCTCCGTCCATCAATGTTGGTGACCAGAAGACACCCTGTCCACTGCCTGCCTGGTGGATGCTGAATTGCGGCTCGCTAATGCGAAGCCTGACTTCATCCTTTTTTTCCCATTGCACAGGCTGAAACCCGGCCTGTAATTATCGATGGAAAAACAGGAAGTGATATTAGAACACCACTGACAAATAAATATAAGGTATGTACGCTGTGTAGTGCAAAAAGTCACACTTTGAGTTTCCTAATAGACAGTACAATATTTTTGAAAGTACGTACTCTGTCTGAGTCTCCTTATGAAGGATAAATAAGTATGGGCAAATTAATTTAGCGGATCTTTCCCCTCAAGCTAGGTGTACTGTAAACTGTGTTTTAGAACAAAATTAGACCTTCCCAGCAGTGCTCCCAGACCCTTACTAAACCCAGTCGCAAAAATGTAGAAGACCCCCAATCAGATCTCCAAAAACGAGGCCTAGTAGAAAATTGTGACAAAACGTACTTTGAAAGTAAAGTAGGCCCAAATCCCCCCTTACCCACCATGGATTGTATTCAAACCACTTGCAAGCAAGCAAAAGTATCCATACCCAGCATTGCTCTAAGACTCGCAAACCCCCCCATAAACACCAGGAACCCCCACAAACAGCCCCCCAAAAACGGTAGAGTGAGCGAAATCTCAGAAAATACAAAAACTTTTTCCCCAGGCATTGTCTCCAACACACTTTCTTTCGGGTATTATACCTTCCCAGCAATGGCCCCAGAACTGTCAACCCGGGCGAAAACAAGTTTAACACCCCCAACAAGCCAAAAGGCAAAACCCGGGAAAAGCCACACTTCGAAAACTTTGGGCCTACCTGGAATTCAGTCCAAATGCGCTCTGCAGCTAGGCACCAACTCCTCTTTTCCACCATGGATTTCCAGTAAAACAAATGCAATCAACATTAGAATGTGCCAGCAGTGCTCCCAGACCCCAAAACCCACCTACAAAAACCTGGAAGCCCCCCAAACAGCACCCCAAAGACAGGCAAGTGAGCAAAAACGCAAAAACTTTTTCACCATGGATTTGGTCCAAAACACTTGATTCCAATATTAGACCTTCCGAGATATGCCCCCAGACCCCTGCAGCCACCCGCCAAAAAGCAGAACACCCCCAAACAGGCAAAAAGCAAAAATGGGCCTACCTTCAATTCAGTCCAAATGCTCTGTGCAGCTAGGCCCTAACTCCCCTTTTCCACCATGGATTTCCTGAACAACAAATGCAATCAACATTAGACTGTGCCAGCAGTGCTCCCAGACCCCAAAACCCACCCACAAAAACCTGGAAGCCCCCCAAACAGCCCCCAAAGACAGGCAAGTGAGCAAAAACGCAAAAACTTTTTCACCATGGATTTGGTCAAAAACACTTGATTCCGATATTAGACCTTCCGAGCTATGCCCCCAGACCCCTGCAGCCACCCACAAAAAAGCAGAACACCCCCAAACAGGCAAAAAGCAAAAATGGGCCTACCTTCAATTCTGTCCATATGCGCTGTGCAGCTAGGACCTAACTCCCCTTTTCCATCATGGATTTCCTGAAAAACAAATTCAATCAACATTAGACTGTGCCAGCAGTGCTCCCAGACCCCAAAACCCACCCACAAAAACCTGGAAGCCCCCCAAACAGCACCCCAAAGACAGGCAAGTGAGCAAAAATGCAAAAACCTTTTCACCATGGATTTGGTCAAAAACAATTGATTCCAATATTAGACCTTCCGAGCTATGCCCCCAGACCCCTGCAGCCACCCGCAAAAAAGCAGAACAACCCCAAACAGGCAAAAAGCAAAAATGGGCCTACCTTCAATTCAGTCCAAATACGCTGTGCAGCTAGGCCCTAATTTCCCTTTTCCACCATGAATTTCCTGAAAAACAAATGCAATCAACATTAGACTGTGCCAGCAGTGCTCCCAGACCCTAAAACCCACCCACAAAAAGCTGGAAGCCCCACAAACAGCACCCCAAAGACAGGCAAGTGAGCAAAAACGCAAAAACTTTTTCACCATGGATTTGGTCAAGAACACTTGATACCGATATTAGACCTTCCGAGCTATGCCCCCAGACACCAGCAGCCACCCGCAAAAAATCAGAACACCCCCAAACAGGCAAAAAGCAAAAATGGGCCTATCTTCAATTCTGTCCAAATGCGCTGTGCAGCTAGGCCCTAACTCCCCTTTTCCACCATGGATTTCCCGAAAAATAAATGCAATCAATATTAGACTGTGGCAGCAGTGCTACCAGACCCCAAAACCCACCCCCAACAACCTAAAAGCCCCCCAAACAGCACCCCAAAGACAGGCAAGTGATCAAAAGCGCAAAAACTTTTTCTGCTCCGATTTTCTCCAAACCACTTTTATCCGGTATTAGACCTTCACAGCAATGCCCCAGACCCATCAACTCACCTGCAAAGAAGTAGAACATCCCCACAAGTGCAGAGTCTTTCTTCATTAGGCGTAATCCAGCCATCTATTTCCGAAAGATTAGTTTTTCTGATGGTCTCCTTTCCCCTTGTTCCTCATCTCCATGGTTTGTTCTTGATTTTTAATGTTGGTACGCATCCTAGCGCGGAGACGCACTGTCCCAGTGTATTCAGGCGCTTAATAAATGTTTTTATTTTTATTATTTATTATTATCTGCTTTGAGGGAAATAGGAGTCTGGAGGAGGAGGATAGAGGAGCATGTTCTTGTGAACTTGTGAACCTGAGGAATGCAGACTGCGGCACCTTCAAATCAATAAGCAAACAAGTGAAGACAGTTCTGCTGATGGGCTTGTTTTTGTGATTAGTTGATTAAAGTTTTTTTTTATATAGATTTTGCAAAACAAAGAAAGACAGACACACAGGAATACAAGTGACTAAGGACGAAAAAGAAAGCTAGTGATTCATTGACTTATTTTCAGGGCTCGGTGTCAGGGAAGAAGAGCTCGTCCTCAAACTCTGTGAATTCAGATTGGAGTAGGTCAGTTAACAGAGAAGAACTTCCCTCATCTAAGTTGGTGTCCTCCTCGTCTTCTTCCTGCGTGCATTCTCGTATTTTGTAATCTGGTGGTATGAGGTGCTGATTCATCTTGATCATTTTTAACCTCTCCACATTTTTGGGCGAGAGGCGGGTCCTTTTGGAAGTTACAATGCCACCAGCAGCACTGAAAACACGTTCAGAAGACACACTTGCGAGTGGGCAAGACAAGTTATTTATAGCAAGGTTGGTGATCTCTGGCCACACATCTCTTTTCCCATGCCAATACGCCAAAGGGTTATGATGAACATAGACCTCTGTTGAGTCATTCAGATAGGCCTGCACCATCGACTCAAGGTTCTCCAGGGTTCCTCCATTTTGCTTACTTTTTTCTGGGACCTTTTGAGAAGCAACCCCAAGCTGAGTTAGCCAATCCTCTTCTTCACACAATGTTACTGGTGTGTCTGGTGCAGATGATACGGTTGCTGGTGTTGTTAATGGCTGAGAGGGAAAATCACTCACTTCTGCCACAGCCACAGATGCAGAAGTGGATTTTTTTGACTCCGGATGGCCTGCTGATGCTGATGTACTGCCTTTTCCTTCAATTTCCTGCCGTTCTCTTTCAAACTGAGTGGCTGACACAGCTAGCCAATGTTTGTACTTTGTAACATCTGCATCATCAAAAGGAAAGAATACTCTGCCTGCCACTGCCTTTTTGTACCGTGGATCCAGAATAGTAGCAGAAATGTAATGCTGTTCCGTGTGGATCTTTTCAAGACGTTCATCGCAAAGTATGCGCTGTAATAACTTCTCCACCAACTCAAATGCTTCTTGCTTTCCATCTTTTTGAAACGTTGAAGACACCACCTTCAGTTGGTGCTCTAGCATGCGCAACAATGGGATAGCTTTTCCCAAATTACAGTCCTCCCTGCTGACTGCACGCATGAAGACCTCAAAAGGACGAAGCATGTATGTCAGGCTTTTAACTAGCTCCCATTGCTCCACCTGTATCCTCAGGTCTATCATAGGTGTACCCAGTTTAAAGAAATACTGATCGACTACCGCATACTGCTCATACAGATGCTCAAGCATGTAGAAGGTTGAGTTCCAATGTGTTACCACCTCCTGGATGAGCGCTTTCACTGGCACTTTACGTTCATGTTGGAGGCACCTCAGCTGCTTCCGGGCCTTAAAAGAATGGTTGAAATGTGTGCACATGCTTCGGCAGGTGGTCAGTAACTCGTACACTGGACTTTCTTCACTCAAGAATTTTTTAACAACCAGGTTTATACAGTGCGCCAAACACGGCACTCTGAAATAGTTACCCTTATCCATGGCCTTACCTACATTGGCACCATTATCCGTGGAAACATAACCAATCATGCGTTTTCTTGGGGACAGCCATTGAAAGACCTTTGTGTTAAACTCATGCAAAATGTTTTCTCCTGTATGATTTTTCTCCATGGCAAACATGGCTAGTGTTGCATGTTTCCGAGCAGCTTTATAAACTTTGTCTGTGTCAACACCTGCATTTACCTTTGCTTTAACCCCTGAAAAAGAGACCCAGTGTGCAGTGATGCACATGTAATCAAGGGCTTGGCAACTGGTCCACATGTCTGTTGTCAGATGTATAGTGTGAACAGTACTCTTCTGCAAAGCTGCCCCAATCACCTCCAGCACATCTTCATGTAGTGCTGGAACCGCAACTCTGGCAAAATAGAACCGGCTAGGAACCTTCCATTTAGGGCAGAGCGTTGCCACTAATTCAAGAAAACCCACCCCTTCCACAAAAGAAAAAGGGAGAAGGTCCAGCGCTAGCATTTTAGCCAGCTTAGTGTTATACAGATGCGCCATTGGGTGGTTGCGTTCAAATGGCGCATCTGAAAACAACATGCTTCTCATTGTAGGCTGGACCATTTTACGGGATGATGATGACTTCTTCGACCCAGTTACGCTCAGTGATGATGAACTTTTTTGCATTGATGTCTCACTCTCTCCCACATTCTTAGTGTGGCTCATATATCTTGCAGGGGGTGTGCTGCTGACAGGGTTACTGGGTGTAACTAAAGAAATGTTTGACGCTTCTTCCTCCTCGTCATCATCAGATGAAACATCAACAGATGCAGTTTGTTGACTTGCAATTCGGGCTGCCTTGATCTCCCTTAGGTGCGCATGCCATTTGACAGTGTGCTGTCTCTCAAGATGACCTCTCTGGCCTCCGGTACCATAGTTGGTACCAAGCTTACCACGACTAACTCGAACCTTACAAATGGTACAAATGGCTATGGTTTCCCTTGTTGGGGATACTGGGAATGCTAATGCCAGATGAAGTGGAGGATGAGTGTTGCCAAAATTTACTACGTTGTGCACTTACAGCACCACTAATTGAGGAAATGGAGGTCGAGGTGGATGGAGGTCCCTTCTGGGAAGAAAATATGGAAGCTGTAGGTGGTGGTGTACTAGTTAACTGCATTGGTGGTGGTCCCATTGACACGTCGCCAACATCACGCTCAGCAGCATTTTGGGATAGGGTAAAAATGTCTGTTTGCTGCATGCCCACTGAGGCTGGAGTGACGTTTATGATGACTGCGTCGTCGTTGTGAGAGTCTTCATCAGCAGGAGTATACGCCACTTCTTGTTCAGCGTCATCATCACACTCCATAACTATGAGACTTTTGGGGACCTTCCTTTTACGCTTAGCTACCTTTGACATTGGAAGAGGACAGGCTTGAATACTGTTGGGGCCACAATTACCATATGAATGGTAAGGCAGCAATTTCGAAATATCTTTGGCATTTTACCTGTTTTTATAGATTAATAAATAAATTTGATACGGCAAAAATATATTTTTTTTAACTTTGCACCCATATTTATGGGCAATTTTATGATTGACCTATCTCAGTACTTATTTTATAGCTGCTTAACCGTTTGCGCCTCAAACACGAAATTATGATATATTTGATCAAGGGTGCAGACATACTGAACCCTTTAGAGACACCGCGTTTGTCCTACAATTGAATAGTATAAACTTTTAAGAAGTGATGATCTATAAATAAGAAGTGCACAACTGAACCTTGATGCTGACTTGCCCAATAAGGATTATTAGTAATATGGCTGTTCCTCCCACAGAGCGAAATATAATATTTATACATCTTCACCACAAGCGTCATCTTTCGTCAATATCTGTTGGGGGACTATAGCATTACCTATAAGAAGAGTGATTAAATAGGTGAGAATTTTCCACATAATCACAGGTGCGTGTTGGTTGGCACCTGGTGGTGGGCAAGGTTTTCTATCGGTATGACACACCAAATGCCACTATTATCAAACACTCCTCTGTTCCTTTGAATGCTATGTCTGTCTTTTGAATCTTATAAAATGCACATGGTTGACATCCATGACCATTGTTCTACCGGCACGATCATATGGTCTCTGGGAGACTTGATCCACCAGGGTGTTTTCTGCACTAATTTACATGATTTGGTCTCATTTTGGTTGATATAAAAATCATCATATAAACAATTGGGTTGATTGATCCATGAGGGATCTTGCATGTCAATTTGACAAGTGTAATGTTGTGATCAGATGGAAAATCATCTTTATCTGATGGACATGTATAAATGTTTTGGTTGCAGCCTTGAAAAAGCCCTGTGGTCGAAACGGCTGCCTTTCCTCATATGAACTTTGGAAATAAAACATCAGATCTCAACCTAAGAAGATTTGTGTGGATACTCTTTTGAGAAGTTTTTTGGGCTTTAGAAAATGATTGGATGCTGAGACTCTATGGACTGTTCTTAAGAAAAAAATATTGACATCACTTGATGTGTTACAATAATATGGTGTGCTTGGGTGTTTTGCATATATATGTTTGACCTAGATTCAATTGGATACTAGGACGGATTGACACCTTGGTGGGTGGGTGTCATACACCTTAGGAGCACCCTAGCCATAGTTGCTTTTTTCAAACTACTTTTGTCCATATTACAATTGGTTTAACTCTGTGATGTGCGGTTAAATAGTAGCAAACCCATTCTCCCTTTTCTGTCTTGATCTTTTCCTTGCTAGGGATCTGGAAGACAATGAATGATCAGGAGGAGTGGCTTCCTCAAATGATACCTCGGCTTGAATGTCAATTTCCTGATGTGCCCCTACTTCGGGAGGAACAACTATTGTGGGCACTTGTGCCTCTCCATGCCCCTCTGCTTGCGCCTCTCCTGGCGCCGCCTCTGCTTCCACATGTACTTGGGCTTGTACTTACACATGTGGTTGTTGTTGCGGCTGTGGTTGTTGAACACTCGTCAGATGAGTTACAACAACCTGTGTTGATTGAGGGATGCTGTTACTTTCTTGCGATGAGCCAACATCACTGGTCCATGGTGATTGAACAACTATACTGGCTGCCTCTGCAGCACTCAAGGGCTTGGACCTAAGTTGGCATGGAGGTGGTGGCACTGAGCCCAATGGAGCGGAGGTGCTGCTCCCAGCTTGGTCCCCAGCAGACCCCGCTGCTGCTGTAGGCGTACTTTGTTTTTCCCAAAAAATGCGTCGGTCGGCACACCAGTCTTCTTGGTAAGTGGCGCCACTTGCTTCTTCTGCTCCTTACTGGCAACTTTCTTGCTAGAGGAGCTACGGGCAACTTTTTTTGGGGCCATCTTCTTCAGATGTCAGAACAGCAGGCCGCAGTTGCACAAGTTGCAGAGTTGTCTGTGGCCACACATGACGTTGTGCTGCACACACCGCAGCAGGACTTGTTCCAGGCACTGATGAGGAACGATGAGGCTGATGATTCGTTTTTCTGCACCTAAAAGCAAACGAAGTTAAATAAATGTTTCATATGTAGCGCTTCAATTAATAGTTTGCAAGTAAGCATTTTTATTATACCCACCCCCAAAATGGAAAGACCAATAAAATGCACCACTGACAGAGTACCCCTGGGCATAATGGATGAAAGCATGGCAGACTGGGTGCAGGCCTATGGCACAACAAAGCACACTGCCTGGCTTAAAAATAGCCCCTAGACCCCCACCCACATGGCCAGGCCCTGCCTGGACCAGGCCTCCAAATGGCCCCCACCCACATGGACAGGCCCCAACACCACCCCCAAAAATCGAAAACACATAACAATCACCACAATCCAATGACATCCATGCCCTCAATGATGTTTACATTCAAGACACCCCACAGAAAGACTAGGCCCATGCACCACTGACTACCCCTGGGCATAATGGATGAAAGCATGGCAGACTGAGTGCAGGCCTATGGCACAACAAAGCACACTGCCTGGCTTCAAAATGGCCCCTAGACCCCCACCACATGGCCAGGCCCTGCCTGTACCAGTCCTCAAAATGGCCCCCACCCACATGGCCATGCCCAATCAACACCCCAAAAAAATCGAAAAACACATACAAATCACCACAATCCAATGCCATCCATGCCCTCCATGATGTTTACATTAAAGAGACCCCACAGAACGACTCAGTCCATGTACCACTGAGTACCCCTGGGCAAAAGGCCCCAACAACATCCAAAAAATCGAAAACCACACAAAAATCACCACAATCCAATGCCATCCATGCCCTCCATGATGTTTACATTAAAGAGACCCCACAGAACGACTCAGTCCATGCACCACTGAGTACCCCTGAGCAAAAGGCCCCAACAACATCCAAAAAATCGAAAAACACACAAAAATCACCACAATCCAATGCCATCCATGCCCTCCATGATGTTTACATTAAAGAGACCCCACAGAACGACTCAGTCCATGCACCACTGAGTACCCCTGAGCAAGAGGCCCCAACAACAGCCAAAAAATCGAAAAACACACAAAAATCACCACAATCCAATGCCATCCATGCCTTCCATGCCCTCCATGATGTTTACATTAAAGAGACCCCACAGAACGACTCAGTCCATGCACCACTGAGTACCCCTCGGCAAAAGGCCCCAATAACAGCCAAAAAATTGAAAAACACACAAAAATCACCACAATCCAACGCCATCCATGCCCTCCATGATGTTTACATTAAAGAGACCCCACAGAAAGACTCAGTCCATGCACCACTGAGTACACCTGGACAAAAGGCCCCAACAACATCCAAAAAATTGAAAAATACGCAAAAAATCACCACAATCCAATGCCATCTATGCCCTCCATGATGTTTACATTAAAGAGACCCCACAGAACGACTCAGTCCATGCACCACTGAGTACCCCTGAGCAAAAGGCCCCAACAACAGCCAAAAAATCGAAAAACACACAAAAATCACCACAATCCAATGCCATCCATGCCTTCCATGCCCTCCATGATGTTTACATTAAAGAGACCCCACAGAAAGACTCAGTCCATGCGCCACTGAGTACCCCTGGGCAAAAGGCCCCAACAATATCCCAAAAATCGAAAAACACACCAAAATCACCACAATCCAATGCCATCCATGCCCTAAATCATGTTGAAATTCAACAAAACAGTTGTATCATGCACCCATAACTAACCCTGGTCCTACTGGATACTGTGGCTACCCACAATATATTTTATTTAATGTTCTGAAAAAGTTCCAAAATTGTAGTTGCAGCAACTGTAATGCCCCAAACAAACTTACTTGTGAAATTTCTAATCCAAAAGTGATCCAAGCAAAGTCAAAAAGGCCTCAAATCCAAATATCCAGCAGCAGCCACAAAAAGTAATCCTTCCAGGTCAAGATCCAAATCAAAGTGGCCAGGACATGAACAAAGCACTTGGAGGATCCTGCTGGACAGGAAGAGGAAGTTGGAGACTGTGGGGCACTTCCTTCCTCCCACCCCCCCCCCCAAAATGGACTCCTTGCAAAAGAAAGTGCAGACAAATGTCAACCTGAGGAGTTATTCTGATAAAAATCATCATTTTCAGAAGGTTTATGCTGCCTGCTGGTGAATTTCTTGTTCTTAATTGCAAATTTTGCAAGATTGTTGCTGCCCGCCGCATCTACTTGTTCGCAATTGTTTACTCCCGCGATGCGTGATCACGGGCCTTTATGAAATGCTTGCGTTGACAAACTCTGGCTGTGCAAGGTGGCAAGCTGCGATGATGTACTCCCGGTCGACAAACTCCCGCGGGATCCCGCAGCAAGATCCAAAATGGCGCAGCACACGCAAACATGGAGAAAAACAACTCTTCAAACGCTGAATGATGGTAAGTGAATGCCGCGTGCCGCAATATTGTATCACCAAGCAAAAAACTCCGCTGCGTGCGAATTTGCGAATTTTCGGCAAATTCGCGAGAATTCACGGATCGCGAATTTGCCGAAAATATTCAAATTCCGCGAGCGGAACGGATTTTACGCCCATACTTAGACACTGGGACATAGATGTATTATGTTTACAGGAGACACACATCCCTTGGAATAACCGTGCTTGGTTAAAGGAACTGGGTTTGGATCTGATTGCCTACTCCCGGCAAACTGCTACTACAAGGGGTGTAGTGTAGTTCCTACATTCCCAATAGGCTCTGCGCATTGGAATAATATATCTTATAGATTAGACGTAGGACTGAGGACTGAGGTCGACTAGGTCTCTATCGAATATACTAGACTTAATTGTGTTTGTCAGCTAGCTCAGAGGTCACTAGAAACGTTCTCGAATTCACCAGAAGGGATTAGTCTCTGACAACCGAATAAATATGACAACTTTGTTTCCCCAAGATAAAACTATCTTCAGAGAAGTGGAAACAATAGATAGATATTTCACTCAGTCAATCGTGTATGCTCCGTTTCATTAGAGGTGCACGGAAAGTAGAAAGACAGGTGTTTTCAATAAAAGGTTTTATTGAACAGTCTTCTTTCTCAAGCATAAGAAATGTACTGCTACAATAGTAAAACTGTTTGTAAAATATAATGCGTACAGTATAAATAGTAGAATAAAATATTACTTTAAGAGCATTGTATGGTTCCTAAACCATATATAAATACATCCATAAATAACAGAGGCTAAAAGTAATCAACTGGTGCTTCTAAAATACGCCTACCCCCGGTGCACCTAACCAATGCTTAGTACAAGGGAGGAAGTAAGTGAGGTATTGCATAAATGTAGTATTCTTTTGCCAAGAATCTGCACAAGATTTCTCTAAGGGTCTAATCAGCTCCGTACCTTAGTTTAGAATGGAGAAGGCTGGTCCCGGGACACGATTTCCTAACAACCCGCAAGGGTAGCTTGGAAACACTGGAGCTGGATTTCTCGGCAGAAGAAAAGACAGCGTCTCTCTTAGTGCGTCTGCTGGAGGGTCGGCTTCCTTCAGCACTTGCTGTAGCAGGGCGCGACGGGCAAGTAGATAGTCGAACTGCTCCAAGCCACCGTGTGTTTGCTTGGGCGAGTGTGGGCATATTTATACCTTGAAGGTGCTGACTTTGACGTACAGTTGGACATAATAACGTCATCAAAGAGTCTCAGTTCTTTGAAAACTCCATGAGTTCTGGGACAAATCCATATTCAAGCAAGAGAAAGTCCCTGACTGCTGAAGGCAGGTTTTTCCAAGAAATCGTTGTGGATTTTCGGAACTAGTGGAAGAAACCCTGACGTATTTGGACTACCTGAGCTATGCCTAAATATGGTTATGATTTCTATGCCTATATAAGGATATGGTGATTTATCTCTATATAAGGGCATGAATCGGGAAGTTTACAATAGGGTCCTAAAATGATACAAAACAACCATTCCACGTTATCATGTTCATCTAAGTTCAAGCACTAAAACATATAATCTAGAGCATGTGTTTACAACCCCCAAAAAATCATTTTAAATGGTTGTACACGAAAAATTGAGCATTTTGTATAGTACACATTTAGGGGAAATGACTTAATTTTAAGCATATGATATGATATTTAGCAATGCTAATTAAATGAATCACGAAAATTACATTTATGAAATGGCTCTTAGTCGCAGAAGAAAAAAGGTCGAGACCATCCCATAGCAGAATATACTAACTGTTTTTTGTTTGTGGACTAGGCTAATATTGTTTCTAAGAAGTGTTCAAGGAATTATTGTTCTCTATGAATAGTTCTACTTTAAGCAGATTACTTTTTGTGCCAAAGTTCATTTTGTTTTTTGGAAAAAGTCAAAAGAAATCTGTTGTTAAATAGAGTTTCAAACTTGGTAGATTTTGTTTTGAAAAAAGTGAAGGTTGAATTTCAGAGTTCGAAAGAATGCTGTGTGCTAATTTCAAAATGTATTCTCGGTGTCAGGAGAAAACATTAATTCATCAAGGCTGGCAAATAAATCGTCTACCACAGTAGATGAAAGTTCAGCTACTTAATTATGAAGATCAATTGTGCACAGATGCAAAGCATCGCCGTCAGCCGGGTTAGCAATGTTCATATCAGATGGTACCTGTGTGCCTGTTGGTCCGCGTATCTCACCTCCATTTTAATTTGTCATTGAGATCTCAATGAATGCCGTCATCAGGATTGGTAGCCGCTGGGGGCAACACAACACATGAGCCGTTACCGAACCCAGTAGTGCGCCAGCATCCGCTTGCATAACCGATGGTAGTGTTAGGCAG
Source organism: Lissotriton vulgaris (assembly GCF_964263255.1). Taxonomy (NCBI): domain Eukaryota; kingdom Metazoa; phylum Chordata; class Amphibia; order Caudata; family Salamandridae; genus Lissotriton; species Lissotriton vulgaris. The sequence continues at coordinate 1,089,469,282 of NC_141687.1, read as the reverse complement.
ACATCTAACACGCATTCCTCTCCACAAAGCAGGCATCGTAGAACAAGTAAGATGCAATCTTGCCAGATTGGTCTGAATACAGGATGCTAACAGTCCCGAAAAAATCATCTTAAATGCATGTGCAATACCACTGGTATCAGACATGTTAAAGATACGACCTAACATTTCTGCAAAATGTACTGGGCAGTTTGTTGATAATAATGCATGTATCTCTGCAGAGGACCTTGCAACTTGCAGATCATACGTCTCTCTGGACGAGGTCAGTGGCACAGTTTTTTGCAAAAGAATGGCTTTCATTCTGCTTAAAGTATCAATTCATATACAAGAGATGTTTAGTGAAGTCCATAGTGGCGACTCCTCATCTGGCTTGGTTTTAAGAAACAATACTTGCATACAGCAAGCGACCCTGGCAGACACAGTAATGAGATAGCTTATTCCTGGCATCATTCCACAACAGCTGTGATCTTTTAACATAACGAAGCTACCATTGGAAAGCTGCCTGAAAATTAGATCTATCACCGCTGTGGGCGAACCCTTCAGATGGCAAGAAAGGTTATTGGAAGAACCTTTGCAGGCTTCGTGTACATAATACCTTGATACAATAGTGTAACGCTTAGTGAGTTTTTACAATTTTTACCACTAATAAATACTTCCTTTCCCCCACTCCAACATTTGTGTGTGTATGGTAAATCCCAGGTCGACTTAATGTATTCTTTATCCAACCTTTCATACAGGCCTGCTGGTATGTGTTTTAAGCAATACTGAAACTGGAAAGTTGTCACTGGTATCGTGATGGTGCCATGTAGTATCCATTCAACTGATGGTTTCTCGGAAATGTTCAATGGTAATCTCTCCAGTTTTTCAATACTCAGCACCGTATAGTCTGCTCCCCTCTGTGCCAACGAGATTTGATTATCTGTAAGGTTAAATACAGTAAATAGTGACGTAGTGTTGATTAGACTCCAGGGCACATAGCCAGAACGAAGGTTTTGCAATGTCCAGCCTAGTAGCATTATAGAATGTAATTGAGACTGGCCATGTCGTAACATTAGAAAGTCCTGTTCCATTATGTCTATGGCAGATGATACAATGATGTCCAAAGAATAAATTTAGGACGACAGAGTTGTTAACCCTTTGTCATCTACAGAGAGTGATTTCTCTAAATTAATACGATCAATTTCTTGTATTCTTTCAGCTGTTTCCATTTGCGTGACTTTCCAAGCTTCATTGTAAGCAGCGTATATACTGGCGTATATGAAACGTTTATGACGTGGATTACGAGGTCCAAGTAAGAATTCTTGTAAATCAATGCCAACTTTAAGCAAAGATAAGTGTTGTTTGATTTCTGGAAGTGTGGATTTTTGTAGCCATTCAAGGCACAGTTTTCCTACACTATAAGGGTTTATTATCCCTGGATGTTGTCTTTGGAAATATCTTGGATCTGGCCGAGTTACTGTGAACCCTTGTGTCTTGTTGAGGAATCTATCTTGACAGTTATTCGTGTCTGTGGGCCACATTAACCATTTTTTCCATTCAAGATTTGTTCTGTGCTGTTGTAAAATATATTTTACGTCTACCTCCTCATCTGAAGTTAAATTACTATCAGGTGTGGGCTTAGGTATGGACTGTTTGTTTAAATCTTTTATCTTAGCATTGCCAAGACAAGATGTCTGTTGAACAGTGTCATTTAGGAACCTCATTTGTTCTGTGGTGATGGAGGCTCTGAACAATGCTTCTTAACCTTATACCTGCCAGTCTTTTGTGCCCCAAACAGTTTTTGTCTCAATGTTGTCTTTCCAAAAGTCAAAGCCTAAGGTGGACAATTGAGCATAAAAGGCAGCAGAATAAATGTATTCAGTATTTGTCGACATACTTTTCATGCCTGTCTTATTCACATTTGTAAAGTAAAAACTTTCTGGGTTTGTAACATTAAAACCTGTGAAATATGGACATTTTCTAAGAAACGTTTTAGAACTACCTTTTGGTGGCGTTGGACAATGTTCCCATTGTTTATAAGTTAAAACATTTCTAGGGTTTGCAGATTTATGCAAGTAATGATGGCCAAAATGATTAAAACAATATATTTCTTCATAATTTGATGAACCTTCTAAGTATTCATGTTTTGTAAATGTTGCTGACATTTCTAAGTCTGCCATCATGTTATTAACAGTTCCAAAGTCCCAATCATCAGAAAATGTGCTGGGTGAAACTAAATCACTCAAGAAAACCTTAAATTGATGAGGATATTTAGCAGCTCAACAGGGCTATAAATGTCATAATCAGTTGTATCACAAGCTTTTCCACCAGGTAGTGGGACTGCTGAGATGTTCACTGATGACAGATCTCGTTGTTCACGATGAGAAGATTTGTGTGGCTTCAGGAGCAAGTTGATGTTCTTACTTGCTGTGTCCATTTTAATGTGTTTTCCATCTATCAGCTTTCCCAAACTTAACAAAAGAATGAGCCATAGCAGGTGATAAAGTACACCTAACACAATCCAAAGTTCAACCCATGGTGAAACCAGATATGTATTTGTAAGCTCTTGACCAAGTTCCTTTACTTTTTCCTGGAAAGATGTGTTTGCTGGCGTAGTTTCAGGTTCACTAGGATTCCCAGAAAAGTTATTGAAGTTGATAGCCAGAAGCAGTTCTGTCAATTGTTGGTATTGCATCCGGATTTTTTGAAATCGCTAGAGTTGCTTGTTCCCTTGACATGTTTGTATAGTCAGATGCTACATCACTGTAGACGGAAGTTTCTTGACGAACTGTTATTTGGGTATCAAGAGGCACAAGTTCCATGGCTTAGTTGCATAGTACTTCTTTTCTCACTGCAGGTTTATCAAAGGTGATTAGTGTTTCAGTTTGAACCTCTTGGATAGTAGCAAGATTTGGTCATCTGCTACATCTTGGGAGTCCACTGGGCCTACTACTTATTGTTGGCCACATGGTGTGGTTTTACCAGGTCAATTGACACAGACCGGTTCTCCTTTTTTCCAGCAAGGGGCGGCAGTAGTACTGTTCTTGATCTGTGTATTGCTAGTACAGGTATTGGTTTTCTGTAAGAAGGCCCAAATTCCTTCTTGTCCGCTATTTTTTCCCTGACCAGATCCCCAATCTTTGGAATCCAGACAGGCCTTGCTGGGACAGGTGGTTTATCTTCAGTGGTCGTTGGCTTTTCGCTGGTATTGCTTAGACTTCTTCTTGTTTCATTTAAGTCCTGGAAAACTGCCAAACGATCTTAGATATCAAAGGGTTTTTGTTCCACCACTGAAGTGTGACGATCGAGGTCTTCAACCAACATTCTAGTACCAAAAATGATTTCATATTAAGTGATTCCACCCAGAGAATTTCTAGGCAGGTTATTAAGACTACGTTGGACATTTATTAGATGTTTGACCCACCCATCACCCGAACCTAATACCCTAGCTGTTATAGATTGCTTTATGTCACAGTTTTTTCTCTCCACAACCGAATTTCCATCAGGATGGAATGGACTTGAAAATCGCAATGCTACGCCCAAGCTGGCCATGGCCTCCTCGTAAGCACTAGAGCTAAACGCAGGACCCTGGTCAGAATGTAGCGTGCCGATTGCGTATGTGCCGATAAAGCCTTGCAAATCTTTTATAACAGTTCGGGCGTCAGCTGAGCGCTGAGGCCACATCCAAATGAATCTCGTCTTAACATTTGTGGGACTGCATAAGTCCATTCGGACATCCGCATGTAGATCGCCTTATGTTGTCTAGCAGTGGTGTCTGTACTGGGCTGGCTACGCTGTAGTCAGGAATCTGGTGGGGTTCAAAGTTCTGGTATTTGTAACAGTCATCGCAATTAATTCCGAATACGTATACGTGAGCTTTCATCCCTGGCCACCAGTACATCTCTTCTAATTCTAGTAGAGATTTAGAGATCCCTTGATGTATCAGACCCTCTCCCATATGTGCTTCAAAAATGAGAGCACCTCTCCTGTTACTGTTTGGAATTACCCTATCCCCCACTCCAGGGATTCGAGCAAAAGGAACAGAGTTTGCATCAATTATGTATTTGATTTGTATTCGAGTGGATAATTTAGAGGTAACGCGGCTCCGCTACTTTTTCTCGTTGCATTGACAGCGAGCATGATTTCACAGTCTATCGTTGTTTTCGAACGATTGATTGTAGCTACGGAAGCCGTTTGCACAGCTGCCTTCGCGGCTTCATCAGCCAATGAATTCCCTTCAACGTGAACGCCATCACGCTGATGACTCAGTGTATGAATCACGTGAGTCTTTTGTAGTTCCTTCTGAAAAGAACTACATATTTCCAAAGCATTTTATGCCTGATTGTGCCATCTTTTGCGTCTTTAAAACCATTTTGAACCCAGTTCTGCAGATATTCATTGTAAGACTGGACGCAGTGATACGAATCGCACACTATAAGTGTGGGGAATTGGCGATCGGTATTTTCAAGCGCCAACTTGAATGCCTGTAAGTCAGCTCGCTCAACTGTACAGTCTCTGAGAGATTGAGTTTTTGTGACCATAGGTCGGAATTTACCATTGTGCCAGCGACCTTTAACAATCGGGCATGCTGCACTATAGGCTTGTTTACCCCCAATTGCGGGCTGTGCTGATCCGTCCGTATATATTACACAGCCGTAATGTTCTAGAGGTAGAATTTCAGTAGGCAGAGGACATTCTTGTTCGTATTAAAGGATTTCTTGTTTCTTCAAGTAAAGGTCAAACACATATTCAACGTCTGTTGCAGCAAGAGAATTAACCCATTCTATTCATCTCGGATGTAGAGATTTTGCATTTGGAATGCTTGCCCTCGTCACTGCCTCTAAGGCAGGAACAGGTTTAACAACTTTAATGCATTTACCCTGTGCGAGGGCTCTCTCCTTTGCTACAGCAATCTGAACCGCTGTCAGATTTTTTGTGTTGAAGTGAATTTTATTTCAGCTTGTGTGCACAAGTGTGATTTGTAAGCTATTGGTACCTTTTCACCTTCGTTAAAGTTTAGGTATGTGAATCCGCATCTCCCTGGGATGATTCGGATTACAAGGTTGCGTACATTGTCGCATGTTTGTAAGCGTGTTGTTGCCAACATGTCTGTTTGTACTAAACACAAAATTTCTGTGTGTTTTTGAGTCCAATTAGTTGGTTTGATTTGTTCGTAGAGAGGTTTAATCCTTTCTGCGTAATTCAGAATGTAAGTTCTTCCGAAGTTTAGGAATCCTAGAATTGACTGTAAGTTTTTCATCATTTTTGGAGTTTGGAGCAGCGCACATTTTTCTAAAAGGTTTGCTGCCAGGCTTTTGCCTTCACTTGAAAGTTCGTATCCCAAGAATAAGACGTTGAGGTGGGCAATTCTTGTTTTTTAAAGTTGAATTCATACCCTTCAGAGGCGAATCCAAGTATTATGGTGTTCACCCTGGTCAAGTGCCTATCCAAATCATCGTCTGTAAGATAGATGTCATCGACATAATATAATGCCTCATCATCATACGTTTGCAGTAACTCTGTTACTCTGGCTGAAAATAATCCAGGACTGTTCTTGAATTCCTGGGGAGACGACAGAAGTGTTGTTGTTTCCCCATTACTGAGAAAGCGGACAAGTACCTGCTTTCTGGTGCAATGTTTTGACAGAAGAAACTGTAAAGTTGTTTTGTATTTCTTGCGAACAATATTATTAATCAGTGCTGTACTGTGTGAATTTTGTACTGCAAAAGTTTTGCAACAAGAGTTTAAATGTCTGTAATCCAAAACTAGACGATATGTTTTGTCTGGTTTGGAGACAGGAAACAAAGGATTGTTCATTGACGAGGTACATGTTTCAATCACCCCCTGGTACTCAAGTTGATCTAAGATCTCCCTGACTTGTTTTTTAGCTTCCTGCTTTACCGGATACTGCCTCTGAGCAGTAGGTTGATTTTTCAAATGGATTTTATGGTGAGGAGAATCCTCATCCCATCCCACATGATTTTCATATAATGCTGGAGCCTGGTCCACAGCCCATTTTCTGGCATAGGTGTATTTTTGTGAATAGGAATATGATTAGAGAAGGCTGGCATAATGATCTCTTCGCCATGTGGGCATTCCCTGGCAAATTCAGGTGGCCAGTAATTTTCAGCTAGAAGGATGTCATAACCTTTAGATAATTTTTCCCAAAAGAGTGCTTTTATCTTCCTAGTTATACCCCCTCTATACGGAGTGTTACTTCATATAACTTATGGGGTACACTAACCCTGGTGTCAGCAGTTTCAACCTGAATGCATTAATTCAGATCAACTGTCTCCAGATGATCTTTCAGGATCCTGCGAGCTATGGTAACCTCTGCTGCGCTGTCCAGCATTGTCTGGGCCCACTCCCCGTTCTTGAGTTGTGTCCTCAAGATCCTCGGCATGTCTGATTTTAATGCTTGCTACCTTCTTTTTGGACAATTGAGTTCTCTTATTTTTTGGAACGTGTTGGTCTTCTTTGGACTTCACGATTTCTTCTTTTTGTTCTGATCGTCCTCTTCTTTCAGATTTCTGCGAGGAAGTCTGAAAGTAGGGTCAAAGGAGGATATCATTAAAAACTTGACAAATATACGAACGAGGTGAATGACCGTAAGATATGAAAATACCGTCGAGATACTATCGACTATAAATTAGAAGAAGTTTATACATGGGCTGAAATTTACAACCAAAAGAAATGGCAACAACCACAACAAAGATCGGATGTAGGTTCATCCCAAGAGAGTGTAGTTTCAGAATCAGAAATATCAAAAACAAGGAAACCGATTCCACCAACATCAAAATCACCAGCAATCCAAAAACTCTCAACCCAAACACAACAACCAGCTTTTTTAGACATAAGCCCAGCGGCAAACGATGCACCGCAAACAACAAAACAAGGAGAGGAAAAAGAAACGGAAGAAGAACGAGTAAGACGAGTCACAAGGAGCCAAACGAAAGTGACCTAGTCATTAATATCTCAAAGAAACAACTCAATGAAACCCAAATAAAGATCTTAAACAAAGGAACCTCATTTGTCCTCCCTACCTACAGATCAAATTTACCTGAAACGGAAATAGCACTTTTCAAATTTTTCCGAAATCTGAAACTACGTTACTTCTTCAAAACAAATGAGAACATTCCACCTCAAGAGTCTGAAAGTCTAACAAAAGAATTTAAACCTAAAAGTACATTTTGCGCACCTGTTTCCCATAAAACCATCGAAGCCTTCGAAAGAACGGTACTCACAGAACTGCAAAAAATCAAATACACTAAACCCAGGAGAACAAATCTTTCACCCCGCGAATGGAACATCTTGAAGAATTTAAGTCAAGACGAAGAGCTAACCTTCCAAAGAGCAGATAAAGGTGGCGCTTTAATTATAATGGACACTAGTTATTATCTACAGAGTATGAACACACATGTCCAAGACATCAATACATATATGCCACTTGAATTTGACCCTACTGATGAACACAAAAGAACATTACAACAGATAATAGACAAAGCACTTGATTTGAAATGGATCAGTAAAAAGACTCACCAATTTTTTGAGACCAAATATCCAAGACGACCCAAACTCTATATGTTACCTAAAATCCACAAGGATAAGAACAACCCACCATTCAGACCAATAGTCTCTGCTTGTGGTTCAATCTCCGAACCTATAGGGAAATACATCGATTGGTATCTCCAACCTATAGTCCAGAATGGTAGCACATATATAAAGGACCCTACAGAATTTTTGAAATTACTCAATGAAGTGACACTCTCGCCAGAAAATGACTATTGGCTATGTACTATAGATGTGACCTCACTCTATACCTCTATCCCTCACAACGAAGGTCTTGAAGCTCTGGAATGGAGTTTACTCATGAATGATGAAATTGAAGAAACCCAGAAAATATTTCTACTAGAACTAATGCACTTCGCACTGTTTCATAGTTATTTTGAATGGCAACACCAATTTTATAACCAATGTAACGGCACATCTATGGGCTTTGGGGGTGCTCCCGCATATGCCTGCATTTACATGTCAAAATTTGAAACAGATTTAATCTTGAACAACCCTGATTCGAAAGACAATATGATCATATTTAGACGTTACATCGATGACATTTTTTTATTATGGCAGGGAGACAAAAACAAACTCGAAAGAAACATCACGTCTATGAACACACAACATGAAAGAATTAAATTCACCCACAACATCAGTCATGAATCTATCGTGTTTCTGGATGTAAAAGTCAATATGACAGATTTTCAATTCACAACTCAAGTTTACACCAAACCTACTGACAGGAATTCAAGTCTCCTATTTCAAAGCTTTCATCCTAATACACTAAAAAAACACTTACCAACTTCACAATTGATCAGACTAAAAAGGATTACCTCAGACCCTAAACAACTTGAAATAACATTTAAAGAACAAATCAAAAAATACCAACAAAGAGGATACCCAATAACCATTTTGGAAGAATCGATGAAAAGAGTAAATAAGATCCCCAGAGAAAAATTGTTTATACCTAAGACAAGTACACCAGAACAGAAGACAGTTTGTGTACTAAAATTTTCTACAGAGGCAATGAAGATTAAGAGAATAATCAACACTCACTGAAACCTGATAAAAACTGAACCAGACCTTAAAGATCTCTACAATGAAAGCATCACGTTCGCATTCCGAAGATCTAAAAACTTGAAAGAAATTTTGTCAACTACTAAAAATCCTAAGATTTCAGACAAAGGCATGTCAAAATGTTTCAACTGTACTCACTGCAACAATGTACTAACCGGAAACAAATTCATGCATCTAACCCAAGGGTATGAAATAGAACTAAAACATACCAGTACATGTGACACGAAAAATACCATCTATGCCATCAAATGCCCTTGTGGAAAGATATACGTAGGTCAAACTGAAAGGAAAATTAAAGTGCGTATAACAGAGCACAAAAGTAACATCCGCCTACAAAATCCTAAATCCACGGTCGCTAACCATTGGATTGAAGCAAAACACCAAATATCCCAACTAAGATTTACGGTTCTGGAGGCAATCCCACAATGCAGCGATATGGACCCCAATAAAAAAAGACTAAGAGCTGAATTCTTTTGGATAAAAAAATTGAACAGTCTTCAACCTATTGGAATGAATGACCGTATCGAATACTCGTGCTTTTTATAGAAGGCATCCAATAAGGACTGTTATGCTCCCCGAATATTATAATTTACTGTGATGATTATAATTCACCGTGATGTATATACATGTAACACGTTTTGATTTTCTGAACCCACGAGATAATAATCACGTATCTGCACTGGTAGACGTCAGTTCAATCTTTCAATTTTCATTTTAATCAGCATAGGAATTGATCATTGTCATAACCCACACTGTTGTGACTCCTATACCCGCACTATCACCCAACTTTTCTTCGTATTTTTTTCATGTCTATGGTAGTTCTTGTATACTTTACTTTCCACAAACACTACAAATCCATGAATTCATTCACTATCCTTGTAAAACACTTATTTATTCCCATTTAGTAATTTCTGCTATCCGTTTCAATAGTCACTCACTATTGTAGTTAATTCTATATATATGTTCGAGCAAGCATTCGCTTAAACGCGCCGGAAAGTCTATCTTCGACTTCCATAGTAACCCCGATCACGTGACCGGTTACTTCCTTATTTTGAAATTGCAAACCCCGCGAAACTATCGGTAACCCATTTCCGTAGTGGAGGTTTCCATCGCGCAGATTCCAAGTAAGTCTTGCTCCTCTCCCCTTTGCTCCCGTTCCCTATCCTTATTTTTTAAGCATCCGTAAGCAGCAACGTACAAACGCCGCTTCTTCACGCTAGCCGCAAGAGCATTTTCCCATTTCTCACTTGCCATTTAAACGTTCGTTAGCCCGAGCACCTTTTATACCCTGACTAGATCTTTAGACTAGATCTTTAGTCTATACCCTGACTAGATCTTTATTTTTTCACTTATCTGTTAGCCACTTCTTACTACTTTCTTACAACTAAAAACCCGATTTTTGTGATGATTTGTACATATGCATATAATGAGCTTGTAATGACGCATTTGAATATGTTTTGCATCTATTGAATGTGATTGCTAAGGTCCTGTATTAATTCATTTCACAGGCCCCTGACGAAGGGTCATCCATACCGACCCGAAATGCATTGGGCGGAAGCATAATCTGTATACATGGATCTATTAATGAAATGGGATAAAATGTCCTCATGATTCATAATAAGGAAAGACAAAAGAAGTCAATAAAAGAGATTTGAAATGATTCAAAAATCTTGTGGATATTAATTCATTCAAAACGGATAAATAAATGAGGAGAAACCATCCAGTTTCTAGTTGAACTTTAGCGCGCAGTCAGTGAAAGGTAACGCTAACCTTCACACAGTGTTTCTTCACGTTCATACAGTTGCTCAGTAATATCAAGTTCTTTTAATTTCTGGCGGAGTGCCACTGATGCTGCTTCACCTTTAATGTTAGCTAATAAGATAGCTCAGACCTGTTGAAATCTTTCAGTAATTTCATACCTAGATTCAAGGCCGGTTCTGGACCATATTCATTTTGAATCTGTCTCAGAACGTCATAGATGGGACACCATGTGTTTTTCTGTAGATTGAAGCAAAGACTGTACCCCAAGTGTCACAGTCCTCCACATGAGGTGCAATCCCCATTGGTAAACAGATTGTTAGAATCCTGTGTTTCTCATGAGGTGTACTATCGGGAAATACTGCCTCTATTTGAGTAATTTTCTGGGCTAGCCAGAATGGAATTTGTTCCCTTTTTGCGGGCAATTTACTGATTACTGATTGTATAGTCTGTGGAGTGATTTTGTTTGTGTTTCCCTGATGAGGGGTGTGCTGTGGAATTCTTATAGCAGGTTGCACTGTTAAGGTCCGCATGACATATTGTACCAAATGTCTATGTATTTTAATTAATTGTTTTAGCTGAGCTAACAATTCTGGTCCTGTCATTTGTTCAATGTCAGGATGTGGTATATAGATGGCTAGTACGTGCCATGTAGCTCCTGGTCTACCTGGTGAACCGAGCCTGGTAATGTGATTTTGATGTTGTAGGGCGCCATTAAACCCGAGCTGATGCTCTTGGTAAGTTAGTGGAATTTCAACGTCCTCGAAAGGGATGTATTCTACTGGATGTTCCTCCATTTTATAGTAGTGGAACTCATGTGTTACTGGATTTGCTTGTGGAAAGACAATCCATGAATAGAATACCCCTGTCTGTCGATATTCATGTGCCTCTATTACAAATATTACCTTTTCACCTCTATATGATACTCCATTATTTATGAGTTTGTAAGTTATAATTTTTCTTACATTTTCTGGGATGTGTATAACATCCGGGTCATTTTCATTTAAACCTGTAGTATCTAGGTTTTGTGCAAGTACTGCTGTTGCAGCTCTAGCCAACTCTTCTTCACTCTCCGTCATTTTTTATGAAGGTTTGCAGAGCAAGTTTCAAGGAAATAAAGATAAGTGCACAATATTTTGGAACACTGTATCCTTCAACGTTGAACAAAACCAAAAACGAATACATAGGATTTTTCGTCCTACTCAGTTTGCGGCGGATATTTTATCCTTTAACCCACTCCAGACGTCTATTGGAGTTTTTACGGGATAAAAGGGTCTCTGTGAAAAGCACGACTGAGTTACTCTAGTATCTAGCGTTAAATTAGTACCTTACCAAACGTTGGGCGCCATGTAGTGTAGTTCCTATATTCCCAATAGGCTCTGCGCATTGGAATAATATATCCTATAGATTAGACGTCGGACTGAGGTCGACTAGGTCTCTATCGAACATACTAGACTTAATAGTGTGTGCCAGCTAGCTCAGAGGTCACTAGAAACGTTCTTGAATTCACAAGAAGGGATTAGACTCTGACAACTGCATAAACATGACAACTTTGTTTCCCCAAGATAAAACGTATCTTCAGAGTCGTGGAAACAATAGATAGATATTTCACTCAGTCAATCGTGCATGCTTCGTTTCATTAGAGGTGCAGAGAAAGTAGAAAGCCGGGAGTTTTCAATAAAAGGTTTTATTGAACAGTCTTCTTTCTTAAGCATAAGAAATGAACTGCTACAATAGTAAAACTTTTTGTAAAATATAATGCGTACAGTATAAATAGTAGAATAAAATAATACTGTAAGAGCATTGAATGGTTCCTAAACCATATATAAATACATACATAAATAACAGAGGCTAAAAGTATTCAACTGGTGCTTCTAGAATACGCCTACCCCGGTGTACCTAACCTAAGCTTAGTACAAGGGAGGAAGTAAGTGAGGTGTAGCATAAATGTAGTATTCTTTTGCCAAGAATCTGCACAAGATTTCTCTAAGGGTCTAATCAGCTTCGTACCTTAGTTTAGAATGGAGAAGGCTGGTCTCGGGACTCGATTTCCCCAAAAACCTGCAAGGGTAGCTTGGAAACACTAGAGCTGGAGTTCTCGGCAGGAGAAAAGACAGCGTCTCTCTCAGTGCGTCTGCTGGAGGGTCAGCTTCCTTCGTCATTTGCTGTAGCAGGGCGCGTTGGGCAAGTAGATAGTCGAACAGCTCCAAACCACCGTGTGTTTGCTTGGGTGAGTGTGGGAATATTTATACCTTGAAGGTACCAACTTTGACGTACAGTTGGATATATTAACGTCATCAAAGAGTCTCAGTTCTTTGAAAACTCCATGAGTTCTTGGACAAATCCATATTCAAGCAAAGGGAAGTACCTGACTGCTGAAGGCGGGTTTTTCCAAGAAATCGCTGTTGATTTTCAGAACTAGTGGAAGTAGCCCTGCCACATTTGGACTGCATGAGCTATGTTTAAATATGGTTATGATTTCTATGCCTATATAAGGATTTGGAGATTTATACCTATATAAAGGCATGAATCGGGAAACTTACAATAGGGTCCTAAAATGATACATAACAGGGGGTTAGCTATAATGGCCAGGTGAGGAGTCAGCACCGTTAAGCAGGTGAAGGTGGACAACTTTGGTAGATGGGCTCTCAGTGACATAACAGTTAGGGGATCCGCATATACCATTAGTTCACTGTACGGCTCTAACATGGATGACCCCTCTGCTTTGCATTTTTTAAATATTGAATTCGCCCTATGGCCCTCCCCAAAAATCTTATGCGGAGATCTGAATTTACATCTGAACTCAAATTTTGACTTAAACTGCAACGCCTCATACCCTGGGAGGAAAGGTAAGACATTCAAGGCTGTCTAGGGCCTCTGCCGCGAACATGCTCTGGTTGACGTTTGGCAAAAGTTGTATTCGGCAGATCCCGGCTACACTTTCTACTCAGCCCCCCACAGTAAACTTGTCCAATTAGATTACTTTTTGGTGTCTGACTGGATCCTCAAAGGGGATATCTGTGAGCTGTATCCTCGAGTTATCCTGGATCACAACCCACCAATTTTACAACTTCCATCTAAAGGGACAAAGCCTCCTGGGTCAGCCGGGTCATTTGAGCGGAAACTGCAGCTTGACCAGGAGTATTGTAGCCATATGTCAGAATGGATAAAAGACTTCTTCCTGCGAAATAATGGTTCAGCCCCTGTTGCAGTTGTATGGGATGAGTTTAAGGCTGCAGCAAGGGGAGAGACTCTCAGCTTTTCGCTGTATCGTCAAAGGGCAATTAAAGAAAGCGTTAAAGGCTGGAATAATCAACTATGTGAGGCAAAAAAAGCATTATTTAGTGCTATCTCTGATCAGGCAAAAAAAGAGGCATGTCTTAGGCAGATAGCCATCTGTAGGAACAATATCCATCACTAGTTTGATGAAGAGCTTGCGTCTAATTTCATTCAGTACAAAACAGAGATCTATGAGTATGGTGAAAACACCGGGAGATTACTGGCTAAAAGGCTACAACACAAAGGGGTTTTGAATCGGATAAGTCGTATAAAAGACAGCACAGGCCAGATACAAGATCAACCTGATAAGGTCCTTGAAGTGTTTCAGGAATTTTATAAATCCCTCTATTCTTCCGAAGAGGATGATGAAGGGGAATCGGGGGAGGAATATCTGGCTGACTATGTAACCATGAAGGTGACACCAGAACAGACGCTGGCTCTCTCTTCCCCAATTTCTAGGGAGGAGCTCGAACTAGCTCTAGTGTCACTGGTGGCTGGTAAGGCGGCTGGCCCTGACCTGTTGCCCCATTAATTTTATCGTACATTTAGACATACTCTACTCAGGGAGTTAGAATCTCTGTTTGCATTGGCCCAGAAGGGTCAGACTCCTGGCTTCTGGTGCAAGACCACAATTGTAATTTTTAGAAAAAAGGATAAACCAGAGCTCAATCCTTAGTACTATCACCCGATTTCATTAATTTGCACGGACAGCAAAATTTACGCTAAGATAATTGCACTCAGGATTGGTAAGGTGATTGCCTCCCTGGTTTCTAACCGCCAACATGGTTTCATACCCGGCCGGGACACCACAGATCACATCAGGCGGGCAATCGCATTATTTGGCTGGGCTCAGGTTTCCAAACAACCCTTGACCATGATCCTGTTGGACGCCGAAAAGGTGTTCAACATGGTCTCCTGGGGTTTCTTATGGCAATTACTTAAAACCAGGGGGTTCCCACAGGATTTCATCCGATCTATACAAGCTTTATACACTTCTCCAGTAGCTTCAGTTCGTGTTTCCGTGTCAAGATTCGCGTCTCCTATCCATTAGCAGAGGTACTCGCCAGGGGTGCCCCTGCACTCCGCTTTTATTCTCAATCTGCATAGATCCCTTTTTGAGCAAATTAGACAACAGTTTAAGGATTAAGCCAGTCTTGATCAATGATGTAGCTCATAAAAGACTGGCATACACCGATGATGTGGCCATCTTCACCGAAGAGGTATCCCCTGCTCTCCCAGCAGTGTATGATTTAGCCAAACGATTCGGCGTGGTTTCTGGTTACCGACTTAATGTCGATAAAACACAAATAATACACTCGGATTTCCTAAAACCCGTAGGGATCCTAATACCATCAGTCGCTACTTATCTGGGGGTGAAGATCACGGCGAAAGTAGAGGAGATACCTGTAATCAATATGTCACCGATTGTCAGAGAGGTTAAATAAATCACTGGAGAGACTGGATCACCTTCATCTTTCACTCCAGGGTCACTCCAATGTAATAAAAATTACAATATTCCCAAAATTCTTATATCTATTTTACTCTATTCCCATCGAATTCCCAGCACATTGTATCTCGATGTTGAGCCCTCACTCACCTGAAGATCCAGGTAGTTCTACTGGAGAGATTGAAGACTATTCACACCCTCTCTCAAACCTCTATTCCTGCAGCACCGTCTCAAAGAACAGTGCGTTAAGAAAAGAAGCCCAAGGGAAGGGGGAAGTGGATAAAATAACAAAAGAGAGAAACACTGCTCCTCTTGACTCTTCAGGAACTTGTGCTGTTTGGTATGTCTTTCAACAGGAAACATTTACAACATTATTAATTGTCTGATTTTATATTATCAAGATCTATACTCTATATTGAAACACTAAAACATAATGTACCTCTCTATTCTGTTTTTTTTCTGTTCACCAGATAAGGACTTACTTACTGAAAAAAGCAACACTTTTACCTACAAAAATTCTTTAAGAAAAAAAGGTATCAGCAAAGTACGTTTTTTTATTCTTAATAATCAACACTAAGCATCTTTTATCATTAGCTGTTTTCTGACTTACTTTTCCTAATCATCCTTTACACAAAAAAATGTTCTAGAGTTTAAATCATAAACACAGAAAAGCACTGTAAGCGTTTTTTCCAAAATAATCTTTCTCCAACAAAATATCTCACTGGTATTTGTGATTCGATACAGCCATGAAATGCTCTTTTGTTTATTTGCAAAACTCTGTTTTCTTTGTTAAATTCCTCTCTTTCTCTTAGAGTAGAAAGTTCAAAGGGTTATCACCAATTCAAGGAGTTTCGCGATTCTAATTCACATAAAACTATCGAGGAGAATGCTGAAGTTTAAAGAGGTCCGCTTTCAGAACATAATGCAGCCTGTTGTTCAAACTGGATTCCAAAAATAGGTACCACAATGCGCATTGTTTCCCTTAATTAAAGTCAAGAAAATGCACTTACTCGAGTGCAGATGAAAAAGTGTTTGTCTTTCCCTTTCGTTCTGAATTGCAGATGAAAAGCGCCGAGAATTCCAGGAATCATGTAAGCAGATTGCCGCGTTGAATTTTCAGGAAAGGAAGGCATCTCAAATGAGCACAAGCGGCCGCTCATGTTCCCAGCTTTCTTTTATAGAAGGCTTTGGGTAGGGTTTTAAGTTCCAAAATGTGTAGCAGATGGAAACGGTTTTACAGGTCTCACGTGCAGAAACCCCCTTGCCAAGTGGAAGGCTTGATTAATGTTCATGACGCAGACATGGGGCCAATATTTTATGAACATAGCAATGTTTTAAAGAATTATTAAATCCTGACAGGACAAAATAAATGCAATAAACCTTGGCAAAATCAAATGGTACTTTAAAGAACATCATACATATTTCAGGACCCTTGTAATTCACTATTTAGAGAAAACTAGTGTAAGGAGAGTGGACAGGCCTTCTGTATGAAAAACACCCTAACACTCGAGCGCTGAAAGGGCGTGCTCAAGCTTCCTGTGGGGTTACCATAAAGCAAGAAAGACGCTGAAGTGGTTAATACTTCCTAGACTAAGGGGTGGATGGGGTATGCCCTCCCTGTTGCTGAATCACTGGGCTGCACTCCTACAGCATATGGGGCCTTTAATATCAGGTGGGAAGACCGTGGTGCCAGAATTCGCCAGACCCTCAATCTTTGAGTTACTTCTTGCGGAGGGCGCTTGTAATCGCTTGGTTAGTAACATCGAACCAAGCTATTACAAGAAAGTTAAATTCAAGATTATATATTCGGCCTTTTTGGTCTGGAAAAAAATTTGCAGACGATTCGGTATCCCACATATTACTGCACACACTCATCTTATTTCATGTGGCCTTTTACCCTCGATTTTTCAGGACTCAATTACCTTTGGCTGGAATGTATGACGTTACAATGCATACATTCACAACGCATACCATTACAACAAAACTTTTACAACACAGGATCCATTACAACACATGCCATTACAACGCATGCCATTACAACGCAGATGCTATTACAACGCATGCTATTACAACGTAAGTATGGGTATGTATTTTTTTATTTTAATTAATGGGAATGTAATAGTAGTGTAAATGTTGGATAGTGTAGGGGTTAAAATTACTATTCTAACTCCAGGGGGGTGTAATAGTAGGGTAAGTGTTGGATAGTGTAGGAGTTAAAATTACTATTCTAACTCCAGAGGGTATAATTGTAGGGTAAGTGCTGGATAGTGTAGGGGTTAAAATTAAATTAAATACTTACCCATACTTATGTTGTAATGGCATGCGTTGTAATACCATATGCACTGTAATGGCATGCGTTGTAATGGCATGCGTTGTAATGGATCCTGCGTTGTAAAAGTTTTGTTGTAATGGTAGTGCGTTGTGAAAGTTGCGTTGTAATGGCTGTTTCCCTTTGGCTGGGGCTCTTCGGGGATTAAGGTTTCGGGGGATCTCTTTGAGGGGGGTCAACTTGCTTCTTTCTCTGATCTTCAAATCAAGTATGGTCTTCCCACTAGACATTTTCTTTAAATTTTTACAACTTAGGAGCTATTTGTTACAGTAGGTGACAGCTAGAGCAGATATGTATGAAAGTATCCCATTGGTGGGGCTCATCAAGAGCAGATCCAGGATTAGGGCTATATATCAAACTCTCATCTCTGGGTCGCCTGATGATTTAATAGCTCAAAATGATAAGTGGGACAGGAAATTCAATCAAGAAGGGACCGAACTGGGGGTCTCCTTGGAGTTGGCTGACCAGATGTTAATTACTGGTAGTCTGCGGTCCAAATTTTACATGTACACTTTTGACCTGTATTATACTCCATCCAAAATTGTCAAATTGTCTAACCATCGAGGGAATCTTTGTAGCAAATGTGGGTCCTGGCCTGCTGACACTATACATATGGTTTTCTCCTGTTCTAAGCTAGCTAAGTATATAGTAGATATCGAGAGATTTCTTGTTCAAATCACTGGTAAAGCCCTAATTCTTACACCAGCTTTTGTGATCTTAGGTTCTGATTATTCACAAAAAGTCCCTCCTCGTAGTAAACCTGAGCTAGGCTTCCTGTTTATTGCTATGTCTATCTTTAGGGCATGCATAACTTTACATTGGGTAAGCCGGGACTCTCCCACCTTTTGTAACTGGAGGGCTCGACTATTGGCAACTTGCAATATGGAGTCTGTTGTGTATAGAGTTAAAGGTCGTAGAAGACAGGAAATGGGTCGCAGAATATGGGCCCCAGTCATTGATTGGCTAGGATGAATCTCCTGTCTCTTAATTATCATTTTTGTTCCATACCCGCCCCTTGTTCTTTTTGGTTGCCGTTTTTTTTTTTCTTGTATTCTTGCATTGTGTATTATCTCATGTTAATCATCTGCTTAATTATTTTTTTCTTTCTTTTTTGGGGGGGATTATGTATTGCCATAACTTCTGGTTTGAAAGTCAAAATAAAGATTAAAAAATAAATACAATAAACAAAAGAAAAAGATGAATTTGGTCATTGTACTAAAGCTATAACTGATATCAATAAGTTCTTGAAGCAAGAATACTACAAGGATATTATGTAGGGTTTTGGACTGTGATAGTTACTTGACTACTGGACTCTGTAATTAATGAATCAAGAATTAATTTTAATTGTGAGCCTTGATGATCACAGTGTAGGCCTGAGGTAGTGGTCAGCAAGGGCCCATAGCCACGTGGCGTTGAGTTGAGGTGCACAGTTAGTGGCACAAGAAGCATTGAGACTGTATGAGCCTGTGATCATGCTTGGTGCAGACAGGGCTCACTGGAGCAATGTCTCTTGTCTACTGGACTGCGTCATCTGCAATCGCGACTCTATCTGAATTGTGAGCTCTGTTGGCCGCAGTGTAAGCCAGAGGTAGCGGTGAGCAAGGGCCCACAGCCACGTGCTTAGGTTGGTGGCCCCACCGGCCTGTGTAGTTCAGGTTCAGTGGCACCAAGTGTCGCTGGCCTTCGATATGCCTCACTAATTCAAGGGAGTCTGGTTCTGTGGTCATTGTCACGAAGTTGGGGTCACTGCCATTCAGGACTCAGGACACAGTTCCACATGTGGGATCGGCTTTTGTTGAACAGGGATAGTGGCACCATGCTTCGCGCCTTGCGTTGTACAGGGTTCGTGGAACCATGTGTCACCATCCTTGCATATGGAAATATACCTCACTGATCGAAGGGAGTCTGTTGCTGTGGTTGCTGCCACAAACTTGTGGACACTGCCATTCAGGACTCAGGACAAAGTTCCACATGTGGGATCGGCTTGTGTTGAACAGGGTTAGTAGCACCACCTTTCGCCGGCTTTGCATATGGAAATATGCCTCACTGATCGAAGGGAGTCTGTTGCTGTGGTCGCTGCCACGGACTTGAGGTCACTGCCATTCAGGACTCAGGACACAGTTGCACATGTGAGATCTACTGTGCCGATGATGTGTCATCCGGGCAGGCCGTACTGGTAACAATGTCTGTTGCCTACAGGACAGCGTCATCTGCAATCTCAAGAAGCTCTAAATTGTGAGCCCTACTCACTGTAGTGGAAGCAGGAGGCAGCTGTGAGGAAGGGCCCACAGGCATGTGGCGTTGACTTGAGCAATGTCTGTTGCTTAATGGACTGTGTCATTTGCAATCGCAACTCGATCTGTATTGTGAGCCCTACTCACCGCAGTGTAGGCCGGAGGCAGCAGTCAGGGAGAGCACACAGGCACGTCATGTTTACTTAAGCAATGTCTGTTGCCTACTGGACTGCGTCATCTTGAATTACAACTCGATCTGAATTGTGAGCCCTACTCACTGCAGTGTAGGCCAGAGGCAGTGGTGAGGAAGGGCCCACAGTCACGTGTTGTTGACTTGAGCAATGTCTATTGCCTACTGGACTGCGTCATCTGCAATCGCAATTCAATCTGAATTATGAGCCATGCTGTCCACAGTGTATATCGAAGGCAGTAGTTTGTACAAACATAAGTCCGCGGTGCTGTGCCGCTGAGGGCCTGTGTGGCGGAAGCCTGTGATCGGCTGAGGAGGCTGGCGGTCACGACAGCGGCCTCATGGCAGGGTGAGGGGCGCCGCCCTGGCAGACGCTCTGGCCTTCCCACAAGTGAACCACGCCCAGAGCTCTGGTTTATTTATTCACACTCCTATGCTGAAGTGGCATACGTCGGACCAGCCCACTCCTGTAACACTTATGCTTACAGGGGGGTACGACACAGCTACATGACTGAGATCTTCCCTAGTGTTTCACTTAATATGGTTGGGTCCACGGTCCACAACACTACAAGCACCAGTAGTATTTGTGCACATGGAGAGGTGTGTGTTCTGTATACTGAGATGTGTCCAGCACATCACTGCTACACTTTGCATTGTGTGCATTGTTATTCATGGGTGAATTGCTTCCTTCACATATAGCGTGTTCACACCTGTCCCAATATTCAGCTATTGTGTGGCTCAGGGGCCATGCTGTTTTCAGAAAGTTTGCTGTCTTGTTCTGTGCTGCATTGGGGGTAAAGGGGGTTGGGAGGGGTGGGGGTTCCTGGGGTGGGGGTGGGTGTTGTGGCATTCTTGGGTGTCAGAGCTGCTTGATCAGTAGGTCTATAACATGTTTTGGTGTTCAGATGTGGCTCTGGGCTGGGCTCCCTTTCATACTGTATGTAGTTGTTTAATATTTTAAAAACAAGAAGACATATTATAGTTTAAATAATAAACAAAAAAAATTACAAAAACAATTTTTAGGATATTAAAGTTACAAAATGTAAATTATTTTTTCAAAATTACTGAGAAAAACATAGTTTTTTAAAACTTTATAATTAAAAATTAGTATTTAAATAAACTTTGAAATTCACAAAAAAATAGGTCTCAGGAATATTAAAGTTAGAAATTAGTATTTAAAAAATATTCAAATTCACTGATAAAACGATTGCCACATTTGGAAACATTGAGCTATTATATGGCTGAGGGACCATGCCATTTTTGGAGGGTTCGCTTTCCTGTTCTACACTGCCTTGGTGGTAGTAGGGAGAGGGGTGGTACAGGGGGAGGTCCTGAGGGTTGTGGCAGGGGGTGTTGTGTCCTTCTTGGGTGTCGGAAACAGCTATATGTTAAATGAATATTATAATTGGAAGTTAACATTAAAAAACATTGAAATTCACTGAAATAACAATTGGTTTCAGGCACGTTATAGTTAGAAATTAGCATTTAAAAAACCTTTTAAATTCACTGAAAAAACCATAGGTTTAAGGCATGTTATAGTTAGAAATTAGCATTTAAAAAACCTTAGAAATTCACTGAAACAATCATAGGTTTCAGACATGTTATAATTAGTTGGACATTTCACTCGTACAAAACCATACAAATTCCCCGGTTATAGTTAGTTCAGCTAACTATAACTCGCGCCCCGCAATGCACTGATAATGACATCACATATTACATCATTCATGACATGGTCAGTGACATCACTGATGACATCTCAAATGACATCACTAATGACATCAGCCACGTGAAAATCTGATGCACCTCCTCACACTCTAATATAACCTTTGATACATCCACTCTAAAATATAGAGTATCATTTTCAAAACCATCGACACACCAATACCAGGTACTACATACACACTCACTGATTCCTAGGTCTAGACACACATTCACTAATTCACCCATACAGTCCCTCATACATGCAGGCACTCATGAATATAACACTATCATATGCACTCATACACCTATACTGACACTCACACAGCACCAATCATTCATGGAGTTACTCACGCACCTAGTTAGTTATGCAAAGAATCAATCACACTTCCATTTACTGACCTATAGAGTTATACACACAACAGATCACGTACTCATACAGAAACAAACACATATTTACTCTCTTATACAATCACTGATACAAGTAAACACTCATCTATACAGCACTATCACAATCGCTGACTCTCACATATAGTCATTGATATTCTCCAACTCTCACATACACTGTCTTTTACATATGTAGTTACTTGGACATGTACCACTGATATATCCATTCAATCAGTTACACACCCATACACACACTGACCTACCCATACAGCTTTATCCACATGCACTCTAAAACCCATACACACAGTGAATCAAGTACTCAAACATCTATGCATAGACTCACACACCTCCCATACACTCACTCACACCCCCAGGCACCCATACAGATACTCAGACAACCAACAATAACCCTTTTAGATCCTCATTTAGCTAGTCACCAACCCATGCAGCCGCTTACACACCAACTGACAAACTAAAGTGTGTGAATGTCTGTATCAGTCACTTACCCGTGCATTCAGTAAGAAACATGTAATCACTCACTTAAACAGTCAGTCACACACCTAATAAATCCTGCATCCAGATACTTATACACCCACTCATTCTACAATTCACCTAGGCATATATATAATACATATTTAAACTTTATAGAAACACACATTCACTGGATAATATCATCAGTGATGTCATCAGTGATGTCATTTGAGATGTCATCAGTGATGTCATCAGTGATGTCACTGACCATGTCATGAATGATGTAATATGTGACATCATCAGCAGTGCATTGCGGGGGCACGAGTTATAGTTAGCGGAACTAACTATAACAGGGGAATTTATATGATTTTGTACGAGTGAAATGTCCAACTAACTATAACATGTCTGAAACCAATGATTTTTTCAGTAAATTTCTAAGGTTTTTTAAATGCTAATTTCTAACTATAACATGCCTGAAACCTATGTTTTTTTCAGTGAATATATATATTACCGACTGGAGGTCGCCAGTAGGTAGTCATAGTTAGGACCTTGTTTCTATTCAAAAAGCATTTTTTCTATTCCCAATAACTTTGGCGCCGGTTGACGAATCTTTGCAAAATTTTCAAAACTAGTGGGGCGCTTCAGTCAGCTCCTGTCTTGAAAGTTTCAGGGTGATTTAGTAAGGGGGGGGGCGAGAAAAATGGGGGTCTCAAAAGGTGTTTTCTCCATGTTCATTTCCATAGGAAACTTTAGACACTGCTACAGCCCAAACTGCTGAACGGAATTACACCAAATTTGGCAAAAAGGCAGCCCTTGGTTCAGAAAGAGACCTTTTCTTTTAAATGATGTAAATCCGTTGAGTAGTTCCTGAGAAATTTAAAAAATAGAGGTTGTAAAATCAATTTCCCATAGGAAACTTTAGACACAGGCATAGCCGAAACTGCTGAACGGAATTACACCAAATTTGGCAAAAAGGTAGCCCTTGGCTCAGAAACAGACCTTTTCTTAAATGGTTTAAATCCGTTCAGTAGTTGCTGAGAAAATACAAAAATTAAAATTTTGATATTTAAAGGCGCACCCTCCTGATCAAAAGCTTTAAACTAATTGGCTGTCAACACTCCAAACCAGGAAGTGTTGGCAGCCATCTTGTGCCTTGGTAACCGAAGCACAAGAAAACAAGGAAAGAAACATGAAAAAAAGAAAAGGATCAGGGTAGACACACCCTGACCCCCTAGGCCTGCTCAAGGGGTCCCACAAGGACCCCAGGGCCCAAAACAGCATTACAAAAATAAACTAATTGGTCAAATTCACGCTGGGTGCGCAATTCTGGCCGAGAAAATATTAAAAAATGAAGCTGTTGTATTGAAGCCCCCAGTTGAGCCAGGTCCAGGGGACACTGAAAATATGTGTGGGGGGCCCCAATTCCCCTCACACTGCCCGGGGGACCGCCACCTCCCTGGGGCTTGATTAAAGAATTGTGGGTGCTTCTTGAGCTGCACACTGCGTCGCTGCTAGTGCTGTGCATTTCCGAATTTGCACACTGGTCAGGCCTTAGATTACAGTACTCGGAAAGCGCCTAGTGATGAATATTTATCTTCTATGTGCTCCGCATTTATAACAGCTCCTTTTTCTCATAATCCATACAGACCAGCTGCAGCGCTGGACTGCACCCCCGTGCTTCGAAAAAACTAAATGCTGGAGAGCAGCCAGAGCCGAAAGGAGGGGCTCTGCAGCTCCGTGCAGTGGATTCCCACCAGACTGCGGCCGGCGTTGAGGATGTGTGTCTGACGGCTCCCATCTCTTCGAGTACAAGGCTCCAGACAGCGCCAAGAGCTCCCAATATAGCTCCAACAGCAAATGGCGCTAAGGGTGTATGCAGCTCACTGCTAATTGCACAAGCTGACAAGCTGTGGCAGACCTGGGCTGCAGCTGTCCAGACCAGCATGTGTCATGTTACGTGGCTGTGAATTTGTTTAAGTATGAATTCAGAGAAGTGTGCTGAGTGCCAAGGCAAACGTGTTATCGGTGCCCAGCTCAGCCTCAGTCTTGCATTAGCATGCTCTGCAGTCCAACATGCATGCTGAACAGCTATCCTTGCCACTAACCGTTGCACGCTCCAGGCTCCAAGCGCGTGTATAAAAGAACATCACAGTGAGTTGAATACCGGCTAAACCAAGGGCATCCAATGCAGGTCCAAGGCGGTCAAGCCCCGACCAGATTTTCATAAGATGCAGTTTTGTGCAAAGGCTAAATGGAACTTGACTGCACAGCCAGTGGTTTTCTTGGAAATCTGCCATACATATGACCCCCCTGCACCCACATTCTGAGCTGAGCTGCTGTTAGGGTGCCGTCTACATTGCTGTTTTCAATACTGAAGATCTATATATACATGCTGTCAGTTTCCCTTGCTGACATCACAGAAGTAGCAGCTATCCTCAGGACTGTTGTTTAATGCTTAATCACTCCTTGCACTCGCTGCGCCTCGCTGGCGATTTTTTTTCTCTTTGAATGCCGGAAATTGCAGATTGGAGTAAACTGACTGACCGGGATGTGGGGTCCTTTTTTCCCCCTTCCTTTATATACTTGACCCAAAGGTATCCGGTATTAGAGCGCTATACATGAGCACCAGTTGCTTTACACAAGGACTCATTCATTTTTTTTTTGTAGGCACGGGGACATTAAGTGATTTGCCCAGAATCACAGGATGTTGAGGGTCATTGCCGAGACTCGATCCCAGTTCCCCAGATGTGTAGCCCAAGTATGTGCTGCTGGCACAAGCTGCACCTATCTCAGCCAGTGTGCTGTGGGAGGAGCATGGCGTGCAAGGAAGCAAGTCCCGGTGGCTCAGTTCCCTCGCTGGCTCTGCTGGGGGAATGTGATATGTGCAGATGTGTGTATGAAAAGGTTCTTTTTTCATCAGGCAGCACGAAATATGTCTATTCCAGGAAACTTGGTCTTTAGAACAGTTGTATTTCCCGGGGTACTTAAGTTATAGTATCTCAGCTGAAAAGCCAGGGAAAGGTCGACCATCAGGTGGCCTGACAATCTGGATCAAGCAGGATATTGCTGTAACGGTTATATCTATATCTACTAATCACAGGGATCTCCAGTCCCTTAGACTATAGTTTGCAAATCGAGAGCCTATTTACATATATAATGTGTATGCCAGAAGCACTGGGGGGAAGAACTCGGAAATTTTAACACTTCTGGAAGAACAGTTAGAAAGTAACCCTCTCCACTCTAACATAATTATAGGTGGAGATTTTAATGTAACTTTTGAACCTCTCTTGAATGACAATTGGAATTTAACAGATGAAGAAGACAGGGAATGGGGGGTTCCCAAATTGGACCTTGTCCACATTACAAGGTGGACGCAAATAGCATTTCAGCTTAACTCACTCTGTGTAAATAAAGGTGTTAGATCTGCCAATGGTAGAACAGTAGGGGACAAGCTTGGAGCTAATACGTTTAAGAGCGGTCCCCGGCAGAGCAGAATAGACTACATCCTAGTTAGCTTGGGTCTGTGGAGACACCTTCAGGACATGCAGATTGTTGACAGAGTAGAGAGTGATCATAATCCCCTATCGGCAAAAATTACATATTGGAAAACATCAGACCCCTGGGAAGGGAGGTGGATATCAATTCCCCAGTGGACATTGTCATCTCTAATGACATGCGACACGTTCGCTAGTCTAAAGTCTCAGCCATTCAAGGGAATATTGATTTTATAGCTAGCAAGCTTGCCCAAGCTACAAATGATTTGAAGGGTTTATTGAGCGAGGATTGTCCTATTGTCAACATAGAAAGTGGAACCAGGATTCATGAAGCTTTTTTTAAGGAACTGAGAACTTTATTTGTTAAGCCATGTAAACGAAGTGGCATTTGTATTTCCCACCCACCACGCTGGTACTCAGGGGAATGTAGGCAGGCTCGCTTGGAATTGGGTAGAGCCATTAAAAGTGGCTCAAGTGTGAATACGCGCATTGCAGGGGCGACGTATAAATCCGCCGTCTTTAAATCCAAGCGTTTATGGGACGAACAGAGGTGGCTGGACCTGAAAGAAGCAGGACGCCACAAAGACCCGAGAAAGTTCTGGAATGTCTACAAATGGGGTGTGGATGGTAGTTCTGACAAGCCACAGAACTGGGTCCCGCAGGATAAATGGGTATCCCATTTCAAACCACAGTTTGCGTTGAGTGATGACCAAGACTCATCTATGGAGGCGCCCTCTATCCCCTTTTTGGAAGATCCCTTTACCTTGGAGGATGTCCAGCTGGCCCTAGATGCCGTTGTTCCTGGTATACTACTCTTGGCGAATGTGGTTGCTAGGAGAGCGCCTATTCCCCACTCATGGAATGGGGCCGAATTCATCCCAGTTTATAAGAAAGGGGATAAATCCCAGCCTGGAAACTATCGTCCTATCAGTTTGATCGATACCACCCAGAAAATCATTGATAGGCTGATTTTAAATAGGGTCCAGGCTTGGGAACGGGACGATAGCATTTTGTCTCACTTGCAGGCTGGTTTTAGAACTTCCATTAGCACGGTCGACCAGGTTTTGCATTTCACAATGCTGTACTGGAAGACTATGTTAATTGGACGTGGCAGCCTATATGCTGCATTCATAGATCTAAGAGCAGCATTCGATCTGGTCCCGCGCTCAACTCTGTGGAAAGTGCTTAATGATATGGGTATGCCAAGGGACATTTTGTCACTAATCAAAAAACTCCACCAGGAGAATTTTGCTCAGATTAGGTGGGGCAGTCCTGGCAATGTTACATCCCAGTTCCCAGTAGAAACAGGTGTTCGCCAAGGTTGCGTCCTGGCTCCAACACTATTTTCTCTGTATATAAATGATGTTGCAAAAATTTTAATTGATTCTAATGTTGATGCACCTATCCTCGCAGGAGCAAAAATCCCAATTTTAATGTTGGCCGACGACTGTCTTATAGTATCAAAAACCCCGAGCGGGTTGCAGAAGGCTCTTTTAATTTTTGAAGATTTCTGCATTGCCCGTGGTCTGGAGGTCAATGTTCTTAAATCAAAGTACATGTCTTTTAATGCACCTAATACATATAAGGGTACTGTATGAATGAGCAATGGTCCTCTGGAGAAGGTACAGGCATTTAGCTACCTGGGTATCTGCATCCAACAGGATTTATCCTGGAGGCAGCAGATTGAGCTGGCTTCCTTGAAGCATCGCCAGCTCTCCGGAGCTTTGAGCCTAGAACACTCCAGGTCTTTGACTAAGCTGATATCTCCAGTGCTATCGGTTTAAAATGCCAAAGTAGTTAGTTCCACTTTGTATGGTGTAAAATTGTCGGAAAATGGGAACTTAAGGGGGATATTAGCTTCAGAAAATTCATTCCTCAGGAAATTAATAAAACTACCCCAGAGCACCCCACTGAGCCCCCTATTTTATGATCTGAGCCTATCGCCAATAGTTCTAATTGCATCCTTGCGCCCAATTTTATATTGGAGGCGGATTTGGACCACACCTGAACTGGACACATACACCAGGGGGTTGATGGATGTAATTAAAAGTGATGCTTCCCGGAAAATCAAGTGGCTAGGACATATTCGAAGTGTTCTTTTTGATTTAGGCCTAGGAGAATTGTGGGAAGACCCATCAAATGCTAGGTTCCCACCAAAGAAGGTACTTAAGATCTTGTATTGGAACCGCGTGGCCTGAAAAGCTTTTAGTAGCACTCCTTCCCACTCTCTCACAGGTTTGTTCTTGGAAATTAAAGAGTTGCCCAAACTCAAGGAATTTTGGGATGCCATCACAAAGCCCCATGATCGCAAGCTCTACTTCCAATTAAGAGTTGGAAGCTTGCTAGTAAGGGCGTTTTCTAATAGGTGGACTAGCGGGGGTAAGGTTGCTTGTCCAGCTTGTCTGGATACACCAGAAACCATTGGCCACCTCCTGTTTAAGTGCCCAGTGTACACTGTGCCTCGCCGAAATTGGCTATGTCCGATGTGTAGGCTACTGGGCACTAGTAGTGGACTAGTTGCAATTAGGATTATTCGTACCTGCCCAAACGTGACTGTGTATGTAGCGGCGGCGAAATTTTTAGGCTGGGCATGGTCAATTAGAGGCAGATTGTTAAAAGAATAATCAGAATTATGTAGGCCATGTATCTTTGCTAAACCATTGTGCAATAGTATCGTCCATACCTGTATTGGTAATGAATTGATTGTATTTTATGTATTTTATGAATTTTATGATCTGGAAATTTTAACTTAGTTTTATTCATTTAATGCATGTATTTTTATATGTGGAATATGCTTTTATGACAATCGTCGAATAAAGCTTGCTTGACTTGACTTGGTGGCATTGTCCACGTGGCCACGATATCTACATGCCGTGGGATTTGCCGAGGTGCCTTGTGACATCTCAGGTGTTATACAGGTGTGGAAGTGGTAGGGGCTGATTTTGGCGCGGGATAGGTTGCTGCGGAGTTTCTAGTCTTGGGGCATGTACTTAGGAATTGCAACTTTCCAAGGGTTCCAGGACATATTCATTTTTTAGCAGCACTCGTGGTTTGAAAGGAGATAGTGCCAATTACAAAGCCCCCCACACCACCGCCCACACACACACTAGGTTCTCCCACATGGCACTCATATCCGGCGTGTCTTCCCTCACCTAGGACCTTCCTGCAGTACCCGAGTGGGGAAGCTTGTTTTGCCTGAGTTGTTGAGTGTACCAGAGTACTGGTTGGTGCGGTGTCTGTGTGCTTGCTTGAGTGTGTGTGTGCATGGTATTGGTATGGCGATGTCTGTTGTGAGGTTAGGCGAATGTGTGAGCTGAGCTGTGTGTTTAGCTGTCGGCGCACGTGTATGACATTATAATATTTTTTACAGTACTGACTACATGCTTCTACGTGTGGGCGAGCTTGGGGCATTGCGAGTTTGAAAGTGAGTATGTGTATGTTTTTGTACGTGCGTGTGTACTTGTGGCCATGTGACTGACTGTGACTGAAGACGTGTGGGTTTGTTTCAGCGTGTTCTGCATATGTGTTCCTTTGGCTGCTCCCTGCGGTAACATTGAGTGGGTAAGGTTCTCATATAGGGGTGCTCTGCAAATGATGTGCTCGCGGGGTTGGTGTCCTTTGGGTGATCTGGGCTTGCTTGGCTCTTGTGCTCTCGGTGTGAGGTGCTTTTAAACTAGGCCATGCTCTGTTGCGTGGGGCTCACGGGGAAATGGTGATGAAGTCTCTGCGGCACGGGGTTTCCCTCTGAGTTGGTGGTGTAAGGGACCGGGCTCAACTATGAAGAAGGTGCTTGTGCGGAGCGGTGCTTTGCTGGTGATGTTCAAGTAGGGCTCGTGGCAGCTTCTTTGTGGGTGAGGTGCTTGTAGGACGCGGTTGTTTGTGGAGAAGTTGCTCCTGACAACGGGGTTATCCGAAGTAAATGTGAGTGAAATGCTTGGTCGTCTAGGTAAGAGGTGCTTGGGCGGGCTTCTCTTTGAAGAAACTACCCCTGTGAACGTGGCCTTCTGAGGGTCACGGGTTTGGGCATCTAGGCAAGAGGTGCTTGTATGGTGTGGCTCTCCGAGGTAAAGTTTCTGCCATGGGCCTCATTGCGTGAGGTGCTGGGGCAGGATTCTCATTGGAGAAAGTGTCCCTGTAAATGGGGCCTTCTGAGAGTCGGGGTTGATTGTGGATTTTTTTCCCTAGGCAAGAGGTGCTTATAGGGTGTGGTCCTCTGAGGTGAAGGTTCTATGGGGGCCCTCGTTGCCTGAAGTGCTGGGGTGGGGTTCTCATTGGAGAAAGCACTCCCGTAAATGGGGCCTTCTGAGGGTCGGGGACGGGGGGTGGTTGTGGGGCTGCTCCTCTAGGCAACAGGTGCGTGGGCGAGGTTCTCTTTGGAGAAAGCACCCCGGTGAACCGCACTTTCTACATGCTGGGGTGATTTTGGGGCGGGGCTCTATGTAAGTGAAGAGTTTGTGTTGCAGTAGCGCTCTGCGGGTCAGGTGACTGCAGGGTTGGTGTTCTTTATGGGTGAGGTACTTGTGGTGCATTGGCCCTCTCTGGGTGAAGCCTTTGTGAACGATGTTGCTCAGTGCACAAGGTGGTCCTACCTTGATCTTTAGTGGGTGATTAGCTGGTGGGTCTATGGTGCTCCGTGGGTGAGGTGTTCGTAGGGCAGTGGTGCTCTATGGGTAAGGTGAATGTACAGTTGGGGTTTTCTACCAGTAAGGTACACTTGTGGGACATTGCTCCCCTGTGGGTGAGGCATTGGTGGGCGGGGTTGCTATGTGCACGAGGTGCTGATAGTACCACCTTAGTCTCCGGTGAGTGAGGTGGGGGTGTGGTAGGGGTCTTTTTTGGGGTATAGCTGCTCTGAGTAGAGGTGCTTGTGTGGAGCTGGCCCTTCTGTGAGCGCGTTGCTGCTGGAGTAGGGGTCTTCTGTGCGTGGTCTGCTTGTTAACACACACGCTAAAAATCTGTGCTTATCATAGTGTCCCGCTGGAGTGGTATTTTGCTGCTTCTGTCATTGCTTCCAGATATATAACACAACAAGTAACATTACACCTACAACAAGCCACCACGATTGGCTTTCTCAATGGCTGTTAGATGCATATGATAAATAAGCAACAACTGTGGCTTCGTTGTATAGACTATTAAAAATGCTTCCATTCTGAAAAAGATGAGACTGAAAAAGACCTCTAATGAGTCTCTTTAAGTCAAAGGCAGTGAAGGGTGGCACTGCTGCTGAGTTAAGAGTATTTTTTTTAACCCTGAGGGTGAGGGCAAAAATGAAGAGCCCTGTTTCAGCACCTGCTGTTTAGAACTGTCAGTGCTGTGCACCAGCAGGACCCAGCACACTTAAGGCCCTGCACCCAATTATCAAAAGAAAACCCACCAAAAAACAATGACATTTACAATGACAATAGCTCGAAATAATGTCAGTGCGAGACCTATTGCATTGTAAATGCTTGCCTTTCTTCCTGTCACCTGAACACATCTAGGCCCTGGAGCATGCTAGACGTAGAGCTAACAGTGAGGGGGTGGGGCTTGCAGATGAAAGGACATGCAGTGTAGTCTTTGCCAGATTTTGAGGTAGTTGAGATTTTGGCCTCCCATGGTTGCTTGCCCCTCTCCCCAGGCACGAGATAACAGCGTTCGCCAGGCTTCCTGTTTTCTTAGTGGATAGAGCAAGGACAGGACTTCTCAAAACACGGTCCACCAGATACCTTCAGTATGCACAACAGAGTTGCGCTGCAGAGAGATGAAAACAGGGTTGTGGCCTCGGACCACCTCTCTGCAATGCAGCTCTGTGGTACTTACTGTAGGTACCTGGTGGGCTTGTTGGGCCCAAGGGACCCTCAGGATTCAAGGGGACTTAATCCCCCAACTTAAAACGAGCCACGGGTGCGTTTGTACACTTGTCACATCATGCCCCACCCCCTCCCTTCACCACTGTGCAAACCGGCTCTCTGGTGCACTGTAAATTGGGGGATTAGGTCCTCTTGAATCCTGATGGTCTCTTGGGTCCAACTAGCCTACTAGGTACCTCCAGTTGGCGCCACAGAGCTGCGTTGCAGAGAGGTGTAAAAAGGGGCGTGGCCTTGGATCACCTCACTGCAACTCAGCTCTGTGGCACTTATTGGAGATACCTGGTGGGCTAGTTGTCCCTCATGGACCCTCAAGGCTCAAGGGGGATTAATTCCCCAATTTAAAACGCGCCAGGGAGCACGTTTGCACAGTGGTGCAGGGAGGGGGCGGGGCCTGACATAGCAAGTATGCAAACGCACCCCCTGGCACATTGTAAACTGGGGGATTAAGTCAGCTTCAATCCTGAGGGTCCCTGGGGGTGAACTAGCCCACCAGGTACCTCCAGTATGTGCCTGGGAGCTGGTTGCAGAGAGGTGTTCAGAGGCCACGCCCCTTGCTACACCTCTCTGCAATGCAGCTTTGTGGCGCTTACTGGAGGGACATGGTGAGCTAGTTGGACACCAGGGACCCTCAGGATTCAAGGGGACTTAATCCCCCAACTTACAACACGCCAGGGGGTGTTTCACAGATTGGTGGAGAAAGAAGGCATGGCATTTGTCTACCTCTCACCAATCCCACTACTTGGGGCTTACTGG
The DNA here is from genome assembly GCF_964263255.1 of Lissotriton vulgaris. Classification (NCBI taxonomy): domain Eukaryota; kingdom Metazoa; phylum Chordata; class Amphibia; order Caudata; family Salamandridae; genus Lissotriton; species Lissotriton vulgaris. The sequence continues at coordinate 1,089,436,786 of NC_141687.1, read as the reverse complement.
AGGTGAAAGGTAGGCTAGTTGGCCCCTAAAGGACCCCCAGCAGTTAAGGGGACTTCATTCCCCATCCAAGAGCGTGCCAGGGAGCGTGTTTGTAGAGTGGTGGGCAAAGTGGGCGTGGCCTGGTATGAGTACTTACAATGCTGCTTTGTGGGACTGACTGGAGGTAATAGTTTGGGAAGTTGGCCCCCAAGGATTTCCTTGGAGCCAACTATCCCTCTTGTTACCTCCAGTAAGTCCCACATAGTGGGATTGCTAAAACGTCTTCGGAAGCCATGGCCCCCTTTCTCTACCACTCTGCAAACGTGCCTCGTGACAGACTACAGGATGGGGGATGAAGTCCAATTTAGTCCTGAGGGAGTTTGGGGGCCAAGAATCCCTGCTGGTACCGCCTGTAAGTCCGACGCAGCTGAATTCCTGACCATTTGTTGGACGCCCAGCACCCTTTCTCCACCACTCTGCAAACGCGACTACTAGTTAAAGTAGCATATTTCTGCACCTCTGACTTAGAGGTAGTTTTAATCCCCCTGCCCTATTATGTACTAGGGCCTTACAGAGGAGGTCATGCTAATCACAGGAGTACCCCAATGCATAGTGTTCTCTAGTGTATGTAGGTGTTTTCACTGTATTATAAGTGTATTTTAGCATTGCATTGACTCTAGGCCTTGTTAGTCAGAGTCAGTTACCACCAGTACCCGTCTGAAAAAGTTGTGGGCACAGGATGATTTTGCAACAAGGCCTCTTTCTGCTCCTCTGTTAGTTCTTTCTGCACATGTCTTGCTTCTTCCTGCACTTTTCTTCATCTTTGTGGACTTCTGTTGCTTCTTTTTGCATTTCTTTTGCTTCTTTCTGTGCATGTTTTCTTCTTTTGTCACATGTCCTACCTCTGTAGGCATAGTTAGAAACTAGAATTTAAACAAGCTTTGAAATTCCCGTAAAAAAGCATAGGTTTCAGGCACATTATAAATGGAAATTAGCATTTAAAAAAACCTTTAAAATTCACAAAAAAAAGCATAAGTTTAAGGCACATTATAGTTAGAAATTAGCATTTAAAAAACCTTAGTAATTCACTGAAAAAACCATAGGTTTTAGGGAAAGTTATAGTTAGTTAGAAATTTCACTTGTACAAAACCCTAGAAATTCCCCCGTTATAGTTAGTTCAGCTAACTATAACTCGCGCCTCCGCAATGCACTGCTGATGATGTCACATATTACATCACTCATGACATGGTCAGTGACATCACTGATTACATCACTGATGACATCTCAATTGACATTACTTATGACATCACTAATGACATCATCATCCATGATAAATTGATGCATCTTCTCACACCCTAATATAAACATTGATACACCCACTCTAAATTACAGACTGTCATTCTCAAGACCATAGACACTCCAACACCAATAACTACATACCCATTCACTGATTCTTAGGTTTACACACACATCAACTCACTCACCCATACAGTCACTCATTCTTATGGTCACTCAGTAGAGGACTATCATATGCACTCATACACCTATATAGACACTCACACACCGCCACTCATCCATAGAGGTAGTCACACACCTAGTGAGTCATGCAAATAATTAATCACACTGCCATGTACTCACCTATGCAGTTATACAGACACCATATGAATTACTCATACAAATCCTAGCACATTCTTATGCATACGCTCTTATAAAATCACTGATACAAGCACACACTCATTCATACAGTCACTCACACACTCTCACTTATAGGCATTTATACACTCCAACACACATATATACTGCCTTTCACATATGTAGTTACTCACACATGTACCACTGAGATATACATTAACTCACTAACACACCCATACACACACTCACCAACCCAAAAAGTCCATCACAGATGCCCTCTTGAAACGATACACCCAGTGAATTACCCACTCACACATCTATGCACAGAGTCACACACACCCCACCCACACAAACATTCAGGTACCCATACAGATACTCAGACAACCAATCAATAACCTATATAGACACTCATGTAGCTATTCACAAACCCATGCAGCCGCTTACAAACCAACAGGAAGACGGATACAGACATTCACAAAGTTTACTCACTAACCCATGCATTCAGTAAGATACGTTTAAATAGCTCACTTATAGAGTCAGTCATGCACCTACAAAATCATCCATTCAGACACTTACACCCACTCATTCTTCAATACGCCTTTCCCTATATATATTAAACATATTTAAACTTTACAGAAACACACAGTCACTGGATGATGTCATCAGTGATGTCATTTGATATGTTATCAGTGATGTCACGGCCGAGAGTGAAGGGAAGCGGACGGACAGGAAGCTTCGATTTAATTTTCCCTTACTGCCAAGTTCTGACCAAGAGCTGTAAATATACAGGAGTAGCTACTGGCTACACAGGCAAGCGTATATAACGCTCGTGTTTGGACTACGGCGTCTCACTGCTACTGACAGATTGACTAGCAGAGGAGATTAAAAGAAACAACAAGCTGTGGTTACAATGTTGCAACCCCTTGACGGAGCCGGTCTTTGAGGCTGAGCGGCTATCAGTAAAACGCGAGCAACGCGTTTTGGGATCCAAACAGGTTCAATACCACAAGGCATTGCATCAAAGCGCCGACGGACGGCGCAAACCTACAAACCAGTTACTTGGCAGACCGAAGGGGCGACACTAGCAATAAGTCGGAAATATTTCCAGAAAAATGTTCGGCGAAGAGGCACGGCTGGAGGCAGCCACAGAAATGTTTAAAGGCGCAGGAGCACAGCCACATAGAGAAAAAAACGTTGCAAGTAAACAAAAAACGAGTGGTGACACGCTGAAGAATCTCTTTAATAAACTTGAGAGACTCTGCGAGCGGGAGACCCGCAAATGGTAGGAGGCAACCTCCCTCCAGAAGTACGTGGAATGTAATCGAGTGCCACAGGGTCTGAGGATCTACACGATTCCCGCTTATGAGAACCCCAATCCGCACCTACTAAAAGAATGGGCAGAATTATCGGCTCATTCATCAAAGGGAATGCTGATGTTGCTGATAAAGTTCGTATGGTGTGATAGAGACATAACACTACGTGAAATAGCGGAACTGGAGGAGGAGATCACCCAGAATGCAGATAAAGAAGGACAAAGTGAATTACGTGAGACAATTAAAAAAAGCCTCCAGGCGTATGAACAAAAGATTAAACGACGTAAACAAGATAAATTTGAGAGGGACGAGAGAGACTATTACAAGGTCAGATCCTCACATTCGCAAAAAAGTATGATCAGCCCAGGAAAAGGATTTTGAGCCATAAGAGTATGGAAACTGTACAAACCTCTGAATCTGAGGTTACAGAAAACGAACAGAGTTAAGAAGAGAGAGAGGGCGGCGCTTCTGGATCAACAAGGAATGTGGCACCAGCACCTGTATTGGTACCCACATCTGTCCGTTTTTTAGACGAGTTTCAGGTGATCAGAGAAACACGGACTACGGGGGGACGTGGAAAGCCGGTGGAATCAAAGCCGCAGAGAAAAAAGAAAGCAAACGCAGGACAAGGCGGGGCGGGTGGAGCAAACGCCAGCGACGCCTCACCAAGGATGACCAGGAGCAAGAAATTCTGGAACAGGCGATAGATTCTCAGAATTTAACAGTTGTGAACCTCACGTCGAAAATATTATCTGAAGACGAAGAGGAGGTTTTACGACTGGGACTAAACTTTTGCCTGAGTAGGGAGTCTGAGTACACACAACTGAGAATTGACCTCTTCAAATTCTGTAGGAAAATCAAATTGTTAAAATACTTTAAAGGCAAAACACGCCCTGAGAAACCCAAGTCTTCTGGTGAAGAAGTACCAGTTCTAACTTCGGGTGATATTGAAGCACTTGCTGTTGTTAATGACTTGGCAGAAGAGGGTGATCCCATGATACTAATACCGCCGATAGCCCAGAGTAGAAATTGGGCGGGTGTGATATAAGCAAAACCGGATAGTCCTTTCAAGCCAAAATCATGATTCTGTCCCATGATGTCGGCTGATGCAATCGATACCTTTACGGATGTGATGGTCAAAGACCTTTGGAGCCATTGCAATGGAACAAGGAATCTGGAAGTAGCAACCTAACACAACAACAGAGGAAAGCAATAATGGATTTAAAAAAGCATGACAAAATCATATGCAAACCGTCAGATAAGGGCGGAAATGTTTTGATGACGAGGGATTTCTATGTCAAGGAAGCCCTATCCCAATTGGATGACCAAAAGAACTACATGAAGGTGACCAAAAGGACATTTGACGAGAGTGTCCTTGCTTATCGTTCCCTGCTCAACAAATGGTACCACAAGGGGATGCTCAGTAAGGAGGAATTTGCCTTCCTGGAATGTAAACAACCAAGGGTACCGACATTTTATCATCTGCCTAAGCTGCATAATAATTCAGAAAAGGGGGTGGTGATGAACAGAGTGTCTGAATTAGGCAGACCACTCTTACCCAGTCCAAAGATCGGGGCTTGATCCATCACCGTTATTTAGCTCACTGCACCATCCCAGCTCAGAACCTGGCTATATGCAAATTAGTCTGTCCCTGGCCCAGTGCATCATGGGAACAGGGCAGACCAAACTACCAAGCCAATTCTTCACCAGAAAGGAGACAAGCTTCCGGGGACCGGTTTCTGGCATTTCAGCCGTCGTCGGCCCGGCTTGCTTGAATCCTGATGGTGCAGTGAGCAAGGGACTCATGTCTGAGTATACCCTGCCACACCTATAGTGGCCAAAAACGATTCAGAAAAGGGGGTGGTGATGAACAGAGTGTCTGAATTAGGCAGACCACTCTTACCCAGTCCAAAGATCAGGGCTTGATCCATCACCGTTATTTAGCTCACTGCACCATCCCAGCTCAGAACCTGGCTATATGCAAATTAGTCTGTCCCTGGCCCAGTGCATCATGGGAACAGGGTAGACCAAACTACCAAGCCAATTCTTCACCAGAAAGGAGACAAGCTTCCGGGGACCGGTTTCTGGCATTTCAGCCGTCGTCGGCCCGGCTTGCTTGAATCCTGATGGTGCAGTGAGCAAGGGACTCATGTCTGAGTATACCCTGCCACACCTATAGTCATGCATAATCATGCAACGTGTCCACCTGGATGCCCGATTGTTTTGTCTGTGGGAAGCCTCACGGAACAGATGTCGAGGTTTGTGGACTATTTTCTCTATGATTTTGTGAAAATGCTGAAATCATATATAAAGGACACAACTGACTTTCTCCTAAAAATTGATGATTTGAACTGGACTAATGATTTGATAATGATGACACTTGACATTTCGAGCCTCTATACAAGTATAGATCACCTCCAAGGGGTAGAAGCGATAAAATGGTACTTGGATGCACGGCCCATAAATCTTACGGCACACAATCAAATGTTATTGGAGTTTATAACTTTTTGCTTGAGTAACACTATATTTTTGTTCCAGGATCAATTTTACAAACAGGTGTGTGGCACCATGATGGGCACCTGCTTCGCCCCCAGCTACGCAAACCTTTTCATCGGCTGGTGGGAGGAGCAGGTTGCCTGGGCGGCAGAAAATGCCGAATGGACAGAGAGAGTAGTATCCTGGAACAGGTACATCGATGATTTATTTATCATCTATCGAGGTACAGCGGAGTGTGCTAGAGCATATGTCGATGTACTAAACAGGAATAACTTGAATGTCAAGTTTACTGGTGAAATTAGCACAGAGACAGTCAACTTTTTGGATCTCAAAGTGTTCATAGCTGAAGGGAAAATCTGTACTGCATTATACAGGAAACCGACAGCCGGAAACTCTGTGCTTCATGCCAGTAGTTTCCACTCAGGGAAAACTATATCTAGTATACCCTGTGGCAAATTACTGAAAATAAAAGGAAATTTTACACGACAATGTGACTATGAGACTGAGGCCAAGGAGAGTATAAGGAGGTTCCAAGTGAGAGGATACAGCAAGGAGATATTGCACGAGGCAAAGTTGAAAACTGACAAAAAGTCTAGATTAGAACTAGTTTCTAAAAACAGCACAGTGGTATCTAAAAAGAAAAAGGACAACCAGAACAGTATGATACTGATCATGAACTATTCTAGTGATGCCCATGAAATTAGAAAGAAGTTCATGAAGAACTGGCATGTACTCAAATCTGATCCAATTATTGGAAAGGATTTACCCAAGTCTCCACTCATCACCTTTAGGAGAGCTAGGTCATTAGGTTCAAGTGTTGTGCAAAGCCACTGTAGAAGAGAGGAAAAACCTCTGCCATTTGGCAAACTGGCAGGGTTTTACCCAAACACAATAAGATTTAGAAAGAAGGGTCCTAGGGAAAGTTTAAAGACCAGCACAGTTTTACACATGCCTCAAATGCAAAGCCTGCAAGAACAGCAAAAAGATGTTGAGTTATCAAGTACCTGGGATGAAGGATCCCAAGAAGATCACGAGTTTAATTAATTGTAACACAAGCCACACGGTGTACTGTCTTGTATGTCCGTGTGGCCTGCGCTACATTGGGAGCACAACTCACCCAACCAAGAATAGGATGTTAGAACACTTGAGGCCATACAAAATAAGGATCCCACATATCAAGTTGCGAGATACTTTGGAGTGTTTCACCAAAGCAACAGAGAACTTCTCAGTTTCTACTGCATGGACCAGGTGCCTGCAGACATAAGGGGAGGGAACAGGTTGCTCCAGTTGCGAAGGTTGGAATCTCGTCACATAATTGAGAACCAAACCAAAAAACCAGGTGGCCTAAGCACTGGGGAGGAGTTAGCAGTCCATCTATGATTTTCTTTAGAATTGAAAGCTGTATTTATAAATGCGCTAATACATTTCTGTGTGAATGCCCATTCAGGGCTTAATTGTCTTGCTGATTTTGAAATACTTTCCGCATTACTGATTGTGTTTGCCCATCCAGGGCGTAATGTTGACAGTGAATTTAACTGGATTTACACCACTTAGAAATGGTGGTTTTGTAATGCAAGAATCATGTCCTTTCTTTATTTTTAGGACTGGATGTATTTAAACACTGCCTGATGGTGGCGCCAGCCTCTAATTGAGAAAGGCGGTTGCCAAAACGCGTCTGAAGAGTGTTTTTGTCCAATAACATTTTTGGACTCGTCCCTGTGAGTGCTGCGTACTTTTTATACAATTGAGCTCAGGTCTGAGTGTGACCCGCGTGGTACCGTCACCTGCTGCTGCAGCACCCAGCCGAGAGTGAAGGGAAGCGGACGGACAGGAAGCTTTGATATATATATATATATCTATATCTCAAATCCAATTAGCTCAGCCGCCAAGCTCCGCTCTGCTTAAGCCACTGAATGAAGGCTGTTCGTGTAGAGGTTGCGAACCTACAAATCAATTCAACTGCTGACCTTTTTGCTCCTTGTCAAGAACACACGAACACTTCTATGCTGGAAAATAGCCTTTAATGTAGTGTAAAGGCAACCAAAACTCAAGTTTATATATATATATGTTTCAACAAATGGCTGAAGCTTTGAAGTAGGCACTCAACGAGCCTGCCTGCTATCCAGCCTTTCTCTTTCAAGCCACTGCAACATCCCGGTAATTATAGGATCTCCCAAAGCGTTTCGAGGCAGGGATGCCTATTCATCAGGGATTAGCTTTGCATAATGGTGCCATGACGTGACGGTACTTAAATTGACTATGCTGGGACATGTGGTCCAATAAGAACAATTGTATTCCCTCTGTAGGTTCAAAAGCGTCCATAATATTAAAAGATATTGTCCGATTCCTTAGTAGGAAACCAGGTGTTGGGGCAGCTATTTTTTACTTGTGGCAGGCTTGTGCTGATAATGGGATCCAACATTGTTCCAAGACCCAGCCTCCATTGCTCGGCAGATGGTGCTCCACTTCCACGGCAGGGCCACAGTGTCTTTAATTTGTTTCAACAAATGCCCGTAGCTTTGAAGTGGGCACTCAATGAGCCTGTCTGCTATCCAGCCTTTCTCTTTTAAGCTACCGCAACATCCCGGTAATTATAGGATCTTTCAACGCGTTTTGGGGCAGGGATGCCTCTTCATCAGGGAATTAGCATTTTATAATGGCGCCATGATGGTACTTACATTCAACTGCTTCATTAATTGATGGCCCCCTGTGGGCAGCGTGAAGTGTGCTAACTGAACAGACAGCATGCTTGGACATGTGGTTCAATAAGAACAACTTTATTCCCTCAGTGGGTTCAAAAGCATCCATAATATCAGAAGATATTGTCAGTTTCCTTAGTAGGAAACCAGGTGTTGGGGCAGTTATTTTTTACTTGTGGAAGGCTCGTGCTGATAATGGGCTCTGACATTGTATTGTATATGTATATATATACTTAGAGCAGCAGAAGATCCTCGCCCTGTCTTGAGTTAGTGTTGCTTTAACCACCCCCCCAGCAAGTGTGTGATCAATTATTGGTGTAAATTTAATTTAGTCACACCTCAATATAATGCACACAGCCCGAGGGAAGAGGGTTAGGCTTTGATGAATGGTTGGAAAGGGGTAGGAGGGAAAGGTTCGACAAAGACAAATACTACACATGGACAACACACAGTCTTGGCAGGCCACCATCACAAATCTGTTCAGGGAGAAAAAGGAAATGCAAGCATGATGATGACTTGATGGTTAATGATGAGTAGTTCTAGACTAGTAGTACGGGACAGCAGTATATTATTAATTATTATTATTATGCAATTGCCTTGCCTGTCTGCCCCAGAGAGACCCAAATTACATACATTTTATGTTCTGTTGTACCGGGCTTCCTTTAAAAGCTAGCAAAGAAAAATAAAAAATAGCTGTAGGGGTCAAATATATAAGCAAACATAATAAACAACAATACACACAGTTGTAATGATTGAAGAGAACATAAAAATGATGATACTATAACTATTTTATGGTCAAATTGGGATTTTCATCTCAGCATTCCTCTTGGTCCTTTCTTCCATGGATGCTCGTCCGTCAATATTGGGTGCCACTGCCTGTCTGGAGAATGCGGATTGATAAGGTAAGTGTGAATTGTGTTTCCCAGTATAGCACAGACTAAAGGCCGGCCTGTAAGTATAGATGGAAAAACAAAAGGGATATTGAAAAATCAAGGAGAAAAGTTAATGAAAATGCATAAATTAAGGAGGAGTGCAACAAGAATCATGTCTAGTCTTTTTCCAGCATTAACCTACAACAGCAACAGGACAGAGTAGGCCCACCACGCCCACCCAACCACCACTAAGCTTAGATTTTGAGCCAGGCAGCACTGAGCTCACATACACAGCAACATAGCATTTTCTAAATTAAGTAACTAAATCAATGCACCGCTGTCAGTCATACCCCCACACTTGCCTCCACCACTACAGAGACATGTAGGTCTGGTGTGGTTGTTGTTGACTTGTTTCCCTTTTAGGCCTCTTCATGAAATGCCCTGAGTTATTCCATCAATCATCTCTGATCCTACTGACTGACTGCGAGTACAGTATGGTCATCATGGTGTCCAACTCTGTAGTTTACAGAGTGAGTCCAGATTCCAGAATCAAAAATGCAATGGATCGGCCTGCAGCAGTACAATTTTGTTATAAAACAATAAGAAGGAAACATTGACTTGAGCCAACATTTTGTGTGCAGATTAAATACTAGCATACTTCATGTACAACAACAACACAAACACCAATCACTCCGAGTCAGCATCCAATGCATGCCATCATTTACTTGTTCTCAAGGGGCAGTCCCTCTTGGCTCGGAAAGAAGGATAGCTATATTCAGGTTCTTTGGAGGGACTTGACAAGGCAGGCACACATTTCTTGTACTATTCTCCATCCAATGTCTGGCTTGAGGGAAATTGAATTAGGGCGAATCAGAAGTGAACTGGAGCAGGACTCGGAGGAGTGGACTTATTTCTTCACTGACTACATACAGTTACAACCCCAATCCGGCAATAAAAGAGTACAACGGTGGTGATGGATTTGTTGTGATTCGGACCAGAAAGACAAAGACACACACAAGTAATAAATATAAATAAGCAAGAAAGAAAGTAACAAGTGGAGAGCCTGGTTGTTGCTAGGGAAGTAAAGCTCGTCCTCAAACTCTGGTGGTCCACACAGAAATATGTAATCTAACATACTACTTCCATGACCTAAGTAGCTGTCATCATCTTCCTGCTGTGCTACTTCAGGTATGATAATATTCAGTGGTATAAAAGTGCTGATTCATTTTGATCGTGGTTAACCTCTCCACATTTTGGGGCAAGAGACTGGTCCTTCACACTGTTAGAATGGCACCAGCAGCACTGGGAACACGTTCAGAAAAGACACTGGCGAAAGGGCAAGCCAGATAGTTTATTGCCAGCCTGCTTAGCACTGGCCATTGGCGCCTTTTCCAGACACCAATACACCAATGGGTTTTGATCAATTTAGACCTCTGTTGGGTCATCCAGATAGGCCTGGACAATCTGCTAAATGCTCAGGGGTGCTCCACTTTGCTCGGCCTCTTTTGCCTTTGCCTTTGCACTGGACCTAACAAGCCCTTGATGTAGAAACCATTCCTGAGCTGATTTTTGTGGGGCTAATGCTCCTGTTCTTGTTGATGTTGTTGTTGGTGTTGTTGGTGGTTTTGACTGCTATGAGCCAACCCCACTGCCCTCAGGCTCTGAAGTTGAACTTGATGCTGGCTGCCATACATTACTTGTTTAGGGCTAGAGTAGCGGGCCTCTAATTCCCAGCCATTATATTTCTTAGCAACTGGCTTCTACAGCTATCAATGTTTTGTACTTGGCAACATCCCCTTCAGAAAAAGGAATCAATGTGTCCAGTACTGGTTTGTACCGTGAATCCAGAATTGTGGCAGAAATGTAATGGTTGGATGACACAATGCATCTTTGCATCCTTGTATTTTCAGATAAGCACAGTTTAAGCTCTCCACCAACTCATATGCTTCTTTTTTTTCCCCTCCACACCTGCGTACATTGCAGACACCCCCTTCAGCTGTTCCTGTAGCATGTGCAACAATGGGATAGCTTTGCCCATAGTGAAGTCCTGCTGGCTGATTTCACGTGTGAAGAGCTGGAAAGGAAGTAGCATCTCTGTCAGGCATTTAACTAGGCCTCATTGGCCAGCTCAATGGTCATGTTTTTCACAGTAGCATCCCCTATTTGCATGACATATTTATTAATTGGTCTGTGCTGCTCAAACAGACGTTCAAGCATGTAATAAGTTGAGTTCCAATGTGTTGGCACCTCCTGGATGAGTCCTTTAACTGGCACTCTTAGCTCACTTTGAATTATCATCAGCTGCTTCCAGGCTTTAAAACAATGGCTGAAATGTGTGCAGTTCTTCTGCAGGTGGTCAGTAAGTTGCTGACTCAGTCTTCTTTTTTCAGAAAGTCTTGAACACAGGACCCTGAAATAGCCATCATCGTACATGGCCTTAACTATATTACTGTCATTGTCTGTGGCAACAAAACCAATATTAAGCCTTTTTGGGCACAGCCCTGTAAAGACCTTACTGTCAAAGTCTTCCAAAATGTTTGCAGCAGTATGAGATTTCTCCATGGCAAACATAGCTACAGTTGCTTGTTTCCGAGTTGCATAAAAAATCTCAGCAGTGCCAACAACACCTGCTGCAGATATCTTTTCTCTAATCCCAAAAAAGAGATCAAGTGTGCAGTGATGCACATGGAATCAGTGGCTTGGTAACTGGTCCACATGTCTGTTGTCAGGTGGATAGTGTGAACCACACTCTGCTGCAACGTTTGTCCAAGCAATTCCAGCACTTTGTGATGTAGAGCTGGAATAGCAACTCTGGCAAAATAGGACCTGCTGGGAATCTTCCATTTTGGACAGATGGCTGTCACAAATTCAAGAAAACACACCCCTTCCACAAAAGAATAAGGGAGGAGGTCCAGCGCCAACATTTTAGCCAGCTTTGCATTGTACAAACATGCCGTTGGGTGGTTGTGTTCGTACTGCCCCTCTGACCTTAACATGCTGAGAATAGTAGGTTGGGTTTTTTATATTCTGGTGCCACTGATGCAGGTGACTTCTTGATGCCAGATGTTGTTAGGCTCAACGCTGCACATTTTTTCGATGCAGTGCACTATTGCTTGGCACCCCTTGGTGTCTCAGCCTGAGTCTTACTCTTGTGCCACTGAGATGTTACTGATGAGGATGTGGGCGGTACCACTAAACTGCTGGGGACAGGGCTACTTTGTGTACCAGAGAAAATGTCTCCCTCTTGTTCACCTTCCACCGCAATCGTATCTTCTACTTTTTCATCCCCACCAACAGCAATGGGTGCAGTATTTTAGTCGCTAAGGTGTGCCTCCAACTGGATCCAGTGGTGTTTTTTCAGATGGGCTGTTTGGCATCCTATACCATGGTTTGTATCAAGCTTACCCCCACTAACACCCTGTCCACAAATGGAGCATATAGCAATTTTCTCCTCCTTCATGCTAACTGAAAAGAAGTCCCAAACTGGGGTGGTCAACTTCCTGGTGCTGCTGCTGGTGCCAATTGCAATGACAGATGAAATGGTAGGTGGGCTTGAAGATTGACTCTCTGCAGTTCCTACTTCTACAGTGGTGGTACTTGTGGTGGGTGTACTTGGCTGACAGGGAAATATGGAAGCCGAAGGTGCTGTTGTTGGTGTGAACTGCGTTGGTGGTATTCGTGCCTCACAGCGATTTGGGATGGGGTAATGTCGGTCTCCGCTGGGGCGTGACTAATGTCCATGATTACTGGCTCTTCATCATCCTCGTCTTCTACTTCTACCTCTATAACAAATTCTAAGACTTTCTGATAGCTTCCTTTTCCCCAGCCTTATCTCTTGGCGTGTCTCACTTTCAGACTAAGGTGGGATCCAAGTAGCGTTTAGATCATCAGAAGGGGGGCTTGCAGAAGAAGTTGATGGACTAACCCTCTTTTTTCTTGCTGGGGATCTGGAAGACAATGGATCTTCTGAAAGAGTGTCTTGCTCTTCTTCCTCTGCAGGAAGCTCTATTTCCTGAACTGCCTCTACTTCGGGAGGAACAACTACTATTGGGGGCGGTTGTGACTGTTGTTCCTCACTTATCTCAGTTCCCTGTATTGATTGGGTTCTACTTTGTGATAATGATAAGTCAATTTCAACATCACTGCTCATCAACGTTGCCATGATTAGAATGGCTGCCTCTGTGACAGAATTGGGTTTGGGACGAGGTTGAAGATGTGGGTCCACTGAAGCTGGGTGCTGCTCACAGCTTGCTCTCCAGACACCATTGCTGCAGGTGCACCTGTTTGCTTGCAAATAAAGATGTTGGGCGGCACACCAGTCTTGGTAAGGGGCAGTTCCTTCTTCTCACTGCCAACATTCTTGGTACTAGAGGACATGGTACCTTTTTTTGGGCCCATCTTCTTCAGATATCAGCAGCACGCAGTGGCAAAAGTTGAAGAGATGTCTATGGTCACATGTCACATGACGTAGTACGCAGCATGACTTCTGTCTGGCAGGACAATAGGTGATGACGCCTCCTCCTCTTTTGTGGACCTAAAAGCAAAGAAGCAAGAAGAACATCAGTGAAACGGGATATTCATTGTTGTGGTTCAATTACTACTAGTAAAAACAAACAAATACAATATATAACTTTGTGTGTGGTCACACTTATGAACATTATTATATTTATTACCTCAGTTATTAAAAAACATTAAACAGTGTAGACATTTGTGAGACTGACAAAAACAAGGGCTTTCATGGTTGGTGTACTAGTGTACAGTACACTGAGGAAGGATAGGAACAAAGAAGAACAACAACAAAAATACAAATGTAATGGACCTAGTTTGGCATTGTGCATCACGTGAGATTCAGCCTTTAGGGAGCCGCAGCTGACAATGGATAGAAGTAATAAGCCAAGATGAAGAAAGGAAAGAGAAAGACATGTAGGCCTAATGCAGAGGCACACTGGCTGCCTTCACAAAATGGCCACCAGCCACATAGCCAAGCCACAACAACAAGAAAATGAAGACAGATAATGCAGACCTATGGTAATCACACACTGGCTGGCTGCCTTCACAAAATAACCACCAGCCACATGGCCAGGCAGGCTACTACAACAAGAAGCAATAAGCCAAGAGGAACAAAGGAAAGAAGACATGCAGGCCTATGGCAAAAGCAAGCACACTAACTACCACCACTACAAAATGTCCACCAGCCACATCATCACCAATCCAATGCATCCATGCCCTAAATTCAACAGATGCCACAGAAACAGTTGTTTCATGCACCCATGAGTAGCTGTGGGCCTATTGGTTGGAAAACCCATTGGCAGACTAGGCCACATCGTGAATCAATCAATTCAGATGAAAATGTAGTGAACTGTGCTACATTGTTTTCTGGATAAAAGAAGAAAAAATTGCATTCAAAACAACAACCAGTAAGAAGGCATGGCCACCACAAAGAAGGCTTGCAGGCCTAATGCAAAAGCATGTCCATTCACAAAATGGCTGCCAGCCACATGGCCAGGCCACAACATCAAGAAAGGGAAGACAGACAATGCAGGCCTATGGCAAAAGCACACTGGCTGCCTTCACACAATTGTGTGGCAGACACGTTGCCAGGCAGGCCACAACAACAAGAAAGTGAAGACAGACAATGCATTCCTATGGCAAAAGCGTACTGATTACCTTTACAAAAAGGCCGCCAGCCACATGGCCAGGCAGGCCAAACAACAAGAAAGGGAAGACAGACAATACACACCTATGGCAAACAAACACTGGATGCCTCCTCAAAATGGCCACCAGACACATGGCCAGGCAGGCCACAACAAGAAGCAATAAGCCAAGAGGAACAAAGGAAAGAAGACATGCAGCTCTATGGGAAAAGCATTACCACCACCACAAAATGGCCACCAGCCACATGCTCACTCACAACAACAACAAGCAGGAGGCCTGGAAAACAATGAACTCAAGCAGCCCTATATGGACACAGACGTTACAAAATGGCCCATGGCCACAAGGGGAGGCTCAGCCAAGGCAAATGCAGGCCCATCATTACAAACACACTCACACACTGGCCAGACAAAGGAGGCATGCTAAACAACACAGCTTTAATGCAACAATGCCCAAAACGAAAATCCAAGGGGCTAAAAATGGTTTTCAAGTTACAACCACACACATCGAGCAAAGGCATTCATTTAACACACATAAAAAAGGGAAATACCAAAAAACACACATTTTGCATTTCAATACAATGCCATCCATGCCCTAAATGATGTTTAAATTCAACAGACACCACAGAGTAGCTCTGGGCCTACTGGCTGAAAGGCCTATTGGCAGACTACCGGGCTAGTGAATTAAATAAATATTGCAAATTGATTTCAAAAGTTGGACAAAATGTTGTGAACTTTGCAACATGTTTCCTTTATAAAAGAAAAGTAGTAGAAAAATTACATACAAAGAAACAACTAGGCCCCTACTGAAACTACAGGTCACCCACCACAATACATTTTTTAAAAACAATGAAAAGTACAAGAAAATGTAGGTGCCATGCCCCAATCAAACAAACAACACCAAGTTCCCAACTTACTTGTGAACTCTCAAATCCAAAAGTCCTCAAATCCAATGATATATCATGTAGCAGACTCAAAGAGTTATCCTTCCAGCTCCAAATCCAAATGAAAAGTGAACAGGAGATGGACAATGCACTGGAAGGAGCCTGCTGGACTGGAACAGGAAAGTAAAAAAAGAAAAAAGGACTCCTTTCACAAAAAAGTACAGCCACTTGTCAATCTCGTTTTTTTAAATCCAAATCTTAATTTTGAGAAGGTTTTGATGCTGTTCGAGAGAGATTCTTCTCCAGATTGCAGATTCTGCATGTTTGGGATCCCGATCCCGATCTTCACACAACTTCCGCCGTAAGTCCGATGACAGCCCGAATGACATGTTCGCGATTGCACACTCTTGCGGGACTGTGCAGCCGGCTACCAAATCTTGTGAAGGTCACAAATGGATGGGAAATCTCGTCGGCAAATGCAGGCCTCTAGGTAATTCGCTCCAGCATGCGTGAAAATGCATTTCGAGCGCGCAACACAAAAAAACTCAAATTCGTTGCAGAGCGCAGTGTTTTTCGGGAACTCAGTTTTCTACGTGAAACGTGGAGTTGCCAAAAATCTGCAAACTCCGCGAGCGGAGCAGATTTTATTCCCAGGATTACCTACAACATGCACAGTTAGGCTACCATTTGTAAAAAGACAAATGGTCCCTAAGAGACCACATTGCACACTTTTTGTAACTACACTCTACAGCACTCTGCTGCACTCTATGCCACATTTCTTATTGACACTCCATTTCACCACACTTCATTTCATGACACACCAGTTGGCGAAACTCCACTGTACAATACTCACTTGCACTGATTGACACGCCACTACTTGCCACTACACTGTACAACACACCACTCCACTCTACGATGCTCGACTCTATAATACGGTACACCTTGCCACTCCACTGTAAAATGTACTCCATTGTACTCCCACTCTTCTCAACTCCACTATAATACACTCTACAAGATTACACTCTATGACACCATCCATTGTACTGTACTCCACTCCACTTTATCAATCAATGACACTCCACACTGCTATTTGAAACTCATGTTTTGGTGTCGGGCTACGGGCTGGACGCAATACGGAAGCTTAGGAGTCTCAAAAGGGGTGAGTTTTCGTCTCCAAGTAATGCCTCCCAAAGGTACGTGCGGAAGACCGCAGCAGCAGGAAGATGTTGCTGGTGAGGGGACCACTGGAGGTGGAGGAATGACGCCAGGTAATCCTGCCAAAACACAAAAGTGGACACATGTGTTAGAGGGGCCGAAGCTGATGGTTTATCAAAAAAAACGATTCCAGGACTGTTTTCTGCTGGGAAAGACTTAAAAAAGGGTAAGAATGTCGCCCCCACATTAGCTGAGGGAGTAGATGGAATGGGGTAGCTGGACAGGGCAGAAAATATAGAAGCTAAAGAGGATATAACGCTTGTGAAAAATAGAGGCCCTATACCTGCTCCTGCAGCTGTTCCTTTATCAATTTCTCCCAACACTGATGGTAAACTCGACAAACAGATGAGTAAGGCTTCACACCTTTCGGTAGGGGAAGCAGCCCCATTCACCACACCCAGTACCCTAGGGGTGGCTCAGATGGTGGATGTGGATCTTGGTCCTATCACTATTTCTAATTTAAATGCAGGAGGTCTGGGCACTGAGCTACATATCAATGAAAGTGGTGATACCCATGGTGATACCCATGTTCCAGTACAGGACGCCGAATCTGGAGACTTCTTTTCATTATCGGATCAGTCTACTTCATCCTGTGAGGATTTGGCTGTGATGTTTTCTAGTTGAAAAACACAATAAAGTCCCTAAAAGCTAGTGTATCGATATTGGTGAGTTCTGGGCAAGACAAGGGGTCTATTATCTACTAACAGTGTTACATTACAATGCTATATATTTAGAAGGATCAACCAAACAACAAGTAATAATGACTGCAAAAATTACAAATGACTTAAAAAATATAACAATTTATTACAATTCAAGGTTCAAGAAAACAGAAGTCGACGCTGCGTTTCGGGGATTGTCTACGATATTCACCTTCTTCAGGACTGTTTTCTACAAAAGACAATTTTTGATGTTATTATTCATACATGTTGTTGGCGACCACCTTCTACTTTAGCTAAATTCCCTCTAGATGTAGAGGCATTGTATACTAATATCCCTCAACAAGCTACCCTAGAGGCAGTTGAAGTGGCCCTACGAAAAGACGATTGGTCCTCTCCAACTCCGATTCCCTTTATCATGGACTGCGCTTCTCTGGCCCTCACTGAAAACTTCTTCGAATATGAGGCCCAGATCTATCACCAAATACAGGGGACTTCGATGGGCAGTACCTTCGCCCCTAGTGTGGCCTGTATTTACATGGCTACCTTCAAAGAGACCTGTATTTGGGGCAGTAAGAACCCCTACAAAGATAACCTCACCCTGTGGCGCAGGTATATCGATGATATCCTGATTCTTTGGAAGGACGACCTCGAGACCTGTCAAGCATTTTGTGAGTGGATCAACACACAGAATCCCTTTCTTAAATTCACGAACAACATTTCACTCTCTAACATCCCTTTCTTGATCTACGGATTTGGTTATCAGAGGATGGTCTCAGTACCAATCTTCATAGGAAGGAGACAGACAGGAACAGTCTCCTTCTATATAACAGCTACCACCCAAAATCCCTCAGAGACAATCTACCATTTGGACAATTTCTCTGTATTCGGAGAAACTGTTCTACCTTGGAGGACTATAAAAAAGAGGCTAAATACCTCCAAAATAAACTTCAGAACAGAGGTTATCCACGGAGATTAGTCCATGACTCCTACAAGAGGGCTATGAACAATCCACGAGAGACGCTCCTTGAAACCAAAACAAATGAACAATCTGAAACCATCACATGTGTGACCTCCTTTAGCAAATTTTCTACACATATCAAAAAGGTCATTAATAAAAACTGGGGCATTGTCAACTCTTGTGGCTTATCCTTTCCCCGGCCCAGGTTCGCCTTTAAACGCACCACCAACCTTAAAGACCAGCTTGTACACACGAGACCCAGGGTCAGAGAATTAGGCACACAAAGAACCCTGTTGGACCTTCCCCCTGTGATAGGTCACTATCCTTGAGGTGGCTGCTCAGTATGTGGCCAGACTAGTGCTAGCAAAGAGATCCAACTCACTGACACCTTTACCCGGTACCGCAGGCATCACATGAATTGCAACACCTCCAGGTGCATTTACCTTCTTACTTGTCCTTGTGGAATGAGATACATTGGTATGACCATGAGGCAAGTGAAGCTACGTATCACTGAATACAGAAGCAATATTAGATGCCATAAAACACACACAAGACTTTATACACACTGTCTAGAAATGAATCACTCTGCGGACAGTCTGCAATGGACTATTTTAGAGTCACACAAACAGATAACACACCAGGCACTCTTTAAAATCGAACAGAGATCGGTCCATTGCCTGGCAACAGACAGCACTGGTCTCAATGACTCCATCCCCTGAAGCAGTCTGTCCATGACCTGATCTAAACATCCGCCAACCATGTTTGATCACTGTGTCCTTGTTATACACCCTATTGGCCTTAGTTTTGTTGACTGCAATATACACTGTTCTCCACCCCAATTGCAGTCGTTTACCTAACTAGGTCATCCCAGTAGATACTTTTGAGCCGCATATAGGTTATGGGCATTAATCGTTCCATCCCTTCCCCTTGATCCTGCCAGAGTCTTTCCTGGCTACAGATACCCTCTTGTTGTCCTTTTTCCGTTGTTAGCTATACCAATGGACTAATATATTTTTTCACCCCACACCGTCTCTTTCTCCATCTACAGAAGGCGATCTCGGACTATTGACCTTATGGTGACTTTATATCCACTACAATATGGCCGACGCATTTGAGTACACAAGCCTGGCCGGGTGTTAACGCTACTGCGCATGCGCGATTTTTACCTGCTGGTACCTTCATCACGTGATGAGGGTTTTGCGAGAATTGAGTCGGGAGCCTTTAAAAAATGGAAGTTGCCACCGAGACGCTGCTCTGGTCTCTCTTTCTCCTCCCCCCGACGTGCGGGTAGGTTCTACAGGCAAGTCCGGACTGCGGACAGGTAAGATAGCATTATTTCCACCCCGTGGGGGCCACGTTTGGACTTCGTATGGTCTGCCTACTTGCTTTGAGGCTGGGTTGTTGCGCTTGCTAGTCTAAGTGCAGGCGGCCGGTGCAGCTGGTTCTCCTTGAGTACCACGGATGTGTCGTGGTGCCTCCACGGTTTCTTGTGTGGCCGCGCTGCCTCACCACTGCCCCCTTAAAACGAACGGGGCAGGGTGACATCGCTGCCTGCTCGATGACATGGGACGCTTGGTCACATCTCGCTGAAGGGTCGAGAGACTGACCTGCCCGCCCTTAGTTGCTTGACTTGAGGCTCGCTACTTCCCTACCCTCATGATAATCCAGTGTTTTCTAGTCACCTTACGGCCACTTCAGGGCTTGTAATCACTTCCCTTACCCCTGTGTCTCTCTTTCCCACCACTTAGGTACCCTAACCTTAGGGTGTCAAGCACAAGGAGATGACCATTGAAGCCTATCTTAATCCTGAGTAGGGTGAGAGTTTTAACGTACCTTGTATTTCTTTTTACCTTTCTTACAGTTGTAGACTATGGTGACTCTTGTTTCAGTCTCTGCATCTGGCCCGTATTTACTCCCACTTTGGATTGTTTGCATTGCCTTAAACCTGAGTAAATTACTAGGCCATTGCCACATTATTTATATTACAGTCCACCCCTCTTCCCTAACTACTTTTGTTATTAATTAGTATGTAACCAATGGTGATGACCTAGTTTAATCACAGTATGCGCTAGGGACAGTAAGATGTACCTTTTTGTCGCCCTTTCCTAGGTCCCACTTAGAGACTGCAGGACCACCTGGAAGGTAGTATTTCCACTTCCCTTGTTGTGTAGCACCCCTCACTTGAATTTTAGGTCCTGACGAATTGCTCCTTTGAGCATGAAACATGTTGACCTCTAGGAAGATTTCGACACCGCTGGATCATAGCACTAGCGTGTCCCTTTCTACTCACTGTTTTGAATAAAGTAGTGAACCACATTAATAAAATCCCTGTGGATTTACTAACTTTTTTTAACACTCCCACTATCACATACACGTCTACACCCTCCCTAAAACCCTCATACCCACATGCACCCATTGGCAGGAACAAAAGATCTCCGATAAAGAGCCCCTTTATGGGAGCCAGTCAAACATTGCAGCGCCAGTTTGACGAGGAGCAGAACCCAAATGATGAAGCATGACAGCTAGCTTGCTGGGTGTGCGAGGGTTTAAGTTCCGGAAGGGGTATCCCCCTCCCCTTCCATCCTCTGTGCCCCAACGGTTGGGCTTGGTTACATACCCCTTCTTTGTCCCCAGGGAACAGCGTATTTCTTTTGTCGTAGTAGATAATAGACCCCTTGTCTTGCCCAGAACTCACCAATATCAAATTCAAAGGTACTTTATTCGGTTAAAATTATTAACCATAAAAGCACACAGAGTACAAAAAGTCATTTACATTAGAATAACAGTAAAATTTAAAATAGAAGTGCTTCAGTATTCCATACAATCAGACAATACAGAATTGGTAGGAGCGATATCCTTATCTTTTCAGAGTAACATATCTGAACCAGGGAATGGGTTATGGTAAATATAGGTGGGTATCTTTTGGTATCTAATTGATACAGGGCCCCTCCCCCCTGATGACATCCCTCCACACTCCACCTTGTATTTGGCGAATACGCAGTTCTAGGGTAAAAATCGCACAATTCAAGTGTGGTTACAGGCCCATCCCCTCTTTGTGGCTCCCAACTTCGCAGATAAGGGACGACCTGGTTATCCCGGAAGTCAACAATGACCAGATCTCCCGCTGTGTTCTTAGGACAGGAGCCTATCCACCCCACCTTTCACACATTTAGGATTGACCCGTTAATATTGGATGGCAGCGGTCTGTTCTTTGTCAACCAAAACTGGACTTTGTTTTTAAGGTCCTGGTGACCTTCAGTTTTTCCGGTGGTGAGCACAGGGACTCCTGAGAGGACACACACGTAGGGTGCTGCCTCTGGTGGTAGGTTTATACATTTATTTCTCGCAGCTAACCCCTCAGAACATTTACCTACTTTCGACCACCCAGCTCTGGGGACAGAGCTAAGGGCCATTAACGGTTCTTTGACTACCTCATTTTTAGAAACCGATAGTACAGGGTCTGGTGGCTTGATCTGGGCAGTTTTGCTGTGTACAATGGTGTCAGGCGTTTTAGAGGCAACTGCACCCTGGATTTGATTTTCATGTATTATTAAGAGCTTTTCCCCAATTCTCTCTAGCCTTTCAATAAGCGGGGATAATAGGGTTTTTACCAATTCTTCAAAGTGGGCCAACAGAATAGATGGTAAAAGGGATATAGGGGTTTCCAGTAATTGACATTCTTTGGGGGTCTCGGGGGTGGTGGTGGGAGTAACCAAAGGGGAGCTTAAGTTTGCTTTTTGCAGTTTCGCTGGTTTCCCCTTGAGTATAATACCTTTACGTTTTGTACTCTGGGTGGGGACCTGAAGGTGTGCTATCCCCCGAGGGGTAAATTTATCTAATATTACGACGGGAGTTTCCACTGGGCTATTATTAAGTTGATGCAAATTCCTGGGCTGGGGGCTTCCAATACCCATAGGGCGTGTTAGGGAACCAGTATGTTCAATTCCCTGTTCTATGGGCATATACCTGGTATTCCAAATAGCATTTAATTCCCTCTGTAGTACACAGTTCGGCGATTCGGTTGAGTTTGGAGGGGATTGTTCGTAACATATGGTATCTTTAGACAGGCTTTGTTCAATTGTCTCAAAAGCCGAGGTCACCCTAGTTATGAATAAGTCCAGTGTCCCCTTGAGTGAGCCTCCTTAGAGGCGGATTGTTTGGCTGGCCCTTTAGTGGTCATGGTGCAACAAGCTTATGACCCAGCTACACACACCTAGTACAGGACCAATGGATGTCTAGGTAGACTAAGAGGCTACTGTGTAACAGTAAACAGGACAATCGTTAATAGTCTCTAGATGGTTAGTCTCCGATTGGGCGTACCTTAGTTCGTGTCCATAGTCCCGAGAGACGGACCAAGATGAGTGTCCCGACCTGACCGCCTCTGGCCTCTGAGGGCCACAGAGGGCCCGCCCTTAGCCCGGACTTCGCCCGGCGTCCCGCGATGCGGGGCAGAGCGCAGTTTAAAGGTGCCTCCTGGCGCTCTCGTGACGTGACAGAGCAGCGCACGGCAGTGAATGACTCCTGGCGGTGGCGGCTACAATGGAGGGCTTCCTCGCCTCCCCCCTCCGGTCCTGGTGAGTGTCTCACTCAAAATGTTCTCCTTTTTTTTTTTTTTTTTTTCCCACTTTCTCACGGATAGTGCTATCGCTATTTACTCCTTTAGTAACTTTAAAAGCTATTTAGCCAGCTTCAAGGGCATCTCAGTGTCCACAGTGTTTGCCCCTTTGATAGACTCAGCCACTGCTTACGAAATGGAGTCCAGGAAAGTCCGAGTAAATATTGTGGGTACAGGAAAACAGCTCAGTTGAAGAGGCTGTACAACTCACCGATACTGAACAAGAATGAAAAGCCAGTGAAGTCCAGGCTTAAAATCCCAGCAAGGTCACATCCGCAGGAACGCTGCACGGGCTGGCCTCCCCCCACGCTCCACTCCACTCTGCCCAGCCTCAGCTCTACATTGTCTCTCTTCTCAGATACCCTCCGGTCCCTCAATAGACTCGTGGCATCATACTTCACTCGAAAACGAGTCCAGAAGTGCAGAAACGGCGGCCGGTAGAAACGGCACACAAATTCAAAGAGAGTGCAGGGGAAATCGAAGTTAGCACCGAAGCGGGAGGCAGCAGAAATGCCAGGTACCTGCCACCGCCATCAGCCTCGTGGGAGGGGGAGGAGCCAATATCAATATACTAGCTTTAAGGGACTTTACTGTGTTTTTTAACTGTATCTACCCTGTCCTTATTGTTTCAATAGTAGGGTTCCTCCCTGTTTGTTTTTCTAATGTGATGTTTTGTACACAGGCGAATGGAGTCGGGGGCAGCAACAATAGTACCGCATATTTGGAAGATTCTGGTGAGTTTCTAGAAGGCAGTCCCCACACAGTATGCAAGAGGCTGGGTCATAAAATTGTTAGTACTGAGCTTGAAAAAGTCCAGTTCGGTTTACAGGTGCATATTGGACAACCGTCTGAATATATATCCCTGACTTTAATTTATCGATCAATAATGTCCCACCAAGAGGAAACAAGAGTTGAAAGTCAGACAGTACAGAATCTCTGTTGAAAACTTCACAATTCAGTGCGTCGAGTCGCTAAGACCTGTTCGGAGTTTACGTCTAGATTTAGCGAAGCGGAAGCACGCATTTCAAATTTGGAAGATGAACTTGTGGCACAAAAGGCTTTGACTGAAGCTTTTCGCACTATGAAAGATAATACACAGTGGAAATCAGCTGACTTAGAGAATATCGCACGTAGAACAAATCTCAGAGTACTACAGATTCCTGAGGGGCGGGAAGGGCAGGACCCTCGTAAATGTATTGTTGATTTATTCAAGAATGCTCACCCGAGCTTACTAGATGGGATTGGAATAGAGAGATTGAACGTGCACATCATTTCCCATTTAATATTCACACGAAGACAGCCCAAACATCTGATACGCCCAGATCATTCCTGATTTCCTTTAATAGCTTTTTAGCTAGGGAAGATGTTTTTCAATTAGCTCATCCAGACAAAAAAAGGGCAAGGAAGGATTTTGAGTTTTTTGTTAGGCCAGATTTACGTCACTTTACTGTAGAGAATCGTTGGCAGCTACGCCAGTTTATGCCAATGTTTCAAGCTAAAGGGGCTCAAGTGTCTTTATTGAACCCAGCTAAACCTAAAGTGATATTTCAGGAGCGTACCCAATTAATCTCCACAGAGGTCTCCGCAAAAGAGTATTTAAAATCCATATAGGACATTTGTGAGTATAGCTGATGGGATGGGGCGGGATAAAACCAGCTAATTGGTTGAGAGTTTACGTATTACTTTTTCCATTGTTTTGTAGCTTAGGGGAGATGTTCTTTTGCTGGAAGTGTTTATCCCGCTACCTATGTAATGTTGCTTTTTTCCAAATTTATTTTATCGTGGTGTTACGTTTATTTGTCCTCCTCTCAGTTTTAAGAGGAGGTTTGTGAGCAACGGCTTGGGATGATTGAAAGCTTTTTCATCTCAAGGATCATGAGTCCTAAAGCCTCATTGATGGGGCGAGATGCGGGTGGATTGGGGAAGGTTTTGAGTAGGAGGTGGGTTGGGGGGAGGCAAGGTAAAATATGGAAAAACTTCCACAGTATCAGGTTGGGAAAAGTTGTTGGCAACAGGAGATATTGTGTATTGTTTAAAACTGCAGTAAGGCGTGGTTTATGCTATCTTATCTTTGCTTGTTTTTTTCCTTATGACTAGTAGGGGGCTTAATATATGTTCTTTAAATGTTTGTGGCCTCAATAATTACAATAAAAGAAAGAGATTTGCTGCTGAATTGCGCTCGATTCCACCAGATTTACTGTGTATTCAAGAGACACATGTTCCTTGGGGGAAACGTAAAATGTTGACAGATTTAGGGTTTGTACTTCTTGCGACGTCACAACAGACATCAATGATACGGGGTGTGGCAATATTGGCTAAACCTGCCATTCAAAGTACAGGTCATGTTTTAGTTGACAAATTAGGGCGGTGGGCAATTGTGGAATGTGTTGTGGGTAGTACTAAGTTTACAATATGTACTGTCTATGGGTCTAACCTTGAAGAATCACTATTTTTGGAAGAGCTAATTATTGAACTTGCATCGCAGCTGGTCCCTTTAGTGCTCTGTGGAGACTTTAACATCAATTTGGTTAATAAAGAATTACAAAAGGGGATACAAGGATATATGGGCAGGAAACCTACAGTATTTAAAACATTATTTAACTTGCTGAAAGATCATGGATTATTAGATGTAGGGACAGTCTCCAATCATCAGCGCCTGGGTATACATTTTATTCCTTTCCTCACCAGAAACTGGTCCGTCTTGATTATTTTTTTATATCGTCTACATTTCTTACCGGGGTGCAGGTACATATATTCCCTAGGATCACCTCTGATAATGCTCCATTAGTTTTAGAAATTCTTGCACTCTCTGTTGTTTCCTCTCCGAGAACTTTCACATTTGATAGAAAACTGCTTCTTGATAATGGCTTTAAGGAGCACATGCGGAGATGGATTAAGCATTTTTTTGATAATAATAGACATTCAGTCCCAGTTGCAGTGCTGTGGGACGTTTTTAAGGCCTGTTTTAGCAAGGAAGTGTTGAGGTTTGGTATACATTATCAACAAACAGATAAAATAGAACTACAGGAACTATATTCGAAGCTGAGACTGGCTGAGGAAAAATTAACACAGGGGAATGCACAACGTAAGGATATTACAGGTCTGAAATCTGGTGCAGCAAGATGTCGGGCAAATATTAATACTCTTTGGAACAAAGATTATGCTAGGAAATATCTGATTCATTAAAGGGAGTGCCATGAGGATGTTGAGACAGTAGGCCGCTGTTTGGCGCTCTGAATACGGATGAAGGAATCCTCCCAGAGAATCGTTGGTCTTAGAGATTGATTTGATTTGATTGATTGATTTAAAAATGTATAAAGCGCAACGAATGCCTGGAGGCGTCTTGGCGCTGACACTAGTAAAATCGATATCAGAGGAAGTATATGTGTGTTTTAAATGTTAGTCTGAAAAAGTCAAGTTTTTAAGGATTTTCTGAACATAGTGAGGCTTTAACTGTTTTTAATCGAAATGGATAGGCTGTTCCAGAGTTTGGCCACTCTTACCAAGAAACATCTGCCGCCCCATCGAACTTGTTTGAATGTAGGGGCTTGCAGCAGCTTGTGACTAACAGATCTAAGATTCTTTGTGGGGGCATAGTATTTTACTCTCAAAGTCAGATAAAGTGGACCTCTGCCATGAAGTGCATTAAATGCAATGCATAGTGCCTTGAAAGCTATTCTTTTTTTGACAGGCAGCCAGTGAAGTGACACCAATCGCTGAGCCACTGATTCCTTTCTAGGAATATTCAGGATTAACCTCGCTGCCGCATTCTGCAAGCGTTGAAGCTTGCCTAGATATTGCTGTTGGATTCCAAGGTACAGTGCATTGCCATAATCCAATTTGGATATTGCAAGGGCAATTACCACTGTTTTCAATGACTCGGGGGGAATGAACGCTCGGATCTTTCTGATCAGCTTAAGGGTGTCCCAGAATTGTGCTGTAAGGGCATTGATCTGACTGTTAAAAGTTAGCCGATCATCAAAAATCACCCCAAGGTTTCTGACCTTGGGGTGAGATAGGTCAGGTGTAATTTCGTCCGATCCTCGGGGGATTCTTGCAATTTCCCACCAGTTCTATACAGATCTATATACTCAACAGAAACCACAGGATATTGTAAATATTCTGCCGCTGGCAGGGGATTTAATACAGCTAGATCGGGAGCAGGTAGAGGTGTTAGATAGCTTCATTACTATGGAGGAGTTAGAGATAGCTATTAATGGTTTAGTGATTGGGAAGGCTGCTGGCCCGGATAAGCTCCCTGGAGAGGTGTATAGGGTATTTTTTAACAACATTAAGAAGGAGATGCTAGCCACTATGCAAGCTGCACAAAATGGGCATGCAACTAAGACGTGGGATGAGGACATCATTGTGGTTTTTAAGAAGAAGGGGAAACCACTAGAAATGCCAGGGTCTTATCGACCGATTTCACTGGTCAAAGGTGCCAGAAAAATTTATGCTAAAATATTGGCGATTTGGCTGGCAAAGGTTATATCTCTGTTAGTATCTCTGCACCAGCATGGTTGTGTCCCTAGTCGAGGGTCTGTGGCTCATGTTAACAAAGTAGTGACGCTTTTTGACATTGGACCGAAGGGAGTGACCTGGGACTAATATTGTTAGACGCTGAGAAAGCTTTCAATCGCGTTGTGTGGGACTATCTATGGAATATCATGGATTGGGCGGGATTTGGATAGGGATTTATCCAGGCGCTGCAGGTACTTTATAATTCACCAATTGCTAGGATATTTGTAGGGGGTAGGGTATCGGAATCTGTTAAAATAGCTAGAGGAACCCGGCAAGGGTCCTCCTACTCCCCCCTAATATTTGCTCTCTATATTAATCCTTTTGTGGATATGCTGGGAAGAAGCCCCCTAGTGAGACCGTTTATTGTTCGGGAAATTCAGCACTCCCTATTCGCTTATACAAATGATATAGCTATTACTACCATTGACCCGGCTACGGCTATTATATAAGTGGAACGGTTAGCTCAAGAATTCGGACAAATATCAGGCTATAAGCTTAATATTACAAAAACACAAGTACTATATACAAATAATATGACATCTGAGGATCCAAGAACTGTTAAGGAGGAGACATATTGAGGGATCAAAATCCAGGTATCTATGAAAGAACTGGTGGAAGCAAACTGGGTGGATATCATGACTAGGATTAAAGAATCTTTAGATGGATGGGGGCGTCTCCATCTTACGTTGGTGGGTAGAGGTAATATCTTAAAAATTAATATTCTCCCAAGGGTTTTATATTTTTTTAGATCTGTCCCTTTAGAGGTGACTCGGGTGCAACTTCAGCAACTGCAAACTATTTGTACTAAATTTCTATGGGCCACGGGTAGACCCAGAAGAGCCACACAGTTCATGACAATACCAAGAGAAAGGGGTGGTTGGTCGATACCCGATTTTACATTTTATTATTATGCATGCTTTTTGTCTATAATTGCAGATATTGCTGACTGGAGAAAAGGTCAGTAATATAGCAGAAGCCCCGTCAATTTTTCAAGTACTACTTGAGGCTGAAGTAAAAAATTGTTTGTTTAAAGAAGTGGACGGTAGCTATTACAAGAGGACACGCTTTAAGATTATGGATGCCGTCTTTAAGGTGTGGAAAGGTATCCATTTTTTAAAACCGCCTTCAATTTATATTATACGCCTGCAAAGATGTTGAAATGAGGTAGGAGGCATGATGGCAAATGTTTTCATTGTGGGAGTGATAATGCTGATTGTTTACATGTGTTTCTCTCTTGTAGTAAGTTGTCTCTTTATATTATTAATATTGAAAAGTTTTTGTAAGAGATTATTGGGATGCTCATTAGAATTACTGCAGCTATGTTGTTATTAGGTATTGGTCGGGATTTAGAGCTTGGGAAACCAATGTATAAACATTGTAATCTATTGTTTATGGCTGGCTGTTGCCCGTTTGTGTATTGCTGCTGCTTGGCTTCAGCCTGAGGCCCCTGCTTTTGAAGGGTGGCAAGCCAGAATGTATAATAGATAGAATTTAGAATTTAGTTTGTATTCTACTAAAGGCTCAAGAAAACGAAAGACTGGTATTTATATTTGGGGGCACTCCAATATGCATATGACTATTTAAAGCATGTTGTGATAATATGATACTGTGGATGAATACAAAATAAATAAAAGAATTTTTTTTTTTAAATATAAAAACCATTAAAAGACAATGAAAAAGACAAAGGCTAAGGATAGTTTATAGTTAGAAATTCCTAATGTATTCAATACATATCCAACTTAACATACACAAACATTAAAAATTATAAAGTTATAATTATAACTTTAATTTAAATTTACGCACCACCTTAGGATCTGTAAGATTTACTATTCCCACTTCAGTCTGTGCAACAGAAGGGAAAGCGTTGAACTTTAGAGGGGTAAAATTTATTGTTCCCACTCCAGTCTGTGCAACAGTACAGAAAGTGTTGGATTTTGAGGGGGATACATTTACTGTTCTCACTCCAGTCTGGCAACAGTAGGGAAAGCGTTGACCTTCGGAGGAGTTAAATTGACTATGCCCACTCCAGTCTAAGTAACAGGTGGGAAAGTACTTCACTTTAAACACATTACATATTTGAATCACATTATTAATTTAGAAACAATATAAACTCTTAATATAACCATATTAACATAAAATATTTATATATACTAAAACATTTTAAAACAATTTACATAATTAAGAAACAATAAAATGACTGAACATCCACTAAAAAATACTCTTTATTTATTACTTAATTAACTCCCTGCACAATACTCCTACAAACCTAGCAGTCAATTCCTAACATATAGATAAAATAAATATAGGACCATTTACATCATTGATCACCAATTAAATAATTAACAATTAATAATCACGTGTTATGTATTTCTTAACTCCATGGCTGCTAAGGCAATTCCCCTCCTGTGCTGGGAATTGATATTTTACTTGTTTTATGACGAGCTGGGCTCGTCATCAGTGTACGAGGAGGCTACACCATGACGAGCCCAGCTCGTCATGAGCGTGGAAGGGGTTAATTATCTTTCAAACCTACACCCCTAAAAACCCAACATAACAGAAATGCATAATGATTACACAATTTACATAATAAATAATCAATTCAATAATTAGTAGCAAATTAATCATGAAGTGTTAATTAATTGCTACTTTATTAACTTCCCACCCTATACCCCTACAAATTGAGCAAACTGCATCTAAAACATTACTAAAATAAATAAGTAAAGCATTTTACATAATTGATAATAAATTGAATAACTGATTATCAATTAATAATTAACTGCTACATAATTATGACTTAAAACAACTAACATATATAATTATTTTACATAATGACTCGCCAATTAAATAATTATTAATAAATGAATAACTATTTACTATTTAATTATTACTTAGTTAACTTCAAACCCCACTCCCATACAAATGCAGCAACACACATGTAAAATCTAACTAATATAAATAAGTGGAGTACAATTCACTTAGTTGAAAATCATTCAATTAAGTAAATAATTCATAATTATTAATTTATCATTACTTAATTAACTTCCCATCCAATACCCCTTCAAGCCCAGCGGCCTGCACCTAAAACATAAAACAATAACATTATTATGCAATTTACATAATTTATAATTAACTAAATAATTGTTATTAAAATAATAATTAATTGTTAATTAAGTATTACTTAAATAACTTCTTACCCTGTACCCTCCAAACTTAGCAAGCTTCACCTAAAATATAACTGAAATAAATCAGCATTATATAATTTACATAGTTCGTAGAAATCACATGATTAATGAAACTATTAATTAATTAATAATTCGTTTTTGCTCATTTAACTTCCAACCCTATCCCCGTAGAAACCCAACAACCCACTACAAACAATAAATTAATATTAACAATCAAATTAAACATTCAAAATCACTTAAAAAGACAGACTATATTTTAAAATGTTAACAACAACTACACAAAAAATAGTATACATAAAAAGAATATATGAGCTAGAGCAAATTAAAATAATTATAGAAAAAATATTTTTAACTACAATATTGTTGAAATGATATTTCTTACCTAAAAACCTAATTTCATGACAGCAATATTTTTGCACAATAATATTTTTGTCATTTAGAATTTGATACTTTTTCCAAACACCGGAAACACTAGCACTATATTTGGATGCAAAATACAACGCATCGCAGATGTAATTTTTTTACATGAGGTACTGGAGGTACATTTCACATAATTACACATGGTTTTGTGTTTTTTGGGGTCAGTTTGTGTAATTATGTGATAGTTTATTACACAATTTTCACACACCCCTAGTGAGGTTTGAATTCAGTGGAATAATTTGAAGGCATCAAGGTTCATGTTTTTTGTTAGTTGTTCTTCATAAATAACCAGCTATGGCGGAGGAGCGTCACCCCCACCCCTCCCCAGCTGCCTCAAAATGGCAGGAAAGGAAGAATAAAAAGATAATAAACAAGTTTTATTATTGTTTTATTTTTCCTTTCCTGCCGAGTCTTTAGGGGTGCAGCCATGGGAATGCACACTGAAGCTGTCGCCAACCTGAGCTGCGTTGCCAGATTAGTGACAGCAAGCACAGGCTCCAAGTCTCACTGGGAGCACAAATTCAGAGCGCTCAGGCCAATCCTGATGCTTCTTCCAGAAGCATGAGAGCAGCGTCAGGATTGGCTGCAGTGGAGTCTTGGAGCCTGTACGTGCAGAGGAGAGGAGCAGAAGAGCGCAATGTGGTCAGCTGCAGGTAAATTATTTTTTATTCTTATTTTATCATTTGTCATCCATTGTCCCCCAACCCCTTCCCCCTACGGGCCTGCCGCTCTTTAACAACACCAACCGCTACTGTAAATAACAGAACATTCTAGGTTGGGATGTACTTCAGGTCGACATTAGACGTTCAGTCAAGACCATGTGAAGGCAGTGAATGGGGCATCTAATGTCTGAAGCAGCAGAGACTTTTAAGTAGAATTATGTATCATTGACATATTGGTGAATATTGATGCTGTTGAGGAAATAGCGTACGCCATGTTGTACCCTGCTCGGCTGCGGATAGGAGCGCCTTCGGATAATAAAATCTTCGCTTCGCCGAAAGCTGCCATGGAGTACGCCAAGAAACAGAAGAAGCGTAAGCGTGACTCCGCTACAGCGCAGGAGGGAGGTGTTGAGATGGACGAAGATAGTTGAATGAAGCCCTGAGCATAACGTGTGGGTTGGTAATTTAAATGGTGATCACGGGAGCCTTTTCAGGTTGGGACTGCTTTCTTTAATTGTACTGATGGCCTTGCCTACTTTAGGCCATTGCAAAGCATATGCCCTGTTGGGAATGATGACTTTTGTGGAACAATGTCTGAGAATGTGATATTATGATGGTAATGTATTGTTACAAGGGATGGACTTTAGCCCCTCCAATGGTGATGTTTAGGAATTATATAAGTAGCGGGATGCAGGTTCCCGGTAGAAGACGTGGGATGTTCATTCTTGTGGCTTGGTCACCTCCCGTTTTTCCACTTATGGGAGTTTTTCGCCTCTACGCCCCCACATATGGGAGTACCCCGCAGTCTTGCGGTTGGAGACGGCTTTGGCAGGTTGGGGGTGCTGAAGTGGGTGGAGGGATGAAGAGGTAGGACAGAGGATTTGGGGTTTGTTCTGTGTCTACAGTTGGTGCGGTGGGGGTAGGGAGGGAAGGGGCTGGCTTTGGCAGGTTGGGGGCGCTGGAGTGGGTGAGGGGACGGGGTGGGAAGACTGCGGGATCTGGGTCTGCTGGTTGACATGCTGTTTGGTACAAGGGGGGTTCCCCGGGTGCAGCTACTTGGTTTGTACTTGCGAGCTCATTTTTTGGTTTTTGAAGGCGAGTGACTTGATTATTTGTCATTGGACAGGTGGGAGTCCGTTAGCTATGTATCAGGCTCTGCACACTGGTGAACCATATGGATAAGGGAGGCATATGGAATGTGCGGGGACTAAACAGACCACAAAAGACAAGACAGGTGCTAGCGTATTTAAATAGACATAATATGCAGGTAGTCTTCCTGCAAGAGACGCATCTCAGGGGGCAAGCAGCGGAGACAGTGGCTAGACAGTGGGCGGGGACGAGGCTGGCAACTGCATATTCCTCATATGCCCGGGGAGTCATGGTGCTGATTAAGAAGAACATACCGTTTGTGAGTCTTCATGAGGACATTGATAAAGAGGGTCTCTATATTATTCTGCATGGCAAACTGTGTGGTATGCTAATAACAATGGTCAACGTCTATGGACCGAATATTGATGATCCTGATTTTTATGTCACTTTATGGAACAAGGTGTATGCCCTACCTCCATCTGCAAATGTCTGTGGTGGAGATTTGAATGTGACGCTGGATCGTGAATTAGATAGAAAGGATGACCGACAATGCCCGGCTAAAAGAGCGATTGGAGCGGTGTGGGACCGTATGCATGAGCTTGGCCGAGTGGATGTGTGGCGTCTTGGCCACCCTAGCGCAAAAGAGGGTACCTGCTACACGTCTGCGCATGATACCTGGTCACGTCTAGATTATTGGCTTGTGGCGAAAGACGTTAGTGGTTGGGTGATGAAGGTGGAGCATTTGCCTCGCACTCTGTCTGATCACGCACCTGTGCTTATGGAGGTATGGTTGCCATCGCATGCGCCTGCGCCATTTTCGTGGCGACTGCAGCCTGGGGCTTTGTCGGATCTGGTGTTGCGTGAGAGCTTGCGTGAAGTAATTGAGGACTATTTTGTCAGGAATGTTGGCTCTGTAGATGACATGTGCATTGTTTGGGAGGCCTTCAATGTGACTGTGCGTGGGGCATGTATTAGTCTGCAGGCTGGTGTGCTTAAATCACTGAGGGACTCAATGCACAGATTAGAACGTGATCTGTTAGGCCTGGAACGGCACTATGAACGGCAACCGGCGGAATCTCTTTTGACTGACATACGTCTGAAAGTTACAGAGTGTAATGAGCTTGCGGAACAAGAGGTCAAATATTTATCCAAACGTACTAGGGCACGGTATTATGGGGAGGGCGGTCGCCCGGGGCGTGGACTGGCAGATAGAATCAAGGAACCATGGGCTAAGCACTGCGGAGTGCAAGAAATTAAGGATGGGGATAGATCTGTGACGGATGCGGATGGTATCCTAAACTGTTTTGTGCAATACTACACACAAATGTATGAGCATAGGGAGATGGCTGGTGAGGACGAGATAGCACAATATTTGGAAGATGTAGCGTTGGTCTGGCTGTCGAAGGGGCAGCAGGATTTTTTAATGCATCACATCACGGATGCAGAACTCAGGGATGCGATTGTGGCTTTGCCGAAAGGTAAGGCAGCAGGCACTGATGGCTTGCCGTCTGAATTTTATAAAGAAAATATGGACTTGCTCTTGCCTCATCTTGCGACAGTATTTGCTGAGGCTCTAGATCAGGGGCAACTTCCAGCGACGATGCGCGAGGCCCTTCTTGTGACTCTTCTGAAGCCAGGCAAACCACTGGATCCATGTGAGCCCTATCGACCACTGTCCCTGATGAATACAGATGTAAAGATACTTGCCAAAATGTTGGCGACACGCCTGCGCCTGTTGTTACCCGTTATGATACTGCCAGACCAGTCTGGCTTTGTGCCTCTGCGCTCCACGACACATAATTTGAGAGCTTTATTTGCAGTTCTACATCTACTCAAGCCGGAACTTGCTGCTGTGGCGGTCCGACTGGACGCCGCCAAAGCGTTTGATTCCGTAGCTTGGCGATATATGATAGCGGTACATCGGATGGGAGTGCCTTACGTCTTCACGTCTTGGGTCACCTTGCTTTACACCAATCCGGTTGCCCGGGTGCGGATTAATGGTCGTGTGTTGGCGCCCTTTTCTATACAGAGAGGTACACGGCAGGGGTGCCCACTCTCACCCTTGCTATTTGCCATCGTATTAGAACCCCTGGCGTGTATACTGCAGCAACGACACGCCGCCTCATCGTTACGTTTCCATCTCAGGTCACTCGCGGTCTCCATGTATGCCGATAACATGGTCTTGTATGTGCGGGAGCCGGACAGGTATCTGAAAGGGGTGATTCAGGAGTATATCCGGTTCGAACGCTTTTCTGGACTATCTATTAATTGGGACAAATCCATACTGTTGCCATTGACAGACGCTACAATGCCCTTTCAGTTGGAGTTCCCCTTGGCATGGGCCACGGATCCGGTTTGTTACTTGGGGATTCGGGTGCACAGAGATTCCCAAGAAATAATTTGAGCTAATTATGGGGGAACGATTTTGAAGCTGGAGGATCAGGTGGCTCGCTGGACGCGTCTACCCCTTACATTTGCTGACCGGGTTGCCCTGATCGAGATGGTGGTGTTACCTAAGTTTCTGTAATATTTTGTTAACATTCCCCTCGCCCTGACGTCTCATTTTTTTGCTACGCTTCAGTCCTTATTATATAAGCTAAATATCCAGGTAGGAATCATTAACGATATTTACTTCACATTTATCAGTGTCATGTCTATGATCACTCAATTAGGCATAGCAACCGGAGGGTTTCAGAAGAGACAATAATGAATAGTATCAAAAATATATATTTATTTTTTTGATTTTCAATGTATGAATAGCTGTTTTTTTCTTTTTTTCTCCAGTAGTAAAAGATCCCCAACTAGCCATTCCTAGATTTGCGTTTAAGCGAGGAAAAAATCTGCGTGATCACTTGGTCAAAGCCTATGCTGAACCTAAGTCCAACACCCTAACGAGCTTATGGGGCCTCGCACCCATTGTCGGACACTTTCCTTGTGGTGGATGTACAGCCTGTGCGACCACACAAATAACCAAAACCTGCTGTATTAATGGGAGACATATGACGCTGAAACATCATTCCAATTGTATGACCAAAAATGTGGTCTACTGTATCCAATGCCCTTGTGGCCTCAACTTCATAGGAAAAACAACACAAGAAATAAGGAAACGGATTACACAACACCAATCCCGTATCAGATGTAAAATTAATACTGCGCCACTCGTAGAGCATTATAACAACATGTCACATGCTCCCTCTGATATGAAATGGTTTGTGATTGAGTCTGTGAAGGGTACTAGGAGAAGACCTAATGTGGAGAAATTGCTAGCCCAAAGAGAGAATAAACTGATTTGGTCATGCAACACCGTAGAGAATGGGCTGAATACTCTAATTGAATGGCACACATTGGCTACCTGTGTGTGACTGCTTCCATAATTGATCGACCTTTTGCTGTTTCTCTATGACCCTTTGCGGCTGCATTGTGACTCTGAATTGCCACATACGGCTGTATGTGACAACTATACGTATTGTTCCTGATGTATTCTTAAAGTAGATGGTTTTTCATTTGTTTTGCTTTTCTTTTCTTATTATTTGAGTTTGCACTGTTATTTATGTCATAACTCGATTTGGTTGTTTATATTTGGTGTAAAGTATAAGGATACAAGTTTTAAACCACTCTAAGATGGCCGCCGGCCGTGCTGGCAGGATGATGTCATTGCGTTGGAACGTTTTATTTTCGTTGTATGCGAAAGTTGAGGGTTACCGCGATTGCACTCGGGAATACACACGGACTTCTTAGAGCCGGTGTTTTACTGCTGTTTAAGTAAGTCTTGCGCTCTGCAACCCTTGTCCTAAGTAATTCTAGCGCGTGCACGGACCCCTTAATTTGAGTATCCTCTAATCAGGATTTATTGTGTTTTCTAGACTTTCGGGCAGCTTCCGGACTGTAAGTTAGCCTTGCGTTTTTCACTATTGGGTGTACAAGTGAGGGGTTTACCATACTGAGATCCCTATCTAACCCGTATTTATTTAATTGTAGAACGACCTGTGTGGCGTTTTGTCCTATGTGAGTAAGACGTTAATACTAATACAGTTTCACTCTTACCTCGCCTTTCACCATCCTGCAATGGCCTATTGAGTGATTACATCTTCACGGATGCATGATTTGTGCTACCGTATTGTAGATTATGGAGTCCACTCTGGATGTGGTGCAACTTTCTTGAACTAGTCACGGAGTGGTGATCCCCCCTTTTTTTGCAAACGTATGTATAGATAATGACTATATATAGAGGATTTTGTATAGATGTGTGCATTGCTCACTTGGTGGTTTTTCACTTGGCATGTGGCACTTGGAACGGTTGTGTTGTAGTGTAAGTTTAGTGTCATTTTATTCTCTTTGTATTGAGCTGCACATTAATCTCCTTGTACCCTAGGGTTTAATGTACATTTATGTTATTATGTTATTATGTTTGTATTAGATACTTCTGTGCAACTTTTCTGTCCTGAAGATGGTCCTACGGATCTATCTGACCAACAAGGACCGAAACGTCGACGCCTAACACCTTTTATGCAATACACTGTATAATTCACTTGAAACATAATTTGTGAATTTGACTGCATATGTATTGATTTCCATGTGGTTCCTTTATTGCTTCCACACTATATGCTGAAGGTGTTGTGTACTACCATATGATTTGTTACATATGTTTTGGTGGTTTTGTGTTGCCAGATCTTTTACTACTGGAGAAAAAATGAAAAAAACAGCTATTCATACATTGAAAATCAAAAAAAATAAATATAT
Source organism: Lissotriton vulgaris (assembly GCF_964263255.1). Taxonomy (NCBI): domain Eukaryota; kingdom Metazoa; phylum Chordata; class Amphibia; order Caudata; family Salamandridae; genus Lissotriton; species Lissotriton vulgaris. The sequence goes on along the minus strand of NC_141687.1, from coordinate 1,089,399,199 downwards.
ATTTTTGATACTATTCATTATTGTCTCTTCTGAAACCCTCCGGTTGCTATGCCTAATTGAGGGATCATAGACATGACACTGATAAATGTGAAGTAAATATCGTTAATGATTCCTACCTGGATATTTAGCTTATATGATTGACATTACCCAGTCCCGGTGGGATTATTGGGTGGCTCTGTTCTAATATCAGTCCTTATTAGTCACTCTGGCTTGGGGGGGAAAGAAACCGCGCATGAAGTGGGACACTCTGACCAAACCCTATGAACTGGGTGGGTTTGCTATGCCAGATATCCGTTTGTACTATCTATGTGCCCAGGCACATTTCGCCTCCTACTGGGTTTCGGCACCGCCATATACTCCCCACGTGGCAATTGAGGCAGGAGCGGTATATCCGCTAACCTTAAAGGCAATGATAGTGAACCCGCATTCGGTATATGGGAAGGGCGAAGTGGACACGGTGCAGTGCACTGCTAAAGCTTGGAAGGAACTTGGGAGACGTGCGGACCGACTGCCGCTGTATGCTCCAGCCATGCCTTTACTGCATCATGCCGACATCTCAGTGTCGAGAGAGGTAGGGGCCCTTCAGTTGTTGCAGGGTGCCGGGATACAGGCTATGGGAGATGTTTTTCCAGCGGTCCACTACAAAGCTTATTGAACCTTGGGAATAACGGAACCATGGCTACTTTTACATATGTCAGGCTGCGGGCTGCGGGCTGCGGTGCGCGATCTGTGTCCAACTTTTCCCGCAGAACCGCCTGTGTTGGGCGCATTGCAGTTGATGTATACTGTGACTACTCGTGTGATGTTGATTTTGAGGCTGTATCGAGCATCACAGGTGGATGAAGGGGGTATGAATGTGGCTGCGAGAGCTCAATGGGATGCCTGTTTGATGGAACCACTGACGGATGACGAATGGTCTGAAAGCTGTGCTATGACCGGCAATTTCGCCGCTAACGGTAATTTTAGGCTCATACACTATAAGTTTTTACAGCAGTGGTACTACACGCCGGCGCAACTCACTGAATATGGTCTACGCCAATCGGCTGTCTGCTTGCATTGTGGGATGGATGAGGCTGACTTTATACATTTGGCTTGGGTGTGCACCCTGGTGCTTGAGTTTTGGATGGATGTGACTACGGCGTTGTCCGAAATGACGATGGTGACGATTGCTTGTGACCCGCGCATATGTTTGCTTGGCATTGTGTCCGGCGTACCGGCGGGAATGAGACGCTTGGTGGTTTTAGCATTACAGCTAGCTAAGCGCAGAGTGTTTGCTGGGGAGGGAGGCGGGCGCCTGATGTTAAAACCTGGTTGCAAGATTTGGCGTACTGTCGTGATCAGTTGACATGCTATTATGAGGAACTCCCCACTGCCTCGCGTCCGAGAGACATTTGGGGCCCTTACACTGCGTATATGCTGTCCAAAATCACTGATGAATGATAATATACACTATTTGTCTCTGCCTCACTCAACCGTTGCTTTCACGCTACTGTGTCTCGAGCGCTGCCTTCTGCCTTGTTGTTGGCATAATACTGCTCATATAAATACAGATATGTGGCACTGCACAGGTTGCCTGCATTCCACTGCACATGGACTCCCCTCTTCTGTTATCTATTGATGACGCCTTCATGAACTTGTTTTATTTTACTTTCCTTCTCGGGATGCATTTTCATATATGTACAAATGTGAGCATCACCCTGGCCGCACACGGGGTTGAGGACAGTTTGTATTGCTTTCTTTTTGTACTCTAGTCTATTTGCTGTGGGGTGCTGGCCTGATAGGATCCTGGGGGTTGATGGGGGGGGGAGCTGTTTGTTTATACATTTATTTACAACGTATGTAAAATGAAGGGCCGATAGTATATCCTAAATAAGAACTGCAGAATCTGAGTATACCAATGTTTATGTCGCTACGGCCCCGGATCTTTGGTTGTCGGCTGAAGGGCTGTGTTAATGCAACTGGAATGACATGCATTTGTGATCAACGCGGCCGGCCCCTTAATGTTGTAGGCCAGATGCTGTGTTCTTGCAGAATTGTACAATAAAGGTCTTCACAAACAAAAACAAAAAAATATATTGAAGCTGTTATTTGTGAGTAGTAACAAACAAAAAAGTGATGATTGGATGTTTGAGTCAGTCCCTTGTTTTTTTCCCAACAAGGGGCCTGATTCACAATGGTACAGGTAGACAAAATGTCTAACTTAGACCAAAAGTCTAACTTTACTACTTTTTGGTATTCACAAAGGTAAGTTACTACTTGTAACCTTGCTACTGGTAAACTTACAAGTAGTAAAGTAACTACTATTAAAGTTAATACTGGTACAAATACTAGTAGTAATGTTACTAGTTGTAACTTACCTTTGTGAATATCGAAAAGTAGTAAAGTTAGACTTTTGATCTAAGTTGGACTTTTGGTCTACCTTTACCTTTGTGAATCAGGCACTGTCACCTCAGATTAGACCCAACCATGTGCAAATCTGCCCTGACCCTCCTCTACTAGGATCAGTGCAGCCAAAAACTGGCAAACTAGGTCCTTTCTGAACAGCAACATAAGCAACCCAAACCTGTTTTCGACCTGTTTGGGGGTTTTCACTCTGTTGCAGCATGTTTCCAGTGGCAAAGTGAGCATCTGACCTACGTACAAGCATACCCGTCAAGTTTATGGCATTGCACTGAAGTAAAAAAGTGATAAGTGTGATGAATATCTGTGAGCATAGCACCAATCAGCCCATTGTGGAGGGTGAAGTAAGCAGGGGACATTATGAAACCCTGTGGTGATAGAGGTAGCTTGGGGCCTGGAAGTTTCCACATAAACAATCTGGTGTTGATTAGAAAGGCAGGCAGGGAATCAATGACGGACATGTCCAGTGAAACCTATTCGAGTAGCCTGGGTGTGCATGAGGGGGCTATGGTCGACCGAATGTAAGGAAGCTCAGCGGTCCAGCAATATAAGGAGGCAGAAGGGTATCACCTTTATAAACCAGTATAAATTGCAAGTGAAAATTCCTTGCATTTTAATTTTGGGAGACAAGTATTGAGTGCTGCGAGAAAGGTAAATATTGATTTCTTATACATTTTTTTTATTTTTCCACTGATGGATCAATAATTTTCTTGTTAGGTATTTTTTTTGTTTATTTTTAATTACCCACTATAGCTTGGGTATATCCTCACATATTAAGGTCTGCGATGAGAAAAGCAGAAGAGGAGAAAATGATCCAGTTACTCAAATGCAATAGCCATTATTCTGAGTCTGGTCTTCATCATCCTGTTACTGCAATTCCTCCCTCCCAGGGCTTTTCTTGTTGATGTATGAAGTGTATGGCTCTGCCTAATTTAGTCTTCACGTGGGAGATTCCTTTCTGTCATTCTGACGAGAAGCGTACTGCATCTCCAAATGTTTTAAGTTTTTTTAGGCTGCAGCACTAATTCTGGCAGGAAACAGCCATACCACATAGAAAGGACTGTGATGAGGAAGACTAGAATAGGAAGTAATGAAGATTGCCATTATGTAACTGGGTAAGACCACCCTCCACTCCATGACCCTCCTTCCCTCAGGAATTGCTGTGTCACAGTTCACATAATAAATTGTGCTCCCCAACTACATGTATTGCCTGTTTGTTTGCTTTCTCTGCTTAATATTAATCGACTCTCAGGGACATATTAACAAGGGAAATGGCGGAGTTAGGCGTTAGCCTTCCTGGCTTAAGGCCGCACTCAGCCACTTCAGACAAGCAGGGCTGCACCATATTTACAAAAATATGGTGCAGCCCTGTGTTTTCCCTGTGCAGTTGCTAAATTTAGCAGCCTAGTGCCAAAGCAGGCACCCTTGTACCATACCCCTTCCTGAACATAAACAATCTTAAAAGGCCAAGTCAAGTCAAATATGCTTTATTCGAGAATTCACTCATAAAAGCAGAAACAATTTAAAATACAGATCAATTAACAATCAATTACAGTAAAAAAACAGATAAAAAAGCATATTATTTACAATTCATGACTCAATTTTCCATGCAAGACTTAAAAATTTCATATTAAAAGTGACTTATAAAAAAAAAATGTTAAAAAGAGTTGGGTATTAAAATTTCCTAGGAAGAAAGTATCATGGATGGGCATAAACAGAAGGTTCACCTAGACAGAGAATAGTCAGAGGACTAGCAGTCTCTGTCCAGTTTAACCACAGAGTACATCAGACAGAGAATAGTCAAGAGACTAGCAGTCTCTGTCTGATCGACCATGCCCATCCAAGGTATTTGGCAGTTGCTATCAATATCCACATCTCACTAGTAGTGCATAGAATACGCAAAGCAGTTAAACTACTAGTAGTCCCAAGATTCTTACACATTGGTTTTAGCCATACACGTCTGGGATCCTGATAAGCAGCACAAGCAAACAAAAAGTGACCCTTAGTTTCATTAAAGGAGCCACAAACAGGACAGCTAGCATTTACACCCCCTTCCCATTTAGCAGTCAAAGATCGAAGAGGCAAAGAACCCGCTCTCAATTGAAATAGGAGTTTACGGTCACTAGGCCTTGTTATACAATCCCAGTAAGGATCCAGGGAAGGATACAGTTTGACCTCTAAGAATCCTTCAGTCATAGAACCTAAACTAGTGCTGGACCAGCCCAGGGAAGCTACCTTTTCCCAATAAATTTCTTTTAAAACTCTTTAAGTAGGGAAAACTGATCCAGCTGCCCAAAGCAGACCCATACCAAGGTCATTCAAAATTACTTTCAGGGAGTTAAGCCACCTATTTTTATGGAATGTATCCGCTCTAATAATATCTAAAAACCCCTCAGCATAGTGTAAAGGTTCAGGTGTGGTCCAGAGCCTCCTCCAATACAAGATTGGTCGAAGTCTGACCAGGTCAGTAACCGATTCTCTACCCAAGTCGTACCTGAGGGGCAATAATGGAGTGCTTTTCGGGACACCAGTTATCGAGCGGAAGAACTTGTTTTCTGAAATTTGTAAGGCAGCCACCTTCTCAAAGCCCCATAATTCGGCCCCATATAGTGCAGATCCCAGAGCTTTAGCCTCATAAACCTGCAGAGCAGGCTTGACAGGTTTCGTCAGAGACTTTCTGTGCTCGGAACTGATGGCACCCGATAGTTGCCTGTGCCTCAATGAAGCTATATCTATATGGTTACTCCAAGAATTCTTGTTTGAGATTTGAATTCCTAAATAAGTGAAAGTATTTACCACTTCTAGGGGTCGTCCATTCATTAGAATTTTGGATTTAAAACTCGGATGGGGGTTAAAAATCATTAGATTCGTTTTTGTTACATTAACCTCCAGACCATGTTCGCTGCAAAATGAATCAAAAATAGCTAATGCTCGCTGGAGGCCGCTTGGGGTTTTTGACAAGATAAGCGTATCGTCAGCGAACATTAGTATTGGGATTTTAGTATTGGCTAGGGGCATCCAAATCTGCTGATACCATGGGTGATACAACACCGTTTATAAACAGTGTAAAGAGAGTAGGAGCCATTGAACAGCCTTGCCGGACTCCCCGCTCTACCGGGAAGTCCGCTGTCTCCATGCCCTGACCCCCCCATTGGATTCTAGCAAATGTTGATTCATGGAGCCTCATTATTAAAGTCAGTAAATCATCAGGGACACCCAAGTTCCTGAGGACAGACCACAACTTCAACCGCGGGACTAGGTCGAAGGCAGCCCGCAGGTCGACAAAAGCTGCATACAAGCTGCCTCCCCCCAGCACCACAGTCTTCCATTGCAGTAAATTAAAGCGGAAAACCTGGTCCACAGTACTTATTGACCTACGGAAACCCGCTTGAAATGGTGACAAAGCATCATTGTCCTCAGCCCAATCCAGGAGCCAGTTCACAATCACACGCCCTATTGTTTTTTGTATAGTATCAATAAGGCTGATCGGCCTATAATTTCCAGGCTTGGAGCGATCGCCTTTCTTAAACACTGGTATGATTACAGCACCCCGCCAAGATGCCGGCACTTCAGCACCCCTTGCAATACTATTAATAAGGAGACTGATGTATCTGCACCACCGCTCCTTATCACTAATAAAGACATCGGCAGGGACACCGTCCATACCTGGCGCACGGCCACTATTTACAGTACTCAAAGCCCCCAGGATCTCTTGTGGACTGAAGAAGTTATCTTTAAAGTCGGTGTAATTTATTTCCGTGCTACACGAAACCTGATTTGAGTCCGCATACTGCATGCTAAAAAATGTTATCCACTCTTCCTCCGGAACATTATTATTTGTAGTTTCGGGTTTACCCTCACCGCCCCTTTTAACAATGCTCCAGAACAATCTAGTATCTTTCTTGTCACTGGCCCTTTTTAATTCAGACCAGTGGCATTCATCCCAGGCTTTCTAGGCAGTCGCTATACTGACTTTATACTTCTTTCTAGCAGATTGAATAGCCATAGTATCCCTACTCTTTAGAGCAGCACCTAAAGCATTACGAGCAACCCTACAATGGGCATTATACCAGTTTGCACTCTTGGGTACTCTCTCACCGTTACCCTTAACCCGCTTTAAAAAATGTTGTTTAATAACTTTAAAAAGAGTATCATGAATTTCGGTGACGCTCCTCTGGACAGGCCTAGAGTGAGTGAACTGCTCCATAGCTATTATAGCTTTTTCAACCTCAGTTTTGATATTACCAATTGCCTGTTGATTAGTTACAACGTTTGCCCATTTCAACCTACGCATATTATTACTAGGAGCAATTTGAGGTGGGACAAGGGCACTAGAACAAATTTGCCTATGTGGTAACGACCACCATTTATGCTTAATACACAGAGGATTGTGATCACTCTCACTTCTCCACACAATCTCCATGTCACTTAACAAAGGCCATAAATTCATGCTACACACAACATAGTCTATTCTGCTCTTATGCCTCCCGTTGTCAAATGTCATGGAACCACTTTTGTCACTTTGCGTCCTACCGTTTAATGCTCTTAAGCCTTTCTCTAAGCATAGAGCATTCATGCTGATCACATCTTCGGTCCAGCGAACTACTGGTTTCAACTCTAATTTCGGGACCCCCCAGTGCCAGTCCTCATCATCCCCAAAGAAATCTTCATCTGCCACTAGAGGTTCGAAAGTTTGGTTAAAGTCACCTGCAATTACAGTCGGATGGTCCCGGGAAAAAACATCAAGTAAGGAACCCAAGGCCGCCAGGACCTCTGACCTCCCACTCCCTGAACTCCTCCTGTATACATTGTAGATGTCTATTAAACCCAAAACATCAGAGTTGATTGTAATTAGTTGAATATCTCTATGCCCAGTTTTTATTACTTTGACATCCAGTTTTAATGTCTGTCGAACCCAAATGGTTAGACCACCCATTGGTCTTCCCCTTGGGCCTTTAAGAGCTGGCACAAAGTAGTTCAGATATCCTTGAACAAAAAGTGGTTCACATGACCAAGTCTCCTGAAATATACATATATCGAAGGAATTGACAAATCGGAGCCAGTCTCCAGAATCCAATTTGGATCCCAAGCCAGCAATGTTCCATGAGAAGAGTTTCCCCACAATATCCACAGTGACATCCGGGTCCATCGATACAAGATTCGTTACACTTATTTCTCCATCTGTGACATCTACTTGTAAAAAGGTATTCTCAATATTGGAACCCAATAGAGGAACAGCACACATATCAGGCTCAAGAATGACAGCAGAGTTGGAGAGTAACTTGGAGGGTTCGATCTTTTCACTACTAACCAAAGAGTTAATATCATTTGTTAGACTTCCTTGGGGGATACGAGTAATTTTAGAAAAACCAGAGTCCCCCTCAATAGGGGTGTAGATTGAAATTTTCTCAGAAAAGACATTAAGTGTAGCACTACCTACCCTCTCAAGTCAGTCGCAGTCATTCAGATCTGACAATGCTGCAAATCTATTTTCAACACTAATACCCCACTCACTTGACTGTGGAACCCTACCCCAATTATTTGACACCAAGTTCCATTTTGTTTTTAAGATATTAGGATTCACTGTGTTACTTCTCCTATAGAAAAAATCCAAAGTCAGCGGGACAATCTCAGCACTCCTACGTTGTGGGGGAAATATATACCTTAGAAGCTCAGGGAGTACTTCTGGACTTAAAAAATGCAGGACTACACAATCCCCCTTTAGTTTTTTTACGGTAGTCCCTATCCAGTCCACCCTTCTTGCCATAGTGATCTCCTCTGCTAGCTGTTGTTTCCCTCTCGGAGATATCAGCATGTTATTACATAACCAATGGTAAGCTTTACTAATCAGAGAGGAAGTGGATTCTGTTTGACCTGTTTTTAACGGAGGCACATTTGCCAAAACCAAAACGAGCGGAGAGGCCTCCACAATCAGTTGAACAGGGCCTCGGTCTACACTATTCACTATGAAGTTTGGTGGTATATCTTTCTTGGCTGATACCCTAATACCATTATCTGCTACCTGCTGGATAGGAGGAGGAATTGATCTCACATCATCACTATTACTCCCCAACCCATCACTAAGAGTGCTTATCGATGGTGCTGCCTTGGTCGTAGCTAAAGTTGGTAAATTATCCCCCTCCACCGCTGTCTTGCTTAGCAGTCCCCCTAGTCTATTTACCTCTGCTGTAAGACGATCAATTTTGGCTACCAAAGGTTTAATTATTGAATTGAACTTTAAGTCAATCATACTAGTTAGCTTGTTAATCAAATCATCACCTAATATCTCCTTCTCTGTTTGTTCCCCGTTCACTTCAGATTTAGCAGCGTCCTTCAGTGGCGATACAATTCTTTTCCTACTGGAACGCAGCCCACCCCGTTTACTCTGGCCCTTCCTGCATGCTCTTATGGCTCTAGTTACAGGGACAGATACGGGGGGAGGTGAATCAACTTCTATTGTGTATAACTGGTCTCCTGTATTGTCATCTATATTAACAGCCGAAGGTAAGATCAAGTCTAAATCAGGATCCACATTGAGGCATAACTCAGATGGTGACTCAAGAGGTGAAGCATCACCATTATGTACTTGTACAGGTACTTCTAAAAGAACAGGATCCAGAGGTAAAGTTTGCGTGGAAGTAACTGGTGGTGAGCTCAATCCCAACGATATACGCCTTGTGCTATTAATTTTGCTCACAACCTGTACTAAATAATTGTCTAAGGTATTAGGTACAGATGAAGACCTTTGTTTAGACATTTTGTGAGGCGATGGTTACAATAAGTAATTTCAAAGTATCACCCTCAGACCAAGAAAACGCTGACAAAATAGGAAAATCCACAGCGTATATAAGAGTATGTTGCCAATAGTGAATCCTACTTAATAAGTGACACCTTTAGCCTCAGTAAAACGGGCAGGGGTCCTGGCCAAGGCCAGTTACAGCCAGTCACGGATTGTCACAGACTGTCCGACCTTTGTCCGGGCTTCGTCTGGTGCGTCCCGCGCGCGTCCTTGCGGGACGAAGGCCCTTGCGCAGCTTTAAGCGCCTCCTGGCGCGCTCGGTGGTGGCGTCAGCCTCAGGAATCCTGGGTAGTGTAGTGTTAACCGACCAGCGGAGCCAAGCCCGGCCGGTCGTCCGAGGAGGTTGGGGGCGGAGCCAAGCCCGGCCGTGGAACTGGAAACAAGTGAGCCCCGGAGTTAGGAACAAACAACAAACTCACAAAGTGTCTACCAAAATATCCAGGCGCTGCGGCAATCAATCTATCAGCAGGGAGCGGGACGCAGGGTCGCAGATCCGCGAGTCCTCAGTCTGAAGGGGGTAGCTGGTTTACTTTGCTTATCACAAGCTCTACCACACTACACTTTCAATTGTTGCACTTCAAGTTCAAACTGCTTCTGCCACATTCATACTCTGAGCTCACCGCCGCTAAGAGGACTCACCTGCTGCCACCGCTGACATGTGAAACGCGGCAAGAGTAGAAAAATGTTCTGTCTGCGGGGAGCCAGTCTGCAAGTCCGCAAGTCCGCAAGTCCGCGAGGGTTCAGTCTAAGACTGCAGGCTTCAGGCTGGAAGAAGGCACGGCTCAGCTCCGGGAAAGTTATACCGCCACCATTTACTCTTAAATTGCTGTCTCGAGCTTCTCTCTGCCAAGAGATATCGCCGCCACTCGAAAAGGCTCTGGAAACGACGAAAACTCGCTGGATTTAACGTAGAAGCCGGGAGCTGCAGAAACGCCAGCTACCTGCCGCCATCAACCTCGTGGGGGGGAGGAGTCAAAACAATACCACTCATCCTAAGAATACCAGGCCATTTTGTAACTTCTATGTGTGCGGCTTAATGCAGCACACAAATTGAAGTTGCAAAACAGCATTTTTTTAAAAACAATTGTTGATATGCAGAAGGGACACCTTTATGTGCATGCGCTCACACACATGGAAAATATGCAGCAAGTAGGCAACGAGAAAATAACTGGTCGTTTGAACAATGTAGTTAACTGGAAACATATATTGGACAAAATGTAAATTTTCTAGGTAATTCAAAAATATTTCCTTGAGCATTTTATGGCGTAATCCAACTATGTCGGATGGAGATGTTAAACTTTGTGAATTGCTGCATTTGCATTTGTCACCAACCACATGAGCATACTGTGACTTTTGTGATAATCTCTGCTAAAATCTTTTTGTGTGTCATGGGCACTTTAACCCAGATTGGCAGAGGACAATCTATAGGTTAAAGGATGCTGTCAGTGTTCTTTTCTGGCAGAAATATGATTTTTTGCTGATTATAGGGGGGTGGTTTTGATGACTCAGATAAAGGGTATTAGAGAAATTACCCACACAGACAAGGTACAAAGGTACAAAAATAACAACACTCCTCCATGGCATAACATTTCAAAAGCACATTTCTGTTACAAAACAATTAGCACAAATTATTTGGTTTCTCTTGACTACCTTCGATCCATGTCCAAATCCCTTCTTAAAGTTCCCCGTATTAACAAGGCTAGGACTGGGGGAAGGCCTTTTTTTACCTTGCCCCGCGGAACTGGAATTCGCTTCCTATTACATTGAGGCAGTGCACGGACCATCTTCACGTTAGAAAGTCCCTGAAAACATTACTGTTCTAGATGCCTCACACAGTATCAGCAATTTCTCACATGTCTGCAAGCGCAGAGATACTCCTGCGGGGGTGATTCATGCACTGTATAAATAAATAAACAATTACCTCACTTAAAATCTTTGAAACCACAACCAGCACTTTCAAAAGCCATTAAAGCATAATTCGTACAAAAGCAGAAAAGAAAAGTAGCTTACCCATTAGGTGCTAAGGACACGCTGGACACATCCTCAGCACCCGAGCATGCTGAAAATGTGTCCAGCACATCCTGGCACCCACACATGGGGAAGCACAGGCACCCCCTTCCAAGCCCTCCCCCACATGCTCCCACTAGGGATGGCAGTGGAAGTGCTTCTGCTTCCACTCCATCACCCTCCCCCTTCCCGTAGTGATGATGTCATCAACGTCTGCATAGCACACCAATGTCATCATAAAGAGCCAGTAGGTGCTGGTAGCCATTTGCTTCCAGTTCTTTGTGGGGGCAGGCTATTTTAAAGGTAGGTCCGCTTACTGGGGGAGGGATTAGTGTTGAAGAGCCACACTGGGGGAGATGAAGGAGTTGTCCTTTTCCCTATGTCTCTCTTCGATCGCAGCAGGGACCATGATTATGCAGCAGGAATGCACCCACCAGACACCAGGGATGTCTTTTTGGTATGTGGAGTGGGCCCTGGAGTCACTCCTCAAAACATCTGGGCATTTGTTTTGGCTGTTTCTGCCCCACAGGGGCAGATCGTTCATGTTTTTAGGCCGATCTACCCTTCTGAGTGATGGAAAGCCACTAGATACCAGGGATTTTGCTAGGTATTTATTTTTATGGGAGGCAACCCCTTGGGCAATAGTTGCTCCCTCAGGGGCACAATTTTCCTTTGTGCCTGTCTCCCCTCAGGGGTAGATCAGGCATTTTTTAGGCTGAACTGTCTACATGGGGTGGAAACTCATTGGACACCAGGGATTTAAAATTTCTGCATATCGGTGAGTGGCCCCTGGGGTCAGGGTCGCTCCCCAAATTATTTGGACCTTTCCCCTTGAGGCAGATCAGCTATTTTTTAGGGCACTCTTCCCCCGCGGGGGTGGAAAACCACTAGACACCAGGTATTTGTATTGTACCTGAATTGTACGTGTATGCTAGGGAGCTGCCTCCAACAGGTTGTAGCTTTGATTTTTGAATCTGCCTCTGAACATGGCTCTGAGACTGACTCTGCATCCCAAGTAGTGTACCAAGTTGAAGATTATGGCAGTGAATTTTTTGTTTGAGAGGAATCATCTGATGATGAGTCCACAGTTAGTGCTGATGAAGTGCTTCTTTAAGAGGAGGGCAGGAATATGCTGGTGGTACAGCAAGAGCAAGCTAGACCACAACCAATGGCTGGAAGGCATCCCATTGAAAGATCTAAAGCCTTGGTCACCCCCGACATGGTGCAGCCTGTTTTTCCTACCTTTAGTAGTGCTTCAGGGTGTAGAATCAACATAGATAACTTTTTGCCTTTCAATTTCTTCCAATCCTTTATTGATGATGTGTTTTGGGATTTTATCTTAAGTTTGTCTTAAGACAAACTTAAGACAGACTTAAGACAGACTTAAGACAGACTTAAGACAAAATCCTAACTTAAGTCTGTCTTAAGTCTGTCTTAAGTTTGTCTTAAGACAAAATCCTAACTTCTGTGAATACCAAAAGTAGTAAGTTCATTCTGTGAATGCCAAAATTAGTAAGTGCATTCTGTGAATGCCAAAATAGTAGTAAGTTTAGGATTGAGTCTTAAATTCATTCTGTAAATCGGGCCCCATGAGATCAAGCATTTCTGGGGTTTAATTTTGCTAATTCCGATTGATAAGGAATCCACCACTGACTTTATATTTGTCTACTAGTTCCTTGACGTCAACTGCTATATTTCCAGCAAATAGGAGTTGAGATCAATATTTGCTTTTGTAGCGGATGCCGCATTTTGTGGATAATGCTATAGCATTGTCACAAGATTACCTTGATTGTGATCACCTTTTCAAGATTTGGCCTGTCCTTGACCATTTAGTAGATTGTTCCTCAGAGATCTATGTTGAAGGAAATTATATAACTGTGGATGTGTCTCTGGTTTCTTGAAGGGGCGTTTAGTTTTCAGACATTATATTCCCAGCAAAAGAGCAAGTTATGTTATTAAGATGTATATGCTATTTGAAAGAGCCACTGAATGTGCATATAATTTCAGGGTGAACACTGGTAGGGATTCTTCAAGTCACCTCCCTCATAGTCCTTCAACTTTTCGAGTCTGTGAGAAAATTGTGTGGGAACTAGCCAAATCACTTCTTCCCAAGGGTCAACATTTATATGTGGACAATTTCTACACAGGTGTGCAATTATTTGCTGTGAAAGTTTCAGACAGAAGATATGTCCAAATGCTGGCAACTATTCACGATGAAAGTACTGCACCTGTGACTGTTTGGAGTCAGGTTGCAGATGTGTTCAAACCAGTGTGCATTCCAGGCTACAATATGCACATGGGAGGTGTAGACAGACTAGATCAAGGGTTGGAGCCTTGCAATGCCGCTCAAAGGTCCTATATCTGGTACAAGATGTTAGCTGTTCATATATTTCATTGAGCAGTCTTCAATACTTATGCTGTTTTTAAAGATCCTTCTCCAGAATACAAGATGACTTTTGTGTAGTTTCAGCAGTCTGTAATAGGGAGTCGGAGTCTAGAGTCGGAGTGGTGGAGGATGTGGCTAGATTGAAAGATTGCCACTTTCCTGAATACATTCCTTCAACACTCAAAAAATAATTTCCTTGTTGGAGAGAGTACAAAAATGTGGTGTCCATGTTGCATTTTGGCACCTTTGCTGTCACGGCCACCAGCCCTACTCACACTAGTGTGGCCCAAAGAAGAGTACAAAAGGAGAGTCACATGTACTGGCCTTAGTGTCCCTTTAATCTTTGCCTATGTGTGCCTACATGTTTTAAATTGTACCATGCACAACTCAAGTATTGGGAGCAACCATGACAGGAAAAGGGAACTGTATGTGGTCTGCATTGCTACAAATTTTCTGTTTAGATGGCAGGCTGGCAGTATTGTGATGTGCTTCATTACACCTGTTGTGTATGCAGTCATAGTTGGTATTTCGTATTCTACCAATAGGTTGGCTCTTTCTATTTGAAAAAAATTGCACCTTCAGATAGATGCTTTATTTTTCATTTTTGGCTGTTCTTTGTGTGTGTATTCTATACATTGTGGGAGTGTTTTAGAAATGAAAGGGGTGTGGAGCTTCTTCGTGATGTCTGAGTATCGTTCGGTAAGGGTTGTTTGTGGCTGGTGACTTGCTGGGGGTGTGCTGGCATTTGGCTGCCACTGTGTGTGTAGTGTATCAGCAGCAAGTCACTACATACACACCATCACCAAAATGCCAGTCCGCAAATTCCGCCTGCTGCCAGACAGTGTGATTTCTGTGTCTGAACTGGTGTCTGGCTGGCAGTGTGTGCGGCTGGCATCTGGGTGTTGGTGTGTGTGAACTCGTATTTGGCTGGGGTGTGTTTAGTGATTTGCTGCTGGTCATTACATCCACACTGGCAGCCAAATGCCAGTCCACACTCTCTGCCAGCTGTAAGGCAATGTAATTGCTTTGTCAGTCCTGTGGGCATATGAAAGTGATGGGCCCTTGAATGGCACTGTTTGTTGATGTACGTTTTGTAATAAGTTGGGCCCACTGCTTGCTGTTTGAATGGTTGTGTGTGTGTGTGAGATGCATAAAAGGTGTGTGAATGGCCTGTAAACAGTTGATGCCTTGTCATGGCTTAACAGCTCATGAGCTGCGAGTCACTGGTTCGGTATTGAGAAATTACAATTATCCTACTAACAGTTATTTCTACATTTTAATTTTCATGAAATCTTTTGCTAATAAAATTTACATTTTGAACTTTTCACTTAACTTCGTGCCAAATCCAACCAGTATGCATGTGAAGTTGAATAGTAGATGGTGGTGCAGTGATATCTTTTCTGTCTTTCTCTGCCAGGGTCCACATTGTTCTAGGGAAAATCTACCAACCCTAGATATTTTCATAAATGAGACACCAGGGGGACTCTAGGGTGGTGAGGTCTTGCATGGATCTCACACAGTATTTGTACCGAGAAGGCCTTGCAATCCTCAAATATAGGTTAAAAACACACCTTCTCTTAACATTTCTGTGACTTAAAGTACTGGAATCTGTGGGCAGCCACACATTTCCTGCCACCAAACATTTCCAAATATCTCCTGATAAAAATGGTCCTTCACCTGAGTGGGTAGGTCTAGTGCTCACAATGGCGGGTTCCAAGGCACAAAGTGGCAACACTAACAAAAGGTGTAGCTGCAGGCATTTCTGAAAACTAGACACCCATGGGAGTTCAGGGTGGTGTGTCACTCATGGATTCCACAATATTTTCTTTCCCACATTGATTAATTGATTGATTGTAAAATGTATATAGCGCACAAATGCCGTGGGCCTCTAGGCCCTTTTGCGGAGGAAAATGCTAGAGTTCCAGTTGAGGATGATTTAGGTTAATTTGCAAAAATCCAGGTCTTTGTTAGCTTTCTGAATCCGAGCAGAGTTGAGCAAGTTTTAATGTTTATCGAAAGCGAGTTCCATAGTTTCTCTGTGCCCAGGACAAAGATTCTTCCACACCAGTTGACTTTTCTGAATTTTAGTGTCTGAAAGAGTTTGCTCTGTGCTCAGCGTAGGAGTCTTGGTGGATGGTACCAGGTGAGGTGTTGTTTCAGAAATGCTGGTCCATTTCCATGTACCACTTTGGAAGCCAGACATGGGATTTGAAATATTTTCTTTTCTTCATGGGAAGCCAGTGGAGTTTTTTCAGGCCTTCTGAGATGGACTGGAATTTGGGGATGTACAGCAAGGTTCCGGCGGCCGCGTTTTGTGCGCGCTGAAGCTTAGCCATGTGCTGTTTTTGAAGGCCTCGGTATAGAGCATTTCCATAGTCCAGTCTGGCTATGGCTAGAACTGTCACTAGAGTTTTTACTGCTTAGGTGGGGAACGAAAGTGCGAATTTTGCGGATTGTTTTGAAAAGTTAGAAATACCAAAGATACGACTTTGTTGACCTGGTGTTGGAAAGAGCAGTGTTCTTGACTCCTGCCTCTTGGATCCTTTTCATTAGAATGTCGTGGTTCATGGTGTCAAAAGCCGCCAATAGATCCAACAAGGTCAAGGCGGCCTTGGATCCTGTTTCCAATATTGCCCGGATTTCCTCTGTTGCCATAATCAGGCAGTTTACCCGTGCCATGCCCTTGTCGGAAACCATACTGGGAGGGATCCAGTAAGTTCACCAAGGAGATATAGGTCGTTAGTTGGGCGATGAGAATTTTTTCCAAAACTTTGGCTGGGAAAGGAATCCTTGCTATTGGTCTGTAATTACTATTGTTGCTGGGATCTAAATTGGGTTTTTTTCAGTAAAGGAAGAATTGACACCATTTTCCATGCGTCTGGATAAACGCCTGAGGTGATGATTTCTTTAAAGAGTGTGCTAAGTTGTTCGCTGATTATATCCATTGCCGTGTGAAATATCCTGGGTGGACAAGGGTCCAAGGGTGCTCCGGAGTTTATTGATTTGATTGTGTAATTTGTTCTATACTGCCCCGCCCCCGTCCTAATGAAGACCCCGATGCAAGGACATAATTAATGCCTGCTACTACTAGAGGGTCGAAACGTCGACAGCTTTCTGTGTTCATTCAGCTTCACCCCAAGAATTGCTCATTCAGTGTGATATGTGGAGCATGATTACTATTCAATGATGTATTGGACCAATGGTCTTTTGTTTTGTCTATGTTTGGACTTGGATACATAGTACAGTGAGTCCCTTTTTGGTTGTTTTTTCTATTGTCACTATCCCATACCCACACCACCCTGTACTATATCACTTCCCTCCCTACCAGGGGCACTATGAATAACTGTGTGATTTTGTAATTAAATTGATGATAATTAGCATACACCTACATTGTGAATAAATAACAATGCAGGCTCATTAAGTTTTCACCGTATTATTATTTAACTGTTTTCAAATTTTTCTTATTTATTGCTGGGACCTCTTTCCTCAGTACTTACATTACCCAGGTCCAAGTGACTTTATTTGGGTGAACCCTTTGCTTCAACGTACTTTGAGCAGACGCTGGTCTGCAAGGTTCTTCTTTCTTCACTGAATTTATTTTCAGTTCAGCACACAATGGTTGAGAGAGAGCTTCTCTCATACTCAGAAGAATACATTGATCGGCTTCTTGAGAACCCTAACAATATCTTTCTGTCTACCAACGTTCCTACTATTGACTTCACTCTTAAAGATAAGATATCACGGCTTGAACGATTGAAAAATAAATTAATCCGCACCCGTTGGCATGGCCACCTTCTGACCAGATATCTTAAGGAGAACATCAACCCGGTTGGCTTTCAAATTAAGATTGAACCTGCGATCTTCATTGAGGTTCCCAAATTCAAAGAAGGGTTTAGCCATGTCGCTAATAACTGCTCACGCCACTGGATGGTGCTGGGTGTGGAAACTGCAGCAGAACAGATCAAACTCATTTCTGAAGAAATTAAGACACTTAAGGCAGAAATTGCTGGGGACACGAACTTCACTAATGAAAAGGAGACCCTAATCAACCTTGACTCATCTCTAAAAGATTTCGAACTTACCACGCAAAATAAGAAACTGGAGAAACTAGCACGTGATTTGCGCCTATATGATAAAAAGAAAACATACCCCTACTTGCAGGACGATTATTACCGCCATGACAACCAGGGCCGCTTTACCAACAGAGGACGTGGCTTCTATCGTGGCAAACGGAATTACACAACCTTTTCTGATTCCTCGTATAGCTCTGAGGGTGAGCAAGATCAAGCAGGCCCAAGTAACGCCTATTCCTACCAGGATTACGGTTATCATCAGTATAAGTATAACCCTTTTTTAGGTCAGGGCCAAGGACCATGGAGACCCCCCAGGGGCAGGGGCAACAACTGGCCCAGGGGCCAGCAACGTGGACAACAAAAGAACACCGGTACTTGGGATGGAGGCAGAGGCCAACCACAGAAGCAAGTTCATTTCCAGCAGGAACAACACGGCGAGAGAACAACACGCAGGAAGACATACCGGTGGTAAACGCCATATCTACTTTGAATCCTGTGGTCAATATCTCGAGTTACAATCTTAGTCAAGATGAACAAAAGGTACTGAGTAAAGGATTATCTTATGTCCCTACTAATGTACCGGATAATTTTACAGTAAGGACGGAGCTTTTTAAGTTCTTCAGGAAAATTCGATTGAAGTATTTCTTCCGCAAGTCCTCACCTTATCAAAATCCATCATACACTGGCTTAAGGATTCCGTCCACCTTTGTTCCTCCGGCACAAGCCATGTCACACAAGATTCTGGCATATGAAGCTGTTGTTTGGAGAGATGTTAACCAAACATTGAGAGACAAAACATACACGAAGTTTAACATAAGCAAAGGAGAGAAGGCTGCACTCCAATCCCTTGCCAGCAATACGCAGGTTATCATCAAGCCAGCTGACAAAGGCGGGGCGATTGTTATCCAGGATGCTTCGAAATATGAGTCTGAGATTCTCCGGCAACTGAATGATGGGGTCAGCTACAAACAACTCAGCGCAGAACCTTCACTATCATTGGCCCGTGAAATTTTGGAATTCACCAGAGAAGGACTTGATCAGGGTTTTCTTACAGAAAATGAGTTTAATTATCTCAATCAAAAACATCCGACGATAGCAACAATTTATACCATACCCAAAATGCATAAAAATATGGTTGATCCCCCGGGACGTCCCATCGTCTCGGGTTGTGGTTCCATGCTGGAACCACTTGGAAGATATGTTGATTACTTTCTTAAACCCCTGGCTGAAACAACGAAGACATATTTACGCGACACAATGCATACCATCAACATTGTGGAAGGATTACCATTTGATTCCAGCAAGCAAATTGTAGCTACATGTGAAGTTGTTTCACTGTATACATCTATCCCTCAGGAAGAAGCTTTAGCTGTAGTAACAAGATCCCTTCAACAGCGACCTGCGCCTATGGCCGTTCCCACGGAATTCATTGTAGCCTTATTAAGGATAGCGATGACGAAAACCTTTTTTGTATTCAAGAACCAGTTTTTCCTCTAGACTAAGGGCGTAGCAATGGGGGCTCCATTCGCTCCAGATGTAGCCATTATATACATGTCAACATTTGAAGATGGGGTCGTCTTGAACACGTTCAATCCATTCAGAGACCATCTCAGTCTCTGGATGAGATATATTAGATGACATTCTACTCATCTGGAATGGAGATACTACTAAACTAATGTCTTTCCATTCTTGGCTCAATCAACAATCCCCTCATCTTAAGTTTACGATTCACTCAGACAGTAGGAAAGTGGATTTTTTGGACATCACAATCTATGAGCATGCTGGCATTTTACAAACAACACTATTTCGGAAGTCAGCTGAAAGGAATTCACTCCTACAATACAACAGCCACCATCCTCAAGCACTACGAGACAATCTGCCCTTTGGGCAGTTCCTACGGATCCGTAGGAACTGTTCCATTAAGGACCACTATTTTGAAGAGTCTGAGGATCTTTCGAACCGTCTTCAACAACGCGGCTATCCCAGAGACTTATCAAAAGGGCTCGGAAACGAGCTTAGTTCTACCCTCGTGAGTATCTACTCACTCCCAAGGACAGAATAGATCAGCAAGATCAGAGACTGGTATGTGTTACCACTTTTTCAACTAAAAGCAATATAATCAAATGGATTGTCAATCAACATTGGAAACTGATTGCTGATGATGTGGGCCAAGAGAACACACCACTAAATGCCTTTATAAAAGGCAAAAGCATGAAAGATCACGTTGTAAGATCCTTCTTACAATCAAAGGATGAACCAACTGTCACAACTATGAGGAATCTCCCACCTGTCATAGGCCACTTCAGATGTGGACAATGTAAGGCCTGTAGCAGCACGGTGCAAACCAAGGAATTTGAACATAGCCAACGCAAAGTGCAATTAAAATCACATACTAACTGTAACACATCCAACATAATTTATGCTATAGTATGTCCTTGCAATCAGATCTACATTGGCCAGACTCAACAGAAGGCCAAAGTAAGGATTCTTCAGCACACCAGTCGTATTCGCTGTGAAGTACATGGTGCACCACTTGTTGACCATTTTAAATCTGCCCCACATCTCCCCGCCAGTTTTAAATGGGTGATTTTAGAGAAAGTAACACTTGGTCCATGTGGTGGTAACATCACCAACATCCTTAACACACGTGAATTAAAATGGATGCTTTATTTTGATTCCATTCAGAATGGACTCAATGAAAATGACAGTTCTTTCTCTCAATTGGCCACGCTTAATTAATCTGCACTATATCAATCAATATATCTCTGCTATACTCATACTCTTGCTCACCAATGTCTATGAACTATGACATTGCTGTCTCTATGTGATGTGGCCTTTACCATCTTGCGACAGGTACGCCACAATGTGATGTCCGTATGTATCTAGACACATGATTCCTTGTTAAAACTACACAATGACACAATGTTCATAAGTAGGTATGTGTCTATCTATGATCCTTAAATAGCCTATTGATATTATATGATATATCTATATTTTATGTCATTAACATTGCATATGGTTTTCTAAATGTTTCTCTGTGACGTGGTCTTTACCGTCATATGACAGGTAGGCCGCATTGTGCTGTTCCAAATGTCATTCATTGTGTGTTGAGATACATTCAAGACTGTGTTCATATACTGTCACAGCGTTGCTTTACCAAGATATGTTCAACTTTGGACCCCTACTTGGTCCTATGGACCCTATATTCTCCACATCACAATTAGCAAGACCGGGTTCAAAGTTTATGGCAATTGCATTTATTCATTTTTATATTGAATGTCCTCCTAATATTATAAATGATACTCGCACCTCATGGAGTTTTGCCAAATTTCTAGCATCAAAAGAACTTTATTAAGGGTCGGTGACACTTGCGTTTATTTTATTTTATTTTATTTTTATGTTGAATGTCCTTCTAGTATAATGAATACAAATTTTTCTACGTGAAGTTTTGTCAAAGCCCCGTTCTTTAGTCTTTCTTCTCTGCCTACACGGACCGTCAGAGGTCACGTGCTCTGGTTGCCTTGGGTACCGGCCTAACAACCCACAGCCGATCGCCATTGACGAACGCGAGTCGGCATGGATGCGGATTAATTCTGCGTGTGGTAGGTTCACGATAACCATGTCATTGTTTAAACTACCAACGTGGCCCGATTCAAAACTGCGGTTTCAATTCCCGTCTTTAACATACAGACGGTCAATTTCCCGACGAACGGAATAATGTGCAGCGGGACCCTCGGACTTGCCTTGCCTTTTTGTGGAGTTGATAGGCAGACATATGCTTCACATTTTTTGTAAGTTCTCTCCTTTCTCTAATGTTTTATGGCCCCCTATTCACAACCTAATCCTGTGTTTGGTGACAGCCCATGACTAATGCTGTGCCACCTCTCGCTTTCTTCTTAGACCTGATGGCTGCCCTATATCATCATTATATGTGAGTGTATCTTTTTATTAATTCTAATGTGTAACATAACTTTATCGTTAGGCTGCTAATCACAATCCCCTCAATTGTAGAATCTGAAATACCACCTCTACTGAGAGCGCCCTCCACCTCATCCATCCTGGAGACGAGCAACCTCCGGTATGTCTTGTCTACCGTCTATGTGTGCTCAATTTATGACATATCTTTGACTTACGCATTATATGTGTTAAATGCAAATACATTGTTTACTAAATAGGTTGCCTGCCCCGCCCCGTCCTGATGAAGACCCCGATGCAAGGACATAATTAATGCCTGCTAATACTAGAGGGTCGAAACATCGACAGCTTTCTGTGTTCATTCAGCTTCACCCCAAGAATTGCTCATTCAGTGTGATATGTGGAGCATGATTACTATTCAATGATGTATTGAACCAATGGTCTTTTTTTTGTCTATGTTTGGACTTGGATACATAGTACAGTGAGGCCCTTTTTGGCTGTTTTTTATATTGTCACTATCCCATACCCACACCACCCTGCACTATATCACTTCCCTCCCTACCAGGGGCACTATGAATAACTGTGTGATTTTGTATTTAAATTGATGATAATTAGCATACACCTACATTGTGAATAAATAACAATGCAGGCTCATTACGTTTTCTCTTTATTATTATCTAACTGTTTTCAAATTTTTCTCATTTATTGCTGGGACCCCTTTCCTCAGTACCTAGATTCTATTATTGGGGTGATGATTTCATCAAATTTACTTTTGCTTTTCGTGCAGGGTGGTATGCATAGTAGTGTGCCATTGAAGGTGTAATTACTAATTGCACTTAAGGTGAAACGAAAGCAAAGCAGCTCACCGTCAGAGCTGCTTCCTGCCGGCTAACCCTTTAAATCCAGAGAATTGTTAGCTATAATCAATAAACCTCTTCCCCGTTTGACTTGTCTGTAATTTTTTACAATAGTAAATCCTTGAGGTATAGCTAGGGCTAAGTCAGGATCTGAGGTGCTGTTTGCCCAAGTTTCAGTGACAAACGCCATATCCACTTTGAGTGCAGACAATAGTTCGCCAAACTCAATGTTATGTTTTATCAGGGAGCGAGTGTTAATGAGCAGTCCTATGAACTTCTTCGGGGCTGGTGTGTGCCCACATGAGAAATTTGGTCAAGCCGATTGCAGGGGGGCTTAGATTGGTTTTATTGAGACTCAGAAGAGTAATGTTAGAGTATGTCAGTCTTGTCCCTGCTTTTGATATGCTGTGGACAGGGATTCTGGCCCTGTACTCAGACCAGATGCGGATGGGCGCAGACAGTCTTGCCTTAGGCACGCCCGCTGGGCGTGTCCGCTGCTGCATCCTGGTTTTATGTGAATGCAGCAGGAAATAAGCGCGCAGGCAAGTGACTGCCCCCTTTGACCCGGAAGTCGGCCAAAGTGCATCTGGTTCAACCAGCCCTCCACAACAAACGGCACCAGCTGCGGTGGAACAGGGCGTAGAACCAAAACAACGTTGGTAAGAGAGTTTAAACACTTACATCAAGTTAGAGTACATTTTTAAAAAAACAGTTTAAAAAGTTGGTTTCAATTTTTTAAAATGTGCAGAGAAGTCCTTGATGTGTGACTGGTGCAGCCTAGTCGTTGCTAAAGTGCTTGTGCAGTTTAGGTCGGTAGAATTAGCGTGGAAGTGCGGCATAAACCTACCGCTATTGCCTGCGCATCCACTGCATCCTGGTTTTATGTGAATGCAGCAGGGAATTGGCGGGCAGGCAAGTGACTGCCCCCTTTGACCCTGAAGTCAGTCGGAGTGCTTCTGGTTCAGCCAGCCCTCCACAACAAATGGCACCAGCCACGGTGGAACAGGGCTTAGAACCCAAACGACGTTGGTAAGTAAGTTTAAACACTTACATGAAGTTAGAGTGCAATTTTAAAAAACAGTTTAAAAAGAAGGTTTTGTTTTTTAAAAATGTGCAGAGAAGTCCTTGATGCATGACTGGCGCTGCCAAGTAATTGCTAAAGTGCTAGTGCAATTTATGTGGGTAGAATTTGCGTGGAAGTGTGGCATAAACCTACCGCTATTACCTTGCAAACCTCAAAATTTGCCTAAAATGATACTTTTTGCTGTGACTTTCTGTGACACATTCTTTCAGAATCAGAAGTAAACCACAAAATCACTACCACCCAGTTTTCCTCCACTTGTCCTGATAAAAGTGGTGCCCACCTTTGTGGCTGGGCCTAGTACCTGTGACAGGAATGGATCTAACTAAGGTCAATGGACTTCCTTACAAAGGGACAGTTGTTGTCTTTGGTTAGATCTTTTTTCATTGTGGCACTAGGACCAGCCATACAAATGAGGTACAATTTTAATCAGAGACTTGGGGGAATGGTAGGGGGTAGGACATTTGTTGTGCCCTGCAGATTCTAGAACTTTCCATCACAGAAAAGTGAGGAAACTTTTTTGGGTCAAAGATTGATGTTTATAAGGGCTTCTGCGTAAGATAGCCCGGTGCAAGCTGTGCAAGTCACCCTACCCTGGATTTTCCCTAGTGTCTAATTTTCAAAAATGTGCAGGTTTGCTAGGTTTCTTGAGGTGCCAGTTGAGCTCGGGCCCAAAATCCACAGCTAGCCACATTGCAAAAAAGTGTCCCTCTTCAGTTGCAAAAAGTTTCCCTCTTCAGTGGATAAAGGTGTGGTATCATTTTTATCAAGAGATTTGAGCAAATGGTAGGTGGTTGGAAATGTGTCCCTCTTCAGTGGATAAAGGTGATGTGTCCATGTTGTGTTTTGGTGCCTTTGTTGTCACTGCCACAAGCCCTACCCACACAAGTGTGGTATCATTTTTATCAAGAGATTTGAGCAAATGGTAGGTGGTTGGAAATGTGTTGCTCCCTACAGATTCCATAACTTTCCATCACACAAATGTAAGGAAAATTTGCTTTTTTAGTCAAAGGTTGAGGATTGAAAGGGCTTCTGGGTTAGAAAACCTAGTCCGAGCCATGCGAGTAACATCACCGTGGTTTCCCCTGGGTATCTAGTTTTGAAACATGGGAAGGTTTGCTAGGTTTCCCAATGTGCAGGCTGAGCTAGTACCTGAAATCCACATCTTGCCACATTGCAATAAAGGGTCAGTTTTCAGTGGAAAAATGTGCTGTGTCCATGTTGCATTTTGGTGCCTTACCTGTCATGGCCACTAGCCGTACCCATGCAAGTATAGTACCATTTTTATCAGGAGAGAAGAAGGAATGGAAGCTGGTGGGAAAAGTGTTGCTCCCTACAGATTCCAGAACTTTCCATCATTAAAAAAGTGAGAAAAATGTGTTGTTTTAGTCAAAATTTGAGGTTTGCAAGGGCTTCTGGGTTGTTGGAGCCATGCCTCTCAACGCACACTGGATTGCCCTTGGTGTCTAGTTTTTAAAAATGTGCAAGTTTGCTAGGTTTCCCTATGTAATGGCTGAGCTATTGGCCAAAATCTACAACAAGCCACGTTGCACAAAAATGTGGTATCCATGTTGCATTTTGGCACTTTTGCTGTCACGGCCACCAGCCCTACTTACACTAGTGTGGCCCAATTTTATCGGGGGACTTGAGGGAATAGGAGATAGTAGGAAATTTGTTGCTCCCTGCAGATTCCAGAACTTTCCAACACAGAAATAGGAGGAAAATTTGTTTTGTTTGTCAATGTTTGAGGCTTGCAAGGGCTTCTGGTTAAGAAAACATAATGAATGCCACCCAAGTCCCCCAACCTGGACTCCCCTGTGTGTATAGTGTTTAAAAAATGTGCACGTTTCCACAGTTACCAACTTATATTAGGCCCAAAACCCTACAGATACCCATATTGCAAATAAAGGGATACATTTCAATTGAAAAATGGGATGTGGCCATGTTGCACTTTAGGCCCTTTTTTGTTGTGGGCACTAGGCTTACCAACACAAGTGTGGTACCATTTTTATTGGGAGACTTAGGTGAACATAGACCCATAGAATAAGTGTCATTACACATTGTATTTCTCTGCATGTGTACCCTTCAGATATGAGCCAGTGTGTCAGAAAAACATATCTTGAGAAATGTCCTCTAATTCTCATGCCTGTATGGGTGCCCACAAATTCAGAGATGTGCAAATAATCATTGCTTCTAAACTCCATATCCTATTTACATTTTACAAATACATAGGTCTCCTTGATACCTGCTTTATCTATACCCGCTACACAATGGAAATCCATTACAAAGTGCAGGTCAGTTATTGGCGCTGGGTATCTCAGGTTTTTGGAAAACCCTTAAACCATACATCCCCGCAACAGAAAGGGTCTAGCAGATATAATTTATATTGCTTTTGTTAATTGGCCATCGTGAAAAGAAGGTTCAAATGTAGACATTGGCAAAATTTGCCATTTTTCCTACTAATTTTCAATATTTTTTTATGTCAATAGTTTCTTTGGGAAAACCTTGAGGCATCTACAGAAAGGACCCCTTGCTGAATTCAAAATGTTGTCTACTTTTCCGACATCTGCAGCTCTCGAGGCTAACCCATGCGTTTCACAGCGGTTTTCACCACAAACTTAAAGTAGGTTTAAAGCAGAAAGATTAGGAAAAATGTGCTACCTTTTGAAAAATGCCAAAACTGTTGTAATAAAATTGGGCATCATTATGATGCCATAGCAGAATTGGGACCGCCCAACAAGGAGTTGGCAGTCCCACTACCCTTATTAAAATGCGAGCTACTTCATGGCAGTCGCAAAGTGTATATTTTTTACTGTGGATTGTGCTGCGGGCAGCAGCACAAGCCGCACTATCCCTGGACCATGTGGCAGGCACCATGCAGATGTTTAGGGGGACACAATAGGTGCCCCCAGGCCCTATAGCAGAGGGCCAGGGAGGAAGAGGGGCTCACTAGGGGCCCCGAAAGTCACTCTTTGTGTCTGCCTTTTCATTGGGGTAAACCACCATGAAAGAGCAGGCGGAAAGGGACATTGTAATCCCTACGGCAGTGCCCTTATTGGAGGTGTCAGTGACCCTCCGACATTTGGAGGGGTTCCTTGAGCTGCCCCTCCGCCTTCTGCCTCCAACTGCATGAATTGAAATGTGTCGGTTGAACCACAGCAGCAGATGGTGGTCAGACCGCACACTGTGAGCCTTCAGAATGACCCCCATAGGTTTTTTGATTCAGCTCTGCATGTTCCTGAAAGCAAAGAAAATAGTGACTTTTGCACAGTAAACATTTTGTTGATGCCTTTTTTAGGAAAAAAAACCTTAAACTTTTTCGCAGAACACTTTTTCCCAAAAGCTCATAGTTTAGCAAACTTTTGCCTATGTTTTCAGTCCCCTCCAAGGAAATTACATAAACCCTGGGAATTTTTCGAATTCACAGGAAGTTGGGAAAAAAGACGCAAATTTGGCATGGATACCTTATGTAGAAAAAAAATAATGGAAGCCTAAGCGCAAACCACCCCAAATAGCCAAAAAAGGGCATAGCATTCGTGGGGGAAAGGCTTAGCAGTCAAGGGGTTAACATGATTACAGATGTAGAATATTAAGTGTAAAGTATTTGTTTTTGCCTCAAACTGGAAGTAGGTTTAAAGCACAAAGATTAGGAAAAATGGGCTACCTTTTGAAAAATGCCAAAACTGTTGTAGTAAAATTGGGCATCATTACGATGCCATAACGGAAGAGGGACCGCCCCAGCAAGGAGTCGGCAGTCCCACTGCCCATATTGCAATGCGAGCTCCTTCATGGCAGTCGCAAAGTGTATATTTTCTACTGTGGCTTGTGCTGCGGGCAGCAGCAGAAGCCGCAATAGTAAATATTCACTTTAAAAACATCCCTGCACTATGTGGCAGGCACCATGCAGATGTTTAGGGGGACACCATAGGTGCCCCCAGGCTCTATAGCAGAGGGCCAGGTGGGAAGGGGGGCTCGCTAGGGGCCAGCAAAAGTCACTCTTTGTGTCTGCTGCTCATAGGGGTTAAACCACTATGAAAAAGCAGGCAGAAAGGGACATTGTAATCCTCATGGCAGTGGCCATATTGTAGGGATCAGTGACCCTCTGACGTTTGGACGGGCTCCTTGAGCTGCCCCTCCGCCTCCTGCCTCCAACTGCACGCATTGCAATGTGTCAGTTGAAGCACAGCAGCAGATGGTGGTCAGACCGCATATGATGAGCCATCAGAATGATCCCCATAGGTTTTTTGATTCAGCGCTGTATTTTCCTGAAAGTAAGGAAAATAGTGACTTTAGCACACTAAACTTTTTGTTGATGCCTTTTTTAGGAGAAAAAAAACTGAAACTTATTTGCAGAGCACTTTTTTCTCATTTTCCCCAAAACTCATAATTTAGCAAAATGTTGCCTATGTTTTCAGACCCCTCCAATCAAATAACATAAACCCTGGGAACTTTTCGAATTCACAGGAAGTTGGGAAAAAAAGACGCAAATTGGGCATGGATACCTTATGTAGAAATGATGGATGCCAAAGCACAAATTACCCCAAATAGCCTAAAAAGGGCATAGCATTCGTGGGAGAAAAGGTTTAGCAGTCAAGGGGTTAACATGATTTCAGATGTAGAATATTAAGTGTACAGCATTTGTTTAAAGAAAAATAATATGAATATGCAGATTTCTTATGGCTTTATGAGGAAAGCCACTACAGACTCATGACTAAAGACATAAAATTAAAGAACAAAGGCGGATACATC
Source organism: Lissotriton vulgaris (assembly GCF_964263255.1). NCBI lineage: Eukaryota > Metazoa > Chordata > Amphibia > Caudata > Salamandridae > Lissotriton > Lissotriton vulgaris. The sequence continues at coordinate 1,089,370,932 of NC_141687.1, read as the reverse complement.
CTCCTTGTCATCAGACAGGCATACTCAAGACTTTACTCTGTAAATGCTACACCTCGTGCCCAAGAATCACATGTTGAAGATGTAATTCACAAACTTAATGTGCACTATAAAGTTAATACTTTAAAATATGCCTGGCAAAACTGCTGTTCACATCCATTACATTTAAAGTCTATTTCTACTGAATTCATGAGACCACTCCATTGCAGCTGAAGGACCGCAGTTCACAGTGTACAATACAGCCACTGAACCAGCAGACCAAAAGGAAAGGTGCCCTTTACACAAAAATACGAATGACCCCTAAGGGCTTTCGAAATGTACTTGGTGAGACTACCACATCGTTTGCTACACTTTTGGGCCTTTGTAGTGCCAAAAGAGATGGACAATCTTTTATTTTTGATTTTTCTTTAGTTTTACCAAAGTGCAAACTCGAACCGAAGGACAAATGACCCACAAGGACTATCAAAATGTACTTGGCGGGACTACCACATTGTTCCCTACACTATTGGGCCTTTGGAATGGCAACAGAGATGCAGTGGTGTAACAAATCCTTAGGGGCCCCCCTAAAAATTTCACAGAGGGGGCCCCTGTGCCCTGGACCCAGTCAGTAGCTTTAAGGATAGGGACCTCACAGCCTGTGCATAGTCCAGGAGGGGGCACCCTGGAGCCCGGGGGTAAACTCCACCATGGGTGCTGCAGGGGCTATTGTTACACTAATAGCTACACACCAATGATTTAAGTGGCTTGTGGGAAAGGTGATGGTGTTACCATGTATTGCAAGGAATAAAGTACCAGCTGCTGTAGATGATAATGATATTGTAAGTCACCTTTGGCCTTGCTCCGCCATATCATGGGTACTCACAAACTTTCTGTCAGTGCCAAAATTACTGCTTGTTTGTGGCTGAGGGCCACACCGGGAGGGGTGGGGTCAGTGGGGAGCGGGGCTAGAGTAAAAAAAAATCAAACCCGTTTTAAAACATTAGACAATGCTGTATTTCAAGAACAGATGTAACTACAAAGAGCCCTTTTTGATAATACATTTTTATTAGCAAGACAATAGCAATCTTAAGAGGCATTGCAAAGCTTCATACATACTTTGACCCCAATTCCATCATAGTCTCTCTCTCCATCAGTCAGTCTCCCTCAGTCAGTCTCTCTCGTTGTCAGTCAGTCTCTCTACCGGTCAGTCAGTCTCTCTCAGTCATTCAGTCTCTCTCAGTCAGTCTCTCTGTCTCTGTCTGTCAGTCTCTCAGTCAGTCAGTCTCTCTCTCTGTCAGTCTCTCTCTCAGTCAGTCTCTCTCTGTCAGTCAATCTCTGTCAGTCTTAGTCTCTCTATCTTAGTCAGTCACTCTCTCTCAGTCAGTCTCTCGATTTCTGTCAGTCAGTCTCTCTCTCAGTCAGTGTCTCTCTCTTTAAGTCAGTCAGTCTCTCACTCTTAATCAGTCAGTGTGTCTCTGTCTCTCTCTCTCTCTGTCACCCAGTATCTCTGTCAGCTAGTCTCTCTCTATGAGTCAGACAGTCTCTCCCTCTCTCTGTCAGTCTCTCTCTCAGTCAGTCAGCCTCTCTCTCTCTCTCCCTCTCTCTCTCAGTCAGTCTCTTAGTCAGTCAGTCTCTCTGTCAGTCCATCTCTCTCTGTCAGTCAGTCTCTCTGTCAGTCAGTCAATCTCTCTCAGTCAGTCTCTGTCTCGCTCTCTCTCTGTCAGTCTCTCTCTCTCTCAGTCTCTCTCTCTCTCTGTCAGTCAGTCTCTCTGTCAGTCTCTCTCAGTCAGTCTCTTTCTATCAGCCAGTCTCTCTCTCTCAGTCTCTCTTTCTGTCAGTCAGTCTCTCTCTGTAAGTCAGTCAGTCTCTCTCTCAGTCTCAGTCAGTCTGTATCTCAGTCTCTCAGTCAGTCTCTCTCTCTACTCTCTCTTCACACTCTCACACTCTCTCTCCACACTCTCTTCCACCACACTCTCACTTTCTCTACACTTTCTCCCTCTTTCTCCACTTTCTCTCTCTTTCTCTCTCTCTGGGGGGCCTTGGGTACATTACCTGCATGGTCCGCGGGCCACCAAGGAAGGCCTGTCCAGCCGCGGCAGCCCGCGGGAGGTACTATGAGTACCACGGCACTACATGGGCATGGAACTCCTCAGTGAGTTGCAATATCCTTATAATGCATGGCAGGTGCTACTTTATCTTATAAAGTACAGCCACCAGTTTAACTATGGCCTAATGTATGCCCCCCTACAATTTGCTTCCAAGGAGCCTACAGATAGTTCCACTAGTGATATTCTAGACAATGCATACAATATAAAACGCATAAAGAAAATAGTGCAGATGTCTGTGATAGTTCACGCAGGCATGAGTAATTGCTGATTTGGGTAATACATTTAAAATACTTATAATTGAATTACCTTTTCAATTTACCTGCTTGGTTTGAAATATATTACGTCCCCACAAAACCAGTGCTTAATTTGAGCCGGTGGTTTCCGGTGCTCAACACTGGATCTTAATTTGTTTCTGGTGCTCCGCACCTGCTCTTAATTGTTAACACCACACTTAGGACAGTCTGCCACATGGTGGCGCTGCTCATCTAATTTAGAGATGAGCAGAACAACGGTTGTTTATAAATACAATATACATTAAAAATTACTGATGTCTGCCGCCATAGTCATTCCTTTAGCTTTAGGGACCTCGAATAATGTGAACTGTTGCACTTGCTGGGGAGACAGATGGCGATTAGTTGTTTTGGCAGCGATGACAGAAGCGATGGTTGCTGCAAGCTGCAGTGGCCTCCTGGTCAGTGCCCTGGCCCTTGATAGTTTACAAATTAAGCACTGCCAACAAATCCCCTTTGGGTGCAGAGGACACAAAGCCTGCATTTAACTATTTGACAAAAATGCTAACCCTGTCCCCTTAAAGCAGATCATTAACAAAACAAGATCCCTGTGCAAGGCACAACTGTGCTTATCATTGAGAAAAAGGGCTGGTGTTGTAGGAGAGCCTTTTGGCCTCCACTTCCTTAGCGCTCACCTACCACAATCACTAATATGCAATCACCCCTCCACATCCTTCACTACTCATTCAACATTGCAGCTATGTGTTGTCCCTCCATTGCCCCTAAGAAGAGTCCTGGTTATGTTTCTGCATTTGCACACCTCCTCTTCCTATGGTTGCCACCTAACTAGTTTTATATGGGCATGAGCTGTATTGTAATGTCCTGACCAGTACAACAATTAGAAAAATCAGATTGGTATTGTTTGCCCTTATTAGTTCATAGTTTAACAGGCAATGTAAGAAAAAAACACTTTAAGTGTGCTCTACAGCTGCCCTGATGACCCCTGACTGACAAAGACAGAAAGGCAATATTCAAATGAGTAACAATGATTTCTTATAAAGTTCTATTTCAGAACCATACTGGGGACTTTGCAGAATGTTACATTGTTAACAGATGGCTATATTTGTCTGTTGCAATTAAAGGTATCAACCTTATGTCTGCCCTAATAGGTTCTGTGCAGCCTCTTCCCCTCTGAGACAAGCAGTGCTCTGAGGAAGACGCTTTCTGTGAGGAGGAGTGAGAGGGGGTGGGGGGGGGGTATCTGCTCCTGTAAGGGGTCTGGCAGGCTCAGAGTGAAAGAGAAACAAAAGTTGTTATTTTATTTCTCTTCACTTCTGAGTCCGCTGTGTCAGCACTGAGAGGCTCAAAGCAGGCTGCAAACTACATCTGCTTTACAGGAGACAAGACACACACCCTGCCCTGGACAAACAAGCTCAGGACCCCCCCCCCCCCCCCTTCATTTATAGAAGAGTGTGGCCCGCCAACACTGCGGGGCTGTCCGCTGTGCCACTGCAGAGATGGACAATCTTTTATATTTCTTTAATTCTATATAGCGTGAACTCGGCCTGAGGGTCACTTTATATGAGCATCAGTTGCGTTACAGAGGGATACATTCATTTTGTTAGGAACGGGTAGATTACATGTTTTGCCAAACATCAGAGGATGTTCAGGGAGACTCGAACTCGGTTCCTCAACTTCGAGATCGACCTCTCTACCGTTTGGCCACATCCTCCAATCCAATGAAGTTTCTGAAGAGCCGCTGTATAAAATATCCGTACTCTCTTTCCAGAACAAGCTCAATTCTCGTGTATGAAATTACAGAATAAATGTATGTATCGGATGAATTTATTGCTACACAGACTGCACTAGATTGTAAGGATGATCACTTAATAGAAGGGCGAGAGTGAAATAACTATAATGTAAGAAACAGGTGGCATTGTTGCTGCTTGATTTAATGGTGGTGAGGTGGCTGTGGGCCCCACTAACATTGATCTGTGGAGCATTGTATCTGCCTCTCCACGAATTTTTTGAGCCAATTGATTAAAGAAAATGTTCCCATCGACCCCAAACTCAGAAGCGCAACGGTATTTCTTAGAATTACTTGCACCCCCCCACGCCCCCAGCTAGAAGAAAAATACTGGGGGCCTTATTTATGAAGGACTTGCGCCGCCGGTGCGTCACTTTTAACATGGGAAAAAGTGACGCACTGGCGGCGCAAGTCCTTCATAAATAAGGCCCTGGGATTCCAATTAACAAACAGAACAGAAATTGAATCCTTGTGCTAATGCACACCAGATTAGGTAATCATACAGATTACGATGGTCTCTTGGGTCAAATGAGGCCAGTGTAATACTCTATGACCCCAGAGGGGAGATGTTCTAGGTTTTTGCGCTATGTTTGCGTTGCAAAAGTGACGCAAAACGCCACAAAAACTTTTTTTCCCAATTTACTTTCCAGAGGTAAACTTGTTTAGCACTGGAAATAACGTAAAAGTAATGTGAAGCAGCGCATAGCACTGCTTGCATTACTTTGCGCCATGGGGGCGTGCCAAGGGTGCTGCATGGGCATTCCCATGAAGCCAGCCAAGGATTCTCATGCTAAACTCAATTAACCAAATACAGGAGAAATGGTTTCATTTCTTTTTCCTTTTCTGACATTGCATGCATGCTGCACTGTGCAGCACACATATAAAGTAGGAAAATCTTTCCCTCGTGTCTAGGCATAGTATTTTGGACTGAAAGGGTATCCTTCCTGTACAAAACCTATGCGGGACTTCCACACCCAAGCGCTACAGCACTAAGGTGTGTAGGTGACCAAGGCAGCTGTGATCAGCACGGGCGCAAGGAAAAGGGGAGGAGCGAGCCATATCTTTGAAAATATTGCACTCTCCTGCTCCCTCCCTGTTGCGTAATGCAGCGCAGCCTCGTGGGGGGCTGCGCTACGTTGTGTGGAGATTGGGTAAATCTTCCCCAAGGTCTCCAAGATTTTTTTTCGACTTGGCAGCCAGGCAGGACCTTTAAGTAGATCTGGGACATCAGAAATGTGGTTTTAAGCATGTGAAGTAGCTGAGGGAAAAACACCCTCTGTGATGGGAGAACTTACAGAAGTCTGGGGCCTTTGGAATGCTTCTTTCTGCTCCCTGGTTTTCCAGAGGTCCATCCCTACCAATATGGACTGACTGGTGTGACTCAGTGCCTAGGCTGGATGACCTCCTTTCTGAATCTCCAAAATTAGAACACTGTTCTTTCCTGGCTCCTTGTCTTTTGTGAGACAGAAGAGCATATGAGTGTAATTTGTTTCTTGCAGATCCCGCTGAACGGAGGACAGCAACCAAAAATCCAGTGAAAGCTATGCTTTCTAGTCACACAACAGGGAGCTGCACCTGAGGGCCACATGTTCAGCATGGCCACAATACAGAGCTGTAGGGGAGTATTGCTGCTTGCAGCTAACCATGCAATATCTACCACTCTATTTTGACTCAGATATGGAAAGGCTCCCATGAGTGACGTGGTAAGATGTGAGAGAACACAATCATTATCAACAGTGCATATAAAGTCAAAGGGCCACATGTATGTATGTCTTTTAGGGTTGCAAATGGCCCAATGTGCAGAATAGTGCCATTTGACACCAGAAAAAAGGTGTTTCCAATGTACCAATCACTATTTGCGATTCAGCAACCTATTATTGAAGCACAAAATGGGTTGGCGATTCGCTATTAACAAGGGGCATGTTTATGGCATCCCTTCCTAACACCGAATTGCAGCGGTATGTAGAAATGTTTTGTGACCAAAATGCGGTCGCAAAACATTTGCATTTTGATTCATTCATAAATGGGAAGGGGTCCACAAGGGATCCCTTCCTCTTTGGGAATGGTAGAGAGCAGGCAGTGGTTCAACGGACCACTGCCTGCTCTTAAAAAAATGAAAAGAAAACTTTTCTTTTTAATTTTTTTAACGCAGCGCGTTTTAAAAAAACCTAGCTGTATTTAAAAGTAATCACGGGCATGGTGGTCTGCTGACCCCAGCAGGCCACCATCCTCGTGATTTTACGATTCCCAATGGGTTGCAAATTGCAACCTACCTCATTAATATTCCTGAAGTAGGTTGATTGGCAACCCACTAGGAATCACTATATTAAACTCATGGAGTTTCATACAATGGGAAATAGTGTTTACCTAATTGCGATTAGCAGAAAATCGCAATTAGGTAATCACTATTTCCAAATTTGATAGGACCCAAAGTCTTTCAGTTTCGAAAGGCATAGCTACACCTTGCTTGTGTGGTGCAGTGTCTGTTGGTCCCTAGGACATATGTAGAAAACAGATTCAAAAGTCACAGTCAACAATGTGTATGATATCAAAGATTTTGCCCTAGTATCTTATTCTTCTGTTATAATAAGAAACAATTTGTGAACCAAACGTGGTCACTGTTCATAGCAAAACGTGTTCTACCTCACAAACTATCACCATAAGCTACATTCATTAATTCAGTCTAGTTTGCGCATGATCGTTCTCACCCTAAAGTAAGGCCATTTGGGCTTAGGGCGGTCATACTGATGGCTAAAATAGTAAAACACTAGAATCAGTTCTGTATTGGGGGTCATTGTATCAAGGTGCTAAGATGTCAAGAGACATAAATCATTGTTATTGCATTTAATACACAAAGACAATGCATCAGTGTTGGAAAATGTCCCTTTCTGAAGAATTACCCCTACTTTTTGCCTCTTCCTCTTCCTTTTATTCTGAACTTGTTTTTGTTCGTTTTAGGACACTGAGCACCTTACCACTGTGAACCAGTGCCAAAGGGCATGTGCTCTCTCCTCTAAACATGGTAAAATATGTTTACACCTGTTTGGTAAATATATTTTACTTGTGACGGGAGGGAGAGTGGAGAAAGAGTGCAAATCACATGAGGCCACTCCTCCCCCCACTCCCACTCTGAGAAACCTCAGAGGTCAGAGAGCCCTGAATGGCCTGTGACCTGGCTTCTGACACTAACAACTGTCATGTGCCTCTGTTGGTTCTTGTCCTTGTGCACTAGGGGGCATGTTTATAAAGAAGTGGTGGAGCGTGTCATTAGCCTCCTTGGCTTAACGACACGTCCAGCCACTTCTGAAATGCAGGGCTGCACCATATTTACAAGAATATGGTGAAGCCCTGTGTTTCCCCCTGCGCTAGCGCTATGTTTAGCAGCCTAGCTCCATCGCAGGCACAGGTGTCTGCGTTCAAGGGAAGATTATTTATGTTCAGGGAAGTCCCCCTTTCTGCATATAAACAATCTTTAAATGCTGCATTGTAACTTCTATGTGTGCTGCTTACTGCTACACACAGAAGTTGCAAATCTGCATTTTTTTAAATGATTGTTTATGTGCAGGTAGGGGGACCTTCCATAGCATAAACAATCATTGGCCTTTTGCTGTTTTCATGTGTGCTGCACAACGCAATACACATGGAAACAGCAAAAACAAGGAGAAATGAAACATTTCTGCTCGTTGCGCCAGGGTGAGACCAGGTTTTTCCTGGTCTTAATTCTCGTGCTGCCTTCTATGTACGCCTCCCCTGTAAATAGAAGGCAGCGTCAGAATCAATGGGTGTCACAGTGGAATACCCAAAGCAACACTCATTACCCTCCCCTTTCATGCTATGCATAGCGTGAAAGGGGCCTTATTTACAAGGCAGCGCTTAGCCACGTTAAGTGGCTTAACGTTGCCTTTTAAATAAGGCGAGGGCCCTATCGCTATCACAATGTCACTGAAAGTGACATTGTGATGGCAATGGGGGCTTGTAAATATGTCCCTGAGTTTTCCTTGGATTGGGAACAGATGATCAGATCCAAGGAGTAGAATGGGCTACAGGTTTGCCATAGTGGAACTGTCTACCTACTGGGGTGTATCTGTTAGCAAATTAATGTAGATGCTGCAAAGATGGGGTCCACAGGTGAGGAAAAGGTTTCCCCATGACTCAATTAATTGACCTCAGAGAGTATAGACAGAGCAGACCGACTGAGTTCAGAGAGGCGTAGTATTGCCATGTACCCCTGTAGTAGTGGGCCATTGTCCATGTTTTATCGCCCTAAGCGAGGAAATCCACCAAGGTATAGATTAGTGTGCCGTGACTTTAGGCTGGAAGGGGTTTGTGTTGGAAAATGACCCTCTCTGTATGGTCACCCCAAATGTTTTGTCTTCCTTCTCTTTTTCTGACCTTGTGTTTGTTGGGTTTAGGACTCTGAGCACTTTTCCACTGCTAACCAGGGCTAAAAAGCCTGTTCTCGCTCCTCTAAACATGCTATAATTAGTTTGCACTGGTCTGGATATTTAATTTCCATGTTAGTCTCTTACAAAGTGGTATACCATATACCCAGGGCCTGTAAATTAAATGCTACTATTGGGTGTGCAGCACTGATTGCGCCACACACACAAGTAGCCTTTCAAACTTGTCTCAGGTCTGCCATTGCATGGACAATTTGTGAAGTTTACTACCACTTCGCTTTGGCATTTAAAACCCTTGACAATTCTTAACCCCCCTTTTTATCACACATAAATCATCCCTAAGGTAGGCCAAAGGGCAAGGTGGAATGCAGGTAAAAAATAGCACAGATACTTTTACGTTTTGCATGCCCTGGTGGTAACAAACAGCTAAATGCATGTTTCACTACTGTAAGGCCTACTCTTCTCCTAGGTTAACATTGGGGATTCCTTAATACACTTGTAAGCTGTAATTCCTGATTAGAAAGGAGTAGCTGCCTCTTGTTTTATATCGTTGGCATGGCAATAATAAATCCTCTTTATTAGTAAAGTTGGATTTAACATTACTATTTTAGAAATGCCACTTTTAGAAAGCGAACATTTTCTGCTTTTACTGCTGTGGTTGCCTACAGCCTGTTTCCAAGACACCTCTAGGGTGGGTGATAGCTACACTTTGTGTATACGCTCTAGACATCTACAAACACAAGAAGGATAGGTTTATCTGAGTATCCATACATACACCTGAATTTTGATGGCTCTTCCTGGGCAGGAATGGACGATGGGGAAGACCTTTACAATTAAATAGATAGTTTACAAATTTCACAGATGGGAGTGGGGTCTTTTTGTGGTGTTTTCATTGTGTTACTGTGTGTATGTTGCACAAATACTTTACACATTGCCTCTTTTGATAATCCTGACTGCCCCATGCCAAGCAACCAGAGGGTGCGCACAGGTCATCTTTTAGTGTGTATCTCTCTTACCCTGACTAGAGTGCTGTTTTCTGCTTGGACAAGGTGTTTACTTATGCCAACCTGAAACTTCAATTCAAACAATTGGTACACTTTTTCATATAAACGGGCTATAGCTTATATAATTCTTTCATTCAAGGTTCATATGGTAAAAGATGATTACCGCTCTGTTTGAAGTACCACAAAGATTGCTTACATGCTCACTGACATGATTTTTTTCACATACATATACAAATGTATGCATACATTTTCCTATGCTACTGCAGTATCCTGTGATGTCATGCCAATAGAAATTGCAGTCTATGAACCTAGCCTCATGTATTGAAGACTTCTAGCCTTTGGAGCGTAACATCATTTGCTACATAAGGCATTTCACTTCAGGGGCATGACCAAGATGACGACGGGTGCAGACTCTTCTTAAGCTAACTCTGTAAATGGCCCACCAAATATCCTGCTCCTAGCCCTTGCAAGCCTGCTGAAACACTAGTGGGAGGCAGAGTGGTGTCCCCCCGGTACTCCCTGCTCGACTGAGCTGCCCACATCGGGCCCCTGGATATCACCAGTGGGGCAGAACAGGAATATCGCGCATGTAGCGACCTGGCCTCATCTACCTGTTCCACGGCACCCCGGCTTGTGGAGAATTTTGGCAAATGGGGTGTGCAGCTGAGCCGGAGCAGGATGCCACCGCTGCTTGCACCCGGAGACCTGGTTGTGGCATCTGGTGACTCCCGGGAGCCAGAGACAAACATCCCCCAGTGACCAAGGGCGACTGACCCTGACCCTCCAATCGACCGCACCTCCACTCGGCAGTCCAGAACAGGCCCAAGGGCCACAACACTTAACAGAGCCATATCCGGTCAGCTCTTCCTCTCCCTCCCGATCCCTGGGTCCCCCACTACACCACACAATTCATTGCAAACCACCAGTGTATGTTTATGGGCCACGGAGCAAGATGGACATTGTATTTAGCTGGCTTCCCTGTAGTAGTGTTACTGTCCTGTGCCCAGAGATATCAAGCGCTAGCAGTGAAAATACCCAGACTGATAAGGGGCGAACTCTGTGCCTTGGATCGGCCTGATACAGCTTGGCACCCTTGAGCTCGGCAAGAGGAAGCCCATGTGATGGAGTGTGAACCTGCAGATCACCGGGAGGTTGTATACCCCATGCGCTGTGAGGTATATCACAGTAAATGACACGGAATGGCCTAACAAGCACTTGCACACGCACACTGTGCTACTCTGAACCGGTGCTCCAGCAGTATTCCTGTCTATCACAGTGCCAGACCTCAACGACTTTACACGCATGAACTGGCACATTCAGGTGCTCTTCATTCTTCAACAGCAACTTATATCATCAGACAAAGGCTTGTCACTGACTTGCATGGGCCAAAACGGACATGGAACTTAAGATTTACACAATTACCCAGTCTTGGATGCTCGCAGCAACCAAACTCTGTGCGCGTCAAGACCTCACTAGGAAGAGCGATTTTTTTGCAGTGCTGCCCACGAGCACCTTAATAAGTAAGAGAGGACGTCTTCTTGGGAGGCTGGTGACACCACGTTCAGGACACAGATATACAGTGCCCTTTCCCAACTCCCAAAATGGGTAAACAAAGAGTGGACAAACAACAATCGCAAGCGGGTGATGCAACAATCCAGTCATTCTGCATCAATGGCACCGGGCAGTCAATGACAACACAACCCATGCTCCAAGTAGACCACACGCATCGATTCGACGAACTCATGGTGGCAGTCATAGACATTAAATGCAAAATGGGTCCCAAAATAGACATACTGTGTGTCAAAATGTGATTCCTACGAGAAGTCTTACAACAAATTTAAAGATAAGGTAGAGGACTCTGAGTTAGCGATGTCATCTTTAAGAGCCACGGTGACTTTGGTAGCAGCTCAGATTAAATCATTGCAGGAAGAGATGGGATATCTGAAAAATCGAGTGGATGATCAGGAGGGCAGGTCCCGCAGAAACAATGTGTGCATAGTGGGCTTATCGGAATGCGTCGAAGGTCAAAGTATGGAACTGTACCTTCAAACCTGGTTCTCTGAAGGCATACTTAAAGGCAAACACTCCAAGTTCTTCTCAGTTGAATGCGCACATAGGGTACCGGGGAGCCCTCCTTGCCCGGGCAACCCAGGTGGTTGCACGCCTATTTAACTACTGTGACAGGAACCACATCTTGCAGGTGACACAGGCCGGCAGCCCATTGGCAATCTAGAACACCATAGTCCATGTTTATCCGGACTACACAATATTTGTGCAGCGATGTAGAACATCATTCATGGACGCCAACGCTGCCTCCAGGACCATGAAGTATAGAACGCGCTGCAATACCTTGCCACTTTATGCATACAACACAAAGACAGCAACATCTTCTGTCATGCTCCCGAAGAAGCCTGGAACTGGATAGAGCAGAATGGCCTGGCACATGCCCCGAAGGCATCAACAGTAGAACCCCGCCAACAGGGGAGAAATTCTGCTCAGCATGGGAGTTGAGGGAAGGGGCAAGGCAGTGCCCCCACAAAAGCCCAGGCAGCAAGGGAGAGAGAACATGTCCTCAAATATGGGGAAAACCCTGTCTCTCCCTCACAATCTGAATCTGGTGGACAGCACGCTAGAGCAGGCATATCATCTTACAGTCTCACAACACTTGGCAATACTAGGTGGAGGCCCTGCAGTAATGCTGCAAACCGCTGAAGAACTAGGGTGACTGTCTACAACCAGTTGCAGTATGCGCAATGCAATTGGGAGGTCCACCGCCACAACCTGCATAAGTAAAGCAATCCAGCCATGATGAACATTTACAAACAATATGGCTTAGGCGAGCAGGCATAACAATGGCGGCCATGGAGAACATGATCGAAGGGAAGAAGAATCGATGAGCCCTGCACACGATAAGTGACAGATACAGACCCATTATGGCATTGCTTTCTTTCTTCCCTTTACCTTTTCCTCCCTCTCTGCCATTTTGCATATTGTTTCTCTTTCTCCTTCTCTATTGTTCCTTCAAGTTTGTTATGTTCACATGTCAGTGCAGGTGGCTTTTTGCCCGTCGGCAAACTGGCCTGGGGTGGGTAGTCCAGTTTATTTATTGTTTACTACGCCTTGTCCATACCATACAACCATATACTACACACATAAGGCATGATGCCAACCGCAATGCTTGGGATCATGACACCCGTGGGGAGGCTGAGCAAGTCCCTACAAACACAGCGCCACCCTTTCCCGTAACCCGAAGCCAAAGAAGTAGATGCAGGGGAATAGATTATTACTACTGACCTGGAATGCGCTGGGCTTAGCTGGATGTGTCAAACGCCATAAGGTACATCAATAACTACTCAGACGCAAGGTCTCAATGGCACTTTTACAAGAGACCCATCTTACTTAGCAAACACTCAAATCATTAAAGGGGCACACTAATCGGACAGCGTACTCTGGATATACCAGTGGTGCCTTGATATGGGTGGCTCCAGGGACCCCCACAGCAGACGCTACACATACTTGTTGATCCCCAAGGCTGATATGCATTTTAGAGGGACTTCTAGATGGTTATCTGATAACATTGGTCTCTCTATACGCACCTAATTCGAGGCAACCAACGTTCCTGCAAACACTGACCTGATCATTACTTAAAGACCCGATGGCACCAGCTAATTGGGGAAGGGACTACAAATGCGTCTCCGACCTCGAATTGGATCGTTCAGGTTCACCGCTCCCAGGGGACAAGCTATTGGGCTCACACAACACATGAAGGCCTGGGTCACCCATATGCAGTTTAGCAATGCCTGGCGAGGTAAACACCCCACAGAACGGATATATTCTCACCACTCAAATAACCATGATTTGTACACAAGAATTGATGCAATATATTGTTCAGTAGCCACTATGTCCAAAGTATCCCATGGAGAGCATTTATCCTGCACGCTGTCTGACCATAGCTTCCTACACATACAGCTAGCCAGAGGAACACATAAAACCAGTATACAAACTTGGCGTCTCCCCCTGGAGGCACTCAAGGACCCAACACTTCATGACTTCATATTCCAATCTATTATATAGTACTTTCTGACTAATGCAGGCACTGCAATGCATGTCGGCATAGAGTGGGATGCGTTCAAAGTGGTTCTTCCAGGGCAGGTTATTAAAGCAGTATACAGGTCTCGCGTGCTAGTCACTAAAGAGCTACAGGAGCTGGAAGCAGAAAACAGCGCTGCAAACAGATTGCCCCCACTGACCCACACATAATACCTGCACTAACCAAAGCCAGATTGACACATAAGGAAACACTGGATAGACTCTGCGCTTTAGAATTTAAACCATATCTAGCCAGACAACATGCTGAGGACGACAAAGGGGGTAACACACTAGCATGGCTGCTAAAAATGACAGGGAGGCCCATTATCACCAATCATTTTTGCCCTGGCCATGGAGCCCTTGGCACGTGGAGAAGTGTGGCTCACTGGTTAGAGGAGCCAGACCTGGAAGCAGAGGTCAGCCCGGGACCAGGGTTCAATTCCCGGCTCGGCGGGGTCTTGAGTCCTAAAATGTCCATGGACTCGACAATTCTCGCTCCGGTGCCTACTCGATTCACGGGTTCACACTCTGCGACTCTGGGCAATAGCTTGCTGAATCTCCACAACGGCCCCTCGCGGCGGGATGCCTGGCTTTCACCTTGCGGATACCCTGCCGGGGTTATCTCACAGGGAAATACCAGGACGGGTTCCCTAAGCAAGCGCTTAGAAACCGCTTGGTGATTTGCGCTATATAAATTCCTGTACATTTACATTTACACATGTGTTCTTCACAGTTGTGTCTTGGACTGGGGTATACAAGTGTACACACAATGGCACATAGTTTCCCTTTATGCAGATGATGCATTGATCTATCTTCAAACCAAAACGAGGCCTTACAGGGCCTTACAGAGTTACGGGATGCTCATGCCCGACTTGAAAATAAACTGGTGCAAATCGGTACTGTTCCCAATGACACCTATACCCATGGAACAGAGGCAGTATTTACCCAGTGCCCCACCCACCAGGGATTACTACTCCTTCAAATATTTAGGGGTTCATATCTACCACTCCCCGGGCAGATCTCATACATGGCAATTCTGGTAAAGTGATTGCTGGCACTCAATCTGCAGTTCCATACTGGATTAATTGACCAATATCCCCTATGGGTGGTATTGCTATTTCCAAGATGCTTTTAATCCCCTGACTCCTATATTTTTTTGCAGTTCTCCCCTATAGACTCCTACAGAAGGTATTCTAGAACTTAAGGTTGTTACTTGTGTCCCTGGTCTGGGGTGGCTCCAAGGTCAGGGCGGCACTTCCAAAACTATACCTCTCCCTGTCGGAGGGTGTATTTGGGGTGCCTAACTATAAACACTATTACGCAGCGGCACAACTCCAATGGCCCATGTGATAGTTGGCGGGAAGTAATCTCGCCAAAGTAGACCCCTGGGCGATGACGCTTCAGCAACCAGTTATGCTGGAATGGCTGTTTTGCTCCAAAACACCACTACAGAAGAAACAGGGCAACCTTTTGTTGACAGCAGCTTGTGATATTTGGAAGAAATATGTATTGTCTGGTCACCACCGTTTGCCCCAGTCCTCCCCCTCATGGTTATCTCTGGCCCTTACACTTGCCTAAAACGACCAGAATTGACAGAATGGCTGACTGCTGGATTAGCCACATGGGGTGATTTATTGATGGATTCAAAATTATCTGACTTTGATGCTCCGATGGACAATTATGGAGTGTCGCCAGGGACTTTCTCGCTCTATGCGACACTAGCACAACAAGTGCTTCAAGTATGGGGGAACACACACATCGAACCCACCACATCTGCTATGCTACAGACATTATTGATGCATGGTACAGGCAGAAAGGCAACCACAGCCATCTACAACTCCCTCAGACCAGACGCGACGCCCCTACTAGCGCCACTGCCTGAATTTCTGGAAACAGCACTGTCAACTAGAATTACCAACAAACAATGAACACAATGCATAGTATTTCCAAAGATAACATCCATGTATGCCAGGCTGAAATTTACACAATTAAATTACTTCCATCACACATATTTAACCCCTCATAAATTCGCAGACATGTATCCAACATCCACTGATATCTGCCCAAGATGTCAAAACACAGATACCACATTCCCACATATGGTCTGGTCATGCCCTCAACTCTTGGCATACTGGAAGGGTAATCAAAAATATGAACAGAAGCAATGGGAACCACAGTCGTAGCCCAGGGAATACATTTTCTGCTTGGCATCACAAAATGCAATGCACGTAGTTAGAATTTCAATAAATCCTTGGATTTAGCACTGACCCTAGCTAAACATAAACTAGCCATGATAAGGAAGTATGTTATAATTTGGCAGCGATTGGGTTAGCATTAGCAGAAGCCATCCTGTATTTAGAGGCTATCTTGTCCATTTTGTGGAATCCATTTTGTATTTCTGGCAGCCATCTTGCTTGCCATATGCTACCACGTGCGTGCCATGTGCTCTGTCCTACCTTGCTGTTGTCTGCTCTTGAAATCTGCCTAGAGACAGGTTATATTTAGCCTCTTCTGCTTCGCACAAGCTCAGTT
The DNA here is from genome assembly GCF_964263255.1 of Lissotriton vulgaris. Taxonomy (NCBI): domain Eukaryota; kingdom Metazoa; phylum Chordata; class Amphibia; order Caudata; family Salamandridae; genus Lissotriton; species Lissotriton vulgaris. The sequence goes on along the minus strand of NC_141687.1, from coordinate 1,089,354,786 downwards.
GAGCTTGCAGCTGTCCTTGCAGCTGTCCCTAGTCTGTAAATGTCAGGATGTGTTCACCAGAATTAGCAACTATTAGGTCCTCCGACTTGTTGACTGTGCATTTTCTGTATGACTTTATATGTACCTGAAACCTTCTCTTGTACTTGTACAGCCTTCTTTTTTCAGCACCTGTGTGGCTATAAAAGGACTAAGCTCCTTCCATTCAGTGTGCTACTTCATACATTGCTGAAGGGTGTCGTGTGAATGTAGTTTCATCTCATGAGGCTTAATACATTTTTTTTTTCTATTCCAGTTTCTGTGCCAAATTCTTCCTATTGGTCTGAGGACTTGTGCAGAGAAGGGCGAACCCCTTGCACTGGTAGGCCCTGCTGAGGCTCACCACCACAAATTGGCGCCTATGTGGGGCTCATCGGCGACTCGTATGCACGAAGGAGTGGTCGAAACGGAGGATTGGAAACTCGCTTCTGACGATCACTGCCCGAGGAGACCCGTGTCTTGGCAACCACGGCGTTTTTCCTCTCTTTCTGATCTGACCCTCCAGCTGGTGCCGGTCCTCAACTGAGATCTCTTCTGTTGATTTGCCGTGCAGTGACCATTTGGCCGATTTTGAGAACTTGGCAGTTGGAACCTGGACACCAAGTGATTGGTAAGAGTTGTTACGCAACACTTGCTGTTGGTTTTGATGCCTGGGATTGGTAAGGTAGTTTAGTAACGATTACTGTGGATTTGGAATTTTGGAATTGTGTTGGCCAACTTGGATTGGTCTGGGATTAATATATGAATTGCAATTTATATAGGCAGGTAATGAGGAGAATTTTCTCTGTTTTGAATTGATTTGAACGGCACAACGTACTACAGTACCTTAAGTGCTACTTTGGTTATAATACTGCATATTCCGCACTATTTTTGGCATGCCTGTTTCTAGCACACTTCGTAGGATGTGTTGCTTTTGTAGTGGTACCAATTTGAGACTCGATGAAGCACAACCGGCCCCCCTGGAGGGGACGCCTAATAGGGACATGTATATTAATTATGGTATTTCTTATATAATGTACAGCACGTTATGGAATAAATATACCTGTATGGATCCTGAGTTGTGTTGGCCTATGTATGGGTCATTTGATTTACGAAAGATTCAGTATGTGGAACAATGTAAGTTTGAGCGAAAGACTAGGCAAAATATGATTGAGTGTGTGCGAATGTGGGAGAAAGAAGTGCGTGAACGAATGAAGCGTGAACAAGCCTTGATTGAAAAAGAACAGTGAAAGAACATCCATGCGAAAGCATTAGAAATGAAAAATAAAGAAATAAAAGAACTGAAAGAGAGGGAAGATAGGGAGCCCCATTTACAGGTAACTGGCCAATATGCTGTTCGGCGACCACTCTATCCTAGCCTTAATAAACCTCAAGATGATTTCTTGTTATTAGATTGTTCTCCGCCTCCGTATATTTTTCCTTCTGCTCCTAATGAGTCAGATGAGGATTCTCCTCCAGACCAGGAGAAAGCACGGGAAACTCATTCTATGTTGTCCGCTGAGCGTGCGTCTCAGCTTAGATCTGCTGCTCGTTAAGCCGCCCGTAATATTGCTCCTGCTTCTGAACTTTTAGATGACATGAAGGATTGGCAGGAAAGGGAGCAAGTATATTCTACAGAGGTGTTTGCCGCAGAAGTTGTTGAACGGTTTAGGAAACATTCTGGCGATTTGGAACCTGTTGATATAGCAAATGATTGTAAGCAAATGCGTGATGGTCTTTTTGTCTTTTCTCAGATGGCTGACTCAATTAGGCTTTTGGTTAAATGACGTGTTGAGACAGTCCGTTTGCGGGAAGAGAAAAAGGCAGCAGACGCAGCTGCACAAACATCTCAGACCGGCGTGGCCCAAACTTCTATCTTCAGAACAGATAAGACTATGATAGTTCATGCGAAACCTATGCGGGAAGCCGCACCTTTGTATGTTCCTCCTAAAGGAGCGTGTACAAGTGATGATAAGGCTTCTACTGATGCAAAGGGTTATTATATTTATAATTGGGTTTACACTCCTTGGATTAGAGCGGATGTTATGGCTCTTAAAACTGCATTACCTGATCCACAAAAAAATCCAGGAGCTTTTTATGAGGAAGTTGAGGGTGCTAATAGCTCTTGTACTATGACTTTACCCGATATTGACCTGTTTTTCGGTTTGATATTACACCCTGATATGTGGAAAACTGTGCGTAAAGTTGATGATCGTGCGACTATTGGGGCATTATGGAAAGATTTAGAACAATTAGATGAAAAAAGAGAACCTGTGCAGAAATTGTGTCAGTTCATTTTTGGTCTACCCGCAGCTATTATAGTAAAGTTGAAGACGATTATTCCCCCTAAAAAGATAGATCGGACAGTGTTAGCGTATTGTAAGCAAAAGGCAGATGAGTCGGTTTCTGACTTCTTCACTCGCTTTGAAGAAGCATTCCACAATTTTAGTGGCCAGTCATTGACCGATGACACGGGAAGGCACCTGTTCGTCGATAAATATGTCGCAAACCTGTTGCCAGGAATAGCTAGTCCCCTAAAGGCCAGCGAGAGTTCATGGACTACCTCTTCTCTGGTTTCTCTTTTAACTATGGCTCAGTATTACGAACGACAGGAATTAGAAGAAAAAGGCAATGAGGATTAAAAGACTTAAAGAATTAATAACAAAGGTTATGTTTGCTCAAGCTTATGGTCCGCCTTCTAGAGGCAATGAGGCAGAGGCTCCTCTTATACTCGTTTGAATTTTTCTGTTGATCAGTGTGTGTATTGCAAGAAATTTGGACATTCGGCTTCTGATTGTCCGGCACTACGTGCTTAGCAGTATCCACGTGGTCGGGGACAAATGCGAAATCGTTCAGGATATTCAGGGTCTAGAGGAAGCACGGATGATCGTGCTAGGTTTGATTCTAACATGCGTGGACAGGATGAATTTAACACTTTTGAAAGACGAAATCAATATCAAATTTCCGATTATGTGCCATCCGATTTCAAAGATTCAGTTTATGCCTAGGATTGCCTAGGATGGGGTAAGGAATCAGTTGAAGTTCCAGTAGATCAGAAGGGTCCCTATGTTACAGCACATGTTTTGGGTTCTACTGATCAGTTTCTGGTTGGTACAGGAGCTACTCGTAGCGCCTTATCTAAACACTTGGTTCCAAGGGCTCCCCGCCGATCTGGCTTAACCATTACATCGAGAGGTTTCGATGGAACACCTTCCCTTAGCCCTTTATCACAACCACTTGCATTTCATGTTGATAAGTTTACTGCTCCATGTCCATTTTTGTTTTCTCCAAACACATCAGATAATATTGTGGGTCTTGATATGCTTAAATATTTCAGGGCAACAATACGATGTTCTCCTGAAGGTGTACGTGTTATTTTGAATGACAACTACCCCGTGATTGAGAGATCTTGTCTTGTTAAAGAGGATATTGCATTAGCTTCGCTCCCTAGTACTTTGTGGGCTACTTCAGACACAGATGTAGGGCAAATGTTTATCCCACCAGTGCATATTAGTGTCAAGGAGGGGCTTCATTGCCACGATTGCTGCAATATAAAATTTCTCAAGAAGGGGAAGAAGCACTTATTCGCATTGCCCATGATTTGATTAAAGTGGGAGTTGTGGAAGAAGTTCCTTATAATGTTTGCAACAGTCCTATTCTTCAAATTTTGAAAAAAGACACTGACACTAGGATTTACAGATTCATCATTGATTTGCGAGAAGTTAATAAGATTGTAGTGCCCCAATACCCTGTGGTTTCTGACATTACGACACTTCTCCTCCAACAGCAACTACATTTTCTGTGATCGATTTGAAGAATGCTTTCTTCTCGATTCCTATTCATCCTGATAGCCGATATTTGTTCGGCTTCACTTTGAATAATTAGGAGAATAGATTTTGTAGAATTCCTCATGGGTACACTGAGAGTCCTAGCATTTCTAGTCAAGCATTGAAAAGGCAACTTGAGTCTTTCGTTTTGTTTAAAGGAGTGGCTCTCATACAATATGTCGATGACATCTTGTTGGCAGCCGATACGCCGGAACAGTGTGAAAAATGTACTTTGTCTTTGCTTTCTTTTCTTGCTACACAGCATCATTAAGTGTCATGGAAGAAATTGCAATATTGTAGACCGAAGGTAACCTACTTAGGTCACCTTCTGACTAAGGAGGGCCGTGCACTTACACCAGATCGCATTCAAGCAATTTTAGATACACTAGTGCCTTCCACTCAGAAAGATGTCCGTGCATTCATTGGGTTGACTTCCTTTTGCAGGAAATGGATATTAGGGTTTTCACACATTGTTAAACCCCTGCCAGCGCTTTTGACTAAAGATACTCCAATGCCCCTTCCATGGACAGATGAATGTCAGAATGCTTTTCATCAGTTACGTCAAGCTCTTTGTTCTGCACCAGTGTTAGGCACTCCAGATTACACGAAGGCCTTTGCACTCTATGTACACGAGAAAGATGGGTGTGCATTGTCGGTTTTAGTACAGACACATGGTGACAAGCAGCGTCCCTGTGCGTACTTTTCAGCAGTTCTTGATCCTGTTGCTCGTGCATTGCCTGGGTGCTTCCGTTCAGTTGCAGCAACAGCTGTGTCCATACGTCAAAGTAAAGGGATAGTTTTGTCACATAAACTGTTGATGCTAGTACCCCATGCAGTAGATGCCCTTTTGAATCAGACTAAAACGCTTCACTACCCATGTATCAGTTTGAGTTTGGGCTGTGGCCATCACAGCCCCACCAACCTTTTCAGGAGGAGACTCAGTTTGGGTATGGGCTGTTACCATCACAGCCCTACTAATCTTTTCAGGAGGGTAGTTATCTAAAGATGGGGCTGAGGTTTGCTCAACCCTACCAACCTTTTCAGGAAGGACATCTTGGATTGGGGCTGTAGCCATCACAGCCCCACTAACCTTTCCATGGAGATTTACCATTCTAGAATGGGTTTGCTGTTCAACCTCAGCCCAGGCTGAGATTTCCAAATCATTACCAAGTAGGCAATCTACAGGCAAGATTGCTGCCACTGCCACTCTCTTGGGGCCAGTGACACCTCCCCAGCTAAGATTGACTACTGCCATGGGATGTTTGGTTTCTATGCCATCAATGTTTGTCAGCTGATATGTGGCATCAGGTAAAAGTTGCCTTGAGGGGACTAGACATTCAGCCACCATGGTGATGCTAGCCCCTGTGTCTCTGAAGGCCTCAACTTTCAAACCATTGATGAGGGGCTCCTGTCTATACTTGCTCAAAGTGTTTGGGCAAGCAGTGAAATTGGCAAACCCCATGCCAGTCTCATAGACAAGAGTATCTGAGTTGGGGGACCTGGATAGGCCAGAGTCCACCTGTCCTCCAAAAGTAAACCCACCTAAATTCTTGGGGGTGCTCCCACCACCTGGGGGACCACTGCTAACAGTGACAGGAGGTGTTGGAGCCTTACCTGGAGGTATATTCTCCTTATTGCCATTCTTGGGACAACAGCTGTCTGTTTTCCAATGCCCAACCTGTTTACAGGCATGTCAATAAGGCTTTTTCTGGGTTGAAGAAGTGTCTTGGGATCCACCCCCATTCTTGGAGTTTTGGGGCCCTGTGGAAGTCTTTTCCTTGCTTTTATCCCCACCCTTCTCTTGAGGCTTGGTAGTCTCTTTCTTTTGGTCACCACCCTGGTTCTTAGGCCTGATCCTGGTTCTGACCCATTTGTCTGCCCTCCTACCCAATTCTTGTGGGGAGGTCAGACCAGAGTCAACCAGGTGCTGATGTAGAAGCTGATTTTGACAATTACTTAAGATTTGCTCTCTCATAATTAAATTATACAATCCTGTATAGTCAGTAACCTTACTTTCCAGCAACCAGCCCTCCAGAGCCTTAGTGGCACATTCAACAAATTCAGACCAGTCCTGAGTCTGTGTCTTCTGGGTGTCTCTGAACATTAACCTGTACTGTTCAGTGGTTAAGCCTAACCCATCAATCAGAGCACTCTTCAGGACCAGGTAGTTTCTAGAATCCCCATCACTAACTGTGAGGAGTCTGTCTCGGCCTCTACCTTCAAAGGAGAGCCACAAGATTGCTGCCCACTGCTCCTGAGGGATCTGCTGTACTCTGCAGGCTCTCTCAAGTGCAGTCATCCATTTGTGGATATCATTCCCAGCTTTGTAGGGGGGCACAATCTTACTCAGGTTTCTGGCATCAAAAGACCTGTCTTTATCCTTTTGGATATTGCTGCCACCAGTGGGTTCTATTACCCCACTCTCTCTAGGCTGTCTTGCTCTAGCAAGTTTCTCTTGGGCCAGGGCAACTTCTAATTCTTGTCTCTGGATCCTAAGCTCAGCCTCTCTCATTTTGGCCTCATGTTCCCTTCTCTGAGGGCTAGTCATCTCCCTTCTGGAGTGACCATGAGAACCTCTAGAAGCCTGGGAGGTATTGGATTCACCTGAGTGATTCCTCCTCCTCCTATGCCCCTGGTTAAGTCCACTTGGGTGTCTGGGCAAGGTCAGCCTTGCTTCAGTCCCAAATACACTTAAGTTAGCCTGGTTAAGCCTACTGACAAGCACCTGGCTATTTCTACCATCATCAGAATCACTGCTCTCGCCTTCTGTCTCCTCTTCTGCATCTTCTTCAAGATCTACCTGAGGAGCTCCAGTGATTTGGTCATCCTCATCTACCTGGACTAAAGGGACAGGGGCTTCTGCATTGTCATCTTCAGAAGGAGAGCCTCCTTCAGCATTCCCTGTGGGGTCTGCTTTAGAGGTCTTTAGAGTCTCAGACTGGTCTACGATCTCTCTAAGGTGGTCTGTAGTAGGGGATGGCCCTGCCTTCAGACCCCTTAAGGCACAAAGCTGCCTTAGTTCCTTAAAGGAAAAGATAGCAAATTTGGATGGTGCCCTTGGAGGGTCACTCTCAACAGGAGTAAGTCCACTGGACCCCTCTGCTCCAGACATTGCTCTAGTGTGGGTGGATATGTTGCAATCTACCTACACTGGTGTTTACCTACTAAACCTATCTAGTAGTTGTAGTCAGGGTGTGCTACTCCCTATCCTCTACAACAACTAAGTTCAGTAGAACTTAAGTATACTAGTCTTGTTTTATATGTACCTAGCAGGTACCTGTATGATCTTTCAAATGATAATCTCAAAGATTGTAATGGTAAAACAACAGCAAGCTCAGATCCCAATCCGCTGCTCACCAATGTGAGAAGTTGGCCTGGTATATGATGCTCACTAGTTCTAGTGATCGCCCTGTACCATGCCAAGCAACCCTTATGATGATCGGTTGTAAGTCAACCTTATACACCAGTTATCCTAGTGGTAACGTGGACAAAGCAGTCTTAGGCTAAACTCTGAAAGGCATGTGAAGCCAGCTGTATTACCATACACAACCGCCTTGAATATCAGATGAAAGGACACCACACAGATATATATTGAAAATATATATATATTTATTAACTACAAATATCCCCTGAACTCTTTATGAGCACAGAAGCACAAGCGTGAAACAAAACACAGTTTAAAATACACAAAAGTTGCACAATATGGATGAGCCCTAGGGGCCACCTAAACCATATACTAAGAAAGTGGTATAAGAGATACCAATTGAAAAGGAAACAGGCCTAGGGCCTTGGGAATCGCTGGAGCTGATCGGGACTAGCAGTGACTAAGTTGGGAAAGGCCCGCGGGACTCGGGCGCAGTGTTTAAAGTGCACGCACTCACCAATACAAAGTCTATGGTGCGTAAAAGTTAGAAAGTTAGTTAGTTAGGAACCTTCCGAGTGATCTAGAAAGCTGAAACTTGAGACACAGGCCCTAGAGGTGTGTGCCAGTGTAGGAACACCAGCGTTGCTGAGTTACCTCACCCACAGGAAGCAGGTGCATAGGGTCGAAGTAGTGTCGGGTTTCGTCACGCTGGTCGATGGTGCTTGGAGCTGAAGATGCTGCAGGCGGCTCGATGTGAAGAGTTCCGGTGGATCCAAGGGTGGATCTGAAGATGTGAAGACCTGAAAGCAGAGGGGACAATGTTCAAAGTCACTAGCCAGTGACTACCGTGGAACCAGATTGGAACCAGGCGATGTCGGGTGCAAACAGGCATTGAGGTGTAGCTTCTCTCTGCAGCCACGTGGACACCGGGGGTTGAGGACGTCCAGGAGTCGGTCACGAGCTGTCTCACGCAGGCTTCTCACTGTTGGCGGTGTTGTCAACTTGATCGGAGCAAACAGGCCTTGGCTAATGCAAGCCACGCAGGAGTCAAAAAAGGCTTATCACTCGGACCAGCAAGGTCAGAGTGGGTGCTCCTTTTCAAAGGAGCGAGGACAAGTCTGGAACAACCAGACCCGCAGTGTAGTTCTTCGGTTTCGTGGCCAAGATGGCCGCTGACCACGTGGCTAGTGGCCGGGATGGCGCATCAAGTGGAACAATGCAAAAGGGCCCCACGCAGATCGTGGAGAAGCTGGGGGGCTGATCTTCGGTGCAAGGGCTGCTCGGTAGTGGGGGTTCTTAGTCCCTAAAGCACAATGTCGAGGGTGCCTCTGATGCTGCACAGTCAGCTCTTCGGGTGTCTTCCAAGATGTCCGGTCCCACGTCTCTCGGTGACTCCACGGGTCCCTTCTTTGCAGGGACTGTGGATCAGGCTGTGAGAAGTCTGGGAGTCTGGGCTCTGGGCTCGGGCTCCAGCGGAAGGCGGCGGCAAAGCAGACATCGATTTGCTGGTTGGCACCTGTCTTCACGGGGTGGCCACTCCTAGGCTACAAGGGAGATGCTCTTCAGTCTTCTGTGCAGCAGAATGTCGAAGTCCAGTCGTCTTCTTAGTTTCAAGTTGATTCAAGATGATCTGAGGTGCTCTGGCACTGCTCCCACTCTTATTCCCAATCTGAGGGGTGGATCACATGCTAGGTCCCTCCTCTGGGTGGGACTAGGAAGGGGGGCAGTTACACCCCCTTTCCTTTGTCCAGCTCCTCGCCAGGCCTGGGTCTGGAAAGTCCCAGGACCGGTTTGGACTGGCTTATGCACGGGGACACCTTGTGTGCCCCGGGCAAGTCTCAATCTATTCAGCCCTGTCCTACCCAATACACAAAATCCTGTCTGGGGTGGTGCTCGCACCTCCCAAGGCAGGAAACCCTTTGTCCAAGCCTCCCTCGCTGGAAGGACTCCCAGCAGCAGGAGGTCAGACTTGTGTCTGTGGTGGCAGCATACATTTTGTGATGCTGAGGCTCTGGTTAACTTTAACCGGGGTTAAGGCTCCACACATGTCGTGTCCCTCTAGAAGGGTGGAATGCTATCCCGGTCGACAGAACTGTCGAGGGGATAGTATTCTAAATCGCATGACACCTTACTCGACATGTTTTGATAAAGCCAAACCAAAGTTAGCATATAACCGCGAGGATTATAATGCACTTAAGAGTATATGGTATGGCAATATCCCGGAACTGCTAAGGGAGTTGTTCCCGACAGCTGCAGACAGGCTCAGCTCATGCTAGAGCACCATCTCACATATTTCCAAGCACTCTGCCTCCAGGATTGATGAGGCCTTCCATAGGAGTGGCTGATAGGAACATATGTGCCCAGTTTAAGGTTAGGTATAGGGATACTATACCTAAGTAAGAGGTGATTACACCTACTTACCCCAGATGAGTGATCAGCTAGTTGTGTCAAATATGGAGGCCAGGCCAGGGGTGGCACAATACATGCTGCAGCCCCTGGTAGGCCTTGGAAACACCTATGCCCTGGGTACCTAGGGTACACTGTTACAGGGGCCAATAAGGTGAACCAGTTCCAATTGTGTATGCACCTAAGGTACATGGAGTCCATTTTAAGGAGAGAGCAATCAGCCTGGGGCCCTGAATAGCAGGATCCCAGGCCAACTAGGTCAAAAACCAGCTAAACACCAGGCAAAACGTTTGGGGGTAACCATAGTCAGATATCCACCTTCCTACAATGCCCCTTTCAGATGTAGATGGGGAACTGTGGGTTGATGGGTCCTGTTTGAAGTTACCAGATAGCACGACCTCAGCTGCATATGCAATTACGACACTTAAGACAGGAGTGGAGACAGCTCGCATACCACAAAAGTCGGCTCAAGCAGCTGAACTAATAGCTTTGACACAAGCATGTGAACTTAGCACTGACTTATGTGTGAACATCTTTACAGACAGCCGCTATGCTTTTGGAGTGGCCCATGATTTTGGCCTGCTTTGGAAAGAAAGAGGCTTTCCTACGTCCCAGGGGATGCAGATAATGCACGGAGAATTAGTGCATAATCTTCTGACTGCACTAACATTTCCAAAGAAGTTAGCTATTGTGAATTGTAGTGCACACAAGAAGGTAACTGATAAGACAGGACAAGGTAATGCCTTTGTGGATCACGTAGCAAGTGAGACTGCGATGCAACGAAGCACAACTTCTATGTACGTAGTGAAGTCTCAAGCTGAGCGATGGCATGACGCTAGACAGGAAGTGTTAGAAATGTACAAAGATCTGCTTATGTAGCAGAAGTTGAGCAATGGGCTACAGAAGGAATATTGGACGATGAGGGTTGTTGGCGCAACAAAGCCATGGATAAATGGAAACTACCTGCAGCCTATTTACAACCTATGGTTCCGATGGCACATGGGCTGGCACATGTTGAAGCTCTAGCAATAACAACATTTCTTACGCAAGTTTGGGAGCATCCTGAAATTCCCAGCACAGCTAAGAGAGTAGTACAGTCCTGTTTGATCTGTTGGCAGTATAATCCTGGTAAAGGATCACAAACTCCTACAGGAGGGTTTGCTACACCGACTGCACCTTTGGAAGTTTTGCAGATGGATTACATCCAACTTGAACGCTGCAATAAGTATGTCCTAGTGGTGGTATGTGCCTTCATTAAATGGATAGAGGCATACCCAACAAAGGATAATACAGCTCTCACTACAGCAAAGGTGTTTCTAAAGGAGTTTTTCCCTAGATATAGTGTTTGCAAACTTTTGTGGAGTGACAGCAGACCTCACTTTATTGGGAAAGTTGTTGAATATGTCCTGAAAGGATTAGGGATCAAGCAGAAATTCCATGCAGTATTCCACCCACAATCAGCAGGATTAATGGAGAGGTACAACGCTACTTTGAAACTGAAATTAGGGAAAATACTGGCTTCCACGTCTCTGAAATGGCCAGATGCACTACCTCTGGCTTTGTTGTCCATAAGATTGGTGCCACATTCACGATCTGGACTTACACCATGTGAAGTGATGTTTGGGAGACCGATGAACATTTGGGGAGTTCCTAAGCCACGCCCCATACATGATGTACCTTGTGTTCTGATGAATGATTATTTGGCACGGTTAACCAACAGTTTGATCACTATTCATCAACAAGTTCGAGAAGCTCTCCCGACAGATCTACAGGTGAGGCCTACGCTCTCCGGCCTGGACACCAGGTTATGGTCAGAATATTTGAGAAGTCGAACAGCTTGGAGCCGAGGTGGCAAGGACCAGAGCAAGTGCTTTTGGCTACGAGGACAGCAGTTCGAGTGACGAACAGAAATAATTGGATCCATAGCACACACTGCAAACGTGTGTCGCCTACCTTGGTGGAATCTGCTGGGCTGACTGACCATCGAGAGATCCTGGATACGGAGAAAAACAAAGCCATCTCAACTGACGAATCTGAGGAAGTCTTCCCGGACCACACAATTTCTGGAAAATCGCAATACCAATTGAGACCACGGAAAGAGCCTGCATTGTCGAAAAGGACTGGTTGAGCTCCCGCCCTGGGTTGGTGAAACGGAGTGCCGATGTGGCAAGGGAGGGATAAGTCCTGCGAAGTGACACCCGTCTTGAACCTCGGTGAAGAAATCCACGGCTGCCCAAGGATAAGACAGGTTTTATTTAGCCTCTTCTGCTTCGCACATGCTCAGTTGAGCTTGCAGCTGTCCTTGCAGCTGTCCCTAGTCTGTAAATGTCAGGATGTGTTCACCAGAATGAGCAACTGTTAGCTCCTCCCACTTGTTGACTGTGCATTTTCTGTATGACCTTATATGTACCTGAAACCTTCTCTTGTACTTGTACCGCCTTCTTTTGAGCCCCTGTGTCGGTATAAGGACCGAGTTCCTTCGATTCAGTGTGCTACTTCATACATTGTCGAAGGGTGTTGTGTGAATGTAGTTCCATCTCATGAGGTTTAATACATTTTGTATTTTGTATTCCAGTTTCTGTGCCAACTTCTTCCTATTGGTCTGAGGACTTGTGCAGAGAAGGGTGAACCCCTTGCACTGGTAGGCCTTGCTGAGGCTCACCACGTTAAGTCACCTGCGGGTCCAAGCATACACGCATGGCTTTTAGATCTTCGTCGGGCACTATTGACTAAATATGAGACTCAGCTAGCTATTGTTACACGGCTGCCGTCAGCAACGTGCCATGTGGACTGTTAAGTAAATTTAACTTTCATTGAATCTAAACTAGATGGAGAAAACCCAGTCTCCTAGTAGGCCAGAAGCAACATTGTTGTGCACACATTGTGTACTCAACGGGGATATAAACATACACAGGTATCATGTGGCACAAAGTCGTATATACAGCTGTCTCCTTCTCCTCTCCTCTCCCCTCCCTCCCACCCCCCAGTCATAGTGCCACATCAAACCCTCAACATGCCTATGCACAGGTGGGAGAGGTAACAATATGGCTATAGCAGCGCACCCAGGCTCGGTACACGAGTAACCAAATATAGTGTTGTGACTGGGTACCTTCCCCTTATCCATGTATAAATGCCCGATTGTACCCAATTTTAACACACAACAAAGGGGGTAAGATTTCTTCAAGACCAGATGAGATCTCTAAATATGGCAAGCAGTAATCCACCAAGGTGGCAGAGGTAATAGCCTTTGCCACCCTTGAGGATGAAGGGCTACCCACCAAACATTAGTTGGGGACCATAATCTATCTCTTTTTCTATGTTCTTATTCTTCACTGGCAATGACTGTATGCTGACCCAATCTGAATTGGTTTCCCACTGGTCTTGTGAGAATCAGAAATTTCCGGTTTAATTGGAGTGAATCATCTTCAAGGTGGGATCATAGACAGTATCGAAACCAGCAATGCTTAGTTTCACAAATAATCTGTCAAAAATATTGTTTACAAAAATATTGTTTCCCCAATCCTTATGATGGTAAGTGTAGGAAAGTAGGATCTGCTTCTTATGGTTATCCCCACTTTTTGCTAAATGTAATACTGTTTTTGACTAGTCTGAGTGGGATCCTGCCAAACAGGACCCTAGTCTATCTGCTTTCTCCCTAAACGGTTGTGTTATGTAATTAAGTACACTTCAGATTGGATACAGGGGTACCCTTGTCTGTCCCTAGTATATGGTACCCATGTACCTAGGGCATAGGTAGCCCAGAGGCCTCCCATGGGTTGAAGCTTGTATTATGCTGCCTATGAGAGACCATGCAAAATGGAACTACAGGCCTACTATTGCAGCCTGTGTAAGTTGGTGCATGTAAGCTATAGGTTTACTATATCTAAGGGTCACTACACTTAAAACCTATAAGTCACCCCAAAAGCAGGCCTTAATAATTCTTAAGGCAGCGTGCTTGGTTCTAAGTGATAGGGTGTCACTGCTGGAGCAGGACACCTATGCAGCCCACGGAGTCCATTCTCCTGGGTTGTTAGTGAAGCAGCCATTTATGACATTTAGAGTGGCATTATGTGACCGCGTGATGACCAACTCTAAAAAGGCTGAATCAAACCCTATTGACTTTGGACCCTAGATTTGATGTGGACAAGAATCTGAACCAGAAGCCACTGAACGTCAACTGTCTGGACACTCTGGACTTCGCTGGACTTCGTTTGGGCCCAATTTCATCTCTCTGTCTGAAGCAGCATCTGTGCCTGTGCACTATACAGGCTCTGTACAGGACCTGTGGAGCATCAAGGACAACCAAAGATATCTCCCTTGGAGTGAAGAAGTCACACCCCTGCATCCGTAGGCACCACATCACGACTGACTGGTCTGCTGCTCCTGAACTCCTAGGGAATCCGAAGGCTCCAGCAACACAGGAGGTAGGTCCCTATGTCTCTTGAGGTTCGAGATGCCCTCTTACCAAGTTTGATGTCAGAATCCCTTTTGGGGGCTTCAATACCGTTACCCCTGTGCACCGTTTTCATTTGCAACTGCATATGCTTGTTGGCCTTTCCTGAGTAAGTGCACTGGGATCGGAGTAGCCCCAATCTCTGGCACCATTTTCTACCAAGAACTTTGGCCTCCTCACACCGAGTGCTCCGTGGGCTGGTGTTTGGTGAAATCGCTTGAGGTCCTTTTGCGACTCCTGGCCTCCGTCCTGTGAGTCCACTTGAGGGTCAATGTTGCTTTTCTTGAGCTCCCCTGGTTGCTCTAGGTCGGCCTGACTCCCTTGCTTTGGTGACTCTCCTGAACCTTGATGGTCCACACCGTAACCTTCTTTGACCTTCTGCGTGGGTTGCCGTTGCCAAGGCTTGTTGGTGCTCCTGCCGGACACTAACCCCTCAGCACTCAACATCCTTCATGGGACAGCACGTATGCAGCTCCTCGTTATCCTCAATGTCTTCTGGTCCCCGTGGCTGCTGAGTCAAGAATCCCCTCAATGCACCTGAAGCATCCGACAAAGGTGGCTATTCATCTACCAAGCCCCTAGTCACTCCTGAGCGACCCAGAATCTGTCCCCTCTGCTTTCAGGTACTATTCGAGAAGAATCCACGTTTGGATTGCAACAGACACTTTTCTTTCCTCCAGTAGTGGCTCTTCTTCAAAGTCCTCCATTGAGATCGATGGCGGTTTCCAACGCCACTCCAGACCTATGCACCCGGCTCCCCTGGGATAGGTAACTCTGGTACTATGATACCCATGGGTGGGGTGGCTTTCCAACCTCCTAACTTCCACTGGGTTTCTTAAAAGTCCACTGGGAAGGGTCCTTGAACTCTAAAATTGCAACCAAAACTTCCCTATAGAATTGACCAGAGCATGCAGTCGTGTTCCCACACTGCACCCGTACTCCGTGGGGTCCCTACTTACTCACCTTGAGTGGTTGCTTGGGTTGCCAGTGATTCTATGTCCTCCAGACATCGTCTTGAGCCTGGTTCAGTCCCCCTCGGGGCCCTCTGTGTATTTGTGCTATTTACTATTGTTTCTGTGCGACAGTATTGTGTGCTTTGAGAGTATCTTCATGTAGAAGAGACTGTGTAGTACTAGAGAGTGTTATATTAATAAATACATATTTTTATAACTACCGTGTTGTTCTCCTTTCATTTAATCAATACTATAAAGTTGCATTCTGATAAAACAAGCTGCTTAACATTCTTTCAAGACTTAGCTTGAAGGCCGCTCTCAACAGCTACCACTTGGATAGCTTCTAAGTTAATCTATGACCTCTTAAAAACATCATAAGGGTTTTCTGGACTGGTGCAAGGTGCCCACTTTAATTAGTGTTGTATTATAGTCAACAGTTGGTCCTAGACATTCATTCAATATACACAAAAATAGTGCTATACTACAATTTGTTTTCTTTAGTCCCTATTAGATTCAAACCACTGTAGTTAATATAAAACACAACATATTAAATATATTAGCCCAAATCATCGATTGGTACAGGAAAACACACTTAGAACCAATTTGTCTCACCAAAGTCCGAGAGACTTTCTCATTTAATATATTTTTTTGAAAAACACAAATATAAAATACAAATATTTACAAATGGGGTTTCAATATCAGTTAATGTGCACAGAAAAGAGTGAAAGTAAGTTCTCATGTGAATGATCAAGAAGATCTGTGAGAGAAAATGAGATTGTTGATATGATCGGTGAGCAGCATATACCAGGCCAACTTCTCAAAGTAAGTACAAAAATATAGAAAAATATATTATTTCACACTAATATCGTTAACAAACATACAAAAATATTGTTCCTTAATATATAGTTTACAGTAGTAAATCTTAAATATTTTAATACGTAATATTAATATAATACTCATTAAGAAAGTCTCTCTAATATTTAATGCAATAATAAATATTCTGAAATAAGCACATTCATATGTATATCTGTATATATTTATATATATATTTTTTGTCCAATGTGCCAGAGCTATGAGAGGTCACACGACAGCCTTCTGCCATCTGGCTTTACAATGCAGACTGCTTTTCAGTTCCGATTAATATTTACATTGCACTAACTAACTGCAACAAGCACACGCCCACTGGGGGCTGACATCTAAATAAAAGTAACCGGAAATAATGAAAATGCGATGTTTGAATGGCATTTGTTACAGCCCAGGAAGAAGAGGTTTGAATACCTTGAAACGCGTTGGCAGCAATCACTCAAAAGATGACAGGAAGGCAAGCTGCATAATATAGCCTTTGGCAGAGTGCTGTTGTGTGCCTTCCCAATGCTTCAGGGCACTTTGATGAAAATATATATATATATATATATATATATATATATATATATATATATATATATATATATATATATATATATCCCCAACACGCAGGAACCCCAAATAAAGAACCACCACAGGAAACTTGATTTGCTCACAATTGTAATGGCAGCTTGCAGACAGGAAACTTTCAAAGAGCATTCATTAATCTTCTTACGCCATACGCGTTTCAGGAGTAAAATCCCTTCTTCAGTGGCGTGTATAAAGGCACGATGAAAGCGCATGCACGTGCGCACAGTTCAATTAATAGCACCTGGCTGGAATGGGCCTCACCACCTCAATTGCCTTCTGGATGCTGTAGTGCGCACATCGTCAACTGCAGTGGGTGCGCTGTCAAAGTCCCATTAAAACAGTGTTCATCCTTTCGGCAAATGAGAAACTCAATTAGGCACCTGCCCCGCTTTTCAACTGTCACTGCCGAGCCTCGAGATGGCAACACCCTGCATGAGTGCCAGCCCGATTTTCCTCCCGATTCTTACATCACTGGATGGTGTTGTCACGGACCCCCACACAGGGATGGGCAGTTCTTCACAGCCGGGTCAAGCCGTAATAAATCCAACACGCAGGAACCCCAAATAAAAAACCACCACAGGAAACTTGATTTGCTCACAATTGTAATGGCAGCTTGCAGACAGGAAACTTTCAAAGAGCACTCATTAATCTTCTTACGCCATACGCGTTTCAGGAGTAAAATCCCTTCTTCAGTGGCGTGTATAAAGGCACGATAAAAGCGCATGTACGTCCGCACAGTTCAATTAATAGCACCTGGCTTGAATGGGCGTCACCACCTCAATTGCCTTCTGTATGCTGTAGTGCGCACATCGTCAACCGCAGTGGGTGCGCTGTCAAAGTCCCATTAAAACAGTGTTCATCCTTTCGGCAAATGAGAAACTCAATTAGGCACCTGCCCCGCTTTTCAACTGTCACTGCCGAGCCTCGAGATGGCAACACCCTGCATGAGTGCCAGCCCGATTTTCCTCCCGATTCTTACATCACTGGATGGTGTTGTCACGGACCCCCACACAGGGATGGGCAGTTCTTCACGGCCGGGTCAAGCCGTAATAAATCCAACACGCAGGAACCCCAAATAAAGAACCACCACAGGAAACTTGATTTGCTCACAATTGTAATGGCAGCTTGCAGACAGGAGACTTTCAAAGAGCACTCATTAATCTTCTTACGCCATACGCGTTTCAGGAGTAAAATCCCTTCTTCAGTGGAGTGTATAAAGGCACGATGAAAGCGCATGTACGTGCGCACAGTTCAATTAATAGCACCTGGCTGGAATGGGCGTCACCACCCCAATTGCCTTCTGGATGCTGTAGTGCGCACATCGTCAACCCCAGTGGGTGCGCTGTCAAAGTCCCATTAAAACAGTGTTCATCCTTTCGGCAAATGAGAAACTCAATTAGGCACCTGCCCCGCTTTTCAACTGTCACTGCCGAGCCTCGAGATGGCAACACCCTGCATGAGTGCCAGCCCGATTTTCCTCCCGATTCTTACATCACCTGATGGTGTTGTCACGGACCCCCACACAGGGATGGGCAGTTCTTCACGGCCGGGTCAAGCCGTAATAAATCCAACACGCAGGAACCCCAAATAAAGAACCACCACAGGAAACTTGATTTGCTCACAATTGTAATGGCAGCTTGCAGACAGGAAACTTTCAAAGGGCACTCATTAATCTTCTTACGCCATACGCGTTTCAGGAGTAAAATCCCTTCTTCAGTGGCGTGTATAAAGGCACGATAAAAGCGCATGTACGTCCGCACAGTTCAATTATTAGCACCTGGCTGGAATGGGCGTCACCACCTCAATTGCCTTCTGGATGCTGTAGTGCGCACATCGTCAACCGCAGTGGGTGCGCTGTCAAAGTCCCATTAAAACAGTGTTCATCCTTTCGGCAAATGAGAAACTCAATTAGGCACCTGCCCCGCTTTTCAACTGTCACTGCCGAGCCTCGAGATGGCAACACCCTGCATGAGTGCCAGCCCGATTTTCCTCCCGATTCTTACATCACTGGATGGTGTTGTCACGGACCCCCACACAGGGATGGGCAGTTCTTCACGGCCGGGTCAAGCCGTAATAAATCCAACACGCAGGAACCCCAAATAAAGAACCACCACAGGAAACTTGATTTGCTCACAATTGTAATGGCAGCTTGCAGACAGGAGACTTTCAAAGAGCACTCATTAATCTTCTTACGCCATATGCGTTTCAGGAGTAAAATCCCTTCTTCAGTGGCGTGTATAAAGGCACGATGAAAGCGCATGTACGTGCGCACAGTTCAATTAATAGCACCTGGCTGGAATGGGCGTCACCACCCCAATTGCCTTCTGGATGCTGTAGTGCGCACATCGTCAACCCCAGTGGGTGCGCTGTCAAAGTCCCATTAATACAGTGTTCATCCTTTCGGCAAATGAGAAACTCAATTAGGCACCTGCCCCGATTTTCAACTGTCACTTCTGAGCCTCGAGATGGCAACACTCTGCACGAGTGCCAGTCCGATTTTCCTCCCGATTCTTACATCACCTGATGGTGTTGTCACGGACCCCCACACAGGGATGGGCAGTTCTTCACGGCCGGGTCAAGCCGTAATAAATCCAACACGCAGGAACCCCAAATAAAGAACCACCACAGGAAACTTGATTTGCTCACAATTGTAATGGCAGCTTGCAGACAGGAAACTTTCAAAGAGCACTCATTAATCTTCTTACGCCATACGCGTTTCAGGAGTAAAATCCCTTCTTCAGTGGCGTGTATAAAGGCACGATGAAAGCACATGTACGTGTGCACAGTTCAATTATTAGCACCTGGCTGGAATGGGCGTCACCACCCCAATTGCCTTCTGGATGCTGTAGTGCGCACATCGTCAACCCCAGTGGGTGCGCTGTCAACGTCCCATTAAAACAGTGTTCATCCTTTCGGCAAATAAGAAACTCAATTAGGTACCTGCCCCGCTTTTCAACTGTCACTGCTGAGCCTCGAGATGGCAACACCCTGCATGAGTGCCAGCCCGATTTTCCTCCCGATTTTTACATCACCGGATGGTGTTGTCACGGACCCCCACACAGAGATGGGCAGTTCTTCACGGCCAGGTCAAGCCGTAATAATTCCAACACGCAGGAACCCCAAATAAAGAACCACCACAGGAAACTTGATTTGCTCACAATTGTAATGGCAGCTTGCAGACAGGAAACTTTCAAAGAGCACTCATTAATCTTCTTACGCCATACGCGTTTCAGGAGTAAAATCCCTTCTTCGGTGGCGTGTATAAAGGCATGATGAAAGCGCATGTACGTGCGCACAGTTCAATTAATAGCACCTTGCTGGAATGGGCGTCACCACCCCAATTGCCTTCTGGATGCTGTAGTGCGCACATCGTCAACCCTAGTGGGTGCGCTGTCAAAGTCCCAATAAAACAGTGTTCATCCTTTCGGCAAATGAGAAACTCAATTAGGCACCTGCCCTGCTTTTCAACTGTCACTGCTGAGCCTGTCAATTTTTTTTTCTGTCTTTAAAACATAGACCCTGTGACATATGTGAAAAGTAAAAGCCGACTTTGTGCTCATCTCTGGTTTTTACCGTCTAATGACAAACAATTTCTTGTAGTTATTTAACGCATTAAAAAACTTTTCAACATGCATTCAAATATATGGCAATTCTACAAAATTATTAATGTTTTTAAAATGATAAAACAATTGAATTAACCAGGCTATTTTCGCATTGCCTCTGTTAAGACAGTGAATTACTAATATATGTCAAATTATTCAAATCTCTCTTTAGAAATAAAGTGCATGTGCTTTGAAAAAAATACCAGTTAAAGTATACACAATTATGCAAAGGATATTCATTTTGCTTAGAGTGTTTGCAATGTATATTCTCAAAAGCCACACTCCTTTCCACTGCATAAATTCTATGCATAGTTACATACTTAACAAAATTAAAATTACTGCAGGGCATTACTATACAATATATATATCTATATCTATATCTATATATATCTATCTATATATATCTATATATATATATATATATATATATCTATATATATATATATATATATATATATATATGTATATCTATCTATCTATCTATCTATATATATATATATATATATATATAGATATATATATATATATATATATATATATATATATATTACCTACTGGCGGTCGCCAGTAGGTATATATAGTTAGGATTTTTTCTCTATGGGATTTTTGAAAATTCTATGTCTAATAACTTTGGCGTTTGTGGACGGAATTGGCTGAAATTTTCAGGAAAATGGAACATTTTGTTTCTAAGCAGCCCCTGACAATTTGGGGGGGGTTTCATCAAGGGGGGGCCGAGAAAAAAGGGGGGTCCCAAAACGCATTTTTCCCATGTTAATTTCCATAGGGCGGTTGGCCTCACTTTTAGCTCGAACGGCTGAATGGATTTGCACGAAACTTGGCAAAATTGTAGGGACTGTTAGCCTGATGTGCCTTTGCTAGGTCTCAATATATGTGCTCCAGTGGATTTTGAGTAATTTAGGTTCAAAAAAATATATGATCTGATTGGCTGTCAGCACTTCATCCAAGAAGTTTTGGCAGCCATCTTGGGACCAATATACATGATAGCACCTCATTAAAAAGCATTGTAGTTAATAGAGGGTTTTAGGACTTTAGTTACATTATAAATCATTTGTTGATGGTACCATACTCGTTTTAGGAATTGTGGTGGGTTCTAAGGTGATTTTACCATGTGAAAAAACCTTCTGCTGTGATATCATGAATATTGTTTGAAAGAAAACTAATATCTCATGATTTTCCCACAGTGGTTTGGAAGGGGATCTATAAGCTAAACTGAAAGCATATTTTCTGTAAATTCACATTATCTTTCTCAGTCATGTGAAAATGAAGTCTGACATTCTCAGTAAAACATGTACATCCAACAAGGACAGAGACTGTCAGTTGATTCCTTTGTGTTCTACTGCAGCCTCCTAGAGTGTTCTAAAGAACAACTAGAGCGCTAACAGTCCTACTTATTACAAAGGTATGGCACACCTGAAGCCATCTTGATTGGAATAAAGTGGTAACTCTTAAAACATTTAATTTAAAAAGAAACAACATGAAGGGGTATATTTTGCCATAGAAAGTATGATTAGTGCTGCAGAATGAAAAATTAGGGCACATTTTGAGTGACTTCTCAAATCCTTTTCTATTTCATTAAAACATTCTGACATGCAGTCTCCCAAAATGGCCACAAGAGACAAAAGAGCCCAAATGTAGCCCAAATATCACCCAGATGTAGCCCAAGTATAGCCCAATGACAGAATGTCCCAGAGTGTTCTAAAGAACAACTAGAGCGCTAACAGTCCTACTTATTACAAAGGTATGGCACACCTGAAGCCATCTTGATTGGAATAAAGTGGTAACTCTTAAAACATTTAATTTAAAAAGAAACAACATGAGGGGGTATATTTTGCCATAGAAAGTATGATTAGTGCTGCAGAATGAAAAATTAGGGCACATTTTGAGTGACTTCTCAAATCCTTTTCTATTTCATTAAAACATTCTGACATGCAGTCTCCCAAAATGGACACCAGAGACAAAAGAGCCCAAATGTAGCCCAAATATCACCCAGATGTAGCCCAAGTATAGCCCAATGACAGAATGTCCCAGAGTGTTCTAAAGAACAACTAGAGCGCTAACAGTCCTACTTATTACAAAGGTATAGCACACCTGGAGCCATCGTGATGGGAATAAAGTGGTAACTCTTAAGACATTTAATTTAAAAAGGAACAAAATGAGGGGGTATATTATGCAATAGAAGGTATTATTAGTGCTGCAGAAAGAAAAATTAGGGCACATTTTGAGTGACTTTTCAAATCCTCTTCTATTTCATTAAAAAATTCTGACATGCAGTCTCCCAAAATGGCCACCAGAGACAAAAGAGCCCAAATGTAGCCCAAATATCACCCAGATGTAGCCCAAGTATAGCCCAATGACAGAATGTCCCAGAGTGTTCTAAAGAACAACTAGAGCGCTAACAGTCCTACTTATTACAAAGGTATGGCACACCTGAAGCCATCTTGATTGGAATAAAGTGGTAACTCTTAAAACATTTAATTTAAAAAGGAACAAAATGAGGGGGTATATTTTGCCATATGAATTATGATTAGTGCTGCAGAAAGAAAAATTAGGGCACATTTTGAGTGACTTCTCAAACCCTCTTCAATTTCATTAAAAAATTCTGACATAGTCTCGCAAGATGGCCACCAGAGACAAAAGAGCCTAAATGTAGCCCAAATATCACCCAGATGTACCCCAAGTATAGCCCAATGACAGAATGTCCCAGAGTGTTCTAAAGAACAACTAGAGCGCTAACAGTCTTACTTATGACAAAAGTATGGCACACCAGAAGCCATCTTGATTGGAATGAAGTGGTAAGTCTGAAAACACTCAATTTAAAAAGGAACAACATGAGGGGGTTAATTTTGCCATAGAAAGTATGATTAGTGCTTCAGAAAGAAAAATTAGGGATCATTTTGAGTGACTTCTCAAATCCTCTTCTATTTCATTAAAAAAATTCTGACATGCAGACTGAAACATGCACTTTGAATACCAGCAGCAGACGTCCCTGGTGAGCAGTAGCTTTACTACAGTGATCTAATGTGCAACTAGAGTGCTAACATTCAGAATTTATGGCAAATGTGTGACACATCTGAATGCCTTCTTGATGGAACCAAAGTAAACAAGCATTGAAAATGCAATAGATCTCGCCCTCATTTAAGTTAAAGCCATTCTGTTTGTAATGAGGTGGCTTTTTAGCTTTGCTTTTATTAGTGTTTTTTCAACTTTCATGTAAATAACTCACCGTTTTCACCAAATCGTCTTTGCCCAAGCACACCCTTCCCTTCGGCCAACAAATCCCAAAAATTCGGCACACCTGCCGATCCACTCTCCCTACAGCTCACCCAAGCCCCGTCCCTCTAGCGCAACTGGAACATCCCAAATTCACCTTCTCCATGCGCACCAAAAACTCCCATTGAATAACATGACAATTCGCTACTCCGCACAAAAATTGCTCTTTAAAGCACTTCCACTGCTCCGATCCGCTTCAAACTTGGCTGGACACTAGTTCCAGCGATTCCCTAACATCTCACCAAAAATCAGCTCAATCCATCCACTGGAACGGGGACGAATTTCAACCCGAATATGCGCCCCCCGCAAACACAAAAAAAAGCCATAAAACGGCCAAATCTCGACCAAAAACCGCCAAAATCCCTCAAAACCTTGCCAACACCAATACGCACGAAACTGAACCGGCCCCTCAGCCCTAGGCTCCGGGAACCCTACTTAATTGACCCAAAAGCCCTAAAAAAGCAACATAATACACACGAAAACGCCCTAACAACCCTAAAATGCATATAAGTATATGTATGCATGCATTTATGTTTGTATTTATATGTAGATATACAGATGATATATGTTTATATATGTATGTATATATATATATTCACTGAAAAAACCATAGGCTATAGACCATATATAGTTAGGAATTAGCATTTACAAAACCTTGAAAATTCACTGAAAAAACCGTAGGTTATAGACCATATATAGTTAGGAATTAGCATTTACAAAACCTTGAAAATTCACTGAAAAAACCATAGGTTATAGACCATAAATAGTTAGGAATTCGCATTTACAAAACCTTATTTTACTCACACAAAACCATTGAAATTCCATATATAGTTAGTTGCACTAACTATATATCGCGCACCCGCAATCCACTGCTGATGATGTCATATATTACATCATTCATGACATGGTCAGTGACATCACTGATGACATCACTGATGACATCTCAAATGACATCACTGATGACATCACTGATGACAACATCCAGTGACTGTATGTTTCTGTAAAGTTAAAATATGTCTTACATATTGAAGAATGAGTGGATGTATAAGTGTCTGGATGAAGGATTTAGTAGGTGCATGACTGACTGTATGAGTGAGTGATTAAATGTGTCTCACTGAGTGCATGGGTTAGTGACTAAACTGTCTTAATTTGTGCATCATTATGTCTGTTGTTCTGTAAACTGTTGCATGTGTTGATAAGTAGCTATATGAGTAACTATATGGGTTATTGATTGGTTGCCCAAGTATTTGTATGGGATACTGAGTGTGTGTGTGGGTGGCTGGGAGGTGTATGACTCTGTGCATAGATGTGTGAGCAGTTGATTCACTAGATGTATGGTTTCAAAAGTGCATGTGGAAACAGCTGTATGGGCGGTTGACTGTGTGCATGAGTGTATTGGTGAGTGAATGGATATCTCAGTGCTACATGTCAAAGTAAGTACATATGTAAAACACAGTACATGTGAGAGTTGACATATATAAATAACTGTGCATAAGAGCCAGTGAATGTGTGAGTGGCTGTATGGATCATTGTGAACTTGTATCAGGGATTGTATAAGAGAGTTAATATGTGTTAGTATATGTTTGAATAAGTAAAGTTTGTATAACTGTATAGTTGAGGAAATGGAGGTGTGATTGATTCTTTGATTGACTGAGTAGGTGTGTGAGTAACTCCATGGATGAGTGACAGTCTGTGAGTGTCTGTTTACACTGATTGTATCTAAGGTTATATTAGAGTCTGAAGAGGTTCATCGTATTATCACATGAATGATATCATCAGTGATGTGATCAGTAATGTCAAATGAGATGTCATCAGTGATGTCATCAGTGATGTCATTTGAGATGTCATCAGTGATGTCATTTGAGATGTCATCAGTGATGTCATCAGTGATGTCACTGACCATGTCATGAATGATGTAATATATGACATCATCAGCAGTGGATTGCGGGTGCGCGATATATAGTTAGTGCAACTAACTATATATGGAATTTCAATGGTTTTGTGTGAGTAAAATAAGGTTTTGTAAATGCGAATTCCTAACTATATATGGTCTATAACCTATGGTTTTTTCAGTGAATATATATATATATATATATATATATATATATATATATATATATATATATATATATATATATATATATATATATATATATATTTTTTTTTTTTTTTATCTACTGGCGGTTGCCAGTAGATAGGTATAGTTAGGGCCTATTTTCCATAGGAAATCCGCAACATTCTATTTGGAATAACTTTGGCGCCTCTTGACAAATCTTCAAATTTTCAAAACTTACGGTAAGCTCCGGTCTGCTCCTATCCTGAGAGTTTCACGGTGATTAGTCAAGCGGGGGCCGAGAAAAAACGCGTTTTCCCCATGCAATTTCCCATGAGACCTTTAGCCGCAGCTACAGCCCGAACTGCTGAACAGAATTACACCAAATTTGACAAAGAGGTAGTCCTTAGTTCAGACTCATGCCTTGTGCTTAAATGGTGTAAATCCATTTAGTAGTTCCTGAGAAAATGACATTTAAACGAATATATATATATATATCTATGGCCTCGGAGGGTCCGCGTACCCTAAGCGCAGCCTAAGCGCACCCTGCCGTGCATGAGCTGTATTCTAATTGACTGTTAACACTCCAAATCAGGAAGTGTTGGCAGCCATCTTTTGCCTCAGTAGAACTGAGGCACAAGAAACCCCCCAAAAAAACTTGCAGAACGCGAAAAGGGGGCAGAGTAGAAACACCCTGACCCCCTAGGCCTGCTCAGGAAGTCCCATAAGGACCCCCAAGGCCAAACACATTTTTTTATTTTATTTTAAACGGGAGGATGCGTGCAGGATCCACGTGCAGAGTGTTTTAAAAAGGGGCGTGGCCTCTGAACGCCTTTCTGCAACGCAGCTCCCTGGCGCATACTGGAGGTACCTGGTGGGCTAGGTGGCCCTCAGGGGACCTCAGGGTTGAAAAGGAATTAATTCCCCAACTTAAAACACGCCACAGGGCGTGTTTGCACACATATCACCTCAGGCCCTGCCCCCTTCCTTCACCATTGTGCAAATATTCCTCTAAAATCAGCCGAACTACGAATTCCGATTTACTCACCTGTTATCACGAGAGACCTCAGTGCTGCATCTTTGAGCCCAGTTCCGATCCTGAAAAGTAATTCTAACCATACTTACCAGTGACTTGAATTTCCTTCCATAGGATATCATTGCCTGCTTTTTGCTGAAAAAGTTTGTGTCAATTTTTGAAATGTAAAAATATTCCTCTAAAATCATCCGAACTCCGAATTCCGATTTCCTCACCTGTTATCATGAGTGACCTCAGTGCTGCAACTTTGAACCCAGTACTGATCCTGAAAAGTAATTTTAACCATACTTACCAGTTACTTGAATTTCCTTCCATAGGCTAACATTGACTGCTTTCACTTGGAAATTCTTCAAAGTGTCGATTTTTGAAACGTAGCAAAATTCCTCTAAAATCAGCCGAACTACGAATTCCGATTTATTCACCTGTTATCAGGAGCGACCTCAGTGCTGCTTCATTGAGCCCAGTACTGATCCTGAAAAATAATTCTAACCGTACTTACCAGTAACTTGTATTTCCTTCCAAAGAAATCCATTGTGTGGTTTTCACCAAAAAAGTTTCTGCCAATTTTTGAAAAGTACAAATATTCCTCTAAAATAAGCCAAACTACAAATTTTGATTTAGTCACCTGTTATCAGGAGAGAATCCAGTGCTGCATCTTTGAGCCCAGCACTGACCCTGAAAATAAATTCTAAGCGTACTTACCAGTAACTTGTATTTCCTTCCATAGGAATCCATTGTGTGTCGGGTAGGAGGCAAGATGGCGGTCGTGCTCTAGACCGCAGTGCAGCACAGACGAAGGCTCCTAAAAGATGAGAAGAAAGAATGCAGAGAAATACCGCTAGCTAATTCCCCTTTCAATGGACTTCACATCTACTATGGGGGTTTGAAATAAATACGATACAACGTAATGAAAAAAATGCACCAGCATATCTACTCTATCAGCACCTATATCGGATTGACGGTGCTTCGAGCTCTTGTGAGCAGAGCCTACCCCTCATCAGACCTACTCCATATTAAAGAGTCTCAACACGAAGAAACTGATTTGAGCACTCACCTGCACAGGACACGCGATCCTAGCGGACCTGATCAACCCGGCAGTGGCTGCAGTGGCTGCAGCTTGAGAGACCCGATCATGGCTCCTAAAACGGCGGCGGCGGCTCCTAAAACGAAACCAATGGCAACCCACGCATAGATGTCTGCGGCCGCCAAAGCCAGAGCGGCGAAGTTGGCCAAATCTGAAGATACCCTCAGCACTGGCGCAGGGCTTGTGAAAGCTCCGCTGCCGGAACCCTCAAGCCAGAAGAAAAAGGGCGTTGTTTCCCGTGTCACCGGCCCTACTGTAGCGGATCTATTCCGAGAGGCAGGGAAACCAGTTCCTGTTCCGGGG
This sequence comes from Lissotriton vulgaris, assembly GCF_964263255.1. Taxonomy (NCBI): domain Eukaryota; kingdom Metazoa; phylum Chordata; class Amphibia; order Caudata; family Salamandridae; genus Lissotriton; species Lissotriton vulgaris. The sequence continues at coordinate 1,089,326,965 of NC_141687.1, read as the reverse complement.
CATCGTCAGCAAAGTGAGCCAGGTCCCGCAGTCACCACACAACACGAGAAAGTGCCGGGAGTTCAGCGGCAGCGTGAACAAGCGCCAGCAGCGGTGGAAACAGAGAAAGAAGCTGCTTTCGTCGGAGAGCAGGATGCAGGTATACCAGAGCAATATCGGGAGGAGGCTGGTGCTGAGGGCAATGTAAAGATGGCCCCAGAGGTGAGAACAGACAATATTACAGAAACGCCTAAAAATAATGGTAAAATAAACATGACAGCAGAAAATCAAGACACCAATATCGGTGTAGATATGCCGACTGCTGAGAATATAATAACAGTCACAGCCTGCCCTACTGAGAACCTGAGCTTGAGATTTTCTGGGGGCTCGGTGCAAGAACTGGGGGCAGCAAGCAAGGAGCCTCAAACTATAGGTTTCTTGGTAGAGGAAGGTTTGACAAACATAGTGGATATTGAGGCAGAAAAAGATCCAAGTGATTTTTTTTCATTTTCCGAAAGGGGGGAGTGGTCGGATGATGAAGATGATATCTCCACTACTACTGATGAAAGCCCCAGCGAGCAGTCAGATGCCCCAAACTCCAAAGCTAAGACTGTTCTAAGAAAAAGAGCCAAAAGACAGGGCTCGAAAGATTTAATATGGGACCATTCAAATAACCCGCTCAACACTCCGCTTGAAACTCTCTCGAATGATCAATCGTATATATCAACCTCAGCAGTAGGTACTATTCTACAGGCAATCACGACACACTGAGAAGAAACACGGCAGGATGCACGTAAAAACCAAGCCGCCATGCGTAAAATGCAGGGGATAGTGCGCAAACTGGCCAAAACCTGTAACTCTTTTGGAGATAGGCTTACAGAAGTAGAAACCCGAATTATGACTAATGAAACAGAATTAGCTACCCATCAGGGCCGCGTAGATTCCCATGAAGAGCAACTAACGGATATTAAATGGAAGCTAGAAGAATTTGAGAATCGGCAGCGAAGGAACAATCTACGAGTTTTAGGGGTTCCGGAAGGAGAGGAAGGGGGGGACGCCCGATTGTTTGTCATTGATCTTTTGCGTGACACTCTTCCTGAATTAACTGGCTGGAACTGGGCAGCTGAGGTCCAGAGAGCCCATCGAGTACCTCTCACGATGAAACATCCACAGAAACCCGGGGGGTACCCTCGAGCCATTTTGGTTTATTTCGGAAACTTTTTGCTTCACCAATTAGTGTTTGAGAAGGCCCGACCCGAGTCTAAAAGAATCAGGAATGAGGTGTCATACTTTGTCCGCCCGGATTTCTGCCACACTACAGTGGAAAGACGTTGGAGGCTCCGTCAACTTATCAAGCCATTTCAGGATATAAAGGCCCAAGCGTACCTCAACAATCCTGCTCGATTAAAAGTGATTTGGGAAGGACAATCCAAGTTTTTTACGTCAGAAATAAAAGCCAAAGAATTTCTAGACGAAATATCAGCCAAGCGTTAGCAATAGAAAATTATCAGGATCTAACTGAGCTATTGCTATTAGACTAGGCTGTAGGCAATATATGCAAAATACCGGACGGATTTACTGTCTAAAAACTGTCGGGGTATGGTAGATGCTTATAGAATATTGCATACTGATTGGGTGGTGGATTATAAATGGGACACTGTAGTTCTAAATGGAATATAGAAGGCTGGATTAGCTAGCGATTTTTTTTTTCTTTTTTGATATGTAGCCTGGCATTTATCTGAAATACTTTGACACGATAAAGAAGCCTGAGTCGCACGCTGCATGCTCATCACCACGGACTCTCACAGAGTCTGTTGTCTCACCTGGGTGGGAAGGGCAGAAGGGGGGAGGGATGGAGGGGTGGTTCTGAGGGAGGGGGTGGAGGGAGAAATCTAAAAAATATCAGCATCACTACTAAATTCACAGTTATATGTTTTAAGTCAGCAGTAAGGATATTTCGAAACCTATGGAATTTAACAGAAAACTATAGTCAGATCAGTGTAAAAAAACTACTTGAAGTGCTAAAGGATTACATAGAATATCTTCTAAAACTGTAATGGGGAAGCTAACAATATGCACATGGAACATAGCTGGTCTAAACGTTAAACTAAGCGGGCTCGCTTGAATGAGATTATTAGGCAAGGCTCTTTTGACATAGTCTGTCTACAAGAAACCCATCTTCCTTGGGATAAAAGAGATCTCTTAAAACTGTTTGGTTATAACCTATGCGTTTGTACATCTCAAACATCTAATACCCGTGGTGTAGCGATTATTACCAAAGCATATCTAGGCGAACCTACACGAAAGTTGGGAGATTCTCAAGGAAGATGGGTTATAGCAACACTATCCTCAGGTTTAACCGTTTGTTCAATCTATGCCTCGAATTATGACGATCCAGCAACTATCGAAAAACTAGAGATAGAGCTTGCATCGTGGCCTAAAACACTTATAGTATGTGGTGACCTGAATATTTCATTAGGGCCAGGCTGCCAAAGTTTTGGGCAAAATAACTATGTTGGTAGGAAACCTAAGGTATATAGAGCCATTAATCAGCTGATACATAGTCATGATCTGACAGATATATGGGACGCAAAGAAACATAACGATCCTGGCTACACATACTTCTCATATCCACATAATAAATACGTGAGATTAGACTACTTTTTAGCAACACGGGACCTGACAAGTAAAGCTGAGATCAAAAAACTCCCAAAGATCCTATCAGATCACAACCCACTCGTTTTAACACTAGATATATCCAACTTTGTCAGACCGGGTACTAAATGGACTTTTGATAGGAAACTCCTGGTTAATTTAGAATATGTAACTTTATTAAAAAATGGGTAGGAGATTTTTTTGACATGAATCAGTATAGTGCTTCTAGATGGGCGGTATGGGATTGTTTTAATGCAGCACTCAGAGGCGAAACTATAAGTTACGTTTCTCGTATTAATAAAACGCGAGAAGCTAAAAACTTACAGTTAACCCGTGATTTAATTCAAGCTGAAGAAGAACATGTCTTAACGATATCCCAAGGTATAGATGGAAAACATATTCTACATCGGATAATTATTCTCAAAACTGAAATGAATAACTGGTTAACTATCCGCTCTGCTGAGACATTTCAAGCACATCGAAACAATCTATATGAAGACGGGGAAAGAGTGGGGAAACAGTTGGCACTACGTACTCGCCAGAAAGCCTCTTATAACACAATACCCTGTATAAATATAAATAATACTCAATATACGGACCCTCATGAAATAATAGAAGGATTCCGGCAGTATTATCAAGACCTATACCCGAGGATAACTCACAAAATGGGCCCGAAACAATTAATGCAGTAAATCAATTCATTGGAGACACAGATTCAATAAATATTCTTGACAATTTATCTAACCATGACCTTGAGAACCAGATTACTATCACTGAGCTTCAACTAGCACTGGCAGGTCTTGCTTCTGGAAAGGCAGCTGGTCCTGATAAAATTCCTTTGGAATTATACAAGATCTTAGGTCCAATTATACTGCCTTTTTTATTAGATCTTTTTACAGGCATACACATAACGGGTACAACTCCAGACTCGTGGAAAGAGACAGACATAATAATATTTCACAAAAAAAACAAACCTGTCGAGAATCCATCTTCGTACCGACCTATTTCACTGATCAACTCAGATTCCAAACTTTGTGCAAAAATTCTGGCTAACCGTCTCGGGGGGGGTGATTGAACATCTGGTCTCCCCCTGGCAACACGGCTTCATTCCTGGCAAGGGTACAATTGATCACATCCGTAGAGCCATTGCACTATTTGATTTCGTGTCTGCAGAGGGGGGCCAAATGTCAATGATCCTCCTCGACGCCGAAAAGGCGTTTGACCGAGTATCATGGGAGTTTTTGTGGACTATTTTACGCTTAAAGAATTTCGGAGCTAATTTTATTAGATCTATTCAAGCTATGTATTACGAACCCAGAGCTAGGCTTCAGATTATGGGAAAGGAATCAAAGGTAATAAAGGTGTCTAGGGGAACAAGACAGGGATGTCCATTTTCACCCCTTCTTTTCGCTCTATACATTGACCCTTTAATCAATAAACTACTTCATAATACAATTATCAAACCAATGTCTATAGGTAACTTTGACACAAAAGTTTTAGCCTATGCCGATGATGTGGCAATTGTAACACCTGATCCCGCGGAGGCGATTCAACAAATTGAAATAACTACCCAACAATTTGGCTCATTTTCAGGCTATTCACTTAATAAAGCCAAAACAATCATTATCTGTACCGAAAATACAAGCTACAATGACTCTAGGAGAGTAGATGGTGCTACATATCTAGGGATATGTTTAACACCGAAAGTTGAAAGGATTATTAATCTGAATTTTGATCCGCTAATTAAAACGCTGGAAAAAGATCTTAAAAGAGTTGATAGTTTACGTTTATCAATTATCGGCAGGAGTAATTTTGTAAAAATGAATATTTTTCCTAAACTTTTATATTTGTTTCGTGCAATACCATTAATAGTAGAGGATACCACACTCAAATCTATAGATTCACTAATCTCATCTTTTATGTGGCAATACGGGAAAATTAGGAGGTCTATCAAATATCTATCATTACCCCAGCATAGAGGCGGTTTAGCCCTTCCTAATATATTACTATACCACTGGGCGGTCTTTCTTCAACAAATAGCTCCCATGCTCTATACAAAAGCGACGGAGTCTAATATAATAACACCAGTAATACCCTCTATATATGAATTGCTATTAGGGAACAAGCACCAAGGCCTCTTATTAAAACAGATAGAACCAAGTTATTTAAAAAAAATTAAATTTTAAATAATTGCTAGCTCTAGGAAAGTTTGGCTAAAAATATCGAAATTTTTATCAATCCCGAAACATAATAAATATATTCCACTTTGGGACTCCTTTCTTCTTCCCCGTTTAGTAAATGATGATATGGCCAAAAAATGGAATAAAGCAGGTATAAAAATGGTTTTGGATCTAGGCGAAAATATGGTAGATCTTCAATTCTCTTATATACAGAAGAGATATAATATTCCCAACAGCCACCAATTTAAATTTCATCAAATTAAAGCAATCATGAATGCTAAAATACCTGAGATCACATATGAAACAATTCCTATCCTAGATATTCTGACAATTAAAAGCATAAAAATAGGGAAAATATATGAGTTACTTCTAGAAAAAATAGATGATGATATAGAATATACTGAAACATCATGGGCTACTAGGCTTAACGATCCAAATGTAGATATTGATTATAGTTTGTTATTATTATCCAAGATAATTATGTCTTCAAATTTAAAAGCTCAGTCTTATAAAACGATTTTTAATTCATATTTTACCCCAGCAAAATTATTTAAATGGGGTAAAAGAACGGATGATCTTTGTCCAAGATGCGCACAGGGTCCTGCGGATCTAATTCACATGTTCTATGGATGTCGGGTGTTAACCCCACTTAAAAATGATTTGAATAAATTCTGGGAAGAATTATTTGGACATCCGATCCCGGTATCAGCTATGCTCTATATGTTGGGCTATGATAACTCACTTAGATTGAATAGATCCCAGGAGTCATGTTTATGTATTGGGGTAACTGTTTATAAGATTTTATTAGCGGCTAGCTGGAAGGATGCAGATTCTCCTACATTCCAAATGTGGCTGGCAAGTTTTTTGGCCATATATAATCATGAAACAGCAATATACTCATCTAAAGGAATGCGATCTAGAATGCGGGGCCAGAAAATATGGGAACCAATTGAGAGATGGATGCATGGGGTTAAGGATCGAACCACATAATTATTAGCTATATTGTTTAGTATTAAACATATTTAATTTAGCAAAATAAGCAGGTAAAAACTATTATGTTCAAGTAGTATTGTACGCCTTTTGTTGATTCCTCTAAGCTCCTAGTACTCTATCTTCCCGTCTCTGGAATCTATATTCATTTTCTCTACTGTATATATTTCAGCTGCTTATATGGATGATAATGTTATAGTATTTTTCTGACTGTGAATATGTGATGCTGTTCAATAAATACATTTAAAAAAAAAAAAGGAATCCATTGTGTGGTTTTCAGCAGAAAAGTTTCAAAGTGTCTATTTTCACAAACTAAAAATATTCCTACAAAATCATCTGTATGACTTAAACACATTCTTTCAACTGTTTACAGGAGGTGCACCAGTGCTAGATCCAGGATCCACCACTGAGTAAGAAAAAGTAACAATAACACTACTTACCTGCTAAGTGAATTTTCTGCCCTGGGATAACATTGGTGATTCTATGTAAACAAAATTCTAAGTGTCAACTTTTAAAGTACAATAATATTCCTTAAGAATCACTACTGTAACCAAAACGCTTTTACTCACCTGTTTACAGGAGATGTCCAAGGACTGAATCTAGGAACCAGTCCTGTGGTTCGAAAAGTTATCCATAAAGTAACTAATTGCATTTAACTAGAAATTTACATTGATCTCAATGTTGCATTGTGTTTGAAATTGTGCTGCCCATTGCAACAACTGTAACCACTGTACTTAAAAGTCTATTGCCTATTTGCAAAGTATTTAAACTGAAGTAATTCATTCTGAGAAAGTATATTTTGTAATGTAATGTATAGTGTAATTATAATGTAATTTAAAAAATAAAATATCTAAAAATAAATAGTTTTAAAAAATGTAGTAAATCAGTATCAAAAAAATAAATACAACAATTAATACATTTGAATATTGTCATTGAAAAAACCTTTGAAATTCACAGAAAAAAACATAGGTTTCACACATGTTATGGTTAGGAATTAGCATTTAAAAAACCTTAGAAATTCACTGAAAAAACCTTAGGTTTCAGGGGTGTTATAGTTAGCTAGACATTTCACATTTCAGATGTCATCAGTGATGTCATTAGTGATGTCATCAGCGATGTCACTGACCATGTCATGAATGATGTAATATGTGACATCATCAGCTGTGGATAGCGGGCGCGCGAGTTATAGTTAGTACACCTAACTATAACGGAGGAATTTCAATGGTTTTATACGAGTGAAATGTCCAGCTAACTATAACACCCCTAAAACCTATGTTTTTTTCAGTGAATATATATATATATATATATATATATATATATATATATATATATATATATATATATATATATATATATAATATGATTTAAATCTTACATTCACAGGCAACATTAGTAAGTAAGCAGTACATTTTCTTGACCTTGTGGTGTATGTTCAGAATAACAAATTGCAGACCAAAAATACAGAAAGCCGACATCCGGCAATTCCATTCTTCACGCCAGCAGCTTCCTCCCTACCAGACTCAAGAATAGTATACCTAATGCAGAGTGTTTACGCATGAAGTGAAACTGCAGTAGTGAGTCAGTATTGGGGGAGGTACAGAAAGATCTCTTGACTAGAATGAGAGTTAGAAGCTACAGTGATGAAGTTTGCAGACAGCAGAGGCCAAAGCGAGACCAAAAAGTCACGAAATTATGTTATTTGGAGACTGTACTAGTGAGTTCAAGAAGAAAAAGAATCCCACTCAGGCAGGCCCAGTAAGACTCATTACAGGGTACTCTGCTTACCAAGCAAGAGTCTGTAGCATTCTCCATTGAAATTGGAGAATACTAGAGAGTGATCCAGTGATAGGCCCTGACATACCACGTGCCCTGCTAATATCTTTCAGGAGAGCAAAATCTATGAGGGGTGACCTTGTACCGAATATGCCACAAACGAGGGGTGGCTCAGACTGGATTATGGCTAAGAAAGGATTTGTTAAATGCATCAAGTGCAAAGCATGTAAGCATGGAAGGAACCCCACTATCATTCTGTCACTTCGAAGAACCACACCCATTGAAATCAGGGGTTCATATAACTGTATACTTATTAGAGTGCACTTGCCTAAAAATAAATGTAGGCAGTACAATACATAAAGTCCATGTTAGGATTTTGCAGCACCTCAGAGCAATTGCGAATGACGATCAGAACTACCCTGTGGCCAGACATATTAACCAATGTCATCGGGGTAATGCCATGGACTTGGTATATTTTGTTATTGATTCTGTCCCCAAGAGTCGTAGAGGTGGCAATAGGCAGCTCCAATTAAGGAGATTAGAATCAAGATACATTTTGATGCTTAACACCAAGATACCTCAGGGACTGAACTCAGATGAGGAGTTAATTGTACATCTTTATCTGTTTCCTGTCATACTCTCAAAGTCAGGGTGCTAGGTATTTTGTTTTATTTTACTATATCTGCAATTTTCTCATTTGTTTTTGGTAATCCATGCATCATTATTTATAGTTTTCAAAGAATATATACAGATGTATAAGGTGCTTGATTTATCTGCAATGAGGTAAACAGGGCTGAGGCCAAGTTTTAGTTTTGATCATTAGTCATGATACAGGTTGGAGCAACAATGTTGTTTTTGAATGAGCCCACTGGGGCACAACCTATCTTTAATAGATCACTACATAAATATAGCAAGCAAATGTTGTCCTAATACACATGAGATTGATACTAGGATTCTGCACTATGAACACTCAATGTATGGTACGAAGATTGTAGGGACTTAGACATCTTGCCATGATTTGCATTTATGTATAATTATTATTTTATTGTGCCACACTTGCCCTCTACCACTTGAAAAAAACTCAAACAGCAGATACTCTTCACTAAATGGTGTTTGTGTAGACTGCTTGTAAGTCTATTACTTTATTTTAATTTATTGTATTGTAATGTCACTTTCACGCTTTTAAGTTTATCATACACATCTCTGATTCTTCTATGTCTATGCTGCTTCTGAGTTGCCATGACAATCACTGTGTTTGTCATTTGAGATGTCATCAGTGATTTCACTGACCTTGTCATGAATGATGTAATATGTGACATCATCAGCAGTGGATTACGGGTGCGCAATATATAGTTAGTACAACTAACTATATAGGAGCAATTTCAATGGTTTTGTATGAGTTAGTCACACTAACTATATAGGAGCAATTTCAATGGTTTTTTATATGTTAATTCCTGACTATATAAGGCTTGAAACCTATGGTTTTTTCAGTGAATTTTCAAGGTTTTTTAAATGCTAATTCCTAACTATATAAGGCCTAAAACCTATGGTTTTTTCAGTGAATATATATATATTACCTACTGGCGGTCGCCAGTAGGTATATATAGTTAGGATTTTTTCTCTATGGGATTTTTGAAAATTCTATGTCTAATAACTTTGGCGTTTGTGGACGGAATTGGCTGAAATTTTCAGGAAAATGGAACATTTTGTTTCTGAGCAGCCCCTGATAATTTGGGGGGGTTTCATCAAGGGGGGGCCGAAAAAAAGGGGGGTCCCAAAACGCATTTTTCCCATGTTAATTTCCATAGGGCGGTTGGCCTCACTTTTAGCTCGAACGGCTGAATGGATTTGCACGAAACTTGGAAAAATTGTAGGGACTGTTAGCCCGATGTGCCTTTGCTAGGTCTCAATATATGTGCTCCAGTGGATTTTGAGTAATTTAGGTTAAAAAAAAGATATATATCTGGGCGGAGCCTAACCACACATCTGATCTGATTGGCTGTCAGCACTTCATCCAAGAAGTGTTGGCAGCCATCTTGGGACCAATATACATGATAGCACCTCATTAAAAAGCATTGTAGTTAATAGAGGGTTTTAGGACTTTAGTTACATTATAAATCATTTGTTGATGGTACCATACTCGTTTTAGGAATTGTGGTGGGTTCTAAGGTGACTTTACCATGTGAAAAAACCTTCTGCTGTGATATCATGAATATTGTTTGAAAGAAAACTAATATCTCATGATTTTCCCACAGTGGTTTGGAAGGGGATCTATAAGCTAAACTGAAAGCATATTTTCTGTAAATTCACATTATCTTTCTCAGTCATGTGAAAATGAAGTCTGACATTCTCAGTAAAACATATACATCCAACAAGGACAGAGACTGTCAGTTGATTCCTTTGTGTTCTACTGCAGCCTCCTAGAGTGTTCTAAAGAACAACTAGAGCGCTAACAGTCCTACTTATTACAAAGGTATGGCACACCTGAAGCCATCTTGATTGGAATAAAGTGGTAACTCTTAAAACATTTAATTTAAAAAGAAACAACATGAGGGGGTATATTTTGCCATAGAAAGTATGATTAGTGCTGCAGAATGAAAAATTAGGGCACATTTTGAGTGACTTCTCAAATCCTTTTCTATTTCATTAAAACATTCTGACATGCAGTCTCCCAAAATGGCCACCAGAGACAAAAGAGCCCAAATGTAGCCCAAATATCACCCAGATGTAGCCCAAGTATAGCCCAATGACAGAATGTCCCAGAGTGTTCTAAAGAACAACTAGAGCGCTAACAGTCCTACTTATTACAAAGGTATGGCACACCTGAAGCCATCTTGATTGGAATAAAGTGGTAACTCTTAAAACATTTAATTTAAAAAGAAACAACATGAGGGGGTATATTTTGCCATATAAAGTATGATTAGTGCTGCAGAATGAAAAATTAGGGCACATTTTGAGTGACTTCTCAAATCCTTTTCTATTTCATCAAAACATTCTGACATGCAGTCTCCCAAAATGGCCACCAGAGACAAAAGAGCCCAAATGTAGCCCAAATATCACCCAGATGTAGCCCAAGTATAGCCCAATGACAGAATGTCCCAGAGTGTTCTAAAGAACAACTAGAGCGCTAACAGTCCTACTTATTACAAAGGTATAGCACACCTGGAGCCATCGTGATGGGAATAAAGTGGTAACTCTTAAAACATTTAATTTAAAAAGGAACAAAATGAGGGGGTATATTATGCAATAGAAGGTATTATTAGTGCTGCAGAAAGAAAAATTAGGGCACATTTTGAGTGACTTTTCAAATCCTCTTCTATTTCATTAAAAAATTCTGACATGCAGTCTCCCAAAATGGCCACCAGAGACAAAAGAGCCCAAATGTAGCCCAAATATCACCCAGATGTAGCCCAAGTATAGCCCAATGACAGAATGTACCAGAGTGTTCTAAAGAACAACTAGAGCGCTAACAGTCCTACTTATTACAAAGGTATGGCACACCTGAAGCCATCTTGATTGGAATAAAGTGGTAACTCTTAAAACATTTAATTTAAAAAGTAACAAAATGAGGGGGTATATTTTGCCATATGAATTATGATTAGTGCTGCAGAAAGAAAAATTAGGGCACATTTTGAGTGACTTCTCAAACCCTCTTCAATTTCATTAAAAAATTCTGACATACAGTCTCCCAAGATGGCCACCAGAGACAAAAGAGCCTAAATGTAGCCCAAATATCACCCAGTTGTACCCCAAGTATAGCCCAATGACAGAATGTCCCAGAGTGTTCTAAAGAACAACTAGAGCGCTAACAGTCTTACTTATGACAAAAGTATGGCACACCAGAAGCCATCTTGATTGGAATGAAGTGGTAAGTCTGAAAACACTCAATTTAAAAAGGAACAACATGAGGGGGTTAATTTTGCCATAGAAAGTATGATTAGTGCTTCAGAAAGAAAAATTAGGGATCATTTTGAGTGACTTCTCAAATCCTCTTCTATTTCATTAAAAAAATTCTGACATGCAGACTGAAACATGCACTTTGAATACCAGCAGTAGACGTCCCTGGTGAGCAGTAGCTTCACTACAGTGATCTAATGTGCAACTAGAGTGCTAACATTCAGAATTTATGGCAAATGTGTGACACATCTGAATGCCTTCTTGATGGAACCAAAGTAAACAAGCATTGAAAATGCAATAGATCTCACCCTCGTTTAAGTTAAAGCCATTCTGTTTGTAATGAGGTGGCTTTTTAGCTTTGCTTTTATTAGTGTTTTTTCAACTTTCATGTAAATAACATGCATCTGTATGCATATAAGTATATGTATGCATGCATTTATGTTTGTATTTATATAGATATACAGATGATATATGTTTATATATGTATGTATATATATATATTCACTGAAAAAACCATAGGCTATAGACCATATATAGTTAGGAATTAGCATTTACAAAACCTTGAAAATTCACTGAAAAAACCATAGGTTATAGACCATATATAGTTAGGAATTAGCATTTACAAAACCTTGAAAATTCACTGAAAAAACCATAGGTTATAGACCATATATAGTTAGGAATTCGCATTTACAAAACCTTATTTTACTCACACAAAACCATTGAAATTCCATATATAGTTAGTTGCACTAACTATATATCGCGCACCCGCAATCCACTGCTGATGATGTCACATATTACATCATTCATGACATGGTCAGTGACATCACTGATGACATCACTGATGACATCTCAAATGACATCACTGATGACATCACTGATGACAACATCCAGTGACTGTATGTTTCTGTAAAGTTAAAATATGTCTTACATATTGAAGAATGAGTGGATGTATAAGTGTCTGGATGAAGGATTTAGTAGGTGCATGACTGACTGTATGAGTGAGTGATTAAATGTGTCTCACTGAGTGCATGGGTTAGTGACTAAACTGTCTTAATTTGTGCATCATTATGTCTGTTGTTCTGTAAACTGTTGCATGTGTTGATAAGTAGCTATATGAGTAACTATATGGGTTATTGATTGGTTGCCCAAGTATCTGTATGGGAGACTGAGTGTGTGTGTGGGTGGCTGGGAGGTGTATGACTCTGTGCATAGATGTGTGAGCAGTTGATTCACTAGATGTATGGTTTCAAAAGTGCATGTGGAAACAGCTGTATGGGCGGTTGACTGTGTGCATGAGTGTATTGGTGAGTGAATGGATATCTCAGTGCTACATGTCAAAGTAAGTACATATGTAAAACACAGTACATGTGAGAGTTGACATATATAAATAACTGTGCATAAGAGCCAGTGAATGTGTGAGTGTCTGTATGGATCATTGTGAACTTGTATCAGGGATTGTATAAGAGAGTAAATATGTGTTAGTATATGTTTGAATAAGTAAAGTTTGTATAACTGTATAGTTGAGGAAATGGAGGTGTGATTGATTCTTTGCATGACTGACTAGGTGTGTGAGTAACTCCATGGATGAGTGACAGTCTGTGAGTGTCTGTTTACACTGATTGTATCTAAGGTTATATTAGAGTCTGAAGAGGTTCATCGTATTATCACATGAATGATATCATCAGTGATGTGATCAGTAATGTCAAATGAGATGTCATCAGTGATGTCATCAGTGATGTCATTTGAGATGTCATCAGTGATGTCATTTGAGATGTCATCAGTGATGTCATCAGTGATGTCACTGACCATGTCATGAATGATGTAATATGTGACATCATCAGCAGTGGATTGCGGGTGCGCGATATATAGTTAGTGCAACTAACTATATATGGAATTTCAATGGTTTTGTGTGAGTAAAATAAGGTTTTGTAAATGCGAATTCCTAACTATATATGGTCTATAACCTATGGTTTTTTCAGTGAATATATATATACATTGATGGATTTTTGGAGCCTGCACGGCTAACAAGGAAGATCCACCGCGACCATGCGGGTCTGACACGGCTTTCTGCGAAGCCATGAACAATCAGAGACAGCGACGCACAGTGCAACTCAGGACTGAATTGTGCGCAGAGTTTGCCATCGAGCACTGTAAAGCGGGTGGTCTGGGCCTCGGAAGCTGAGCATCATTCCACTTGGAGAATAACATTGTTCGCTGAATGGAAGGAGATCACATCGCCCCCACTTGGAGTTACAAGACTACAGGCACCATCAGGCAGTGGGAGTGCCACGCCCACATGGGCAGGTGTGTTTAATGCATGTAAATTGTGAAGCGATGCTTTCATTTTCAGCTTAATGCCACTGATGAAGGAATGTTGTATTCCAGAAACGCATCTGGCCGATGAAAATTAACAAAGATGCCTGCCCCGAGGATTAAAGACTGCTGGCAAGTGTTCGAATTATGAATAAAACTCAAGTTAAGCTGACTGCGGTCTTCCTTATTTGTGCTTCCTGGTTTGATGGATATATATATATATATATATATATATATATATATATATATATATATATATATATATATATATATATATATATATATATATGCCAAGGTGTATTGAAGAATGAGTGGGTATATGAGTGTCTGAATTGATGATTTAGTAGATATGTGACTGACTGTATAAGTGAGTGAATAAACCTGTTCTACTGAATGTATGGGTTAGTGACTAATCTGTGTGAATGTCTGTATCGGTCTGTCAGTTGGTATGTAAGCGGCTGCATGGGTTGGTGAGTAGGTACATGAGTGTCTACCTTGGTTATTGATTGGTTGTCTGAGTACCTGTATGGGGGCATGATTGTCTGTGTGGGTGAGTGGGGGCTGTGTGACTCCCTGCATGGATGTATGATTGGGTGATTCACTGGGTGTATGGGTTCAAGAGTGCAACTGTGAGGGGCTTTATGGGTGGGTGAGTGTGTGTATGACTGTGTTGGAGAGAGAATGGATATCTCAGTGGTACATGTGTGAGTAACTACATATGTGAAAGAATGTATATGTGAGTGTTGGAGTATATAAGTGACTATGTCTGAGAGTGAGTGATTGTGAGAGTGGTTGTATGGATGAGTGTTTGCCTGTGTCAGTGATTGTATAAGAGAGTAAGTATGTGTTAGCATATGTATGAATAAGTGAGGTGGTGTGTGTATAACTGTATAGGTGAGTAAATGGGAGTGTGATTGATTCTTTTCATGACTGAGTAGGTGAGTGAGTAACACTTTGGATGAGTGGCTTTGTGTGAGTGTCTATATGGGTGTTTGAGTGCATATGATAGAGGTTGCATTGATGAGTGACTGCATGTATGAGTGACTGTATGGATGAGTTAGTGGATGTGTGTGTAGACCTAGGAATCAGTGAGTGGGTATGTACTAACGTGTATTGGTCTGTCTTTGGTTTCGAGAATGCTAGTCTGTATTTTAGAGTGGGTGTATCAAAGGTTATATTAGGTGTGAGGAGCATCAAATGGATGATGTCATTAGTGATGTCATCAGTGATGTCATTTGAGATTATATCAGTGATATCATCAGTGATGTCACTGACCATGTTATGAGTGATGTAATAAAACCCATTTCCTACATTCAACCTCCTTTATTCAGTAAAGGCTAGGATATATGTTATGTAAGTGGTCCAGTGTTTATTAAAAGTCTTTCCATTTTAAGCTGATAATTTGCAGTAAGTACTTGATTGAAGATCTACTTTTTTGACCATGAAACAGCTAGTTAGGTTCCTCTTACATAGTTAATTTTACAGCCTTTGCACAGTGGCTCCAATGGCCAATGCACCAACTGCAAGTAGAAGGAGCATAAGAATGAGATTATAGGAGGTACATGCAACACAAATGCCCTTCTTTCACAGGGAAGAAACTATTGAGATCATAGCTTGAGAAACTAATAAAGAAATCTGTAGAGGGCCGAAAGATCATTACTTCTGTCTGTTTCTTTTCATAAATCAGGGCTATAGGTCTCAATAATCTGACTTCCTGCTGAACCATTTTTAACTAACTCCAGTTTCTCATTCTTCAGAGCATCTGTACATCTGGAGAAAGTGACTACAGGCACTGTTGGACAAATCAGTCATTGTACCAGTAACGTTGGCAGAATGGGTCCATAATTGATATTCAATAATCTTTTTGGCTTAAATCCAATTTTGACTTAAAGAAACAATACCATGGTTTGTACTAAACATAACTTTCCAGGTGTTGTTTCTTCTGACAATCTTGTCTTTCCCTGGACACAATGCATTTTTTAATAGCCTTCTGATAGCGTTGGATCTCCAAAATGCCTATACATGCATATTCCAATTTACACAAAGACTTCTTAGGTTTTGGGTATTTATCCAGCATTTCTAGTTGTGAGGCCTTCCCTTCGGGTTGGCCTCAACTCCAAAGATCTTCATGAAAATCCTTGCACTAATGGTGGGTATAATTTGTTGGCCTGGGCAATAATTTCATCTCTGCCGCTGGAGCTTGCAGAGTTTTGCTCACTTCATGTTTCACTTATAACGTGGAGTTCTTGAAAAACCTTGCCAGCCGTGGCGTGGGCAAATTTTTCTTGCACCCAGCTCACCAACGGTAAGTTAGTGAGCGCTAGCGAGAATTAGTAACCCCTAGTGCAATTTTTGTTTGCTAGGAGGGCACCCAGTGTGTTTTCACCAATGCGGGCGACCACGGGCAGTCGTGGCCTTTAACAATGAGAAAGGTGCAGTTCGAGTAAAAACATTACTCAAGCTGCAACAAAAACAAGTCAAGAAGCAGTACCCTCTGCTGTACCATGTGGTGCCATTCTGTACAAGCAGAGCAACATGCCGATTTCTGCTCCTTCGAAGAACTCTGCAGTATCTCACAGAGTTTTCATGTAATTCTGAAGAATTCCGCGGTGTGAAGCTGCACGAGTTCCAACCAACCCTAATTTTGAGTGATGAAGATATTCAGGTCTTCCCAATGAGAGGTGATTTTAGGTAAAATCATCTTTTTCAAGGCATTTAGGATATCAAGATACTATGCAGTATTATTCAGGACTACAGATTTCTGATCAATGTCAATAAGTCAAATCCGGCCTCATCTGAGACTGTAGAGTTCCTATAGCTCCTATTCAAACAAATATGGGGAATGTATTCTTGACAAAATACAGAGCGATAAAGTTGACTTCTCACATCCTAGTCCTTTTTTAACTATGTTCTGTCACAGCCAGCGTTCAGGGCTTGATGACACTCTACCCCAGGGTTTATCCATATCAGAACCCAGGAGTTCATCATCTCCTCCAATACTGTCATCCCTGTCAGAGTAGTACAAACCTCTAATTTTTGGCTACTCGGGGAAACAGGTACTTTGTTCAGTGGTGGCTGGATAAAAAGATCTTGATGAATGGAATGCCTCCATCATCCTACCACCCCTCTAGTAAATCACCTGGAGATTTGTCAGCACAGTGGCATATGTCTTCAATAAAGACCAGTCTCTCATGACTAGACCTTTTTGTCTTGAAGGAGAATGGGTATTTCCCAGATTTCTGCTCCCTAACACTGCACAGAGGAACTTCTGGGTGGAATCACTACCTCTTCTATGTCCCAGATGTTTTCTATATCCTTTACCTTATTTCAGGTTACTGGCCAAAGTACTTCAGATCATTCATCTCCCAAATGTATCTCTGATCTGACTGTAGCTGACAGTTTTGAACTTGAGGGACTAGTATTACATGCTAAAGGGTGTTCATTTTATGTTTTTCTGTGTATATAACAATCCTGTCATTCTGTCATCTTCAATGTCAATGTTTAATTTGGCAATTTGTAAGGTATTGTTTGTAGAAAAGGGTCAGAAAGCACTCTTCTGAAAACTGCTGAAGATATTGGACTTTGCTGAGAGATGTATGCTTGGTTTAGAGCCTACACTTAGTTAGAAATCTAGGCTTTTATGGTTTTAAGGGACTGGCTATACATCTCCTTATCAGTTTTTTTAAAATAACCGTTTCCATCTTTGGACCATCCTTTGGTTTTATGAGATATCCGATACACACCTTTTAATCCTTTGGAGTGAAAACATTTGAAATTGCTCAGTGCCAAAATAAACTTCAAAGTGGCTACATGCTCAGGTTGGCATATATGGGATCTCAGTACTGTACAATGCATTGCCCATTTTTGTGTGCATTCTGCCAGAGAAAGTATTTGTTATTGACCTCTCTATCCTTTGTCCCAAAGATACCCTCTTACTTTTACTTTGTGGAGGATTTACTTTTGCTTCTCTCTTTGCCTTCCCCTTTATTAGAGGAAAAACATTTACATATTTAAATGTCCATGGGGCACTCTCTAATAATGTGTTAAGGACACTTAGGGCCTGATGTAGATATTAACCAATTGGTTACTCTGTCACAATGGTGAGGGATATCCCATCCACCAAAATATAAATCCCATTATTTTTAGCAGACTGGTTATCCGTCACGGGTTGTGATGGAGTGACCCGTCCGCCAAGATCTAAATCAGGCCCTCAGATTTCCCAATGTGATTCTTTGATTGTATCCTATGGTTTAACAGGTCAGGGACTATACCCATACATGTTGAGCATGAGATTATTAGTAGTCTGGTTCTATGCAGAGTTCAGCTACAAGAGGCATGTCTGCTTTTTAGGTGGCATTCAGAAGGCTTTCAGAGACTTATGAAATTAAGCTACAAGGACATCTCATAATGCCTTTATAAACCAGTTTTAATTGATAGCAGGACATTATTTGTCTTCTAATTTAGGAGAACAAGTTGCGATTGCTGTAAGAAAGTAAATTTTTGATTTTGTATGAATTAGTATTTTTTCAACTAGTTATTCGCTTGTTGTGCATTTCTTTTTCTGTTTCTTTTTGGATATTTAGAACAGGTTGGGCATGTCCTCATATTGTAAGATCTAGGATGAGGGGAATCGTGGAGGAGTTAATGACCTTGTTACATCCCAGAAATCTTCTTAATTTCATGTCCAAGGGCCTTATTATGACTATGGTGGTCCATGGGACCGCTGTTGTTGTGGTGGCGGTCTGACCACTGCCAAACTGCCGCACGGCCTGCAGTATTGTAAGTGTGGCATTTGGACCACCACTGAACTGCTGCTTTTACCATGTATCAAGGATCCTGTGGTGGTCTGACAGCGGTTCCAGGCCAAAATATGCTGGTGGTGTTGCAGCTGCACCGCCGACCATATTTTGAGTTGCCTGACCACCACAGTTTTCATGGCTGTCGGATCACCATGAAAAGGGTGGTGATGAGGCAATAAAGCGGGCCCTACAGGGCCTCCTTGTGCCTCTGTGCATGGGGGTGCATGCAGCGGGGAACATGTTGTGCCCCTTTGGAGTTTTGCACCCCCAGTTCCTGTGCAGAGAGAAACACACGACATGGTGAATTCCTTCCCAGGCAGAAACATGCATTGGCAGACCTGCAGCAGTGCTGTTTAAGGTTCACAATGAGCCTTTAAACAGCACCGTCTTGGGACCGCCACGCCGCCTGCCCGCCAAACACCAAAACTACTTGTAATCTGATGGGTGAGCAGCGGTGAGTTTCGGCTGTCGCGTAGTGGAGCGGTTGCATGCCGCCTGCTCCTGGACCGCCGGACTCGTAATAGGGCCCCAAGTCTTCAACTTCATATCCCAGAAACCCCACTCCAAGGAATTCTCATGGTGTTTTTTGAATCCAAAAAGGATTAGAAATACAGTTGTGTGTTTGGCAATGAACAGGAAGTGTATTGAGTGGCTCTGCCATATTTAGGGTTCGCTTGGGAGAATATTTTCTGTCACTTCACAGGCAGTGTACTCTACCTTTAAGTTTTTAAATTATGTTTCTTTCAGCTGGTGAACTAATTCTGTGTGGATGGCAGACGATTCATATAATAAGGAATGTGATGAGGAAGATTAGGACTGAAATCATTGGATATTACCGGTAAGTAACCAGGACAAAACCTTCCCACGACCCTCCTTTCCCTGACAGACTGCTGAGACACAGTGCACACCTGCTTATGGCCTGCTTGGCTGCCTTCACTGCTTGTTTTTAATGGAAACAGAGAGCTAGAAGCTTTCAAGTCAAGCTGACCGGGGGCACTAGAGGGTGCACCACAAGATGGCCACAATCTAGTGTTGCTCTGCCCAGCCGATCCCCAGTCCGACCATATTCTGCGTAAAATCCTCTCATCTGTACCCCTACCTGGACTGAGTAAAGCTGTGCTGTCCTCCTGCAAGTGCTGGTGGTTATTTGTGGAGTTTTCGATGGCTGCAGCGCTTAAAATCTGGTCTGCTTGATGAACTGGAGTGCTTTCGCAAAATAGCGACTGCCAAGCGCACTTGAGAAGCTGCGCACTGTCTTTGAGGCGGTGACACAAGCTTGGATGGAGACTGGCGCACTTGTACTGAAGCCGGCTGTGTGATTTCTGCAGGCGGAGCAGCGAGTGGAGGGAGGCAGCTACCTGACTACATCTCATGCACCCTGGGCCAGGCTATGAGAGGCTGGCTGACGATCATGACGCCCCTGGTACCGGTGGTGGTGAGTGGGGTGCGGTGCCTTGGTGGCCCGTAGCTGCAGTGGTGGATGGGGACCCTGGACTGGCACTGTGCTCTGCGAGCTGCTGTGGGGACCGGCAGGAGCGTACGTGGGGCAAGGCTGCTTGCTCTGTGTACCTCGTGGGCCTGGCCAAACACTTTGTTGAGTGCAGCCAAGTCTTTGGGATACCACAGGAGGTAATGAACGGAGCGCTTAAGCAAATCAAACACTCATCCCCAGTCAACAGATCTGGGTTTAATCCATCATCATTCATTAGCTCACTCCACCACCCCAGTTCAGACATGGCCATATGCAAATCAGTCTAACCCTGTGCATCATGGGACCAGTCCAGCCCGAACAGCCAAGCCATGTCTTCCCTGGTCCGAAAACAAGCATCCTGGGACTGGTCTCTGGCTAATCAGCCATCATCAGCCAGGCTAGCTTGAATCCAGTGACAAAGTGAGCAAGTGACCCACGTCTGGGCATACCCTGCCAACTTTGGGCGAACAAAGCGATACCAAAGGGGATGATGGATGAAGCGTTTGAGCAAATCAAATACTCACCCCTAATCAACTGATCAGGGTTTAATCCATCATCATTCTTTAGCTCACTCCACCACCTCAGTTCAGACATGGCCATATGCAAATCAGTCTTTGGGGGCATCACTGTGATCTACATTTCTGCTGGTGTGCTGTGTCCCCTGCGGGCCTGTGGCTCCCAGGAGTTGACGCTCTTGATCATTGCCTGGCTGACCATGACCTCACTGTATATACATCTGGCTGTTATTGCTGTAGGGGAAGTGCATAGCAGGATTGATCCCCTCAGACTGCCTGGCAGAGTATTTTTGCCACCGCATTGACTGTGCAGATTGGCGCTGGATTGTCTACTGTGCCTGAAGCTCTACACTGTTCTCCTGTGTGACAGGACTGCCTGGTGTCCCCCCTCCACGTGCTGTTGGTGATGTGCTGTGTGGTCCTGGGACTTGGTGCTGCTCATTGGTAGGCCCCTGGGTGCCTCTGGTTCGCGCTGAGCCCTCCCTTTCTGGCGCATGTCTGGTATACCCTCCCTGTTCCTGGCATGCAAAGGAGCTCCGTCTGGGGGCCCCCTGCCACATTATCCTAAGTTTGATTTCTGGACTGATCAGTGCGCACTTCCATACTTTTGAGTTCTGCCTCGTTGAACAAGGGGGGGCACCTGGTTCTGTCTGCAATGGGGAGAACTGACATGATTGAGGCTCGAAAACCTACTAAGTCGTCGCAAAAGTCTGCCTCAGACTCGGAGGTGGAGGCTCATAATGACTGGAAACCACTATATTGACATTGCAGCGCAGCCTTCAATCCATAGAGTACCACAGAGGGTAGTTCTGAAAACTCTGAACCTCTGTAGAGGGTTCTTAAATTTAATATACCCCACAGAGTAGTAACCTTCCTGTGTGGTAGCAGCCCCACAAAGTTAGTCTAAATTACCACAGAGGGTAGTTCTGAAAACTCTGAACCTCTGTAGAGGGTTCTTAAATTTAATATACCCCACAGAGTAGTAACCTTCCTGTGTGGTAGCAGCCCCACAAAGTTAGTCTAAATTATAGGACTCAACGGTACTGATTTATGTTACTAACAATCTGCTAGTGTAATTTTGTACAGTGTTCATCTATTTGTTTATTATCGATAATTGTATATTGTCTTGTTGCACATTATTCTGTATATGTATGCACTTTTATGTACAGTAATTTGTCAGGTATATTAGATGTGTATCCAACTCAGGCATGATCTAAAATGTTTTAAGAATGTGTTTAATTTCTAAATAAGTGTGATTTGATACACTTAAAGCAAAAGAACCGATGGTCTTCGCTTTGATCCGCCAAAATAAAAAGCGGTTCACAAACTGACAGCCAGGTTTTTCCTCTTTTTTCTTCAATCCATAGAAGGCCGATGGTGGCTGTGAACCATTGTCTAGATCATCTTTTCTGCACAGTTAGAGAAGCAGAATGCATGCATGGGGGAAGTTGAACAACGATATTCTGCAACAGAAGATGGGCTGAGTGAAATTGCTGGGAAGGCACTCAATATGGAGAAGGTGCTGTCCCTCATTCAAGCCAAGAATAAAGATTTGGAAGCGCGTTCCCAGCGCAAGAACATCAGGCTCACGGGGCTGCCAGAGTCCACGAATGTGGGGAAAATGGAGACTTTTATGGAGAACCTCATTAAAGATATCTTTGGAACTGAGCACCTCTCCAACATGTTTATCGTCAAGCGGGCTCATCGCTCTCTTGCGGCGAGACCTGTCCTGGGTCCTCCTCCACGCCCCATCATAGCACGACTTTTAAATTACAGAGATCAAGACACTATTTTGCAACTAGCCAGAGATAAGGGAACTATTAAACACCAGGGTAACCCTTTGGCTTTCTTCCCTGATTTCACTGTGGCTGTGCAGTCTGCTAGACGGGAATTTAGTGCAGTGAAAATATTTTTGCACTCTGAAGGGGTTCCCTATGCAATGTTATATCCTGCTCGTCTGCGCATAGGTCCAGACGGTGACTTTAAAATGGGGACTGACCTGATTCTAGCTTTTACATTGTGGAGACTCTTCATTGAGTTGATATCTCTTCGGTCGTATTTATTGGAATTTTGGAATCATTAGGAACCAACCATTAGCCTTGAGAAATGTGTGGCATCGAATCTCCGGGTTCCCTCCAGCTGAGATATTTTGGGGAGGTGACATCAAAGTTTGTCTGGAAGCAACCTTAGAAATCGTCAGTAGCGGAACAGTGAGGCTCAAGTAGGCAGCTGAGAAGCTATTGGGAATATTGGATGCTATCCAACTACATGATATCTGACGTCTTCAAAATCCTGGGGGCTGGGAGAGCACATTTGTATCCTTGGTACATGAGACACGGTGCTGCATAGATTTATGGCTTTTTTCCCAGGTCATTTGCACTTGGACGGTGAAAGTCGGGCGGATGCACGACGGTACGAAGCGTACCGTCACAAAGCGTGCTTTTACAACGCATCTTTAACAACGCAAGTCGTTACAACGACTTGCGTTTGGGGGGCGCTAATAGTGAATAGTATAATTTACTATTCTAACACCAGTCCTGGTGGATACTAGGGAAGGTGTTGGAATAGTAAATATACTATTCTTTATCCTCTAGCGCCCTCCAGCGCAAGTCGTGGTTACGACTTGCGTTGTAACGGACGCGTTCTAAAAGTACTGCGGAGTAAAATCCGCTTTGAAAAGGATGTTCCCCAAGTCAGGCATATGACTCGTACACTTTCTGATCATTCACTTGTGGTTCTTGAGCTGCAGAGATACCCACATGTGAGCAGCCGACCTTTACATGGCGACTTCAACCAACCGAGTTAACTGAAAACGTTTTTTAAACACACTATCAGCGAGGCGATTCAAAAAAGTTTTGGGAGAAAATGAGGGATCGGTTGAGAGCGCCGGATTGTTGTGGGAGGCCTTCAAGGTGACTATCTGTGGGGCTTGCATAAGGGTGCAGTTGAAGGTGTTGTGGGACCTCCGACACAGGATGCATAAACTGGCGTCTGACATCTCCGCACTTGAACATAACTACGAGAGAAATCCCTCTCCACAGATGTTAGCTATGATACGAGACCTTGTCACTGACCATAATGAAATAGCTGATCAGGAGCTGCTATAGCGCTCTAGATGCAGTGATGCCCGTTATGATGGGTAGGGGGGCGTCCCAAGCGTTCCTTGGCGCAAAAGCTAGCAGCGTTGCGCAGTCATGAATACATTAAGGAACTCCTAGATTAATATGGGGTTGCACATTACTCGACTCCCGAAATTTGTGATAGAGTCTTACAATTTTACACTAAATTTTACGCGGCTAGGGATGTACCGCCAACTGCAGAGATAGATTCCTATCTTGACGTTGCACTGGGGTGGCTCTCAAATGCACACCAGAAATATCTAATGCAGTCCTTTGATGTTGAGGACGTTAAATTAGCTTTAATGTCATTGCCTACCTTTAATGCTGTAGGGATGGATGCGCTCCCTAACGAGTTCTATAAGGCCTATGGAGCCAAACTTGCCCCTAGGCATCAAGCTGTCTATGCGCATGCCTATGAAGAGGGGGACTTCCACCTACCCTTAAAGAGGCCTTGCTGGTGACCTTGTTGAAACCAGATAAATCCGCTAATCAGTGCGAATCCTATGGACCTCTCTAAATCATCAATATAGATGCCAAGATCTTGGCAAAGAGGATAGCTATCAGGCTTCAACCACTGGTCCCTCTCCTGGTCCTACCGGACAAGTCAGGATTTGTGACTGCGCGCTCTACGAAACATAACCGGCTCACGGTGTTCTCTACATTGCGTTAATTTGGGCCAGTTTTTTAAGCAGTGGCGGTGCTGCTTGATTTGGCAAAAGCTTTTGATTCCCTTCAATGGGATTTCATGTTCACAGTTTTAACTAGAATGGGCCTTCCTCCATTTTTTCTTCAATGGATCAAAGTGCTATAAACGGAACTGGTCGCTTGTGTGCGTGTCAATTGATGAGTATCTTCGGCGTTTCCTTTTGAGAGAGGCACGCAGCAGGGATGCCCCCTGTCGCCGATGCTTTTCTCGCTGGCATTGGAGTTTCTGGCCTGTAAACTCCAACAGCGGCATGCAGCAGCCTGCTTTGCTTTCGGCAGCGACCGCTTGTGGTCTCCTTGTATGCTGACAGCATGCTATTATATGTTCATGATCCTGCCACTTTCTTGCCAGAACTGCTCCGAGAGTAAATTACATTCGAGATGTACTCTGGCCTCGTATTAACTGGGCAAAATCGGTTGTGTTCCCGCTGACGGTTTGTACGAGGGAGGTGGAGCTGGACTTTCCACTAAAATGGACTCATGACACTGTGCGATATCTGAGGGTATGGTTGCACAGAGATCCGGATAAAGTGATATCTGAGAATTATGGCCAAACCGTTACGTGCATCACTGAGCAGGCAGAGCGGTGGGCACGCTTGCCCCTCTCCCTCGCAGATCGGATAGCAGTTATAAAAATGGCTTTCCTATCTAAGCTAATCTATTTGTTTGTTAATATCCCAATCAACTTGAATATTGCGTTGTTTAAGACGCTCCAATTGGTAATACTCACATTTGTATGGGGCGGAAAAAAGCCCAGATGCAGTTGGGAGGTTCTGGTGCAGCCATTTGACTGGGGTGGGTTTAAGGCTCCTGGCCTCCAACTATAATATTTGTGCGCGCAGGCGCAGTTAGCACACTATTGGCACTTTCCGCAACGGTTTCAACCTCATGGTGCTATTGAATCTGAAGTTTTCCTTCTAATGCCCCTGCAGGCAGTGACTCTCCCTGGGGGTTCAGGAGGTTCTAAAATGGAAATTAACCCTGAGCAATGCACTGCATGAGCTTGGAAGGATGCTGGCTATAAGGGCGCAGCTCCCATACTTATATGCTCCACTGCTGCCATTGCCCTCGCATCTGGACATTTGTGCAGCAAGGGAGAAGCCCGCACTGCGGGTGTTAGCGACCATCGGTTTCTCCTGAATGGGAGACCTGTATAAGCAGGGCCGGTTCCGGTCATTGCAAGATGTACAGGGTGGTACCAATTGTGGATTCATGTTGAGTTTTACTTATTTTAGAGTGCGACAAGCTATGGGGACTCTTTACCCGGATTATCCAAATGAACCTACGACTCTGATGGCGCTGCAGGTGATGCTAGCGAGGGACAAGCGAAAGGGCCTAATCACCAAACTATATAAAGCCTCTTTGCTGGGGCGGGAATTAGGAGACCACCCCTCTTATCTTAGATGCCACGCAGCGTTGGGGCCCGTTCTCACACCAGATCTTTGGAAGGCTTGCTGTGAGCTCACAGGTCGCCTCACTGCAAACTGTAATCTTTGCATTATCCACTTTAAATACCGACAACAGCTCTATTAAACCCCTCTACAGCTCTCTAGGTATGGTCTGCATGACTCTGCTAGTTGTGTGAGGTGTGGGTAGGCTGATGCTGACTTCTTGCATGTGGCATAACTGTGTGCAGGCATATTTGCTTTTTGGTCCAAGGTGGTGCATGTGCTCACTAGGTCGTGCTGGTACCCGTGCATTACACTCCTTAAATCTGCCTTTTTGGATATGTAAAGATATTTAAGCCTTGTAATAGATGTTTAGTTGCAGTTTCCACTCTATTTGCCAAAAGATCTGTTGCGCAGAGCTGGGGAGCGAAAACCACTCCAACTGTAAAAAGATGGATCCATGATTTACTTTACGGTAGGGATCAGCTGGAGGTCTATGCGGAAGAATTGCCCGAAGCTTCACGTCCCAAGGATTTCTGGTCCCCTCTTACTGTATACTTGCTGACCCACCCAGATTTGGTATAGCCAATATTGTGCATGCCTCTTAATTTCTGTCAATAGTTGCCTCACTAAGAGAGACTTACCATTGAATATATGTTTGCTACTCTGCTCATATTTGTCCATGATGTATAAGAATCATTCAAATGCACATTGTATTGTCATCTGCTCTGTTGGGGGAGGTGGGAGGGGGGATTGTTTATTACCAGATACTGCTAATTGCCTCGCATCTATTTGTTTGTCAACATGCTTGTTGAAACTAATAAATATATTTTAAAAAAAGTGGAGCTGACCCCTTTCCTCTTCCCAGAGATCTTTCTCAGTGTCCCTCACAAGAGGGTGTAGGAAGCTGGCTCTGTGTATGACTTTGCCACTGGGTGGTAACATGATGCACAGAGTCCAGTGGTTCCCCAGAACTGTACAGGTTCAATGTAAAACCCAAAGTGCTGTATTAGTGGTAGTGTGGGCGAGCAGCTTTAGGCCTAACACAGAGGAGTGTAAGACATTTATTGCACAACAGTGATCAATAATGGACACACTACTCAAGAAGGAGACCCAGACCAATTTTAGAAAAATATACTTTGGTTGTATTTTATTTTAAGACCAAGGACTTCGCAATCGGGTAAGTACCTTTTTAATTAGAATTCATTTCAGATTCAGTTGTCGACAGTGCACATTCACAATAGTTCAATATTATCCTGTGGAGGAAAACGATGATGCAGTGTGACAGTCAAGTAAGCCACTTAAGTTCCAGTCCAGTCTTTGGGTGTCTCAGACCAACACAGAGTGCACTGGTGTCGTGGGGAACTTGGGCGCCCAAAAGGTTTGGGATTCAGTATCTTCACCAAGGCGGTCCATACCAGCAAATATATTTACCATTGCGGTACACGGAGTGCAAGAAAGCGTGTTGGTGATTAACAGACCACCAACACAGCTACCATCGCTGGCAGAAGGCTCCTGTGGATTGGATGGAGTAGTTCCACCACCGTCAGACTGTCATGGGGCAGTCACGGTTAGGTTGGCAGTGCAGAAGGCACCGGAGGAGACCAACAGGGCCACTTACAGGAGGGTACGGGCTCTAGGACATGGAGCTGAGCACAGCTTGTGTCATGGGGTCAAGAGGAGGTTGTGGAGGCTGTTGGCTGGGGATGCTTTTTTCTGACAGGGCAGAGTCGCGTTGACACAAGTGCTGATCCTCTATCACTGCGGTCATGGAGTTCTTTTGTAGGAGTGAGTCGCGTCGACACAAGTGTTGTTCCTCACTGCGGCGGTTCATGTACCGGCGGATGCCGGGAACAAGAGCCTCTAGTCCGAAGGGAGGTTATTGGCACTCATTTGAAGGTTGCAAAGTCTCTGTGGTTTCTTTGGGTCCTTGTAGGTTTTCTGAAAGAACAGCATGTCCAGTGGTTTTTCCTGCTGCGGGTCAGATAGTGGTTCTTCAGTGGTCATTTTCCGTCATCTTCTACTTTTGGCCCATCAAATCTAGTTTCTAAATCTGGGGAGCCACCTAAATACTAAATTTAGGAGATATTTTAGGAAAGTAGCAGGTAGGGCCAATGGTGACCTTACCTCTGGTGACTACATCCTCTATTGTGCTCCTCTGGGAGAGGGAATAGACCTAGCCCTGATCAGAGGAGTCCGCTGTATTCAAAATGGTGGGGACTGAAAGATGTGCTCCACCTTAGGGGTGGAGTTGGCGGGGGTGGGCACGCCTCCTATTCTCCAGTGATAATATCTCTAGTTTCCTACCTGATTAATGGGCAGCTTCTCCCTTTAGCCATGTAACTTCAGGGACAGTAATAGGAGTCAAATATCTCCTTACAAATCAGTTAGTGGGTAAAAGCCAGAAAGAGCAGAAACACCCTTGTTGGCAATTCTTTATGGTTGGCAGCAGTTGGTGTAGAAGTTAGAAAATAAGGCACAAAAGCTACCCTGAAATCAGGGCTGTGAAAGAGTCCAGTATATACTCTTTCAGAAGAAACAATTCCAAAAGACTCTCGCTGGGAAAAAGAATGCAAAAAATCAAGGACAAAAAAGTACGAGAGTTATGTTAGAAATTGGGTTACTGACTGACTGGGGTATAAGCTCTGGTCAAGCAATACCCACAACCCTAGTGTCAGGGTAAGTCACAAGCATATCCCAAATTATCTTGTGTTCACTCTCTGGTAGCTTGGCACGGAGAAATCAGCTAACTTAGAGGCAATGTTTAAAGTATCTGTGCAGCACTTCAAACTTTAAAATAGTAAAGGCACCACACAAAAATATCCCATACCTGGTTTGTAAAATAGTGGAGAAATGTAATAAATAAAACAAGACCATAACATCAAAAATCCAATTATTGGATCCAGAGATATTGATTGTTAACGTTTATTTTGAAAAACAATGGCAAAAAGCACAAAGCCCTGTAAGGGTTATCTGGTTGCCCCAGACTCGGTCCGGGGGTGGATGGAAATCACGGAGTTCGGCTGTGTGGAATTCCATGGAAGTAAATGAAAACACCTGAGATTCTGCAGAGTTCCACGAAGGAGTGGAAACCAGCATGTTGTGCAGCTCAAAATGATTTTTAGCGCCGTGAGCTCATTCTGGGCTTTACAATCAACATGAATGGCACCATACTGTGAGCCAGAGGGCACTGCTCCTCAAGTTGGCTTTGCTGCTGCTCAAGTAGATTTTCTACTCGAGTGGCAGCTTTCTCACCATGAACTGTCAGGACCGCATACGACCGTCCGGTTTGGGAAAATCTAGCCTTGTGCTCTCCTGGCCCCAAAAAATCATGCTAGTGAATGGCAATTCACTCTCGCCAACAAAACACAGGAAGAAGCGTAACACAGAGTCACCCAACTCCACCCACACCTAATAGTGACAAAGTTTAAGCCAAATGTGAACGAGCGCAGGCAGGCTACAGGGACCCACTCAGGCCCACTGCACAGAGTACCTTTAACTCCTGGCTGCGGAGTGCAGCCTGATTCTATGTCAAATTTATGTTTTGCAGCCGAGGCGATGCATTGGTTCCAATGAATGGTAAAGCTGCAATGCGGAGGTTCGGAATTGTTGTTGAGGCTGCTGATGTGAGGAGCTGCACCACTGAAAGTGGTATGAATGGGTGGTTCCAAAGGTGATGCGTCGGTCCAAAGATGCTGGTTGTGGAGGCGATGCAAGTCTTTTGTGATGGGTCCAAAGCACAGAGAAGAAGTGATGTGGTGGTTCTGCTGGTTAGCACTTAGGCTCACTTCCAAGGGTCCAGGACCAGGGGGCAAACCACTTGGCAGGGTAAACTCACAGATGGCAGAGTACAGGTGCAGATGCAAGTAGGTTGCTAGCCTGTAATGTCCCTGAGGCTTCAGATGAGGTGGCCAGCCAACATGGCCTTGTAGTCACTCTGGATTTTGGGCTCAAGGGATGCTTGTCCAGTCCTTTTCACTCAGGCAAGAGGGAAGAAGGTAGCAGATCAGCTCAGTAAAGCAGGGGTACACTATAGTGCAGTTCAGCAGAGTGGCAATCATTCAGCAGTTCCTTCCTGGAAGAGTATCCACAGGTCCAGAAGTGTACTGAAGTGGTGGTGTCTGAGGTCCAGAAATTATACCCAGTGATGTATTTGAATTGGGGGAGACTTCAAAGGCATGCTTAAAAGTGCACACATGTTCTCCCTTCACACCCTGGTGCCAGACTCACTACAGGGGGCATGAAGCCATTCATGTGTGGATAAAACACAACCTTTGCAGATGTACATGAGGCTATGTCCAGCTCCTCCCTTCCTTCCAGCCAGGTATGGCCCATTGAGACACACCTAAGCTCCCATTGTGTGTGGCTGTCTCGGAGGAATACTCAAGGCCCAACTGCAAACTACACCCAGTCATGTGATTAGGCACAGGCTACATGCACCAAATGGCTAAAGTAAGAAAATGCCAATTTTCTAAAAGTTATTCAAACTTTAGGGTTTTAGACTTTAACTCAGCCTATGGCTAGACCATGTCAATAATATAAATACCTTTGTTTTGCCTTGGCTGGAATTATTCACAACTTTGTTCTATGAGGTTCAGGACATACGTTACCTTGGACGTTGTTTTTTTATTTACCAATATTTTGGTTCTTTTGAACACATTTCTTTTATCACACACATAAGATCACATCAACAAAAGGTATCAGGGGCCCTTGAGCCCTTGAACAAATCATAATTACATATAATACATTCGAAACAAGTGATCCTTACATTTAGGTGACACATAGCACAACCATTCCCGAAAGCAAAACCTTTTTCCAAACACTAAACTGACACCAAACACAAAGGCAAAACAAAGGTGTTTAACTTTCTAAAAGTGACATTTTCAGAATTGAATTTTAAAATCCGACTACACCATAAATTTGGATTTTAAATTGTGATTCCGGAGACACCAGACTTGAAGGGTTTATCTCTTCCCAATCGGAGATTACAATTATAAAACATCATCCAAATGTTATGCTATGAGAGACATAGGCGTTGCAATAGTGTAAAGTTAATTTGAGAGTTTTCCCTACCAGGACATGTGAAACTTAAAAGAACGTCATGCCTTCTAAATACATTGCACCCTGTCCTCTTGTTTGTCCGTGGCCTACCAAAGGAGTGACTTATATGTATGAAAGGGAAGGCTTGAGCATGGCAAAAGGTTTGTTTTGCCATGTCGACATGACAGTGTAAACTGCACCCAAAGGCTCTGCAATGGCAGGCCAGATACATAGTTAAAGGGCTGCTAGTGGGTGGCATAATCAGTGCTGCAGTCCTAGTAGTAGCATTTAATGTACACGGTTGTGGGTACATGTTTTGCCACTTTGCTAGGGACTTATGAGTAAATTTAGTATGCAAACTGGGGATGAGCTAATAATGCCATTTGTAGAAGAGAGGCCACAAGCACTTGTTGACACAATATTGGTCTTGGAATTTCACACAGCAAATTCGACAGAGGTGACCACATTGCATAGACATAGCTATATGGGTAGTCACTCATTGACTTCCAGGAGAATGCTAATATTCCAAACATGGTAGACAAAGGAAACAGAATCACTTTTTTGACATCCCTTATACCTTAGCACTCTACCAACCAGTTCTTGTGACCAGCGCTCGGCACTGCTAATGTAACACTCCACCTTTCAAACGTAAACATGAACATGCAAGCCAGTCAGCATAAGAGGAACCCTATCACCACATGCAGGTGTGAATCAAAAATTCACTGCCCTTTCCTCACTTGATGTGAGGCCACTGAAACACACCACCACTGGTGCCTCCTGTTTTGAGATGTCATCTTATTGTTAAATAAATTATGAAGCCTGCTTTTCCTACCCAAAAAGTTCACTTTAACTTAAAAGTCATGCTCTGTGGGCTGAAGATTACCTTAAATATGTTCTGTAGGTTCTATCCTGTCTGGATTTGAAGGCTCTAGCTGCAGCATGAGGCCTTCGTTCAAAAAATGCTCTAGGCTTTACAACAGCCAGACATGAACATCAAGGCCAATGTGTACCAAAAAAGACAGGGATATATGGTGTGTGTTACCTAAAATGTTGATAAAGCACATGCTGCAACTAAAGCCCAGTATCCAGGCCATTATGGAAGACTTCCAAAACCAAGACTCAGGTGAGAGGTTTTTTTTCAGGCCTCATGTAGTGCTACCATATTTTATTTAAGGGTGTGGGGGTATTGTTGCATTACTCACAAGACTCACATCCAAGAGACAACCAAAGAAAATGACGTGGACAGCAGAGTATCCGAATTCCTTTGACTCCTTTAAGGAGCCAATGTGTTCTGCAGCAGAGCTCAGGACACCTGACTACATTAAGAAGATTGCAGTGAAGACAGATGCCTAAGAGCATGGTGTTGCAGGTCTTTTCCTGGCTTAATGAAGAAGGACAAGACAAACCATAGCATTCATTAGCAGACTGCTACTGCTCAGAGAACAGCTTAGAAACAACATTGAGAGGGACCTTTGCAGAGGTGTGGTCTCTGAAGAAGCTAACACCAAATTGTTTGTTAGTCATTTCCAAGATCAGATCTCTCAGTAGGTAGATCTCTCAGTTGACTAATACAAGTGCTTGGGTCAAACCCTGAACTGTTGAGTTGGCAGATTTCCCTACAGAAAATCAGCTTTATAGTGGAACACAGACTTGGGGCTGAGGCCACAAAATCTGACGGCCTCAATAGGTTCTGCCCCATTAGAGTACTCCAAGGGAGATGTTCAGGTTCTCCTTGATGTCTTCTAAAGGAGGAAAATATATTAAAGGCTATCATTTTTGTTCTGGTCTCCTCCACCTGTTTGTGTCTTGATTTTAGGACTCTCTGCATTATGCCAGTATATTGCAGTGCCACAGCGCATTTGCCTTCTACTTGGTATCCCATAATTGGCTTTTAAACGTTTCTTTAAGGCCATAGTACAAGAAATACTACCAGTGGCATGGAAATGTATTGTTTTATTTGATTTTTAGTATGTATTTGCTACACCCAAATACATGACAAACTGTTTGGTTCCAGACAGCACCATTGTGCTTATTTCTAGGATGAGACATAACTAAAAATGTCCCTTGGCTGTATTGAAGAACCAATTTTTATATATGTATGAATGTATGTATGCATGTACATGGTATTTCTAAAGTGCAAACCTAGACAAAGGTCAGAGGAGTCCTGTATGTAGTCAAGGATGAGCTTACCATCAACAAATGAAAGAAGAAGAAGCTAGACGGTAGACAGTTAAGGCATTGTAATGGAGTGCTCTTACAAGAAAAGAGTCCTGAACTAGATCCTAAAATGGTACAGAGATGAGGTCCTGATGGATAAAGGAATGTTGTTGAAGATACTGGGTGCATAATGGAAAAGCCCTGCTGCCTTATATTTTCATTTTTACACTTCTTATTCTGAAATTTGATGGTGTCCTGGGTGCTGGTGTGTCACGAACAGCCAGAGATGGTGAGCTTGTTTGCAAGATAAGTGTGGTTGCTGATTATGATTGCTTATTAGATAAGCTACATTAGCTATGCCACCCTTAATGTGTACCTTTTAAGTTTATACGGCAAGGTGTCCAAAATATAAAAATGGGTCATAAATCAAAGTGTGAAAATTATGCTTTCTCCATAACAGATCGAAAAGTTGCCACTGTGTAAGCAAAGCTGCATTTTCAAAGAACACACCCATGTATGAATAAATTAACTATTTTCTGGAGAAGGCGTGGGAAAATGCTGGAAAAAATATTAGCAATTGTTTTTCGCTTAGATTCCAAAAAATTGCTCCAGTGAGAAAGGGGATTTGGGATAGGTTTATTGAAAAATTTACTCTGAAAATAATATTAATTGCTCTATCTGAGAGTAAGCAGGATTTGAACTCATGAACCTCCAAACACTATAACCAGAGACTCAATACACACACTTTGTTGGCTTGTTAGTGGCCTTCCTTAGGGAAGACAGTGGCCTCTGTCAGCAAGAAGGCATCAACAGTGTTACCAGGTGGTCAGTTAGAAGGTTATAGCCAACAGGGACAAAAACAGGACAAATGGCAGAACAAAGTGCATCTTTCACATCTCTTCCAGTTACTTAAAAATGCTAAATAGGGTTGTTATTACTTGCAAATATAGATTGTCAGCATCACGGTGATGTTCTGGCTACATCATCAGCAGCAGGGAAATCAATTATAACACAGACAGAGGGGAGGACATAGCTGCATTGCAAAGGAATTGTTAGGGGAAGGTCCAGATTTTCAGCAGAGAGATGATGGCTGTGCCATCTTGGTTAAGTAATTCTATGAGGTTTGCAATAAACTGAAAAATCAAGTGTTGAAAAGGGAAGTGGGAATTTTACAAGAAAATCACCATGATTCAGTGAGAGGAATTATCCCATCACTGACCAGTACACATGATGTGACTATCTTTTAACCATTACTTCCTTAGAACATTACTGTACCTGAGTAGTAAACAAGAAGACGCCACTAAACTTGTGGAAGAAGACATAAGGACTCCTGACTAACTGCTTCCGTTGGTAAAGGGATTTGCCTCCCTTTACCTGCTACAGGGAAACAAATATCAGAAGGGGACTTGGCTCAATGGAGGCCCAGCTAATCACTGACTGCTGGACCCTCCAGGAGCTCTCACCGGAGGGAGGCCCTGCACCTGGAAGCCTGCCCTGAGTGCCACAATCATGCAACCAATATTTGCACAGTGACTAAGGCGAATAGGAGAAAGTGGCAGATACAACTATTATATGGTGGTCAAACACTGTGCTCGGGTATGCTGTTGAGAGAATTAAAATCAATAGCCATAATACTGTTTAGATATATAGGACTATATTCTCAAGGAGCTATTGAGGAGTTATCAGCACCTTAACACAGTCAAATTTGCGATAAACTTACCACCCCATTCACAAGCTGGTGCAAACTGCCCACACCACTAGTTTTCCAGCGATAGCAGCCACAAAAAACATCCCCAAGGATGACCCGGCAAATATCGCTAATGAGATGCAGAATAGGCGTTACCGAGCAAAAAGTTGCGAAAACACCAAACCACACCACATTCTCAATGACCAGAGAGATCGGCGATAAGATCACATAACATGAGATAAGGCGAGTTAGCACCAGGAAACTAACACCTGCTCCGACCTGGTGCAAAGTCGGACTACAACCTGCACCACAAAAGAGAGCCCAGCACAGAGCCACACCTAAAGAACAACAGATGCCATGGAGCCACAGAACATGCATCCCAGAGCCCCAAGTGGGCAACAACACCCACCGCCATCACCCCCAGAACCCCACCTCCCCCCCGAGCCCCACTCTGGGCAACCCCCACCCACCCTCGGACAAAGATATGTCACATCAACCACACAGATTCATATACCGATTGACTCGCATGATGTTGCACCATCACATCTTGAAGCAACAAATGATAATTTATTAAAATAAACAAAGAACAGAAATGAAGATACATGGCAGCTCCCTTCGGCACAATCCGTAGGTAAGTGTGGGCTGAAAATCCATTACGCTCGCGGAATTTGCGAATTTTTGACAATTTTGCGGTCCGCGAATCGTGCGAAATTGTCAAAGAATTTGCAATTCGCGAGTTGGCGGATTTTTTTTTGCTTCGTGGCGCTTCAAAAATACAATCTTGCGCACGCTGCGTTGACTTACTGTGATTCTGAGTTCGCCGAGTTGTTTTCCTCCCGGTTTGGTGCGCTGCGCAATTTTCAATCTTTCTGCGTGATCGTACGATAATTTTTGACCGCGAGTACGTCATGGCGTGATCGTGCAAGCCTTTTCGACCGCGAGTACGTCATAGCGTCCCACCATCTTGCACTGGGAGACTGTCAGAACGCGAATACGTCATAAGGGCCCGCAATCACGTAGATGTGCCGCACAGCTGACATCCGGCGGGAGATTTGAACAGCTCGCGTTCCCGAAATAGCAAAAATTGCAATTCTGCACAAGAAATCTATCGCTGGCAGCATAAACCTTCTGAAATTGATGATTTGGATCAGAATAACTCCTCAGATTGACATTTGGCTGCATTTTTTTGTGCAAGGAGTCCATCTTTGGGGGGTGGGAGGAAGGAAGTACCCCACAGTCTCCAACTTCCTGTTCCTGTCCAGCAGGCTCCTCCCAGTGCTTTGTCCATGTCCTGGTCACTTTTCATTTGGATCTGGAGCTGGAAGGATTACTCTTTGTGGCTGCTGCTGGATATTTGTATTTGTGGACTTTTGGATTTGAGATTTTACAAGTAAATTGGTGTTGTTTGTTTGGAGCATTGCAGTTGCTGCAACTACAATTTATAAACTTTTTCACAACTTTAATAAATATATATTGTGGGTACCCACAGTATCCAGTAGGCCCAGGGTTAGTCATGGGTGCATGATAAACTGTTTCTGTGAGTTTTGTTGAACTTAAATATAATTTATGGCATGTTATTGAGTAGCTCACTGTTATATGTGGAAGTTTTTTAATTATGGGGTGCATGTTAAAGCCACACTAGCCAGTAGGCCCAGGGGTAGTCAGTGGTGCATGGGCCAAGTCTTTCTGTGGGGTCTCTTGAATTTAAACATTATTTAGGGCATGGATGGCATTGGATTGGGGTGATTTTTGTGCGTATTTTGATTTTTTGGGTGTTGTTGGGGCCTGGTCCAGGGCTTGGCCATGTGGGTGGGGGCCATTTTGAGGCCTGGTCCAGGGCCTGGACATGTGGGTGGGGGTCTAGGGGCCATTTTGAAGCCAGGCAGTATGCTTTGTGCCATAGGCCTGCACCCAGTCTGCCTTGCTTTCATCCATTATGCCCAGGGGTACTCAGTGGTGCATGGGCCATGTCTTTCTGTGGGGTCTCTTGAATTGAAACATCATTTAGGGCATGGATGGCATTTTCTATTGGGGTCGATTTGAGGAAGGTGGGAGGAAGGAAGTACCCCACAGTCTCCAACTTCCTGTTCCAGTCCAGCAGGCTCCTCCCAGTGCTTTGTCCATGTCCTGGTCACTTTTCATTTGGATCTGGAGCAAGAAGGATTAATCTTTGTGGCTGCTGCTGGATATTTGTATTTGTGGACTTTTGGATTTGAGATTTTACAAGTAAGTTGGTGTTGTTTGTTTGGGGCATTGCAGTTGCTGCAACTACAATTTATAAACTTTTTCACAACTTTAATAAATATATATTGTGTGTACCCACTGTATCCAGTAGGCCCAGGGTTAGTCATGGGTGTATGATAAACTGTTTCTGTGAGTTTTGTTGAACTTAAATATAATTTATGGCATGTTATTGAGTAGCTCACTGTTATATGTGGAAGTTTTTTTAATTATGGGGTGCGTGTTAAAGCCACACTAGCCAGTAGGCCCAGGGGTAGTCAGTGGTGCATGGGCCAAGTCTTTCTGTGGGGTCTCCTGAATTTAAACATTATTTAGGGCATGTATGGCATTAGATTGGGGTGATTTTTGTGTGTATTTCGATTTTTTGGGTGTTGTTGGGGCCTGGTCCAGGGCTTGGCCATGTGGGTGGGGGCCATTTTGAGGCCTGGTCCAGGGCCTGGACATGTGGGTGGGGGTCTAGGGGCCATTTTGAAGCCAGGAAGTATGCTTTGTGCCATAGGCCTGCACTCAGTCTGCCTTGCTTTCATCCATTAGGCCCAGGGGTACTCAGTGGTGCATGGGCCATGTCTTTCTGTGGGGTCTCTTGAATTGAAACATCATTTAGGGCATGGATGGCATTTTCTATTGGGGTCGATTTTGTGTGTATTTCGATTTTTTGGGTGTTGTTGGGGCCTGGTCCAGGGCCTGGCCATGTAGGTGGGGTCCATTTTGAGGCCTGGTCCAGGCAGGGCCTGGCCATGTGGGTGGGGGTCTAGGGGCCATTTTGAAGCCAGGTAGTGTGCTTTGTTGTGCCATAGGCCTGCACCCAGACTGCCTTGCTTTCATCCATTATGCTCAGGGGTACTCAGTGTTGCATGAAACAACTCTCTCTCTGTGGTCTCTCTTCTAATAATTTAAACATCCATTTTGGATTAGAATTCCAAAGTTTATTTAGTGTCTTTCCGTTTTTGGGTGAGTTGCGTTATAATAAAAGCCTAGTTGCAAATATTAATTAAAGCCGACATGTGCAACATTTATTTAACTGATGTTCCTCTGACTTCCTTTGCTTTAGGTGCACAAAGACTGACAACCAGGAATCATCCTCATCATCATCGCTTGTTGTAGTACCAGGAAGAAGTCCTGCTGACGTGTGTGCACAATGTCACGTGATGTCACGTGTGGTGGCCACAGACAACTCTGCAACTCGTGCAACTGTGTCCTGCTGTTCTGACATCTGAAGAAGATGGGCCCAAAGAAAGGAGGCCGTAGCTACTCTACCAAGAAAGTTGCCAGTGCCAATGCCAGTAAGAAGGAGCAGAAGAAGCGAGTGGCGCCACTTGCCAAGGAGACTGGTGTGCCGACAGACAATTTTTTGGGGAAAAAAAACTTCGCCTGCAGCAGCGGTGTCCACCGGGGACCAAGCGGGGAACAGCACCTCCGCTTCATTGGTCTCAGTGCCACCATGCCAAGTTAGGCTCAAGTCCATGAGTCCCGCAGAGGCAGCCTTTTTAATTGCTCTTTCTCCATCGACCAGTGATATTGGCGTTGACTCATCGCAAAGTTGCATCCAATCAACACAGGGTCTAACTCATTTGACGAGTGTTCAACCACAGGTGCAACAAGGAGAGGCGCAAGGAGAGGCACAAGGAGAGGCGCAATGGGAGGCGCAAGGAGTGGCACTTGGAGAGGCGCAAGGAGTGGCACTAGGAGAGGCGCAAGGAGTGGCGCAAGGAGTGGCGCAAGGAGTGGAGCAAGTAGAGGTGCATGGAGAGGCACAACTGCCCACAATGCTTGTTCCTCCAGAAGTAGGGGCACATTAGGAAATCAAGATTCTCGCGGAGGTATCATACGAGCAAGCCACTTCTCCTGATGATCCATTGTCTTCCAGATCCCCAGCAAGAAAAAGGTCAAGGAGGGCTAGTACAAGTTCTTCTTCAAGCCTCCTTCCTTCTGATGATCTAGATCTTGATTGGAACCCACCAATGCAGTCTGAGAGGGAGGCACGCTATGAGCCGACAAAGGTAGCTAAAAGGAAGGTTCCCGCAAGGATTTCACTTATGGGTGATGACGAAGAACAAGAAGTAGAAGTGGTGTATTCTGCTGCTGATGAACAGTCTGACGATGACGACCCAGTCAATACAGTCGTCACTCCAGCCCCAGCGGGCATGCAGCAGACAGACATTTTTACCCTATCCTGAATTGCTGCTGAGCGGGATGTGGGCGGCGTGGCACTGGTACTACCACCAACACAGGTAACTACATCAACACGATCTACAGCTGCCCTATTTTCTCTTCAGAAGGGCCGGCAGGGACCTCCATCCAGCTCGACCTCCATTACCTCAAGTAGTGGTGCTGTAACTGTAAGTGTACAACAGAGTCAAATTTGGCCACGCCCATCCTCCACTTCATCTGGCATTGAAAGTAGCACCTCCACCACCACCACCAGAAATCTCAACTCCCCAGTTTGGGACTTCTTTAGTATTAGCAAAAAGGTGGAAAACCTAGTTATTTCTTCAATTTGTAAAACTGTAGTTAGTCAGGGTAAGCTTGGTACCAACTATGGTACTGGAGGCCAGAGAGGTAATCTCCAAAAACACCACACTATCCAGTGGGAGGCGCACCTAAGTAAGATTCGGGAAGCCAAAAGTACAACAAATCCAAATGTATCCATTAATATTGCATCTGATGATAACGAGGGTCTGATTGTGCAGGGGGGTGGTGAAGAAGCGACAGACATTTTTTTCTGGTACACACAGTACCCCTGGCAGCAGCAATATCTATGAGGCACACTAAGAGTCTGGTAGAGACACCAATGCGAAGAAGTAAATCAATGAGCCTAACTGGGTTGAAGAAGTCTGGATCATCATCATCACGTATGAAAACGGTCCAGACCACCATTAAAAGCATGTTTTGGTCTGAGGCGCCATTTGAACCCAACCACCCAGTGGCCCGTCTTTATCATGCAATGCTGGCTAAAATGTTAGCGCTGGACCTTCTCCCTTTTTCTTTCGTGGAAGGGGTGGGTTTTCTAGAATTTGCGGCAACAGTCTGCCCTAAATGGAAGGTTCCTAGCCGGTCCTATTTTGCCAGAGTTGCGGTTCCAGCACTACATCAAGATGTGCTCGAGGTGATTGGCGCAGCTTTGCAGAAGAGTGCTGTTCACACTATCCACCTGACAACAGACATGTGGACCAGTTGCCAAGCCCTTGATTGCATGTGCATCACTGCACACTGGGTCTCTTTTGCAGGGGTTAGAGACAAGATGTCTGCAGGTGTTGACAGTGCCACAATTTTTCAAGCTGGTCGGAAACATGCAACAGTAGCCATGTTTGACATGGAGAAATCTCATACTGCAGTAAACATTTTGGAGGAGTTTAACAGTAAGGTCTTTAAATGTCTGCATCCAAGAAAGTGCATGATTGGTTATGTTTCCACAGATAATGGCAGTAGTATAGTTAGGAAAACACACAAAATGATGGTCGGCATGTTGCACAATGGCAAAACATTCACCCCCAGTCATAGATCTGGGTTTAATCCATCGTTATTTTGCTCATAGTTAGGGCCATGAATGATGGTGGCTATTTCAGAGTGCCGTGTTTGGCGCACAGTATTAACATTGTGTTCAAGATTTCTTGCAAAAAAGAAAACAAAGTCAGCAAGTTACTGACCACCTGCTGAAGAATCTGCACACATTTCAGCCATTATTTTAAGGCCCGGAAGCAGCTGAGGATCATTCAACGTGTCCATAGAGTACCAGTCAGAGGACTCATCCAGGAGGTGGGAACACGTTGGAACTCAACCTTCTACATACTTGAGCGTCTGTTTGAGCAGTGCTTGGTAATAAATGAGTATGTCTTTGCACGGGGTTCTTCTATGAAAGACATGAGGCTAGAGGTGGAGGAATGGGACCTAGTTAAAAGCCTGACAGACATGCTTCGTCCTTTTGAGGTCTTCACGCGTGAAGTCAGCAGGGAGGACTAGACTTTCGGCAAAGCTATCCCATTGTTGCGCATGCTAGAGCACCAACTGAAGGCGGTGTCTTCAACATTCAAAGATGATACTGACAAGCAAGACACATATCAGTTGGCGGAGAGCTTATTAACCCGCCTAGTTGACAATGAAAGGCTTAAAAAAATACATTCAGAACAACATTACATTTGTGCCACTATTCTGGATCCACGGTACAAAAAGGCACTGGCCAGCAATACATTCATTCCTTTTACTGAAGAAGATGTTTCAAAGTACAAACATTGGCTAGCTCTGTCAGCCACTCAGTTCGAAAAAGAGCAGCAGGTAATTGAAGGACCCACCTCAAGTACTACTAAATCAGCAGGCCATCCGGCGTCAAGGTCCACTTCTGTGGCCGAAGGCAGTCACTTTCCCTCAGAGCCGTTACCGACACCAGCAACTGTATCATCATCATCCTACAGGTACTGAATAATGAGATAGCATGCAGTGGACAACACTGGCTGTCTGGCTCTGATGAAAGCAATTGCTGTTTGTTTGTTGTGCATGAAATGAATCCTATGCGTTCTGTTATTATTTGATCTTTTACACACTAAATGTAACTCAAGTCTACTCTGTTTTTACCTTGTTTAATTCAAATTGTAATTCTAATGCAAGGGTCACTACGTTGCATTTTTTTATATGAAAATGTCCTTGGACTCACTGTGTGTAGACTGTGACTGCATGAACAACATTGAGTTTGCCAATACCATGATGATAATGAGTCTTGATGATCAAAGTTAATATCTTTCTTTACAGTCACTCACTGGGATGGATGGATCATCATTGTCGGTTTACGGAAGAACTATGGCCATTTTGTGAGTGGCAAACAGGTAAACAAGTCAACAACAAAGCAGAACTACATGTCTGTCTAGTCGTGGTATGGAGTGGTCGAGCCAGTGTAGAGTTGTTATGCCAGAGTCCAGACAGCAGTTCAAGTAAAATTGCGGCTATGTGGCTTGCTGCATAAAATTACATCTGCTTTGTCTGTATGTGTCAAAGAGGTATGCTACATGGAGGATGGTTCACTCAGTGGTGCCTGCCTTGACCGTCTGCATGGCCCTGGCCTGCTGTGTGCTAATTACTATCCTTAAAAAGGAGACTCAGAGTACGCACTTTAGAAATGATGCTTGTATGTAATACTGTCGCCTCTGAAAGTGAAAGTTTTATTTTTGCACTACACACTGTATCTTATATTTTTTTCTCTGTGGTGTTTTGATATCCCTTCCTGTTTTTCCATTGACAATTACACGCCGGCTTTCCTTTTACCATGCGCGATGGGAAAAACATTAACTCAGGCTTACTATAGCAATCCGCAATTCCGCATGTGCCAGGCAGGCAGTGGACAGTGTGTCTGGTCAGCAAGATTGATCGACAGAGCGTCAGATGGAATGGAGCAGTACCGCGAACAAGAGGAGGAATGGCTGGATGCATGCAACTTCCCAAATTGAACAGGACAACTACAACATACAGTTACAGTATCCTTTTCACTACTCCTTATCTTTTAAATAATGTTATTGTTGTGAACTTGTATGAGTACGACTCTGTGCATTTGCTCTCTGCTTCAAATTCATCCCTAAAGCTATTTGATAAGTACTTTCTTTGCAATTTTTAATACAAATTTTTTAATGTACTAATATGTGTTTATTCTCTCTGAGGGCAGATAGGCAAGTGGAATTGCGTAATTACTGCAAAATTGTTTATTTTTAGTTAGTAAGTTGTAGTAACTACTACTTTTCAGTAACCTAACCATCCATTTAGCAAACAACTTCATGCATGCAGTGCACTTCCTTTATGTCCCTTAAAATATTTATGGATATCTTCGTCTCCAAAGATTTGTTTTTCTTCATTTGTTGTTTGTCCATGCTGTGTTTTTTTTCCTCTCTCCACAAAACTTTCCCAAAAAAACCCCATTCCCATCCAATTTTCTAACCCTAACCCTCTTCCCCCGGGCTGTGTGGTTTTCATTGAGGTGTGACAGACTAAATGACAACAATAATTCCACACACTTGCGGGAGAGGATAAGGTCAAAGCAACAGAAAATCAATTTCAAGGCTGGTGAAGGAATCCGAGGATATCTTATTCATATTATGCTTAACACACACCCATGAGTATTTGCAAATCAAATCAGAATTTCATGTGCGCCATTGAGTGGATTCATCGTTGACAACATCTTCCTCCTACACGTGACGGCTGCTGTGTCCTTCACCTTCAGTACTATTTCTTGTAGTAGCCATAGGCCATACTCCACGCAACTAGTAGTTATATTTTGAATACTTTAGCATTGCTTAGGCTATAATTTATGGTACTGTT
This sequence comes from Lissotriton vulgaris, assembly GCF_964263255.1. Classification (NCBI taxonomy): domain Eukaryota; kingdom Metazoa; phylum Chordata; class Amphibia; order Caudata; family Salamandridae; genus Lissotriton; species Lissotriton vulgaris. Next base: position 1,089,283,759 of record NC_141687.1, on the reverse strand, counting down.
CCTGTGTATTGTACTATCTATCGCACTGTTCTAATGCTCTGGTCCAGGCCACTCAATGTTTAATTTCCTTTTTTTTCATATGCTGCTACTGCCAGTGTGTACCACTACTACTACCACCACCACAACAATGACATTTCATCCATCCAGGATTACATAGCCAACCTTAATCGCCATTTGCCATGCAGCCAGCCCTGTGCCTAGCCCTATTCTCAAACACGAATCACAGGTAAGATAAGCATTTTGGGGAAGGAAGAATAATGGAGTAGGAGGAGAGAAGAGACTGACGGTAGTACTAGTAAAGTAGTAGGACAATTGAATTCACCAACTCTGTCAGTGGCACTTTTGTACACATTTGGGCAATTTGAATCAACCCGCCAGTTAAGTTTCAGGAAAACAAACGTACAGTTAACCCCGCCTGCCTACCCCACAAAACAGTAAAAACGCATATGCTGCTCTGTTTAAGTTGAAATAAATCATTATTTGAGCCCTAACAAAAATAAACTAGCCCACAAATAGAATCGACCCACCCCCCTCCCTAACCCCAACCAATGTCCATTAAATCAGTCCCCAAATGTCCAAAAAACCCAATGCCCAATTCCCAGCCCCCAAAAGTCTTTAAAAAAGGGGCAAGGGACAGTCTCTTCTCTACTTCTGCCGGTGGTGTCCTTTGGCCAGGTGGTCACACTGCACTCTCCGGAGGTCCTTGAGCAGGGCTTTCAGCCTCGCCACCTCCTGCTCAAGGTTGGACACTCTGAGGGTCAAGCGGTGCACACAAGCCTTGCACTTGCAGGTACTGTGGGGGCCAGCTGATGTTTTTCTGCTCGGTGGTGGCGGGTGGCTGTCAGACCATGGCTCCATACCGCTGAAGGCTTGCGCTGACTGTATGACCCAGGGTCAGCGAGAAGGATGCAGCTGTTGTGGATGTTGTCGACTGCAACTGCGTGTCCTCCTCCTCCTGGGCTACCAGCCACCAATATTAGGCAACAATTGCCTCCAGCTTCCGTTGTCGGGCCATCTAGCCAAATCCTTCCTAGTTAGTTTGGAAGAAGCATCTATATGAAGAAAGAAAAACATACTTTTACCAATGCTCGTTAAGACTAACACAAAATAATTCAGCAGAAAGTTGTGTCATAGTAGCACTAGCAACTTCCAAGCACAGTACATGACATTTGTGGCATGTATCTAACCTCTAACTTTGTCGGCCTCTGCTCTAACATTAGTGGGAGTTTCAGGAATTCTACCAGCACTATATGGACTCACTACATTAGACTCAGACAGTACACCAGTCTTCTTCTTCTTCTCTCTTGTTTAGCAAATTTGGTAAGTAAACTTGTGAAAGCCGGCATAATGCCAGCGCAGTCAACTTGCACCCGAGAAAAACAGACGCAAGCCTTGATGACACAGACATGTGTTACTGTACCAGTCCAGTACATGCAGGTGGTGAAGCTCTTACTTTTCTATTATGGGTGGCACTGGCCATACTCTGTTACAAGGGCTACTGCTTAATTAATTTAACTCTCACCCTGCCCTGCCCCTGACTACTACAAAAGGAAAATGAAGAAGATAAATAATATGATCATCTAACCCTTCACAGGATATTGGCTTACATATGGAATGCCTTTAGGTGCGTTGTTTTTGATTGAGTGTTTACAACAAGGGGTGGTGAGGGACAGAGTCTCTGAATTAAGCAGAAAGCTCTCACCCAGTCAAGAGATCAGGGCTAGATCCAACACCGTTTTTTAGCTCACTGCACCATCCCAGTTTCAGAACCTGGCTGTATGCAAATTAGTCTGTTCCTGTCCCAGTGCATGATGGGAACAGGGCAAACCAAACTACAAAAGCCAATTCTTACACTGGGAAGGAAACAAGCTCCCGGGGACCGGTTTCTGGCATTACAGCCGTCTTCGGCCCGGTTTGCTTAAATCCTGATGGTGCAATGAGCAAGGGTCTCACATCTGAGAATACCCTTCCACGCTTAGGGTGGACAAAATATTTAAAAGTAGGGGTGGTGAGGGACAGAGTATCTGAATTAAGCAGAAAGCTCTCACCCAGTCAAGAGATCAGGGCTAGATCCAACACCGTTTTTTAGCTCACTGCACCATCCCAGTTTCAGAACCTGGCTGTATGCAAATTAGTCTGTTCCTGTCCCAGTGCATGATGGGAACAGGGCAAACCAAACTACAAAAGCCAATTCTTACACTGGGAAGGAAACAAGCTCCCGGGGACCGGTTTCTGGCATTACAGCCGTCTTCGGCCCGGTTTGCTTGAATCCTGATGGTGCAATGAGCAAGGGTCTCACATCTGAGAATACCCTTCCACGCTTAGGGTGGACAAAATATTTACAACAAGGGGTGGTGAGGGACAGAGTCTCTGAATTAAGCAGAAAGCTCTCACCCAGTCAAGAGATCAGGGCTAGATCCAACACCGTTTTTTAGCTCACTGCACCATCCCAGTTTCAGAACCTGGCTGTATGCAAATTAGTCTGTTCCTGTCCCAGTGCATGATGGGAACAGGGCAAACCAAATTACAAAAGCCAATTCTTACACTGGGAAGGAAACAAGCTCCCGGGGACCGGTTTCTGGCATTACAGCCGTCTTCGGCCCGGTTTGCTTGAATCCTGATGGTGCAATGAGCAAGGGTCTCACATCTGAGAATACCCTTCCACGCTTAGGGTGGACAAAATATTTACAACAAGGGGTGGTGAGGGACAGAGTCTCTGAATTAAGCAGAAAGCTCTCACCCAGTCAAGAGATCAGGGCTAGATCCAACACCGTTTTTTAGCTCACTGCACCATCCCAGTTTCAGAACCTGGCTGTATGCAAATTAGTCTGTTCCTGTCCCAGTGCATGATGGGAACAGGGCAAACCAAACTACAAAAGCCAATTCTTACACTGGGAAGGAAACAAGCTCCCGGGGACCGGTTTCTGGCATTACAGCCGTCTTCGGCCCGGTTTGCTTGAATCCTGATGGTGCAATGAGCAAGGGTCTCACATCTGAGAATACCCTTCCACGCTTAGGGTGGACAAAATATTTACAACAAGGGGTGGTGAGGGACAGAGTCTCTGAATTAAGCAGAAAGCTCTCACCCAGTCAAGAGATCAGGGCTAGAGCCAACACCGTTTTTAAGCTCACTGCACCATCCCAGTTTCAGAACCTGCCCTGTTCCCATGATGCACTGGGCCAGGGACAGACTGATTTGCATATAGCCAGGTTCTGAACTGGGATGGTGCAGTGAGATAAATAACGGTGATGGATCAAGCCCTGATCTTTGGACTGGGTAAGAGTGGTCTGCTTAATTTAGACACTCTGTTCATCACCACCCCCTTTTCTGAATCGTTTTTGGCCACTATAGGTGTGGCAGGGTATACTCAGACATGAGTCCCTTTCTCACTGCACCATCAGGATTCAAGCAAGCCGGGCCGACGACGGCTGAAATGCCAGAAACCGGTCCCCAGTAGCTTGTCTCCTTACTGGTGAAGAATTGGCTTGGTAGTTTAGTCTGCCCTGTTTCCATGATGCACTGGGCCAGGGACAGACTGATTTGCATATAGCCAGGTTCTGAACTGGGATGGTGCAGTGAGATAAATAACGGTGATGGATCAAGCCCTGATCTTTGGACTGGGTAAGAGTGGTCTGCTTAATTTAGACACTCTGTTCATCACCACCCCCTTTTCTGAATCGTTTTTGGCCACTATAGGTGTGGCAGGGTATACTCAGACATGAGTCCCTTTCTCACTGCACCATCAGGATTCAAGCAAGCCGGGCCGACGACGGCTGAAATGCCAGAAACCGGTCCCCAGTAGCTTGTCTCCTTTCTGGTGAAGAATTGGCTTGGTAGTTTAGTCTGCCCTGTTCCCATGATGCACTGGGCCAGGGACAGACTGATTTGCATATAGCCAGGTTCTGAACTGGGATGGTGCAGTGAGATAAATAACGGTGATGGATCAAGCCCTGATCTTTGGACTGGGTAAGAGTGGTCTGCTTAATTTAGACACTCTGTTCATCACCACCCCCTTTTCTGAATCGTTTTTGATTGAGTGAACACCGATAGGCCACACATAAATGACAGAGTTGTAAAAATATTATTAACAGAGGTAGTGAGTGGTCCCCGTAATCGCCGGATATATGCTGTGCTTGCAAACTACTGTTACTAGTCATGGTAGCATTCTGAAAAATTACAACTTCTTTCCTCGGCTTTGCTACTCTGGCACGGACGTGCGGTGTTACATGCTCTTCAAAGTAACACTCTTCATCCAGTGACCGTCTACTCTGTCTACTACATACACCTATGCTATGAGGAAGATACCATCCAGGCATCCATCCATTCAAAGTAAATGTCAAGCATTCTTCTTAATGTCTCAACTGGACAAACCTTACTTTTTCTCACAGAAAAACACCCTTTTTATTTTAATTTGTAAACCGCCAGCCATGCATCCGTGCTTGACTTGCATTTGAATTTGAACCAAAGTATATATTGCGCACACATACAGTTTCTGTTTCACCCACCCAGGCAGTCCTCTTTTCTTTCTCCCATCCTTGCTTCAGCCTTCAACCGGCCATGCATCAGATTCCCAGCCACCTGTGCCTGCATTCAAAAACATGTATCATTCTTTGCCAGTCATTAATTTAACTCGCTTGTCCTTCCTTACACCCTTCTTTCCCTTTCCGTTCATCCCATCCATCAAGTTCATCTCTGATCTGACTTGGCTTCTCGATAAAACTTTGACAGCTGAGTTGAAGTCAAATTTAGAGAAGGCCATTGGTTACTCGTCAACTCCCGCCGCTAATGCTATTGATAAATGCGAACTGCGAAATCAAGGGTGACTGTCTTTTACATGTTTGGCAAAAACTTAGTTTTAAATTTGTAAGTCTTCTTAACAGTAAAGTGTACTTGTACTGTCCAACATATATACCCCTGCAGCGAGCCTACTCTGCAATCTCAATAAGTAAGGGATATAATAGCTTACCACTGCCCGCCACTACCGTGGCATCCCCCACAGCAGTTCCTGCTGGCTGTGGCACTGCATTCGCCCCTGGAGTGCCCACCTCCGTGCTGGCCCCGGCACAGGTGGTTGGCTGTGCCGATGGTGTTACACCTAGAAAATAAATTTAATATTTTTAGATGCCATATACACCGCTCCCTATTTTACTAGTACTACATAAACAAATTTAATAATTTGTGACTCTCTAGTCTAAAGTACAAATTTCCCTTGCTTCAGGGAAGGGTGTTTTTTATTCATGCTTAGCCATAACATGTGATGCTACATTTTTTGACACAACTGATGAATGCTTACTTTTTAGCACGCACCATTTTTCTCATAACAGACGGAAGCTTCCCTTCTATGAACAAGAGCAAGATCATATAAATGTTAGTCGGAGTCGTCAACGATTCATCCCCACCAAGACTTTAAGTTCCAAACAGGTGAGGGCTCTCCCGCAAGAAATGTGTGAAATCAGCCACTTTTCCGTTGTTCACCTTTTATATTAAGTTGATTTTAATAAATGTTTTTATATAATGCATAATTTACATTTTTACAGAGTACACACAGAGCTAGTTGTTTTACTTTTAATAAAGCTTTAAAACTTAAACAGACTCTATGGTTTTTGTTCATGAGTGAGTGAGTAAAAGGGTTTGCAATTTGCAACCATGAGTCAGTTACTCTGAGAGGTCAGGACTCTGACTCTGTAGTCTTATGTTCTGGTTTGTATAATCTTTGGGCATCATCGCTGCATTCGGGAGCCAAATAATGACTCTGACACACTAGCTAGTCAGTAAGGAGATTAGGGGTTCAACTTCTGTAATGACTGAGGTATGTGGAAAGTCTAACTGCGCCTATTATCATCACCAATGCCCTATTTCTTGTCCATAGTTCTGTATGTGCAGAATAGTCCCTGCAACAGTAGTAGTATGTACTCCTATCCAATCAAAAAGTAAACTAGTATCTTATTCTTGGTGGCGATTGACATATTATTGTTGGGAATTTTCAAAGCATAAACATTTAGAAGACTTCAATAGACATTATGGACAACCCAGAGGACTGCACTCAGTGCCTACAGCTACTGCTGAATAGGAGTTTTGTTTAACACCTTTTGCTAACTGTGCAAGTTTAGCTAGCTACACAGACAGACTAATCATCTAGTAGTAGCACAGAGAGTCATAGTAGAGGCAGGATAAGAATTTATAAACAGTCTACAAGAAGATCAAAGTCGATTTAGGAAAAAATAGAATTAGGAGGAACGTTTGGAATAAATAGGTGCTGTAAAAGATAGGGAAGTATAATTATTAATATTAACAGGAAAACTTACTGGGGCCAGCAGAGGAGCCCTCGGCGGACCGATCCTGGCCTTCCTGCTCCACCGGCGCCGCTATCTCCTCCTCTGTCCTCTTGCCCCTGGGGAAGCTGATGTACAACAAGAAAAAAAACACAAACATGGATGATTGTTCTCAGCCAAATCAAACATTTAATAAAACCAATAACAAAATATTTCGGGGAAATAGACAACAATTGCACTAAATTTATTGACCTATCTGATGTGGTCTACTAGGATATTAGTATTGCTGGATTCGCAGACCGTCTACTTGGAAAGTTATGTAACTCACTAAACCAACTACAAAAGGTTCTACTAGGACTGGCAGGCAGCACTCTGCAGCACGTGACGTGACAGACACAGTCCTTCATGATTGCAGACCAGTAAAAAGTTTCCTACTAAATAACCAGTCATAATATACTCAAACTATCAATCCTCCACCACTATCTCTTCTTAGTGGCAGGAGTACAAAGGAAGGACTGGACTTGAGTCTCTAGTGTCTAGCATTACGCAGTTCTGTAAAGTACACTCATACATAATCACCCAGGCCAAATGAGCACAAAATTGAAAACGAGTAAGCATAGTAGCACCGCCAGTGAGCAGGCGAGCACCTGCAATCACAGAAGCTTTTGAATTATAATTTACCTGCAATGTAATCTCTAGTGTCTATCATTACGCAGTTCTGTAAAGTACACTCATACATAATCACTCAGGCCAAATGAGCACAAAATTAAAAACAAGTAAGCATAGTAGCACCGCCAGTGAGCAGGCAAGCACCTGCAATCACAGAAGCTTTTAAAACATAATTTACCTGCAATGTAATCTCTAGTGTCTAGCATTACGCACCTCTGCAAAGTACACTCCTACATAATCACCCAGGCCAAATGAGCACTAAATTGAAAACAAGTAAGCATAGTAGCACCGCCAGTGAGTAGGCGAGCACCTGCAATCACAGACGCTATTGAAACATAATTTACCTGCAATGTAATGGACAGCATTCTTGCTCTTCGGAAAAAAACAAATATTTGCAATATCATAACATAGAGCAGGAGAAAACAAAGTAGTGATTAAATACTAGCTACTACTACTCACCAAGGCCCAGGATCTCGACTCCAAGCAGGTCTTGTTCCCGGTCCAGGATGTCGGACCACCTGTGCGTCGCCTGGTTGTAGGTGTGCCGGACCGCAGACTCCCGATACATGGCCCGGCACACCTTCCCCCATAGCTGGCGACGCTCCCGGAGCCCGTACCCGGTACCGGGCCTGCCGCCTGCGCGATGGTCTTGGGGAGGTGGCGCTGGACAAAGAAAACTAGTGCAGCCACCTCCACCGCACCTGAAGATCTCCTGGGCAGTTACTGCCTCTCCCATTAAGCACCCGCAAGGGAGTCGGGTACGGGGTGCGGGACCCTTCCCCTTCAGGTTCTTCCCGGCTCCCTTTGCCATGGTCTTGGATAGGAAAGGAAAATAAAATAGGAAAGAATAAGGAAAAGGTAAAGAGTTCAAAAAATAAGTTTTAAAGTAACCAAAAGTAGAAAAAACACAAAATATAGATGTAGAAAAATAAAGAGATAATGAGTAAAAAAAATATTTTAAAAAGTTCAAAGAAACAAAGGATTGCAAAGATTAAGGGAGAAATGAAAACGCATGCATAGAACCATAGCAATGAATGAAAAACAAGATGGCTGCGCCCATTGCGACTGCCTGGGTAAGTTCGCTTGATATTTCCCCCGCGAGCATGCAAAAACGCAATTGCGGCCCACACGTAGGAAATGCACAACGCGAGCATGCATTTGGCACCCGGAAATGGAAATACGCAATGCGAACACTGAAAACAAGATGGCCGCGCCCATGTACGACCGCATGGGAAACTTCGCGGTCGCCGCGCTGAAAAAAAACCCCGCGAACACGCAAAGCGCCCTGCGAACGCGGAAAAATGAAAAAATCCGCAAATTTGCACAAATTCACAGATTTTGCGGACCGCGAATTTCCGTAAATTCACGTACCGCGAATTCACAAATTTCGCCCATACTTATCTATAGGTCATAGCCTGCAAGACAAAAATCATGATGAGAAGGTGTGCATTACGCACATCAAAGGACAGAGAGAGAGCGAAGGAGAGAGAGAGTGAAGGAGATGTAGCGAGAGAAAGACGGACAGAGAGGGTGAGTGAGAGAAAGGCAGGCAGAGAGGGAGAGAGAGAGAAAGACGGACAGAGAGGGTGAGCGAGAGAATGATGGACAGAGAGGGCGAGCGAGAGAAAGACAGACAGAGAGTGAGCGGGAGAAAGACAGACAGAGATGGTGAGCAAGAGAAAGACGGACAGAGAGGGTGAGCAAGAGACATACTGACAGAGAGGGGGAGAGGGAGATGGAGAGAAGAAGAGAGGGACATGGAGAGAGAGTGCTGACACTGCACACCCAGGCCACACTGCACACCTGCTGCCAATCAATCAATCAATCAATCATACAAATTTGTATAGCGCGCTACTCACCCGCTTGGGTCTTAAGACACTGGGGGGGGAGTCGATACTGCTCTAACAGCCAGGTCTTGAATTGTTAACTGAAGGAGAGGTGGTCCTGGGTCAGCCGTAGGTGGGTGGGGAGGGAGTTCCATGTCTTGGCCACCAGGTAGGAGAAGGATCTTCCTCTGGCGGTGGCTTTGCCAATTCGTGGGACAGAGGCGAGGGTGAGGCTGGCGGATCGGAGCTGGCGGGTGGGTGTGTTGAATGTGAGGCAGCTGTTGAGATATTTGGGGCCCATGTCGTGGAGAGCCTTGTGTGCGTGGGTGAGGAGTCTGAACGTGATCCTCTTGCTGACGGGGAGCCAGTGCAGGTCTTTCAGATGGGTAGAGATGTGGCTGTGATGGGGGATTTCCAGGATGAGTCGCGCCAAAGCATTCTGTATGCGCTGGAGTCTTTTCTGGAGTTTGGCTGTGGTTCCAGCGTAGAGGGTGTTCCCGTAGTCCAGATGGCTGGTGATGAGGGCCTGGGTGACCGTCTTCCTGGTTTCGGTGGGGATCCACCGGAAGATCTTTCGGAGCATGCGCAGGGTGTTTAAACAGGATGACGAGACAGCGTTGACTTGCTTGGTCATCGTGAGGGAGGAGTCCAGGATGAAGCCCAGGTTGCATGCATGGTCCGTTGGCTTGGGGGCGGTGCCCAGGGCAGGAGGCCACCAGGAGTCGTACCAGGCATAGGGGGATGGGCCCAGGATGAGGACTTCCGTCTTGTCTGAGTTCAGTTTCAGACGGCTGAGGTTCATCCATTCCGCGACGTCTTTCATTCCTTCCTGGAGGCTGGCTCTGGCGGTGGTGGGGTCGTTGGTGAGGGAGAGGATCAGCAGGGTGTCGTCAGCCTTGGCGATGATGTTGAGGTTGTGTTGGCGTGCGATGGCTGCGAGGGGGCTCATGTAGACGGTGAAGAGGGTGGGCTGAGCGAGGAGCCTTGTGGAACGCCGCAGATGACTTCGGTGGCTGCGGATCAGAACTGGGGGAGGCGGACTCTCAGGCTTTTTCCGACGAGGAACAAGATGATCCACTTCAAGGCCGTTCCTTGGATTCCGGTGTTGCTGAGGCGTTGTATCAGGGTGCGGTGGCATACGGTGTCGAAGGCTGCTGAGAGGTCCAGGAGTATGAGGGCAGCTGTTTCCCCGTTGTCGAGCAGGGACCTGATGTCGTCGGTAGCTGCGATGAGGGTGGTCTCGGTGCTGTGGTTTGCTCGGAAACCGGACTGCGACGGGTCGAGGGATCCGTTTGTCTCGAGGAAGGCAGAGAGTTGTTTGTTGACGGTCTTCTCTATGACTTTGGCAGGAAAAGGGAGGAGCGAGATGAGGCAGAAGTTCTTTAGGTCCGTGGGGTCCGCGGTGGGTTTCTTCAGGAGGGCGCTGAGCTCGGCATGTTTCCAGCTTTCCGGGAAGGTGGCGGATGCGAAGGAGCTGTTAATGATGTCCCGGAGTTGGGGTGCGATGATGGAGTTGGCTTTGTTAAAGATGTGGTGTGGGCATGGGTCAGTTGGGGAGCCGGAGTGGATGGTGTTCATCGTGCGGGTGGTGTCTTCGGTGCTGACCGAGGTCCAGGTGCAGAGGATGGTGGTGGGGGGCGCTGGTTCGGTGGTTGGGTGCATGGTCTGTGCGCCGAAGCTTTTGTGTATGTCGGCGATCTTGCGGTGAAAGAATGAGGCGAGTGAGTCGCAGAGGTCTTGTGAGGGTGTGATGTCGTTGTTGCAGGCGCTGGGGTTGGAGAGCTCTTTAACAATGCTGAAGAGTTCTTTGCTTTTGTGGGTGTTGTTGTCCAGTCGTTCTTTGAATATTGTCCTTTTGGTGGTATGGATCAGCTGGTGGTGTTTGCGGGTGGCGTTCTTGAGGGCTGTCATGTTTTCTGTTGTCTGGTTGAGGCGCCAGGCTTTCCCGAGGGTGCAGCAGGTTTTCTTGGAGTTTTTGAGGTCGTTGGTAAACCTCGAGGCTTTCTTGCTGCCAGGTCTGCTGGGAGGGTTCTTCAGTGGTGCGAGGTCATCGACGCAGTTGATGAGCCACTATGTGAGGTTGTGGGCTGCTTCGTTGGGGTCCGTCGTGTTGGTGGGAGGGTTCTGGCTGAGGGAGGTGGTGAGCTGGTCGGCGGTGATCTTGCTCCAGCTTCTGCGGGGAACCTGCTGCGGGTCGTGGTGGGTCGTGGTTCTCCTGAACTTGAAGTGGACGCAGTTGTGATCTGTCCAGTGTAGTCCGGTGGAGTGGTTGAAGAAGATGTGCTTGCTGGAGGAGAAGATGGGGTCGAGCGTGTGGCCGGCGTAGTGGGTGGGGGTGTTCACCAGTTGCTTGAGTCCGAGGTTGGTGAGGTTGTCCAACAGGGTGGCGGTGTTGCTGTCATTGTTGTTCTCCAGGTGGAAGTTGAGGTCCCCTAGGAGGATGTAGCCTGAGGAGGTTAGGGCGTGCGGGCTGACAAAGTCTGCGATGGCTCCGCTAAATTGTGTGCCTGGTCCCGGGGGTCTGTAGATGAGAGTGCCTCTGAGGGTGGTCTTGGGGTCGGTGTGTATCTGGAAGTGAAGATGCTCGGCGGCGGTGAGGGTGTCGTCGGAGTTGGTCGTGATTCGGATGGTGTTTCTGTGGATGATGGTGACGCCTCCTCCGGTTTGGTTGATGCTGTCCCTCCGGGTGATCTTGTAGCCATCCGGGATGGCTATTGCGATGTCGGGGGCTGAGGAGGCGTTCATCCAGGTTTCTGTGAGGAAGGCGACGTCCGGTGATGTTGTGTTGAGGAGGTTCCAGAGTTCGACGGTGTGCCTGTGGACGGAGCGGGTGTTGAGCAGGATGCATTTGAGGTGATTGTTGCTGGTGCTAGGCTTGTCGGGTGCCGGGCAGGGCTGGAGACAGGTGAGTTTGCAGGTTTGGCAGGTGAAGGGTCTGTGGGTGCGTTTCTGGGTGGCTCGGTAGCAGGCGGGGTTTGGGCCGCGTTGAGTGCATGGAGGGTGGTGGCATCGTATGTCCGTCGGATGAGCTGGCATCGTCAAGGGACAGGGGTCCTGGCGCTGGGCGTGGTCCTGGCGCTGGGCGTGGTCCAGGCGCAGACGGACGCAGACGGACGCAGACGGGCTTGCCTTAGGCGCGCCAGCGGCCGACCACTGCGCGTCCACTGCACATCCCCTGCGCGGCCTCCATATGAGGGAGAGAGGTAGGGAGGAGCAGCTGGGAGGCGGGAGAGGGGTGGATAATGGGAAGCAGGGGGTGGGGCCACAGGGAACGTGAGCGGCGGGAAAGCGGGTGGCACAGAAGGCAAGAGGGGGCTGGGGGAGTAGAGGGCACAGCGGCACAGAGAGCAAAAACACAGTGATAGGATCAAGGGGCACAAAAAAGAAATAGACAAGGAGCACACCAAGGGGCACAGACCGGAGGACGCAAGGGGCTGAAACCAGGGGGCAGAAAAACGAAGCACAAAGGAGAAGAAGGGGCACAACAATGAAATAACAGGGAGCAAACCAGGGGGCACAGAGAGGAGGACACACGGGCCAAAAAACAAGGGGGCACAAAAACAAAGCACAAGGAGAAGAAGGGGCCCACAACCAGACAGCAAGCAGCAGAGGAAGGCACAAGCCAGTCAGCTGAGGCAGCAGTCAAGAGGAGCAGCGGCGCACAGGGGGACTGCGCTGTGGCAGAGGGAGCGACCTGCCTGGTCACAGGGCCAACGGTGTGTCTCCAACAATATGCCGGTATGAAGTGCCGTTCACCAGGTCCCACATCTGAAACAGAGCCGTCATCTTAAACAGAGTCCAGATACCTGAGTGGCAAAGTACATACAATTGCACGCATCATCAACGCCTGTCCGCCCCTGTGCGCCCAGGCAGTTGCACCCTAGCCCCTTCCGCTGCCCAGTGGTGAATGCCCACCCCTGCGCACCCATGCAGCTACACCCCAGTCCCTCCCACCGACCAGCGGTGCATGCACGCCCCAGGCCTCACTGCTCACCTTCCGCCACCGGCGAGTAGAAATGAGGGCCCACCACGTGCCCCTGCAAGCCCCAAGTCCGAGGCACGTGGACATGGCACCCTCCACATCATGCAGCTCTGTGGGCCCCCAGGTCTCACATTTGGTGCTGCTCTTGATTTCTCCATGGAAGAGGACATACCAGTGCACCCGGCATAATTGTAGGCTGCACACCAGCTCAACCTCATAGGTGCCACTAACTCTGTGATCCAGGAGGCGATGCCATGTGGCGGTAGGCCCTCGCTGCTCGCTGGCTCAGGCCTACACTGGGGTCCAGCAGGGCACTCAAAACTTGAGCTGTCCTGGCCACTGTGACAGGGCATCATCACGGGCTGCACACCTGCTCAGCACTTACAGTGCCCCTACCTCAGTGCACTGAAAGTCACCATCCCATGGCGGTGTGCCTGTGCCGGCCACAGTGCATCCGGTGCCACCAAGTCTGTGCCCCGCTAGTCATGGACCCTCTATGATTGGGTATCATGGTGCGGACGCCATCATGTCACCTCCGGGCCTGAGGAATGTGGTGTTGCAGGCCCCTGGGCCTACATGTACACCACACGGATACACCCTAGAGAGGTTGGAAATGGCGTCGTGCACGTTCTCCCGGCCCTTTTTATTGGCAGGGTCACATGTCCTGTGACGCGTATGCTGGAAGGTTGTGGTGTGGGTGTAAACGAGCTATGAGGGAGTGGCCGTGGCATGCTGACAATTAGACCTGTGAGCAGCAGATCACTACAGGGGAGTCCTGGCACATGTGGTGTTGTTGCCCCTCCTGGAGCGTAAGCGTAGTGGGCTGGCCTGGCGTATGCCAGTCCGCTAAAGGGTTTGAACGATGGCCTGCCGGAACAGTGCCTGGTTCCGTACAGGGCTGGACAAGGAAGTAACAAATGCGTGTGTCGCTATTGTTGTGTCAGTGTAACCCGGACGACAATCGGCAATGTGTCACCCTGTGACCTAACTCCAACGACATGAGCCACATGGACATAAGAGGAATTCACTGAGCCTACATTCATCCATACTTCCACATTTGAAGGACCATAGACACAACACATCTGTGTGATTTGGAATGTTTAATGCACATTCAGTGGAGTGTTGCATCTGGAGCAGTACAGGGCCATGCAAAGCCCACTATCAAAGGTGGGCCATGGAGGGCCAGCCAGAGTCCTTCAGGGAATGAGAAGTCCAATGGAAGAGGAAGAGTTCAGTCCACAGTCTGATGACTGTGTCATTGGCAAACAATCAGAATATGGTAGTCCATGTCGAGGTCCAAGGTGAGTGTCGCAGAGTGTATTGGGGGACAGTGGAAGGTGAAGATGCAGAGGGCAGAACCTACCTAGTCATTCCTCCTGAGGCGGAAGCCGGGAGCTGACTTGCATTGCGCGATTCAATGTGACATCTGTATGTGCTCTGCTGATTTTAAAAGCGTATAATTTATAATTTGAATTGCCCTGTTATTCCCTGTTTTTATAATTACTGAATCATTTCTGTTGGCTTTTAGTATTTTTTATGCTACCGCCGTACTCCTAGCACTCAGCCGATCTAGGTGCTGAGCAGACATGGAGGCGGACGGGAAACCACCGTGGCCATCTTAGGGGAATTGTGGCCAGTAGGCCAGCAGTCTAGATGTTTAGGCGCTCTGCGCTGAGAAACACTTAAAGCCAGATGGGCTCTCCTCCGCGCAGCGGACGCGCTGGGCGGACGCGCTGGGCGGACGCGCCCAAGGAGCGCCTAAGGAAAGCCCGTCTGGGCCCGTCCGCGCCAAGTCGGGCCCAGGGACCAGTCATACTACACGTACCATGCGAGGTGAGGAAAAGCGATGTTACAATAGAGAACAGTTCATTAGATTAGGAGAAGGGTTGAAATGTACGAACGTACTGCCAGGAATTCTTTCCCAAAAGCCCTGCCCCTGCTGTGATTTCATATTTAATGTGGATAAGCCCACTTTAATAACTGGCTGCGCAACTAAGCCCTTTGCCTTAGCGTTGCTCGGTCATTACCAAAGCATGCCACGGCAATTGCCCGGTTACTGGAAGACAATGACTTTGATGTCCTGTTCTTAACTGAGACATGGACTAACTCCTCCTCAGACCCTGACATTCTTCAGGCTCTTCCCTCGCATTATGCCATCTGTAGGCAAGATCGTAGGGATGGGAGGGGTGGGGGCATTGCTATCATCTATAAAAATAACTATGGTTGCAGGAGCCTGCCCTGCCCTATTCCTGACTCCGAAAGCATGTCATTTGTTATCTCCTTCTCCCCTACCTGTACTTTCTCGGGCATACTCCTATATCGCCCTCCAGGAGCCCATACTACTTTTTGTGAAGAGCTTCCTAATATTGCTATGAACTATGCTAGTTGCTCCCCCAAATTTTCAGTTCTTGGGGACTTCAATATCCATGTGGATAACCCAGATATACCCGAAAGTCAGAATATAACGACAGGACTGGAGGTAATTCAGCTAGTACAAATTGTAAAAGGCCCTACTCACATAGCAGGACATACCCTTGACCATTTTTTCACGAATTTGGTCAATCTTACATTCGAAGAATCTGCAATGGTCCCTTGGTCAGACCATATGCTGCTTAAATACTAGCTACTACTACTCACCAAGGCCGAGGATCTCGACTCCAAGCAGGTCTTGTTCCCGGTCCAGGATGTCAGACCACCTGTGCGTCGCCTGGTTGTAGGTGCGCCGGACCCCAGACTCCCGATAAATGGCCCGGCACACCTTCCCCCATAGCTGGCGACGCTCCCGGCGGAGCCCCGTACCCGGTACCGGGCCTGCCGCCTGCGCGAGGGTCTTGGGGAGGTGACAAAGAAAACTAGTGCGGCCACCTCCACCGCACCTGAAGATCTCCTGGGCAGTTACTGCCTCCCCCCTTAAGCACCCGCAAGGGAGTCGGGTACGGGGTGCGGGACCCTTCCCCTTCAGGTTCTTCCCGGCTCCCTTTGCCATGGTCTTGGATAGGAAAGGAAAATAAAATAGGAAAGAATAGGGAAAAGGTAAAGAGTTCAAAAAAGTTGTTTTAAAGTAACCAAAAGTAGAAAAAAACACAAAATATAGATGTAGAAAAATAAAGAGATAATGAGTAAAACAAATATAAAAAAAAGTTCAAAGAAACAAAGGATTGCAAAGATTAAGGGAGGATTGAAAACGCATGCCCAGAACCATAGCAATAAATGAAAAACAAGATGGCTGCGCCCATTGCGACTGCCTGGGTAAGTTCGCTTGATATTTCCCCCGCGAGCATGCAAAAACGCAATTGGGGCCCGCACGTAGGAAATGCACAACGCGAGCATGCAATTGGCACCCGGAAATGGAAATACGCAATGCGAACACTGAAAACAAGATGGCCGCGCCCATGTACGACCGCATGGGAAACTTCGGGGTCGCCGCGCTGAAAAAAAACCCCGCGAACACGCAAAGCGCCCAGCGAAAGCGGAAAAATGAAAAAATCCGCAAATTCGCACAAATTCACGGATTTTGCGGACCACGAATTTCCGTAAATTCACGTACCGCGAATTCACAAATTTCGCCCATACTTATCCATAGGTCACAGCCTGCAAGACAAAAATCATGATGAGAAGGTGTGCATTACGCACATCAAAGGACAGAGAGAGAGCGAAGGAGAGAGAGAGTGAAGGAGATGGAGCGAGAGAAAGACGGACAGAGAGGGTGAGTGAGAGAAAGGCAGGCAGAGAGGGAGAGAGAGAGAAAGACGGACAGAGAGGGTGAGCGAGAGAATGATGGACAGAGAGGGCGAGCGAGAGAAAGACAGACACAGGGTGAGCGGGAGAAAGACAGACAGAGATGGTGAGCAAGAGAAAGACGGACAGAGAGGGTGAGCGAGAGACATACTGACAGAGAGGGGGAGAGGGAGATAGAGAAAAGAAGAGAGGGACATGGAGAGAGAGTGCCGACACTGCACACCCAGGCCACACTGCACACCTGCTGCCAATCAATCAATCAATCAATCATACAAATTTGTATAGCGCGCTACTCACCCGCTAGGGTCTTAAGACACTGGGGGGGGGGGGAGTCCCTACTGCTCTAACAGCCAGGTCTTGAATTGTTTACTGAAGGAGAGGTGGTCCTGGGTCAGCCGTAGGTGGGTGGGGAGGGAGTTCCATGTCTTGGCCGCCAGGTAGGAGAAGGATCTTCATCTGGCGGTGGCTTAGCCAATTCGTGGGACAGAGGCGAGGGCGAGGCTGGCGGATCGGAGCTGGCGGGTGGGTGTGTAGAATGTGAGGCGGCTGTTGAGATATTTGGGGCCCATGTCGTGGAGAGCCTTGTGTGCGTGGGTGAGGAGTCTGAACGTGATCCTCTTGCTGACGGGGAGCCAGTGCAGGTCTTTCAGATGGGCAGAGATGTGGCTGTGATGGGGGATGTCCAGGATGAGTCGCGCCGAAGTGTTCTGTATGCGCTGGAGTCTTTTCTGGAGTTTGGCTGTGGTTCCAGCGTAGAGGGTGTTCCCGTAGTCCAGATGGCTGGTGACAAGGGGCTGGGTGACCGTCTTCCTGGTTTCGGTGGGGATCCACCGGAAGATCTTTCGGAGCATGCGCAGGGTGTTGAAACAGGATGACGAGACAGCGTTGACTTGCTTGGTCATCGTGAGGGAGGAGTCCAGGGTGAAGCCCAGGTTGCATGCATGGTCCGTTGGCTTGGGGGCGGTGCCCAGGGCAGGGGGCCACCAGGAGTCGTACCAGGCAGAGGGGGATGGGCCCAGGATGAGGACTTCCGTCTTGTCTGAGTTCAGTTTCAGACGGCTGAGGTTCATCCATTCCGCGACGTCTTTCATTCCTTCCTGGAGGCTGGCTCTGGCGGTGGTGGGGTCGTTGGTGAGGGAGAGGATCAGCAGGGTGTCGTCAGCATAGGAGATGATGTTGAGGTTGTGTTGGCGTGCGATGGCTATGAGGGGGCTCATGTAGACGGTGAAGAGGGTGGGCTGAGCGAGGATCCTTGTGAAACGCCGCAGATGACTTCGGTTGTCAAGAGGACCGTACCTGGACTCTAGTATTCTGTGGGAACGATCTGGAGAGGGTCTTTAGATGAATAACTCCCAATGCCCCCACACCCCTGGTCCCAGAGGACTCTGAGCCCAGGAATGAAAGGGAAAGGGGAAGTGGATGACAAACAAGAAAGACTGCCACACCCTGGTGTCTTCTAGCTTTGTATTTGCTTTTGGATACCTGTAAGAGGAGCATAACATTAGTACATTCTCATAAGTCTTGGCATTCCTACACAAAGGCTGTTCCGATTCACACTATGTATACCTGTGTAGGGTGTGGAGTGCGCTTCTCTCTTAAGACATTGAAGACATAACTTGCAGGGCTGGTGGAATTACGGTTCAGCTGCTGACGACGTATAGGCTAACAACCACCCATGGGAATAAGGATATAACCTACTTGTGCATGTATTATACCCCTAAACACTATCAAGTGGAATTGCCTGCAGTTTGGAAGGAACTTGCTGGAACCTCAAGCTTCTAATGTCTTGGTGTATTGAACTGACGTTTTCTAAATAAAATGTTCTTCGTGCTGATTGTCAGTTGAACTCAAAAAGGAACTCGATGAGGCAAATTCATATTACATTCATAGAATTGTAGCCAAGCTCAAATTGTCCAGAAAATGAAACAGCAGAGCCCCAACTGAAACGCAATGCTTCAGAAATAGCTCTCTATGACCAAGGCTCTTCTGGAAACAGTATATAGAAGAGTTACAAATTAACAGTTTGAAAGCGCTCGTAAATTCTGTTCCAGAAGCGCTTCCTAAGGCTAGAGTTCAACAGGAGGTCACTGGAACTGATGACTGTCGAAAAATACCAAAACTCTCACGGGAAAGAGAGTTGTTACTCTTTTGACCTCTCAGAAAACGTCTTACCTCGACTCTGGCAAGATAACAGGAAAGACCGGAGGAGACTCACTACTGCTCAGAAAGTTGTCCGAAGGCTTCTAGGGTACTGGAATGTTCAGAGGAAATCTTCGAACTTCGGAAACAACAACCAGAAGGGAAGCGGCTCAAGGGTTGAAAAGCCTCGACGGAGACTCTCACTGGAACGTCCGCTCCCACTCAGAAGGCAGTTGAAGTGCGCAGCGCAATTACAGAGCGCGCACGAAATGGCCGATCAACCGGAAGACTAGAACGTCAACCGTCAAGCTTGGACGGCACCATTGATGGAACTTCCTTGTTCTTCACCCAATTCTATTGTGCAGCGGATCTCTTGGAATGAGATCGGAAGAACCAAGGAAACCTCTTTAGCCTAGAGCCAGGTAAAGAAGCAAGCTGCGACACCAGGGCGGCCTTGACAGTACCCCCCACCAAAGCCCCCTCTCCAGGTTTCTGTGGGAAAGACTTGTGAAATTCAGCAACTAATCTAGGGGCATGAACATTACCACTAGGTTCCCAAGATCTCTCCTCAGGCCCAAATCCCTTCCAGTCAATTAAATAAAACAATCTCCCTCTCTTCAGCTTAGAATCTAGAATTCTTTTGACCTCAAACTCTTCCGAAGAGTGAACTTGAACTGGAGCGGGGGGGGGGGGGGGGCTTCCTGTCTCAAGTTGGGTGGACTTCTTCTCACCAAGGAGACATGAAAAGTTGGATGGATTCTCATAGAGCTAGGAAGGATGACCCTTACACAAACTGGGTTGACCATCTTATCTACAGGAAAAGGGCCAACGAATCTCGGTTGGAACTTTCTGTTTCCACGTAATCTCATGTGTTTAGTGGATATCCAAACCAATTCTCCAGATTTAAATTGGGAACTTTCCCTTCTCTTACGATCGGCAAACTTCTTGTAACTCTCCTTTGCCTTAGAGAGATTGGAGAAGGCAGATTGATAGGACTGCTGTAATCTTAAAAGAACCTCCTGATCTGCAGGAACCTCTACCTCAACTTTACCCACCAACATATTTGGATGCCTACCAGAGTTTAAAAAGAAGGGAGAGAAACCAGTGGCTGAATGGACAGAATTGTTGTAGGCAAACTCTGCTGTACTAAGCAAAGATGGCCACTCACCCTCCCGATCCATTAAATACAGACGGAGGTATTGCTCCAAGTCCTGATTTACACGCTCCGTCTGTCCATCCGTCTCAGGATGGAAACTGGTGGACAGACGAGAGTCCACTCCAATTCCTTTCAAGAAGGATCGCCAAAAACGGGAAACAAATTGCGGTCCCCGATCAGAGATCACAACTTTTGGGATCCCGTGAAGCCTCACTACATGCTGGACAAATAAATCAGCTAACTGGGGAGCAGTGGGAAGAGCTTTTAAAGGAATGAAGTGACTCATTTTGGAAAACTGATCTACAACCACCCAAATCACTGTACTACCCTGACTGGATGGAAGATCAACTATGAAGTCCATCGATATGGTATGCCAAGGTGAGGGGGCCACCTGCAAAGGCTGAAGCAAACCCTGAGGGAGTTTCCTAACATTTTTTCCTTTGACACATTGCTCACAAGTGGCCACGTACTGTCTCACCCAAGCTTCCAAGCCAGGCCAGATGAAATCTCTTTTTATCAGCTCCAAAGTCTTGGCAACACCCTTATGACCAGCCAACACATGATCATGACATTGCTGAATGATTTCTTCTCTTAAATCTTCACTGGGAACGAATACTTTTCCAGATTGGTAGGGTTTTCCTTCCTTAATCTCACGGTCAGGACCTTCTCTAGCCCAATTTTCAAACTTCTCCTGAGCAAACGCTTTACAGATTCGGTTGCCCAAATCATCCTCCACTGCAGTTGCAACAATTTTTTCTTCTGGAATGACAAAACGTTCCACTTGATGCTCAGCTTCGCTTCCCAACTCCAACCGGGATAAGGCATCAGCCTTAGCATTTGCTGCTCCAGGCTTGTAGGTCAGAACAAAATCGTAGTCGGCAAAAAATAGAGACCACCTTAATTGCCGGGGGGACAAGGTTCTTGCAGACTTCAAAAATTGCAGATTTCGATGGTCAGTGAAAACTGTAATGGTGTGTCTGGCTCCTAACAAATAATGTCGCCAAACCTGAAAAGCATCTTTTACAGCCAACAATTCTTTATCAGCAATCGAATAGTTGATTTCTGCTGGGGATAATTTGCGGGAGTGGTAGGCTACAGGATGCAGCTGGCCAGTATTCTTATGCCTCTGGGACAAAATTCCTCCTATAGCCAGATTTGAGGCATCGGCCTCAACAAAAAAAGGTTCATTCAGATCTGGGTGCTGAAGTACCGGAGCGGTGGTGAAGGCTTCTTTCAACGATTGAAACGACTCCTCAGTAATTGGTTCCCAAACAAATTTCTCATTCTTCCGCAAAAGCTTGGTTATGGGACTCACTTTACTAGAGAAATTATGAATAAATCGTCGATAAAAATGTGCGAATCCTAAGAAGCTCTGAATCTCTTTGACCAGATTGAGGAGCAGGCCAATTCTTGATTGCTTGAAGTTTCGTGTCATCCATAGACACACCCTCAGGGGATAAGATGAAACCCAAAAATTCTACCTTGGATGAATGGAAAACACACTTCTCCAATTTTACATATAGCTGGTGCTCCAAAAGTCTTTCCAAAATGGTTCGCACATGAGTGACATGTTCTTCCAAATTGTTAGAAAAAATCAAAATATCATCAATGTAGACGACGGCGAAGCGATCCAGAAACTCACGAAGGATATCATTTACCAAATGCTGGAAAGCAGCCGGAGCATTGCATAGCCCAAAGGGCATCACCTGGTATTCAAATAAACCCAGCCTTGTGCGAAACGCTGTCTTCCACTCCTCTCCCTCGGCCATCCGAACCAGGTGATAAGCTCCTCTTAAGTCCAATTTAGTGTAAATATGGGCCTCCTTAACCTGGTCTAAAAGCTCGGAGATGAGTGGCAGAGGGTAGCGATTCTTCTTTGTGACCAAGTTTAGCGCTCGGTAGTCGATGCACGTTCTTAAAGACCCATCCTTCTTAGGGATAAATAAAAGAAGGGAAGAAACAGGGGACTTAGAAGGTCGAATAAATCCATTGGCAAGATTTTGTTCTATGTATTCCTTTAAATGCAGATTCTCAGGCTCAGAGAGTGCATAAATGCGACTGCATGGAAGAGAAGCACCTGGTTCCAATTCAATAAGACAATCGTAGTCCCGATGAGGAGGCAGCTTTTGAGCTTCCCGTTCATTAAAAACCTCAGCCAAATCTTGATATTCTTCCGGAATCTCAGGAATTTCCAAAGCACAAATGATTTGAGCTTGATCCGCCAAACTAGAAGACATAGTCGATTTTGGAACTTCAGAAAGAGGGAGGAAACAATGTTCCTGGCAAAACTCAGACGTCATCTCCAAGGTACGCTTAGCCCAATCAATCATTGGATTGTGCTCAGTAAGCCACGGTAATCCCAGAATGAGCTTAAACTGCGGGGCATCAATAAGGTTGAAACGAACAAAACTCTGATGATCCCCAGGGCCAAACACAGTGATCACTTCGGTATCTGCAACAATAGGCCCAGACGACAAATTAGTGCCATCCACAGCCCGGACTGGCTCAGATTTAAGTTTCTTTTCAGATCGAATTCCCAAAAGTTTAGCAAATTGGATGTCGCAGAAGTTCCCAGTAGCACCGGAATCAATCATGATGGAAATGTGTTCATGCACCTGCTCTCCAAACCGAATCCTACTTGACAAGATTAAATGAGGAGCTGAAGACTGCAACGTGTTCGCCAAAGATTGTGGATTTGGAGCTGACTCTTGTGCTGCTCCCACCAGAGCAACTCCGTCTACTGGTGGAGCCGATCTTTTGCCTGAACAGAGGGTCTTTAGACGAATAACTCCCAATGCCCCAACACCCCTGGTCCCAGAGGACTCTGAGCCCAGGAATCCAAGGGAAAGGGGAAGTGGATGACAAACAAGAGAGACTGCCACACCCTGGTGTCTTCTAGCTTTGTATTTGCTTTTGGATACCTGTAAGAGGAGCATAACATTAGTACATTCTCATAAGTCTTGGCATTCCTACACAAAGGCTGTTCCGATTCGCACTATGTATACCTGTGTAGGGTGTGGAGTGCGCTTCTCTCTTAAGACATTGAAGACATAACTTGCAGGGCTGGTGGAATGACGGTTTAGCTGCTGACGACGTATAGGCTAACAACCACCCATGGGAATAAGGATATAAGCTACATGCGCATGTATTATACCCCTAAACACTATCAAGTGGAATTGCCTGCAGTTTGGAAGGAACTTGCTGGAACCTCAAGCTTCTAATGTCTTGGTGTATTGAACTGACGTTTTCTAAATAAAATGTTCTTCGTGCTGATTGTCAGTTGAACTCAAAAAGGAACTCGATGAGGCAAATTCATATTACATTCATAGAATTGTAGCCAAGCTCAAATTGTCCAGAAAATGAAACAGCAGAGCCCCAACTGAAACGCAATGCTTCAGAAATAGCTCTCTATGACCAAGGCTCTTCTGGAAACAGTATATTGAAGAGTTACAAATTAACAGTTTGAAAGCGCTCGTAAATTCTGTTCCAGAAGCGCTTCCTAAGGCTAGAGTTCAACAGGAGGTCACTGGAACTGATGACTGTCGAAAAATACCAAAACTCTCACGGGAAAGAGAGTTGTTACTCTTTTGACCTCTCAGAAAACGTCTTACCTCAACTCCGGCAAGATAACAGGAAAGACCGGAGGAGACTCACTACTGCTCAGAAAGTTGTCCGAAGGCTTCTAGGGTACTGGAATGTTCAGAGGAAATCTTCGAACTTCGGAAACAACAACCAGAAGGGAAGCGGCTCAAGGGTTGAAAAGCCTCGACGGAGACTCTCACTGGAACGTCCGCTCCCACTCAGAAGGCAGTTGAAGTGCGCAGCGCAATTACAGAGCGCGCACGAAATGGCGGATCATCCGGAAGACTAGAACGTCAACCGTCAAGCTTGGACGGCACCATTGATGGAACTTCCTTGTTCTTCACCCAATTCTATTGTGCAGTGGATCTCTTTGAATGAGATCGGAAGAACCAAGGAAACCTCTTTAGCCTAGAGCCAGGTAAAGAAGCAAGCTGCGACACCAGGGCGGCCTTGACATCGGTGGCTGCGGATCGGAACGGGGGGAGGCGGATTCTCTGGGTTTTTCCGACGAGGAACAAGATGATCCACTTCAAGGCCGTTCCTTGGATTCCGGTGTTGCTGAGGCGTTGTATCAGGGTGCGGTGGCATACGGTGTCGAAGGCTGCTGAGAGGTCCAGGAGTATGAGGGCAGCTGTTTCCCCGTTGTCGAGCAGGGACCTGATGTCGTCGGTAGCTGCGATGAGGGTGGTCTCGGTGCTGTGGTTTGCTCGGAAACCGGACTGCGAGGGGTCGAGGGATCCGTTTGTCTCGAGGAAGGCAGAGAGTTGTTTGTTGATGGTCTTCTCGATGACTTTGGCAGGAAAAGGGAGGAGCGAGATGAGGCGGAAGTTCTTGAGGTCCGTGGGGTCCACGGTGGGTTTCTTCAGGAGGGCACTGAGCTCGGCATGTTTCCAGCTTTCCGGGAAGGTGGCGGATGCGAAGGAGCTGTTAATGATGTCCCGGAGTTGGGGTGCAATGATGGAGTTGGCTTTGTAAAAGATGTGGTGTGGGCGTGGGTCGGTTGGGGAGCAGGAGTGGATGGTGTTCATCGTGCGGGTGGTGTCTTCAGTGCTGACCGAGGTCCAGGTGCAGAGGATGGTGGTGGGGGCGCTGGTTCCGTGGTTGGGTGCATGGTCTGTGCGCCGAAGCTTTTGTGTATGTCGGCTATCTTGCGGTGAAAGAATGAGGCGAGTGAGTCGCAGAGGTCTTGTGAGGGTGTGATGTCGTTGTTGCAGACGCTGGGGTTGGAGAGCTCTTTAACAATGCTGAAGAGTTCTTTGCTTTTGTGGGTGTTGTTGTCCAGTCGTTCTTTGAATATTGTCCTTTTGGTGGTACGGATCAGCTGGTGGTGTTTGCGAGTGGCGTTCTTGAGGGCTGTCATGTTTTCTGTTGTCTGGTCGAGGCGCCAGGCTTTCCCGAGGGTGCAGCAGGTTTTCTTGGAGTTTTTGAGGTCGTTGGTAAACCTCGAGGCTTTCTTGCTGCCGGGTCTGCTGGGAGGGTTCTTCAGTGGTGCGAGGTCATCGGCGCAGTTGGTGAGCCACTATGTGAGGTTGTGGGCTGCTTCGTTGGGGTCCGTCGTGTTGGTGGGAGGGTTCTGGCTGAGGGAGGTGGTGAGCTGGTTGGCGGTGATCTTGCTCCAGCTTCTGCGGGGAACCTGCTGCGGGTCGTGGTGGGTCGTGGTTCTCCTGAACTTGAAGTGGACGCAGCTGTGATCTGTCCAGTGTAGTCCGGTGGAGTGGCTGAAGAAGATGTGCTTGCTGGAGGAGAAGATGGGGTCGAGCGTGTGGCCGGCGTAGTGGGTGGGGGTGTTCACCAGTTGCTTGAGTCCGAGGTTGGTGAGGTTGTCCAGCAGGGTGGCGGTGTTGCTGTCATTGTTGTTCTCCAGGTGGAAGTTGAGGTCCCCTAGGAGGATGTAGTCTGAGGAGGTTAGGGCGTGCGGGCTGACAAAGTCTGCGATGGCTCCGCTAAATTGTGTATCTGGTCCCGGGGGTCTGTAGATGAGAGTGCCTCTGAGGGTGGTCTTGGGGTCGGTGTGTATCTGGAAGTGAAGGTGCTCGGCGGCGGTGAGGGTGTCGTCGGAGTTGGTCGTGATTCGGATGGTGTTTCTGTGGACGATGGTGACGCCTCCTCCGGTTTGGTTGACGTTGTCCCTCCGGGTGATCTTGTAGCCATCCGGGATAGCTATAGCGATGTCGGGGGCTGAGGAGGCGTTCATCAAGGTTTCTGTGAGGAAGGCGACGTCCGGTGATGTTGTGTTGAGGAGGTTCCAGAGTTCGACGGCGTGCCTGTGGACGGAGCGGGTGTTGAGCAGGATGCATTTGAGGTGATTGTTGCTGGTGCTAGGCTTGTCGGGTGCCGGGCAGGGTCGGAGGCAGGTGAGTTTGCAGGTTTGGCAGGTGAAGGGTCTGTGGGTGCGTTTCTGGGTGGCTCGGTAGCAGGCGGGGTTTGGGCCGGCGTTGAGTGCGTGGAGGGTGGTGGCATCGTATGTCCGTCGGCTGAGCTGGCATCGTCGAGGGCCAGGGGTCCTGGCGCTGGGCGTGGTCCAGGCGCAGACGGACGCAGACGGGCGCAGACGGGCTTGCCTTAGGCGCGCCAGCGGTCGTCCGCTGCACGTCCACTGCGCGTCCGCTGCACATCCGCTGCGCGGCCTCCATATGAGGGAGAGAGGGAGGGAGGAGCAGCTGGGAGGCGGGAGAGGAGTGGATAATGGGAAGCAGGGGGCGGGGCCACAGGGAACGCGAGCGGCGGGAAAGCGGGTGGCACAGAAGGCAAGAGGGGGCTGGGGGAGTAGAGGGCACAGCGGCACAGAGAGCAAAAACACAGTGATAGGATGAAGGGGCACAAAAAAGAAATAGACAAGGAGCACACCAAGGGGCACAGAACGGAGGACGCAAGGGGCTGAAACCAGGGGGCAGACAAACGAAGCACAAAGGAGAAGAAGGGGCACAACAATGAAATAAAATGGAGCAAACCAGGGGTCACCGAGAGGAGGACACACGGGGCAAAAACAAGGGGGCACAAAAACAAAGCACAAGGAGAAGAAGGGGCCCACAACCAGACAGCAAGCAGCAGAGGAAGGCACAAGCCAGTCAGCTGAGGCAGCAGTCAAGAGGAGCAGCGGCGCACAGGGGGACTGCGCGGTGGCAGAGGGAGCGACCTACCTGGACACAGGGCCAACGGTGGGTCTCCAACGATATGTCGGTATGAAGTGCCGTTCACCAGGTCCCACATCTGAAACAGAGCCGTCATCTTAAACAGAGTCCAGATACCTGAGTGGCAAAGTACATACAATCACACGCGTCATCATCGCCTGTCCGCCCCTGTGCACCCAGGCAGTTGCACCCTAGCCCCTTCCGCTGCCCATTGGTGAATGCCCACCCCTGCACACCCATGCAGCTACACCCCAGTCCCTCCCGCCGCCCAGCGGTGCATGCACGCCCCAGGCCTCACTGCTCACCTTCCGCCACCGGCGAGTAGAAATGAGGGCCCACCACGTGCCCCTGCAAGCCCCAAGTCCGGGGCACGTGGACATGTCACCCTCCACATCATGCAGCTCTGTGGGCCCCCAGGTCTCACATTTGGTGCTGCTCTTGATTTCTCCATGGAAGAGGACATACCAGTGCACCCGGCATAATTGTAGGCTGCACACCAGCTCAACCTCATAGGTGCCACTAACTCTGTGATCCAGGAGGCAATGCCATGTGGCGGTAGGCCCTCGCTGCTCGCTGGCTCAGGCCTACACTGGGGTCCAGCAGGGCACTCAAAACTTGAGCTGTCCTGGCCACCGGGACAGGGCATCATCACGGGCTGCACACCTGCTCAGCACTTACGGTGCCCCTACCTCAGTGCACTGAAAGTCACCATCCCATGGCGGTGTGCCTGTGCCGGCCGCAGTGCATCCGGTGCCACCAAATCTGTGCCCCGCTAGTCATGGACCCTCTATGATTGGGTATCATGGTGCGGACGCCATCATGTCACCTCCGGGCCTGCGTAATGTGATGTTGCAGGCCCCTGGGCCTACATGCACACCACACGTTTACACCCTAGAGAGGTTGGAAATGGCGTCATGCACGTTCTCCCAGCCCTTTTTATTGGCAGGGTCACATGTCCTGTGACGCGTATGCTGGATGGTTGTGGTGTGGGTGTAAACCAGCTATGAGGGAGTGGCTGTGGCATGCTGACAATTAGACCTGTGAGCAGCAGATCACTACAGGGGTGTCCTGGCACATGTGGTGTTGTTGCCCCTCCTGGAGCGTAAGCGTAGTGGGCTGGCCTGGCGTATGCCAGTCCGCTAAAGGGTTTTAATGATGGCCTGCCGGAACCGTGCCTTGTTCCGTACAGGGCTGGACAAGGAAGTAACAAATGCGTGTGTCGCTATTGTTGTGTCAGTGTAACCTGGACGACAATCGGCAATGTGTCACCCTGTGATCCAACTCCAACGACATGAGCCACATGGACATAAGAGGAATTCACTGAGCCTACATTCATCCATACTTCCACATTTGAAAGACCATAGACACAACACATCTGTGTGATTTGGAATGTTTAATGCACATTCAGTGGAGTGTTGCATCTGGAGCAGTACAGGGCCATGCAAAGCCCACTATCAAAGGTGGGCCATGGAGGGCCAGCCAGAGTCCTTCAGGGAATGAGAAGTCCAATGGAAGAGGAAGAGTTCAGTCCACAGTCTGATGGCTGTGTCATTGGCAAACAATCAGAATATGGTAGTCCATGTCGAGGTCCAAGATGAGTGTCACAGAGTGTATTGGGGGACAGTGGAAGGTGAAGATGCAGAGGGCAGAACCTACCTAGTCAGTCCTCCTGAGGCGGAAGCCGGGAGCTGACTTGCATTGCACGATTCAAAGTGACATCTTTATGTGCTCTGCTGATTTTAAAAGCATATAATTTATAATTTGAATTGCCCTGTTATTCCCTGTTTTTATAATTACTGAATCATTTCTGTTGGCTTTTAGTATTTTTTAAGCTACCGCCGTACTCCTAGCACTCAGCCGATCTAGGTGCTGAGCAGACATGGAGGCGGATGGGAAACCACCGTGGCCATCTTAGGGGAATTGTGGCCAGTAGACCAGCAGTTTAGATGTTTAGGCGCTCTGCGCCGAGAAACACTTAAAGCCAGATGGGCTCTCCTCCGCGCAGCGGACGCGCTGGGCAGACGCGCCCAAGGAGCGCCTATGGAAAGCCCGTCTGGGCCCGTCCAGGCCAAGTCGGGCCCAGGGACCAGTCATACTACACGTACCATGCGAGGTGAGGAAAAGCGATGTTACAATAGAGAACAGTTCATTAGATTAGGAGAAGGGTTGAAATGTACGAACGTACTGCCAGGAATTCTTTCCCAAAAGCCCTGCCCCTGCTGTGATTTCATATTTAATGCCCTTTGCCTTAGCGTTGCTCGGTCATTACCAAAGCATGCCACGGCAATTGCCCGGTTACTGGAAGACAAGGACTTTGATGTCCTGTTTTTAACTGAGACATGGACGAATTCCTCCTCAGACCCTGACATTCTTCGGGCTCTTCCCTCGCATTATGCCATCTGTAGGCAATATCGTAGGGATGGGAGGGGTGGGGGCATTGCTATTATCTATAAAAATAACTATGGTTGCAGGAGCCTGCCCTGCCCTATTCCTGACTCTGAAAGCATGTCATTTGTTATCTCCTTCTCCCCTACCTGTACTTTCTCGGGCATACTCCTATATCGCCCTCCAGGAGCCCATACTACTTTTTGTGAAGAGCTTCCTAATATTGCTATGAACTATGCTAGTTGCTCCCCCAATTTTTCAGTTCTTGGGGACTTCAATATCCATGTGGATAACCCAGATATACCCGCAAGTCAGAATATAACGACAGGACTGGAGGCAATTCAGCTAAACAAATTGTAAAAGGCCCGACTCACATATCAGGACATACCCTTGACCATTTTTTCACGAATTTGGTCAATCTTACATTCGATGAATCTGTAATGGTCCCTTGGTCAGACCACACGCTGCTATCTTTTTTAAGGGGGCGCCCAGGGAGCAGGCAACCCCAGAAACTATTAATAAGAGAGCAGCACATATCTGGTCCAAGCTACCGACTGAGGAATGGAGTATGAACCTGAATAAAACAGTGCCAGCCAATAGCAGAGACCCAGAGGTAGCAGACTCCCTTGTTAACAAATGGTTGGAGACCTCACTTGACGCTGCTTTACCTAAAGTGGGAATCTGTCATCATAATGGCATGAATAAAAAGGCCTGGTATACACCTGAACTTAAGACACTGAAACTAAACTGTAAAAAGCTGGAAAGGAACAGGTGGAAAGATTACTCTGAGGATAGTAAAGAACACTATAGAGCCGCACTCCAGACTTATAAAAATCAAATAAAAGCAACGCAGTCCAACAACTATCAAGGGAAGATAGCTTCAGCTGCAAATTCACCGCGGGAAATTTAAAAAAAATTTAAAACCTTAACTACCCCCCACAGTCCACTCAGGGACCCGCTCCTCGCACAAAAACGATGTGATGAACTAGCAATATTCTTTGCATTCAAAGTCGCAAACATCTACTCCCTTTTTCAACAGACCGATATACTACCACCTTTGTCTCGGCCTGTAAGGAATGCAAGACTCAAGGAGTTTACTCCCCTTGACTATCAGATGGTGCAGCAACTCCTCTGTGGCATTAAGTCTGGCTCTACCGCCGACCCTGCCCCTCCCACCATCCTTATGAAGGTATCAGAGACAGTGATCCCAGTTATCACGGAGTTGATTAACTCCTCCTTAGCAGCAGGTATTGTTCCTCCCTCCTGGAAACAAGCGAGAGTGAAGGCCTTACTGTAAAAACCGAACCTGGACCCAGAGGAGTGGGCAAACTATCGGCCAATCTCCTTGCTACCAGGAATTAGTAAGGTAGTGGAGAAACATGTAAATACCGCACTGTCCTCCTTTTTGGAGAATAATAACATCTTACACCCTACCCAGACGGGCTTCAGGCGGAAACAAGGTACAGAGACCGCCCTGATTGCAGTGATCGAAGAAGCAAGGAAAATAGTAGATGGAGGAAGTTGTGCTGTTATTGTGCTATTAGAATTGAGCGCAGCCTTCGACACTGTTAATCACTCCATTCTGAAGCAAAGACTGAGTGACGTAGGTGTGGATGGTGGGGCCCTCAGATGGCTGGACTCCTTCATCACTGGCAGAACTTTTGCTGTCTTTGAGGAGGATGCTATTTCATCCCAAGTCCCTCTGCAGTGCGGTGTCCCCCAGGGCTCCTCCCTCAGCCCTACCATGTTTAACATCTACATGAGACCTTTGGCTGAGGTGGTGTTGCCCTGGGGAGTACATTTGGTCACCTATGCCGATGACACCCAGTTAATAATGTCACTCTCAGGCCAGGAATCTACCAGCGAAAACCTCTCCTCTTGCCTAGTGGAGGTGTGTAACTGGATGAACACCTCTTTCTTGAAGCTGAATGGCACAAAGACAGAGGTCATGATGCTGGGATACAACCCTCCCTTGTCAGTTAACGCCTGGTGGCCTAATAATCTTGGCCAGCCCCCTTTGCCCAAGGAACAAATTAAAAGCTTGGGAGTCTGGTTGGACCCTACACTTAGCTTTCGGGTGCAAGCGCATAAGGTAGCAGCCACCTGCTATGCCTTAATGAGAGTGATAAGGAAGATCCTCAAGCTCCTCCCATTCGAAGCCAGGCGCCTCTTGGTGCAGGCTTTGATCTTATCCTGGCTAGATTATGCAAATGCAATCTACCTGGGGGCTCCACAGGGAATGATTAAGATCTTGCAAACGGTTCGAAACTGCGTGGCTAGACTGCTTCTGGACTTGCCTCGGAGGAGCTCTGCTAAAGCGGCAGTACGTCAACTGCATTGGTTACCGTGCAACAAAGGATATGGTTCAAGGCAATGACGATTGCACACAAAGCAATGATAACATCTGGACCTATCGTATTGCAACCCCTGTTCCAACCCTACCAGACCCCGAGGACCTTCAGGTCCAGCAGTAGAAATCTTCTTAGGTTACCTAAAATAAAAAGAACCCGCTCAGGTGGCAGACGATTCTCCCTACAAACAGCAACATTTTGGAACCAGCTTCCTGACTCCTTGCGGCTGGAAGTGAATCATCTGAAGTTCAGAAATCTGCTGAAAACATTTTTGTTGTCATAAGCCGTTGAGGACTGACTGGGTGTATCTGAAGCGCTGGGATGCTCACGGGTAGCCATGCACTATACAAATGCGTAGTCATTCATTCATTCAAGCTGAAACTGGCCATATGGGGGAGGTGAATGCTACAGTTTCCGTTGTCCTCTGCTGTTGCATGTGCTTCACGTGTGGGTGGTGCTGGCCTTTCCCCAGCACTGTGTGTCAGTGACACCTCAGGGGCAGGAGGTAGAATTTCTGCCACACTGTGTGGCACTGACACTTCAGGGGGCAGAGATGTGGTTGTGGTGGTAGCAGCAGCATGCATCTGCGCCAGACCTTGTGGCAGCAATGGCTTGAGGATTGTTTTGAGGTCATTGTGGAACCCAGCTACCTCTCACTGGTGTGCAGCCATGGCAGCTGCTCTCTCCACATTGGTCCGCTCCATGTTCTCCATAAGCCTCTGCATGAGTCCCAACTCCCGGACGAGCTCGCTGGAGCCATCCTGATTAGACAGTCGTTCTTGTCGCACAGTCAGGACTCTGGCGATGTCAACCATGGTTCGTTGGATGGCATGGAGCGGGCTGTCGGTGTCTGTTAGGGACTATGAGAGGTCCCTGATGGGACTTAGACACCCACATATGGCACCTAGTTTGTCTGCCATGCGGTCGAAGTCCACCTGAACCTGTTCAGCCAGCTGCTCCTGGCATCCCAACACACTGCATTGGAAGGCCATGTGTTCTTCGTGGGGGTCCTGGGAGGCAGCCATGGTGGTGGGTGCGGCCTGCTGTGAGGTATGTGCAGGGGGTGGGTTCACCTCATTGCAGCTGGGCTGCCCTGCTCCTGGAGGTAGGCTGCTGAGACTGTCAATGAACTCTCAGAGGGCGCCGGAGTCAAAGGTGTTGTGGTCCTCTTCATCGTCAGAGAAGAGAGGTTGGGACTGCTCTGCAGGAGTTGGTGATTGTCCCTCTGCAATGTG
The DNA here is from genome assembly GCF_964263255.1 of Lissotriton vulgaris. Classification (NCBI taxonomy): domain Eukaryota; kingdom Metazoa; phylum Chordata; class Amphibia; order Caudata; family Salamandridae; genus Lissotriton; species Lissotriton vulgaris. The sequence continues at coordinate 1,089,251,292 of NC_141687.1, read as the reverse complement.
AAGGGGAGATGCAGTTTAACAATGTGTCCACATGTCTGTTGTTGCATTGTACATGTACAGATACAGACTGCATGACTGTGTACATTGGGGTTGTTTCGGAGGGGCTGCCCATTTGCTGCGGGACAGTGGACATTTCAACACCGTCATGACTGTGTGTTTGTACCTGTACATTATCAACTCATATTTCCCTGCAATGCCACTTGTGATTGGCCAGTGTCTACACCCAGTTGGCACCACTTGTGTTCTCTGTTCTGTGGTGAAAGTGTTGCGGTTTGTGCCACTTCGTTGTCAATGTTGATGTGCTCTGCATGTGATGTGTGTGTGCCGCATTTTGGGGCAGTCCCCCTGCAGCTCTGCCTTGGCTGCCCCTTATCCCTTACATGCTGTGTGCCTATGACTTCTGTGCTTATCCAGTGCTGACATGTAGCATGATTGGGTACATTGTTTTCTTGGTTGGAGTTGGGGTCTGGGGCATGGTTTGTCCGCTGATGTGCTCAGCTCAATTGTGCATGTGTGCCATTTTGGCCATCCCCCCGTCCCCCCAGTCCCTGGTTGTCACTCACCCTGTTGCTGTTGTGTCTGGTCCTGTTGAGCGGTGTCAGGTCCCCCGACTCCTGCTACCGTCTCCCCACTGATGACTGAGGATACCATTTCCTCCATGTAGTCCAGCTCTTCCTGTTGTGCAGGACTGCCACCTCCAGTCTGCATTGCTGCCTTGTGTGCGAGTTTTTGCTTGGTTTTTCGCTTGACATCATTCCAGCGCCTCTTTACCTCATCCATGGTCTTCTTCAGCACTCCCACTGCATTCACCTTGTCCACGATGGCCTGCCATAGTCCATTTTTGGTTGCCAATGACACAGAGGAGGTGACAAACAGTTATTGATGGTGTTCGACCACCTGTGTTATCAGGATCCTATTTTCCTGCAGACTGAAGCGCTTCTTCCTACTCTTCTTCTCCTTGGCTTTCCTTGACCCCGAGGTCCCAGGCAGGTCCTCCGGGGGGCCTGTGGAGTTCTGGTTCTCCTCCTTACTCGCTCAGGCAACATCCATGATTCTTCGCTGTTATTTAGCATTTGTTTGTCTGTTTTTCTACTTTAATTGTGATTGTTCCCGCCTGACGTGTGTGAATTGCAGCCCTGTGGCTGTTTTTTTACAGATTTTTGTATCGCTCTGACCTCATTACAGCTTTTTTTGTGTTCGCGTTAAGCATTTTTGCAGTGTGGTGTTGATTTTAAAGCAGCCATTTGACACATTATCTGGTGACTATTGCATGGTACCACCGTGTTGTGAATACCTGGTTAACAGAGCGTAAATTTACCACGATGGACTGCAATGTTGAGGGTTGCGTTAAGTAACTTTTGCGATGGTTATCACACGTTCTTAGAATATACCCCATAGTGTATTTCTTAACTTTGCAATATTGCAGCCTGCAGACCTTGACTTGGGACAAAGAAAGTTTCATCATTCACCGATGTGTTTGACATTTACTGGCATGGAAACAAAAACAAAATACTTTGTCTTGTGATGCACTGTATGGATGTGATGACACCGTGTTAACTGACTACATTTTTATAGTTGTTGCAAATGATTTGGGGAATATCATATGATTATTCTTATTTTTCAAATTAAATCAGTGCATTAAATAAGGACGTCAGAGTCCTGCACCGAGAGTGGCCAGTATCTTTATCCGAGAACAGTGATACTTTTAGAAAAATCGATTTCCACATATGTTTTGAAGTTTGTTGTTACAATGAAGAGACACACGTAGTAATAAGCAGAGTCTTCTTTATTCCATCTTAACACCATCACAGGTTCCAGTCAGCTGGCGTCAGCTGTGGAATGTTCACACATTCTTGCCTGGACTGTACCACTGGGGTGGAGGGCAGAGGGGTGGCGGGGCATACCATGTGAAGATTACAACACATCTCCTTGCATAGGGAAAGGAAGGGAGGGAAAGGAAAGGAGGAGAGGTGATGCAGGGGTACAAGGCAGTGACAGTACTACCTTCAAGTTTGAATAATGAGGTTTCAAAAGAGAAGGGTCATAAGGACCACAGCAGTTAACCAGAGGAACACAGAACAACGGTTTCGTGCAGTACAATAACCTTTTGAAGATCTCATGTGATACAATAATCTTTTGTCCACCTAGATGCAGACATAGGCCTTAACGATCTTCTAGGAGCAACGTTTGCATTACCAACCCTTTGAGCATCGACTTGAGGGACCAACACTTCCCTATGAGGAACAATTCTGTCCATGCTCCAGGTTTGTCCATTTGCAAGCTGAACTACATTTCTACCCACTTTGATTACCTTCATGGGTTCTGAGAACCTTGTGGACTCCCTTCTGCATGGTTTAGGAAGGTGCACTCGGACCCAATCACTTTCTCTGACCGTGCGAGCTTTTACATGTTTAGTTTCATCATACCTGACCTTATACTTGGCTTGGTGATCGGACACTCGTTTGCTAATTTCTTCACGAATCACAGCACAGGTGTTCTGCCTTTTTAGAGGAGGTGAGAGTCTAGTTTTGGAAACCCTACCCTTCAATGAACTAAAGGGGGATAACCCCTGTGACTAAGTTGGGAGTAGTACGATAGGCCCAAACTGTGTCTTGCAAAGTGTCTTCCGCCGAGATACCTAAGATCTCTGCACGCTGTAGACACTCTTTTACTAGGCAGTTCATGCGCTCCACCAACCCATTGGAACGGGGGCAATATAGGGCCGTTTTGTGATGGGTGATACCCATTTCCCATAGAAATTCAATCATGTTTTCCGAAGTAAACTGTACCCCATTATCGGTTACCAGGATGTCCAGGATCGCTTCCTCAAAGAATACATCCTCAGGAAGCTTATCAGTACCTTCATGTCTATCTGGTGCGCACACTCATAAACCACCCACCGAGTGTGGTAATCCATCATGACAAGTATGAAACGTTCCTTTAAGCTCTTGAGGTTGAGGGAATCAATATTGTCAAGGGCTAGTTTTGACAATGGACTATCTGGCACCGTAACAGGGGATTAAGGGGTTTCCTTGCCTCCTATATTTTGTCCAATCGGCTGCACTCAAGACAGTCCCTCACTGTGTGTTCAGCCATGGTATCCATCCCCAGCCACCAGTAATCCAATCTTATCTTGTTCTTAGTAAAGCTACGCCCCAAGTGACCAATATGGGCTAGATTCACAATTTTTTGTCTAAGTGCTACAGGTGGGGCAATTTTCTCTCCTCTACAAACCTTCCCCTCTTGAATGTTCAATTCCAGTTTCACATACCAGAAACCGCTCAATGGAGTGGTGACCTTACACTTCTCATTAGGCCCCCCCTTGACAATAAGGCTTTTAAGGACCTTAATTTCCTCAATATTACGTAAGCACTCCTCCCATTCTTCTTTGCTCAGCCAAGACAGTTTAAGGATCATTTCATCAGCTTCAACTAAGGTTGCACAGTCATCAACATCAGTAGGTGAGCGAGAAATGAAATCTGCTACTGCATTTTTTGAACCTGGCATATACTTTACATTGAAATTGTACCCTTCCAGTCCCAAAATCCATCTTGCTATCCTTGGTGTGGTTTTTTCAGACCCCTTACTTGTGAAAGCATACATGAGGGGTTTGTGGTTGGTCTTCACAGTGAAGGGAATACCCCACAGAAAGAAGTGGAAATGTTTGATGGCCCTTGTACATGCAAATGCTTCTATTTCGACCACAGAGTAATTTACTTCTGCTCCTTTAAGGGTCGCAAGGAGTGAATGCAACCACTTGTTCCTTGCTGTTGACGACCTGGGTGAAACTGGCACCCAACCCTTTATTTCTTGTGTCATTGCACAGGACTGTGGGTTTTGTGGGATCTAATCTGCCCATCGATGGGGCGGAGGCAATGCTCTCCTTCACTGTGATGAACGCCACTTGACAATCTTCGTTCCACACAAAAGGGGTCCTTACTTTTAGTAATGGCCTCAACGGCTCCGCAGTACTCGCATAATTTCCGACAAACTTAGCGTATTACTCAGATAGCCCCAAGAATGATTTTAAGACTTCAACACACGCTGGAGCGGCTGTCCCCTGAATGCTTTCACTAGGTCAACCTTAGGTTTTATTCCATCCTGAGAAATAGTATGACCTAGGAAACTCTTCAGATCCTACCCCTATATAACACTTATCCTTCTTCAATGTCAAACCTGCTACTTCCAATTTGGTCAACACTCTCCTAAAGATGGTGTTATGTTCTTCCAGATGTTTCCCGTAAATGAGGATATCATCCTGGAAGCACATGGTGCACATGAGGTCCTCCAGTACATGTTGGATGATCCTCTGGAAGGCAGCGGCTGCTGAGGCCAACCCGAAGGGCATGCGAATATACTGGAACACCCCCAGAGGAGTTATGAACGAGGTTAAGTGGCGGGAGTCAGGGTGCAGCTCTATCTGGTGGTAGGCGGATGAGAGGTCTAACACACTGAAACAACTTGCAACTTTGATTAGGGTAAGGACCTAATGTATGCGTGGCAAGGGATGCCTATCCACCCAAATAATATTGTTTAAGTCTCTTAGGTCCATACATAATCTGAGCTCCTTGCTAGATGCCTTGGTGGTAAGGACAATCAAGGCCAACCACTGTGAGCTTTCTATTAGTTTGATAACCCCTGTGACAAGAGTTTGTCTACCTTGGCTTGGAGGGGTGTTTGCATCATGTGTGGTATGGGCCTGACCCTGTGAGCCACTGGTTTAGCATCAGATTTTAGCTTAATGGAGTATTGGTCGTTTTTTAGTAGATCTAGCTTATCCGTAAATACTTTGGGGAAGTTGTTGCAAACCTCCGTATCCCCCACAGACGGGTCCACAAGGAGAACTTGGTCAGGGCTATTGGGGTCTAACTTGATGCCCAGTTCCCGCTGGTATTTCCACCCCAACACGTTGGATCCTTTCTGCATGATGTAGATCTTACCCAGCATACTCCTCCCTTTGAACCCTATACTTATGGTTGTCATGCCTATCAAGGGTATGGGGTCCCCATTGCAACCTCCTGGATGGATGTCGAGAGGCTGCATGCCCTGTTGCCACAAGGGAAACATTTTTGTAAATGCCTCAGCTTCCACCAAGGTATAGGGTAGGCAAGAATCGGCAAACACCGTCACCTCTCTTTTGTCAAAGGTGATGGTACAAGACGGGAGATCATTAGTCTTGTCGCCACTTTGTAACTGGAACACCAGTTTGGATTATTGGGGAGGTTCCTGTTCGATAGCCAGTACAGCTTTGGATTATTGATCTCTACAGACTCTGGACAAGTGACCACTCCTTCCACATTTGTGACAGGTGACTGATCTGGCTTGACACCCTACATAATTCACTAGATGACTAGGGCTACCACACCTGTAACATTTTAGCATGGTTACTGCAGCAAGAACACTAGGGGGCATATCATATAGGCGCCGCAATAAAATTATCACGGCTTTAGCGTCCTTTTTCTAAAGAAAAGCAGCGATAATTTTATCGCATCATCAGCAAGGTCACGCTATCACGTGAATCCATGCCTCAGCGCCTGTTTCATTAACACCCAGCATCCCAACGCTAATGAGATGCATAGTAGGCATACCTCACTAAATAACATGAGACATGTCGCTAACACTATTTATTTATTTGAAAGTTTTATATAGCGCGAACAAGATCTTTGCAGATATCAGAGCGCTTTACAATGCAGTGAATAACAACAAGAGAGTGAAAAGCAGGTCATTAGGGAGTAAAATAGAACAGGTACAACAATAATGCAAATATTACAAATAAATGAGTGCATAGATAGTCAGGTAAGACAAAAATACAGGTAAAACACCTAGTCGTAGGGATTGAGCGGAATAATAAAGATCAGTGCAGAGTCTTTACAGATCACATTAATAGGTCAAATGTATTTGGCCATGAGAATAGCTTTTACTTCTTTCTTAAAAAGTGTGAAAGAGGAGATGAGCCTGGTTTCAGGAGGGAGTGAGTTCCAAATCCTGGGTGCCATTCCTGAGAAAGAGCGTTTATAAGTTTTTTCCTTCCGGAATCTTCGAGGTTTTAGCAGAAGATTGTTTGTGCCTCTAGTGTTTCTAGAGCCGCCAGAGATTGACAGCTTCTGAGTGAGGTATCCGGGAGAGCACAGGTGTACAGCCTTGTATGTCATGCAGGCGATTTTCAGATGTATTCTGGCTTCAAAAGGCAGCCAGTTCAAGGATTTCAAGTCAGGGGAGATATGCGAGTGTTTTTTTGACCCAGTGATGAGTCTCGCTGCAGCGTTTAGAGAAGCTCTTAAGGGTGCAGTAGTCGTTAGCGGGAGACCGCAGAGGGCGATGCTGCCGTATTCAATTCGTGGGATTACTAGTGCTTGTACTGCAGTTTGGAAGTCTTTGGCTGGCAGAAAGGGTTTAAGTTTCCTCAGGGTATTGATTTGGAAGTTCGCTCCCTTAGTAGCCTTGCTGATATGATGCTGCATGTTGAGATTGGAGTCGAGAGTTATGCCTAGAGATTTTGCTGAATCCACTATGGTGAGTTGGACATTGAGTGCAGTTAGCTGTTTAAGCCAGGTTTGAGTGGTAGAGATCTTCGCGGGAGGTGAGATCAGAAATAACTCTGTTTTCAGAGCATTGAGTTTAAGATGATTGCCGGCAAGCCAGGATTGCGTGTTTCTGATTGTTGAGTTCAGGAGTAAAATGTAATTGGGGGATTGTAATTTGAGATATAGTTGGGTGTCATCTGCGTACATTGGATGCTTATAGCAAGGTGGTGAGAGGTTCCATAACTAGGTTGAACAAAGTTGGTGATAGGGAGGATCCTTGGGGGACTCCTAACGAAACAGGTATTGGCGAGTACATCTGGTTGTTACTCTTGAATTTCTGCGACCTGTTGTGTAAAAAGGAGGTGAACCACTTGAGAACAGTCCCAGATATACCCATTCTTGTGTTCAAAAGTTCGAGTAAATTCTCATGTTTAACTGTGTCGAATGCTGAAGAGAGATCAAGAAGAATGAGGAGGCAGGTATCAATTTGATCTAGGATTTGAAGGGCGTCGTCAATTATGTGAGTCATAGCAGTTTCAGTACTGTGTCCTGCTCGGAAGCCTGATTGGTGAGGGTTGAGGAGATCAAACTGATCAATGTGTTTAGTCAGTTGTAGTTGTGCGCATTTTTCCAATAGTTTGGCGAGAGTGGGAATATTGGTGATGGGACGGTAGTTGTTTAGGTCGGATGGGTCGGCGGTAGGTTTCTTTAGTAAAGGAGTGACTTGTCCAACTTTGAGGGAGTCTGGGATGGTTCCTTGTTGGAGCGAGCTGTTGATAATTTTGGTCCAGAGTGGAAGGAGCAGTGGGGTGAAATCTTTGACAGAGTTAGCAGGGAGGGGATCCGTGAGGTGATTGGAAGGTTTCAAGGAGCTGAGCAGTTTGCCTATTTCTTCTTCGGAGTAGGTGTCGAAGGAGGACCAAGTAGCATTGTTTTTTGGTTCGGTGGGTGTTATGCAGTTGGGTGTGGCGAAGAGGCTTGCGTCAGTGCGGAGATCACTCTTTATGTTGTTAGTTTTTTGGGTAAAGAAAGCGGCGAAGTCTTCACAGGCGTGTGCTTCGTGTAAAGTACTTAGAGGTTGAGGATGTTCTTTGACTTGTGTTCTGATTAGCTCAAACAGTTTTCTTCGGCGGTTTTTTGCTTGGTCGAGCTGGAGGCTGAAGAAGTTCGCTTTTGAGCGCTTTATTTTCCTGAAGTAGGCGTTTCTCTTTTTCTTCAGGATTTTCAGGTGCAGTGCAGAGGGAGCTGTTCTCCAGGTGCACTCTGCCATTCGCATGGCTCGTCTATCTTCATTGAGACTCCCGTCGTACCATGGATTGGAGATTTTAGTGGAGACTCTTTTTAGCTGCATGGGGAAAGCCTCATTAATTATTGAGGTCATGTCGTTGAGATAGTGGTCCGTCAAGGATTGGACATCTGTAGCGCCCGTAGGAGGGAGCAGGAGGTCGCGGCTGTTTGGGGGTAGGGAGTATGGGTTGAGTTTTTTCAGATCTCTTTTCCAGACTTTAGGTCTGGAGGATTGACCCGTGTTGAGCTTGACTTTTTCATTGATGAAGAATGTGGCAATATGATGGTCTGACCAGTCACATGGTTGGATAGACTCAAGTTGGATAGCGTCCTCTTTGGCAATGATAAGGTTGAGGATAGAGCCTTTCTCATGGGCCGGGCTGTTGCATATTTGGGTGAGGTCTAGGGCGTCGAGGAAGTTTTTAAGACTATTTACCACCGCATCATTGAGATCGTTCCAGTGGAGGTTGAAGTCACCAAGGTATATTTGTGTGAGCTGTCGTCCGGCGTTGGTTGAAATCATGTCCATGATTTGTTGGACGAAGGAGAGGTTGTCTCGGGGTGGGTGATAAATGCCGTGAAGAGAGCATATCGGTTTGCCCTCACTGATAATATCGAAGCAAATGTATTTGTGGGAAGTTGGGGAGGGTAGGGACGGTGCGGAGACTTTCAGAACAGAAAGGTTGTTCCTGTATATGCATGCGATTCCACCACCTATCTTGCCAGATCTGTCAAGCCTAATGATGTGGTAGTTGGGGGGAACCAGAATGTCCATTATAGGTGTAGAGGATTCGGTTAGCCAGGTTTCAGTCAAGATAATTAGGTCAAGGTCCAATGTTAGGTTAGGTCGGCGATGGCGGAGGAGTGTCTAGAGGCCGATCTGCAGTTTAGGAGAGTGCATTTGAGAAGGGGTGTGTTAGGGGAAGTAGAGGGTGCTAAAGAGAGGGGGACTTTTCTAAGGTTATTCGAGACGGAGATTCTGTTGTTTAGTGAGGAGGGTCTACAGGGATTTGAGTGTATCGTGGGAATGGGACGGAGCGATGCGGTTAGGTGGTTTGGGGCAGCTGTGTCGTAGGAGCGGAGGAGGGTGAGAGTGTCGAGATCCGAAAGAGGGTTACATGTGCGATGGGGGCGGTTGTTGCGATTGTGGGCAGGGATCACTGTCCAGTGTGGGCGACGGGTGCGGTTGTTGCGATAGTGGGCGTGGATTGCGGTCCTGTGTGATGGATGTAGCTTGGAAGCGTCATCGGGACGGGTGTCGGGACGGGTGTAGGGCAAGTTGAGAGTTGGGGTGGTGAGTGAGGTGTGTCTGGGGGGTGCTCTTTGATGGTGTGAATGTCTTCCTTGATGTTGTGAATGTCTTCTTTGAGCTCTTACTCCTATCAGCAATCTGTCCGCAAACCCGCGTAGAGACGATAATAATAGCGCTAACCGCGCTTATCGCTGCTTTGTTTATACCTGTTTTCAATCTGACTTACCCATTATATTCAATGGGAGGTGGTTTGCAGGGATGAGTCCACCCTGCCCTATCAACAAGGATTTGACTATCGCTGTGCTGTTATCGCTGGGTATCCAGCGATAATCGCACACTTTTACCGCTGCCGCTGGATTTCCTATTGTATTGGAGATAAGCGTTGCTGATAGCGCGCTATCTCTGCGATAAAATCCAGCGATAGCCGGCGTTAAGTTAAAATGCGGTAAGCGCGCTTAGCGATGATTATCGCTTCTTGTAGCTGATATGCCCCATAGTCCCTTATTCTTGTTCTCCTTGGTGACCTCTTGTTTGCCTATAGCATTGACCTCAGTACTTTTCTCCCCGGCCCCCTTCATGGCTACCATGCAATCTGCAGTGTTCTCAATACCAACAGCTATGTCAATAGCTTGTTTAAGATCTGGATTGCCAACTAGGAACCTCTCCTATATCTTGGTGTTGTTGGTGCATCTTACCAAACTGATCCCTAATGAGGGAATCTTGCAAAGCTTCGAATTCACATGTATTAGCCAGGCCTTTCAAACCCACAATGTACGCTTTAACTTTTTCATTCTTCCCTTGCACCCTCGAAAAGAACTTGTGCCTTTCTAGCACAACATTGATAGTTTTACCAAAATGCTTTTCAAGTCTATAAACTGCGTCGAAATACACATTATCATCGTTGTTGCTATCTTCATCCACTTTGCCGGAGCTTTGATGTTGTCATATGTTTTATGCATTTCAATCCCTAGGTTGTGAAGCAGTGTACGTATTTTTCACAGAGATGAGAATTTCTCCTCGCCAATTGCGATGAGATAAGACTCCAGCAGTCCAAACCATTGTTTCCACAGTAAGAGTGGCTCGCCCACTTCATTGAGAAAAGGGGGGGGGGGAGTTGTGACATGTTGGTAATGGCCATCTTTGTAAAAGTTTAAACTGTTATGTACTTTGAGAACACTTTGGGGCAGATTTATGAAGGGCTTGCGCCACGTTTACGCCGCCGTTGCGTGACGCAACGGCACGGAAACGTGGCGCATCCCTGTGCCCTATTCACAACGTGACGCATCTAGGAGATGCGTCACGTTGTACAGCACTGCGCCATGAGGAGGCGTTCCTGCGCAGGGGGGGCGTTCCTGCGCAGAAACGCCTCCTGAAAGTGGCTGAGTGAAATCTATGAGATTTCACTCAGTCACTTTCAGGGCAATGCTGCGTCAAAACCCTGTGCCTGCTTGAAGCAGGCGTAAGGCTTGAGGCAGCATTGAAAGAATAGGCCCCCCCAGAGCATTGCTGGAGCTGCGTCGCGCTTGCGACGCAACTCCAGCAATGCGCCACATTTCCGGCATAGATGCGTCACGCATCTGTGCCGTTTTTGCCCCATGGTGCGCCGCATCATAAATGCGGCGCACCATGGGTGGCGTAGCTGTGTCGCACTGTGGCGCATGTTAACTGGCGCATCCCTCGGGATGCGCCAGTTAACATAAATCTGCCCCTAAATTTTGCCAACTTCTGGGTTAGGCTCCCACACGGTGACGTAAACAAGCAAAACGTAGTCCATCAGTGACATTAAGAATGAGAGGTTGCTGAGCCAATTCATTCCAATGAGCTTGGCGGTCAGTGTAAACTGTGCCTGTCAGCGTGTGGCAGGGAGACAGGCGTATATAACAGGGTATTTTACTTATGCCCGTACACCCTCCAATCTCTGTACTTGCGCCCAAAAGAAGAGCAATTCAGGTAAATCACGTTGTTAGCTGTGCCTGTCAGCAAGAGAATCAGAGCAGGCTTGAAGCTATGACAGTGAAGAAGGGGTTAAGCTGCCCAACCTCCTCACTGAGGAAAGCCTCTATAGCCCGCTGCACTGCCTCAAGACGATGATGCACTGATGCGGAAGGCTGCCTCACAGAGGAAATCAAAATGCCGGAGCCCGCTTCCTGAGATAAACAACGCACTCGGCGGAGACCCGTTTCCCTTTTGACACCCAGGGCTGCCGATAACCTTCAATGAGTGTTCCTGAGCCTGCGCTTGCTCTTCAGGCCAATCCCTTCACAGCTGGGGCACAAGGCTAGGGCTGTCTCTCACCTTCGATGTGTTCCTGAGCTTGCGCTTCCACCTTACGCCAATCCCTTCACGGCTGGAGACTAGGCTTAGAGATGCCTTTAGACCATCTCTGTCTGCCAGATGACCGGGCCCCCTTCTTCTCCCACCGGCACACGGCAACCGTGACAGGACCCTCAGCCAACGCCACATGAGCGACAGCCTCTCCGCTCCGCAACTTCCCTTTCTCTGCTAAACTGTAGCACAATCCGACATTCTTGATATAATGGAGGGCTACCTGCGGAAATTCCTACCTCGACTGCTGCAAACTTTACACAGTGGGAGATCACACTTAGGCCAGAAGCTATGATCGGAAGCGCTACAACTCCCAATGACTACGGCAGTGTGAGACTGGTGTCAGCTGTGGAATGTTCACACATTCTTGCCTGGACTGTACCACTGGGGTGGAGGGCAGAGGTGTGGCGGGGCATACCAAGTGAGGATTACAACATTTGTTCTTTTTTCTTTCAGAATTTGGTGAAGTGCTTTAATGAATTTGGTATTTCTAAGTAGGAACTTACATTTTGTACAGAGGATTTGAACTAGCATTCTGGTGTTGATGAAGCCACTATAAAATTCCTTTGCCTGAAAAATATGCATTGCAGCTTTTATTTGCTAGGTGGATTAACTAATTTTGGATCAGTACCTGTGTATCATCAAAAAAAGACCAGTTTAGGACATTTTTGTTTGATTGTTAACAAGATTGTTGCAAACATTTGGTTCCGCTAGGGAGAACAATGATGATGAGCTATCGAAAATATATGTTTGCATTAATATATATTAAAATTAAAAAGATATCCTATTGGCTTTATTCAATTCACATTCTTAAACAATATCTGACTCTTCTTCTCTCTCTTTTTTTTAAACCGATTTCAATGCATTTCTACAAGAATGCCTATTGGGATGTAAACATGTCTGACCGAACCTGAGCATGATGATTCCCTGCATTTTCCATTACTCTACAAAGTGTTCCATAAAAAATCAGGAAAACAGATGGGGCGTATGTAGGGTGGCAAGGTGCTACGTTACTGCCCATGATCCGGGTCTGGCAGATTGGTGGGCCAGCAGGAGCCAGGGTGAGGGTATCTGTGTTGTATTAGTGATGTGTACCTTAACTTGATGTAACCAGCAGCCAGGAATGGAGGATGATGGCCAAGGATTGTGCTACTTTGGAGGGGATGGGACCTTGGGGAGGGCGGGGAAATTGCTGGGTGGGTGGGAGAGTGGGGCAGGAGGGCATCTTGCAAAACTGAGTAGCACTGCACCTTTGACTTCCTCTGGTTTAAGGGTCCCTTTGGGTTATGGGACTGAGTGCGGGTTGGAGCTAATATCCAACACTGAGAGTATGGTAGTCATCAGAGGGTCAATCATTCAGGACTCCAGGGTTTCCCCGGTGTGGGCAATAGATTGAGGCAGAGTCCTCTCACCTTTTCTCAGCAAAGGGCTTCAATGTCAGTCTGCCCACCTGATAAGAGTGTGCTCAAGATCTCAGTTGATCGAGGCAGTGGCTCATGATTATTAGAGGGTCCAGAAAGCGGGCTGCTGTCTTGTTGCTTTTAATAGGCTTACGGACACCCTTAAGGACAACCCTTATTGAAAAGCATTGTGGGTCTGGTACTCTATCCCAAAGAGGACAGAATACTCTGTATGTGTTGGTCTGCCTGCCCTATTTACTGTCGGAAGGACTGTCAGCTTTATAACAACGGTGTCCCCATTGGCTCAATCAACAGAAAGCCTACTTTGAAGGCCTAATGAAGTCCTGGCCACCACAGTGAAGGCATCACACTGCCATTCCCTGTATATAGCTGACAGTCTGATGCCCATTTTTCTTGTCTGTCTATGTCCAGAAAAACCTGGTGGCACCCAACAGAAATATAATAATGATGACCCTTTACCCGGGGGAACAATTTCATTGGTGTGGGGTCACCCAAAACATTTGGTGCCTTCAGAGAATCTGCAATGGTGGAGGATCCTCTGAAGATACAGAATTCATGGCTGGGCCTTACAACAAATCAGGCTCAAAGCACTATGTTAAAATCTTTTACCAGTATGACCTACTTTGTTTACGTTATCCCTGCTCTATAGTGGTTTTCTTGAAATCACATTTAGGTTTCAGTCAATCACGAACTAAACGTTTGATTTGTGTTTTGTATTTTGGTCCTTGTTGTTTAGAGACATTAGAGAGTCATGTTTTTGTTTCCCCGATTTTCATAATTTTGTCTCTTGTTGCTTAATAAATTTTTCTAAATTGGTTTACGAATTTGATTGTGCGGTTTTCTTGACTTTACATTTGCTGCTACTGTTTCAACTTAACAATCGTTTCCCTGGGGAATAAGCTCCTGCTTGTGCCACAGTTTCCAATGATTGAGAGAAGTTACTCTAAGAACAGTTGTGTGATCTCTACTGACTAACTTAATAAAAATACCTCCTTCTCAAATCAGCATCCCAGTTTCTTTCACCTTCACAAAGAGGAAATATTCACCAGCACCTTCCAAACTGAAAAAAAACAATGGTGAGAAAACGTTTCTTCCTCACTGCATGTTTCTTTAATCAGGGAAGAAGGTGACCTTAACACAGCAAACGTTTGTTGAAGCTATATTTAGCCTAAAACACTTTCTTCCCATATTTGAGAAAAAAAAAGAATTTTGACACATTTTGGCTATTTTTTAGGTCCCTTCAGCGTAAATCACATCCATATGTGGGGGAGACGTTTTAGGTCATGGGCAAAGATTGCAATTGCCTAAGGCCCCACCTTCTAAAGGGCCACCAGGGAAAATTAACGTTCTCTATATTCGGCCTCTCTCTATATTTTTGTCTAACTATCTCTCACTCTCGACCTACCCCTACTGTTGTGTCCTAGCAGACACAGTCTAAGGGTTAATATTGTAAGCCTACATTAAACACCCACCCACCACTGATGTCACGAGGCACGTAACATCAATCAATAAAAGGAGCCGAGCGCACGTGCTTGTGGCTCACTAACCCACTATCCATCTGGTGTCCGTGTCGCAGTCATTAGAAGCATGTGGGCCTAGGGGCCCCGACACAACAATGGCGACGAGGGTGCTGTGACCCCATGAGCAGCATCCACAAGGAAGAGGGGGAGAGCATCCTGCCCGAGTGAAGGGCACCCCCAGAGGCAGCAGCACCGGCCGCCGAGTGCCCACGGGGCGTGTGCCGTGCCCCGGGCCTAGACATGAAGGAGAGTGTGACCGGGAGCCCAGCCCGCACCTCTCTGGCCCCGCCGTGCGGAAGGAGGCGTACCTGCACCAAGCGGACCGTGCGGTGCCCACCCGCATCGGCCGCGACTGCCCCGATGAGGAGAGACCGAACGGAGCCCACCCGCCGCGGCCGGTGCCGACTGCAAGGCCCGTAGGTCGGAGGTGAGCCGGGGAGCTGCGAATTGCCCTGGGGGGTCACGGATGCCAGGAGCGACCCCCCTAATGTAAATACACCAAGCGGAGCCCACCCATGAAGCTACGGTGCCTGGCCAAGCTCTGGCGACACACTGGGAACATATAAATAAATAAAGCAGCGCCAGCGGAGCCCACCCGCGGCCTGCCTGAATCGTCCCCGGTCCCCCGCCCCGTGCAGCGTGTGAGCAGAGACGCTGCCGCGGGAGGTGAGAAGAAAATGAAAGCAAGCGGGGCCGGACTGCAACGACGCCGGCCGCCTCTGCCTACCCTCGAGAGAAAGTGCGAGGAGCCAGGGCCGACCCTCAAAGGACATCAGGAGCAAGCGGAGCCCAACCGCGTTGCTTGATGCATGACCAAACACGACCCAGAGCTCCCCCTGCCCGCGCGAGGACTGTGAGGCTGGCGGGCAGGGAGGGCGAAGTTGAATGCAGACAATCGCCGGCGAAAAGCAATATGCCCCTACCTCCTGTGTCCCCGCCTGTGTCCCCGAGCAGCGTATGAAAGGCCTGCAAGCGGCCTGTCAGGAGCAAAGACGCCCCCCCCCACCCCGAGCAGAGTGTGCCTGAAGTGACTGCTGCGGCCCGGGGGAGAAGAGAAAAGTGCACAGTATGGCCATAGTACAAAGTTACCCCGCAGCATAAAGTGACAATGTGCCCCACCTTCTGGATTCCCGGCAAAGAATTGCAAATGCTAGCGCCGCCAACACTGGAGGAGGACTGCAGATCCAGTGGTGCAAGCTGCATACTGCCCCAACGTGAAGAAGGAAAAGAAATGGGACTTACCTGTGGCCAGCAATGACTCCATCCCCCTCCTGTCCTGCACACTCCTGGACAACAGCAGGTCCTGCAAGCCTGGGAATCCAAGCACGAAGGAAGGAAGCACAAACAGGAAAGAAAGTCACCAAGAAGAGGACACTGCTGCTGGAAGAAAACCTACAGCCTATACTGCCATCTAGTGGACACTGGGGGAGAATTGCACCAAAAGAAGCACAAATGAAGCAAACAAGCACAAGAAAGCACAAGGGAAAGCCTACGAGGGAAGGCAAGCGTGCAGCAACGCGGACGAAGACGGAGACCCATCATCACTGCTGAAGTGACGCCTGTGACCACAGGTGCTCACCGCAATCGCAGAAGAACACAACCTCACGCTGGACGAAGAGGGAGAGTCAAGACGTCTACCACAAGTAGCAAGATTCAAAGGCAACCGATGGAAGAGCGCAAGTGTACCCCGGACGCAGACAGTACAGGACAGCGCCTAACAGAGAGGAGGCCACACCCAAAGCACCAGAAGACGTGCAAGGCAAGTACCCATGTGTGAAAAAGAAAAGTGCGACATGCAAGTCGAAGAGCGACCACGCCAAAGAAACTAAAAGTGCAAGGAACAAAGCTACACTGAAGATGTACCGCGGCCGGTACGAAGTGAAGAATGAACTTGTAACCGCAATGCACACTGACGTGCAATGGGAGAGTGACGCAAAGTTACCCCGCAGCCAAAAGGAGGCGAAGAAACCACGCACGGTCAACGCCCCCAGAAGCTAAAGAGCCTCACCGGAATCGCGTGCGACAAGTACACCCACGGGAGAAGAATCAAGGAGAGGTGACGTAACCCTCCGGTACCTGCAAAGCATAAGAAGAGCGCAGAAGAAAGTGCGCCGACGAGCAGACAAAAGTGCGCCAATGCAAAAGCCGATCACCCAGATGATCGCCCGTGAAGAAAAAAGAAGATAACCGACCTGACAACAGGTCGCCGGAATACTGACCCGCCACAAAGGCGCAGCAAAGGTATTCTGTCAAGAAATCAGGATGAAGATGTCCTCTCGAAAGACGTCAGTGAACTGAGAGATCAGGAGAATGTCCGAAAGAAGACCCGGAGAGACGGAGGCAACACTTACAAGAAAAGAAGTAATAGGAAGCAAGAGAGAAGATCGTAATGACCGGTCCAGTCACCGAAGAGTGGAGAGAAGACAGTGTCCTAATGACAGGACAAGACCAGACGGAAACAGGCAGAGTGCACGCTGTTTGAAGAAGCCTGGTCAGCAAGACAAAGGAAGAAAGGTGACCGCACCGTGTCACGAAAAGGAGAAGGGAGAATGAGTGGCACAACGCCATGGAGAAAAGAATGAAGAAAGAAGTCATATGTCACGACGACAAGAACAACATCTGGAAAAGGTGAATGTGAAGAGAGGTGACACACCACAACATCGTGTACAGTAACCCACAAGTCCAGGAGAACACTGAGAGCACCAAGACCAGAACAGGCACCCATTCACAAGACCCCGACGACCCATGGACGGTAGGAGAGCACAGGCCGGACCATTGGCAACACCCACCTTTGGGATCGAGCGGAAATCTGGAAGCGGAGGGAGCTCAGATGGCCTGAACAAGGAGAACTGACCATTACACTCCAGCCCGTCGAGATCCAAGGGGCAAAGGCCTCAGGGACACCGGTGGCAGAGGATCCCGACACGAGAGATGAATCCATCGCTGTCTAACCTGCACGTCCCAGGAAGAAGAGAAACTTGTGCGCAAAGGCAGGAGTCAACAACTACCCTTCAGGTGGAGCTACGGACTTTGTGAGGTAGTACCCTCATCGTCTCCTCCATTCACACGCAGACTGTGGAGTTGGAGCAACGCTGTGGAATAATACCCGGCCCAGTGGAAACCTGGTGTAAAGGGCCTCCGGTACATCTCGTGGCAGGGGAACATCCGAGAGAGGGGCATCCTAGTGAGAAGAATGTCCTTCAAACACTCCATCCTTTGTAATTTGAAGCCAAGCTGCTGACAGTGAAGAAACCGACGGACCAGCGGAAGACAACATCATCCCAGTATAACATCTGGTCATCCTGTTTGACGTCATCCTCAAAAACAAGATCTCAATGGACTGACCAACACACTTTCACGGCGCAAGTCCATAAGCGCACGCCCACCAAGAACCAAGACGTCAAGCCAAGAAGAATTAAAGTTTCAGCAGCAATTTTCACCGTCGTCATCAAGCAAGCAGCTGAAGAGACTTATTGTAAATCTGTAATTATTGTATATTTGTATATTTCCTCCTACAGGTTCTGACTTTTGTCTTTCCTTAATTTTTATCAAATTTTGGGAGGAATGTTGTGTCCTAGCAGACACAGTCTATGGGTTAATATTGTAAGCATACACTAGACACCCACCCACCACTGATGTCACGAGGCATGTGACATCAGTCAATAAAAGGAGCCGAGCACACGTGCTCGTGGCTCACTAACCCACTATCCTTCTAGTGTCCGTGTCGCAGTCAGTAGAAGTATGAGGGCCTAGGGCCCCAACACAACACCCTACCTCTGATCGCATCACTCTATCCTGTGTCTTCGTAAGCATTTTTGGGTTCTCAGGCAAAACATATTTCAACAGTTTTTGTGATACCCTAATAAAGTTTAACATGTGATTTGTAATTCTTTGGCATCTTGCAGGATCTAATGAGCATGAAATCGGAAATCAAATTAAAAAGTTTTCTATATCAGGACCCCAAAAATATATCTTGCCCGGGGCTCCCCAAATCCTAAAGATGACACTGATATGTGGATTTAGAAAAAGCATAAGAATTTTGCTTGGATTGCTTAAGTGCGACAGCTCTAAATCTAAAAAAAATACAAAGTTCTCGGGAGATTAACACAAGGGGTTAACTGGCACATGCATCAATATTGCATTTTGCGATTCCTTAATTGCGAAAAATAAGGAATCGCAATTAAGGAATTGCAAACTGCAAAGCATCAAGAAATCGCTATAAAAATTGCGATTTCTTAAAATTCCTTAATTGCGATTCTCTAATTGAGAATCGCAATTAAGGAATACCTCCCCATCCATTCCTATGGGCCTAGAGGCCCATAGGAATGAATGGAAAGACATTCTTAATTTGCAATTCACCATTAGAAATTCGCAAATTAAGAACGCAATTTCAAGGGTGCAGGGGTGT
The DNA here is from genome assembly GCF_964263255.1 of Lissotriton vulgaris. Classification (NCBI taxonomy): domain Eukaryota; kingdom Metazoa; phylum Chordata; class Amphibia; order Caudata; family Salamandridae; genus Lissotriton; species Lissotriton vulgaris. Next base: position 1,089,232,555 of record NC_141687.1, on the reverse strand, counting down.
CCAAAGGACACCTTGTTGCACCCCTGAAATCTGCTTAGAAGAACATTTTGCACACTCACATGCCCCAAGGGCATGTGTGTGTGTAAAATGGAACTTTGAAAAATGCACTTTAGTGCATTTTTTAAAGTTTTCGCAAATTACCATGAAGGTCTACTTCATGGTAATTTGCTCCCCTTATTTGCGAATTCGCAAATTTTTAGGGTTTGATTCATTGCATTTAAGGAATCTCAATTTGAGATTCCTTAAATGCAATCGCAATTTAAGAAATTGCAATTTTGCGATTTCTTAAATTGCGAAAATTACAAAAATGTTAATGCATCCCAAAAATGGAAATTGCATTCGCAAACGGCCGAATTTTGCGATTCGCACCATTTGCGAATGCAATTTCCTTTGATGCATGTGCCCGTAAATCCCTACTCTATTGTGTAATGGGCACATTATTCAAATTCCTAAGTCAAGTGAAGTACTTTTTTAATTGAGTATTGAACTGTTTGAAAAACATGGCTTTCAAACATTCAAAACAGTCTCACCTTCCCAGTAGGCATTCCAGTGGCAGTACTTTATTTGGTGAGCACTGCACTGACTTTGCATCTATAATGCTGTAACCACAGTGTTGTTTTCATAGATCAGCAGGGTCTGCACTAAGCACAACTAACGCCTGAGGAGCAATAGGTCCTATAAAGAGGAGTGAGTTAGCAAACGCCATCACAAGGTTTCAACATTTACAAGGAAGCAACATGGCGTTATCTTTGAAGGACGTCCAACAGGAAGCATGCAACGCAAGACTTTTTTTAGACACATTTTTTTCGGAACACTCTGTTCTTAACAAGCAAGAAATATTTGGGTTTGCTCTAGATCACCTACATGAAGTGTTTAAGCAAGGTAGGTGAAGAACTCTTGTAACAGGAATGGCATGTTTCTAAAGGCATTCTTTAGAGCAATCTTCTAAAATGATTTTGCATAACAAAATAATTTGTGCACATAAATATAACTCAGGTGAACTCCTCACAAATCTAAATACCAAATAGTATTCACAGAATTGTGATTTGAGATGGAATTATGGGAGTCTCTGGGTGAGACACCAGGCTAAAACACCTAGGGGTACACCAGAAATTTTGCAGCATTTGTGGACACACAAATTCCTCTTGTAGATAGCTTCTCGCCTTCAAAATCTTTTCAAATTAGTTGTGAGCAAAGGTAGGAGTAAATGCTCTGTCAGAAACACAATTGCAAGCCAAAACGTCCATATTTTGAAATGAGGAGCAAGAGATTGGGTAATGGTGTGAGAAAACTCAACATTTCCTTAGAAGAAAAAATTAAAAGGTTACAAGTGGTGAATTACATTATCACCACATTTAATTAAATATGCACTATTTTCCACTCAGTAGATATTATGTATGCTTTATTTTTATGAACAGCAGTACTTCTTAAAATCTATGTTTCTCCTAGAAATCTATACTTCTTAGTATTTTTTGTGACAACGAAAGTGTCCATAGAAAGTCAAAACTCTTTTCCAAATATAGAAGTAACTGTATGGGACATGGTTTTCAATTTCTTTCTATTACTTAACTTGCATTTGTGAGCCAGGATACATATGCCATACATAAATATGCTGATTGGTCGCTTATGATGACAGTAAGAAAATGCAATATACAGAGACATTACTTGGTGTGTATGCGTGTTTATTTCTCTACCCCACCTCTATCTCTATAATATTCTCTTTTTTACTCTAAACCTGCATGTAAAGTTAGCCAAAATAAGGCAAATATTGGTAAAATATCATTATCCCAGGGTGAGGTATGTACCACAGGAAGTAAATGCCTCCTATGCTGAGTTTATAATTGATAAATGAGTCATAACATAGAGAATTGGTATGTAACACACCAAATTTGCCTGTTTCCACTTTTTATAGGCCTTTTACCCCCGTAATTTTTCTGCAGGTTTGATGTGCTGGAGTATATCTGGGGAACTGCAGGAGCGTGATGATTGCTACATATCTTGTAATTCCAATCTGCACAATATCAGAATTAAGCCCCACCCTTGTAATGGGGGCATATGTCTCATGCCTCTCGGTCATTCCAGATTTCGACCCTGTATTGGTGATTACTTCAACAACTGTGCATAATGCTTTGAGTTATCTGTAAACTGCAACACGCTTTTACTTGTTTGCAGGGATTTCCAATTTTCTTGCCAAACCTCAGAACTGTGAATAAGGGTTGAATGGAGATATGTTGTACCCATGGTTCTGCCCCTCTCCATTCTGCATGGCTTGTGCTAGAGGCATTTGAGGTTAAACCTTTGAATTATGCTCTGTTATTGCAATTTGTACATGTGCAGATAGAGTTTTTGATCATCACACGTAGGAAATAGGCTTTACGTTTTTTCATGAATCTGCTTTGCAGATAGACCTTCTTGGGAGAAGGATTTTCATAGAGACTATAGTTGAAATTTGATTTAGCCAAATTTTATATTATAAACAGCGCCAAATATGGCAAACAATGTTACATGGACAATAAGACAGATGCTGTTTTCTTTCTGCGAAAGCACCTCAAACACAGGTGCTGTAGTGAAAGATTTTCATGGAGGATGGTGGAAACCAGGATAAAGAGATTTGCCAAGAAGAAAAGATTTTTGATCAGTGATTGTAAGCTGGACTGTAGCCAACTCCTAAGAATTAAAAGGAAGCCATTGTATCACTTGATCAAAATTTCTTCCGTAAATACATGATATAGTTGGTAAGATTAGACAATGCAAATTAGAACATAATATTGAAAAGCCTGAATGTATTTGACCCACCATTCTGGAACTGGGTTCCAATTACAAAATTAATAGATCAAATAAAAACACCGACCGATTCTTGTTATTGAAAGTATTAGCTACTCTAACCCTGTCTGCTGAAGCCTGTACCCTTTTACTAATGTAACATGTGGGGTATGTAGCAGTGTGTGGTGAGTGTGCGAGTTATAGTTACCTTAGGCAACGAGTTGAAGTTTCTTGAGGTAAGTATAACTATAGCTGTTGAATTTCTATGGCTTTGTGCATGTAAAATCTGATCTAACTATAACGTCCCTCTAACCTTTGTTTTTTTCAATGCATTTCTATGTTTTTTTAACGCTAAGTAATACTTAATTACCTTACGTTAATCCAAACACTGTCATGCACAGCCATTGGTTCTGTGTGGTGGGGGTTGGCCGCAGGCCCTGGCCTGTGACCAACCCCCCCATAGGCAACCAACCTGCGCCACGCACAGCTTTTGGCTGTGTGCAGTGGGGTTGCCTGCAGGTCCTGGCCCATGGGCACCAGGACCCAATGGCACACATGAACTTTGGCCTTGGCTGCAGTGCTGGCAGTCAACCTGCCACAGGAACCTAACCTTGCTCTACGAATGATCTTTGGCTGGCCATGCACAGAGGTAGGTCTGCTACAGGGCCTGCAGCCAACACCCTGCAGGCACCCAAACCTGCGCCTACAGTATGGCCTTTGGCCATGCTTCATGGGGGGATTGGCCGAATTACACTAAATTTGTCAAAGACGTAGTCCTTAGTTCAGATTCGTGCCTTTTGCTTAAATGGTGTAAATCCGTTCAGTAGTTCCTGAGAAAAAGACAGTTAAAAGCATGTATATATCTATGGCCTCGGAGGGTCCGCGTACCCTAAGTACAGCCTAAGCGCACCCTGCCGTGCACAAGCTGTATTTTAATTGACTGTCAACACTCCAATTCAGGAAGTGTTGGCAGACATCTTGTGCCTCGGTTGAACCGAGGCACAAGAAACCCCCCAAAAAGTTGCAAAATGCGAAACGGGGGCCTGCTCAGGGGGTCCCACAAGGACCTCTAAGGCCAAACAAACGTGAGGATGCGTGCAGGATACGCGCATCCTGCAGATAAATAAAAAGAAACGCAGTTTCCTGTGCTAAATATGCTAATTTGCCCCCGGGGGGGCCAAATCCCGGGGGCATCATCAAAAAAATTAGTATGGGGTCCCAATCCCCCCACACTGCCCTGGGGACTGCCATCCCCGGGGCTCTAACTTAATATATGTGGGGGCTCATGGGGCCCCCTGCCGCCCCGGGAACCGCCACCCCTGGGGTTTGTTTAAAATTGGTGGGGGTGCTCTCAGGCCCCCCCAGCCCGGGGACCGCCACCCCGGGGCTTCAAAACATTAAGCGAGGGGGGCTCTTAGGCCCCCCTGCACTGGGGACCGCCACCCCCAGACTCTAACTTAATATATATGGGGGGCTCACCGGGCCCTCTGCAGCCCCCAGGACTGCCACATTAAGTGAGAGGGGGCCCTGAGGCCCCCGCAGCCCCGGGGACCACCAGCCCCCGGGGCTTTAAAACATTAAGTGAAGGGGGCCTCTGAGGCCCCCCCCAACCCCGGGGACTGCCAACCCCCGGGGCTCTAACTTAATATATGCGGGGGCTCTCTTGCCCACCCAGCCCCAGGGACCGCCAACCCCTGGGGCTTCAAAACATTAGGTGAAATGGGGGCTCTGGGGCCCCCGCAGCCCCGGGGACCACTACCCCTGGGGCTCTTACTTAATATATGCGGGGGCTCACAGGGCCCCCCCATAGCCCCGGGGACCGCCACCCCCAGGGCTTGTTTAAAATGGGTGGGGGGCTCTCAGGCCCCCCAGCCCCAGGGACCGCCTCCCGGGGCTTCAAAACATTAAGTGAGGGGGGCTCTGAGGCCCCCCAGCCCCGGGGACCACCAACCCCCGGGGCTTCTTCAAAATGTGTGAGGAGGGCCGCCTGCCCCCTCCTGGAGCCTTGTCTAGGCCCTGGGGACCGCCACCCCCCAGAGCCTGCTCCTGCAGTGTCCCGGGGTGCCCACCCGGGACACTGTAGTTTGCAATGACAGGGCGGGAGCCTTGCAGCTCCCACCCTGCCATTGCAAACTGCTTTCCTATTTGGAAGAGAGAGCAGGAAACCTGCTCTCTCTTCCAAATGCGGCACCCCTCCCAAAAATAAAAAACTTTAAAAAAAGAAACTGCCCCGGGGATGGGGTCCCCGGGCCAGAACTGGCCTCTGGAGGGGGGCAAGGCAGCCCCCCTCCAAAATATTTTTTTTTAAAAAGGGCCATGCCTCGGGGGATGGGCTCCCCGGGCAAATTATGGCCTCCGGAGGGGGGCCACGTGGCCCCCTTCCTGATTTTTGTTTTTTATTATAAATTGGGGGCAGGCCCTGGGGATGTGGTCCCCAGTGCCAATAAATTAGATAAAGAACGGGGACTACACAGCCCTCCTTCTTTAAAAAAAAGAAAGAAAAAAGGGATCGGGCCGGAGGCCACGCCCCCTCCTTGCACCACTCAGCAAACGCACCCCCTGGCGTGTTTCCCCTTGAATACTGGGGGTCACTGGGGGCCAACTAGCCCACCAGGGACTTCCAGTATGCGCCGGGGGCTGCATTGCAGAGAGGTGTTCTGAGGCCACGACCCTTTTTACACCTCTCTGCAACGCAGCTCTGTGGCGCTTATTGGAGGTACCTGGTGGGCTTGTTGGCCGCCAGGGGACCTCAGGATTCAAGGGTACCTAATCTTCCAACTTAAAACGTACCATGGGGCGCATTTGCACAGAGGTGATATGTGTGCAAACACGCCCTGTGGCTCGTTTTAAGTTGGGGAATTAATTCATCTTTAATCCAGAGGTCCCCTAGGGGTCAACTAGCCCACCAGGTACCGCCAATAAGTGCCACAGAGCTGCGTTGCAGAGTGTTGTAAAAAGGGGCATGGCCTCTGAACACCTCTCTGCAATGCAGCTCCCTTGCGCACACTGGAAGTACCTGGTGGGCTAGTTGGCCCCCATGGGACCGCAGTGTCGTAATTTAGCAGCGATTAGATTAAGCATTAGCAGAAGACATCCTGTATTTAGAGACTATCTTGTCCATTTTGCGGAATCCATTTTGTTTTTCTGGCAGCCATTTTGTTTGCCTTGTGCTCACCATGTGCTCTGTCCTACCTTCCTGTTAACTGCTCTTGAAATCTGCCTAGAGACGAGATATATTTATCCTCCTCTGCTCTGAACATGCCAAGTAAAGCTTACAGCTGTTCCTAACTTGTAACTGTCATGATGAGTCCACCAGAATTAGCTTACTGTCAGCCCTTCCCACTTGTTGCTAGCACACTCTCTGTATGACCTTGTATGTATTTGAAACCAGTATTCTATCCGTTGTACCGCCTTCTTTTGAGCCCCTGTGTGGGTATAAAAGGACCAAGCTCCTTCCAGACAGTGTGCTACTTCATACACTACCGAAGGGTGTTGTGTGAATGTAGTTCCACCTCATGAGGTTTAATAAACGTTATCTTTTCTATTCCAGTTTCGGTGCCAACTTCTTCCTATTGGTCTAAGGACTCTGTGCAGAGAAGGGCGAATCCCTTGCGCTGGTAGGCCTTGCTGGGCTCACCACCACAGCAGGATTAAAGAGGAATTAATTCCCCAACTTAAAACGCACCACAGGGCGTGTTTGCACACATGTCACCTCAGGCCCCGCCCCCTTCCTTCACCATTGTACAAATATTCCTCTAAAATCAGCCGAACTACGAATTCTGATTTACTTACCTGTTATCAGGAGAGAACCCAGTACTGCATCTTTTAGCCCAACACTGACCCTGAAAAGTATTTCTAAGCGTACCTACCAGTAACTTGTATTTCCTTCCTTAGGAATCCATTGTGTAAATTTCAGCAAAAAAGTTTCTAAGTGTCGATTTTTGAAACATAAAAATATTCCTCTAAAATCAGCCAACTACGAATTCAGATTTACTCACCCGTTATCAGGAGAGCACCCAGTGCTACATCTTTTAGCCCAGCACTGACCCTGAAAAGTAATTCTAAGCGTACTTACCAGTAACTTGTATTTCCTTCCATAGGAATCCATTGTGTTGGTAATCTAGGTCTGCATCCTGTACATTGATGTTCATCATCTCAGTAATTTCTTGGTTCAACATTTTCTGTGTTTTTCTGAAATATTTCTTTTGGCAGGCATACAAGCAGTGATCCACATAGAGCAAAACATAGGACCACATTGTATACAAGTACAGCATGTAAATAGTATCACCAGAAGTATGCATAGAATAGTCAGTAGTTTCCAGCCCCAAGTAACAAAGAGTGTCTATATCCAGTTCGAAAATGTCCATGTACCAGTCTCTGGGTGAATGCCTGCAGCAATCTTATGCAGTTTAGAGATTGCATCATAAACTGAAGGTGAGTGGTCAGGTATAAAGACACAACAACTGCTACCGATGATGCGACATGCGCCTCCTCGATCAGCCAAACTCACATCTAATACCATCCTATTTTAGAGTGCTACAATCCTTTTAATTTACAGTTCCTCTGTAATGTTCCCAAGTGCCATAGCTGTCTGATTAGTGACAGCTTCCACAACACGAGTTAATCACCTTACCTTTCTGCTATTCAATGCAGCACCCACAAAAAAGAACAAACCCAAATTGAAATCGGCATATTGTTGCAAAGTGGTGTCTGTCTGGTCGACCTCATCTGTACTTATTGTTCGTTTGTATCTATTCTTAGAAATATCATTGTACAACTTCAGATCAAGGTGATATGATGCAGATGCTAAAAACACAGGGGGTAAAAAAAATGATATGTAACATACCCCTGACCACCCAACAGGTAATTGATAAGACCCTTTATTACCACATACAAAATAGGTGTTGTGCGATGATGTAAAACTACTGTTATTAGCACCTTCACGGTTTAGTGTAGAAGTACATTGACTTTGTCCTACGGGAATTCTCCCAACACTGCCAATAAATAAATCTGCTTTAGCTCTTGTTACAGATATCACAAAGAGTCCATTAGTTCTGATAGTCCTCACATCTGTGAAGACATATGGTGTCAAAATATTGTCCGGTTGGTACTCTTCCCATTCCCATTTAGTCCCTTTAGCTTGAGGATAACCTTCTTTATCTTAGTAGCATTCTTTATTCAACCGAAAATTGATTCCACCTACTGAGGGCTTTCCAAAAGCAAACAAAAGGGCATACCAAGCTTGACATGAACCATTATGGGAAAACAGTAGAGTAATAAAAGGCATTCCTCCTTTCTTTTGGTGTGCAGGTATCATCCCACACACCCAACAATTGGTGGTATTTGTGGCATTGTGTGTATGATGCAACATCTGAATGAATGTGTTATTTAGGTAGGATTGTCGATGCTTCTGCTCACGATAAGGAAGTGTAAAATAGTTGTGTTCCACTGGAACTGGCGTAGTGGCAACAAAAAATTGTCGAGCAGGAGCCACTTTCTTAACAAATCAGGTGATTATCGCCATCACCACCAACGTAACAACAAACCCTACAGCACAAATCATTCGTTTGTTGAGCATTTTAGCAACAGTGATAATTTAATCTTTCTGCAAACTCGTTGAAACAATCGTTGGAGCTCTTATCCCTCGGGCAGCCGCTGATTTCTTCACCGAAGATCAAGATGGGTGTTACTACACTACGCAGGGTTGATCCCCCCCCTTGTCATATCGGCATTCCGTTTCCGCTAACCCAGGGCGGAAGCTCAACCAGTCTTTTTCAAAACTGCAGATTCTTTCCTCAGTCTCAAGTGGTATTGCGATGCTCCAGGAATCATTTGGTCCGGGAAGACTTCCGCAGATTCGTCGGGTGAGATAGCTTGACCTTTCTTCATCTCCAGAATCTCTCGATGGTCGGTCAACACAGCAGGTTCCACCAAGGTAGGCGACACACGTCAGCAGTGTGTGGCGTGGGCCCAGTTCTTTCTCTTCGTCCTCGTTGCTAGGAGGACTTGCTCTGGTCCTCGCCACCTTGGCTCCAAGCTGTTCGATCAGTCGAAGACCTTGACCGTCACATGGTCTCCAGGCCGGAGATCATGAGCCTCACCTGCAGATCTGTCAGGAAGAGCTTCTCAAACCTGTTGATGAATGGAAATTAAACTGTCGGTTAACTGTGCCAAATAATCATTCATCAGAACACAAGGTACATCATGTATGGGGCGTGGCTTAGGAACTCCCCAAATATTCATAGGTCTTCCAAATACCACCTCGTAAGGTGTGATCCCAGATCGTGAGTGTGGCACCGATCTTATGGACAGCAATGCCAGAGGTAACGCATCTGGCCACTTTAAGGATGTGGAAGCCAGAATTTTTGCTAACTTTAGTTTCAGAGTAGCGTTGTACCTCTCCACTAATCCTGTTGATTGTGGTTGGAAGACTGCATGGAACTTCTGTTTGATCCCTAATCATTTCAGGACATTCTCAACAACTTGCCCAATAAAATGAGGTCCGTTGTCACTCCACAAAAGTTTAGAAACACCGTATCTTGGGAAACTCCTTTAAAAGCACCTTGGCTGTAGTGAGCACTGTATAATCCTTCGTAGGGTATGCCTCTATCCATTTACTGAAGGCACATACCACCACTAGGACATACTTTAGATTGTTACAGCGTTCAAGTTGGATGTAATCCATCTGCAAAACTTCAAAAGGTGCAGTTGGTGTAGCAAACCCTCCTGTAGGAGTTTGTGTCCCTTTACCAGGATTATACTGCCAACAGATCAAACAGGAGTGTACTACTCTCTTAGCTGTGCTGGGAATTTCAGGATGGGGTCCCTAGGGCCCATAAATTAGATAAAGAATGGGGGCTACACAGCCCTCCTTCTTTAAAAAAAAGAAAGAAAAAAGGGATCGGGCCGGAGGCCACGCCCCCTCCTTGCACCACTCAGCAAACGCACCCCCTGGCGTGTTTCCCCTTGAATACTGGGGGTCCTCGGGGGCCAACTAGCCCACCAGGAACCTCCAGTATGTGCCGGGGGCTGCATTGCAGAGAGGTGTTCTGAGGCCACGGCCCTTTTTACACCTCTCTGCAACATAGCTCTGTGGCGCTTATTGGAGGTACCTGGTGGGCTAGTTGGCCGCCAGGGGACCTCAGGATTTAAGGGGACCTAATCTTCCAACTTAAAACGTGCCATGGGACGCATTTGCACAGAGGTGATATGTGTGCAAACACACCCTGTGGCTCGTTTTAAGTTGGGGAATTAATTCCTCTTTAATCCAGAGGTCCCCTAGGGGTCAACTAGCCCACCAGGTACCGCCAATAAGTGCCACAGAGCTGCGTTGCAGAGTGTTGTAAAAAGGGGCATGGCCTCTGAACACCTCTCTGCAATGCAGCTCCCTTGCGCACACTGGAAGTACCTGGTGGGCTAGTTGGCCCCCATGGGACCGCAGTGTCGTAATTTAGCAGCGATTAGATTAAGCATTAGCAGAAGACATCCTGTATTTAGAGACTATCTTGTCCATTTTGCGGAATCCATTTTGTTTTTCTGGCAGCCATTTTGTTTGCCATGTGCTCACCATGTGCTCTGTCCTACCTTCCTGTTAACTGCTCTTGAAATCTGCCTAGAGACGAGATATATTTATCCTCCTCTGCTTTGAACATGCCAAGTAAAGCTTACAGCTGTTCCTAACTTGTAACTGTCATGATGAGTCCACCAGAATTAGCTTACTGTCAGCCTTCCCACTTGTTGCTAGCACACTCTCTGTATAACCTTGTATGTATTTGAAACCAGTATTCTATCCGTTGTACTGCCTTCTTTTGAGCCCCTGTGTGGGTATAAAAGGACCAAGCTTCTTCCAGACAGTGTGCTACTTCATACACTACCGAAGGGTGTTGTGTGAATGTAGTCCCACCTCATGAGGTTTAATAAACGTTATCTTTTCTATTCCAGTTTCGGTGCCAACTTCTTCCTATTGGTCTAAGGACTCTGTGCAGAGAAGGGCGAATCCCTTGCGCTGGTAGGCCTTGCTGGGCTCACCACCACAGCAGGATTAAAGAGGAATTAATTCCCCAACTTAAAACACACCACAGGGCGTGTTTGCACACATGTCACCTCAGGCCCCGCCCCCTTCCTTCACCATTGTACAAATATTCCTCTAAAATCAGCCGAACTACGAATTCTGATTTACTTACCTGTTATCAGGAGAGAACCCAGTACTGCATCTTTTAGCCCAACACTGACCCTGAAAAGTATTTCTAAGCGTACTTACCAGTAACTTGTATTTCCTTCCTTAGGAATCCATTGTGTAAATTTCAGCAAAAAAGTTTCTAAGTGTCGATTTTTGAAACGTAAAAATATTCCTCTAAAATCAGCCAACTACGAATTCCGATTTACTCACCCGTTATCAGGAGAGCACCCAGTGCTACATCTTTTAGCCCAGCACTGACCCTGAAAAGTAATTCTAAGCGTACTTACCAGTAACTTGTATTTCCTTCCATAGGCATCCATTGTGTAGTTTTCACCAGAAAAGTTTCTGTGTCGATTTTTAAAACATGCAAATATTCCTCTAAAATCAGCCGAACTACGAATTCCGATATTCACCTGTTATCAGGAGAGAACCCAGTGCTGCATCTTTTAGCCCAGCACTGACCCTGAAAAGTAATTCTAAGCGTACTTACCAGTAACTTGTATTTCCTTCCATAGGAATCCATTGTGTTGGTAATCTAGGTCTGCATCCTGTACATTGATGTTCATCATCTCAGTAATTTCTTGGTTCAACATTTTCTGTGTTTTTCTGAAATATTTCTTTTGGCAGGCATACAAGCAGTGATCCACATGGAGCAAAGCATAGGACCACATTGTATACAAGTACAGCATGTAAATAGTATCACCAGTAGTATGCATAGAATAGTCAGTAGTTTCCAGCCCCAAGTAACAAAGAGTGTCTATATCCAGTTCGAAAATGTCCATGTACCAGTCTCTGGGTGAATGCCTGCAGCAATCTTATGCAGTTTAGAGATTGCATCATAAACTGAAGGTGAGTGGTCAGGTATAAAGACACAACAACTGCTACCGATAATGCGACTTGCGCCTCCTCGATCAGCCAAACTCACATCTAATACCATCCTATTTTGGAGTGCTACAATCCTTTTAATTTACAGTTCCTCTGTAATGTTCCCAAGTGCCATAGCTGTCTGATTAGTGACAGCTTCCACAACACGAGTTAATCACCTTACTTTTCTGCTATTCAATGCAGCACCCACAAAAAAGAACAAACCCAAATTGAAATCGGCATATTGTTGCAAAGTGGTGTCTGTCTGGTCGACCTCATCTGTACTTATTGTTCGTTTGTATCTATTCTTAGAAATATCATTGTACAACTTCAGGTCAAGGTGATATGATGCAGATGCTAAAAACACAGGGGGTAAAAAAAATGATATGTAACATACCCCTGACCACCCAACAGGTAATTGATAATACCCTTTATTACCACATACAAAATAGGTGTTGTGCGACGATGTAAAACTACTGTTAGTAGCACCTTCACGGTTTAGTGTAGAAGTACATTGACTTTGTCCTACGGGAATTCTCCCAACACTGCCAATAAATAAATCTGCTTTAGCTCTTGTTACAGATATCACAAAGAGTCCATTAGTTCTGATAGTCCTCACATTTGTGAAGACATATGGTGCTAAAATATTGTTCGGTTGGTACTCTTCCCATTCCCATTTAGTCTCTTTAGCTTGAGGATAACCTTCTTTATCTTGGTAGCATTCTTTATTCAACCGAAAATTGATTCCACCTACTGAGGGCTTTCCAAAAGCAAACAAAAGGGCATACCAAGCTTGACATGAACCATTATGGGAAAACGGTAGAGTAATAAAAGGCGTTCCTCCTTTCTTTTGGTGTGCAGGTATCATCCCACACACCCAACAATTGGTGGTATTTGTGGCATTGTGTGTATGATGCAACATCTGGATGAATGTGTTATTTAGGTAGGATTGTCGATGCTTCTGCTCACGATAAGGAAGTGTAAAATAGTTGTGTTCCACTGGAACTGGCGTAGTGGCAACAAAAATTTGTCGAGCAGGAGCCACTTTCTTAACAAACTAGGTGATTATCGCCATCACCACCAACGTAACAACAAACCCTACAGCACAAATCATTCGTTTGTTGAGCATTTTAGCAACAGTGATAATTTAATCTTTCTGCAAACTCGTTGAAACAATCGTTGGAGCTCTTATCCCTCGGGCAGCCACTGATTTCTTCACCGAAGATCAAGATGGGTGTTACTACACTATGCAGGGTTGATCCCCCCCTTGTCATATCTGCATTCCATTTCCGCTAACCCAGGGCGGAAGCTCAACCAGTCTTTTTCAAAACTGCAGATTCTTTCCTCAGTCTCAAGTGGTATTGCGATGCTCCAGGAATCATTTGGTCCGGGAAGACTTCCGCAGATTCGTCGGGTGAGATAGCTTGACCTTTCTTCATTTCCAGAATCTCTTGATGGTCGGTCAACACAGCAGGTTCCACCAAGGTAGGCGACACACGTCAGCAGTGTGTGGCGTGGACCCATTTCTTTCTCTTCGTCACTCGAACTGCTGTCCTTGTTGCTAGGAGGACTTGCTCTGGTCCTCGCCACCTTGGCTCCAAGCTGTTCGATCAGTCGAAGACCTTGACCGTCACGTGGTCTCCAGGCCGGAGATCATGAGCCTCACCTGCAGATCTGTCAGGAAGAGCTTCTCAAACCTGTTGATGAATGGAAATTAAACTGTTGGTTATCTGTGCCAAATAATCATTCATCAGAACACAATATACATCATGTATGGGGCGTGGCTTAGGAACTCCCCAAATATTCATAGGTCTTCCAAATACCACCTCGTAAGGTGTGAGCCCAGATCGTGAGTGTGGCACCGATCTTATGGACAGCAATGCCAGAGGTAACGCATCTGGCCACTTTAAGGATGTGGAAGCCAGAATTTTTGCTAACTTTAGTTTCAGAGTAGCGTTGTACCTCTCCACTAATCCTGTTGATTGTGGTTGGAAGACAGCATGGAACTACTGATTGATCCCTAATCATTTCAGAACATTCTCAACAACTTGCCCAATAAAATGAGGTCTGTTGTCACTCCACAAAAGTTTAGAAACACCGCATCTTGGGAAACTCCTTCAAAAGCACCTTGGCTGTAGTGAGCGCTGTATAATCCTTCGTAGGGTATGCCTCTATCCATTTACTGAAGGTACATGCCACCACTAGGACATACTTTAGACTGTTACAGCGTTCAAGTTGGATGTAATCCATCTGCAAAACTTCAAAAGATGCAGTTGGTGTAACAAACCCTCCTGTAGGAGTTTGTGTCCCTTTACCAGGATTATACTGCCAACAGATCAAACAGGAGTGTACTACTCTCTTAGCTGTGCTGGCAATCTCAGGATGCTCCAAAACTCGTGTAAGTAGTTTCGTTATCGCTAGAGCTCCAACATGTGCCAGCCCATGTGCCATTTGAACAATAGGTTGTAAATAGGCTGCAGGTAGTTTCCACTTATCCATGTCTTTGTTGCGCCAACAACACTCATCGTCCAATATTCCTTCTTTGAACCACTGCTCAAGTTCTGCTACAGTGGCAGATCTCTGTACATCTCGTACTTTTTCTCTAACATCATGCCATCGCTCAGCTTGAGATTTCACTACGTACATGGAAGTAGTGCTTCGTTGCATTGCAGTTTCAAGAGCTATGCGATCAGCAAAAGCATTGCCTTGCCCTATCTTATCAGTCACTTTCTTGTGCGCGCTACACTTCACAATCGCTATCATTTTTGGATATGTCAGTGCAGTCAAAAGGTTATGTACGAGTTCTCCATGCATTATCTGCATCCCGTGGGATGTAAGAAAGCCTCTTTCCTTCCAGAGTAGGCCAAAATCATAGGCCACTCCAAAAGCATAGCGGCTGTCAGTGTAAATGTTCACACACAAGTCAGTGCTAAGTTCACACACTTGTGTCAAAGCTATTAGTTCAGCTGCTTGAGCTGACTTCTGAGGTATGCGAGCTGTTTCCACTACTGTCTGAAGCGTGGTAATTGCATATGCGGCTGAGGTCGTGCCATCTGGTAACTTCAAACAAGACCCATCAACCCAAAGTTCCCCATCTACATCTGGAAGGGGCGTATCTTGCAAATCGATGCAACCCTTTGTCTGTTCCTCAGTAAGGAATATACAATCATGAGGCTCCTTTGACTGGGATTGAGTCGCAGGATATGGCAACAAAGTGGCTGGGTTTAGTGTGGGTTTAGACACTATACATTTGTCACGCAAACAGTCAATCACACTGCTACTAAAACCTCCATCCAGATATTTATATTTATATATCAAGTCATTCTTCAATGCATATTGCTATATATATATAATACATATTTAAATAAGAAATCAAACCACATTCACTGGATGATGTCATCAGTGATGTCATCAGTGACGTCATTTGAGATGTCATCAATGATGTCCCTGACCAAGTCATGAATGATATAATATGTGACATCATCAGGAGTGGATTGCGGGCGCGCGAGATGTACTTAGTACAACTAACGAAATTGGAGGAATTTCAATGGTTTTGTACGAGTGAAATGTCCGGGTAATTATAAAACTCCTAAAACCTATGTTTTTTTCAGTGAATTTCTAAGGTTTTTTATATGCTAATTCCTAACTATTTTGTTTGCAGTAAAATTTCAAGATAAATAAATCCCAAGTGGGTAGATGTGCCGTTCAGGTGGATGCCTGCTCCGTTTTGTAGTTGGCAAACGAAGCGTCACCAATGTCCCCCTGCAGAATATCGGATCTTTCCTTCCTCGGGCTGACAACATTCACGTATCAACCAGGACCTGCAACAGCAGTGGGCCCCTTTCACGACCAGGCAGGCCGGTATAAATCAAAGTCAAAACAGGAACCTTTTCGAAAGGAGGCCGCAGGAAACAAACTCGTGCTTCTAAACTTTATTGAAAGTTTGTCAACTTGCACGTAGGTATCCAATCTCAGCGCACAGCAAGCTGATGTAACGCCAAACTCGTTTCGGGAGTGATCCCTTCGTCAGTAACGTTCTTTAATGCTGCAAAGAAATGCCATCTTCACGTACACCTGTATCTTATACCTCTGCTGATAGGCGTGGCCGTAACTACGGCCTTGTGGGGGAATGTAGTGCGTGAACAATTAAATCCGCAGTGGGCGCCTTTCGTTTGCAGTAAAATTTCAAGATAAATAAATCCCAAGTGGGTAGATGTGCCGCTCAGGTGGATGCCTGCTCCGCTTTGTAGTTGGCAAACGAAGCGTCACCAATGTCCCCCTGCAGAACATCGGATCTTTCCTTCCTCGGGCTGACAACATTCACGTATCAACCAGGACCTGCAACAGCAGTGGGCCTCTTTCACGACCAGGCAGGCTGGTATAAATCCAAGTCAAAACATGAACCTTTTCGAAAGGAGGCCGCAGGAAACAAACTCGTGCTTCTTAACTTTATTGAAAGTTTGTCAACTTGCACGTAGGTATCCAATCTCAGCGCACAGCAAGCTAATTTAACGCCAAACGCGTTTCTGGAGTGATCCCTTCGTCAGTAACGTTCTTTCATGCTGCAAAGAAATGCCATCTTCACGTACACCTGTATCTTATAACTCTGCTGATAGGCGTGGCCGTAACTACGGCCTTGTGGGGCATGTAGTGCGTGAACAATTAAATCCGCAGTGGACGCATTTCTTTGCAGTAAAATTTCAAGATAAATAAATCCCAAGTGGGTAGATGTGCTGCTCAGGTGGATGCCTGCTCCGCTTTGTAGTTGGCAAACGAAGCGTCACCAATATCCCCCTGCAGAACATCGGATCTTTCCTTCCTCGGGCTGACAACATTCACATATCAACCAGGACCTGCAACAGCAGTGGGCCTCTTTCACGACCAGGCAGGCCGGTATAAATCAAAGTCAAAACAGGAACCTTTTCGAAAGGAGGCCGCAGGAAACAAACTCGTGCTTCTTAACTTTATTGAAAGTTTATCAACTTACACGTAGGTACCCAATCTCAGCGCACAGCAAGCTGATGTAACGCCAAACGCGTTTCGGGAGTGATCCCTTCGTCAGTAGCGTTCTATCATGCTGCAAAGAAATGCCATCTTCACGTACACCTGTATCTTATACCTCTGCTGATAGGATTGGCCGTAACTACGGCATTGTGGGGCATGTAGTGCGTGAACAATTAAATCCGCAGTGGGCGCATTTTGTTTGCAGTAAAATTTCAAGATAAATAAATCCCAAGTGGGTAGATGTGCCGCTCAGGTAGATGCCTGCTCCGCTTTGTAGTTGGCAAACGAAGCGTCACCAATGTCCCCCTGCAGAACATCGGATCTTTCCTTCCTCGGGCTGGCAACATTCACGTATCAACCAGGACCTGCAACAGCAGTGGGCCGATTTCACGGCCAGGCAGGCCGGTATAAATCAAAGTCAAAACAGGAACCTTTTTGAAAGGAGGCCGTAGGAAACAAACTCGTGCTTCTTAACTTTATTGAAAGTTTATCAACTTGCACGTAGGTATCCAATCTCAGTGCACAGCAAGCTGATGTAACGCCAAACGCGTTTCAGGAGTGATCCCTTCGTCAGTAGGGTTCTTTCATGCTGCAAAGAAATGCCATCTTCACGTACACCTGTATCTTATACCTCTGCTGATAGGATTGGCCGTAACTACGGCATTGTGGGGCATGTAGTGCGTGAACAATTAAATCCGCAGTGGGCGCATTTTGTTTGCAGTAAAATTTCAAGATAAATAAATCCCAAGTGGGTAGATGTGCTGCTCAGGTGGATGCCTGCTCCGCTTTGTAGTTGGCAAACGAAGCGTCACCAATATCCCCCTGCAGAACATCGGATCTTTCCTTCCTCGGGCTGACAACATTCACATATCAACCAGGACCTGCAACAGCAGTGGGCCTCTTTCACGACCAGGCAGGCCGGTATAAATCAAAGTCAAAACAGGAACCTTTTCGAAAGGAGGCCGCAGGAAACAAACTCGTGCTTCTTAACTTTATTGAAAGTTTATCAACTTACACGTAGGTACCCAATCTCAGCGCACAGCAAGCTGATGTAACGCCAAACGCGTTTCGGGAGTGATCCCTTCGTCAGTAGCGTTCTATCATGCTGCAAAGAAATGCCATCTTCACGTACACCTGTATCTTATACCTCTGCTGATAGGATTGGCCGTAACTACGGCATTGTGGGGCATGTAGTGCGTGAACAATTAAATCCGCAGTGGGCGCATTTTGTTTGCAGTAAAATTTCAAGATAAATAAATCCCAAGTGGGTAGATGTGCCGCTCAGGTAGATGCCTGCTCCGCTTTGTAGTTGGCAAACGAAGCGTCACCAATGTCCCCCTGCAGAACATCGGATCTTTCCTTCCTCGGGCTGGCAACATTCACGTATCAACCAGGACCTGCAACAGCAGTGGGCCGATTTCACGGCCAGGCAGGCCAGTATAAATCAAAGTCAAAACAGGAACCTTTTTGAAAGGAGGCCGCAGGAAACAAACTCGTGCTTCTTAACTTTATTGAAAGTTTATCAACTTGCACGTAGGTATCCAATCTCAGTGCACAGCAAGCTGATGTAACGCCAAACGCGTTTCAGGAGTGATCCCTTCGTCAGTAGGGTTCTTTCATGCTGCAAAGAAATGCCATCTTAACGTACACCTGTATCTTATACCTCTGCTGATAGGCGTGGCCGTAACTACGGCCTTGTGGGGCATGTAGTGCGTGAACAATTAAATCCGCAGTGGGCGCATTTCGTTTGCAGTAAAATTTCAAGATAAATAAGTCCCAAGTGGGTAGATGTGCCGCTCAGGTGGATGCCTGCTCCGCTTTGTAGTTGGCAAACGAAGCGTCACCAATGTCCCCCTGCAGAACATCGGATCTTTCCTTCCTCGGGCTGACAACATTCATGTATCAACCAGGACCTGCAACAGCAGTGGGCCCCTTTCACGACCAGGCAGGCCGGTATAAATCAAAGTCAAAACAGGAACCTTTTCGAAAGGAGGCCGCAGGAAACGAACTTGTGCTTCTTAACTTTATTTAAAGTTTGTCAACTTGCACGTAGGTATCCAATCTCAGCACACAGCAAGCTGATGTAACGCCAAATGTGTTTCGGGATTGATCCCTTCGTCAGTAGCATTCTTTCATGCTGCAAAGAAATGCCATCTTCACGTACACCTGTATCTTATACCTCTGCTGATAGGCGTGGCCGTAACTACGGCCTTGTGGGGCATGTAGTGTGTGAACAATTAAATCCGCAGTGGGCGCATTTTGTTTGCAGTAAAATTTGAAGATAAATAAATCCCAAGTGGGTAGATGTGCCGCTCAGGTGGATGCCTGCTCCGCTTTGTAGTTGGCAAACGAAGCGTCACCAATGTTCCCCTGCAGAACATCGGATCTTTCCTTCCTCGGGCTGACAACATTCACGTATCAACCAGGACATGCAACAGCAGTGGGCCCCTTTCACGACCAGGCAGGCCGGTATAAATCAAAGTCAAAACAGGAACCTTTTCGAAAGGAGGCCACAGGAAACAAACTTGTGCTTCTTAACTTTATTGAAAGTTTGTCAACTTGCACGTAGGTATTTAATCTCAGCGCACAGTAAGTTGATGTAACGCCAAATGCGTTTCGGGAGTGATCCCTTCGTCAGTAGCGTTCTTTCATGCTGCAAAGAACTGCCATCTTCACGTACACCTGTATCTTATACCTCTGCTGATAGGCGAGGCCGTAACTACGGCCTTGTGGGTCATGTAGTGCGTGAACAATTAAATCCGCAGTGGGCGCATTCCGTTTGCAGTAAAATTTCAAGATAACGAAATCCCAAGTGGGTAGATGTGCCGCTCAGGTGGATGCCTGCTCCGCTTTGTAGTTGGCAAACGAAGCGTCACCAATGTCCCCCTGCAGAAAATCGGATCTTTCCTTCCTCGGGCTGACAACATTCACGTATCAACCAGTTCCTGCAACAGCAGTGGGCCCCTTTCACGACCAGGCAGGCCGGTATAAATCAAAGTCAAAACAGGAACCTTTTCGAAAGGAGGCCGCAGGAAACAAGCTCGTGCTTCTTAACTTTATTGAAAGTTTGTCAACTTGCACGTGGGTATCCAATCTCAGCGCACAGCAAGCTGATGTAACGCCAATCGCGTTTCGGGAGTGATCCCTTCGTCAGTAGCGTTCTTTCATGCTGCAAAGAAATGCCATCTTCACGGTCACCTGTATCTTATACCTCTGCTGATCGGCGTGGCCGTAACTACGGCCTTGTGGGGCATGTAGTGCGTGAACAATTAAATCCGCAGAGGGCGCATTTTGTTTGCAGTAAAATTTCAAGATAAATAAATCCCAAGTGGGTAGATGTGCCGCTCAGGTGGATGCCTGCTCCGCTTTGTAGTTGGCAAACGAAGTGTCACCAATTTCCCCCTGCAGATCTTCGGATCTTTCCTTCCTCGGGCTGACAACATTCACGTATCAACCAGGACCTGCAAAAGCAGTGGGCCCCTTTCACGACCAGGCAGGCTGGTATAAATCAAAGTCAAAACAGGAACCTTTTCGAAAGGAGGCCGCAGGAAACAAACTTGTGCTTCTTAACTTTATTGAAAGTTTGTCAACTTGCACATAGGTATCCAATCTCAGCGCACAGCAAGCTGATGTAACGCCAAACGCGTTTCGGGAGTGTTCCTTTCGTCAGTAGCATTCTTTCATGCTGCAAAGAAGTATCTTATTCCTCTGCTGATAGGCGTGGCCGTAACTACGGCCTTGTGGGGCATGTAGTGCGTGAACAATTAAATCCGCAGTGGGCGTATTTTGTTTGCAGTAAAATTTCAAGATAAATAAATCCCAAGTGGGTAGATGTGCCGCTCAGGTGGATGCCTGCTCCGCTTTGTAGTTTGCAAAGCCAATCAGCCAATCTGTTGACCGCCATATATATATACTGAAAAAACCAAAGGTTAGGCTTAGATTTCATATCCAAAATCTGCGTTAACTATAACTTACGCCCCCGCAACGCACTGCTAATGACCTCACATATCACATCACTCATGACATGGCCAGTGACATCACTGATGACATCCCAAATGACAATATGACTTTTGATGTCATCAGTGATGTCATTTGAGATGTCATCAGTGATGTCACTGACCATGTCATGAGTGATGTAAAATGTGAGGTCATGAGCAGTGCATTGCAGGAGCGTAAGTTATAGTTAGCTCAGGAAAATATAACCACTGAATTTATACTGTAATGTCTCTGCAACCTCTGTTTTCGTAAGTGAATTTCTAACCTTTTTTAATTATATTTCCTAACTATAACGTCCATTTAACCTTTGGTATTTTAAGCAAATGTCTATGTTTTTTTAACTAGTAGTCGCAGAGTGGTGGGGAAAGGGGGCAACACCTCCAACCATCTATCAGGAATCCCACAGTAAGGGAACTACTGAAGGTAACAGGAGGGCTTCTTGGCCTCCAAGGTCCCTCAGCAGCCAAAGTGGTAAAGCTCCTGCAGGAGCCAGCCCTGGGTGTGGCAGTCCTCAGGGCCATTCTTCACTCCTGGAAGGGGGGTTCACTGCCTTCTCCAATCCTTACTTTAACCCAGGTGAGGTGGTGGTCTCTGGGGTCCAGGTCTACAACTGACCCCCTCCATTATATTTTTTTAGCCCGGGGTTGTCGGTCCCTGGTATTGTGGCAGTGCCGAGCAGCCCCCCACATTTCTATGTTAATTGCCACAGGGAGGTGGCGGTTCCTGGGGTTGCAGGTGGGCATACGCCCCCATATTTCTATGCTAATTGCCTCATGGAAGTGGTGTTCCTGAGGCTGAAGGGGGGTTGGCGCGGTCATCCGCATTTTTCAAATTTAAAACCCCGGGGAAGTCGCGGCCCTCAAAGTTGCGGGGGGAGAGTCTGCACTGTTCCCCGCTTTGTTCTTATGTAAAACCGTGGTAGGTGATGGTCCCCAGGCCTGCAGGAGAGGTAGTACAGGCCTGTGGGGGGTTATTATTGTTTGACTAGGGGATGGGGTGGTCCCCAGGGCATGGGGCTGCTGCTTGGGAACGCCTGCAAAATTCTTAAACACTGCCCCGAGGATTTGGCTCACCCGGGGGCTTCCTATAAGAGACTCGCAGGAGCCTTCACATCTTTTTTTTTTTTTTAATTCAATTCATTCTCTATTTTGCATGTGATTAAATGCATAAAAAGTACAAAGTTAAAACATTTTAGGGCATATGTATGAAGCCAATTTGCGATCGCAAACGCTGAAACTGGCAGAATTTCAGCTTTTGTGATCGCAAATTAGCAGTGTGCAATGTAGCACACAAAACCCCCCTCGTAAAATAAGGAAACGCAAATTTTGCGATTCCTTATTCTGCAATTGCATTTAAGGAATCGCAAATTGCGATTCCTTAAATGCAATGTAAGAAGCACAAAAGAAAGTGTCATTTGGCCTTAAGGAATCACAAACTACCACCACCTTCAAGTTGGTGGTAAATTGCGATTTCACTTAAAAATGCACTATTTTGCATTTTTAAAATTTTTTAAATGCACATTTCAGGGGTGCACCAGGGTGTTCTTTTGACACCCTGCCACCCTTGAAATTGCATTCTTAAATTGCGATTCTCTAAATGCTAATCGCAAAGTGAGAATCCCTTCCCATTCATTCCTACGGGCCTCCTGGCCCATAGGAATGAATGGGAAGGTATTCCTTATTTGCCAATCTCAATTTGCGATTCGCAAATAAGGAATATGTGGTATTCGTAAAATTATTAGCAAATCCCACATACATTGCATTTCGCAATTCGCTGAAAATCGCAATTGGAGAATCGCAAAACAACATTTTGATACATATGGCCCTTAATATATATAATG
This sequence comes from Lissotriton vulgaris, assembly GCF_964263255.1. Lineage (NCBI taxonomy): Eukaryota > Metazoa > Chordata > Amphibia > Caudata > Salamandridae > Lissotriton > Lissotriton vulgaris. Next base: position 1,089,209,909 of record NC_141687.1, on the reverse strand, counting down.
GTACTGCATACCACAAAGTACTAACATGATTACAAAGAAAACGTGATAAAAAATGAAAGTTAAAATTTTCCAAATGAGTAAAACCATTAGCCAGAGCTGCATATTTTAGATCAGTTAAATTAAGACACATAAAAGACAGTGATAAAAACGGAATTAATTTCCACAGAAAAACCTTCACCCAGTTCTTATCTGCTGAATATGGTGGTACAGATCTAATCATGGTTGAAAAAACTCTGCACGAGAAACAAAAAGCATTTGCTTTGTTCATGCATACAAGAGCTGAATGTGCAAATAAAGAGTCTGTTAACATCATAGTCTGCCCCTAATGTAACTTCACTCGGGTGGTTCGTTGTTGGTCTTTCAACGCAGCGTGTAAGAAGGAAACCATAGTAAGGCAAACAAATGGAGTTTCTAAATTTTGTACCGTAGCAAGAGCCCATGTTGGGGAATGATACTTACATTTTTTCATCAGAGGGATAATATATTGTTTTCTAGCTTTGGTATAAAAAGTGCAAAAGAACAATATGTGCAAGATTGATTGAGATGACTTATTACAGGGGCAAGTGGGTTGAGAAAACATTTAATGTATACCCCAGCATTATTGGTATGTAATTCAATCAAAATCTAGTTAAAATCAACTGGTGCTGGATGTTTTCCACAGAAGAAAGATACAGTGGACCCCCTTGCTGTGAATGTGGTAGACCATAGTATGTCGTAACAAATGTTTTCCCCCTGCATCTGTCCTACCTATCAGAAACAGGAGTCTTCATAAATATTTCCTTTAACCTTGATTTAGGGAAACCTTCACAAAGACTAGGAGTGTCAAAGAGTTCGGTTAGCCCCTGTGATGTCAAGGTGTGTTTTACGTAGGAAAGCCACAGGATTTTATGACTGTGATCTAGAGACAGAGGGGCCAGATGTACGACCAAGGAATTTGCGAGTTGCAAATTGCGTCGCAATAGCGAGTCGCAAATTGCGTCGCAATAGCGAGTCGCAAATTGCATCGCAATTTGTTACTCGCAAATTGGTATGTACTACAGTGTCTGCGCCACTGATTGAGATTACCAATAGAGTCGCAAATTGCATGTCTCATGTATATTGATGAGGCACTCACAGTTTGCAACCCCATTGGGAATGGATGGCTCTCCCAGGTAAGGTAGTCTGCTTGGCTCAGCAGACCTCCATGTCTGGGACTGCTTTTAAATAAAGCAGTTTTTTTTGTTACTGCAGTCCGTTTTCCTTAAAGGAAAACCGGATGCATTTAAAAAAAAAAAAAATTAAACGTTTTTGTTTAATTTTTTAAGGGCAGATAGTGGTCCCTGGAACCACTGCCTGCCCTTAAAAAATATTTTTAGAGCCAGTCACAAATTTGCAGGTGGTTTACCACCCTTCTGTGAAGGGTGGTAAACTGCAATTGTTTTGCAACCTCAATAGCGGTTGCAAAACTGTCATACTTGGCATTTGGGGTCGCTATTAGGAAGGCAATGCCCCTTCCTAATAGCGAGTCGCAAATCCTATTTAGCAAGTCGCAAATAAATTGTGACTCAATAAATAGGGTTTGCACATGGCCCTGTAGGTTTTTGCATGAGCAAACGGGTCGCAAACCAGTTTGCGCTTGCAAAAACGGGTCATAAATACTTCCCATAATGTCTTTCAGGATATGTTGGTATAGTGCAACGCCAATTCCTTTTCTAAATTGACAGCCACAACGAAAGCGGAGCCAATTTAATAACATTACTAATATAAGGCAAATCAGCTTCCTTGTGAGCAACATGGTTGCAGCAAGCTGTTAATGAAGTTGTCTGCTATTACATGAAGGGGTGCGCTGTCTACTATCCCCCAAATTTCTGCCCCATAAGTGACAATAGACCTTGATCTATCTAAATAGATTTTAATCATTTCCGGCGTGGGATTAGTGCCCAATTTTTTTGAAAAGAGGAAGGTGCAGCTATACTCTTTCCCATACGCTCTGCCCTATTCTGTAACATCGCCATCCGAGATTGTTTTGAGTCAAAGACCGCCCCTAGATATTTAAAGCTTGGAACTTGTTCTATTATTTCCCCTTCAAAATAGAAACTTGGAGGTTTCTTATTGGCACATCCCATAGCTAACATATAGGTCTTACATTTGTTTACCTTGAGGTCCAGGTTGGACATAAAAGCTGTATAGTCAGAGATAAGATTTTTGAGTGCTATGGGCGGACTCACTAAAAGAACTGTGTCGTCGGCATATAGCAAAATTGGAAGAGGAATGTCTTTTGATGTTTTAACAAGTGCTTCGTGCAAGTTATTTGTGTAAATGGGAAATAGAAAGGGGGCCAGGACGCAACCTTTTCTGACCCCCTTTCAATTTTAAAAGGTTTGGTGCATTGCCCTCGTTGACCAAATCGAACTGAAAAAGAGGCATCTATATAAGACTCTCTAATAAATGTGGTGATTGCGGCCTCCACTTCCATGGCATCCATGATATCTCACAGTTTGCTGTGTACAACACAGTCAAACACCCTCGACAGATCCATGAAGGCCATGTATACCTGTCCTTTTTTTGCCAGGGAGCTAGTAGCGACAAATTAAGACATTGATCAATGGTACTCCTACCCTGCCTGAACCCATACTGGACTTCTGCGAGAATTTTCTTCTCTACCACACAAAGTTTCAACCTATTCAATAGTAATCTGCCCATTATTTTAGCCGTGCTATCTAGAAGGAAATAGGTCGATAGTTGAGTGGAGTGGAGGCATCGCCTTTTTTCCGGTTTTCCAGGAGGGAAGGGGACCCATTAATGCTATTGAGTTAAAAACTACAGTCAATAAAAGTGACTACAATTGTCTATTAGTTAAAAAGATATCAGTTGGGACCCCATCGGGTCCTACCGCATTTAAGGGTGGTGCCTGTGACAAAGCGGTCTCTACTTCCTCAAGTTTGAATAAAAGACAGGTTGGAGCCTTGATAGGCAAGTTGTCATACATAGGGGTAAGACCCGCCGGGTTGTGGAAAATATCCTGTAAATGGCATATCCATGTCTCCTCGTCTACATGAACATATAGCGAGGGATCACCCCTATCTGAAAGGGTGACTGAATTAACCACATTCCAGAAAGTTTTACTATCCTTCAAGGAAGATGCTTTCTTTAAGGCTTCCCAAGCTTCGCGTTTTATCTCTTTCTGTCTTTCTGCCCTGGCCAACTTATACAGAATCTTTAGTTAGCGAATGTGCTCCTTATCTCATGGTGGAGCTTTTAAAGCTCTCCGGAGATTATGTGAGGCTGTTGAGCAATTCTTATCAAACCACCTGGGCTGAGCTATATTTTTTGTGGGAATTGGGTGGGTCAATAGGCTTATGATGTTTGCTTGAATATTAACAAAAGCTTCTATCACCAAATTGCTGCTTAGTTGTTGGTCTAAGCAGCAGTGAATATCCTAATAGTTGGATGGTAGAAGGTTTGCAGGTAGCTTAGGCTCGTCCACTTTGTCCCACTTTCAGGTAAAGCCATTTTTTGCTCACTAAGATAGGTTTTGGAGCGACTTTGCTGAACCTCTTCTTGGCGGTGTACCACACAAGAGCGCATGTAAGCATAGCATGGTAACTAAATTAATTGAAGAAGACTTTTATCTTAGCAATATTGATGTCTAGAGAATTACACGTAATTATGTAATCAATCATAGGACAATGTTTGCGCCTTGAAAGGTGAAGGATATTTGGCCAGTTACTGAATCGATTTCATTGCTGGATTCTAACTGCCAGGACATCAGTACATTATTCAGGGTGGTGCCATGTTTATTATGAGTGAAGTGAGTGATTGGCTTGCCCCTATGATCTTCTATCCTGCACAACTTTGTCACTATTCTTGGACAATTCCTGATGTTAAAGTTGCCCACCCACAGAATTTGTAGGGGATTTGGATGTGAACCGATAAGATCATTGATGGCCATTACCTAAGTTCTCTAACACAGATTGAGGATTGGAAAAATTGTTATTGTAATGATTTATTAACAAAAGGTCCCAAGTATTGTAACCTTTAATTACTAGCATATGAAAGTGAACAGATGTTTTTAAAATTTTTAGTACTTTCATTACAAGAGGGTTAGCTAGCAATGTCAGAAGGCCCCCCTTAGCTCCACCCCCAGCTGAAGGTACTGTTGATGTGCTGAATGAGGAGTAACCGTTAATAAAGTTTGAATGTGTTTCCCCGGATTCTTGGAAGCAAATAATCTGATAATCAGAGAATACTTTAAACCACTCCTAATTGCATCCTTTAATATTAAAGCCTGCAATGTTCCATGGAAGGAGGCTGTAAGTCAGGTGGTCACCAATGGGTGGTGGGAACTATTATATCATCCTGATGTTGAAGTAAATCAAAAAATTCCTTCTCAGGGGTCTCACTGATACTTAGTCCTTTTAAACCAACAAAGAAGAAATTGGCACAGAAGCTGCAATATAAAACAACATATTTATTAACCTCAAATGAGGTGAGACTATGTCACACAGAAGCCTTAGCAACTGAATGAGGCAGTCTCAGGAGTACAGAAAACTGGGGCTTTATTTATGCTTAGAGTTACATAGTAAGCACAAATGCAAGGGGCAGTCCTGGCTCATGTAAGCATGCAAAATGACTAAGATGGGCATACAAGATCTACTTGCTCAACAAAGTGGGATGAGAGTTACTTCTCCATACAGCAGCAAAAATAGCCTGACAGTTATACTAGAGAAGCAGGTGCATTCTACTAGCTAGGCCCTTCTGGGCATGTGCGAAGTGGAAGATGCTGAATATAGTTTGTCTCTAGGCAGATTTCAGGAGCAGTTAACACTGAGGGAGGACAGAGCACATGGCGAGCACATGGCAAACAAAATGGCTGCCAGAAATACAAAATGGCTTTCACAAAGCGGATAAGATAACTTCTAAATACAAGATGGCTTCAGCTAAATGCTAACCCATTGCTGTCAATTTACGACAGACGACCGTTTTAGCATTAGTTGAAGACAATAATTTTCATAATTTTATCAATTTCCTAATTCATTGCTAAGTGGGCATTTTCCTAAGCTATAAGCATAGAGAACAAAGCATCAGGTCATAATTAACATTCAGATAGCAAGAGAAAGTAATGACCACTATTACAAATAGAACTATCATTTTTCTAGTCCTAAGCGAAAGCAAATCCTAAATTTATCTAGTAAATATTTTCAGGGCTCCTATGCATTTCAGTGCCTATTATATACTCAGGTGAGACAGTGGCAATCCTTATCAATGCTCTCAGGTGAAATGGGAATACCCTTTATCAGAGTACAGACAGAACACTACTTTAAAACGATGCCAGCAGAACAGTAAGAACAGTCACACAAATTCACTTCTGGTGGACCATTTTGGATGATAGGGGCAGAGCCACTAGAGGCTATTCCTCTTCTATGGCAATTCAGCCAAATGGGAACATATCCAACACCCTCTTTATACAATTGCACTGGAATCACTTGTGCAACTATGCCAAAGTCCGTTCTAAGCCTCTTTGGTAGGCTTCTATCGTCCATCAAATCTGCTTCCGTTGTCTTCTTCCGAGTTGGGCCTCTTGATTCAGGCCTTCCATGACAATAGTGCTTCTCAGTATCTGTTGGAGTGCCCTCCTGGCAAATACTCATAGCTCACTCGAAAGTCTCAATGTCTCAATGCAGTGCACCAGTGTCTCTCCTCTGCGGCAGGCACTACAGATATTGTGCTCTTTGTTGGTCGTGGGCACAGATCATCTCGTGCAGACCCAGGTACTGCTTAAACAGAAAAAGTAATAAAATTTCATGTTCAGCTACATTCTCAGGCTCCAACACTCGTTATTCAATGTCAGAGGACGCTCGGGCTGCTCTTTCATTCTATTTTTCCTTTCAACATGGGTACCACAATGTAGTGCCTTTTGCCAAACTTGGATCATCCGGTGCACTGCCCTTCCGATGGAACAAAGAAAAGGGGGGTGGCCAAAACTCAGGCCACGGGGCTCAAGGGACCGCGCGCTGTCAGAGGTTACCAGCACATGACAGGTAGAAAACTGAAGCCTCAAACCAGCCCTGCCATCAACAACAGGGATCCTTCTCTTTTGCTCTTTTGCACTGAAACTATGGTTCTGTGGCAAACAGGGAACCAGCTCCTCCTTCTTGTCTGATGTCCAACGCCATCTGATGGAGCAAGGACGATGCTTTGGAGATGCCATTGATGGTGCGTTGGCGATCGCTGTCCAGCCTTGCTACTTTCTGGGTGCTCGGACTGTAGGTCCAAGACGTCTGCCCTTCATCTGTAGCTTTCAATGATGGGACTTAGGACTCATTTTTATCATCGTTCTGCAGGTTATTATGACTCTTCCTTTTATTCCGTAAGATCCTGCAGAACCTGGTGATATAAAAACCTGACACAGCTGTTAGTTTCATTCAATATAGTACAAAAACAATTCATTGTATTTAACAATGGGAATTGCAGGCAGATGGCCTGCAATCTTCAAAGGAGTGGCCAGAAGCTATGGGACAACTCTGGTCTAGAATGCACTGTCACTCTCAAAGGCAAAGGCAGACTTCTATTCTCTTCAATTGGGTACCCTTCATTATCCTCACTAACTTCAATGTGGGAGCATTATCCTCTGCCATTTAAGGGTAGATAGCTACATGGGAAGTCTATCTTCTGAAAACTGTTCAGAAAAAAGTAAATGTTCTACACTTTTGCTCATAAATTTTATATTACTTGTTCAGGACTGCAGACACTTCTAAAATGATTCTTCTTAATAAAAAGCACCTACATTGGATGCTTAGGACCATGCTCTCATGTTATAGGAGCAGCAGGAAAAATCTAAAACTGCTAATTTCACAGGAGCTCTTATCTATAAAACAACATTTTCTTCAAAACATTTTTGCTAAGGATCACATGGGCATCTTTCCTACGTTCTATTTTTCATGATCCAAACTATGCAACATCAGCTTCTAATAAGGACTGTTAGTTTATTTACACAGACTAGCTAATAAAGAACTAGCAATGCCCTTGCAAGACCACAATAATGATGTTATCACCTAAGGCTTGTAGAACAAAACTACCCACATCTAATTCCCCTTATAGGTCAAAATAAGGGAACAACAGTCTAAACTACTGATCCTGTCCTAATTTCATTAAACAGGATGGGCAGTAATAAAACCTATATATTTATTCATTGTATTAATGCTAACAATGTTTAAAACAGTATTACTGAATAGCCAATTAAATGTCTCATTGCTATTTCCCAGAGGCTAAAAAAATTGAGAAAAGGAGAGAGCAACATACATATTACCTAGCCTTAATTTGTAGAGGAGCTAGCCTCCTTCCTCCAGTTTCGTGTAGGTTGGTTTTGGCGGTGTTTGGGTCTTTGGTGAGGGATAGGATCAGCTGAGTGTAGTCTGCGTAGGAGATAATGTTGAGGTTGTGTTGGCGTGCTATGGATGCGAGGGGACTCATGTATACGTTGAAGAGGGTGGGACTGAGTGATGATCCTTGTGGTACGCCGCAGATGACTTCGGTGGCCTCTGATCTAAAAGGGGGGAGGCGGACTCTCTGGGTTCTTCCGGCGAGGAACAAGATGATCCAGTCCAAAGCTTTCCCTTGTATTCCGATGTTGCTGAGGCGTTGTATGAGGGTGCTATGACAGACTGTGTCGAAGGCTGCGGAGAGGTCGAGTAGGATGAGGGCCACTGTTTCTCCGTTGTCCAGTAGTGTTCGAATGTCGTCTGTTGCTGCGATGAGGGCGGTTTCGGTACTGTGTTTGGCTCGGAAGCCGGACTGTGAAGGGTCGAGGGATTAGTTGGATTCGAGGAAGGCGACGAGTTGACTGTTGACGGCTTTCTCAATGACTTTGGCAGGGAATGGGAGGAGCGAGATGGGGCGGTAGTTCTTAAGTTCAGTGGGATCTGCTGTGGGTTTCTTCAGAAGGGCGCTGAGTTCGGCATGTTTCCAGCTTTCCGGGAAGGTAGCGGAGTTGAAGGAACAGTTGATGACATCGCGGAGATGGGGTGCGATGATGGAGTCTGCTTTGTTGAAAATGTGGTGGGGGCATGGGTCGGTTGGCGATCCTGAGTGGATGGAGTTCATAAGGCGGATGGTGTCTTCGGTGGTGATTGGGTTCCAGGCGCACAGGTTGTTAGAGTGCGGTTTTGGTTCGGAGGTGGGTGGGGAGGACTGGTCTTCGGACTGGTTTTCAAAGCTGTTATGTATATCGGCGATTTTGTTGTAGAAGAATGAGGATAGAGAGTCGCAGAGTTCTTGGGAGGGAGTGATGTTGTTGGTGCCGGCGGTGGGGTTGGTAAATTCTTTGACGATGTTGAATAGTTCCTTGCTGTTATGGGCATTGTTGTCAAGTCGGTCCTTGAATGCTGATTTCCTGGTGGATCGGATCAGCTGGTGGTGTTTGCGGGTGGCGTTCTTGACGGTGGCCAGGATGTCAGTGGTTGGGTTTTTTCTCCAGGCTTTCTCGTTAGTCCGACAGATCTTCTTGGATTTCTTGAGGTCATCGTTGAACCAGGGGGCTTTTTTGATACTTTGTTTGAAAGGATGGTTCTTCAAGGGTGCTAGTTCGTCGGCGCTGTGGGTGATCCGTTGTGTGAGGTTGGTGGCTGCTTGGTTTGGGTTCGATGATATGGCAGGGGGGTTTTGGTGGAGCGAAGTGAAGAGCTGGTCAGTGGTGATTTTGTTCCAGTTTCTTCGAGGAATAGGATGTGGGGGGTTGTGGGTCGTGGTCTTTTTGTAGCTGAAATGAACGCAGCTGTGGCCCGTCCAATGGAGGGCGGTGGTGTGATCGAAGGAGATGTGCTTGCTGGAGGTGAAGATAGGGTCGAGCGTGTGTCCGGCAAGGTGGGTGGGGGTGTCGACAAGTTGTTTGAGTCTGAGATTGTTCAGGTTGTCCACAAGGGAGGTGGTGTTGCTGTCGTTTTTCTTTTCCAAATGGAAGTTGAGGTCTCCTATTAGAATGTAGTTCTCGGAGGAGAAGGCATGTGGGCTGATGAAGTCAGTGATGCCTTCACTGAATTGTGTGCGGGGCTCTGGTGGTCTGTAGATGAGGGTGCCTCTGAGTGTGGTCTTGGGGTTGGTGTGGATCTGAAAGTGAAGGTGTTCGGCGTTAGCGAGGTTATCATCGGAGCTGGTTGTGATGCGGATGGTGTTCTTATGGACGATGGCGATGCCTCCTCCTGTTTGGTTGATGCGGTCCTTTCGGATGATCTTGTAGCCGTCCGGGATGGCTATGGCGATGTCGGCTGCTGAAGAGGCGTTCATCCAGGTTTCTGTAAGGAAGGCGATGTCCGGTAAAGTAGTGTCGAGTAGGTTCCAGAGTTCAATGGAGTGTCTGTGGACCGAGCGGGTGTTCAATAGGATGCACTTCAGGTGGATAGAGTCAGAATTATGTTTGGAGTTAGAGGATTTGGTGTGGGTCCTGATGCAGTCGAATTTGCAGGAGTGGCAGGAGAAAGGTCCATGGGTGTGTCCTGGGGCAGCTTGGTAGCAATTTGGTGGTCGGCCGGGGTTAAGGGCTGAGAGGGTTGTGGCGTCGTACGTTATGCGGGTGAATTGGGTATTGCGGGGGAAAGGGGGTCTGGCGCTGGGCGCGGTCGAGGCGCGGACGGGCGTAGACAGGCTTACCTTTGGCGCACATGGTGCGCGACCACTGCGCGTGAACGCTGCGCGTAGAGGCATCTGTCATATGTGGATGGTGGAGGGGGGAGGGGCGAGGGCGGAGCAGCTGGGAGGCGGGGGCGGGGTGGAGCGCCGGGCAGGGAGGCACAATAACAAACAACAAAATGGATGGCTGCAAGCCAAAAGCGAAAGAGGAATGGGGCACAAGCAATGAAAACGCGAACAAATTGGCAATGGCACCGGCACAATCAGGCACAAGACAAATAATTAGGCAAGGCAGCACAGCACAGTACAATGATATACAAAGCGCACTTTCGCACTATAGCGCTATTATACAAATCTAATGTGCAGTCAGGCACTACTGGTTGCGTGAGCAATGCGAGCTTGCAGTTATTAATTTAGCAGTCTTTTTTGCCGTCTGATGCTACGATACCAATCAGGGAGCTGGGAGCTGGGAGCAGCGTGAGGAGCGACCGATTCTGATCGGATCAGGACGGTGACAGCGCTACCACGGGGGAGCGGAGCCTGCAGTATCAGTGGGATGGCGGAGCAGCTGGGAGGCGGGGGTGGGGTGGAGAGCCGGGCAGGGAGGCACAATAACAAACAACAAAATGGATGGCTGCGAGCCAAAAGCGAAAGAGGAATGGGGCACAAGCAATGAAAATGCGAACAAATTGGCAATGGCACCGGCACCATCAGGCACAAGACAAATAATTAGGCAAGGCAGCACAGCACAGTACAATGATATACAAAGTGCACTTTTGCACTATAGAGCTATTATACAAATCTAATGTGCAGTCAGGCACTACTGGTTGCGTGAGCAATGCGAGCTTGCAGTTATTACTTTAGCAGTCTTTTTTGCGGTCTGGCGCTACGATACCAATCAGGGAGCTGGGAGCTGGGAGCAGCGTGAGGAGCGACCGCTTCTGATCGGATCAGGTCAGTGGAAGATGCTGAATATAGTTTGTCTCTATGCAGATTTCAAGAGCAGTTAACACTGAGGGAGGACAGACCACATGACAAACAAAATGGCTGCCAGAAATACAAAATGACTTTCACAAAGAGGATAAGATAACTTCTAAATACAAGATGGCTTCAGCCTAATGCTAACCCATTGCTGTCAATTTACGACAATGTAGGCTGGGCGGACGGGGATCATGAGTCGGGCCCTTCCTTTCCTCCCCGTTTATCCCATTGTGTTCCCGAAGCATTGGACTCGCCCTAGGAGCTTGAAGATCGATCTGGCAGAGCCTTCGACTCTCATTCTCCAGTTAATCACAGGAGTCAAGATTTGATAGGGGAGCAAATCTGTTAAAAATTATGGGACCATTGCTGACATTAGACCCAGAACTACTTCCTGTAATATCTACCTTTGGAGGAATGTGATGTGTGCAGCGTGGCGGTTTCTAAAAAAAAAAATGATACAGGGAGAATTTGGGTCATGGCTATAGGCGCTACATGAAAATGAGATAGTAGATCAGCTACAAGCTGTAAGTTGTCAAAATGTAAAAGAATACAATCACCCTTGTATAGTTTTGGAGATGGGCCAAACCAGGGTATTCTTCTTGCAATAATAAGATGGTTCTGGGCTAAGTGTCCCAAACTATTATAAACTCATAACCAGTGGGATTATTTGTCCATGAGTTGAGTGGTAGTTTCTTGCAATGTGGACCTTAGTATGGGAATATTTGCCAAGATTAAAACAGAGGGGCAAGCGGCTGGAGGTAAATTGAGAGTTTTTGGATGAGCATCACTCATGTGTTCTGGGGGAATAGTCTTCCATTGGCTAATGGTAGAAGTACTATTGCCCTAAAGGGTCTGGGTTGTGGACCCCCCGCCCCATAACTATTGGGAATACAAGTGGTCTTCGACATGTCGATGGATAGCCCTTCATGACCTGTTTTAGGAGGCAGTCCATCTGTGGAGGATGCAGCTTTTCCCTTAGTGTGGTGCCCATTTTTTATACTCAGGTTTGGTTCTATTGTACCCCGAAATCGGCTACCTTCTCAGAGCATACTAATGGTGAGGTCATAGGGGTACAAATGTGGCATTGAAAGGGATGACTCATTGTAGCGTCATTATTAGATGTAATACAAACCTTATCTAAAATGTCCTAGATTTTTAATTCAAGCACGTCCAGACGTAACAGAATAGGATGTAATATCGAGGTAATCTTAGGAGTTAGATCCTCTATATCATAATTTTGCGATAAAGTCTCATTAGCTGCAGTAGCAGGTTGGTCAACTAGATATAGTCATTCTAGGTTTCTTTTGTTTGATTAATGCAGGATCTTTGTGGTTCCTCTTTTCCTTTTGCCATAATGGTTTTTGGCATGGTGGACGCATTGGTATTGAGTTGTTGAGATAGACATGGATGATCAATAGAATGTGCCTAGGAGATTACTTGGGGTGTGATTTGCTCTTGGAAGCCCTGGATATCATGGTCTACAATGTCATTGGTAGGAATCGGCTGCAAGCCGTTAAAGACAGAACCCCCATGGCAATCTCCTGTGTTATTGCGTTCGTTGCTTTAAGCAAGAAAGTATCAATGGCGGACATGGTAATCCCTGCGAAAGATGTTAAGGTTGCCTTTTTCTTTCCCATGACTAACCTGGAACGTCAGCGGTGTGCTTCAAAACTGCAGCCGATGGATAGAGGTTAGAGGGGGGCCCAGCCCAGCCTTTTCCGTGCTCCGACGGCCCAGCCCGGCCTCTTTTGGGCTCCAAGAGGGGTCGGCGGCCCGTTCTTGGCCCAGGCGCTGCCTGGGCATGCCCATACACATTCCGTGGCCGCCATAATTATGCGCCTCCGGGCGGAGGCTGTAGACTGTGATTGTGTGGCAACAGCCGGGAAGACTGCTGGGGCTTGTGGTCCTGCCCCTTTTGCTTGGTAATGGGCTCCCACGCTGTGGGGCTCAGACACCGTAATTATGCACCTCTGGGCCCAGGCTGTGCCTGTGTGGCAATGGTTGTGAAGACTGCCGGGGCTTGTGGTCATGTCCCTCTTGCTTGATGCAGGTTATTATCCTTAATACAAAGATAGAATACCACAAAACGGCGTCCGCAGCCTACAAGGGAATACATTCTGAAAATCTAAAGCGGCTCAAATGGAGCGAGAATAACAGCAAGAACATCTTAACAGTAAGCAAGGACTTCATTAATGGCAGATTTGATCAAGACGCCACCCTGACAGTGAAATGGTCGTTGTTTTGCTCTCATCTGATTAATAGCTTTCCAGCGACAGTGCAGGGCTCAAGCCGCACTCCATCAGCTGAGCTCACAGTCTCCACCGACACAAAGTTTCTAAAGAGAACGAGAAACAACGCCTTAAGGTTGTTCTTAAAATTTCCAGGGAATAGCGCCTACCATACAACTTACCAACAAGCCCAAAAAGCATTTAGGAGGGCAATTATTCAAGAGAAAAAGGCGCAGGAATCCCAATACTGAGTTGAACTGGTGTGGGAGAGCAAGAAAAAAAACTCGAGGAAATTTTGGGTCCTAGTGAACCGCACCAATCCAAACCTGACAAATTCTGGCTCAGCAAATATTCAGGAAGCGGAATGGGTAACATACCTAATGGTCCACTTTCAGGTACAAGATCACTCGGGCCACATTGGTCCACCCAGTGCACATGGCACTGGTGCTAGTGTAACATCGAGCACTCCTTTTGTTCCAGCACAAGAGCCCATCGCGGAATATGTATTATCTGAAGAAAGAGTCATCAAAGCAGTGACAAAAGGGAGACAAGACGGAGCACCAGGCCCAAACGGCCTCCCTCAGAGGTTGTTTAATTCAGACATTCCCTTCTGGTCCACGGAGCTAACAGACCTTTTCAATTACACCCTAAGGACAGCAACAATCCCGGACTCATGACGTGGTGCAATTATCCACCCTATTTATAAATCTGGATCACGCGCTGCCCCTAGAAACTACAGATTAATTGCCCTGTTGGACATAGTGGCGAAACACTACATGGGGCTTATTCTGGAGGACCTTGGGCAATGGGTAAAGGACCACAATCTGATACCACTAAATCAAACAGGGTTTGTTGCCAACTCAGGAACCACGACAAATTTATTAGCAGTTTCCACCATCATCGACAAAGCCATTTTAACATCTAGGACATTATACTGCTGCTTTGTCGACTTTAAAGCTGCATTTGACAGGGTTCCCAGGGCGCTACTCTGGGAAAAACTGAGGCAGTGGGGAATTCCAGACGAAATCCCTAAACCCTTTTATCCAATTGCACACTAGTACCTGGGTTCGAGTGAAGTTGGGGTCCGGCACGCATCTCTCGCGAAAAATCATGACCTCAAGAGGAGTTAAGCAGGGATGCGTGCTGGCCCCCCTCCTCTTCAACCTTTTCATAGCAGACTTGTCAAGCACCCTAGACAAAGTAAACAGTCACCCGCCCAAAGTAGGTGGCACGGCACTATGTAACCTTTTATATACCGACGAACTGGCCCTGTTCAGCCTCACAAGGGTAGGGCTACAAAGGCTTCTTGACTCACTGATGCAATATACGACCATTAAACAACTAGAAGTCAATATGAAAAAAGACCCTGATAGTTCCCTTTGGCAAGAAATGTTATGGAGGTGGTGGCTGGTCACTAAACAAAGTAAGCCTCAGCACTGGCCAATCATACAAATACCTAGGCATCTATTTGGACCCCAGGGGTAATTTTGTAAAACAGAGTAATGTGATTGCAGCCAAAGCCACGGCACTAATGGTATCATTGACCAAGCTGTCGACAAAACTCTCAGGCCCAACCCTTTCTCCCCTATTAGAAGTCCTAAGAGCAAAGATTGGCCCCACATTATCTTATGGTATAGAGACCTTTAAAGGTAAAATGAACACCGCCTTAAACAAACACACAACAAAAATTTACAAAAAGGTACTCCATCTGCCAAGTTCTGCATCCCCTGCACAGATCAGATTAGAGCTGGGGCTATCAAATTACAATGCCCATAACCTTGGTACATACCTCAAGCTCTGCCGCAAACTAAGACAGGCTGAATCTGGCACACTAGAATTTCTAGTCTGGAAAGAAATTAATGAGAGTAACCCAGGAGGATCATTTGGCTGTCTTTTGAAGAATTACATCCACGAGATGTCAGCCACTGACCTCTGGGCCCTTAATCCTAGCTAGCCTGCCTTTAAAAATGCAATTAAAAAATGTGTGAGATTGATATCTCTCGCTACTGATAAAGCCCTCCTCACGAAACGTAGCCATTCTTGGGCAGTAGTTAACTCCTACAATCAAGTATCTGCAGCTACGTATTTTTCCACCACTTTTTCACTCCTTCTAAAGCGCAGTTTCATCGCCCTAAGAATGGGGGTCTGGCGCTTTCTTCAAAATCTACCCATCTGGCATCGTACAGAGGAGGACACAACCTGTAGAGGATGTGGGTCAGCGATAGAATCAATTCTGCACGTGGTCTGCATCTGCCCTATCTTTAACTCTCAACGCAGGCGCATGCTTAGGTCAGAATGGAACAGGTTGGGGGTTCGGGCTTGTAGGCATGCCATCATATCCGCTTTGTCCACGGACAATACTGTTTTAAACATAAAATTTGGTAAATTTAATTCAACAAGCGTATCGCTGCCTTAATACAAAGAAAACTGCCACGGCCCTGCCACTGACTTTTTAGGTTACATAATGTACTGTAACAGAAGCCCCAACGACCAGAGGGTCGCAACACCAATCGAAACTCTGTAGCAAGTACACTTTATGGTTTGATTTTATAATTGAATACGATGGGAGATGTTTGAGACACGCTAGGTCATGTTTAACAAAATAGTTTAAATTCTTATTTTTTATGCTTTTCATGTCTGTATGGGTTACTCTTTTAAAGGGCCAAAAGGATCTGTTCAGAATCAGAAGCTTACGAAACATCGGAAGAAAAGATACTTCAAAGATACAGAGACCGGAAATACCCTGAGGTTACACTGCAAGCAGCCAAAAATCGTGTAGCCACCAAAACACGGTTGGACCTTCTAACCTCACACACCAGACCTACCGGCGAACAGAGACCTGTCTTTGTATCCAAATATTCCACAAGAAGTAAGGCGATTAAGAATATCATCCTAAAAAGCTGGGATATGATTCGTTTTGATAGTATAAAAGAAAGAGAGGGGCTCTTGATAACCCAACGGGAAATAGAGCGCCAATATACTGAAAAGTAAAACAAAAGAGTTTTCCCAATGGGGTGTATTGTTACCTACTCCTAAATCAGGACTCACACTTGCCAAACATCAATCACACCATTCATTATGTGGAACTGGAGAACACTTACCAAGAAGGAACATGCCCAAACAAATTTTTAAAAAAAGTATACAATTTATTAAAAGCTTTTAGTTACAAAAGATAACCATGAAAATCAGTTAAAAACATGTATAACGTAGGAATGCACAAATAAGAACACAAATTGAAACACAAATTAAAAACCACCTAATGTGGACGTGGAGAAAATTAATCTAGAGAGACACTACTATCTGTCTTTGTCATTTCATTTCGGAACACAGTTTGTCAACAAAAAGAGGAATATTATTCCTTTAGACCGGATTCATTGTTGGCAACGCTGAATATGACTTATGGGTTTGTGTCGACGCGTTTCGGAAGCAACAACTGATAAAGGCTTCCTTCCTCAGGACAATTTCTATTTTTATTCTCCACACATGAAGGTGTCAGACCTAATGCATAAAGATACAATGCAATGCAACTGTTATAACGACATATAAGTTGATTTGAAAAAACCACCTATTTTCGCATTGCTTTATCTACTTTTTGTTCACACTTGGGGTTGGTTGGCTATCTTTTACAAAAGTTTGTTTCCAAAACATTCCTTATAGATGCGGACAATACATTCAACTTAATATGCCCTAAAACCATCGGTTGGTTTACCTTAATTATAAACATTTATTCAAACACTACCCACTATCTGTTTCTATTCCTAAGATATCAACCTTTGTTCCGAGCGTCATCTCATATGTCCACATTTTTTCGAAATAATTTTTTTTCTTTCAGGGGGGACAATTTTATGTTACATTACACGATATTTTCAACCATCATTCAACTAAGAATAAGGGGGAAAACCTATATATAGCAAGGTATTCTATAAACATTATTCCAGTTATTCAAAGCATTATAGTAAACTTTAACCTTCTGGTTAGTGTTGTCCACATTCTCTTATTCAATATCCACACAGTACCACACTGAAGTCATTCACACAAAGTAATATATGTACACTGACCAAGAAGGTTCTGTTGCTCGTGGAGGTCTACACAATGTGTAGTGATCCACCGATTTATGCCTGTGTAGTCATCAAGCTTGTTTCCTCCTTTCTGTAATTGGGAGGGATATAATTGTGAATATAAGGGTATGATATGCCCCAGTTTTTCAAGTTATTGTTAGAATAATTTCGCGCTGTATTTATTTACCTTAATGTATGATCAAGCGCTTTTATTTCACAGTTTGTCTCTTTTAAGTTTAATCCAATGCGGGTCTGGCACAATCCTGCATAAGTTACAAAAAGTAAATTACTTATATATCTATCGCGTTTATTGTTTATCAATGATAACCAGAGTCTCTTAGTTATATTATTCACTTTATATCGTGAGGCATTTACCTTATTATTTGTGCAGACGGGCGTACCGGGTATGGCGCTTCCCTTCTGTATTACTAAAAAAATGTTTAGAAGTACAGTGTTTTTATTTATTTAGATAAGAACCTAATCTAACAGCAGTTCCTCAACGTTTAGAAGTACAGTGTTTTTATTTATTCGGATAAGGACCTAATCTAACAACAGTCCCTCAACTTCGATTTATGACAGACTTTTACCTTAAAAAACAGATCCGGTTTCCGTACCAGGGGTTCTATACTGCAGCCGGGTATTTCGACACACGTGGCTGCATGAAAGAATATATAAAAGTGCAAAGACTCAGGGTTTTTAGTTTGTATTATCGGGTTCAAATAATCTATGGGTTACGAGATGGAGGCTTAGTTAAATAATCTGAGCCATCCCGTATTACTACTGACTATAGTTAACGTCGTTGGTATCTTACCTGTTGTTTGCACACGGCGGGTATTCCCTGAACTGCTCGGCGTGGCGTCTACTTAATCACCGCTTCTTTTTTGAAATATCGACTACCCGAATTGCGGTAGTCGCATTTAAGCCACATCACCGAGTCACGTGGTTCTAAAACGAGTCATGTGACTTGTGGTTGTCATCATAGCGAAGGTTGCGAACTGTGGGTTTTTTTCCCAAAACCTAACAGTGGAAAACTTTATTGTTCCCATCGCGGGGCTCGACATATTAGTATTATTTTTCCGAGTTACGGTGCTCTATTATACAAAGAGCAAACAGAAAGCTTGAAGTTTAAGAAGCTAACTTTTTTCAAAACAAATAGCGGAAAACTTTATTATTCCCTTCGTTGGGCTCAACATACTAATGTTGTTTTTCCGAGTTGCGGTGCTCTTATTGATACGAAGAGCAGATAGAAAGCTTAAAGTTAGAAAGCTAAGGTGCCTTAGCTATTCCCTAATTCACAGTTGTTTACCGGATTTCCAGAATCGTCTCGATATTATATATATGTGCGAGCCCACAAGTATAATTAGCTAGCGGATCTATAATCTATAATAAGTTGGCGTTACATTGGCCTCTACAAGTAAAGATTGAATAACTATTGGTTGGAGGCGGAATTATTCCTTCAATCCGAATATGTGTCCCTCAAATGAATATATTTGGTTATAAGTACATTTATACTCCTGGGCTAAGGTACAAATACGATGGCAGTATTTCTTCATATTCATATTACCATTTTTATTACAATTTTGGGCGAGGTTATAGGGATTTCTAATTCACAAGGCCAGTATAATCAGTTTCTATATCTGCAACTCAGGTGTTAGCTTATCAGAAGGGGGGGGGAAATTTCTTGTTGGTACTGGTTCTAATAGGGTGTCCAGTAACTTTACTGCACTATTCTCATCCAGTCTTCTTTAGTATTCAATCCACGGTTGACCGTATCCAACATGGAGATATACCACTGCTCCCTATTTTTACGTTTTGTCTCCACATTGCCTCCTCTTTTTGAGATGGTTATCTTCTCGATTATAAACCATGAGAACTCTGTGTGTTTATGTTGTAGAGCTTTAAAGTGGTCAACCATGGGGGCATTCTCCTTGTTGGTTTTCAGGGCAGACCTGTGTTCCAACAGACGTAGTCTTATTTCTCTGCCAGTCTCTCCCACATAGGCCAGTTTGCAGGGACACAAGATTATGTAAACGAGGTTGCTGCTTCTGCAGTTGTTTAAAGTTTTTGAAGTTATGGTATAATTATTGTAGGTTAAGGATTTACCTACAATGCAATTTTCGCATATCGAGCAATTACTGCTCTTGTGGTTTCCCACAGCTTTGCTGCCATTTATTGTTGACTGATTGTTGTGATTCTGCTCTTTGTAGGTGTGGACTAAATTTTGACGGATGTTTTCATTACGTCTGAATGCGAAAATTGGTTTAGCCAATTTTACTTCTTTGCCATCGTTTAGAATGTGCCAACTTGAATGAATGGCGTTTTTTAGTTTATTACTGATGTTTGAGAATTGACTAACAAAGACTAGTTTTGAGTCATTTGACGGTTTTTTCACTTGGGAAGGGTCTGGGTGTATCATTGTGTCGCGATCATAAAATCGCGCCCTTTTGCAAGAGTTCTTGAACAGTTTTTTAGGGTACCCCCTTTCCTGTAATTTCTCACTGAGTTTGTTGGCATGTTTTGTATAGTCTGCCAGGGTTGAACAATTTCTTCGTAATCGAAGAAATTGTCCAAAGGGGACATTGTCTCTTTGTGAGCGGGGATGATAACTGCTGTAATGCAGTAGGGTATTTTTATCTGTGGGTTTGGAGTAAAGTTCCACTTCCAGTTTGCCCTCTGTGTTTTTAATAGTGATGTCTAAAAAGTTAACAGCTTCTCTGTCAAACACAGCTGAGAAGCGGAGGTTCTCATCCCCCAGGTTCAGCCACTCAAGGAATTCTTTCAAGGTGTCAACCTCTCCTTCCCAAATGAAGAAGATGTCATCAATGAAGCGTCGCCATATCAAGATGTTTTCAAAGAATGACGACGCTTCATTGAACACATGTTTCTCTTCGAATTTGGCAACGTATAAACATGCCAAGCTCGGCGCACAGGTGGCCCCCATGTTGGTGCCCTTGCGTTGTAAGAATAATTCATCTTGGAATAAAAATAGGTTACTTTTCAGGACCAGGGTTATGCAGAGGTTGACACCTTGAAAGAATTCCTTGAGTGGCTGAACCTGGGGGATGAGAACCTCCGCTTCTCAGCAGTGTTTGACCGAGAAGCTGTTAACTTTTTAGACATCACTATTAAAAACACAGAGGGCAAACTGGAAGTGGAACTTTACTCCAAACCCACAGATAAAAATACCCTACTGCATTACAGCAGTTATCATCCCCGCTCACAAAGAGACAATGTCCCCTTTGGACAATTTCTTCGATTACGAAGAAATTGTTCAACCCTGGCAGACTATACAAAACATGCCAACAAACTCAGTGAGAAATCACAGGAAAGGGGGTACCCTAAAAAACTGATCAAGAACTCTTGCAAAAGGGCGCGATTTTATGATCGCGACACAATGATACACCCAGACCCTTCCCAAGTGAAAAAACCGTCAAATGACTCAAAACTAGTCTTTGTTAGTCAATTCTCAAACATCAGTAATAAACTAAAAAACGCCATTCATTCAAGTTGGCACATTCTAAACGATGGCAAAGAAGTAAAATTGGCTAAACCAATTTTCGCATTCAGACGTAATGAAAACATCCGTCAAAATTTGGTCCACACCTACAGAGAGCAGAATCACAACAATCAGTCAACAATAAATGGCAGCAAAGCTGTGGGAAACCACAAGTGCAGTAATTGCTCGATATGCGAAAATTGCATTGTAGGTAAATCCTTAACCTACAATAATTATACCATAACTTCAAAAACTTTAAACAACTGCAGAAGCAGCAACCTCGTTTACATAATCTTGTGTCCCTGCAAACTGGCCTATGTGGGAGAGACTGGCAGAGAAATAAGACTACGTCTGTTGGAACACAGGTCTGCCCTGAAAACCAACAAGGAGAATGCCCCCATGGTTGACCACTTTAAAGCTCTACAACATAAACACACAGAGTTCTCATGGTTTATAATCGAGAAGATAACCATCTCAAAAAGAGGAGGCAATGTGGAGACAAAACGTAAAAATAGGGAGCAGTGGTATATCTCCATGTTGGATACGGTCAACCGTGGATTGAATACTAAAGAAGACTGGATGAGAATAGTGCAGTAAAGTTACTGGACACCCTATTAGAACCAGTACCAACAAGAAATTTCCCCCCCCCTTCTGATAAGCTAACACCTGAGTTGCAGATATAGAAACTGATTATACTGGCCTTGTGAATTAGAAATCCCTATAACCTCGCCCAAAATTGTAATAAAAATGGTAATATGAATATGAAGAAATACTGCCATCGTATTTGTACCTTAGCCCAGGAGTATAAATGTACTTATAACCAAATATATTCATTTGAGGGACACATATTCGGATTGGAGGAATAATTCCGCCTCCAACCAATAGTTATTCAATCTTTACTTGTAGAGGCCAATGTAATGCCAACTTATTATAGATTATAGATCCGCTAGCTAATTATACTTGTGGGCTCGCACATATATATAATATCGAGACGATTCTGGAAATCCGGTAAACAACTGTGAATTAGGGAATAGCTAAGGCACCTTAGCTTTCTAACTTTAAGCTTTCTATCTGCTCTTCGTATAAATAAGAGCACCGCAACTCGGAAAAACAACATTAGTATGTTGAGCCCAATGAAGGGAATAATAAAGTTTTCCGCTATTTGTTTTGAAAAAAGTTAGCTTCTTAAACTTCAAGCTTTCTGTTTGCTCTTTGTATAATAGAGCACCGTAACTCGGAAAAATAATACTAATATGTCGAGCCCCGCGATGGGAACAATAAAGTTTTCCACTGTTAGGTTTTGGGAAAAAAAACCACAGTTCGCAACCTTCGCTATGATGACAACCACAAGTCACATGACTCGTTTTAGAACCACGTGACTCGGTGATGTGGCTTAAATGCGACTACCGCAATTCGGGTAGTCGATATTTCAAAAAAGAAGCGGTGATTAAGTAGACGCCATGCCGAGCAGTTCCGGGAATACCCGCCGTGTGCAAACAACAGGTAAGATACCGACGACGTTAACTATAGTCAGTAGTAATACGGGATGGCTCAGATTATTTAACTAAGCCTCCATCTCGTAACCCATAGATTATTTGAACCTGATAATACAAACTAAAAACCCTGAGTCTTTGCACTTTTATATATTCTTTCATGCAGCCACGTGTGTCGAAATACCCGGCTGCAGTATAGAACCCCTGGTACGGAAACCGGATCTGTTTTTTAAGGTAAAAGTCTGTCATAAATCGAAGTTGAGGGACTGTTGTTAGATTAGGTCCTTATCCGAATAAGTAAAAACACTGTACTTCTAAACGTTGAGGAACTGCTGTTAGATTAGGTTCTTATCTAAATAAATAAAAACACTGTACTTCTAAACATTTTTTTAGTAATACAGAAGGGAAGCGCCATACCCGGTACGCCCGTCTGCACAAATAATAAGGTAAATGCCTCACGATATAAAGTGAATAATATAACTAAGAGACTCTGGTTATCATTGATAAACAATAAACGCGATAGATATATAAGTAATTTACTTTTTGTAACTTATGCAGGATTGTGCCAGACCCGCATTGGATTAAACTTAAAAGAGACAAACTGTGAAATAAAAGCGCTTGATCATACATTAAGGTAAATAAATACAGCGCAAAATTATTCTAACAATAACTTGAAAAACTGGGGCATATCATACCCTTATATTCACAATTATATCCCTCCCAATTACAGAAAGGAGGAAACAAGCTTGATGACTACACAGGCATAAATCGGTGGATCACTACACATTGTGTAGACCTCCACGAGCAACAGAACCTTCTTGGTCAGTGTACATATATTACTTTGTGTGAATGACTTCAGTGTGGTACTGTGTGGATATTGAATAAGAGAATGTGGACAACACTAACCAGAAGGTTAAAGTTTACTATAATGCTTTGAATAACTGGAATAATGTTTATAGAATACCTTGCTATATATAGGTTTTCCCCCTTTTTCTTAGTTGAATGATGGTTGAAAATATCGTGTAATGTAACGTAAAATTGTCCCCCCTGAAAGAAAAAAAATTATTTCGAAAAAATGTGGACATATGAGATGACGCTCGGAACAAAGGTTGATATCTTAGGAATAGAAACAGATAGTGGGTGGTGTTTGAATAAATGTTTATAATTAAGGTAAACCAACCGATGGTTTTAGGGCATATTAAGTTGAATGTATTGTCCGCATCTATAAGGAATGTTTTGGAAACAAACTTTTGTAAAAGATAGCCAACCAACCCCAAGTGTGAACAAAAAGTAGATAAAGCAATGCGAAAATAGGTGGTTTTTTCAAATCAACTTATATGTCGTTATAACAGTTGCATTGCATTGTATCTTTATGCATTAGGTCTGACACCTTCATGTGTGGAGAATAAAAATAGAAATTGTCCTGAGGAAGGAAGCCTTTATCAGTTGTTGCTTCCGAAACGCGTCGACGCAAACCCATAAGTCATATTCGGCGTTGCCAACAATGAATCCGGTCTAAAGGAATAATATTCCTCTTTTTGTTGACAAACTGTGTTCCGAAATGAAATGACAAAGACAGATAGTAGTGTCTCTCTAGATTAATTTTCTCCACGTCCACATTAGGTGGTTTTTAATTTGTGTTCTTATTTGTGCATTCCTACGTTATACATGTTTTTAACTGATTTTCATGGTTATCTTTTGTAACTAAAAGCTTTTAATAAATTGTATACTTTTTTAAAAAATTTGTTTGGGCATGTTCCTTCTTGGTAAGTGTTCTCCAGTTCCACATAATGAATGGTGTGATTGATGTTTGGCAAGTGTGAGTCCTGATTTAGGAGTAGGTAACAATACACCCCATTGGGAAAACTCTTGTTTTACTTTTCAGTTTATGATTCGTTTTGAACCAGACTTTCAGGGCATTTTTAATTGCAGACCACTTTTTGCATACCAGAGAGCTAAAAACATCAAAAACATTCTCGAGACTGAACCCATTGATCCTTCTGCACACTATTCAGGCACAATACCGTGCCTCAACTGCAGCCATTGCCACAACATCATTTCAGGGAATACCTTTAATCATCCAGCATCAGGGAAAGCCATCAAACTACGGACCAACGCTACCTGTGACTCCAAAAACGTAGTATATCTACTTAAATGCCCCTGCGGACTGCCTTATGTAGGCAAAACTGAAAGAAAAATTAAAGTTTGCTTGACCGAGCACAAAAGTACAATCAGAAACAAATCCACCAAAGCACCTTTGGCAGCTCACTTTACTACACAACAACATAACGTGAGCCAACTGAGGTTCCTTGTATTGGAGGTTGTCCCACTGAGACTAGGCGTTGACAACAACAAAATACTACTCCAGAGGGAAACCGTTTGGATCAAGAGACTTGATGCTTGCCAGCCTAAGGGCCTCAATGATAGACTCGAATACAGTTGTTTCCTATAATGAGCCGTTGTCCCAATGTACATATTCTATAATCCTGCTCTCTACACTTATATGTCCCATCTCAGTACTATTATTCCGCATTTTCGTTTTATATCTATTATCTCATCTCCCTCTGTTTTACATCTATTCTTACTTGTCTACCCTGTTTTCACATATTGTTGCCCTTTCCACCTTTCCCAACTGTTTGTAACTTTTTTCCCACCTTTGGTCCTCATCTTTCTGCCATTCCTTCTGGTCCTTATCTGCTTACATTTTCTTTTTCCGCTCTTTCTAGTTTCCTGTACCATTATGATGCACATTATTGTATTTGCTCTTATATGTGTGATGGTACCTTTAGTTGAATACTGTGATTGACCATTCTAAGATGGCCGCCGTTATCGATTTATAATGTTTTTGTTCTTTTACACAGACATATATATGTTCTCTCTTTGTTTGTTTATCACATTTATATTTTCTATGTTTAATACAGTATCAGGCCACGGCCATTGCATATTGTGAATTTCCCATTCTATCATCGGCAAGTCCCCATGGTTACTAACATTCACGGTAGTCCGTTTTTTATTTTTCATGACCATGTATTTACTTCCGCGTTCACCTTATCGAAGACTAACCCTCGGCAGCCTCGCATGCCGCGCGCCGCTACACCTAACATCTGGTAAGCTTCTCTGATACCTGTTGACCGCCACACTCACGTTTTGTTACCGAGCGCACACTTAGTTCTTCCTTAGTGCACGTAATGGTCGGATACCACACACGGGTGATTGTCCCGTTCTGCCGGTTTGCCTCGAGCGTTTTCACAGTCTATTACGCACTTAATGGGTGTTTTAAATAAACTTCACGCTATCGACCGTCTTTTC
Organism: Lissotriton vulgaris; assembly: GCF_964263255.1. Classification (NCBI taxonomy): domain Eukaryota; kingdom Metazoa; phylum Chordata; class Amphibia; order Caudata; family Salamandridae; genus Lissotriton; species Lissotriton vulgaris. Next base: position 1,089,184,741 of record NC_141687.1, on the reverse strand, counting down.
TTCTTGCCATCATAGATTTGTTTAACCAGAAACTCTTTTAGTTTCTTTATCTTCTTTCTGTGTCGGAATATGCATGTTTGGTTGCGTTTTACTCTCTTTACTGAATTATATACCTCGTGGTTGCGAGCTCCCCTTCCTGATACCAGTATGTTTATTTTCAGATCTCTTACTATCCCCTGACGAAGGGTTCAACCCGAAATGCATAGGGATGATGTATTGATCATTGGATGTTATTAAGAAGCATAATCAATAGACTGCTTTACAAATAAGTCACTATGATGTAATATGTGACTCATCGATTAAATGTACTTCTAATAAGGATTACCACCGACTACGCTTGTTTGATATTTGTAATACCTTGTGATGAAAACATAATTCAGGAGTCCATTCCCCCATTGGAGTGCCTTTGGAAACAGTGCAGGCGGTCCATGCACTCCCTCTTTGTTCAGTACAACTACCAGTCCCTACCGGCCGGAAGGGACTATTTCCTGGCACCCTAAAATACGAATAACCCATCTAACATCGCTTACATTGGTGAATATTTTCTACCACGAGTGCCGCCATCCCTCCACAACATTTTGATTTTCGTCGTACAGAGGAGGACACAACCTGTAGAGGATGTGGGTCAGCGATAGAATCAATTCTGCACGTGGTCTGCATCTGCCCTATCTTTAACTCTCAACGCAGGCGCATGCTTAGGTCAGAATGGAACAGGTTGGGGGTTCGGGCTTGTAGGCATGCCATCATATCCGCTTTGTCCACGGACAATACTGTTTTAAACATAAAATTTGCTAAATTTAATTCAACAAGCGTATCGCTGCCTTAATACAAAGAAAACTGCCACAGCCCTGCCACTGACTTTTTAGATTACATAATGTACTGTAACAGAAGCCCCAACGACCAGAGGGTCGCAACACCAATCGAAACTCTGTAGCAAGTACACTTTATGGTTTGATTTTATAATTGAATACGATGGGAGATGTTTGAGACACGCTAGGTCATGTTTAACAAAATAGTTTAAATTCTTATTTTTTATGCTTTTCATGTCTGTATGGGTTACTCTTTTAAACCATTTCTCTCATAAAACTGTACACAATGTGATTTGGGAAAAACTTTTAAAGATATTGTTTTATATCTAAATAAAGACTATTATTATTGGTGCAGCTGATCCGCAGAGCCACCAGTAAATTAGCAGCAAAATTGAATGTATAAAATACTTTTAACCCCCAGTGGGGTCACCGTAGGACCCCACCACCAAATCTTGTGGATCAGGGTATTCCTTCTTTACCCCTTTTCCTTCATTTTTTTTTTTTTTTGTAGGATTCAGCTTCAATCTGAGTCCCAAGATGGCTGCCAACACTTTGACGTGTTGGCTGCAATCAAATTGCAGTAGCATCCACGAGTCCACTGCAAGGACTTGCATCCCCAGATATCTATATTTCTTAAACTTAAATATCTATGAAACTACGGACTAGATTTAAACCAAATCACAAAAAGCACTCTTTCTGGACCAACATCTAGTTTTCTGCCAAATTTGGTGCAATTGTATTCAGAGGTTTGGGCTGTAGACATGTTAAAAAAATTAAATATATCCAGAGACATAACATAGGGAAAGGTGTTTTGGGACCCCTTTTTTCCACACTCCTGCTTGTCAGATCACCCTAACACTTTAAGCACAGCAGCTGCATCAAAAAGGGGACTTTTTTGAAAATTTTATGGAAATTCCCCAGGTGGAAGAAAAGTTATTGGCAAAACAAAAAACGATTTTCCTATGGAAACTTTGGTCCCGACTATAACAACCTAGAGCTCAGAGAGGAAGAAGAGAGGGATGGAGTGAAGCAAAGAATGGAAGGTTGGAAAGAGAGATAGTGCAAGGGAAGGAAAGGAGTGAGAATTGTGTGAACATTTTTCCAGGACTTCTTTTAATTCCCAGTCCTGGTCATTTGTTGCCCCGGGAAAGCAGCACCCACAGAGCACACAACATATGAGGGGAAAACAGTCTTCACAAAAAACGAAAAGATTGCAAAATAGAAAGAAAAAAAAAGCAGATAACTTACCCTGTAACTCCTCCACTGATATTCAAACACACTAGAAGAAGCTTATATGGCAAGGGAAAGAACCTAGGCACTGGGCTGTAGCTGTGGGATATTGAAGTATGTTTACAACAACACCAACAATGTGGAGAGAGACCATGATACATTAGCCAGTAATTAAGCATTGGGATACTGATAAGAGAAATACAACAAAAAAAAGGGAAATACAATGCTCAACCAATAGAAACAAACGAAAACTAATGTGACAAACCAATGGAGAAATGAGAAGTGAATAAGAAGTGAAGGAGGGATGTAAGTCCCTTTTAAGATATAATAAATACAATAGATTTCACAAGCACAGCGCAAGTGCTGTGCAGGCGAAATCTAAAAAGGATCTGTTAAGAATTGGATTGGTACTTGCGGAAAAAGACAGTGCCCAAAACTGAAAGAGCCAAGCAGCTCCAAATATTGAGAAATGGAAATAAGTCTAGACATGTGGTATATCCTATAAACTCCAACATACATGGCTAGAGGATGTTTCCAGAAACACCAAGGTCCTCATTTACTAGAGGCCTGCGCCGCTGGAGGGTCACTTTTTTTGACATGCTCGTGGCACTGGCCTCTCAATTATATCTATGAGGTGACAAAGCCACCCTGCATGGATTTGCATGGCCTCATAGATATTGAGCAAGGCAGCGCAAAGCATTGCCTTGCCTTACTCTGTGTCAAGGAGGCATTCCTTGGGTGTTGCAGTGGGTGTTCCCATGGAACACCCTTGGATTTTGACGCTGTCAAAGGTTCACAAAATCCCGTAATACTGGGGCAGCGCCAAAACCTTACACCTCCGAAGGGCAGGCGTAACAAGGAGAAATTTTTCATTGTTACTCGTTTTTTCCTCTTTTTTATGTGTGCAGCATTCCACACTCCTATCGCTAAAAATACACAAGTCACTCTTCTCTGCTGAACCAAAGAGAATTTGGTTCTATGTGCTTCTGGTTGCACACAGATACTTTTGCAGTGAGTGCATTAACTAAGGAAGGTTTCAAGACATAATCTACTGTATTTCTCTTTTATTTATATTTTTACTTGCATTTACTCTTTTTTTAAGGTGTGCATTAGTGTATGAGCAGTTACCTGATAGTGAAAGATTATATCATCAAAAAATAGTCACAGAATAATTTGTTCTTTTTAGTTCAGCCTTCGATTCCACCAGCACACTAACTGGCCACATCCCCATTGCACTCAGGATGACTGTAGCCATACTTTTGTTAATGCTCTTTGACCACTAAGAAAGTCTATGATGTTAGCATATTTTGTCTCGCAGTCCATCACCATCACTATGTACCTTTCTTTTGTTCGTCACTTTGTCAAATTAACATGTGATCTGTATTTACTTAACACAATGTACTATTCATCTGAGAGATTTGTAAAAAAACACTATCCTCTGGTGCTAAAGGGGATTGCGAAAAAGAAAGTGATCTATACAAATGCTTAATTGCACTTTGTTATTAGGAATCCTGAGTTAAAATCTCGGCTCACTCGCATGACTAATTCTGTGATTTAAGGGAAATGAAGTTACTTCATGAGTCTAGTTTACTTACTAGTGCCATTTGAAAACACATTCAAGCTATTCAGTTTAACATCAGTCCAGTTTAAAAATTTCATTTGTATATACTTCACCAGCCTGTAATGTTCCTCCATCCATAAAAATAAAATTGCCCATTGTGGTAGGGACACCTGACAATTCGCACACTTTATTCACTCATGGCTTTGTCAGGGGGGATGGTTAATACCTGTTTTAGATTTCATGTTTAGAAACTTCCAATTTAAATAGATGTTAATGCAATGTTGTGAACTAATATACTAAACTGAAACACTTCCATGGGTTAAAGAAACACTTTCTACATTTTAAAGTCTGTATTAGGTTCTTATATATATATTTTTATTTGTATTCCAAATATTTTGAAGGTTTGGCATGCTCTTTGGCACTTAGGGATGAGCCTGATCATTGGTTCAGGCTTGGCTCGACTGCAGAGCCATTTTAAGACATGGACAGTGTGGTCAATTGCCCAGAGCCCAATATTTCAAGGAGCTGTCCTCTACCCTCCCTTCCTGAGCACTACCAATGGACCATCACATCAACGGAGTTTGCCAGGGTGGGAGGGTGCTGCTTATTCAACCACTGGACAGTGCCTCTTCTGTTTCTGGCCCCTCTGCTGAGACTAATCTCTAGGTACGCAATACATTCCTGTACTCATAGAGGGTCTATTTGATTTTAGGAATTATCCTGCCTTGTTCTTCTCTTTCTTATTTCTTATTCAGTTCTTAGGAGTTACCCTGGGAAACAGTTGACTGGATCTCCCATCTGAGCTTGACTTCGTCCAGCTCTTTAATTCTCTCTCTGGTGATCGGGCTCCCAGTTCAGAGATAAATAAAGAGTCCCTGACACACACTCTAATGCAGCAGTTGGGCCTTCTGGTGCAGTGAGACTACAGATAAGTTGCGGGTACCGCACATCCCGACATTTGGTGTGAGAGGGTCACCCACACCATCTGCTTTGCCTCATTAATATTTTTAGGTTTGATGTTTAGTAGAGGGTCAGGTGAGTCAGATTTGTTTGTTCACCTTGTCTAAACTAGCAGAAGGCAAAAAAGTCACTTACCATAATTTTTTCCAAACTGTTTGCATGCATATTGAAATGTTTCGAAACATAATCAAAATGTTGCTGTTGTTTTCTTTTCAAGAAAGATTGGGTACATTTGGGTAGGAGTTATGCTATTGACACTGTGCTCAAGGATATCCATTTAATATTGAACAAGGACATAATGCAACGTTTGAATGTAGCATACCTAGAGTCAATCTCATACACCGCATAGTGATTAAGTAGTGCAATACTAAAAAATTGTAAATAAATGCACTGATAAACTTGTGGGGTATGTCCGCTTCTCCTTTTGTCCGGAATTTTTTCCCTTAATTTTTGTCTTGAATTGTGACCCTTTGTCCTTAATTTTTCACAGTCCTGTCCTGAATTTGCCTCAATGCCAGGTGGTCACCTTAATTGATGATGGTCTAGTGACTAGACTTGTGAAAGGCTAATACTAACATTCTAACACTTGATGCATTAATGAGGGAATTGCTTTAAAGTAGAACCGGAAGAATGTAAATACAAATATATATGAAGAAATGCATGCAGACCTGAGTCAAATAATGGTGAATGTTGAAAATATGTTCTCGATTATCTTTATTGTAATGAAGCAAATAAAAAGATTTAGCAAACAAATAACCTAAATATATAATACTTACATCAGAGAGAGCTATAAAGCTTCCTCTTGGTCGAACACACACAAAAGAGAAGACCACCAAGAAGAAAACATCTTCGTTTGTTTGGGCAACAAAGCAAGACCAGCAGTCAATACTTCCAATATCCAGGGGATTCTGGTGTGTGACTTTCTGCTTCCAGTTGCATGATACTAAACTGTGTAAATGCATTTGCAATTGGTGAGCACCCATGCAATAATTTCCAGTCCGCCAAGTACATACAGGTAGTATCAACAATAACTGAGTGGATGCCACCACTCAGTTTCGCTAAGCATTGCACCGTGTGAATGGTTTACCTCTCTGCTACATCACGGCCTTCTAACTCTTAGTAAACTGTATCCGTGTTCAAAGTGGCCCAAATCCTTTACCATACTATAGTTTAGTGATTTGTTACCTGAATGTTTCAATCACTATTTAATCAATGTGACAAAACGGGGGCAAGGGAAAGAAATCGGCTAGTATGTGTATTATATGATAAGTACATTTGTTTTACCTTCTCAAGGTGTTTTCGCGTGTTTTGCAGATTTGCAGCAGAAAGAAAGGTGTCCCAGTGCATGCAGTCACAGAGTATAATTCAAAGGTTGAGAGACTGTAATTTGTGTTAGTTGCATGCAATGTAGGATACACTTGAGAAACCTTATCAATTGTAATACTCAATGTATGACACACCACCTGTCATCATCAGAAGGGCAGGTGAGGTGCAAGGTGGTGAAGCTGACTTGAAACTGTGGAAAACATACTGGTAACTTGGGGTGGGTTCAATGCAGCCGAATGAAGAAACACATCAGTCAAACAGGATTCGATGTTGTTGATTTGTCTTGCCTTGTGCTCAGTGAGTTTTAAAACTATGAGCCGTTTTAAACTTGATCTCCTTGCTGTTCCTTCTTTAGATCTATTGCCCAATCCTTAGATATAACAACGTCATTAGTGATATACATTTGAGCCAGAGGAGAATAAGATGTTGAGCAGGACAGATGGGAAAAGCTCATTCTAGACCGGTTTGAGGCAGGGTTCAGGAGGTGAATAGCAAATGTTGCTGTATTAAACAGTGCATTCACCCCCATTCTCCTTTCACCAGACAGTTACCCACAAGTAACATCAAATACCTTTTTACCTATTTAAAAATGCCTAAAGGCAGAGGTGTAGATACATGAAATGCACTGAAGACAATAACCAAAAGATTGTTCATATACTCGCATATCTTCTTTTAATTTTGAAATCAGTGTGCAAAAAAAGCAGACCTCACAAGTTGTTTTGTCTGATTACAGGTGGCATACAAGGGAAAGTCCTGCTTAGCTTAGCGTTTGCTCCAGCGCTCTTGCAAGTCCTGCCAGCCTGTGGACATTTCGAAGAGATCTACCTGGCAACCACAAGTGAGGAATATGTAGCAGAATGTCAGAAATGGCTGCGGAATGAGCCAGATGCATTTGACTGGACTCCACTCATGAAACAAATTTGCACCTTGGAAGGCGATGTGTATGTATGGAGTCTCAAACGCTTTACTTAAATTGTGTATTCTGTTGTCTCATATACATTATTTTGGCCTGATTTATAGCTTGACGGATGGTACTTTGTCAAGGTGGCACTGGATCTTGCCTCTGCCATCCTGATGGACTACCATCAGTCTAAATTTAGAAAAGACCACCAGCCTAGCCTCATCCCTGTAAATTCACAGGGACAAGTGTCCCAGAGTTTCTTTTCAAAGTACCAAATGTTTGGTGGATGTCTGTTGTCAGTTTTTATCGCAGTTCATCACACTAAAAAGATGTTGCTTCTCCGAAACAAACTATGGGAGTTGATTTCAGAAAAAAAAAAAACGAATGACCCCCCACATTGTGAGAGTTTTCTGCCAGAGTGTAGGGGACATTATTTCTTTTTCTTTTCCTCTCTCCCTTTTTTTCCTGGTTGTGAGGGAACAAAATAAGACATCCCACCAGTCACCTTAAATCGGGTGGGTGGTTTAATATCCTTCAACGTTCACCGTTGAACTGTCACAGGTAGTTTTTAGACAAGAAGCCAGCAGAGACGCCATTGATGGTTCACCCTTCTGTATATGAGGTGGGAAGACTAATGATTTGGCCGACGGGCACTCTGACACATTTGTGATGAAGTACCCTGTCTGCCAAACTCTAAATCGAACTTAGGGGGTCATTAGGATGGCAGACGGACCTGCATCCGTCCGCCACCCCTGAGGTAGAGGGACCGTCCGCATGGGCAGCGGCGGTCCCTCCATGGAAATTAGGATGTGACTGCCACCCTGGTCACATCCCGTATCTTTAACCTTGCGGCGGGTGCTGCTAGAAGCAGCACTGCCGCAAGGTTAAAAATGCATGTATTGCATTTACATGCACAAAGCGGCAGGCACCGCACGATGCCTGCCGCTTTGTTCATGTAAATGCAGGGGGGTACCTTAGGTACCCCCCATGTGCACCCCCCAACCCCTGACACCCTGGGGGCCTGCAATGGGCCCCCAAACTGAAAAGACCACATGCTTTTCCACGGCAGAAAAGCAGCCGTGGAAAAGCATGTTTCCTGCCCCATCCTAATATGGCTGGCGGTGTCTGATAGACACCGCCACCATATTAGAGCTTTTCCGCCACGGTCTGAAGGCGACCGCGGCGGAAAAGCGGCGAACGGTTTTCTCGTCTGCCGATGACCCCCCAGCCATCCTAATCTGGCAGGGGGTCTTTGGAGGCACTGCTGCAGTGATTCCGCATCCTCCGGGCCGGCGGTGGCTTCCGCCAGCCCGCAGGATGCGGAATCACCGCAATCCTAATCAGCCCCCAAGTTTGTTATCCTATAGACTTCTAATACAATCAACTTTTCTATAGCCCTTGCAAGTGGAGTTGTATTGTTTATTGGAGCAGTCATGAAGTTCAAGATACAGCCTCATATTTCCAAATGCATCACATGTGCAGATTTCTTGCCATCAAATGACCAGTATATCTCAAATGCCAAAAACAGCATTTAACATGAGGGTTAATATATCGCAATTTTAAAAACAGTCTAATATCACAAGGCAGAGACTTATGTGCTCAGCTACAATTTGCAAATTCCTAACTAAAACCTCACAAGCTCAGCTTTATTGCAGATATGTAGTGCTGAATTATGCTTCGTTAGTTGCCGAAGGTATCCTAATGCTGCTAAGAATGTACACTGAAAGTATTACTTCATGAATATTTTTCTTGTCTTGTGAGATGTTGTCCACTCTTTGTCACTATGATAGCAACATTGCAGAAAACTGGAAGCTGAGAGGACACCCTAGGAGATGGGCAAGAGGTAGTTATTCTTGCCCACTGCCCCAATCTTAGAACCTCAGCAGCTTTCTTCTTTGTGCCAGGGACCAAGGTCGTGACATTTGTTGAACTTCCCTGTCTGGCGTTTTCTCCCCAAAGCAGCCCCTGAGAATCCTGAACAATAGCTGGTAATGGCAGTGTTAAAATCACAGTGCCGCCAATGATGCGCCAGTCCTGGGTTGGCCATTGTAACCTCTATCAAGTCCTTAATGGCCTCTCGGATATAGTAAAACAACTTGTGTAGCTACTGCACATATGACACACAGGAAGAAAGTAAAACAGTTCTTACATTGAAAAGATTAAAAATGCTATGGATTGCATCTTCACATCTCCTGTAAATATTTGTATTAATGTCTAAATTTTACCTTAAGAACACCTGAGCATTTTGAGATGCTACTTTCCACAGCCACATAACATGAAAATCAGATTGTGCAATAAGATGTGCATAGATGTGTCTTAGAATGGTTGATGTGGCTTTTCTGTTGCTTGGTTGCATATCTAGATAGATGTCTAGGGACACACCCATAATGGCTTCTATGTTGAGACTGTGTTTTAGATTACAATTTGTAAACACTCAAATTGAAATAATTAACATATTTACTACATCTAGTTTAGTCTCTGGACAGATGAACATATGCTCCACAGCAGTAGAATCATTGGCTGCAGAAAATAGTTTATGACAGAAGGGAGGATAATAGTTCAAAAAAACAAAGTGAAGTTGTATCTAATGCCCCCTCCAAAAACCCTGATTGTTCACTCTTATTTGGTGACTGTGTCTAACCCCCAGCATAGGTTTATTTTAATGAGGTTTCAAAAAAATTATATTCCTTTGAAGTCGGGTTATCCAAGTAACGTATATTCTGTGGATAACCTGACTCTATGCCCTTGTAATTGAACATCGTCACGGACAGATTTGCATATACTCTTTTTCTGCTCTATTTATAGAATCCACAGGAAGAGATTTACAATCCCCATTCTGTGGAAATATAATTGTAGGCGCTGTAGACCTGCCCTTTACTTTTTTTTCAGTTGTTGGCGGATCCTTTGGTATGTTATTCAGCGTAATTTCTTTGGGCTGCCATGTAGAATTGAAGTTCAGTAACTTTTGATACTCAACTATCGAGGTTGTTTTATGTATCTATGAGCTGTCGTTCATATTATTTAAATGACTATGATATTATGGAATGATATCGTTTTGAACTTTTGTAAGATGATTTTATAAATCAACTAATTATCTATTATGGTGTCTTTTGTTTTAAATATTTTAATAATATTTGTATATTATGTGCTTTTTCTGCATTTGCACTCTAAGTGCTATAAAATATAGCAACATAAAGTGTACAGACTGACTGAATCATTGGCTCAATAGGCAGTTTTCCTATGAGCAGGCGAGTTCCCTGTGTATATTAATAGTTACCATTACCATCACCAGCCCTAAAATCCTCTGCTGGTTTACAAAACTGGCAGAGGTTGGCCATTACCCAGGATTGCACTGTTCCTGGCATTGATTACGATGCTGTCTTGTGTGCACTGAAGAGAGCTGACTGAGCGTAGAGGAGCACTACTACTTCCCATCCCAAAGAACGACACACCTGCAGCCATCTGCTGCCACAGGAATAAACCCTTCTTCTTCCTGGGAGGTGAAGTGTAACTACTGTACTCAGGGCCGGATTGGGAACGCAAACCAGCCCTGGCAATTTTCTTGGTCCAGCCCCAGGGGAAATAGTGCCTGGCCCCATGAGGCTGGAACTGCCTTCTCCCTGCTTCTGTTGCTGGGGGCCAATACTGCAGCGCTACTGCAAAACTAGCCCCAAGTAACCAAATCAGCCCCCACCTCTGCAAAATCAGCCCCGACCCTTCCAGCCTCCCGAGGAAATGCCCAATGCCCTGTGTGGCCAGTCTGGCCCTGGCTGTAATGCCTGTCACTCTTTAGGTGCCGTAGCTCTGTTTAACAACTCCCTGCTCTTCCTTTACAGATTTACTGTCTAGAATGTAATGCTTCATCTTGGTGAAGTGACTTTTTTACACTAGTAGAGACCGCTATTGGCACTATAGGAATGGATCATGTCAGACATTTTAGGAATCCACGTGGAGTAAGTTTCCATGCAGTAAATCTAAATGGAAGTAATTTACGAAGTCAGTGGCTGTTCATAAAATCTAGCATTAATCCGCTATTTGTCAACCAATGTTGAACAGCGCTGCTCTCTATTCCTTTGATAGGGAGGGGGGTGTGACACATTTGTGTCCACTTTGAATCAATACATTCAAAACGGACGATAAGCAGGATAGGGGCTGTGTGGATCCTAAAGGACAGAGGCCCTAGTATTATAAGGGAAACCTTTGCAAGAGAGAATCCAAAGTCAAACCCTATAACGGTTTATTCAAAATTAATAATGACTACAGAAGGCTAAGGTTAGTTAGTCAAATTTGAAACAGCATTACTAATGCATAAAAATAAAGACTGTTGCTAGAGGTCATAACATAAGGGAATTAAACATAGTTCAGTAATGAACAAGCATAAACCTGCTCAGTTCAAAAGTCAAGTCAAAGGGGTACATCAGTAGACAGTCTAACATTGAGACTGTTAGTTAAAAAACAAAGGTCTAATTATATAGTTAGATAACAGTACGACTTGGGAACAGCTCAGTATGAAGATAGGAAAAGTCCTTTAAGTATGTATAAAATAGCAGACTGTCATAGAGTCTGCCTTCATGGAAATGAGCAATAGGTTTGACACTCTAGCAAGTGTACTGAAAGCATGGCACACATTTGAGAAACGGTACATGTTATAGCTCGAGAGAAGTAGAAAATAACTACTTCAGCGTAAAGTGATGTGGTATCTCAAGTCTGAGCTAATAAACTTACATGACACAAACCAATGACAATCGTTGAAATGGAATTACAAAAAAACATGCTACGTTTGGGACCACCTAAATTATTAATAAATAATGATCCCCTTAACTCTACAAACAAGGGAAATTACATTGTACTATTGAAGCAAGAGAAAAATAAACCACTTAAAAAGAATAGAAATACATTTTCGATTGCAGGCAGCAACAGCCTTTATTACTGCAACATTAAAAGAACATCTCTGACATAGCTTCATCTGAAGCACATAGTTGAATACAGTACAAGAAAATTGCACAATTTTTAAAAATAACTTTTTATTTGAGCAAGAAAAAATGCAGGTAATACAGATCAATTCATACATAGTTCTCTCAATATGCAAGATTGTGGCAATTAAAAACATCAAAAAATTTATCCAACCTATTTATCCATCAAGACAAAACACATATTTATCTCGATAGCAGCATCAGAATATTTCCCAAAAAAAGGCAGCAGCAATGAATGTGCAAAATCCTATACAATAAAATCTATATAGCAGCATTACTCTTATTATGCTAAGACCAGGAGTTTGTCATATTCGCTATATCTTGCTCATTCGGCTACATGTATAGAAGACATTCCAATTCATTGAAAAAATGAAGAATAACCATCCCACATACCCTTAAACCTACGGGATGCCCCTACCCTCTTTGCATATGACTCCTCAAATTCATAGGTCCTGGACAGCTTATTAAGCCACTTGTCTCCTCCCAAAAGTCCTGTAGGCTAGCACAAGAGAAAAATGTCTGAACCCGTTTACACCTGAAACATTGATCTGGAAGTGATGGGAACATTGTATGTAACCTATAATATGTCATCCATCTAAAAAGGAAGGCCATTCTTTTAACGTTAGCTGCTCTTAATGCTCTATGTCTGATCTTGCTCAATGACTGCCATTTGCCATTCTTTTATATTAAACCTGCAGCCAGTATGTTGCAAAGCTTTAGGAAGTAACTCCTCCACACCTTTCTTGTCAGCACTCTGACGTAGCAGGCAATACCAGATACCCACGCCAATCATCTTATTATCATTAAGCCGTCCCATTATCATTCTTGCAATCTCATTAATCATCATATATTTATTTTTAAGAAAGTTGGTTACTTGATTAAAGCTTAACGATAAGGCTGCAGTGTGACTACCAAATTGCTGTGATATTATTTCCCATGTTATCACATTCATATGTTTGCAAAAATCACCTAGCTTTTCAAAGCCTAGATCTCTCCAAGACTGCAAGACACCTCGTGAAAGCTGTAGGCCACAAATCTCACAATCTTGAAATGGAGTAGGTGCGTGACATAGCGGTATAATATATGCTTTAACAAAAATACCTGTCTGCGATGATACTAATGACAATATGACCTTCTATATCATTTACTTTGGTAGTTTTCTTGACCACTAGAAAGCTGGTAATTTAATTGCACTTTCACTTAACATACGATTTAGGAAAAAGTTATTGTACCTTGATGCTGCTGCTGTCAATTGTCCCATCAGACTAGCCAGATACACCTGATAATATGTTTGAAAATGTGGTAACGCGAAGCCACCCTGCGCTTTGTCTAGTTGAAGAGTAGATAACTTAACCCGATATTGTTTTTTTGCCCAAATAACCTTATCTAATTTGCTAAACTATGAGTTAGGGACTTCCGGGGAAGATTAAGAAACTAAAATACAAACAAGGGGAGTATTGCCATTTTAACTAACGAGACTCGTCCCACTAATGACAACGGTAGTAAAGTCCCTCTGTCTAATAACAATTTAAGCTTTATAAGAGTACTACCGCAAGCTGTTGTGGTAAAAACTGTAACTCAGCCGTCAGCTGAGAATCTGTAGAGTTGAACATCAACAATTCAGTTTTGGAATGATTTACTTTATATCCACCTAAGCGTGTGAAGGCTGGATTTCCTCCAGCACTTTCTATATATTTGCTCTTTTGGCCTTTAGATATAAGATTATATCATCTGCAAATAGTTTCATTTTTGCCATCCCACATTTAGGAGCTAAAATCAATGGGTTTGAACAAATTGTAACTTCCAGTAGTTCAATAAAAAGAAAGAACAAGAGTGGAGATAACGGACAACCCTGACGTGTTCCTCGCCTAATCATGATTATTTTGGCTTCAGCCTCATTATACAATTCCTTTAGCATTGCTATCAATTGAGGGGGAAACTCAAATTTCCCCAATATAAATGCAAAGCTTGTCAGTTAACAAAGTCAAATGCTTTTTCCGCATCAATCATTAATATTGAAGCCCTGTCCTTGTTGACTGAAACGTAATTGATAGCCTGCATCAGATAATAGGTATTAGCAGCCATTGATCTTCCTGGCAAAAACCCTGTTTGATTGGCATGAACCATTTGTTGGGAGCTTGGGGCAATCCTATTCACCCATATTTTTGTAAGTAATTTATAATCTGAATTTAATAGGCTTATTGGGTGATATGAGATGGGGGTTTCGTAGATCTTTTTCTTTCTTGAGAAAGCTTATCACAACTACCTCCTTAAATGTTTGGGAAATTGGGATTCCAACCTTAGTTTGATTAAAAACGGATAATAAAAATGGAGAAAGGTCAGCAAGAAACATCTTATATACTTCTGTGGGAATATCATATTTTCCACTGGACTTTGCAGTAGCCATATTTATTAGCGCTTCAGCCACTTCTATAGGCTCAATTAGCTTATTCAAATTTCCAACATTATCCCTAGTGACTTGTGGTAACTGGAAAGAGCCGAAGTAGTCTACTAATTCTTGCAGATCTATTATCTGTACTTCGGCATTAACTCGTTAAAATAACTAAGAAATATTTCTGCTATCCTGTCCTTATTATCCTCTATCATTCCAGTGTGTAAATCTCTCACTTGAGTAATTATTTGCCGGTTTTTCTGTGTTTTGGACGTCCATACTAAATATTTACCTATATATTGACTTTCTTCATACACTTTCTGTTGATAAGCTTTACTTCCCATAATATCTTCTAAAATAAATACCTCTTAATTTTTCCTTCACCCTCACCCATTCTTGAGATGATCCCTTATCAAAATAATATCCTGTCATCCCAAGATTAAATCTGTTCCTAGCCTGTTCTACTGTATTCTGTAAACTTTCAATCTTCTGCACTTGCTGTTTGTGTGTCCTAGTTTTATAAGAAATAACCTGACACCAGAAGAAGGCCTTAAAAGCTTCCCACGCCATAAATATTGGGGCAGTGTTGATATTATCCCTAAAATACATCTGAATGGAATATTGCATTTATTCAATCCACCTTTGATCCATTGGCAATTTACTTTTTCCAGGTATTCCTAATTCTAATACTAAGGAGACCATGTAGTGATCTGAAAAAGAGTTAGTTAATATCTCCAACTCTCCTCTTTTTATTAACTTATCCACCAGAAAGATATCCAAGCATGAGGCTATTTTAAATCTTGCACAGCAGCACGTAAACTGTGAAAAGCCTGGGTGATCTAATCGCCATGGATCTATTAGAGCATGGGTACTCACAAACTTTCTCTCAGGGGCCAAATTTACAGTGTGGTTTGTGGCTGAGGGCCGCACCTGTGGGAGCGGGCTCAGTGAGAGAGGGGGCGGGACTAGAGCAAAAAACAAACCTGTGACCATGAGGTTGAACACAGGCCCCTGCAGCAGACGCCTTCGTCCACTGAGCCACCAGACCCGACATACACACATCTCTCTCACTCTCTCTGTCTCCTTCCCTCTCTCTCTCCCTCCCTCCCTCTCTCTATCTCTCTCTCCCTCTCTCTGTCTCCCTCCCTCCCTCTCTCTGTCTCTCTCCTGTCTCCCTCCTTCTCTCTCTCCCACACTCTCTCTCTCTCTGCCTCCTTCTGTCTCACTCACTCTGTCTCCCTCCCTCTCTCTTTCTCCCTCCCTCTTGCTCTCCCTCCATCTCTCTCCCTCCCTCTCTCTGTCTCCCTCTTTCTGTCTCCGTCTGTCTCCCTCTGTCTGTCTCCCTCCCTCTGTCTGTCGCCCTCCTCCCTCTCTCTTGCTGTCTCCCTCCTTCTCTCTCCCTCTCTCTCTGTCTCCCTCTATCACACTCACTCTGTCTCCCTCTCTCTCTGTCTCTCTCCCTCTCTCTCCCTCCCTCCCTCTCTCTATCTCTCTCTCCCTCTCCCTGTCTCCATCCCTCTCTCTCTCTCTCTCGGTCTCCCTCCTTCTCTCTCCCTCTCCCTCTGTCTGTCTCTGTCTGTCTCCCTCTGTCTGTCGCCCTCCTCCCTCTGTCTGTCTCCCTATGTCTGTCACCCTCCTCCATCTGTTGTCTTTCTCCCTCTGTCTGTCTCCCTCTCTCTGTCTGTCTCCCTCCCTCTGTCTCTCTCTCTGTCTCCCTCTCTCTGTCTCCCTGTCTCTCCCCTCTGTCTCTCTCCCTCTGTCTGCCTCCCTCTGTCTGCCTCCCTCTGTCTGTCTCCCTCTGTCTGTCTCCCTCTCTCTGTCTCCCTTCTGGTCTCCCTCCATCTGTCTCCCTCTCTCTGTCTCCCTCGCTGTGTCTCCCTCCATTTGTCTGCCTCACCCTCCCTCTCGGTCTCCCTCTCTGTCTCCCTCCTTCTGTTTGTCTCTGTCTCCCTCCTTCTGTCTCCCTCTCTGTCTCCCTCCCTGTGTCTCCCTCCATCTGTCTCCCCCACTCTCTCTCTATCTCCCTCTGTCTGTCTGTCTCCCTCTGTCGGTCTCCCTTCCTCTTTCTGTCTCTGTCTTCCTCTCTGTTTCTCTCCCTGTGCCTCCCTCCATCTGTCTCCCCCTCCCTCTTCCCCTCCCACTCTCTCTCTATCTCCATCTGTCTGTCTCCCTTCCTCTGTCTGTCTCCCTCACTCTGTCTGTCTCTGTCTCCCTCCCTCTGTCTCCTTCCCTCTATCTCCCTTTGTCTGTCTCCCTCTGTCTCTCCCCATCTGCCTGTCTCCCTCTCCATCCCTCTGTCTCCCCTGACTACCTCTCTCTGTCTCCATCTACCTCCCCCTGTCTCCCTCTCTCTGTCTCCCTTGCTCTCTATCTCCCTCCCTCTGTCACCCGCTGTCTCCCACCCTCACCCTCCCTCTCCCTCCTTCTCCCTCTCTCTCCCTCTCCATCTCCCTATCTCTGTCTAGGCGAGGTGTAATAATTCTATTCGAAATATCTCGAAACGCAAGAGCTTTTTGCTGCACACATCAAACCACCTTCCCCAAATCTGCAGCACGTTTATAAATGACACTCTAATGTAGTGGGTGCACGAGAGCTGGCTGGACTGCCGCAGCAGAGATCAGGTGTAATCAAGAGGGCAGAGATTCCAAGTAAGGCTGGGTGGACTCAGACTTTCATCCCTTCAGTATTGATAAAACAAATGCTACTCCGGGGACCACAAGCTGCGCAGAGTGATCTTTCAGTCATGGGATTTGTCTTTGAGTCCTGGTCACCGAAATTGTGCAACAATTCCTGGATTACAAGAGAGCAGAGAAAGCAGTGAAGTGGGAGGACTGCTCCCCGCAACTGCAGGGATGGCCACTGAGTCACAGAGCGAAAGAGGCTCCTGGTCAGATGCTTCCCAAGGCCCGGCTCCAGCCATGAACTGGGTGTAAAGTGAAGCTTTGGACACTGTTATGGAGACTAGGTTGAGAAAGACAGCCCTGCTGTCAGTCAGGGGCATGCAAGCTTATGTATATGACCACAAGAAACCTGCAGGAAATATATGTGCCACATACAAGCGCCATGAGTTCAAAGAGCTTCGCCCCTCCCCTCCCCCCCTCGTGTGTGTCAGCCCGGGCTGAGACAGCTTCCCGGGTGCACACACAGCAGTACCCGAGCACTTCACATGTCTTTAAAAGACCTGCTTGTTAATGAGGCATTGTTGTATTTCACCTCCTCTTAGAGCCCCTGCAGCTCCACTCTGACTATCTGGAATCGTCTGGCCCCCACAGAGCAGCAACCGGCAGTGTTGGCTGACACTCTTTAATTTTTTTTTTTAAACAGATACGATGTCTGCAAGGTCCGCGGGCTGCCAAGGAAGGCTTGCCGGGCCGCTGGCGGCCCACGGGCCGTTATATGAGTACCCGTGTATTAGAGTATATTCATCCTTTATAACTTTGATCAGCTTTGATGTTTTTAGTTTGATTGTTGCTTAGTTTTATCGAATACTAAATCTTGTATAAAATGTAACTCACCACCCATAACTATGGGACCTTCTGAGCTTATTAACAGATCATGAATCTGTTTTAAAGTTTTATTATAGTTTTATTATAATCGAAAATCAAAATGGGGCTGTAATAATTTAAAAAAGTAAGAAATACCACAGCAACTTTGACCTGGATCCAGATCCATCCAGCTTCCCCATCATGGATCACATCCCTTACCTCCCAGTCTATTGTATTCGAAAACAAAATGCCCACTCCCTGTATGTCCATACTTGCTGAAGTATATTAGGAATGTTAATATTTATTTGGCAGAAGCAGTTTCGGGGTATTGGATTTAAAATGCGTTTCCCACAAAAATGTACTTTCGAGGAAAAATAACTCAACCTTTTAAGCAATGCCTCTCTTTTCTGTGCATTTAGCAAACAGTTTACATTACACGTAATTATCTTTATATTTTGAGACATTTCTTAATTTTGTCCTTTTTTATACATCTTTTGTACTCTGAAATGTTTTCCTTTAAAGTACCATTACTACTATTTACTTTCTGGACTTGACCCTTTTTCCAATCGTTGTTTGTTTTCACAACCCCTCTCATGCTTCTCTTACTTTTAAACTTTCTCCACCCATAACCTGCTCTCATCTTACTCCTTTTTATCTGCACAACCCCACCTACCCACCCTCCCACCCTCCCCTACGACCTCCCTTCCCTTGATCCCGTCCGAGGAAGGGGATGGCCCTTGTCTCCCTTCTCCAGCCCACCCAAAATTGTGGTGCACCTGCTCACACCCTTTGGCTTCCACCCCCTTACTTATTTACGAATACATGTCCCAGATTTTTTTTTTTTAAACCTAAAAACAAACATAAAGTGATAAAGTGTTCAAATGTGCTATTTAACAAAGTGACTAACGCTTGGCACATCACGTATAATCTTTCACTCCCCGCACAATAAAAAATGGATTGATGGCATATTACTTCAGCGACTCTCATGTTTTTCCCTGAATCCAGGATTTGGGCATATAAAAGTGCTAATGTGCCTAGAAATACTAATTTAGCAAAGTGCATAGTGCATAATTTTGGTGAGTTAAAAGTATTTGTGCTGTTCCGAAAAGCATTCAGCACTATAGTATTATTGTTATTACAACCA
The DNA here is from genome assembly GCF_964263255.1 of Lissotriton vulgaris. Lineage (NCBI taxonomy): Eukaryota > Metazoa > Chordata > Amphibia > Caudata > Salamandridae > Lissotriton > Lissotriton vulgaris. The sequence goes on along the minus strand of NC_141687.1, from coordinate 1,089,165,960 downwards.
AAGTGCATTCAGCCTTATTCATGAAGCCGAAATCGGCTCGCAAAGGGCCAGATTCTGAGAATCGATTTTTGCATTTGGGATTCATCATACCAAATGCAAAAATCGCTAATTGCGATCTCGCAATTTTGCGAGGAATTACATTTAAGGAATCTCTATTTGAGATTCCTTAAATGCAATTCATCATCCCATTTTGTTTTGCGAATTCGCAATTTCTGGCCGCAATTTACCGCGAGGTCAGACCTCGTGGTAAATTGCGAAAACTCAGAAAAGTGCTTTTAAATGCATTTTTCTGAGTTGCATGTTACACACACCTGTGTAAAATTTCATTTGAGGGGTGCTACAGGGTGTCCTTTGGACACCCCTGGCACCCTTCAAATCGCTATCTTATTTGCGATTAGCTAATTGCTAATCGCAAATAAGGAATACTCCCCATTCATTCCTATGGGCCTTTTGGCCCATGGGAATGAATGGCCAGTTATTCCTTATTTGCGATTAGCAATTTGCTAATCGCAAATAAGGATTATGTAGGAATCGCATTTCTTTATGCAATTTCTACATGAATCCCGTTTCGCGAGTCCTTAATAGCGATTCACTATGAATCGCTATTAGGGGCTCGCAAAACAAGAAAATGATGAATCAGGCTGATTGTGCCTTATTTGAAAAAACTAGCGATAATTCCGCTCTTAGACAGCCATCCTTCCACAACATTGTCTCTTTTACCGTTATTACATCCTTAAAACTTGAAACAAGCATACAGTGTTCCTAAACTTCTAAATTACAAAATAACACATGGCTACCATATTTCTACAACTTGCAATGTTCTTTAGCAACAACAGCGTAAAATACTTAGCAACCTGTTACATCCGCTCTCGTCTGTCCCTCAAAAGACCAAAGTTGAGCATGTAAAAGTACTAGGGGGCATATTAGCAGGCTGAAGTATCGCCGCTTTCTCGGCACAATTCGCCGAGAAAGCGGCGATACTTCCAGCGCCCTATTAACAAGGGCATTGCAACGCCTGCCTCAAGCCCACTTTGCATGTCAGCGAGAAACAGCGCTAATGACATGCAAAGTGGACGTTCCCACATCCAACCACATGTAAAATGTGTTTGGAGGTGGGAACACCCTATCACCAAGGCAGGCGTTGGGCGGAAAAGACCTGCAATAAACTAGTTTATCGCAGGTGTCCCAACGCCTGCTCTGACCAGGCGTTAGGCATTGTTAACATGGGGGTGTGGATCGTAAAGCTGAATCCACCCCCCCATATTATCAAGGCACCCATTAGCGCGTGAAAACAACGCTTGTTTTCATGCGCTAATAGTCACTATCGCCGGCTATCGCAGGATTTACTATCGCCTACGTGTTGCGCGTTGATAATAACGCGCTAACACAGCGAAAAAATCCGGCAATAGTGAAATGTGCGATGTGCGTTTTTAAACGCACATCTTGTTAATATGCCCCCACGTTTCCAAAAAGTGCTATAAGTGCTGCTATAATTAAATGCATAGTGTCTAGTCTTACTAGACTGCCGAAGTTTTGCTCAGGTAATACCAAGCATTTATCAGTCTTATATTTACTGTTATAGCGAATAGCGTGATGCCGGGTATTTAGCTGACTAAGGATGTTTGTTTTTTGTTTAACTTTCTTTATTAACATTGTTGTGTCTTTATGTTGCATAATATATCTTATACAATGGCGTTGTCGCATGTTTCACTCGTACATACATGTCCTCTATTTGTAATTACATCTTTGGCTCAAGCAATTATCGAGACAAATGAGCAGACCTTTACCCTGCCTTATTAATTGCGTTACAGTTTTAGCAGTTCTATCACGGTTTGCGATTTACATTTCTGTATACAGCCCAGATTTCCAGGGCCTGCATTATAGCTTGATCATTGCTATATAACTTTTGATGAGAATTGGATGAGAATAACATGCATGTTGTGGGTTCAACTGCAAGTTACATTACGTAGTAGAAAAAGCTTTATTCGAGTTATACACTCATAAAAGCACACACATAAAAATGCATACATTTCTAAAAGCATCAACATCGTATGACAATAATTTTATAATTAAAAACACATAATATAAAAAATTGTTATCAATTAGAATTAAAAATAGCTTTTTCATAGTATGCGGAGACTAGATGCATGTTACAATATAGCAACCTCCAATTTGCGGACCATTCCTAAATTTATACAATAGGAGCTGATACCATACATATTAGCCGCATTTTTGAATTTAAAATTCATATATATCTCCCAGTTGTTGCCTGCAAGGATAAGTCGTACATAGGAAAGTGTAAAATTCATAACACATTAGAGGTTAGAGCCCTCCTCCTTATAGACCAAGCCCACCCCAGATATTTAGCAGTTCCAACTACAATTGGTATTTCAGTGGAGGAACAAATAATTCTCAGCCCCTCAACACCACTTTGGACACCGAGGTTCCTACAAACTGGTGCCAGCCAAGAATTTCTTGGATTTACATAAGCATCGCATAAAAAAAGAAAGTGTGCGATGCTTTCCTTAGGGGCCCCACATGTCGGACAACACGAGTCACTATTAGTTCTCCATCTCGACGTCATGCACCTCAGGGGGAGAGAACCTGCCCTTAATTGGAAAAATAATTTCCTGTCTAATGGGACAGTTATGCTGTCCCAATATTTTTCTAAGGAAGGTCTTTGTTTAATTTCCAAAAATCTACCCCCCATGGATTCCGAGGATACTCTCCTCCAGAGTTTCTGGTCGACATAATTCCAATATAGTTCTTTAATACTGGATTTACTTGGGAATACTTCCCCGAGGGGGTTTTCCCATAGTTTGGAGAGCCCAAGCTCAGCAAGGGTGTCCCTTAGCATTTTTAACCATGTGATTTTGTGAAAAACATCTAATTTGGCTAGTGCTAAGAACCCCTCAGCGTAGTGTCTAATTTCCATTGTGGTCCATAGGCGTCTCCAATAGAGGATAGGCCTCAGACGGGCACGGTCACTAAGCGATCTTCTACCTAGATCCAAACCAAGCGGTATCAGTGGTGTACTTTGGGGTAGGCTGGTTATCCCTCTCATAAACCTGTTCTCTGATCTTTGTAGGGTAGTAAGACTCTCAAAGCCCCAGACTTCAGCCCCGTAGAGGGTTGCGCCCAAGGCTTTAGCGTCGTAGACCATCAGAACAGGTTTTACAGGCCTGGTTTTGGATTTTACTTGTTCAACCCTAAGGGCTCCCGAGATCTGTTGGTGTTTCAACACCGCCTTCTCTATGTGACGTGACCAACCAAGTTTGCTTGAAATCTCAACCCCAAGGTATGTGAAAACATTTACCAACTCTAATTTGGCGTTATTCAAAAATACATTGGGTCGAGATTGACGCTTTTGCCCAAAGGCCATCAACTTTGTTTTGTTTACATTAACCTCAAGACCCCTTTCTTTGCAGAATGAGTCAAAAATGGTCAAAGCTCGCTGAAGACCCGACGGGGTTTTGGACACGATCAAAGTATCGTCAGCGAACATCAGAATTGGAACTCTGATGCCCGCTAGCGAAGGTGCGTCAACCATTGCACCCGTCATCCTGTCTACAATGCCATTAATGAACAGGGAGAACAGCAGGGGTGCCATTGCACATCCCTGCTGGACCCCCCGCTCAACTGGGAAGTTGGTAGTGGTTTCCCCATTCGTCCCCCACTGGACCTTTGCATAGTTACTTTCATGCAAACGCATTATCAGCGTAAGCAAATCAGGTGGGACCCCTATTTTGGACAGAACCTCCCACAGCGTGCACCTGGGCACCAGATCAAAGGCAGCCCTTAGATCAACAAATGCTACATAAAGGCTGCCTTTGCCCAGGAGTACAGTCCCCCACCGCAGCATGGTGAAGCGAAAAATTTGGTCGACCGTACTAGTTGCACGTCTGAATCCTGCCTGGAAGGGGGATAAAGCATTATTATCATCTACCCAGGCCATAAGTTTGTCGACCAGCATCTTCCCCACTACTTTTTGCATGGTGGCCAACAAACTTATTGGTCTATAATTTGCCGGGAGTGACCGATCCCCTTTCTTGAAGATCGGTATTATTATTGCCTCCTTCCATATACTTGGGATTTTTGCCCCTTTCGCTAGGCCGTTTCCCAACAAGGTCGCGTATTTTGCCCACTGGACCTTGTCGTGTTTAAAAATATCTGAGGGGATTCCGTCAAGCCCAGGGGCTTTTCCCCCCTGCAAACTTGCTATTACGTATTCCGCGTCCTTAGTTGTGAACAAATCACCCTTGCAAAATACCAAAGGGATTGGTTCAATGGCCATTGTATCCCTACTCTCAGCATACTGGGGTTTAAAATATTCGACCCACAACGCCTCATCGACATTGTTGTTGGGATTGTTAGGGGCGCCCCCTCTTCCCCATTTCACAATTTTCCAGAAAAGTCTGGAATCCTTTTGTCCTGAAGCCTCGAGTAACTCCTCCCAGTGCTCCTCATCCCACCGCTTCTTAGCCTTGTGGATACTGTCCTTATAGAGTTTCCTGGTGGCGCTAATCGAGGCCTTGTCCCTGCTTTTGAGTGCTCTGCCCAACTCCAGTCTAGCTACCTTGCACTGTTTGTTGAACCAGGTCGCCATTGTAATTGGTGCTTTCCTGGTAGTCTTTGGAGGCTTGGTAAAGTGCGGTTTTATCAAGGAGAAGAATGTGTCGTGTATGTCAGCTATTTGGGCAGAGTCTGGTGTTACCTTGTCTACTTTTGCCATGGCATCAATAGCATTGACTATCTCCATATTAATGGACTCCATAATGGACGAATTGGCCAGGACGTATGGCCATCTCACCCGTCTTGAGTCATTAGCCATAACAGGTACACTCCCACAACCTGAGACTAGGTTAGTTCGTGCAGCCTTCCACCATGAGTGGGAGACACAGAGGGGGTTATGGTCACTTTCTACTCTTCCCACAATTTCCATGTCGCCCACTCCACACCATAACTCAAGACTACAGATGACATAGTCAATCCTACTTTTATTGTGCCCATTGTCGAATGTACAATTGCCACCTTGGTCACTTTTTGTCCTGCCATTGAGGGCCCTCAAACCATACTCCAAGCATAACGCGTTCAACAACAAAATGTCTTTTGTCCAGCGCTTCACAGGTATGAGGTTTAGATTTGGGATGCCCCAAAGGGCATCTTCCTCAATTCCTATTGGGTATGCATTGTTTTCTAAAGGCTCAAAAGTCCTATTCAAATCACCAGCCAAGATTACTTTGTTTCCAAGTGACCAGGATTCGAGGGAGGCGGATAGGACCTCTAGGGTAGGAGAATTCCCAAGACTCCTGCCCCTAGCATATATATTGTAGATGTCTATCAAACCACCCTTTCCTGCGGATAATCTTAATAATTGTATGTCCTTGCAACCTAGGTCAATAATTTTTGCTTTAACATTAGAGTTTTGTTTGATCCAAATTGCGAGGCCACCCATAGGTCTACCCCTGGGGCCTCTCGTAGCTGGTATAAAAAAATTTAGATATCCTTGGAGGTAAATTGGGTCAGAAGCCCACGTCTCTTGGAAAAGGCACATTTCGAATCCACTTACAAAATCAATCCAATGCTGTGACAATAGTCTGGCCCCCAACCCCGCTATGTTCCATGACAGAAGTCTCTCCAGAGTGTTTTCTATACAAGTGCCCTTTTCGTTACATGCCATGGGCAAGAAATCATCCAGCTTCCCACCATCACAATCCTCTCCTAAAACAATATTTACACAATTTACATCTATTACCTCCTTCATACAAATAGTGGTTGAAATGCCTAGTTCACCCGCACAACCTGCCGGACTTGCAATGGTGCTCCCATCATTCACCTTCACTACTTCAGATGATGGGCTCGTTTCAACTTCGTTGTGTATCATTGTTTCAACAGGGTTACTCCACCCAGCTTTTTCCCCTTCCAGGTGTAATTGCGTGACTGATCTATGTCAACATCCCCATCTCATCTGCCCCGGCCCATTTTGGGGAATAAATGCTGGTATATAGCAATTATTTGGTCTTGGTATGGGAGCGGCTATGGGGCCAGCCTCTACCCCGGTATAAGGACTGGATCTCAGTAGCTCCCTACAGCCCCCTAGGTGAATGACCGGTCTGGGATAAAAGAAAGTGAGGTCCACAACCCCAATCCCACCTATATTAGTATTCCAGCCAGGTCCCGTTATCAACCCCACAACCCTTGGATCCTGGAAGTTAATTATAATGCACTCACCCCCCTGCTTTTTTAAAGTATTCCCTATCCAGTTAACCCTTCTTGCCCCAATTATCAAGCCATCCACTCCCCCTGGCAGGGGTCTATTGACGCTAAGCCAATGCATGGCCTTATTTTTTAGCATGTCATAGGTTTCTCTTTGGCCCTCCATTAGTGGTGGTACATTCATAAGTATGGCCACATATGGGTGGGAGTCCGGGGTGAGCTGTACTGGGGGGATCCTAGTCGGTGGTTTAATTATATGGGATTCTGGTTGTGCTTGCTCAGGAGGAGCACGGCACTGTGTAAGGATGTTTTCCACTGCCACAACAGAATTAGTCCCGTTCCCGGTACTAGGGGCATCCCTTGTGGGACCACCACCCATTGCTATCTGGGATGTAGGCCCCCCCTTATTCCCGTTGCCATTGCTACAATGGATTTTGTCCTTTCCTGGCCCTTTGGCCGCAATTTTCCCCGGTCCGGTCGGCAGAGGTGTGGCATTTTTAATAATAGTGGTGGGCAGGTTTTTCACATTATCCTTGCTACCCTTGTTGGCAGTGTTATTGGGCTTGTTTTTCCCACTATTGCTAACGTTTTTGGTGGACATTAAATCAGATACATCCTTGCTATTCACCCCTTTATTTCCCTGGACAGGAATAACATTTGCAGGCGCGAATTGTAAGTCTACCAACGCGACTCCCTGGTCTTTATCAACTATCTGTTGGTGTTTCCCAATCTCACCCATTTTATTGCCAGCCTTAATTAGTGATTTGATAGAAAAGAAATTATCTAGGCTAGCTTGTTCTAGGTGGTCAAGTTGTTCAGTTAACTTTTGCAGTTTAAGCTCAACTGGATATAGGAGGGAACGCATTATTTTTTCCACTTCTACCAGGAAGTCATGTTTGGGAGATAGGGGCCCCGGCATTACTATGGAGGTTGGATCTACGGCTGGTGCAACCAGTTTTGTAGGAGGCACCATAGTTACAGGGACCACTTCTGATTGAGCTGCTATGGCCTCCCCCGTTGACATTACAAGGTCATTACTTGAGAATGGTTTGGAACCCACCTTCCTATGCTTTCTAACAGGTTTTTGGGGTTGTAGTTTTTTGGCAGTAACTCCCCATTTCCTTTTGACACCGGGCTTGGGTTTAGGCACTTCCAAATACACACTAGATTTTACCACATCTCCTTTCTCTTTGGATAGTTGGCTAGTTACATCAGATTGCTCAACAGATAGACTAGTTGCTACGGAGACTAGTGGTAAGATGTCAGTTAGCTCATTATGGGAGGATAAGTCAAGTAATAAGTCCTGAGTGACTGGTAAAACAATAGATGACAGAGGTGTGACCAGCGCAGGAAAGTTCAGACCTTGATTGACACGTATGTAACATTTTTTCTCCCTGGTATACTTAAACAATATATCGCTAAAATATACATTAACATTTTATAACAAGTAAACTTGCACCCTCAAAATGCATCACGTCCCAACATTTTATCTGTGTCATTTTGTTATCTAGTTCCCCTTTGTACATTCTCTCCTTTGTGCTTTGCCCCATTTTGAGTTCACCGTTATTTGTGCCCTTATGATCCCTTATTCCTGTTTCTCATTGAGGGGCCTATTAGTATGTCGGGCGGATCGCCACCGCCCGCATTCCGACAATAACCTCCGCCCTCATCCCATTTTCCCGCGCTATATTAGGATGGCGGGGGGGACCCCAGCTGACGGGAAGTTTTCCGCAGGTAGGCAATCCGCCCGATTGCCTACTGTGCAGAAAAGTGTGGCAATAGGGTGGCGGTGCCTTCCAGGAACTGCCATCCATATTACGATGATGGCGGTCCCATGCGTTTTCATGGCGGAGACTCCACCATGGAAAGGCATGGGGGAATGCCTTTGGGGTTCCGTTGCGGGCCCGCAGGGGGTGGGTGGCATCACTTGGAGGGTACCCATGGTACCCCCGACATGTGCATGCACAAGGTGGCAGGCACCACGCAGTGCCTGTCACGTTGTGCATGCAAATGCACAGCGTGCCCTTTTAGCATTGTGGCAGGTGCTGGATACATCTCCTCCCACCACAATGTTAAATATACAGGATGCTACCACCATGGTGGCGGTCGCATCCCAATTGGCGGTGCGGGACCGCCGCACCACTGGCGGCCGGTCCCAGCACCGCTATGGGGGCAGGCGGACTGGAGTCCGCCCGCCATCCTAATAGACCCCCTAGTGTCTCTACTCCGACACTCGTGCACTTCCTGTAATGTGCTCTAATCCAGTGTTGTCTTTTCCTCTATTTTCATCTCCGCACTGTGTATTATCTCTGTCTGTACTTAAGGTTTCAGTATGCATCTCTGCTAGGATCGCATCCCAGCACTGTGCCTGCTGTTTCTTCTCTATGCAACGCGCTCCTTTCTGCCTGGGCCCATACAGCTAGTGATTTTTTTCCAACTTTTAACATTAGGAGGTCGCTTAGAATTCCATTGTCTAATGATTAGCCTTTTGGCCACTATCAATCCCAAATCTATAAATCGTTAAGTAGCTTTCTGCTTCTTAGGTCTTGGGAAAGTCTCCAGTATGCATTCCTCCCAGGTATGCAGGGAGTCTCTGCCAGTGTACGTAGCCAGTACTGCTGTTATCTCCTGCCAATGTGGTTGTAGTGTCTTACAGGACCATAGCATGTGAAGAAGGTCTGCCCCTATCTGTTTACATCTAGGGCATGCCAAGGATGTTAAATTAAAATATCTCTTTAGTTTATCCGGCGACAGGTATGCTCTGTGCACAATGTATGCCTATATGGTGCAGAATTTAACATTCCGTGGTATTTGCATTGGGCTGGCAAGTATAATTTCTCACTCTTTTTCTGTCCATGCATTTACCCTGTCCTCTTCCTATCTTGTGTGCAGTGTCTCTAGTGGCCGGAAGGTGCGTGTCAGCAGCGCTTCTGCCAGCGAGTGTACCATATGGCTCCCATTCCCCATCACATGTAGGTACTTGATTAAAAGATGTATTTGTAGGTCGGTGTCTACTTCTCCCTAGGCCGCCGTTAGTGATCTTATGAGTAAATTTTATAGGAGAAACTGGCCTGACTAAATGTCCTTTTCCTTGGTCAATCTGCAAAAAGGTATCAATGTACCTTCCTCAAACAAGTCACCAAGGGTGTGTATCCCCTCCTCTAACCACCGTGCTAGCAACCCTCATGTTGCATTTAATTGTTTCTTGGGGTGCCCGTCAAGGGCAATGCTGGGCCATACGGTGTTACGCTCTTAGTTAGGTATAAACTTCACTTATAACAGTGGTACGCTTTGGCCAGGCCTGTGGGCATCCGCACAGAAGACCGTGCCATTGGGTGCAATGTGTAATATATCTGGGACATCGTCCGTGCTGGCCGTCCTGTTGCCTTGTCAGACAAATTATGCCTGCCAGCCACAGTGCCACCCATTGCAGCTGTGTCACCAAGTAGTATATTTCCAGATTCGGGACAGCGAGTCCTCCCCTTCTCAGGGGTGCATACAGATTCCAAAGCTCTATCTTATGGCGTTTTTGTTCCATATAAAATCCTGCAGCATTCGCTCCATCTCTCGGAACATCTTAGTTGGGACATGGACAGGTAAATTGCTGAAGTAGTGCAGCAGTCTGGGCAATACCACCATTTTGATCAAAGCCACTGTACCTGGCACCGCTAATGACAGCGTCTTCCAGAACGGAACCTGGGACCTAACTGAGGAAATCTCTCTGGTCAGGTTGCCCTCTAATATGTCTACTGGATTATGAGATATAAATATACCCAGATAAACGAAGGAGGTTGGCTGGCATTTGAGGGGTGAGTCATTTATCTGTAGGCCCGGATTTTGGATGTCCCTCCCAAATGGGTACAGGAACGATTTGGACCAATTTACTTTTAGTCATGACATTTCCTTGAATTTCTGTAGTGTTTCTGCTATGGTATCTGGTATGTTATGCAGGTCTTTGGCCTACAGCAACAGGTCATCTGCATAGACTGAGATTGCATGCACACCATCTCCCATTGGGATGCCCCAGTCTTCTCCCCCACTGCTCATTTTTGTCGCAAGTAGCTCCATGGCCGATGAGAAAAGGAGCTGGGACAACAGACACCCTGCCTGGTTCCCCTGTTGATGGCTACGCATTCCGAGGTCCTTGTGCCTATGTTTATCCTAATGGTGGGCTGTGTGTAGAGTAATTTAATCATCTGTAAGAAATTATCTCCTAACCTGTGTTTACTCAGTACCTCAAACAGATAAGGCCACTCAAGGGAGTCAAATGCCTTTTTCAGGTCTAAAACTGCACATCCCGAGGCAGGCCATGAACTACCCGCATGTTCCTGGATTCTAAAGAATCTGTGTATGTTTAAAGAGGTGCTCCTGGTAGGAACAAATCCATTTTGTTCTGGGTGTACTAACTCCTTTACTAATGGTGCTAATCTTGCCGCAATAAGGGAAGCTGAAAATGTTCTAGTCTGTATTAAGAAGCACCAGTGGCCTGTGGAAGCCCAGCATGGTCATGTCTCTATCTGGCTTTGGGAGAGAGACCATTATTGCTTTGTGTTGCATGTCTGTGAGTGTGGAGTCGGCTAGTGCAGTGTCATATATCTTCTTAAGTTGTGGTGCCAATATTGTTGCATAGGTCTTGTAAAATTCGGCTGGTAGGCCATCTGAGCCTTGGGTTTTGCCAGTAGCTAAGGTGCGCATGCTCGCAAGTATTTCTTCTAAGTTAAGCGGGCGTCAAGTTCTAGGTTTTGCATTAGGGTTACCCTGGGGAGGGTGATTTCCGAGAGATACTGTCGGATTTCTTCTGCCGTGACTGTGGATCTGTACAGAATGATGTAGTGTCGCGTAAATGCCCGGTGTATCTTTTTCTGGGAGTACAGCGAGTCACCTTGCAGGATGTGAATGGATGTGATAGGAGTCTTGGCATCATCCTGCCTAATGAGCCATGCAAGCAGCCTGCCATCCCTGTCTGTTGCACTGTGGGTGGGCTCAGAGTGTGTTGCATAGTTAAGGCAGCGTAGTTCTGACCTGCATTCTTGTAGCTTATTACTGTATGTAGGGTCAGCAGATGCTCTGAGCTCTAGTTGTGTTCATATATTCTCTAGTTTGGCTAGATCGGATTCCTGTACTCTATGCATGCCAGCATGCATGCCCACACAATGTCCTCATTTCACCATCATAAAGGCATCCCATTCTACCAGTGTCGTTGACATGCCTGTGTGTACGTGAAAATAATCTGTTATTGCTGTATTCGTGTATTCCCAGAATTGCCTATCCTCTAATAGAGTGGGCTGCATATGCCATCTAGGAATGGGGGCAGGTTAATTGTCCCACTCTATTTGCAGTGTGTTTGAGTTGTGGTCTGAGTGTGTTCTCCCTAGATATTGGGGATCTGTTATGACGGTTAGCAATTCTTCTGTGACTAATATTCTGTTGAGTCGGACATGCAAGCTGTGTGCCCCTGAGTAGTAATATATCCTGTCTGCAGGGTTTGTTTATCACCAAACCTCTACCAGGTGTCAGTGCTTAATCCAAGTGTTTAATGCTTTCATTGTGATCACTGCAGGTGCCCCTGGGAGGGGGAAAAGGAGCAATCCAGCGATGTATCTAACACACAATTAAAATCCCCGCCAGCAATAAGGGGATTCCGTGCCATGCAGATAGCTTAATCCACAAGGAGTCAAGGATCCCACTTGTTCAGTACTTGGTGCTTATATGGATGCCAACACTATAGGTCTAAAGTCCAACCTGCCTTTGACTAGGTCATATCAGCCGTCTGCATCTATATTTGTTTTGTCTACTTGGAAAGGAACCCCCACCCTGACCCAAATTAACACCCCACTAGCAAAGGCCAAGTAACCCGTGGCGAATATCTTGCCTCTTCAACTTCTTTGTAAGCTCAGGAATTCCTGTTTAGTGAGATGTGTTTCTTGGAGAAACTCTATTTGCACTTGGTGTTGTTTTAGATAAGAGTACATCAGATATTTCAGCGTGGGAGTGTGTATCCCCCTAACATTGCATGTGCATATTTTTATGTGTGCCATTCGTCTTTTGGTTGCACGTGTACTCAAGTGTTTGACGTAGGGGCACCAGGGAGCTGTACATTGCCTGCTTTGGGATCTAGGACTTGGGCTCTTCTGTGCTGCACCTTCGGGGCTTTTTTGGTGTGGGCTCATGTTGAAGTGTACTGTGTGGTTAAATCAACATTATTCAAAACATTTAATTCTAATAGGTCGAGGTTGCAACATGCAATCGTCCAAACTTTCAAATCGTTTAACATCTCAACTAATGTTAGTGGGTTAGACAATTCGGGTGTCTGATGTCTGTTAATTCATAAATGGTTACATTCCCCTCTTTATCTATTGTCAAGCGATGACCAGGTCCCTGGCCATATTGATTGTGGACTATAATCCTAGTGTTTAAGTCAAACGCATAAAATAAGGGGAGGGGGGGCGTTAGTTTCCTTTCTGGCTTCACTCTCTATAGTAGTTTAAGCACTAACAGCTTCTCAAGCTTACCTGTGCAAAGTACACAAATAATGCTGAATTAAGGGCCACAACATAGTTCAGATTGCGCAATACTTGCGTGGTCATTGCTGTAGCTTCCTGGCCAGGAATTACAATACGGCTAATTGTTCATTGTTATGTCCGGCATTGTTTCTGAGTCCTGTGAGTTTGATTGTCCGTCAGTAGTGTCTAGTAACGTGTCTTCTGATGGGGTGTCACTCTGCTGACTTCTGATGTCCGCTGCGGCTTGTAGCGCATTGCGTTGGTCTATTCATATTTGTTCCAGATGGGGCCCAAGCTTTGTGACAGTCTGTATTTCCTACGCCTTTGCCCCTGTCTGCATTGTCTCGGGTCTGCTGTAGATTGTGAGCTTGTAAGTTTCTTGTCGCGTGGATCGATGTCTACATGGGCTATGGAGTCTAGCAATTCCAACGCAGCCATGGGGGTATCAAAGAAATGAGTCTTCCCTCTTGCTACCACTCGCAGTTGGGCAGCAAACAACAGCGAGTATTTGAGGTCCAGGCTTCAGAGCCTCCACTTTACTTCCATGTAGAAGATCCTCTGCTCTTGGACTGTTGCCGTATAATCTGGGAAGAACATTACTGTACTATTCGCCACTAGAATTTTCTGCATTTTTCTGGCCTCTTGTAGTATCAAATCTCTGTCTTTATAGTTCAGTACACGGAACAGGAATGGCCTAGGACTTGTTCCGAGAGGGGGAGGCTGGGAAAGCAACCTGTGGGCCCTCTCTATGATGAAATGCTGCAAGAGTACACTCCCCAGCAATAGGTCCCGGATCCAGTTTTCCGCAAAGGCTGTGGCAGATCTCCCTTCTTCTCCTTCTGGCAAGCCCACGACTCTCACATTATTGCGTAAGGAGAGGCCATCTGAGACTTCATTTCTGTGTACTAGGAGTTTTACTCTGGGTAGAAGTTCTTTGAGATGTTTGTCCGTGTCCTGGATCTTTGAGGAGAGCTCAGTCACAGTATGCTCTACTACCTGAGTTCTGTCCGCTAATGTTTGGTGGCCCGCGTGCAAGAAGTTTAATTCAAGGGCTACATTGTCTATCTTGCTCTCAAGCAAGGTCTTAGTTGATTCCATTGTTTTGCTTAGCCTCTCTACAGCGGCCAGGACTGCATCCAGTTCACTAATCATAGTGTCTACAGACGTTTTGTTCAGAGCTTTATCTGAATTGGAATGTGAGAGTGGCTGAGTGGCCTGGCTCCCTGCTCCCGACCGAAGGTGGCCCATGTCTGACATGTGGAATTTATTCTTGTGTTCTCTGACTTGTGCTGCTCAGTCTCTAGTCCCATGCAGGTGTTTGGCTTTCCACTTCGGTAGGTTTATCTCCTACTGTCTCTTGTGACCACACATTCAATAGTCATATCTTATGGGGGGAAGCACCTATCATTCCGCCCTATTCGAGTCTTTAAGAGTTTATAAGTTTCGGTCCTGGCTTGTAGTTTCCCAGACTGCCACCATTGAGGGCCTTCTGTTGTTATTTATTCACGTGTGCCTGAGCAGTTCGTTGTATATTCATGTGGGTCCACATCATGCTGTGTGTCCTGGCCTGCTGGATTTTCACCTCTGCCCTTTGATTCTTTCTTCCCACATGTTTGTATTATTTCTGGGGGGGGGTGTTTCGCTTAGTCAGTGCGTCTTCCTTTAGAGAGCCACTCGCACTATATTTGCACCGAGCGTTTCTGTGTATCCTGCTGTGTATTTTATTCTTACTACCTCGTTCTAGGCGAGGTATCTGTTTCTCTAGGCCTTTTCTCCGTTTCGTTGCAGAGGCCGCCAGCGCAGATTTTGTAAGGTCATGCCCGGTGGGCCTATTTGCTCCTTTTACAGTCGCATTGATTCTGCCCACCTGATCAGGGTTTGCTTTCACTCTGAATGGCTGCATCCTCCAGTCTGCACTCCTCGCATACCTCCAGGCCCAAGCTGTGCCATCGACTTGCACCGCCCCTCTTCAAGTATCTGCAAGCTCCCAGTCGCGCAATAACCACTCCACGCATGGTTTAGCGTAAAAGGCCATTTATTAGGACAGGTATGACAACCAAATTTCAACATAACATCAATAACAGTTAACAATCCCCCCAACATCATGACCTCCAAACATCATCCATTCACATACTCCACTACTCACTCCAATTCACACCACGACCTCTTCAAGCATACTATTCACTTTCCCCTTTCACCTTCATACTCCTCCAGCATCTCCCATCATCTCACCTCCGTCTACCACACCCCCCATCCTTCACCTGTAACCCCCTTCCCGGAAGGGTGATTCTGCCCGTCATGGAGTCCCCACCCCTCCCAAGTCCTGCCACCCAGGGAACCCCCGGAGGGCGGTTACCTGCCCCACCAATCGTGCACCTTTCGTACTCATTCTCGCCGATACCAGATAGCCTCGTTCCACAACAGACTGATAATATCCCGCATTTCCATGAGATAATAAGCATTTCCTAGGTACGAAAGGTGCACTCCGTCATCCCGAAAGAGAAGGGGCTCCTCTAACCTGAGCCCAACGTGAGAAATCACTTTGATCCCGTGGTCAGTGCAAAAAAGTCTCATTGCCCTATTCAGCTTCCGCCTCGCCCTTTCAATGGTTGCAGGCTTAAGTGCCCCCTTCCAGATTCGTCATGGTACAACTCAGTCCAAACAATACAGGCGCCAGCCAGATTGCTCCTCATCGCCTCAAGATCCCTCTGCATCAAATGTAGTCAGGACACTTCTGACTGTTTACCCAAGTCATTTCCTCCCAGGTGAATGACAATCATGTCCGGGCATCCCAACTGAGACACCTTCTTTGTTAGCCAAGGCATCAAATCGCCCCATCGCATCCCGCTCTTACCCCACAAATGGACCTAGTGATGACTGCTCCGTAGGCCCAGGCTACGGCCGTGCACCTGCCTGTCAGCATATTTTGAAGCCCAATGTACAAATGAGTGTCCAACAATCCAGGTAACCGTCTGGGCCCCTGGCCCCGAACGCAACCTACGAAGAGAAAGAGATTAGCACCACAGCAAAGAATGAAACCGCCATCACAACGCGGCAGCCCCCACCTCTACCCCACCCTCAGACCCCCTCTATTTGCGCACATAGCGCTCGCAGCAGCGGGACCTCCAGCGCCCAATCCTACGAATCTCCTCCCAGGACCAACCCAAACCGGCCCTGCCGTAGCTGCAAGAAATTCGAAGCGATTCGGTGCCAAAACACGCCAGATCCCTGCCCAGCCTTCGCAACGCCATTCACAACACTGCCAACAACTGAAAAGACGTCACACGCCCGAATGAGGCATAAACAAAAATCTCACCCACCGACCTCTGCACACGCCCCCCCAAACTCCTTCCATTCACGCACCGGACAGACATCCGCACACCCACTCTCCTTCAGCCACACCCATTTACCACGACCCAACTGGTCTGTCTTCGAACGTCCCAACCATATCCCCAGCCGGGCCCCATCTGCCCTCATGTCCTCAAACAACCGTCCCGGAGCCCCACAGACTCCCAGCAATTCTGACACCCGAAACGCTCCAAAGAACACCCAGACCATGCACAAACGAAACAGCGCCACCTCCCCCCCATCATAACAGCAGTGGGGTAACTCCCCCAACACTCTTGCCAACAACTCAAACGTGATCGCCTCACGCAGCAACTCCCCCCTACCCCCTCTGACCTCATGAGGCCACAACCTTTCAACATTCGACTCATCAAGTCCGCCCTGGCCGGATGAAAACCCATGTAAACCATGCTGTAAAGGGAAATGCCAGCCAACTTGCCAGCTATCGTAGTCTGCGACAGACCTCTGTCCATGCAATCCAGAACAAAACGCACCACCCCCTTTCACAGTCACTCTTGGGCAGCCCCACGCATCCTTGCTCCAGCACAGAAAAGCTCCAAACTCAGACCATGCCAACCTGTATGGGCGCCGCATGGAGTCAGCTATGGATTTCTCAACCAGCCCCACTACTCTCACTCCCCCCAGGCCCAGAAACCCTCCGGCACCTTGGTCTTGCAAGCCTCTGCTCCCGGTGCCAGCCTCCTGAAGTGTTGCCACTGCGAACAAGATAACGCATCCGCAATTTCATTACTCGCCCCAGGCACATGTTGCACGGGGAACAGCACATTAAAGCGCAAGCAGAGCAGCATAAAACTTTGCAGCAAGCGCAACACTCGCAGGTCCTTCGCCTTCTGATTGTTCACCAAGTCCACCACTGTCATGTTGTCAACGTGCAACAAAACCGACCGGTCCCGGAACTCCGGACCCCACACCAGCAACGCCACCAACAAGGGGAAGAACTCAAGAAAAGCAGTGCTCCTGCCCTGTCGCAGCCAATGGGAAGGCCACTGCTCAGCACACCAGCGCCCGTCCCAGAAAACTCCGAAACCTGCTGCACCCGCCGCATCCGAATAAAGCTGCACCTGCCAGACCATCATGTCATGCACAAAATCCAGTGACAATCCACTGAATTCTTTCAGAAACACCTGCCACACCCGCAAGTCCGACTGGACTCCCATCGTGACCCTTACATGTGGTGAGGGAGCACCGCCCCCGACATGGCCATGCCAAGGTGCCTACAGAATGTCCTTCCTGCCCTCACCACCCTGCACGCAAAATTCAGCAAACCGAGAAGGCGCTGCACCGACCTCAAATCAATCTTGTGGGCACCGATCACATGCGTCAGAACCACTTGCATCTCTGCCACCTTCTGCCCCGGCAGCCGCGCCTGCCAAGCCACCGAATCCAACTCAATGCCCAGGAATGTCAAACAACAACTAGGTCCCGACGTCTTCTCTGGAGCCAGGGGAACCCCAAACTCCTGTGCCAACAACTGGAACTGCCCCAGAGCCGCGCCACACTCTCCCATCAAACCTTTCCCCGACAAACAGAAAATCGTCCAGGTAGTGCGACACCAGCCGGTGCCCACACCTCTCAACGAAGGCCCACTGCAAAAAGGAACTGAAAGTCTCAAAAAGCGCACAGGAAATCGCACAACCCATCGGCAGCACCATGTCCACAAAAATGGCCCCGTCAAACTGCATGCTTAACAAGGAAAAATCTGCCGGGTGAGTGGGGAGGAGGCGAAAGACCGACTTGATATCACACTTGGCCAACTCTGCCCCCTGCCCACACGCCCTCACCAAACCAATGGCATCATCAACCGACACATACAACACCATAGAATCCTCTTCCGCGATGAAATTATTCACTAAACTCCCTTCAGGCCAAGACAAATGGTGAATCAATCTGAACTGCCCCTGCTCCTTCTTTGGAACCACCCCCAGTGGTGAAATGATAAGGTCTGGCATCGGCCACGTGTCAAACGGGCCAGCAATCCTGCCCCACAAAGCCTCCTTCTGCAACTTGCACCTCACCACCCCAGGCAATTCCTTTGCTGAATGCAGGTTCTCCTCCCATCGCCTCTCCCTAGGACCCTGATAGCCAATCCGAAAACCTTCTACTAACCCCCAATGAATCTTCAATGCAGCCTCCCTGTCAGGGTACCGGGAGAGCCAAGGACCCATGGCCTCCACCTTAACCGGAGTAGGCGCCCTTCGGCCCAGCTTGTCCCCTCCCTTTAGTAATCTTCTATTGTTCTGAGGGAGTGGCAAGCGTAAGGCATTGCGTGAAAGGGTGGCGTCCCCCGCACTTGGAACACCCGTGTTTGAACTTAAAAGGGTGTCGCGTGCAGAAACCTTTGTTAAAATTCCAGCACGCCCCAACGTTCCCTGGCTTGTACTGCTGTCCAGCTGCACCCGTCCAGGTACCTTGACTCCCTGACGCTCCTGACACTCCCTGACCTCCCGCCCCAGCCTGGGCGGGACGAGACTGAAAAGGCCGATACGCAACCGGAAGACCACTCGCCGTATGTGTAGATGCCGCCGCCTGCGTAGAGGACATCCATTGCACCCAAAGCTCCTAATCAATGTCCCCCCAAGGCTTGTCCGGATTCACACTAATCCTTGCCCTAAACTCCTCATCATAACTCAGCCAAGCGAAACCCCAAAAATGTAACTGCGCCTTCCGTATCACATCCATATATTTAAACAATGCTATCGCCCTGTCCGCATGCTTCTCATAATAGATACTCGCATAGATCAGGAACACCGACGTCCAGTTCTCCATCGTCACCGCCACCCTCGGCCGCCTAGTCAACTCCTACTACTCCTCCTTCGAACCCTCCTTCGCCTGAATCTCCCTATGCAAAAGCTTGAAGACATCCACGTACTCATGTTTACAAATCCTGGCCTTTGTCTTCTCCGACAAATGCGACCCGAGTGGCTTCGCCAAACCCATATACGGCAATTTTTTCTTCAGTTTGTCCGCTCCATCCTCCTTCCCACCCTGTTCCTCTGTCGCGTCCGTCTGCGCGCTGGCCATCACAACCTGCTTCTTACCATCCTTCGGAACAGGCTCCGACCCCTCAAACACCTTCCCATCCCGCACAGATCCATCCCCCACACCCACCGACCGGCAGGCCTTCTTGCGTCCCCCTCTAGGCCCCCCATCCCACGCATCCCACCAGGCGCCCTCACCTGTCAAAGTCGTTGAATTTATCTGCTCCATCCGTCGTGCGTCCGCTGTCTTCAGACTCTCTTTAGCGGCCCGACCAGCACCGTCCTGTGCCTGGAAAACACCAACTCTGCCTGTTGTCGCTGCACCCCTTGTCCAACACTCATCATCACGCACCTCACCCTCTTCCAGCTCAACATCCTCCTCGTCATAATCCAACCGTTCCTCATCCAGCTCAACCGCTGCAACTCTTCGTACTTCACTCACCACTCGCTCCATACCCTTTCCTCTCACTCCAGGCACAAACTCGCACTCCAACATAAGTGCTGCGTGCTCCCTCGATGGAGGGCAGGCCGCCGGGGACCCCCTGCTGCTTCGTCCCGGCATTTGGAGGCCGTCTTGTGCCCCGCCGGCCCACCCTTGCCTCTGCCAGCACTTACAGCTGGCCTGCTGCGCCCCGAGCCGTCTGCGCCCGGGGAGGCCCCGGTGCCACCAGGTCTCTGTGCCGTCAAGGCAGTCCCTGACCCTTCTACCCAGACCCAATCTCCACGGGCCCCGGAAGGCCCCCCGCCACAGCATCTACCAGTTCCTCCCCCACGCGCAGGTGCCGGGCCCCTTTGCCCCCGCGCACCCCACCCGCCCTCGCCTCCCTGGCCGCACACACACGCTGCCACTCCTGCTCTGACTCTTCGATAATGCGACGTTGGTCGCGAACCCTCTCCTCCTCAGACATATGTGCCCACCTGGCGTACCACTCGCTCTGCCCAGTAGGTTCTCCTGTAAACGCAGTCCCCCCCGGCGGGGCCGCGAGGCCCCCTTTCGGGCGAACCCCTATCTGCTGTTGGCCTTGAGCCTTGACTGGGCCTTTCCCTTTGGGTACAGGCGCCCTAACCATGCCCTTCCTGCCACGTGACAAATCCACTGGTTGCTCCCCTGACGGGCCACCTCCCACCTCGGGCCCAGACTCCCCCTCTGACAACTCCAGGGTGAACTCCTCCCCCGCGGAAAACTCCGAGTCGCCATCCCCTTCCTGACCGCTAGACTCGTCGCCTTCTGCCAAGACCTCCTCAACATCCCCTGAATCCTGCCTGTCCCCCTCCGAGCCGGAACGGTGTGGGCTGCCTACATGCATGGCAGGCGGCATGCGGCCCGTGGCCGCAGAACCCCCCAGCAATCTCCAGGCCCCCACCGGCCCCACTACCACTCCTACAAAATGCTCGGGGAGGCTCTGACGCCGTCCTCCGTGCTTAGGTGCCTCCTTCTGCCTCTTGCCTCTGCCCCTCCCCGTTGTGCTTGCACGGGCCGGAGATGGCTCATCAATGCAGGCCACCACCACCGCCACCATCGCCGCCGCCACCCCCGCCGACGTGGACCTCGGCGTCCGGGTCATGCCGACCCACGCCTAGTCCAGGACTCCTGGTTGCAGGAGATCCCCCCTCCCAGCCCTCCCCAGCACAAGCAGAGCGTCACGCACTGCATCCGCATCAAGTGAAGCCATGGCTCCCCCCCTCCTCATGTACTATGCTCAAAAATGCACTCCGGGTGGCAGAAATGCGCCCTCGAGATGCGTGAGATTCGGCAACCTACATGCGTCCGCGAGATGCGTGTACTTCGGCACCCCTGGACCGCGCGATGAAGGCCAGCCGCGTCCCGCTGCTCCGGCTATAATCCAAATGACCCAGGACCGCACTGGGGCACCTGCGGAGTCCTACAAGCTCCCCCCAAGTGCTATTCACCAGCTCAAAACCCTGCCTAACAAGCCCTACACACTATACCTCAAAGGAACAAACTAACTGCTACCCTGTGCCACCAGGGACAGGAAGAGGAAGGACTTCCACCCCTGTCCCATTAAGTACCCTCTCTAACTCCCCACCCCTAAGCCCACCCCCCAGCCTATCCTAGCCTACCTGTCCCAGTATCGCGCGAACACCCCAGGGGAAGACTGGTCAGTCGACCTCACTTCCCCTGGGGGCTGCACTCCCCAGCACTTCTGCTCCGCCGGCCAACTTTTGTAGCGGTAAGGGGATTTCCGCTTCCTTTGTTTTGTTCTCTTAGGCCTGCGTCTGCCTCCCGTTTCTCACCGCCCCATGGGCTCGTGTGGTTTTGGGAGGCTCCTCCTCCCGCCTGCAGGCTCCAATCCGCAGCACTTCAGGCTGGCGTCATCGATTCCCATCTTCTTCCACATCCTTGGCGGGTGTCCAGAGGCAAGCTCTCAGCACGCCAGTTCGCTGTGACTGGTGGCAGAGATCCAGCAGGGCTTTTAGCAGGATAATTTGAGGATAATGGAGATAAGCTTTGAAAGTCAAAGGGCTATCCCTGGAAAGGTTTGTAGACAAGGGAGCTAATTCCTGAGTGTCGTACTCTTATCTCACTCACTCACCACACACACTGAATAACTCGTCTGAATCACTGGTCACAGACTAGAACCTAACGTTTACAGTCTTTTTTATTTAAAATTTGTACTTATTAAAAAATCAGTAAGAATACTGTTGGAAACTACTGACTGCATCAAATTGGAGACATCTCATAATGTAAAACAATAATATTTAAAAACAAAGCATAATACAATTACGTATGTATAACATATTGAAAAAGACAATGCATATATATAACACATTAAAAATGGGAAGCAAAGTACATTAATTGCAATCCACAAAAGTAATCATACAGTATATCATCAGTCAATAAAAAAGAACATACAACATAACCCCCTAGTTTCAACAGAGCACTTGATATTGCTACAGATTGATTGATTCAATAACCTTTACATAAATGCATGGGTATTTCCAGTATTTTTCAATGCTATATCTCTAGGGTCCCCTAGGTTTTTTTTAATTCTGTACATAAAAGTGCGTCGACGCGTTTCGGTGTTGTAGCCCGTGGATATGGTCACACCTTCATCGGGACAGTATTTTTGTTTGGAGTCATCAGGTTCAACCGACCATTTCCTTTCTGTATATTAGAAAAGCATCAATGAGTGTGTATTTACGATTAAATATCAACACCATACTATAGCATAACAATTCCAAGTCTAAGTCTGACAGATAATCATATTTCTTGCCCTCAGTGGTTAAAGTGTATAGGTTATGTCCCTTTAACATGGCATTTGGCTTTCTCTTACATCTTTATTCCATTACATTTTGTTCACGATTTTCCTTATATCTAGTCCCTCCGTTACATAATAGTAGGTGACCAGTTTGGAATTCTCTCACTCGTTTGTTCTATTACATCTTGTTTGCGATTTCCTGGTATCTAGTCACTCCACTATATTATTATAGTTGACCAGCATTCATACACATCACAGGCCCACTGCGTTTATATATTCTGACCTCTAGGATCTGTGATGTAGTTCTTTGTATTTAAAAATTCTCGCATTCCATCATCAATTAATCTTATTTATTCAGTATAGAGTGGAATATAATAAGGGGAAGAATCAAAAAGAAAAGTAGGTTTCTATTAGCAGTTATGTACTCTCCCTATTAGTGCTCAATCACGTTTTGTAGGTAGGAGGTTCCATAGTACCTTTTCCTTTTTGTAGACAGAGACTGAATTTGCAGATCTTTAGTCTTTAGCTCCTACCGGCCACTAGTTAAATCTTTCAGTTTGCCTCGGTCTCTAACTTTTCATACGGGTTCCTATTTGGGGTATAAGGAAAAGTGCTGATATTATTCATTGTCCCATACGTTCCTTCTATCTACTGGGCCCCTTCTCCTCGTCCCTGCCTTACCTTAAATAGTTTGAGACACCTCCTTCTCCCGTGGCTTCACTATGCTTCCGGACCACCACTTGCGTCCTGGTGCAGATTTATAGAACTCGATGGTTTCTATAGAGGGAAGACAATGTGTGCCACTATTTGTCAATTCTCTCTGGTTTTAGCTGTATATCTCTCAATAAACCCAGTACGACATGGACACCTTCCACGATGGTAATGCGGTAATCTAGTTACAGTGTGTGCCGCTATTCGTAAATTCTCTCTCATGTTTGCCGTATCTCTCTTATTTTGCCCAGTGTGGTCGGAACAACATCCCCGATGTTAACGCGGTTATCTAATCACGGGGATATCTCATCTCCCTATCTCTATCTTAATGTGGAGAGGTTCCCTCCTGGGTATGTAACGCCCCCATCTGATCCTTTCCCGTCCCCAGGCTCACCTCTTAATTTCTCAGTTCTTCAGTCCCACGGGTACGTCTCGTCTCGCCGGTTGTATTTGACCCGGTCGTCTCCCTCTTCTTTTTATACCACTCTTTTCTCATTGTTTACAGCTGCGGTGTACCGGTTTGTTAGTGTACACTTGCGCATGCATAAAGGACATTCCTCTGCCTCTATTTCGTGGCAGCCATCTTAACACTATGTATGTGTGTTTTTGCTTAAATAGCATTACATGAAACTAATGGCTTAGACTATTAATTGTGATTCCTAAGCGTTATATGGGCGTACCCATGAGGTTTACAATATTTATATTAAATGTTTGATTTCCCCTACCGTTACCGTATATTGGTGAGTGGCGTATCTCCTAAATGTTCCACGGGCATATCCATGAGGTTTACACTATTTACATTTGATATTTGATATCACCTGCCGTTTCCGTAAGTTTGTGGGTGGTGACTTTGTTTTTGTTCTAGCACCTATCTCACGATTCTTGTGTGTTTAATACTCTTATTTATATTTTTAGAAGGCTCGTCCTCCCGTGTCTCTAGACAATTTGTTTAATATTTAATGGACACTGAGCACCCTACACGTGGCTGTGTTCTATTTTCACCTCGTTCCCAATTTTGCATCCTAGTTACGTTTATCATTCTAGACCTGCCACTAATGGAGATAAGCGACAGGGCTCTATCAGAGTACGTCCGCCATATTCACCTCCGTGGCCACGCCCCAGCAGACTAAGGATGTTTATGTTAACAACACCAAACATCGAGCACCCGCTGCATTATAATTGCTACATTTAGATCCACCAAACACTGTTCTGAAAAAGTGACTAGTGCTTGGCTAATGCTAACCCCCTACCCAAAGCCAAAAACCCCCATAAACCACATGTGATTAGTAACTAGCAAACAATGGTACTTTGTATTCTCTTATGTCTCATTCCGACTTTATACTGCTACCACCTGTTTACCGCTATCCTTTGCTTGCCTGAACCACCTTTTGCAACACTTCCTGGGGTTCCCTGAGAGTAACAATGAGGTGGAAGAGGTGGAATTGACCCTTAAATAATACTTTCAATTTGGATTGCTGAATAATGGACGCCTCTGCTCCTGCGCTCCTAAAGTGACCAATCAGACCTAGAAATTCCCTTTGTCTGGGAGCCGCTAACCGCAGACATATCTGAGAATATTCTCACTCTTGACCATTCAGACGGAGTAATGGCTTTTTTCTGAAACGCCTTAGTTAGAATATCTTCTTTTATACAAAAATCGGAGAAATGTACTATCATTGTCCTTTGGTATTTGGCACCCGCTTGATCGTTGTTTCCATGTATATCAAAGAATTACCCTGTCCATTTATACTTTCACTTTCTCCCAGAATGCCTATAACATTCTGATTCGATTGTCTTGCATAGTTCTCTATTTTGTCTACTTGCAAATGGGAAGCTTGTAGTTTTTTCTGAAGAATGTCAATATCTGTATCCCAATTTAAAGAGCGTTTTTGACATCTGATACTCGTTGCTCGAATTCCTTAATTCGCGCTGGAATTTTTTGCACCAGTCCCGCAACCTTGTTCAATCTTTGATGGACAGTAGCGCTTTCCTACGCCTGCAAGCTTTTACACTCTCAGATTTCAGCTAGAATTGTTTCGAAGAGCTGCGGGAGCTGATGTATCAACAGTTGGCTATCATTTAACATCCCATTACTATGCTCCTTATCCGGCAATCCTGAAGAATTAGCTTGTTCTACAGCCTGGGTACTCTGACTTTGTAGTCCCATTGACCAATCCTTCCCCATCGTCTTTCCCTTTGTCTCCTGCATCAGAATTTCTGTAATTCGGGGCATTGCAATTGAAACCTCTTCTTCCCTATTTTATCCATTGGATCGACATTTAAAATGGATACCTTATCCATGGATGCTAGTACCCATCCTGCGGCAGAATCACATGTTGATAGTACTCTGATTTCCTCCCCGCTTTCTGTCTGTATAGTTAATATCTCCGGAGTTGTTTTTCGTTTTTTTTGCAAATAGCGGATAATCTTTGTGGTTTTACCCAGACATTTTCATCTCCCCACTTCCGTTATGTATGTCATTCTCCCCGATTTTGCTACTATTCAGATGTTGGGGATTGACAATGCCACATAAAATGTCCATATTCTCCATATTCTCAGCGTCAAACACAGACAGAGGCAGCACTACCGTATACGTATCCATGGAGGCTGCTTCTAAGAACGACACCAGTGAAACCAGCCCAAGGGGCTATAAAAACTGGCGAAAACTACTCCATCGTCTAATCCGATGCACTATCTTTTTTAACTTAGTTTTTTTCCATCTTTGCTGCAAGAATGCATGTTTGTGCCACTTTTATCTTTACACTTTGGTTTGCCTATTTAGGTCTTAAGACTGGGACTCCCCCTCCTGCTCCCTGTAATGTCGTGGGCCCTAGGCCCACATGCTAGTAATAACTGCGCCACGGACACCAGATGGATAGTGGGTTAGTGAGCCACGAGCACGTGTGCTCGGCTCTATATATTGACTGATGTCACGTGCCTCGTGACATCAGTGGTGGGTGGGTGTTTAGTGTAGGCTTACAACATTAACCCTTAGACTGTGTCTGCTAGGACACAACATTCCTCCCAAAATTTGATAAAAATTAGGGAAAAACAAAAGTCCGAACCTGTGGGAGAAAATATGCAAATATACAATAATTACAGATTTACATTGAGTCTCTTCAGCTGCTTGCTTGATGACGACGGTGGAAATTGCTGCTGAAACTTTAGTTCTTCTTGGCTTGACATCTTGGTTCTTGGCGGGCGTGCGCTTGTGTACTTGCGCCGTGGAAGTGTGTTGGTCAGTCCACTGAGATCTTGCTTTTGAGGGTGACGTCAAACAGGATGACCAGATGTTAGACTGGGATGATGTTGTCTTCCGCTGGTCTGTCGGTTTCTTCACTGTCAGCAGCTTGGCTTCACATTACAAAGGATGGAGTGCTTGAAGGACATTCCTCTCACTAGGACGCCCCTCTCTCGGGTGTTCTCCTGCCACAAGATGTACCGGAGGCCCTTTACATCAGGTTTCCACTGGGCCGGGTATTATTCCACACCGTTGATCCAACTCCACAGTCTGCATGTGAATGGAGGAGACGATGAGGGTACTACCTCACAAAGTCTGTAGCTCCACCTGAAGGGTAGTTGTTGACTCCTGCCTTTGCGCACAAGTTCCTCTTCTTCCTGGGACGTGCAGGTGAGACGGCAATGGATCCATCTCTCGTGTCGGGACCCTCTGCCACTGGTGTCCCTGAGGCCTTTGCCCCTTGGATCTCCACGGGCTGGTGTGGATTGGTCAGTTCTCCTTGTTCAAGACATCTGAGCTCCCTCCGCTTCCAGACTTCAGCTCAATCCCAAAGGTGGGTGTTGCCAATGGTCCGGCCTGTGCTCTCCTACCGTCCACGGGTCATCGGGGTCTTGTGAATGGGTGCCTGTTCTGTTCTTGGTGCTCTCAGTGTTCTCCTGGACGTGTGGTTCACTGTACACGATGTTGTGGTGTGTGTCACCTCTCTTCACCTTCACCTTTTTCAGATGTTGTTCTTGGCGTCGTGCCACATGACTTCTTTCTTCATTCTTTTCTCCATGGCGTTGTGCCACTCATTCTCCCTTCTCCTTTTCGCGACACGGTGCGGTCACCTTTCTTCCTTTGTCTTGCTGACCAGGCTTCTTCAAGCAGCGTGCACTCCGCCTGTCTCCGTCTGGTCTTGTCCTGTCATTTGGACACGGTCTTCTCTCCACTCTTCGGTGACTGGACCGGTCATTACGATCTTCTCTCTTGCCTCCTATTACTTCTTTTCTTGTGAGTGTTGCGTCCATCTCTCCGGGTCTTCTTTCGGACATTCTCCTGATCTCTCAGTTCACGGACGTCTTACGGCAGGACATCTTCATCCTGACTTCTTGGCAGAATACCTTCGCTGCGCCTTTATGGCGGGTAAGCATTCCGGCGACCTGTTGGCAGGTCGGTTATCTTCTTTTTCCTTCACGGGCGATCATCTTTGCATTGGCGCACTTTTGTCTGCGCGTCGGCGCACTTTCTTCTGCGCTCTTCTTATGCTTTGCAGGTACTGGAGGGTTACATCACCTCTCCTTGAATCGTCTCCGGTGGGCACACTTCTCGCACGCGATGCCGGTGAGACTCTTTGAATTCGTGGGTCGTTGACCGTGCGTGGTTTCTTCGCCTCCTTTTGGCTGTGGGGTAACTTTGCGTCACTCTTCCATTGCAAGTCAGTGTGCATTGCGGTGGCAAGTTCTTGCTTCACTTCGTACCGGCCGCGGTACATCTTCAGTGTAGCTTTGTTCCTTGCACTTTTAGTTTCTTTGGTGTTGTCGCACTTCCACTTGCGTGTCGCCCTTTTCTTCTTCACACTTGGGTACTTGCCTCGCACGTCTTCTGGTGCTTTGGGAGTGACTTCCTTTCTGTTAGGCGCTGTTCTGTACTGTCCGCGTCCGGAGTACACTTACACGCTTCCAGTCGGTTGCCTGTGAATCTTGCTGCTTGCGGTAGACGTCTTGACTCTCCCTCTTCGTCCAGCGTGAGGTTGTCTTCTTCTGTGATTGCGGTAAGCACCTGTGGCCACAGACGTCACTTCTTCAGTGGTGATGGGTCTCCGTCTTCGTCCGCGTCGCTGCAGGCTTGCTTTCCCTCGTGGGCTTTCCCTTGTGCTGACTTGTGCTTGTTTGCTTCAGTTGTGCCTTTTGTGCAATGCTCCCCAGTGTCCACTAGATGGCAGTGTAGGCTGGGTTCCCTTCAGCAATAACTTCCTCCTCTCAATAACTTTCTTCCCGTGTTGCCTCTCCTGCTGTTACAGCTTGTAGGTCCAGCTGTCCATGGATTGTGCAGGAGAGGAGGGGGCTGGAGTCACCGCTGAGTAGAGGTAAGTCCCATCTCTTTTCTTTCATTTATTTTGCTCTAGTTGGGGGCTGTATGCAGCTTGAATCACTGCTTTTGCAGTCATCTTCCAGTGTTGGCGGCGCTAGCATTTGCAATTCTTTGCCAGGAATCCAGAAGGTGGGGCACATTGTCACTTTATGCTGCGGGGTAACTTTGTACTATGGCCATACTGTGCACTTTTCTCTCCTCCCCCGGGCCGCAGCAGTCACTTCAGGCACACGCTGCTCGGGGTGGGGGGGCTGTCTTTGCTCCTGGCAGGCCGCTTGCAGGCCTTTCATATGCTGCTCGGGGACACAGGAGGTGGGGGCATATTGCTTTTCGCCGGCGATTGTCTGCATTCAACTTTGCCCTCCCTGCCCGCCAGCCTCACAGTCCTCGCGCGGGCTTGGGGGAGGTCTTGGCCGTGTTTGGTCGTGCATCGAGCAACGCAGGTGGGCTCCGCTTGCTCCTGATGTCCTTTGAGGGTCGGCCCAGGCTCCTCACACTTTCTCTCGAGGGTAGGCAGCGGCGGCCGGCGTTGTTGCAGTCCGGCCCGCTTGCTTTCACTTTCTTCTCCCCTCCCGTGGCAGCTTCTCTGCTCACACGCTGCGTGGGGTGGGGTACCGGGGACGATTCAGGCAGGCCGCGGGTGGGCTCCGCTGACGCTGCTTTATTTATTTATATGTTCCCAGTGTGTCGCCAGAGCTTGGGCAGGCACCGTAGCTTCGCAGGTGGGCTCCGCTTGGTGTATTTACCTAAGGGGGGGGGTCGCTCTTGGCATCCGCGATCCCCCAGGGCCATTCGCAGCTCCCCGGCTCACCTCCGGCCTACGGGCCTTGCAGTCGGCTCCGGCCGCGGCGGGTGGGCTCCGTCCGGTCTTTCCACATTGGGGCAGTCGCAGCCGATGCGGGTGGGCACCGCACGGTCCGCTTGGTGCAGGTACGTCTCCTTATGCACGGCGGGGCCAGAGAGGTGCGGGGTGGGCTCCCGGTCACACTCTCCTTCATGTCTAGGCCCGGGGCACGGCACACGCCCCGTGGGCACTCGGCGGCCGGTGCTGCTTCCTCTGGGGGTGCCCTTCACTCGGGCAGGATGCTCTCCCCCTCTTTCTTGTGGATGCTGCTCATGGGGTCACAGCACCCTCGTCGCCATTGTTGTGTCGTGGGCCCGTGCCCACATACAGATAGAAACTGGACGCAGACACTGGATAGATGGTCGGTTAATAAGCCCCGAGCACGTGCGCTCGGCTCTATTTATTGACTGATGTCACGTGCCTCGTGACATCAGTGGTGGGTGGGTGTTTAGTGTAGGCTTACAACATTAACCCTTAGACTGTGTCTGCTAGGACACAACACTCCCCTCAGGACCATCTACTGCATGCTCGTGTCCATCAACTCGTAAGTGATTTTATTTCTCCGCTCCCTCTTATATTACTGTTCTAGAGAGCTCTTGTCCTTGATTGGGGCAGAGGGAAAGGAGAGAGCCTGCCCAGGTACCCTCTACTGGGAAGTGATAATGTATTGTGACGACACATGGACCCAAAAGACCTCCTTACCACAGTGAGACACCTGCCGGCTCCCTCTTGTTTCCCCTTCATTGAGGACCCTTGTATGTGATACAGCAGGAATAGTCCTTATTTTTTACAGTGGCAAGAAAAGCCTTGGATTAGCTGCGGTTTTCAAGAGGATTGTCTCTCTGTGGCCAAGGTGTGGGGCCCAAGCGTGCTCAGCAGCAAGACATGCAGGCCTCTCCCTCACTAAGAAAATAGCACCATGAAATGAATCCCATTTCAACTGCTCTATAAAAAGGAAAAGCAAAGAAGGAAAAAATATTTTCATAGGAAACTTATCTGGGCAACTTTTAAAAAGCCATGTTTCTTTAGCCATCAGTGCCGCCTGGTTATGCTAATCTAAGCACACCAAAATAGACACTATTTTTAAATTAATAAAACACTATTATTTGCGACTTGGCAGAGTACGTTGACTTGTTTGATCTTAAGGTTGCCAGTTACGTGCACATTGTGCAAAGCAAAACGAATATCATGTTCAACGGATATGAGATCTAGTGATTTGATTTTCATTTTGAAACCTATGTTCCGGTCATGTCATTTACATCTCACTTTCCCTCTGATTCAACTCAAAACACCGAATGGCAAATCTACAAGAAAGTGCCGCAGCATGGCACCGCAAGCCCTTTGGTTGCGCCATGCTGCAGCACTTTCAGAGCACAGGAATTTGAAATATTTACAAGGATATGTCACATTCCTGTGTTCTCCCCTGCGCTGGAGCACAAACAGTTGCCATGCACTAGTGCAGGCCCACTTACACCATGGTGCAAGGATGCCTGCGCCATGGGAGATTATTTTTGTGCAGGAAGGGGCACCTTCCTACACGAAAACAATCACTACAGGCATTTTCCTCTTTTAATGTGTGCTGTAGAATGCAGCACGCATTAAAAGAGGAAAAAAAAACGAGAAATTAAAACATTTCTCCTTGTTGCGCCTCGCTACGCCACCCCTAGGCTGGCATAGCATACTGACGAATCTCCAGGTTTACGATTCCTCGTAATTCTGGGAATGTGTCACGTTCCATGGTTTTTGCGTGAGAACACCCACAGCAACACCCATATAAAGCTCCTTTCAGGCAAGGTGCTGCTTGCAAAGGGGCCATATTTGCAAGGACAGGAAAAGCCATGCAGGGTGGCTTTTCCTGTCCCGCTAAATATGGAGCAGTGAAATGTGCTGCCAGTGCGTCACAAAATGTGACGTACTGGCAGCGCTAGGGGCTTGTAAATCTGCCCTTGAATCTCCTTGTTTGTTGTTTCCCGTAGCTGCTACAATGGAAGGCACCTAGAAGTCTGCTGACCATGAGTAAGGACTATATTATTGATTATTTTTTTTCAGACCTTGAAAGATCCGAGACAATTCTACTGCAACCACACCTACTCCAAATAGCACTCCACAGAGTCTTCTCTTTCCCCAAAGTTTAAATCTTTCTCTCTTTGGCCTGAGACGACCACTCACTTATTTTCACTGTTAATTGTTTCTGTATCGCATGCACTAGGAGATTAATACTGGGCACTTCAAACTCTTTTCTCATTTGGCATCAATTGCACTGCTCTCTCATTGTTCTCTTTCAACCTCTTACATGAATCTTAAAATCAAGAGAAATCCCCAAACTTCTGCCAGAGGGTATTAGTCTTGACATTTTAATAGGTCCAACACACTCCCTCTATTTTCTCCCTTCTATTTGATAACAATGCCTATATATTCATCACATTCCCTCTCATCAACCATGACCAAGAAGAAAAGGCCACCCTGATCATCCTTAACTTCTCAGCAGCTTTCGACACTGTGTCCCACCACAACCTGATCAAGAGGCTCCATCCAATCAGGATCAAAGAGGATGCCCTGAAATGGATTGCATCCTTCCTCACCAGAAGAACCTAGAGATTCTGCCTTACACCTTGGATCTCAAGAACATCATTTTCAGTGTCCCTCAAGGGTCATCCCTAAGTCTCACCTCATTTAACACCTACATGACCCGCCAGGCCAAAATTATCAGGACCAATGTACTCAACATCATATCATACTCAGATGTCACTCACCTTAACCTCTCCCTATTCACAGATCCATCTAACACGAAGGCCAACGTCGTCCACTGGATGCAAAACAACTGTCTTAAACTTAACACTGACAAAAAGTGGGGGAATAAACTTCAGGAACAACACCTCCCTGTGGAACAACTCCTGTGGCCTACGGAACTGGAACCCTCAACCACATCAACAGACTACGCCCAGAACCTCTGCATCTTCCTGGAAATGAAACTCACCATGAAAAACCAGATCAATGTAGTATTCTCAACCTGCTTCCTTGTCCTCCACATGCTCCAAATGAGTTTTAAGTGGCTGTCGTCAGCATCAGATACACCATTATCCAAGCCCTCATCACTAGTCACCTGGACTACAGCAACTCTATATCCAGGAATCACCACACATTTACAGACGAGACTACAGACCATACAGAACTTAGTGGACAATCTCATCCTCGATCTCCACAGGCAGATCCACATCACCCCACACTTCAGGAAACTCCACTGGCACCCTATTTACAAGGGGTGCCAATTCAAGATGCTAACCCATGCCTACAAAGCCCTGCACAATCCAGGACTAGTATACATTAACCAACGCCTGAGATTCCACCAACTCTCTACACACCTGCGCTCTCCCTCCCTGGCCCTTACCCCTGCATCTGCCAAAGCATGAGTGGTTGGCGCTCATTCTCCTACCTGGCCACAAAGGCCTGGAGCAGTCTCCCCGGCCACCCCCAGACCTCACCCTACCTGCAAGAATGCAGAAAGGAACTCAAGACCTGGTTGTTCAACTGATTCCATCAGGGCAGCAGAAACCCCATCTTCTGGATACCCCCACAGGTGATTAGCAGTGCTATAAAAATCCCATTTGATTAACTGATTGATCAACTCCCATTAATTTGACAAAATAATTGACTGACCTATAGGAAGATGAGAGCTTTAATGGGCAGCTAAGGGACAAACTAGTAGACTTACCATCTTTGGAAATCACTCTGCACGAAGTTCATATGGCCAAAAGACAAAGGTCACTTTGCCACTGGATTCAAGCTAGCTTGGCTGATGAGGGCTGTCAGCCTGAAACCGGTCCCAGGATGTTTGTTTCCAGTTCAGGGAAAACCTGGCTTGGCAGTTCGGGCTGGACTGTTCCCATGAGGCACAGGCTCAAGATTGATTTGCATAAAGCTGGGTCTGAACTGAGGTGGCAATGTGAGCTAAAGAATGATTATTGATTCAACCCAGATATGTGACTGGGGGTGAGTGTCTGAAAAGTTTCAGCGCTCCGTCCATCCGTTTGCATTTGACAAGGCCCCAGTGGTAAATCCCTGGGCCCAGGTGGGGTCCCTATGGACCTAAATAAGTGTAACATTGAGCTGTGGAGTACAATGCTAATGAATACGTTTAACAATGTATTGGGGGGCGTGCTATGCATCAACATGGACGGACGCAAGTTAGAGTAGCTCCGCTCGTAATTAATCCAACCAATAAATCAGTTACTATCAGCGGGGAACATGGTCCAGGAGAATGAGTAGCAGGAGAGTTGGTTGAGCACGATTTGATCATCCCAGAGGACTCAGAAACACCATGTACCGCATTGGGGCCTAAAATGATACAAAAGCCATGTACTCATGCAGTCAGCCGAGCCGCGTGGAGCTGCGCCGCTCCTCTGGCAGTTGGGAACCTAGGAGTATTCCCTCAGTACTGGAGGAGATCTGTTTACCGGACCCAGCTTCCCGAGGCCCAGAGAAACCAGTAGCGACTGGTATGCAGCATGGGTGAGTCGAGCTGGTACCCTCGCTGCTGACAGAGTGGTGCCTTGGCAGCGTGTGGCAGCAATAGGGACTCCGAGGGGATGCCCAGGCAGCAGCGAAGACAAAGAGGACGGGGGACTGCTCACCCCAAAAACGCACCTCGGAGAGGGTGAGAAGGGCCATAAATGAAGAGTAATGCAGCGACGTGACTCTTAGAGCCGGCCGCGCCCACAAAAACTGGCGGTGAAAGTCCTTGGCCTGATCACTCCATGTATGGACCCGAACACTTCACATTGACAATATCATGTGCTGCCACTTTCCCCGAAGTAGATAGGGCCACCAGGAAGAAGACAAAGGTAAACTAGGTACAGTGAGTTCTTACACTCAGTAGGTGTGCCCCAGTGGTGAAAAAAATCTGGATTGGTAGACTCCAACCCAGCAACAGTCTCCAGACACTACGCAACCAGTGGTAAAAACCATATGACAGAGAGTGGTGTAGGGACACGCCATGAATGGAAATGAAGGAAAGTACTGGTCCTGAATTGAACTGACTGCCCTCGACTTGGGACCACAAACTAAAGCAAGGAAGACAGTAGGAGGTGTTGGGGGTAACCGACCCTATCCACACGGCGGAGTGAGTTCTGGGAGTGTGCAACGGTACTGGAAGCCCCCCTCCGTATTGGCAAGGGATCCACCCGGACCTTCTGTTAAGTGTACGTCAGCTAAGGAGTAGCATCAACTCATAATAGTCACACACCGACAAGGACTTTCCCATCCCCTGGGTGATAGCCGAAAGGGCGCGAGGAGCGTGCAGTGATTGTGCTCCGTAGGCAGGCAGTGAGCAGTAGCCTGGGGGTTACTGAAGTCATGAAGAAAGACAAGACCCTCCCCAGCAGCACTTCTTCTTCTGGATCGCATCCACTAATGTCCGGAAATAAAGGCACAAAAAAAACACCAAACTAAACTTGACCGCTATGCTATGTCCAAACGCTTGGGCTTGGATGGACCACTTGGGGCAGAGGCCAAGACAGGAATGCAATAAGAAACGGAAGACCCCTCGCTAAAAGGCATAATAGAAGCTATTACAGGAGTGCGTACATCGCTTGAGAAAAGAATGGATTCAATAACCACCAAAGTCACACTAATCTGCGCAGATCTCCTAAAAATGAACGATAGAGTCAAAACAATGGAAACCGTCCCAACTGATCTCAGCCAAGACTCCAAAGCAAGGAAGCAGCAAATTAAGCACCTGCAGAAAAGGAGACAGGTCATGGAAATTAAGCTAGATGATTATGAAGGCAGTTTGCACCACAATAATATAAGAATAATTGGAATACCCGAATGGGATGAAGGGCCCACTCTGGACCTCTTCGTAGAGGATCTAATCACCAAGTATCTCCAGCCCAAAAATCTCTCCAACCTCTTTACGGTGGAAAGGGCATATCGAGTCCTGGGTGGCATACCAAAGAAGGGAGCACTGCCAAGACCAATGTTGGCAAGACTGTTTAACTTTAGGGATTGAGATATAGTCCTACAAACTGCCCGCAGTGGTCCACTGGTCAAATTTGAAAACAGATCTGTGACTTTCTTCCCTGATTATACAGTAAATGTGTAGATCTTGAGACCCTCGTTATAAGGCGTCAAGGCCTGGCTCAGAGACAAAGAACCGAGGTACTCAATGCTGTTTCCCGCCAAACTTCGAGTGGAAGCAGAGGATAAGACCTGTTTTTTTTATACTCCGGAGGTGGTGCAAGAATGGCTGGATAGGTGGTGACCCGTGAAAGGTCAAGGTACCCAATCAAGAAGGAAAAAATCCCCCATACGACGTACAGGGCCAGATGGGCCACAAAGACAACTGGCCGAAGACATTGACCTGGAAGGATAGAGACTTTGAATTGGCATCAGTACCATAAAGATGATACAGCCACAGTAAAAGAAATCAAACTGACGCAAGTAAAGACGCTGTATCCAGACCACCCGTAACTTTGGCTAAATGACTTTCTATTTTTGACCTATAATTGTTTTACTAATATGTCATTTATGGGATGCAGTAGCGGCAGGTATGAGTGTGGAGCAGTCACCCCCCACTGCTTCTAACTTAGTTCTCAATGGGGCAACAGGCACTCTGCATAGTTGGGAATAGGGGCAGTTTTAAGTCCAGAATGCAGGGAGGCAGGGAGGGGGATATGAGAAGTTTATTTTGTTTCACAAATAGTTTTGATGACAGTAGTCCAGAGCAGAGATGAGAGCTTTACATTGTCACAAAACCTCACAAGGGCAGATGCAGGCCCTCCTTTCTGAAGAGCTTGAGTGTGTGGGAAGGGACACAGGTCATTTCAATTCATATGTATAGATTTCAAGTGATTGCGGGAATCGGGGGTAATGGAATTGATTGTTAAAAAAGGGGTTAAACTGCTGTCCTTGAACATAAATGATTTAGGAGGTAAACTCAAAAGAGGGATAATACTCCAATATATAAAGCGACATGCCCCGGACATTGTTCTTCTTCAAGCAACACATCTAGTCGTAAACGCATGTGGGGCCATGACAAGGTAAATGTAAATGTCCAGTATTTGTAAAGCGACCAGCTACCTCTGGGGGCCGTCGGGAAGATTAAGCGAGCTATTGCCCAAAGTCACATGGTGCTGGGCTGATCTGGAGCCGGCACCAGGGATTGAACCGTGTGCCCCAGGATCCGAAAGTAGTCACCCAGGCCGCTACGCCACACCTCTTCCACGATGTATAGATTGATAGCTCACGTGCCATTAACCACTGGGTCCAGGGGAATCGGAATAATGATACGGAAAAATTTCCTAATAACCATAGTTCAAATTTGGACAGATACACAGGGTAGATATGTAGCAGTTACGGGGACTAAAGAGGGCAAAATACTCAAGTTGGTGTTGATGTACATCCCACCGAGTCTTCAGGCATTGGCCTTTAAGGACTTGGGAGATATCCTGACTTCTGTGTATCGCACTACTTGTTTGCATATTTTGCACATATATAGTGGCAGCTGTGTGTTTAGGACAATCTACAAGAAAACTTTCTCTTTTAAAATTGGCTGTATTATTTTTTTTTAATAAAGCTTTTTTTTAACTTTGGCGGTGCTCACCTGTAGAGTGGTTCCGTTGTGCTGACGAGGGTTAGCGTTCCAGTCTTAGTCCAGCGGCTCCTATGTTGCATCAGACTAGAGCGACCGTGCAATGGGCGCGTGCAGCAGGCGCGCCTGTGGCATGCCAAAGGCAAGCCCGTCTGCGCCCGTCCGCGCACCGGCAGCGCTCAGCGCCAGCCACTATGCCAATTGTTATCGCATTACTGCAGAAACTCCCATGTATAGTTATACAAGGAAGCAGCTGTACGATATAGGTAAGCGGAGTAATGCTTTCAGTGTATCTGCACTGGACCATCTAGAGGAGATAGATCTTGAAACATTACAAACGGGTGCATTAAAATGTGGCCTCCTTAATGTGAGGTCACTCCCTAAACACTCCACAGAAATGCAGCTCCTGATCGAAATGCATAAATTGGACGTCCTGTTTATGACTGAGACTTGGACTGATTCAGGGATGGACCTCGAGTTGGGGTTAGCATGCCTTGCAGGGTATAAAGCATTCCATAAGCCAAGGCCCAGTGGCAGAGGGGGTGGGACCGGGATCATATTTAAAGTTTCCTGGGATTTCACTCCTCTGGACATAGATGAGGTTGCATACGTAGAAATCTTAGGTTTTTTATTGAAAGATAGGTCAGGGCACATCCAGACTGGCATAGTTTGTTATAGACCCCCAGGGGCAGTGAATGCACAACAGCAGCAGCAGCTAGTTGACGTGATTAGTAATTTGACTCTTACCCATCTTAGGCTGCTGATACTAGGAGATTTCAATCTTTGGCCTAATGGGAAGATGGATACAATCTATAACAGTTCTATTCAGCCTTGTACAAACCTGAACTTGGCATAATTGGTCCAAGAAGCAACCCACATAAGAGGACTTGTACTGGATCTGGTATTCTCTGAGGATAACCGGTCATAATGGACAGAACCTTACCAGTAGGATGGTCCGATCAGCACTTGGTCCAATTCTGAGTGACTCATGTTAGGAGGACCAGGTCAATACCCAGGGAGGAAAGGTGTGCTCTGGGTAGGGACTGGAAGGCCCTTTTGAGGAAAGCTAAAACGGCCCTGCTCTTCCATCTAGAGTCCCTTTTTGACCCGGGGAAGTTGGTGGCTGAGAATTATACAGCTTTCTGTGGGCAATTAACCAGCACAATTGATCAGCTTGCCCCCCATGAAGAAGATGAGAAAACAGAGGAACCCCTCTGCTCCTTGGTATACAGAGGAATTGAGGACTTATAGTGCAATACAAATGGGCTTAAAGACAGTGGAGATTGTATTTTGCTAATGATGATAAAGCCACTTGGAAGGAATACTTAGCTAAGTACAAAAAAGAGATAGTAGCCACCAAGGCAGCATATTTTGCAGAGCTTATTTTAAAATGCTAAATGTGTTTTCAATATACTGGGAGACATGGCCAATCCTGATTGTACGAATAATAAGATTACCCCGTCGCAAGAGCTTTGTAATGGCCTGGCAGCCTTCTTTCAGGATAAAAGTAATAGGATCATTGAGGGTTTGAAACCAGACACTCCACTAGTCACTAGTGAAAGGGAAAAAACAGGACCAGCTAACTTAACTGGAGTTAGGGATACTGGGCTGGAGCCATGGAGGCAAGGGATTACCCTTGACCAATGGGAATTGCCTACAGAGGAGGAGTTTTTTAGGGTGGCAGTGGGGGTCTCTTCTGACTAACCGCTGGATCCCATCCCCCAAAAATTTTGGAAAGAGCTGGGCTCTGAGATCCATCCATTGCTTCACCAGCTGTGTAACCAAACGCTCAGCAGTGGAGTGGTTTCACCTTGTTGGAAGGAGGCAATAGTATCACCTCTGCTCAGAAAACCCTCATTGGACCCTGACTGTCTTGGGAATTATAGACCAATCTCCCCTTTACCGTATCCAGTAAAGATAGTGGAGCGCTTGGTGAGCCGATCTCTCTCTGGCTTTCTGGAACGTAATAATAAGCTGGGGGAAGACCAATTTGGTTTCCGGCCAGGTAATGGGACTGAGACAGCGCTAGTTACCGTGTTGGACAATCTTTGGATGCGTGTGGACAGGGGACAATCTGCAACATTGATTTTGTTGGATCTGTCTGCCGCATTCAACACGATAAACCACGCCACCTTACTGGCAAGACTGGAAGACGTGGGGGTGGCAAACGTGGCCTTGCAATGGTTTCAGTCTTATCTGGCAGGTAGATGGCAGGCCGTCGCTTTGCCTCCTTTTCAATCAGATTTTTTCATCAGTGAGCATGGGGTCCCTCAGGGGTCCTCAATTAGTCCCATCTTATATAATGTCTACATGCGGCCATTGCTGGATGTCATTAAAGCCAACAACATAAGTGTGGTTAATTACGCTGGCGACACTCAATTGATTGTGTCCTTGGATGGCGACCATGCATACTCCCAAGAAACATTCCAAAAGTGTTTGTGTGAAATGGTGTCATGGATGAGAAACACTGCGTTGCAATTTAATAATGACAAGACAGAGATCTTGCACTCTGGGGTGGGCAGAGTGCCGACAGCTTCGCCATCTGACTTCTGACCTATCCCTACAGATGCACCTCTGGTACCCGTGAGCATGGTACGCAATCTGGGGGTCAGCTTCAATGAGAAGCCTAACCTGGAATTGCATGTAAACAAACTAGTCAGGTACTGTTATATGCTCATCAGAGGACTCCATAAGGTACTACCACTATTGCCTCCTAAGGTTAGAGACACAGAGGTTAGGAGTGTTGTCCCCAGCCGCCTGGATTACTGTAATGCTTTGCTACTGGAGTCCCCAAGTTATTTGATCTCGCGGCTCCAGAGTATCCAGGCTGCAGCAGCAAAGCTTGTCTTAATGAGAACGCGTGGGTCATCTACATCTCAGGCTTTAGCTGAGCTGCATTGGCTCCCGGTGAGACAAAGGATATTGTTCAAGTCCTTGTGTATTGCCTTTAAAGCGCTTCATGGACTTGGACTCAAACCGCTTCAGGCTTACACGTAGCCTGTGTTCTTCTGCAGCTAATTGGGCAATCACCCCGAGGATCAAGAGATCTACAATGGGGGCATGAGCGTTCGGCATAGCAGCTGCCTGCTTATGGAATGGGGGCTGTTAAACCACAAGCTGGACATGTTGCTCCAATAGACCCCTGGTATTTGAAAAACCCTGTAATTAAGACAAAAATAAAGCAAGAAATTGATCATCACTTCAGGAAAATGAAGGCTCAGTGAGCTCGGCCTTGACGCTCTGGGAGGCCTTTAAAACAGTTGCCAGGGGAGAGGCAATCATCTTGATTGCCGGAGCCCGGAAAGAAAAAGGGCACAACTCACTAAGCTGGAAGCCGACATCCTAGAGCTGGAGAGGAGGACACTAGGGGAGAGCTCAGTGGAAAATAAACATTTATTAAAACTAAAGATGAAAGAATACAAAGACCTAGCCACAGATGCAACACAGGCCCAATACAGGGCCATGCTCTGTAGAATTTATGAGGCTGGGGATAAAGCAGGGTAGTTATTGGCCTGGTTTGATCGTAGGGAGCAAGCCAAGAGGATAGGATAGTCGTTGAGATAACCAACAAAGCAGATAGGCAAATCAAAGACCCCCAAGAAATTGCGGAGGAGTTCGCAAATCACTTCAAACAAATGTATAGGTCCCATGTGGCCTCCATAGAGGAAGAGTCGAAATCCCTGCTATCAGACATGCCGCCACCAACCTTGTCCCTGGCCAATCTCATGGCTCTAGATAGCAAACTCACTATTACAGAAGTTTAGAGAGACATTGGAGACCTACAAGCTGGAAAGGTGATGGGCCCCAACGGACTGTCTATTGAATTGTATAAACTTGACCTTAGTAAAGTACCACCACACCTCACCAAGATGTACTAAGAAAGTCAAGACCAGGGGAAACTTCCCGCTGACCAGAGACTCACCACAATTGTGGTCATCCATAAGAGCGGTAAACCGAAAAATAAATGTGTGTCCTATAGACCGATATAATTGCTCAACGCTGAGGTAAAAATATTTGCAAAGCTGTTGGCCACCCGCCTGCTCCAAGTTATAACAAAACTTGTACATCCAGACCAGTCGGGCTTCATTACAGCTAGAAATACCTCACTTACCCTCCGGCGTTTACATGGTGTGCTTTGCAGAACAAACACCCTGTGTGAAGATGCAATAGTGGGTTCCTTAGACACCACTATGGCAATTGATAGCAAAGAGTGGCCATATATGTATGTGGTCCTCAAAAGAATGGGATTTAGCCCAGGAATTCTAAAGCTGGATAAAACTTCTATACTCTGAACCCCTTGCACAGGTTGTAGTTAACAACCGAAATTCATCAACATTCACCCACGAGAGGCTGTCCCCTATCATTCTTGCTCTTTGCTCTGATGCTGGAGTCGTTGGCATGGTGGATACAAAAAATCCTATTATAAGGGGCTTACGATGGTCGGAAAGGTGTAAAGACCGCATCTCATTGTATGGCGATGATATATTGCTATAGCTGGCCTCACCGAGAGCATCCATGAATAGAGAGCTTCATATCTTCATAAATTTTGGGAAATATTCTGGATACTCAATAAATTAGAATAAATTAGTTATCTATGTACTGAGAGGGAGATTCCCCCCTTGCCCCAAAACTACATGATAGGAGAGGCACAGGAGCGTTTTAAGTACTTGGGAATATACCTCACCAAAGACCCTACAGCACATTATGAGCGCAACCTCTTGCCCCGCTGCAGCGACTCAGAAGTGAAGTAAGGCACTGGAGGTCTCTCCTGATGTCCTCACTGGGCCGAGCTGCACTATTTAAAATGAAGTTGTTGCCTCAATTTCTGTATATATTACAAAATTCACCAAACCTGGTTTCCGCTGACTACTTCGAGGCCATTGAGGGGGAGCAGAGAGATCTTCTGTGGTAGGGAAAACCGCCCGAATAACAACTCAAAAGTTAAACAGAGGTTGGTACGACATGGGCATTGGATTGCTGGTTGTCAGAAGGTACTACTGGGCATCACACCTAGCAGCAATAAATCAAGGCATATCAAACCCTGTGAAGACCCTGGATATAATGTGGACCGCTGGCTTCTTGCAGACGGAGAATATATTAGAGCATTATACACCAATCCGGCAAAATTGCATTTGATGGGCCCCACTGATCATGCAGTTCGAATATGGCATACTGAAAACAAGAGCTTGGAAGGGGCAGGACAAACCACACAAATGACTCCACTGTGGGACGCAGACAGATTTGGTACACAGAGAAACACTAAGGGATTTGACCAGTGGGATATGATTGGCATCTCAAGGGTGGCAGACATGTTGAAAAATGGGGGAGTGATTCCCTTTCTGCGGCTGAAGAAGGAATTTGAACTAGCAAATATAGAGTATTTCAAATACTTACAGGTTAGGCATGCTCTTCAAGCTGTCATACCAAAGGGGGAATCCCCAGTGGAGTCCACCCCGCCCGAGGACCGGATCCTTAGCAGGCATATGCCCCAAAAAGCTATCTCGTTGGCGTAACAAAAATGTATTTAATAATATGACTGATCCCCTACAGCAGTTGCATGAGTCCTGGGAGCGGGATCTAGTGGGTATGGAAGAAGAAGACTGGCAGGAAGCCCTAGCATACCCCAAAGAAATTGCATTCTCCTCAAGGCTAAGACTCGTACAACTCAAAGTCCTACAAAGGGCATACCTGTCGTGTCCAGCTCTTGTAAAAATGGGCTACAGTGAGGGTCCTGACTGTGGCAGAGGGTGTGGTAAGGAGGGCACATTCATACATATCATCGGGAATGTATACATATTCAACCGGTTCGAAGTGACTCGATGCATGGATGAAATTTTACATACCCCAATAGAACACAAGCCGGGATTGTGCCTCCTAAATATCTGGGAACCTACTGACCTTGGTAGTAAAGCAAAGACCTGGGTGACATTGGGACTGACCATAGCAAAACACAACATTGCTAAGCTATGGGGGAGCACAAGAGACGCCGACAATCACAGCCTGGAAACAGGATCTAGATTGGTGTATGTTGATGGAGCGAACAATATACGAATCAAGAGGATTATCTAGAAAATGGTAACAAATATGGAGACAGAGGAATGAGTATAAAGGTAATATCAGTGAACCGCAGCAGGTGGCTCCCCGTCGCCCCTCAGTTACAGAATGAACAGAACACCTTAGTATAGGCATACATGTGGATTAGAAGTAGACGGAGTTGGGCGAGGAAAAACAAGATCCAAATCAATGTAATGCTCTGTACAATACTGTGTTACTTTGTTTGTATTTTATGCATAATGTCATCAATAGAAAGATTTAAAAAAACAAAACAAAAAAACAATGCATTAGGTAGGCAACTTTCCGGATCTTGGTCACCTTCAACAAAGGAGAACATAATTCCCCCAAGTGTTACCTCCCTATCTCCCTTATAGAAAGTTTAGTTAAAATTATTGAGTGGGTGATATTAAATCAGTTATGATCATGGACAGTTGACGATAACATCCTACTCCACTATCAATTTGGATTTCGAAAAGGCCTGGGTACAGTGGAACAATGTTTGAACTTGAATATAATTATCGGAAATACACCATTGCCAAGCGATGTCCACTGTACCTGGTTTTTATGGACCTGTCAACCAGCTTTGATTCTGTTAACAGTACATATTTTTGGTTGTTGCTTGATACAGGGATGGAGGTGGCAATAGTAAATTTTCTGCACTCCTGCATGCAAACCTGGAAGCAAGGGTATGATTTTGCAGGACAGGTGAACTGTCAGATCCTTTCTCACTTGCACGGGATGTGCATCAAGGCTGCATTTTAGCCCCATTGATTTTTGTGGTCTACACAATAGCATTTGTTACACTTTGTTGTTGGCCCTCAGTGATAGTCCAACGAGAAACATGCCTTAGTTCTGGCAGCACTTTATGCTGATGACGGTGTACTCATGGCACGGACCTCTGTAACCGTATTATCATTGCCAAATTCTTTTGTTTCCTATATGAGTGTAGTAAACTTGGTCAGAATTTGTAGCAAATCGCACATCTTGGCTTGCAGACCTTGCATGAAAACGTTGGCTAAGGTTACTGTTAAGGGGAACCCCTTAGGAGGTGTAAATTATTTTAATTACTTGAGGATCACCTTTAGCAGTGCAGGGACATGGCGCACGCACATTAGAAACTCTTGTTTAAAGCTTAACAGAGCAGCTGGATCTATTTTTAACTTATATTTGAGGGCGGGAAAAGGGCACAGTTTCCCCTGTCCTTAACATCTACAAAGCTCAATGTGTCACAGGAGCTCCTTATTAGGCAAGGGTCTGGGGTTTCAATAATCCCGATACCCTTCAGTTAGAGGAAAACCACACCTGCAGAAGGATTTTGTATTGACCCACTACGAGCACCCACTTTATTGTACATTTGGAGCTCAGGCTTACCTATATTAAAGATCTGTGGGTCAGGATGTGGTCAAATCCAGAGGCAAACGTGAATAGGTAAATCATCACAGACTGCCTGAATTCAGATGAGGGTCTTTCCATCCTGTGGTTGGCCTATATATGTAAGGCCTGTGGTGTACTGAATCTTCCAACTCTGATTGATTCACCACTAACAATCAGGAAATCGGATGAAATGAAGTTTAAGTCACAGTCTTGCGTACAGAACATCCTTAGATACACTGTGAATTGGATGACAGCCAATTCATTAAAGGTCGATCCAGACAAGACTGAGATCCTTGTAATTTCTCCGAAGGGGAACCCCTGGAATGACCTTTTTGGCCTCAAGAGCCTGCCACTGCCTTTAGGCAAGTGCCTGTTGTTAAAAGCCTGGGCATTAAGAGCAATGCCAACCTTCCTTGACCAATCATGTGTCCTCCCTGGTTGGCACCTGACTGGGCATAATGCGGCAGCTGCGGAAGCTGGCCACCTTTCTCTCACCTACCACCCTACAGATGATCGTATCTGCCAGGATCGTGTCCAGGTTGGACTATGGCAATGCCCTTTATATCGGCCTCCCTGAGAAACTAATCAGCAAGACGCAGGTGA
Source organism: Lissotriton vulgaris (assembly GCF_964263255.1). Lineage (NCBI taxonomy): Eukaryota > Metazoa > Chordata > Amphibia > Caudata > Salamandridae > Lissotriton > Lissotriton vulgaris. The sequence continues at coordinate 1,089,121,188 of NC_141687.1, read as the reverse complement.
TCATGAACGATGCAGCTAGGCTGGTTTTTATGCTCCTCAGATGGGCTGCGTTTATGCTTCCCTTTGCTGCTTCAACTGCATTTGCTGCTGGTCAAATAGAGAGCCAAGTTTAAGGGCCTTTGCATTGCCCATAAAGCCATCTTTGGCCAGGCGCCTGGCTACATTAAGGAGCACCTGATGAAATATGCTCCGGGATGCACACTGCGATCGTCCAAGGTAGGCCTTTTGGCCCCCTCACGAGCCAAAATGGCATTGAATGGTGGCAGAGCCTTCTCTGTTTTAATTCCCCAAATCTGGAATTAATTACCAGAGAACCTTCATAAGGAACCCGCTGTCCTCCTTTTCAGGAACAGTATTAAGACATATTTGTTTAGGGAAACCCTAGCTATAGTCTAATACATTGTTCTAGTGCTTGGGTCTTGGGATATCAGTAGCTACCTGAGCTTTCTCTACAAGCGCTAAGAGACCTGCTGGTGATTATGTGCTATATAAGCTACAAATAAGATAACAAAATATGTTTGCAGGTCTCTGCCACTCTTGGAGACTTGAGAGTGAACTGCAAAAAAATACCGTAAAAGCATATTGTGACTTACATGAATTTGAAGATACAGTGTTGCACCTCACAAAACCTTTGTTGCGGTGGGAGCAGTCTGCTCTTTTGCCTTAGGGCAGGTGCTATGGCTAGGCTTCTGATTTTCCAGAGTATTGATGCCCAGGCGGTATTGTCTCAGGCTACCTGCCCATGTGATAGCCATTCAGCTCATTCTATGATGCATTTTATGTTCTTTTGTACATATTTTAGACCATATTTTAATGTATTTATTAAAGTAATTTTAAAATCCCAAGGTTTTAGGAGTTGTAGGAATGCATTGTTTTACCTCCTTTTCTTAGACTCTAATGAAGTATGTTACAGGTCTGTGCCTTCTTAAAAGCTGCTGTAAGATCCAGGAGAACAATGGAGGGTGCTTTTTAGGCCTAGGTGTGGGGGATGTTGCTATTTGTCTGCTTATTTTACATGCCTTTAATGGCTATTTATGTGCCCATTGAAGAAGGTATTGACTCTAGATGACTCTGCTTAGCTATAGAAAAACATAAGAAACTGAGACTATCTACTTCTCATCTTCCTTTTCTTCCTCAGTGCTGTAAACAACCAACCCATTAATCACTGAACTTCGGCCCCATTGCTGTCTGCAAGGAACATGATGGTTCCTTTCAACAGCCATTTGCCAGTATTTGTGTCTACAGGCTTGACTATTGTAACAATCTCCATGTCAGCTTCAACATCACTCCTTTCTTCTTTCAATGACCAACGCAATGGAGGTTCATCACCCTTCCTTGGATTTCTCCCGCATCCACTTCCGCAGGCTAGTTACCCTATAAGAAAATACATCAGTTCCATATGCCGGCCTTCAACATATTATATGGCTAAACACACTCCAACCTCTCACAGTGTATTGCCTTAAATTCTACTACCTTTCATATCCCAATGCCTTTATGTACTACTTTTGTATAATTCAACCTTACTTCGATAATACATTAACTTTGTACCTTTACTTCAACCTACATTCACTCTGTACTCCACCCAAAAACTCTACTGTACAGAGAACCACTGCCTTTATCCTTGCCCAACCACTAATCTGTAATGTCTTCTTTTTTATTAACTGATGCAATCAATTTAATTATTCAATCAGTAACCCCATCTCCAAATGAATTACGTTAGGCTGTATTAAAATTAATTTCATCAACTGTTGTGTTAGACCTGACATCATTGGCCTGAGTCTCTCCTCCATTTTTTCTGTTTGCCTCCTCTGTTTACGATGTTTTTGCTGGTATATTGCTTTGGGCACTGTGCCACTGCTGATCAGTGCCACAGTGCAAGTGCTCCCTATGTGAAATTACTGTATTGATTGAATTTCATGTTTGGCTATTTGGTTTACTGTCAGTCCCTAGTCTAGTGCACCAGGACTGCCAGGGCTTGTAAATACAAATGCTGCTCGTGGGCTTGCAGCACATGTTGTGCCACCCACAAGAGCGGCCTAGTAAAAGTATGTCTAAAGGTCTGCCTTTGCTAGACCTATGTGCAGTCTGGTACTGTCACGCAGACTGCGCAAGTGCACCTACTTGCCAGTCCCTAAACCTTCCCTTAAGTTCATGTTAGTCACCCCTATGGTAGGCCCACGGGCAGGGTGCATTGTAAGCATAAGGTAGGACAAGCCTGACTAGGTTGGCATGTCCTAATAGTGAATTACAGCCATATTCGTTTTTCACTATTGTAAGGTTACCTGCTTTCCATAGGTTAGAATAGGCTGCCAGGGTTATTAAAAGCTATAATCCTAGCTGGCTCGGGGAGCATGGTACAATGTCGAGTTTGGTATCCCTGAACTCAGGGTTTAATAACGTATCCGTTTGTGTGGATGGTTTTTGGACTCTGGGTTTGAAAATAGCACTTTTAGAAAGTGGCTATTTTCTTGTCTAACTATTTCTGGTTTCTGCTGGTTTGGTGTGTGTGTGACAGGGGCTGGGTGGCTCCAGAGTTCTAAATGAGTCAGTGTGGGGTGAGTGGTGCATTTGCATTGAGAGTAGGGGGAGAGTATTCCTGACAGCCTGCCCTGCCTGATACAATGCTGGCTCCACCTCCTGCCGGGCAACTGATAGCTCTGCTCCTGCCAGTGACAATACTGGCTCCACCTCCTGCTGGGCGTCTGAGGACCCTGCCCTGCACAGTGAATAGGCCAGGTGCCTCTGCCTGGCTACATCCACAACAAACCCAGGATGAGGGGAATTCCCCTGCATGGACAAAGGGATCAAAGCCAAAAAGGGGTATAAGAGAAGGACCCCTGAACCAAGAATTTAGATCACTTCTGACAAGGAACCCTGAATCAAGGACAAGAAGCCTGCTGATCCAAGAACTTGCCTACCCCTTCTGCCAGAGTGCTGTTTGCTGGGGGGAATCCTGCAGTTGCTTCTTTATTTTTGCCAAGGAACCAGGAGAGAGGAACTGTGTGTGTACTCTCAAACTTTGCTAAAGAAAATCTCCAAGGGTTGGAAGAGTGCCAGCCTCCTGTTGAAGTCACAGAGTTAAAGGACTTCATTTATTTGCTAAAAGTGCTTGTTGCTGGAACCTGAAAATCCAGCAGCTCTGAAGAATCCAGCAATCTCGACGCCGACGGACGCTGCCGAATCCAGCTCGACATCATGAGTAACGGCTCCAGTGTCCCGCTTCCTCGCCGCCGGCCGCCGGGCCCGATCGACGCCAGTAGCGACGCCAGTGAGTAGCGAGTTCGGGTCCAGCTCCAAGTGACCCTGTGTTGGCAACGCCGCTGATCGCATCGACCCTGAGCCCTCTCGACGCCGTGAGCACTGCTCACTCTTGCAACATCATCATCGACATCGACGACGCCGTATCCTGCTTCACCTCGTGAGCGACGCTCCTGCCTGACATCTGTCGACGCCGCTGCAGATCGCCCCGACTCCAAGGCCCGATCGACGCCGAAAACGCGACGCCGGACATCTCGACGCCGCTGATCATCGTGTGCTTTGCTTTTCCAAGGTACTGGGTTGTGGGGGTCTGTTTCGACTACGGGCTCGACGTAGCGCTCCTCGCGGTTGACGCCGAACCTTTGGATTAACTTTGCCTCGACGTCGTGTGACTCCAGTGTGGGTTACATTGTTGCCAAGAACTGTGATTTAAATAAGAAGAGTTGCTTTTGTTGCTAAAGACTTTGTGCTAAGAAGAAACTACACTTGAACTATTATTTTTTCCTTCCAAGAGTATTTATAAGATTGTGGTATATTTTTGTCGTTATTTGGTCTTGTGCTAAGCCTTATATAAAAATCCTTATTTTTATAATACTACTGTGTCGTGTCCATTTGTAGTGTATTGACTTTATTACTGTATGTGGTCATAAATGCTTAACGCACTGCCTCTGAGATTAGCCTGTCTGCTTTGCCAAGCTACCAAGGGAGTGAGCAGGGGTTATCTAAGTGTGTGATCCCCTTGCCCTGACTAGAGAAGGTGAGTCCCTATTTGTCAGAAGTGTATACCTCTTCCAACTAGAGACAGCCATGTCTAACATGTTGTTTTTGCATTTGTCACCAGGGTGGGCCGGGTATGCTCAGACGTGAGTCCCGCGCTCTCCATGCCACTGGAATCAAGCTATCCTGGCTGATGAGGGCTGAAAGCCCGAAACCGGTCCTAGGATGCTTGTTTCCAGTCCAGGGAGGACCTGGCTTGGCAGTTCGGTCTGGACTGTTCCCATGTGGCACAGGGTCAAGACTGATTTACATATGTCTGGGTTGAAACTGGAGTGGCATGGTGAGCAAAAAAAACCAATGGATTTCGGCCCAGATCTCAGTACTGGGGTGAATGTATGACATTGTTCTACATTCTTTCCATTAACTGTTGTTTTTGTGTTTTTAAAATTAATTAATAGTAACTCTATATTTTAACTATTTAATTCAATTAAACATTAATAAATACATGTATTGATCATAATGCTAATTACAACCCTACCCTTTAAGTTACAACAATGTGAATGATTTAATTCAATCTAAACTACATTCAATATTAATTACAACAAATGAACTTTGTATTGCTTAAATAAATGCCCTGATCGTAAATTAAATTGAATTACATATGTCTCCCTAGTGCTAGTTCTGTGCTTAGATTTGTTAAAATATATTAATTTCTAATTGAATTTTATTATATTATTGTAATACTAAGACTGACTTCTAACTGAATAACACCAATACATCCGAGGCTTGATCGGCTATCTTTTCTCTTTCCCAAAAAAACACATTTTTAAACTTTGAAAGAAGACCTTATTCTACGAAAGGGCTGGTTCCGAGTTGGTGGCCCGAGCCCCCAGAAAACGTCTGACATGAGTGGGAGATGCACTGAATGTGAATACTTACCTTTCATTGTCTGTGCTCTCTTCCTGTTCCCTGTATATATATTTATTCATACAAACATACAGAACAGATGTATAAGATACTGTATCTGAAGGGAGGCAAGGCTTTTAAGGAAGCATTGCTATATGACTGCCTGGGTAGCCACCATCCAGGGGTTGTTGGATTATCCCTGAAAGGAGCAAATGATAGTCCCACAAGGGTGTGAGCTGCAAAATAACAATCTACCTCAGGGGTACTCATAGTACGGCCCGCGGGCCGCCAGCGGCCTGGCAAGCCTTCCTTGGCGGCCCGCGGACCTTGCAGACATTGAACCTGTGCTTTTTAAAAAAAAAATTAAAGAGTGGCAGCAAACACCCCCGCAGCAGCGTGGCCTATGAGACACTCTGGTCTATGGGGGCCGGGCGATTCACAACAAAGCCTCATTAACAAGTAAATGGTCTTTTAAAGGCCTGTGAAGTACTCGGGTGCGGCTGTGTGTGTGCCCCGGAAGCTGGGGTGAGGTGACAGTGGGTGACAGACAGACGGTGACGGACAGAGGGTGAAGACAGAGGGAGACAGACAGAGGGAGGAAGACAGAAGGAGGGAGAAAGAGGGATGGAGACAGAGGGAGGAAGACAGAGGGGGGAGACAGAGGGAGGGAGACAGGGAGGGAGATGGAGGGAGACAGGGAGGGAGACAGAGGGAGGGAGACAGAGACAGAGAGAGAGAGAGACAGTCCCGCCCCCTCACCCACTTACCCCGCCCCCACTGGTGCAGCCCTCGGCCACAAATCACTCTGTAAATTTGGCCCCGAGAGAAAGTTTGTGAGTACCCATGGTCTACCTTGTAGAATGGTCCTGAATACCGCCTATTAGTATAGCAGGTGCTGTGGTGCCAGGGCGTTTTAGAGAGGGGATACTATTACATACCAATTTTGGCTGCTTTTACTACTCAACCAGAAGTGGGGGCATTTAAATTGCTTGCACCATAGCTCCGGTCACTCATGTTGCAAAATTGCGGGAAATTTCTTCTCTGCAAGATATCCATATCTTATGTTTCTTCCTGACAATTTTCAGATGAGGTTACAACGTGTGAGATGATCGATACTTGGCCAGCATAATAGCCTCACCTTTTATCGTTTTTAAAGTAAATGCAATGCTTTTATGTGAATAAAGAAGGTATAAATGCTTTGCAAGATATGCCTTGCAAACTAATTAGTATGCATTTCTCCCTCACATTGAAATTGTAGTTGCCTTTATGATATTTATATCGAAATAAAGCTTGATTGATTGATTGAATAATTAGTACTAAATCAGGCCCCATCCGATATAATTAAACAAAACACACTTGCTTGGTAATATGCCCCACTGTATGTACATTTCTTGATACCGTTTTATATTAGCTGTTTCATTAAAAAAAATGTTGGTTCCTTTTCCTTCAACAGGGAGAAATATGCAGAGAAGGAGCGAGAACTGCGAGCAACTATCAAGCAGTGCCTGACGTTCGATCTGACCAAAAGCAACCCATTTCATCCCGTGGTCCTACCAGCTGCAGACTGTGTGATCCTTTATTTTTTTTTTGCACCTTTGGGGAAAGACAAGGAGAATTGTATCGAGTATCTGAGAAAGGTTGTCGCTGAGATAAAAGATGGAGGGCATCTAGTTATATATACAATCCTTGGTATGTCCTATTTCAGACTTGGTCAGCAGACGTTCCCCTGCTTTAGCTACGATCAGCAGTTTGTGATGAAAGCTCTTGATGAGGTAGACTATGAAATGCATTACTTTTCTTGCAGGGATAGAGAAGATCCTTCTGATACAAGCTACTCCGACTACAAAAAGACAGCTGTCTTTGCTGCAAAAAAAAGGCAGCCTGTAGTTGTTTAATGGTGGCTAGAGATCTGAAATACTCCATGTGCCAGAAGCGGGTATAGATGATCGGCTCATGCAATGCTGTTTTCTACAGAAGAGCTTTCTCTATAACCAGCGGCGGCCAGCTCAGGTAAGCGCAGTGGGGCTTGGCAGGGCACCGCCAAGGGGGAAGCCGAAGGACGACGGAATACGTACAATTAAAAAAATAATAATAATAATGCCTATTACGTAGTCCCCACCTGCTGCGCCCCGCCCCGCATCACCACACTTACTTGAACTGGACGCCGCTGGCCATAACAGCTCTTGATCCGCCCCTTTCTTCTAAATGCTTAATCAGGTGTTTATGCCCTTAATCAAGTAACAAACAGAAAGAGAGGCAAGGCGCTTCTTCAGAGAGCACTAAAGATTTTTATTTCAAAAAATGTAAACGAAAAACCTCTGAATAATTTCTATCTAAATTTGTTTTTCATTAATTTTCATTTCATCTGATAAAAATAAATCTCTCAAACAAGCTTAACAGTCATGAATGTGTTTCGATTCCATTGGGACTCATCCAGATGACAGGACCCCAACTACTTTCAAAGCTGGGCAAAAAAATGTGAGGAGAAACATCATGTGAGGAGTAACACTTCTTGCAATCATTTGTAATAACCCTCAAACCAGTGTGGACAAGGTTCTATTACACGTAAATGAAAATTACAGCTGCACATATCAGCTGTGGGTGGATGTGACACTCTTGTATCCCAGGGGGAAATTGCTATGCCATACTACAAGTGGTCCGGTGTTTTTGGGACCAAACCTGCTGGGTCTGGATACACCAGATTGGGTTTTTACCAGATGCAGATCTACACCTAGTAGCACAATGCAATGTACAGTAGCCCGAAGCACAGCTTTTTCCCTGCCCATCGCCTCCAGCATCATGAGCAATAAAGACATAGGGGCATATTTATCAAGGGGTTGCATCACTTTTGCACCACGCAACGTGGCCCTGAATGGCTTGATAAATCCAGAAAAACTCAATGCAGCGCAAATCACTGCATTTTGATACTCTGCCCCTCGGAGGCAGTCCATGGGTGGTGCATGGGTAGTCCTATGCAAAACCCTAGGAGTTTGACCCATTCCCAAATTTACCAGTACTGGTAGACCTGGTAATGAGCCAAATGCTACGCCATCCCAGGGGAGGCATAACAAGGAGAAATGCCTTCATTTCTCCTCATTTGTTCCTCTTTCTATGTGCGCTGCACTCTCCTGTACACATAGAAAGATGAAAATGCCTCCATTATGATTGTTGTTGTGGAGAAAGGTGTCCCTTCCTGCACAGAAACAATCCTGCTTACAAAGCAGGCACCCTTGTCCCCTGGTGCAAGAGTGCCTGTGTTAGGGCTAGGCAGCATATTGTGCACCAGTCCTGGGAAACGGCAGGAAAGCAGCGTATTTTGATAAATACGGGACATGCCTGTCCTTTCTATGTAACACAACTCAAAGGAAAGGTGACTTGCAGCGTTGCTGTGCCTTACATTTTGATAAATATAGCCCAAAACTTCCCAAAGCCAGGCAACAGACTGCCAAGGCAATCAATGGTGTCTGTGTCCCGCCCACAGGCCCCTGACTACTACAGCACACTTGCAAACATTTACCACCTGCAGAGGGGCCAGTATCCTTGAACCATTCAAGTATTTTCACTGACACTTAAACTAAGGCTTCACAAGTGAAGTAAGCTGCAGTCGTAGGAATGCAGAAAAATTAATATATGCATGTTCCTTTTTCCCATGTATCCTCTTTCAATAACGATTGAGCCACGTGTAATGCTTCATATGGCAAGGAAGCATTAAACTTGGCTTTGTGAGACACAAAAAGCAACTATAATTTACCTTGAACACGGCTGTATCAAGCTCATTTTCCTCAAGGTATCACTTGAATAATAATCATGAGGTTCAAACCGATGGAAGGATGATTCTGTTGATAAAAAGCATACAAAGACATTTTTGGGGATACAGGGAAAATGTTATGCTTTCGAATGGCATTAAGTTATGATTTTGTCGAGGCATGAATGTATAAGATATTTTCACGAACTACACATGAAATTCATTTACATTAAATGAATTTTAATTCACGTAGCTAGTGAAATACTTAAAATGCAGCATGGATCTTCCTATCCTGGTCCAAAGATGCCCACCAACACTAGATAATTATCCTTTTTAAATCCAACGATACCAACTTTTAATGCATGTAAAATTACCTTTTAATATCATGAAACATTTTAGCACTATTTCTCTGATTTAAAACCCACTCAAATTGTAACCCACAATTTGTAGAACTGATGCTTACCTACAATCAAGACAAATTCGCTTTGCAAAAGAATATCAGTAAAACACAGAGAAGACTGAAGAAAACACTTTTCATCTTTAAAATGTTTGTTTTAGAAGAATACATTGATGCCTGTTTCTTTTACTCTCTGATACACCTGGCCACCAAAAATGGAGGAACCTTCCAGTCCACCCTCACTACTCCACAACTCTCTGGAAGGCGCTTTGCAGCTAACCAGACTTATTATGGTCTGATATGGCATTCAACCAATGAATGTTTAAAGATTGGACATGTGAACTTAGTGAAAAGTTTTCTTTTCCACATAATTACTAAATATGATGTCATTGTATTTCTTTTCATGGATCCCTCCGTAGAACCTTAGTTCATAAGGTTAATAACTGACAAGGAATGATGAAAACTTGAAAACATGAAAAACCGACAATGCAATATTAAAATTTCCTTTAACTATTATAACTTTGTCCAACTTTAATCATAATATTGCGCCCTTCTTAGCAGTTAACAGTTTTACCGGGTTAAGAACATATCTCTTTATAGTTTATTACAGCATACGTTTTAAGCCTCCAGTCACACTAATCATATTATTATATATTTGAAGTATTTCAAAAGTGCATGAACTAAATTGTTTAGAATTGGTCAACTGGTCCATCACTGTGTAATATTCTTGCCTAGGTTTAGGCTGTGTGTACATAACATATTCCAGGGTCAGGCTGATTCTAGATTTTAATTCTAGCAGCTTGATGTCAATTTAGATACGATAGCCAAAACTGGAACCATTTACATCACCAGTACTTGTTGTGGAAAACGTGACATGAATTTAGCGGTCATGGTCCAACACTGGCCAGTCCGATACTCCTTTGATACTTTGATAAATTACAAAATAGCTAAAAAGTCCAACACTTCAAATTCTATTCCCAACACGTTTGTTATGTTTACTGCTAATGTCCAGTGAGTGTACAGCTTTGTAATGTTCAAAGATATCAATAGGTATTAGTTCAAAATGGACAAGACTTGGGGAGATGCATTTATACTTATTTGTTACTTCAGCTCAGTCGCTGTGTCGTTAATTTACATTAATGGCAACCATTAAATAAACCTTGCGACCGCTATGAACTATAACAATCAGTTGCATAGATGGAAACGCAAGCACCCTAAATAACTCAAAAATTATCAGGGAAAATCTAAATGGTATAGAATTCTAAAAACAAGTGAAGGACTCTTCTAAGCAGTAACTAATAAAATATGGGAAGACATACTATTGCATTGGTCAAGTCAAGTCAAGTCAATTTTATTGTATAAAATTATTAAAAATTATTACAAAGTACATTTTGATCATCATAGAACATAAAACACATGTGTAATGTTAACTATTAGCATTGGTCAAGCAGCAGTCCTTTTCTTAAAAGCACAGCTGCTAAATTCAGAAATTCCTCAGGAAGTCAAAGTTATCCTGCCACATTCCCTGATGTATCCATAAAAGTGGCTCACAACATCCTCAAAAGGTCTCACCTACATTCAACTCCCCATTACAATCTGCTTGCCTTCAACAGTCCTGCCCACTTTTTGTGTGTTTTCCTATAGCTCACAGACAAGCTCTTCATGCCATGCAGAAATGCTGTGAAGAGAACACAAACGAAGAAGCAAAAGCATCCCTTTTGTATCAAGATGACATCCTCTGCATTAGTGAAGTCCTGATGCTCTTTGTGTCAAGGTGCCAAGCTGTCAAAGACCTAAACCATTATGATTGCATATAACTCAAAAGAAACAATGCAATGATTTCATTTATCATATAATAATGTTCGTGAGGCAAAGATAATTTAATTGTTCAAGGTTTAATTGATATCTGGCTGATGTAGGTTTTTGTAAACCCCAAAGATGGTTTACACGCTCACTTCAATGCTATTCTCCGGCAATGTCATGGCAATAGAGGACAGAGACTTCCAACCCAACCTCCCTCATTCGATCCTTCTAGCCTTTAAGAGCATTAGCTACAAATGATATTTCAATTCAATGTTATTTAATAACTTAGATTTAACTGCAAAACCATTGTATTATAGAATATGCTTTCATTCTTGACGAAGGTGTGCTTATTATAACAGAATGCCTTTTTCATTTTTTTCCGGGATTTATAGCAAGAAATTGTTTTGATATGTAAGTTTATGTTGGGATTGTCATTGATAGAATCTTAAAAAAATGAACAAAAATAACATTTTCGGTAATATATATCTAAATGTAAGTGGAGAACTAGCATGTGTTTGAATAGACAGATTTGTTATAAGGAAGGTCAAATATGTCAGAATATGGACCTTCCATGGTATCAAAATGAGAGAACTTCGTATCTTTTCTATTGTTATTTTCGTTTCCCAAGCTACTTTCAATAACGGAGAATGAAATTCTCTTCAGTAAAAAATGTTTATACAATTTAAAATTTGTAATGCTAGTTGCATACAATGATGAGTAAAAAGGAGGAATGTACTGGATCCTTAAATGTATGTGCTTTTATTGTGCCCTTGATTTTGCTACATTAACAAATAAATATTAAGAAATCATCTTTGCCAACACATTGTAAAGTAAAAAAAAAAATCTGACTTAAATAAAACAGGGTAGTACATTTTTCTTTGCTATGTAATACCTTGCTTCTATTTAATACATTCACCAATATTGCTATAGTTATATATTTATTTCTTTGAGTGGTTTTGCATCGTTCTGAATGTCACCTCACATACACTTTCCAGAATGACGTGGTCAGCAAAATGCACATTTAGGGCCTGATTACCACAAGTCCGCAGCTTTCCGAGTCACATCTTCGGTTTCAATTCCGACTGCCGCATTACAACGCAGGCGGTCAAAAGTGAAACTGGTTGGTCATTCCAACTGGATTCTGATGAACTTAAGGAACCCATCGGCAAGTTGAAGGACTAACCGTAATCTCTAAGGAAGGCATTTCTGCAATCGGAATTACGATGTCGGTGTCCAACAGTCTTTCAATGTTGGGCTTTCCGACAAGGAAAGCTTGTTGGAAAGCGAGTTTGGGGGTCCCTAGCAGAGCCCCCTTCTCTGTGCGGCCTCCGTTGGCACCCCTGTTGATCCTTGACCATATTGCAGGCACTATGAGCTGACTGCCATGCAAAGCAGGGATGAACAGAAACTCCCATTTTTCTATGGAAGCTTGTGCTACGGCCAGTGAATGTCTGACATAATATCGACAGACAGAATATCGAAATACAAAAATATCGGCACAAAAATATCGACATCAAAAATATCGGAATCATATCTTCATAAAGGTAAGTACAAAAATATCGAAAAAATAATATCGTAGTACAAAAATATCGGAATTAAAAATATCGTTTTTTAAAATGTATTAATAATAATGTAAAAATAATGTTAAAATACATATAATTTTACAAATATTAAATAAAAATATTAAAACAAAATTAAAACGAATACATATACATTTAAAATAAATAAAACACTTAATAATTTAATGTAATTTTATTTTTTTAATGTAATTTAATTGATTTAATGTAATTTTTTTTTGTTTTTACCCTGTACGCCTGTACCCCAAAAACCCAAAACTGACCCTGAACCCTAAAAATATCCCTGTACCCCAAAAACCCAAAACTGACCCTGAACCCTAAAAATACCCCTTTACCCAAAAACTGAAAACTGACCCTGAACCCTAAAATACCCCTTTACCCAAAAACTGAAAACTGACCCTGAACCCTAAAAATACCCCTTTACCCAAGAACTGAAAACTGACCCTTATCACTAAAAATACCCCTTTACCCAAAAACCGAAAACTGACCCTGAACCCTAAAAATACCCCTTTACCCAAAAACTGAAAACTGACCCTGAACCCTAAAAATACCTCTTTACACAAAAACTGAAAACTGACCCAGAACCCTAAAAATACCCCTTTACCCAAGAACTGAAAACTGACCCTGAACCCTAAAAATACCCCTTTACCCAAAAACTGAAAACTGACCCTGAACCCTAAAAATACTCCTTTACCCAAAATTAATTAATATTATTTAATTACCAATTAATTATTAATTAACAATAACAATAAAGTAAATATATTAGCACATTAGCTGGAAGTAATTTAATTCAATAATTAATATTATTTTTCCCAATTAATTAATTAAGAATAACAAAAAATGATATATAAAAAAATTACTATAATTAATGTAATTAACTAATTAATATTAATTAATTACCAACTAATGAATAATTAAAAATATGTACAAAATTATATTAATTAATTAACTAATTTATATAAATTAAATACCAATTAATTATTAATTAAAATATGTACAAACATATATTAATTAATTAATTATTATTAAATTACTTCCCACCCTATTCCCCTATAAACCCATAACCCGCTACAGAACATATTTATCAACTAATCAATTAATTAAAATTATTTAAAAATTAATTCTCAATTAATTAATTAATAATTCCTACTAATTAATAATTAATTTAACATAATTAAATTACTTCCCACCCTATTCCCCTATAAACCCACAACCCGCTACAGTAGTAAAAGACAATATTTAATTAAATTACATTAAAAATAAATAAAAAAACATAATAAATACAATATAATATACACTAAATTTATTTAAAAATTGATATTAGTAACATCGAAGTTATTTATTTCGATATTATTGACATCGATATTTAAAACTTCGATATTACTGATATCATACTAATATCGATATTAAGACTGTCGATATTACTTACCTTCGATATTTTGTCCCATCGATATTTAAACTTTGATATTATTGTATATCGATATTTAAAACTCGATATTTTGTCCGTGTACCACGGCCAGTTTATGGCTGCAGCACAAACTCCCATAGAGAAATGGAAGTATCTGACTACACCATGTGCCGTCGCATTGTAATAGCAGTCTCGGGACTTCTGACCAAAGGTCGGTCGTTCCCATCCAATCAACATCTTAATCAGCCCCTTAGTGTCCAGTTTGGTGATCAGTTTGGTGATCCTCAAGGACTGTGATGAATGACTCATTGATTGACTGTCAGTCTTACAACTCATTGGATCATGTGAATTAGGAGTGTGACAGTTATATTGCCACCTTGAAAGAAAATTTCAAATAATTAGGAGTTCTGGGCCTGAAAATTGTTATTTATCAGGCCCAACTTTCAGAATGAGCGGTTGGTCTCATTCAGGAAAAGTTGTGACAAAAGTAGCTTCTACTTCTCCCCAGCACAGACTCCCATAATCCCCTGCTGCCAATCCTGGTGCTGTTCTTAGCAGCATAAGAGCTGCATCAGGATTGGCCTGAGTGCACTTGATTTGCACTCCCAGAGAGACTGGGAGCCTGTCCCTGTTGTCTGGCAACTTAGCTTGGGTTGGAGAGAGCTTCAGTGTGCATGCCAGTTTGGTCATCCCGAGATGGCTTGACAAACCCACATGTGCACTGACAACAGTGCCGACCACTCCTCTTCGTGAATGCCCCGTCCCAAAGACTCACCCGGAAAGAAGAATAAAGTGATAATAAACCTGGTGTAGTGTAATTTTTACTTTTCAATTTTTGTAGCTGCTAGCTGGGGAGGCTCCTCCACCATAGCTGATGAGTCGCAACTGAAAAGGTGACTATGAGGTCTTTTCTAACATTGAAGTAGTTAGGCTAACATCATAATTCTGGGTTCAGTTCATTTCAAAGGAAAATCTCATTCTTGGAAGATAATATTCTAAATGTTTTATCAAACTGGCCTTCCGGACTTCCATTTTTACATTCGGGACCCATTCTTGGATCTGAGGTTGATCCTTGCTAGATATTGAAAGATTAATTTTGAAGGTAATTAGAGCCTCAACTATAGAAAGCCTTTTGCATGGTGTACAACCAGTTCTTGCTGGTCTGGTGGCCAGTGGAGTGATAAGTAGGTTGCATGCTCATGCACAGTGAAGTTAAGACAGACACAGTCTGGCAGCCTAATTCTAGATTCTATGCTTTTTTGAAATCTGTAAATTAAATGTATGTTAAATTAGCCCAGCCTCAATAAGACCAGGCTTCAAAAAGGTACATGGCTTGTGGAAAAGAACAAACCCTTCTCAGCAGTGATTGTTGGAAGTTTGTACTTTTCACCAAAGAACTGATCTGTGGCAAAAATGATGTCTGAGTATATAATACGACTTGTGGGTGTGTTTTAGTTTTGATTTTGGTGTTTGGCCTAGCAATCACATCCATGGAAAGGACAGGAGTGTGTTGGGACTGGAGCAACTTCCTACTATCAGAACCATGTTTTTCAACAAAACAAATGTTTATGGTAGTTAGTGCCACATTTACGTAGATTTTATTTTGCAAGTTCCTAAATGCAAATGTTTGAGATTCGCTACTAGGAAATCGCAAGCACCTATGTATGAATTTGTCCTTGACACGTTTAGCGATTCTTATTTGGGCCTAATTGATCTACCTCATTAATATCCATTAGGTGGGTCACAATTTGTGACCTATTAGGAATCGCTAAAAACGGGGATGATGGCCTGCTATGGACAGCCGACCCCCATGTCTTTGTTTACTTTTGAATAAAGCAACATTATTTTTTATGTCTTAGTTTACTTTTGAATGAAGCAACATTTGTTTTAAATGCAACCCATTTAAATTCAAGGAAAACGGGATGTATTTTGAAAAGAAAACTGAAACGTTTCAGTTTCATATAAAAAATAAATGTTTTTGCAACCAATCACGCAGAGGAAATGTTCCCTGGGGACCCCTTCTCGTTTGCAACCTTATCACCAACTAAAAGTAGGCAGTAAAATTGGAATGTTGTGCGACCGCATTTAGGTTGCAAAACTTTTATACATGGGACTAAGAGCTACTATTTGGAAGGTACCTCCTTAAAATGCCTCTTTCCAATACCGAATTGCAAAACCTAAATTGCGATTTGGTAACAAGCTAGCAAATCACTATTTGGGGTTTGTACATGCCAAAAACCTTTTTGCATTTACAAACAGGACAATTCTGTGAATTGGCCCATTGTTGACAGGCAAAAAGGTTGGTATATGTGGCACTCAATGATGGCACATTTGTGACCTTCTCAAGCTGCAGGTGGATCTTTGTCTCATCAGTGTACATTTGGAATTGCAGGAATTATCGAATAATGATCTGGGTATGAGATCGCATTTACATATGGCGCAGGAGTGTTGGCAGCGATGTCTCTTGAGGGTCCTCCCAAAACATTGGGATCCATCCGGATACAGTTGAGCTGATATTTGTTTACTGGCTCCAGTTCAAGATAATGGAACTGTTTTCAGCACTCTTTTAGGCTCCTGCAGTCGATTTCTGAGAATCATTTAGCGCCAGATTTATCATTGTCCCGTTTTGCGAGTCCTTAATAGCGATTATTAAGGAATCGCTATTAAGGACTTGCAAAACGGGATTCATGTAGAACTCGCTAAAAAAATTGTGATTCCTACAGCTTCCTTATTTGCGATTAGCAAATTGCTAATCGCAAATAAGGAATAACTCCCCATTCATTCCTAAGGGCCTAAAGGCCCATAGGAATGAATGGGGAGTCATTCCTTATTTGCGATTAGCAATTTGGCCCTTAAGAATAAATGGGAAGTTATTCCTTATTTGCGATTAGCAATTTGCTAATCGCAAATAAGGATGCGATTTCAAGGGTGCCAGGGGTGTCCAAAGGACACCCTGTAGCACCCCTGAAATGTAATTTTAAACTGATGTTGCGCAGACACATGTCCAAAGAACATGTGTATGTGTAACATACAACTTACAAAAATGCACTCAAGTGCATTTTTCTAAGTTTTCGCTATTTATCACGAAGTCAGACTTCGCGGTACATAGCGGCAAAAAATAGCGATTCCGCAATTTTGAAATGCTTCTTGAATTGCATTTAAGGAATCTCTAATTGAGATTCCTTAAATGCATTTATTCGCAAATATGCGATTTCTAAAAATGCGATTATTGCATTTGGGATGATGAATCCCAAATGCAAAAATAGCGCTCGCAAAGGGCCAGATTCTCAGAATCTGGCCCTTTGCGAGCCGTTTTCGGCTTGATGAATCTGGCCGTTAGTCTTTTTTACTGGAGGCCACAGAGAGCTTGAGGACTCTCAAGACTACTGACTGATCCTTGTCCGCAGGAATTGGAAATGCCTCACAGACATTGTGTGAGGGAAGATCATGGTATTTACCCAATATTGCATACAATACAAACTGCCAGATTCGGTTCGTGGGGTGGGGAAGGGAGAGGGTGCCAGCAGACATGGAACAGAGCCTTTTGGCCCACAGCCATGGCGGTTGTGGTCATTTGCCTCTTGGGGTCTGGGTCTGTCCTACTATGAATCTGCAATCTGAGGGTATTGAGGGCTGGCAGGCAATCAATGAATCAACTTTATTGTGTGAGCCTGCCATGGACAGACTATTAAATATACAACGCAAAGTATACACACAGGAATATGTAATACTATGCTTTAATAATTAAGACAACTTTTCAAATAAATAGTGCTAACACATGACCATAAGCCGTCTCTAACGCAACAAGATCAATTGTGAAGTCACATAGATAATTAAAGTATCACCCGACACAGATTAAATTGCCAATAAATTGCATCTCGAGATGGCCCTATCAGTAAAAAAAGTGCAAGTGTTTAGCCATTGAACAGCTCGAAAGCATTAAGACTTAGAAAAATGCATTATTTACAGCTGACTAGAGCCAGATAAATAATTTAAAAATCATTCAGAGTGAATAGAATCGCTGATAAAGTGCATATCAGAATGGCCCTGGCACAATAAAAAAGTGTTCATGCATATCCATCAACTTGCTTTAGAGTGTTAGTACTTATGGAAATGCATTATTTACAGCTGGCATGGAAGACATTTAGCTGAAGAATCGCAGAGGTTGTTTAAAAATCATTGAAAGAAAGGGAGAGGATGTGGCCTAACTGCTAGAGCTGTCGACCTCGGAGCTGAGGAACCAGGATCAAATATCGGCAGGGATGTTCAACCTCCTGTGATTCTGGGCGAATCACGAAATCTCCCCGTGCCTAAAAAAATCAATGTGTCTGTTTGCAAACGCAATTGGTGCTCATGTAAAGTTCTCTGATACCTTGGAGTCTAGTTTCTGCTATATAAAACTCCTTCCAAAGAAATTAAATCGATCACTAGAATGACCCACAACTTGTCACAAACAAAGACAGGAAGCTGTAAAACAAACAAGCATTTGCAATGCAATAGGTCTCGCATTATGAAAGTTTAAGCTATTGGTCTTGTAAATGACAATTTTTTTATTTATGTGTCGGTTTTGAAAATAGCTAAATGAATAGCTTTGTCATTTACAATGCCAATAGTTATAACTTTCGCAAATGTGAAACCTATAGCATCTGTAATGCAACATGTTTTGTATTTACGTGACTTTGATGAATTGATATTACAAATAACAATGGCTTTTAATTTTTTTAAATAATTAATACTTGAATAAAAGTGATTGTAATTTATAATGGCAATAGCTTAAGCTTTTGTAAATAACTTTTGTGAAGATTATATTTAGTGTATTTTATTGTGACGAAAATCCAAGAACAGAAGTGAAATATTAACATCTTTTTGTGACATTTGTAATAAAGCTTGAAACATTAAGAGAACATATTTGAACCAGTTGTTGTTGAATGGTTGCACAGATTTATGCTGTGATGGCGTGGAGTGATGTTGTGGTGGCGCTGAGTGATGCTGTGGTGGTGCTGAGTGATGCAGGGGTTGCGCTGAGTGATGCTGTTGTGGTGGTGAGTGATGTTGTGGTGTCCCTGAGTGATGCTGTGGTGTTGCTGAGTGATGCTGTTCTTTTGCGATATATAGAGTGAAGGTGATAGATAGAGTGAGGGTGATAGATAGATAGATACAGTGAGGGCAATAGATAGATAGGGTGAGGGCGATAGAGTGACGGCGATAGATAGATAGAGTAAGGGCGATAGATAGATAGATTGTTGTGTGTGTCGTTGTGTGTGTGGTGTTGTGTGTGTGGTTGTTGTGTTGGTGTGTGTGTGTGTGTGTTGGGTGTTGTGTGTGGGGTGTTGTGTGTTTGGGGGTGTTGTGTGTGTTACTGGAGCAAATATTCCATTGAAGTAAGTCGGCCAGAAGGTGAAAAAAAACAGCCCGAACCGGAACAATTCTGTAGGTCTTGTCACTATACTATTATGGACCTCAGCAACATGATATGCCAGCAGTGCACATGTTTTGTATTTGATCTTGATTGTAAAAAATAAATTATCATCCGCTACAGGACGTAATAATTAACTCGGAGGAAGGTCGCAAAAGTAGCTCTTGGAATAGTGTGACTTTTTAAAAATAATTTTTGGAAATGGCTGCTAGGAATGATCTGACAAATGTGCGTTAGTTTTAAAGGACTTAGTGCAGATTATCCAAATAGATAGTGAGAAGAGGGGAGAGTGAGGACAGGGGCGAGTGAGGAGAGGGTAGACTGAGAAGAGGGGAGTCTGAGGAGAGGATAGAGGGAGGGAAGAAAGGGGGAGAGAGAGGAGAGAGTGATGAGAGAGAGGGAGAGGATAGAAGTGGGAGAGTAGAGAGAGGAGAGTGGAGAAAGGAGAGAGAGTGAGCATAGAGAGGTGAGAGTGAGGAGAGTGGTTGGAGATGAGAGTGAGGAGAGAGGGGAGAGGTGAGGAATGAGGGAAGAGTGTGAGGGTGTAGAGGGAGGGGAGAGAGAGAGGAGAAGGGATAAAGGGGAGAGAGTGAGGGGAAAGTGATAAGAGAGAGAGGAGGAAGATGTTGAGGAGAGAGGGAAGATGGGAGGGGGGAAGAGTTATTTTCCACTTTTCAAAAAGCCTTTAAAAAAACTCTCAACCTTTTTTTATTTGCACCTTTCTAAAAACCAGGACAGGCGTAAGTATTTTCTTTGTTTTGGTTCCCTGGGCAGAAGTAGAAAATGCAGCAGCAGCCGTTCAAAATCTGTTGGCCTGGTCACCCTCCCATCTTCTCGACTTCAGCAGCATGAAATACCATGAAAGCACATGTTTGGGATTTCAGTCCAATTGTTAAAGAAAAAATATCACACACTACAGGACGCAATAAAACACTGTAAATAAGCGCTCCCAAGAAGCTTTTGTGATAGTGTGACTCTTTGTAAATAATTCTTGAAAAGGGCTGGTAGGAGCAGACTGTTAAATCTGTCTGTATTTTAAAACTTATAAATAAAGTTATGTAAGTACTGCCAGAATTAGATAGGGAAAACAGAGAAGGAGAGAGACAATTAGCTATGAGATCGGCTTTAAATAGTAAGTAAATGCTAATCGTAAAAAAAGGGGAGATGAGGCCACCATAATGTCTTTCAAATATTTATAGCACAAACAATGTTTAAGATCTTTTGTGAAGAAAAGTACTGTCTTTCCCTTAAAGTTCTCTTTTATTGGAGTTACGCATAAAAGTAATTCAGGTTAGAGGGGAAAAACAACTTAGGAGGATGTCTTCATGTGGCTTGTGCTCGGCTGGCGCCTCGCGCAACTTAGGAGGATGTCTCCATGTGGCTTGTGCTCGGCTGTCGCCTCGGGCATGTTTACTGGTAACACGTGAAATGCTAAAACCATTAATCAAGAAGGATGGCTCAGTCTGCCGTCTTGCCCAGTGGCGCCTCTTCACTGCTTCCTGTTTAACACTAGAGATTGTGGGAGGGGGGAGGTTGAGAAGAGAGGGGAGAGGGAAGAGGGGAGGGGAGAGAGTTATCCTTTTTTTCCTCCAAAAAGCATTAAAAAACAAGTAACAGAGAATGAGCATGAAATGGTAGCTATTCAAGTGCTGATAAACCCGAATCCCCCTGGAAGGTAGGCGAGGCACCAGAGAAGCCAACAGATTTGTGAAAGCCCTAGGAGTTTATATGAGTGCAAAGGGGACGGGTAGGGTTGTCTCTAAAACTCGAGCCAAAACCACAACCTAACTTAAGTGGGAGAGACGAAATGGAGAAAATAGGCCGGCACCCACACAGCCTTAAGACTGCACACCACTGCTGTCGTACCCCAATTGAACCCAAGTTGCAGGGCATAGTGAGAACGTTACGGAAACCTTCAGTAAACAGGAAAGAGGGACAACATGAGAAATGCAAGAACATACATGCAGGTTCTTGCATGCCTATCTGTTGGGACAGCAAAATAATAGGAAAGGTGTGGGCCAGTCCTGATCTCTTATAGTACAGGCTCCTGAGTTTTAAAAGTATTTCTTATGGTTGCAAGATTCCCATCTCTGGGATGGTACTACAGCCTTGTGGCGAGCAAAAGACATGCAAAGTTAAGGTTAATTCTACATTGATCACCGTAATCTTTCATTTGTCACAAAAAACTAAAATGATGAAAGTTAGCCTGACGAAAACAAGCTGACAAAATTTAATTTTAGAGAAAGGGAAAAATGACTAAATGCATTCTTCACAAAAATATATTTTCATGGAACAGATAACGGGAACAACAAGGGACGGATGGCAGCACAGGAAAGGGCATATGCTGCTCACAGCGTATGCCCATCAGGAATCTTTTACCTCTTGCTCGGGCAACTTGTCAGGAATGAAGAAGAGCCTATGCATCCAGCTGCAGACACCAGTCCCGTACTGTAGAGGATGTGGCTTCACGGTGAGAGTTGCCGACTTTGGAGCTGAGGAACCAGGTTTGAGTATCGGCAGCAGCTCAACATTGTGTGATTCTGGGCAAATCACAATATTATTGTTTTAAAAAAGGCAATTACTGAAATGTGCGAGTTGAGAATGGACGCCCTCATCTGATCCTGAACTTAAAATGCCTACATTTGCTAAAAGCACCACAGAGGACGAACCTTCATATGGCGTAACAGCCAGAGCTGCTGCCTTTCGAGCTAAGGAGCAGGGTTCGAGTCTCTATGTCGACTCGACATCCGAATCTGGGTGAATCACTCGATTTGCTGTGCCAAATGTAAACAAGTAGTTTAAGTGGGCCAGTCCCAAATGTAAACAAATAGTTTAAGTGGAGCTCATATAAAGCGCTCCAATACTATAAGCCACTGTAAATAAATTAAATGTTGGTAGGAGTGTAAAGCGCCATACAAGCAGCGAGGGAAAGGGCATGGGAGAGCATCCTTTTGAAGTGAAGCTCACGGCCTCGCGGCCGTGAAAGTGAAAGCAGGGATGTAATTAGGGGGAGGAGAAGTGAGGCCGAGCGCGCACTGCGCACGCTGGGGAAGCAACAGATGCCTTTGGGAGGAAGGATGTGGACGCGCTTTCCGCACGAGTGCACCACACGAACTGTAGGAAATCCGCAATGGTTTCAGACCTTGGTTTGCCCACTATACTCTCGTATATTATCCCTTGCGGGATTAATAGGCGAGACCTAAGAATAGCTTATACAATTAAAATAGATACGTAAGGAACTTCATTAAAAGTCCTAAAGTAGCATGATTGGTGCAATTGTCTAGATATACTCCAAGTGACATAGACATATATAGATGAAGAGACTCAATCAATAATTTAGTTGAATTCTGTGTGCATACACAACGTCAAAGCATCACCACAATTTATCGTCCCATGAGAAATAAAAAGCATATGGAGATATTCTCTTCTTGCTTTCAAAGTAAAAGTACAAAACAACATAAAGCGCATTACAGACTCTGCTCCCACCCCCCCGAAATTCACATGCACATATAGATAAACAACTTCCACCTAATTTCCATTAGCTGGTTCACTGGCAAAGTACCTAGATTGAAATTAATATACAGTAATCTCATAAAGAGGAGGTAGAGCATGTCCAGGTACGGTTCGAAAGTGAGGATGCCTTTGAATGCCCAAAGCTGGTCTATCTTCTACCCTGACAAATTCATGGACACATATTTAAAAAATCTTTCCTTTACTGCTTTACCAGTATCCTTCATCAATTTTTCTGGTTCAAGCCAGCATTCAGTACATCCTATGGTTTGCAAGATGATGGCTATGTGACTAAACCAGGGTAGTTTACCTCAATTTGCTTGCAGCCACACCTCTTGCATATTATCCATATAAGTTCTAACCTCTGGTTTTGTCCATATTCTGACCCATTATTCGATGGAACATAGCGCTGTATGCTGCTCAGTGGATTTAACACCCAGCTTGTGCCTCAATGCATACAATGGGGTCCCAGGGTAAGTGACGCTTGTTGTTGTTTTTTTTTTTTTTTTGTCCTCATTAGCCATATCTCCGATCCAACTGTGCTCCCAGCCGCGAAAAACACGAGGGACCGACCCCTGAAGCACCAAGAAGCCTAGTACTAAGCTCCCGGTACCCAGAGAGTCAGTCCCGATGTCACCAGCAGAGCTTGGATGGACGTTCTCCCTCCTGACCGATTCGGCCAGTTGTCCAGTGACTGTGCGGTACCTTCCTTTGGACGGGAGATTTTAGGCCTAATCATCGGACCCGGGGGGAAAAAAAAAAAACCCGGGTTGGCTAACTATACCTTCTCCAATTGATCAAAATATCCCAAAATCTCAGAGATCGAGGGCTACATGTTCTAGATAGGTCGACCTTCGATGCTGCATATAGTGAAGACAGCCACTCTACATGTGTTGGAGGATTTGTATTGACCCAGTTTTTGCAGATTTCTCTTCTTGCTAGTAAGATAGCATAAAATAAAAACTCTCTCTCCAAACCCTTGATGTTATTGTTTAGTCCGAAGATAATTAAAGACCATGAGTTCGGGATAGACGATCTGAGGATAGATTCGAGTGTTGTCGTGACGCTTGTTGTTAATTGTAATATGGTTTTCATCATCTCAGGGATGAGAGTAGTGTATGAATGAATTCTCACTGGCACCCTTAAGTATGCTATCAATGGGTCAAATTCGCTCTTAATGCTTTGATCAATTACAAGTTCCTCATCCAACTGCCATGATTCCAGGATGATTAGGATGTAATCTATCAAACTTGTACATCCTCCTGATCGAAAGGTGTAGTGGGCTGCCAAATCTAAAGGTATGGATCCATTATAGGGCAAAGTTAATTTTTCAACATAAAATATGTTAGAGAGGCACATCTACTTCAGCTGCAAATCAGCAAAGTTGGTGGATAACTTGGTCTACAGATAACATGATTGTGGGGAACATCTAAGTTGACCATGGTGTCACTGGGTTTGGTGTTCAAGTCCTCATAAACCAAAATGACATGTTGCTTTGTTTGTGACTGATTAGAATGTAAGGATGATGAAAACATTTATCAGGCAATATCAATTTGCTTCTCCAGCTCTTTCAGTTTTATGTGACATTCTGGTTTCAGACCCAAAAAAAAATAAACACTCATTATTTATTTATTTAATTTATTTATTTATAAAGTTTTATATAGGGTATGAGGGTATCAGAGCGCTTCACATTTAGGATCTTTGCGTTAAAATTTACATGAGATACAAGAGCATAGTAAGATACAGTACACATAAACAATGTTTCAAGATTCGTAGGAGGGAGGGGAGGAAGGAGTAATAGCAGGGAGATGAGGAGGAACTGTGCCCAATATCTGGCTGGGTAGGTGACGGTCAAGGGTGAAACCAAGGCCAATCTGTCTAGCAGCTCCATCGGTCATCAGCCATGTTACTCAGGGCTCAGCATTCAGGGAAAACCTGTTTTTAGTTTATTTGGTTTGCAATGGTTATATAGCGCTGTCTAGACCCGGAGGTATCAGAGCGCTTTACCAGAGGATCGTTGCATTACAAGGTACATCAAAAAGGGTTATATAGCGCTGGCTAGACCCGGAAGTATCAGAGCGCTACAACAGAGGAACATTGCGTTACAAGTTACATCAGTTACAATAGTGTAGTAAGGTACAGTAAATAAACAATGAGGTTGAGAGAATTTGTTGGAAAGGAGGGGAAGAAGGAGCCATAAGAGGCAGATGAGGAAGAACTGTGTCCAATGTCCGGCTAGGTAGGGGACGGTCGAGGGGGAAACCAGGGCCAATCTCCTCATTAGTTGTCAAGCAACTCCACTGGGCATCAGCCATGTTGCTCAAGTCTCAACGTTCGGTAAAAACAGCTTTGAATAGATACATAGGCTACGAGGGTTGAGGTACAAGAAGGCGGTGGAGGGGAGTGAGTAAAAACAAGTCAGAGAGGGAGCTAGGGCTACCATACAGGCCGATGGGGGTGTGATCAAGGTCTAGTCGGAGTCCGGTAGTAGGGAGAAATTGTCCCACAGGTCACCAGAAATCCCCAGCATTTGCAAGTTCTTGTTGATTTGGAAAAACAGTTGGCCAACTTTATCCATTTGAGTAGATATCCAGATAGTAAAACCATCTCTCGGTCTCCCTTTTATTGTTTTTGTAGCTTGCATATTGAACGTACTAACTCCATCCATAGTGATCTCCTCCAGAGCCCATGTCTCCTAGAAGCAGCAAATAGTTTTTATCTAATGAATGTCACCCAGTCCCTTTTTCGTCTATTTTTAGTTTAAATTCAGCAACATTCCAACTGAGCACATTTATTCTAATCATATGGTTTGGGATGGTGCCTAACTCCTATGGATGGTGAACTGCATATACAGGTAATCCTGGGAAGTTTGTATCTGAAGGTCATGTAGACCCACTTTACATGACTTCGGGATATTGTAGCAGGGTTTCCGTTCTCCCACAGAACTGTGCATAGAGATCTAGAACCTCAGTGAATTAGGGTGACCCAAAACCCACCTTAGTATCCAAAATCCCCTTACCGAACTAGCTACAGTGTCTCATTGGTCATAACAAACTCCCAATGACTTAGACAAACCAGAACATGAACTTAGGTTACCTCAGGTATCGTGGAACACATGAACACTCTTTCGCTCTATAATCATTTTAAACCAGAACGGGGAGTAAAAGAAGACACGTGAAAGTTTGAAATATTTATTTTTCAATGCAAGGTTCTTAAACGCAGTATCTTATATAATACCAGAATACATATTATAAAAATCAGAGTTATCAGCATATGGTGACATGCATCAATAAAACGTTTTGCGATTCCTTATTAGCGATTTTTAAGGAATCGCAAATAAGGAATCGCAAAACGGGATGCATGATTTAAATTGCATAATATTTGCGATTCGGCAAAAATCGCAATTTTTACCGAATCGCAAATATTATGCGAATTTCAATTTGCGATTTCGCAATTCCCATTGATTCCTATGGGCCAAAAGGCCCATAGGAATCAATGGGAATTGCGAATTCGCAAATTGGAATTCGCAAACTGTTGATGCATTCCATGGGTGCAGGGGGGGGTCCTTTGGACCCCCCCCCTGCACCCCTGAAATGTATTTTGGAGTGCATGTTTCAAACATACATGTCCTAAGGACATGTGTGTCTGTAACATGACAGTGTTTTTAAATGCAAAATAGAGCATTTTAACACATTTTCGCAAATTACCACGAGGTTCAACCTCGTGGTAATTTGCACCCCCTATTTGCGAATTCGCATTTTTAAAATTAATCATGCATTGCTTTTAAGGAATCGCAAATTTGCGATTCCTTAAAAGCAATCGCATTTTTGGAATTCGCTAAAAATAGCGATTTTCCCAAAAATGCATGATGCATCTCAAAACATGATTTTGCATTCGCAAACGGCCGATTTTAGCGAATCGCACCGTTTGCGCATGCAAAAATCATTGATGCATGTGCCTGCAAGTCTCTAATCCATAGTAAGCGAACGGTGATAGCATATTATAATGCAAAAATCAATAGAAATCTGTATCACCTATATTTCGCGCACCCTATTTAGCATACTATATTATATCTAAGAAGGTCTCAGTTGGGTTTTAGCAGGGCGGGCCCATACCTCTAAATGTCAGTAGGAGAAGATTACATCATCAGCTACCAGCTCTCTCCATGCGAAGCACCATCAAGTGTGTTTGTGCATTCTCAGTAACTCTATCTTAAACCCGCTTACAGCCCAATGTTGGCAGCAACTTTATTTGTGTTATGTCTAATATGGTGCGAGGATCAGGTCTCCCAGCAACCTTGTGTTAGGTTATTCTTAGAGGGTTCAGCTCTCAGTGTACAGACAGTGTACCAAGTGTACCAAGCACAACTGATATCAGAGCAATAACATATTATTCTCAAATAAATCACATCTTTCGTCTAGGTTGAAAGCTACAATAACAATTATGTGTCGTGTGCAAACTGAAGCCGAAGGAAAATATGTCGTTTAAACATTTAATAAACTCATGCTAACTTAACACAGTATATAGAAAAAGCAGTAACTATATGACAATATGTATTAATTATATTAGCATGGCCTAGAGAGTGAAGTGATTTCCCCTCTGGGCCCACTTTATTTCTCCCTTATTTTTGCCAAATTACTCATAATCATGCAAATGGGCATGATCACTTAATTTTCATTTTTTTTCCATCTAAACATTAACACAAAATTATTC
Source organism: Lissotriton vulgaris (assembly GCF_964263255.1). NCBI lineage: Eukaryota > Metazoa > Chordata > Amphibia > Caudata > Salamandridae > Lissotriton > Lissotriton vulgaris. Next base: position 1,089,093,738 of record NC_141687.1, on the reverse strand, counting down.
CGATTACTTCAGTGTAATGAAAATTTCACCCAGAACTAGAAATTTTACAATGAAATGATGTGTTGTGATTTCCCTTCTGGGCCCACTTTGGTTCTCTTCATTTTAGCATTGTAGTCATTTTAGGTTGCCTTTGCCCAGCATAGCCACATATAATTCATTTGTTTTCACAATGCTGTTCTAGGATGTGCTATACATGTTGCTTGCTAATCAGGACTCTTCTGAACATCTGCATATCTTGTACAAGGTTACTGGAAATACATAACATAATGTACTTTACTCGTTTAGCAACAGCTCCTAACATTTTAGACTTCACACAGTTTTACAGCTGCGTCCAATGCAGTAGTTCTTATCATCTAAACTGTGTACCATCCTTTTGGTGGCAGAGAGGAGAATTCTGGCAGAGATGACTGTTCTGGAGCAACAACAGTGCCTAACTTGCAGCCCTGCATAAACTAAGTTTACAGTCATGATGCCGACCACCTAACTACATACACCAGGAATGGGGTCTGAAGCCAGTACCAGAGATCACATATACATACCTGTGCTCACACAGTAAGAGTAGACCTAGCGAGATAGATAATTTGCCACAGTTGGATATTTGTCTCATACACCCTTTTAGTTATGCTAATTACTGTTTAATTGCATCTGCCTAATGATGGCAGCAAATTTGCTTCATAATAGACTAAGATAGTTTCAATAAGTGAATTGTACAGTTTCTTTGTGTCTTGTTTAGGTTTACTAAGGGCATGCCGGAGTGAATGAGTAACGAAAGTGGAGGATCTGTTTCCATGGTTCCCTTGGGGACAAGAGTGTCATGTTCAAGGTTGTCGAAATCACTTCTTACTCTGGAAGGGTTAGATGTTATGGTAAGGCACTGTGAGCTAGCTAGGACTTGGGCGGATAGGTACTGAAACCGTGGAGAGACTTAAGGCCACATGTATCATGCATTTTACTGGCGCAAAAGTTTGCGACCGATAAAATGTACTTTGGTATTTATAAATTCCAATTTGCAATTCGGTAACATGTTACCGAAATTCAATTAGGAAGTGTGAATACTTGCTGATTCGGTATTAGGAAGAGGCCGGTTTAGGGAGTCCCTTCCTAATTCTGAATCGCAGCAGTATGTAAAATGTGTTGCGACCAAAATGCAGTCAAAAACATTTGCATTATACCACCTACTTCAATTAGGTGGTAACCCATTCACTAACAGGAAATGGTTTCCTTCCCCTTTGTGAATGATTGTAAAAAAAAATTCTAAGAGCTTGCAGCTGCCCAAGGACCACTGCCTGCTGTTGAAAAATTAAAAGAAAACTTTTAGTTATTCTTTTTTAAATGAAACCACTTTTGCTTTAAGTAAAATGGGCTGCATTTTTAAAAAAATAGCTTTTTTTAAAAGCAATCGCAGACATAGTGGTCTGCTGAGTGGTCTGCTGACCCCAGCAGGCCACCACGCCTGTGATTTGAGTGATTCCTAATAGGCCGCAAATTGAGACCCGACTGATTAATATTATTGTGGTAGGTCGATTTGCGACCCATTAGGAAATGCTAAATGAAATCATGGTGTTTCATGCATTCAAATAGTGATTACCTAAATGTGATTCGTGGAGAATTGCAATTAGGTAATCTCTGTTTGAAATAATGATACATGTGGGCCCATGTCCCTACAATCTAACGTCCTGTCATCCTAATACACAGTTTTGCCAAACGAGCGAGCAAAATTGGTGCAACCATTGGTCTTGTGCTTTTTTAACAGGTTTCCTGAGTAGTGTTTCTATGTGCCCTTATTATCCTGTACTAAATAACTGGGGATGGGCCTGGTGTTACTGATTATTCCATATGCAGAAAAAAGAGAGGGACCCCTGAGTCTCACCAAAGAGAATGGGATACTCTTAACAAGTGAAAAATATATTTCTCCTTGATTTTCTAGACACACAATTTCACACCACTCTTTCTCATTTTATGTCTTTCAAATAGATATAGAAAATAAGCAAACAGAAAGGCCCAACCAGTAAGCTAGAATAAAATGTCCAAAAGTAGAAATCAATATCAATTTTATCAAAAATATTTATACAATAAAGATTTGTTTTTAAAAAAAAAATTTTTCACCAAGCAGCATCAATGTACATTAACATATGTTGTCTGTTGTACACTTGTCATAATTGCCCTGTACTTACAGTGATGAAGAGAAAGACGAAGCGTATAATACAATTCACTGCATACAATGCATTACTCATTTAAAAAACATTACAACCAAAGGATCTCCCGGCTCAATCTCCCGTACCATGGCTATGACCTTATATGTAATTTACATTAGGACTGAACGTGTTGAGCGTTGCCAAGTCTACATATGTCCCATTCCCATGTCTATTTTAACCCCTGTATCCTGTAGTCAAGTGTCGTCTTGTGTTTGCTGCAGATAATCCGTCAGTGGTTGCCAGAAGTCCTTAGGTCTGGAGGCCTGAGGCAATTCCTCGTCATACGCCCTCAGGGTATCTTTACAGTATATCATGTCTGTTACCCAGTATTTGAATCTAGGTGGTCTATTGCTACCCCACTTTATAGCTATTCATCTTTTGGCCAGGAATTTACGTCTTTTAGCTAATTTAAGTTTTCGGATACCCAGCAGGCATACCAGTGGTTTATTCGGAATGTGCTCGGCTAGCATATTCGATAATGTATCTGTGATTTCCTGCCAATACGTGTGCAATCTGGGGCATGCCCATGCCATGTGTAGAAAATCAGCCTGGGGTTTGGTACAGCGCAGACATTTGTCATCCGCTTTTAGGCCATACCAGTGCAGTTTGACCTGTGTGTAATATGTCTGATGGATTAACTTAAAATGGATGATCCATTAATTACAATTTGAAGTAAGTAAGTGTAATTGAGCACAACTGTAGCCCCAGTCCTCTTCGGATATTATTTCACCAGTTATTTCCTCCCACCTCTGAAGCGATCTATCAGACCTTAGAGTCTGTTCGTTTTGAGAAGCAGTATATAGCCGTGTGACTAGATTTTTTCACGTAGGTGCTGTCAAGAGTATCTGTAGTGCATGTAACGGTGTGGGTTCTTCCGGGAACGACTTGTACAATTCCTTGACTGCTGATCGCAGCCTGAAGTACGCAAACATCTTTAATGGCATTTGATGTGCACATAGAGATGGGTCTTTTTGCGGAACAAATTTCTTGTGAGGAAACAACGTGCCCATGGTCAAGAAACCCGTATCACCCAATGCCGTTCGCATTTTCTTTTCCTGTGTGACCGAGAGTTTGGGGTGGTTTGCCAATGGGAGCGCCGGAACATATAAAGGGAGCTTTTGTGCTCGAAATGCCAAAGTGTGCCACGATTTAGATGTGAATTTAACTGTGTGTATCGTGTCCCTGGGGTAACACTTAATGGGATCCGACAAGTAATTAGTCATTTTGGAAGAACGCTATCGCTCTCCACTGCAATATGTGGGATATGTGAGAGGGTTGTATCCAGTAGTGTGCGTAGTGTGCTTGCGCACAATATTAATATAAGTGAATGTTTGGGGTGCCAAAACCTCCTTGATGATATGTGTGGTGTCTAAGCGTGGACACGTTCTAGTGTTTCTATGTAATGTAACACACTCTACACCCACCCACCACAGACGTCATGGTGTCACATGACGCTGCCAATAAAAGAGGCTGAGCGCACGTGCTCAAGACCTTTCCTACCACCCATTCCTGGTGTCCGTGTCATCCTTGCTGCGCCTACCATGAGGGCCCAGGGCCCATACCTTCAATCATTACAATGGCGACGAGGTCGGTAGTGCAACCCATGCGTGCCACTGCCAAACACTGAGGAAAGGGGGAGAGAGTTGCCCGCCTGAAGGGCATCCCCTGCAGCAAGGCACAGAGAGCCAAGAAGCCGGTGAGCACATAGGAGCCCCGCAGTGTCCGGGAGCCACACAACGAGCCGACTGGAAGCCACCCGAGTCGACTGCCACCAACGAGTGCCACCAAGTAACGGCGGACCGCCCAGAGCCCACCTGTGACGACCGCGAGGCTGGAAAACCCCACCGGAAAAGGGCACGGGCCGGGCGGAGACCACCCGCCGCGACCGCGACGGAGCATCTGGCCTGCCGGCCGAAGGTGAGCCCCAGGGGTGAAGTGCCCGTCATGAACTGTACGAGGATATAAGCAGTGCCAGCGGAGCCTACCCGCGGCCTGCCCGAGTCATCCCTTGCCCCCGCCGCGTGAGTAAAGGAAGCGGCGGGGCCCAGAATAAGCCACGGCGCGAAGGGAAGGCGGCCGGACCCGAAAGTCAACTAAACCAACGAGGGGGAGGGAGCGGAGTAGCTAACCGCCTCCCGACCCCCCTCGCGACGTGGTCCGGGCCAGCGGAGCCCACCCGCGACCGGCTGGCGGCACCTTCACCGAAGGAAGACTCGGCAGTGCCAGCGGAGCCACCCGCGACCTGCCGGCGGCACCCCAGCGAAGAAGAGACTCAGCAGCGCCAGCGGAGCCCACCCGCGGCCCGCCGGTAGTGGCCAGTGAAGGTCAGGGACTGCAGAGCCAGCGGAGCCCACCCGCGGCCTGCGGGAAGCAAGGCAGGTCTCCGCCGCGCAGCGTGTGGGGGTAGAAGCTGCAGCGGCGGGAGACCGGCGAAAGTGAGGCCAGCAGAACAGTACAGTCAGAAGACAGAGCCGGCGGAGCCCAACCGCGGCCTGCCTCGAGCGTCCCTCGCCGAGGAGGAGTGACCGGAGCGACGAGCTCCCCCACCGGAGTAAAGCAACTTCTCCCCGCCCGCGTGAGCACTGCCGAGGCGGCTACGGACGGGGAGAGAGAGCGAGGGAGAAGCAAGCAGCTGCAGGCGGCCAGCGCCGCCAAGATCAGAAGGCGCCCCTGCCCCCTCCTCGTGTGCTCCGTGTGAGGAGCAGAGTGCAGGGAAGCAGGGGTGAAGTGACCGTCTGCACGCGGCCAGTGCCGCCGTCAGCAAAAGGTGCCCCCTCCCTGTGTGCTCCGGGTGAGGAGCAGAATGCCAGCAGCGCGGTTAACACCGCCAAAGAGTCACCAGCCCCACCGGAACACTGATCAAAAAGGAAGTACCGGTGCACCAACAAAGACAGTGAAATTAGCCCCCAGCATTAAAGCTGCACAACACCAGAGGGACATACACAGTGCTTTGCAATGTCTGCCTGACTTCAGCAAATTTAAAATTTGGTATAAATCTGGAACACTAAAAGCATAGAAAAATCTACTCACCCATGCTCAGCAACAGCTCCAACCCCCTGTGCACTGAAGCAGTAGAGTGCACACCCGGGAAAGACAAGACAGGCTGCTCAAAGATCCAGCAACACTGCCACCCAGTGGCCAAAAGCAATAGTGCACTAGCATCCACCAGCACGGAAACAAGCATTGTGCAACGCAAAAGAAGTTACCACCATCTAGAGGCAATAAACGGAGTAGCGCCCCAAGGGAAAGCATCTTAACGCCCGAATCCGGAAAGCGCGCTCTGCGCAGAAGACGCCCACACGCACCAGCAAGGAGTCGGCAGCCGCCACTTCTGAAGCGACGTGGGAAGAGGCACGAATGCCTCACGTAACATCAACACCTCACCAAGCATCCAAGCAAGGACAAAACGTAGGGAGAAAACGACTGCCAAGCACTGGAGGAACGATCAGGGAATAAGACTGCCGAGATCAGAAGACGGAGAGGGCAGTGACTCCTAGTGGCCACAGGAGATCACCGCAGCATCAACTACTCCCGCCAACGGTTCGAAGCAGCAAACTTCTGACGCCAGCCAAAGCAGCAAGTACCCCACGGTCCAAAGCAGCAAAGTACTGGACGTCAGCCAAAGCAACAAGAAAACTACGCCAGCCAAAGCTGCAAATACCGACGACACGCAACAAGTGTCCGAGAAGCCTTGAGAAGTACGGGCGCAGACAACGCGCCACGCGGCAAGGCACTGCCCCCACGAGATGGAAGAAGGGCACAGGTAACGCCACAGTGCAGAACAGTTACCGAAGAAGACCACTAAGCGTGGCACCCCGCCCCCACGAGATGGAAGAAGGGCACAGGTAACGCCACAGTGCAGAACAGTTACCGAAGAAGACCACTAAGCGTGGCACCCCGCCCCCACGAGATGGAAGAAGGGCACAGGTAACGCCACAGTGCAGAACAGTTACCTAAGAAGACCACTAAGCGTGGCACCCCCAGAAGCCGATCCACAGAAAGATCGCGTACCAAGTATGACCCGCGACGGGTTCCCTAAACTACATCCGAAAGTCCGACAGGACGACCGAAGAAACCTGCCAAAATATCAGCAGGAGCAGACCGCCAATGGTCCAGGACGTTCGACCTAGTCAAGGTCTCTGAACACCATCTCACGAACGTCACCAACAAGAATCCAGAGTAGAAGGCTCGCGACACCAACTCAGGAAGCTGAGGAAGAAGGAGGAAGTGTTCCAGTCGGGGACAAACCAGGATCACGCATGCAGCGGGCGCGCCCTGCATGGAGGAGCCAGGTCAGGAGAAAAGATGCAAGATCGGACCGAGTGATGTCGCGAAACAGGAAGGAAGAAGAGGAGAGATCCGAGTGGCACGCCTGCCACCGTGAAAAGAAAGGAAGAAGAGTAGAAGAGCTGCGTGGCACATCTGCCATCGCGAAACAGGAAGGAAGAAGAGGAGAGATCCGAGTGGCACGCCTGCCACCGTGAAAAGAAAGGAAGAAGATGTGTGGCACGTCTGCCACTGTCAGAAGAAAGGAAGAAGAGGAGAGAGCTGTGTGGCATGTCTGCCACTGCGAATAGAAAGGAAGAAGAGGAGAGAGCTGTGTGGCACGTCCGCCACTGCGAAAAGAAAGGAAGAAGAGGAGAGAGCTGTGTGGCACGTCTGCCACTGCGAAAAGAAAGGAAGAAGAGGAGAGAGCTGTGTGGCACGTCTGCCACTGCGAAAAGAAAGGAAGAAGAGGAGAGAGCTGTGTGGCACGTCCGCCACTGCGAAAAGAAAGGAAGAAGAGGAGAGAGCTGTGTGGCATGCCTGCCTCTGTGAACAGAAAGGAAGAAAAGGAGAGATCTGCGTGGCACGTTTGCCACCGTGAAAAGAAAGGAAGAAAAGGAGAGACAGGTGGCAACCCTGCCACTGCTAGAGCGCAAGGAAGTATATCCACGTGGCCGTTGCCACAGTTAAGCATGGAAGGAAGTTATCCACGTGGCCGTTGCCACAGTTAAGCATGGAAGGTAGTTATCCACGTGGCCGTTGCCACAGTTAAGAATGGAAGGAAGTAAATCCACGTGGCCGTTGCCACAGTTGAAGAGCAGGAAGAAGTACATCCCCGTGGTCGTTGCCACAGTCACCAATGGAAGGAGGTAAATCCACGTGGCCGTTGCCACAGTTAGGAGTGAAGAAGATGTCAGTGCTAAATAGGTCCCCACAGGAGTTCAAGGCCAAATAGGGTACATAACCATCATTCCACGGAGACCTACAAGAACTCCAACCGCACCCGTGACCACGGAAGTCAGCAACAGAAAGACTGTGAGGACAAAGGGGCTACCCAGTCGTCTACAGACTGTTTCCATCAAGCACCACCAACCTGTGCTAAAGCGGACAAAAGTTCCCCGAAACAGACTGAACTCCATCCGCCCATTCCCAAGCTGCGGCGGATAGAGAAGCTTGGTGGAACTGAACACTTCACTGCATCCTGAGATAAGTTTATTCCCCAAATGTGAATTATTAAGTTGGGTCTTTTTCATTGATTAAAAAGGGGAGTGATGTGGTGTCTAAGCGTGGACACGTTCTAGTGTTTCTATGTAATGTAACACACTCTACACCCACCCACCACAGACGTCATGGTGTCACATGACGCTGCCAATAAAAGAGGCTGAGCGCACGTGCTCAAGACCTTTCCTACCACCCATTCCTGGTGTCCGTGTCATCCTTGCTGCGCCTACCATGAGGGCCCAGGGCCCATACCTTCAATCATTACAATATGGTTTGGTTAATATCCTCTAGATAACTCTGGGTTGTTTCCCAGCCCATGTGAGGCGTTGCAGCGCTGTTCGCAATCTAGAGAAAAACGTCTGCGTGAGCCATATCGGAATATTACAAAACAGGTATAAAAAGCTAGGTAAGACGATAATTTTCTTGAGTGCTATTCTATCTGCCAATGATAGAGGAAGTTTAATCCTTTTTTCGACCTGTTTGATCACAGCTTTACCGTAATTTTCCCTGATCACTATGCCTGGGTCACGATGGACCCAGATTGCGAGATATTTTACAGGCTCAGTGTGCCATTGTAATGGATAGCACAAAGTAATAATAAATAATAATCCACATTTGTAAAGCGCACAATCACCCATAAGGGTCTCCAGGCGCTGGGGGCCGTCGGGAAGATTAAGCAAGCTATTGCCCAGAGTCACATGGTGCTGGGCTAACCTGCAGCCGGAGCCGGGGATCGAACCGTGATCCCCAAATTCCGGAGTCAGTCGCCCTAGCCGGCTGTTGGGTCACTAATGTCAATGGAATTACTACTGATTTATCCCAATTTATATTAAGCTCAGAGTATTTTTCAAATCTAATATATTCTCTTATGAGCGGATTTAAATTGGTATCCGGATATCTGGTGTATATCACCATGTCGTTTGCATATAGAGAAGTTGCGATAGGGCGAAGATTACATTGTAAGGCTGCTTCTGGGTGCTTCTATTTGATTTTACAGGCTAGTGGTTCCAACGTGACCTCAAATAGGATAGGAGACAAAGGGCACCTATGTCGTGTCTCACGGCTTAGCTCTATATGTTGCGAAATGATGCCATTTATTCACATTCTGGCTCTGGGTTCAGTGTACATCAGGGAGATCCATTTTAGGAAAGATGGTGGGAACCCTATTCTGGACAGGACTGTAAACATAAACTCCCACTCCACTGAATCAAAGGCTTTTGCTGCATCCAGGAGGGCGGCTGCTGCAGGCAGTTCTGGGTTTAAGCTATGATACATTGCAAATATGGTGAGTATGTTTTGTTTCTAGAGGGGATGAAGCCAGCTTGGTCCGGCAGGACCAGGGAGCCCAGTAGGGGGTATATTCTATTCACTATTATCTTGGCTAAGATTTTGGCATCAATGTTTATAAGTGATAAAGGGCGGTACGAGTCACATTTTTTCAGGTCTTTACCAGGCTTGGGAAGAGCTATTAGAAGGGCCTCATGTAATGACAATGGAAGGACGCCATCTTCATACGCTCCCTCGTACATCTCACCAGGAGGTCTCTGAAATCTTTGGAAAATTCAACTGGCAGGCCATCTAGGCCAGGTGCCTTGTTGTTTGACAGCGAGTTAATCGCTTCCTTAAATTCATCTTCTGTTATATGGTGGCCAAAGTATTCCTGACGTGTATCCGAGAGCTATGCTAAGCCAATATCTAAATAATCGTGTATTTCTGGCTGAGAAGTTGTAGACCGCTTGGTATATAGATTAGAGTAATAAGATATAAAGCTATCCAGGATGGAGGGAGTGTTGTACATTGGCAGATCCTGTTCATTCGTGAGTTGTGTTATATGTGCTGTCATGTGAGTGGGTCTAATCATGTGCGATAATGCTCTACCTGGTCGCCCCCCTTCACCAAAGTTCCTAGCTGTGCATTTCCGTGATAAATATTTGATCTCAGTGACGGCATACTCATGGAATGTGTCTACTTTGCATCTAATATCCGCCAGAAGTGTGGTGTCTAATGTGGCAGTGTATTCAGCCTCTAAGTTCCGAATTTCCATTTCGGCCATGTCTAGTTGCTGCTGTATATCCTTAAGTATTCCGGCATGCTTACTAATGCAATGCCCCCTTAAAGTTACTTTGAATGCCTCCCAAAGCGTTCTTGAACTTATTACAGAGTTAGTGTTGAGCTGAAAGACGTCTATGATCGCTTGATGCAATTCGCCTAGAAATACCTGATTTTGCAGTGCAGAGTTTTGGAGTCTCCATGTGAACTGTCAAGGGGTATGAATGGGGATGGAAAGCTCCAGGCGCTAAGGGGGAATGATCAGACAACGTTTCAGGTAAGTGTTTCACTGAGTTGGTCCAGGTACTAATTTCCTGTGTGGTCAGCCAGTAATCCAGTCTGGGCCAGAAATTATGCGTCACTGAGGTACAGGTGCCCTCTTTGCGCTCTGGGTATCTCAACCTCCAGATAACTATCATGGACCAGACTTCCATGTCCTCCCTCAGCGATCTGGCCGACCGCCTGCCATATTTGTCATTGACTGATGATCTGTCCAGTGTCAGATGTAGACAGGTATTAAAGTCCCCCCCATAGAATAGTCGTGGATTGGGTGTCCCGGAGTATGGCCCAGATGCGATCATAAAAGGTTGGATCATCTACATTCGGGTCATATACCGCTACTATCGTGAGAACAGTCACCTTGTATATTAACATATCTACCTTGGTCATCTGTGATCGTAATAATAGGTGTGAAAGGTGTGTTGCGTTTGATCAGAATCAGCACCCTCCGGGCATAGTTTGAGTAAGAGGATTCTACACAAAACGTTGCCCAACTATGTCCAAATCTCGATGGAGTGTAAGGTGTGTTTCTTGGAGGCAGGCAACGTCTACTTTGTGCCTGTCAAGTAGGCTAGCACTTTCCGGATTTTCTGCGGGTTTTGGAGTCCCCTAACGTACCAGGCCATGATGGTCAGTGTGCCAACATGTCTCAGGTCAGTCGCCATGTGGTATATAAAGGAAAGAAGTGTGGCACTGATAAATGAGCCATCTTGCAAGTACAGTACACAAATTGAAAACGATCTACACATTCGTAGCTGCCAGGCAATTTTCTCGTTTTCCCCCCATACCCACCCCCTCCCACTCCGCTGTGACCCGTCAGCGAAGACAAACCCTTGCAAGTAAACCATGTCCTTATCCCCCCACCCCTCTGAAACAACCAACAAAGAAATAAAAAGTTTTAACAGGTGTGGTGCACACAAGTGAGCGGAAGCTGGCGAGTTCTCAGCCCTTCATAAGATCTCTCGAAGGAGGGGGCGCCATTTAACAACATATCATGCACTTTAACAGCGAACACTACTACATTGCAATGCACAGTTACAATAACTATAACCAAACTATCAAATTGAGAGCCGTCTAAGCTCCTCAGCTTGTAAATCTGTGCCAAATGGTATGGTGTTGATGTTTCTATTTTTACTTATCCGTTTGAAGTATTCACGTTGCAGCCCCAGTCCAACTTAAATGTCTCTGCTTGATAGTAGCGCGGGGTAGCCACACAGTTCACTCTGCCCAAGGGGTGACCGAATACCTGCATTGTATTTACTGCCAGATCACTGGTCAAAAATTGGCAGAGTAAGAATGTTCCTCCCAGCAATACCTTGGTCTACCACGATCTAGCCGAGTGCTGTCACTCCACATCTGACATAGTTTCCCGGTCAGGCAATCTGTCTCTTTGTGATCTTCTGCGTGTTCCTTGGGGTTTCCTCAGTTGCAAGTACTTCATGACATCCTTAGGTTCATTAAAGATTTTAGTGGCTCCCTCATCGGTGACTTTGAGTCTGGCAGGATACAGCATAGCATAGGTAATTTGTAACTCTCGAAGTTTCTGTTTTGCCGGACCAAATTTCTTCCTCGCCTCTTGGACAGATTGTGTGAAGTCTGGATATAGGGCTATTTCCATGCCCTCATGTCGCAAGGTGCCCAATTTGTGAACCTTACGCAGCGCTGCATCTTTGTCCCTATAATTCAGAAGTTTAGCTATTATGGGTCAGGGCCTGGTGCCAAGTGGAGGTTTGGGAGCTAGAGATCTGTGCGTTTTTTCTATTATGAAGACGTCCGAGAAGATATTCCTGACCAGCAGTGTGATTAGGAGTCGTTCCTCATATTTCTCCATGGGACCTGTAGTTGTAGTTTTCGCTCTGCCCATTAAGCAGATGTTGCTTCTTCTGGACCTCGCTTCTAAATCCTCGGTTTTAGCTGTCAACGCCATCAGCTGTTTGTCCATCTTAGTTTGTTTGGTAGTAATTTGGGTATTGGCATCTTCTACCTCTGAGATTCGCCGTTCCGCCATGTCAATCCTCTCAGTATGATGATCTAGCTTCTCCAACATTCGGTCCACTCTGTGCGTCAAGGAGTCAATTTTGCCACCCATTAAAAAGCGAGGGTTGCAGCATAATATAAAGGCGGTGGTATCGACAAAGCCCCTGGGTGAGGACAGCTATATAAAAATAGTCTTGAACTAAAACTAGCGTTTCTCCACCGGCAAACATGATCTGTTTTAAGTACCAATATTTTGATATATCATCGAGAGAATTAAAGAGTGTATTGATAAAGATGATTTAAACTGATGAATTTGATTGAAACGTGTTGCCGCAATGCTTTTTACACAATTTGGTAGTTGACTGGCTTCACAGATACTTTCCGAAGAATAGTGTATCGGGTTCCAGTCAATATTTTGTCCCTTTCAGGAATGTGTTACAGTTCATGACAAATTGAACTGTCTGTTGTTTTCCTCTCGGGGCTTGATTTAGTTTTGTTAATAGTTATTTTCAATTGAAGGGAACATTTGAGAATGCTTTCTTTGATTTATTTATCATATTATATTGATGAGATGTACTGGATATCAATGTTTTATATTTTACAATAGAATATATTTTTAATCTTTATTGTATAAATATTTTTTATAACATTTGTATTGATTTCTACTTTTGGACAGTTTCTTTGAGCTTACTGTTTGGGCTTTTCTGTTTGCCTATTTTCTATATCTGTTTCAATGACATAAAATGAAAAAGAGTGGTGTGAAATTGTGTGTCTAGAAAACCAAGGAGAAATCTATTTTTCACTTGTTACTTATTATTCCCCCACAGTATTTTAGGAAGCACTTAAAATTTTCTGTTGATTGTTCAAGCTTGAACCTTTAAAAGGATATCCAATTTAGTGTTTCCACCCTCTTTCCTTTACTTTATTGGTAATTGCAGTGCAGCAGCCTATGGCTATAGCTGCTAATTGCAAACCTGCAGTCCATGCAGATTTAACTTCAATGTGACTTGGCAATGTGATTGGTGATCTAACTTTCATGGTTGAAGTCCACAATGCCAATCAGTTAGAAGTGTTTTATTCTTTTGTCAATTTACCAGCTGTGGATTCTAGCACACAAAAATGTAATAAATACACTGACGTTACACCACCTCAACAATACAAAGCACATCAGTAATCAGAAATTTCACTATCTGTTTGGAAACATCAAAATTGGTTTCACAGCTCCCTCATACATATCATACAACATGCACGAATAGCCCCCTTAGTAAAGGGGGGGCAACCTGGCCTGCACTAGCAAGTCATAAACCATACTCTGACACACAAAACCTACTACAAGATAAACATGGAATATTATCTATGGGCTTGCCGATTGGGTTGGCTCTCCAAATAGGTGACTGTGCCACTTGGATCACAGTCTTTGCTGCGGTCTATACAGTAACATATGGTACTCTGTCTATGTCAGTCTTGCCAGTGGTGTTGAAACAAATACAGAATGAACATGGTGCACCTTCTGCCCTGAATTTGAGGATGAAATTAATGGAAAATGTTCTTGGAGTCGCCTCAATGATTCGTGACAGCATTATTGGCAAGCAGCATCTTTGTCTATATGCCAATGGCTTGCGCAGGTTGCACCAGTCAACTAGGAACATGAGCTACCTATAAATATTGCTAAGGTGTATACATCTATACGTCACAATAATTTGGGGGTCAGACCAAATAAACTGCAACTTGGCAAACCTGGTTTCGACAAGGACACTGCCAAGCAGAACCCAGAGTTTGCTTAAAAATTATGGGAAAAACCCATACTTAATGAGGAAAGAGAAAGCTAGGTCTCAAAGAGGTTCTCTGACAGACATAATAATTTGCATGATCATGCACAGTTGAAGCCACCAGATATGTATCAGCTTTCTGATACTTGTGCTTCTTGTTCATTTTAGGACTCATCACATAAACAATATGAGAGAGGAGGGTGGCCTGAGTGCATCCAAGAAGAGTATGTGAAACTGAGAAAAGCCTCACAATGTTCATCTGACGTGACGTAAAGATAAAGAAGGAAGAGATAGTTTCACAATTTAAACCTCTATTTCAGCTCTAACAGCAAAATATGCAACAAACACTGAGAACTCTCCTCCTGAACAGGAGATGGGCGGTGAATCTCCTCGACAGCGCAGCAGAGATCACTATAGTGCACCAGAATCTCCAGGAGTTTCTGGTGGCTTAAGCAACTGATACATTTATTACAGTTGAGACCCCAGACCAATGTGTTGCCTCTCTGGATAAGTTATATATTTGGCCATACAAATTGAGGGTGACATACAATGCACCATCCAGGTTATATTCTGGGAAAATTTTACATTATTGTGGGACATTCTCTTGCCGGAGGTCGTTTAGCCCCGGAGTTTGTTTGCACATCGCCACAGGGTGAAGATGTCATAGTCCCTTCATTTTCTCAGCTTGCCCCTGATGAAGTCAAACACGCATATGCATCTAAATGGGCTCCTTCATAAGCCCCAGTTTTATACCACAATCATGTTGGCTGGGATAAAGGCTTTGCTTATCATATAATTCCTATAAGATGCAACCCACAAGTGCAACCACAATATCCAATTATTGGGGATGCTAATGTACCTGTTAGAGAAATACTCTCACAATTAGAATACCAGGGTGTAATTGAGTTCTATATTTCACAAATGAATAACTCTTTTTCCAGTGGTAAAGCCAAGCCACTTACATCATATAGTCTTAGACTACAGACATTTAAATAGTCAAACACACACATTTGTGATCCAAAATACATTAGTATGGCATTTATTAATAATATGGTCCATAAAAAATATAAAATAACCTTGAATCTTTCCAATGATTTTTCCTATCAGAATACAGTGCCTGAAAGCAGAGATTGGACTGCCTTCTTTGCGCTAGGATCTCAAAGTAGCTTTGCCTAATTCCCCATGGGTTATAAGAATAGTGCAGAACTGTTTTCAGCCTGCATTATCAATTCAATGTGATATTGACCCAGACACATTGTTCTATGTAGATGATATCTACTTCACGGAAGATGAGTTGAACACACATTTGGCCAGAGTGGATAAAATAATATTGGGATTTGCTGAATGTGGCTACAAATTCAACTTTAAGAAATCTAATATAGCATTTCTAAATGTCCTTTTTCTACGATACAAGGATACACATTAGGGAATAAGCCTTTCACCACACTTTCTAGAGAAGTGTGTTCTGCTACAATCACCAAATACTCTGAGAAAACTGCAATCCTTATTAGGGTACCTTAATTTTTGGAAAACTTACATTCCTCATTATGGACTACACATTAAACCATTATATTAATTAATACAGCCTAACTTTTCCAAGTTACATTGGACATCAGACTACACAGACATACTCAGATTGTTACAATTTAACTTACTTGCTACATGAAACTTACACACATGTGTCAATACTACAAACCTGGTCATCAGTATAGTATTTAATGAATGTGAAACAGTGCAATTTGCATATAAATCGCATTTATATTCCAGTGCAGAAATGTGTTTTGGATCCGCTGAGAAAATGCTGACTGTGGTCTGATGCCTGTCATTAAGGAACATCCACTTGCTACGGTTAGAGGCTGTCACAAAAGTAAGTGTTCCTAAAGAAAAATCACTGCATCTGTGTTGGATACAATAGGCAACATCGTTGACAGCTATATAAATAGATTTTGTCTTTGACCCTTCTTTACAAACACAAGAATTTCTCCAATATCAGCATGTATATCCCATTCCCAGTAATATTTTGTCTTGTGAGCAGTATAAATATATTATTTATAGTGATGTGTCAGCCCAGCCTGCTGTAGGCACCATACACCAGTATTCGGTGGTGTGTTCCTCCGTTCATAGTGTGTTGTTCGATGGTAAATTCCAAACACGACAAACTCACAGATAGTCCCTATGAGACCCTATGACCCTATGAGACTGAGATACGCAGTTGGCTGAACTGGGAGCATTGATTATTTTGCTTGAACATACAGATAATTAATTTTGGCCGCCATAAGTGTGGCAGGGTATGCTCAGACGTGAGTCCCTTGTTCACTTTGCCACTGGATTCAAGCAAGCTGGGCTGAAGACGGCTGGAATGCCAGAAACCGGTCCTCGGAAGCTTGTTTCCGGTCCAGGGAAGACATGGCTTGGCAGTTCGGGCTGGACTGTTCCCATGAGGCACAGGGTCAGACTGATTTGCATATAGCCATGTCTGAACTGGGGTGGCAGAGTGGGCTAAAGAACGGTGATGGATTAAACCCAGATCTTTTGACTGGGTGTGAGTGTTTGCTTGATTCAGATGCTCCGTCCATCACCACCCCCTTTTGTACCACTTCTGACACTTCTAACACTTTCAGGAGCAAAACAACTGACTCATTGTCAGTGAAATTGCTCTCCCACTCTCGCAGCTCCACCATTAAGTGAGGCCTTCCCCCGAGCCCCTTCACTCTCGAGTGTTGGTGTTCGAGACCCTCCTCCACCCGCAGGTTTCACCTGCACCTCATTCGTGGTGCTCCAGTGGACCTCTGCCTCCATTCTCTTGCTCCACTTTTTCTCTCATTTTTCCCCTCACTTCTATCTAGCCCCTTCACTCTCCTTCTGGGTCTTTCATCCGTTTTTTGTCATTTCCCCTCATTTCAAGCTCCCCCTTCACCCTTCCTTTGTTTTTCACTCGTTTTTTACCCTCATCTCAATCTCCCCCTTCCACTCTCCTTCTGTGTCCTCTGTGTCTTTCCTCCACTCTTTCTTGCACTTTTGCTGCCTTATTTGCACCTTTCTCTCTCTTTTTTCCTTTTTCCTTTTGCCTTTTTAGACCATTTTTCTCTGCCGCAGCTGCTCCTGGGGCCCCTCCCTCCAGCATAACATGTGCGACCGGCCCAATCCAGCTCCCCTACCAGCTCCCACCTCCCAACTGTCCAGCCCTCCCCGGCCCCTACTTAATGTTGGCCTCGGCGCTGCCACGCCACTGCGACCAGCGCCAGGAACCCTGGATCTCTGCACCACCAACACTGAAACCCAGGGGCACTCCACACTCTCAACCCAGTCCGCAACAACAATTGCAAGCTAGCATCAGCAGCCGACACTCACGGACTCTTCAGCTGTAACCACTGCCGGCACACCTGCAGCACCACCAAGACCACGGACCCAGCGGAACCCGCCCAGAAGAACACAACCAAACCGAAGACTGTGCAATGCATCCTCCTCAACGTCTGATCCCTCCACAAACACATCACAGAAATCTGGAACCTCCTCAACAGCACCACCCAGGACATAGCAATCTTTACAGAAACCTGAATCAACACCACCTCGGGACCGGACATCGCCATTCCCCAAGGATCTCCAAGAAGTACCGCCCCACCAGAACGGGAGGAGGAGTTGCCATCGTCCACAAATCCACTTTCTGCCTAAGCACACTCCCCGACAAGCCCACAGACCTGATGGAACACCTTCACTTCAAGATACTGGCCAGCCCTACCTCCACCCTCCGAGGAGCCCTCATCTACCGACCCCCTGGAGCCCGCGGACTTTTTGCCAACTCCATCTCGGACATCACCTCCCCACATGCCACTGCGTCCACCAACTACACCCTACTGGGAGACATCAAATTCCACCTCGACAGCCAACTGGACCCGAGCACCACATCCCTCCTGGACAACCTCCACAACATTGGACTCAGCCAGATCATGACCGAACCCACACACTCAGCAGGACACACCCTTGACCCCTTCTTCACAACATGAAACTCCATCACCTTAAGCCACACCACGGAACTCCCATGGACTGACCATCGATGCGTCCACTTCACCTTCAGAAAACTCTCCATCCACAGACAGCAGCACCTGCTCCCACAAAGAAACTGGACCAGAATCACTGACTACCAGCTAACCTCATCACTCAGGAACTCCACCACAACCATTGCGGAAAATGATGACCTCAACACAGCAGCCAGAATCCTGCACAGATCTCCGACAGCACCAACTCCATAGCCGCCCTCAAGAAAAACAACAACACCCACGCCAAGAAAGCTAGATGGTTCACCACCGAACTTCTAGGGTCCAGACTCACTTGCCGTCACCTCAAAAAGACCTGGAGGAACACCAAATCCACAGAAGCCCACAACACTTTGAGAGCTGGCACCAACGCCCACCACCAACTCATCAGAAAAACAAGGAAAAAAGGGATTGAAGACAGAATCACCACTCATGCACACAACAGCAAAGAACTCTTCAACATCATCAAGGAGTTCACCCAACCCACCAGCGATTCCCCCGACATCCCTCCCTCACAAGACCTACGATAACTTCAACGAATGCAACTAACACACTGAACCCTCACCAACCACCCGACACCCTGAAGCCAGCGATCAACAACCGGTTAACCCTCACCACCGAAGATACACTGAAGACAATGAAGTCAATTCACTCCAGGGCCCCCATGGACCCCTGCCCCCACCACATTTTCAATAGAGCCGTCGACACCCATCGCACCCATGCTCTGCCACACCATCAACCTCTCCCTGGCAACTGGCTCGTTCCCCGGTGACTGGAAAGAAGCTGAGATCAACCCCCTTCTGAAGAAACCCTTGGCAGACCCAACCGACCTAAAAAACTACAGACCCATCTCTCAGCTCCCGTTCCCAGCAAAAGTCATCAAGATGCCATCAACAGCTAACACGCCACATTCATCAAAGAGTACAACATCCTCGACTCCTCTCAATCCGGGTTCAGAAATAAATCACAATACGGAAACCGCCCTCCTCGCCCCACAACAGATGACATCCGCACCTTACTGGACAAAGGAGGAACAGCAGCCCTCATCCTCGTCGACCTCTCAGCGGCACTCAACACAGTCTCTCACCGCACCCTAATACATAGACTCCACGGCGCAGGGATCGAAGACAAGGCCCTCGACTGTATCCGCTCTTTTCTCTCTTGCAGTGGTCAGACTCCCCCCTTTCATCTTGGACCCTACACCTACCACCTGCGTAGCCCCCAGGGGTCCTCCCTCAGCCCTACGCTCTTCAACGTCTACATGGCTCCGCTCGCCCCCATCGTCAGAATCTACGGACTCAACATTGTGTCATACACAGACGACACCCAACTCATCCTCTCTCTATCCAACGAACCCAACACCGCCAGACACAACTTTCGAGAAGGCATGGAAGCTGTCGCCAAATGGATGAAACTCTAATAAAAGAGAGAGAGACCCCACAACCCAAAGGGATGGAGTACCACAGAAGACTTTTAGTCAAGCAAATATTCCCTTTGGGACACCTTATTATTGAAACAAATATTTTCAAAGACACAATAACAAAAATAAACATTTACCACAAAACTGTAATAAGGCAAAGTGACAACACATATAAAATCATGAAAAATACTGGACAATGTATTCATCACATAATACACCGTAAAAAATATTTCCGGGGGCGTGGCCAAGATGGCGGAGTGAGTGGTCGCACTTGCCGCGATCTCCTCCGCATCCAGGCCCCTAAACTGCTGGATTGCCGCTGATCTCCCCCCACGCTGCTATCTAACGTCAGCGGAAGGTGTGGGGAACTCAGGCGTCTCACCCTGAAGAGAAACGAGCCTTGGGGACACCGCTGGCGAGCTCCGGACGCCGGGCCGGGAATAGAGACGGCCTTCGGGTCCGGCCGGAAGTGGTATCGGGCCCGCCCTGCGGCGTTGACCGAGCCTGGGGAGCTACTCTGCAGCAACGTATCCCACCCAAACCTGTACGGAGAGCCCCTACCGGGGCTGGCTGCTGCCCGTGAGAAGCCCGGTAGACTATCCCCCGGAGACGGTGACGCGGATGGCTGGAGGTGCGGGCCGGGGCCGAGTGCAGCGCGAGGCCGAATCGCGGCCGTGAAGAGGACCCGGGTGGCGCTGGGAGAGACTCCAGGCTTGATTAGACCTGCGGGAGGTGCAGTGGCGGTCCTCCCCAGCTGCCCGGCAGTGACGAGTGCCCATATCCAGGTGGGAGAGACCGCTCGGGCCGCCTGCGTCCCCAGCAGCCGTTGGGGCAGTTAACTTACGCAAAGCCCCGGCTTCCCCCACAGAAGGCCTGAGGAGAACTGGTGGAGGGCCACCCGGGCAGCGAGTCGGCACTGCCTCTCCGGTACCCAGGGGTCGTGTTTTGCGAAGCTGTGACTGGGTCAGGCCTGGAGGCTTAGTGGACCCGCAACAGGGACTACCTCGGTGCCGGCCCTCACGCTGGAGGGTGGGTGCATAGAATGCCGGAGGAGCTGGGAGACACGGAGGCCTGTCGAAGACTGCGAGCAGACCTACAGGGGGGATTGGGGCTCCATCCCCCTACCCCTACAAAACCGGAGAGGTGAGGAGCAAAATCTGACCGGGCAGCGGGGGACTGCACGGCCTGCCGGCGAGGGGAGCATCGCGACGCCACGGCTGCGGCCTGCGGGCCCTGAGTTGCTGGTGAAGAGCAGGCCTCGGAGGCGGAAGTGGAAGCGAACCCGCCCAACCCTCCCTCAATATTACCTGGGGGGGACTGGATGCCCGCCGGCCGGTTTGGCAGGTGGCTGCTCAGATCCATTGGTGGCACAGTGGCACAGTGAGACGGCAGTGGGCTTAACTTGCCATTGAGATACAATTGGCCTCGGAGTGTGAGATCTTACCCCCGCCCAGCCGAGTGGTGGTGGACGACATTGGCGTGGCCCTAGGAGGGATCGGCGGACCCGGTGGTGGTTTGAATTGTCGGCAGAGTGGTGCTGTGCTCCGGGTGGACCACCTCTCCATCATTGCCTACGGTTGGGCCGGGCCCGACACGTGGGACCAGACCCCCAGGGAATAGCCGGATTGGGACAGAGCGGACAATAGGAGACGGCATAAGGGCGCTGGGGACTCAGGAGAACGGGGCTGGTCGGTTGACTGGTGGCCCGGTGACGCGGCGATCATTGGTATCCCTAGTGGTGATTGCAGACCCCGGTATATCGCTTAGAATGGCCGGCAATAAAGGGAGCAAGAAGGGTGATCGCACACTACCGGACATGCTGAACAGGGGCGTAGCACGACAAGACCGAGGACAGCACTCCCCAGGACAATCGAGCAGCTCCCAAGGGGCAAGTGGAGGGGAACCGCCAGTCACCAGGTCCTTTCTAGAATCCCTCTTTAGCTCCCTCCGAGAGGACTTTCAGACACTTAAGCAAGAAGTTGCGGGAGAGGTCCGAGAAATACGGAGGGAGGTTGATGGCCTGGGAGAGAGGGTGTCCTCCGTGGAGGAGGCCGGACACGCCAGAGATGAGGAACTTACGCAGCTTCAGCAAGAAGTGATACGGCTTCGAGACCAACAAATCGATCTTCAATCACACGTGGAGGATCTCGAGAACCGTTCCCGGAGGAACAACATTCGGGCCCGGGGTGTGCCTCTCGGAGAAGAAGGGGAAGACGCTGCGGCCTACCTGCAGAATCTGTTCAGAGACGTATTGGATGAACCGACCGACTTTCTTGTCAGAATCGACAGGGCGCATAGAGTGGGCCCGCGGCGCAGATCTCCAGCGCCCCCTCCCGACATCTTGGCCTACTTGCCGGACTAACCCTTAAAAGAGAGGATCCTCCGGGTGGCCCAAACCAAGCCTTCTCTGGAGTTCAGGGGTCATCGTGTGGCCCTCTTTCAAGATCTTTCGGTGGTCACACTACAGAAACGCAAGTCCTTTAAAATTGCGACCGACTTCCTACGAGAGCATGACACTCAGTACTCTTGGGGCCACCCGTTTCGCCTCATTTTCCGATGGAATGGTACATTGCAAGACTGCGCTCCCTTCAAGACACCTGTGCGGTATTGGGCATCACCGCGACTGATGAAGATGCGCCCACCCCACGCCGTAGACGTGTCATCAGAGACGGATGGCAATCAGTCCCTGGCCGCCGACATTCAGCTTCCTTGGCGAGACCTGACTCGCCTACCCTCCGGGCGGAAGTGGATAGTGCAGTGAGAGAAGTGGCTAGAGACACGGCGACTGGTGAAGTTGCGCTGACCGCTTAAGGAGAGCTCCGGGGGGGAGATCGACATCGCTTTCTTGGAATTGCAGGTTTGGGGGCTGGGGGGGAGCGGGGGCTGCGTGGTGGCTGGACGTCCACTTTCGTGACTTTCCATAGACTTGCCCGTTATGGGCCGGACTTGGACACTGGTTCCTTTGGAAAAGGTTGTGGGGAGAAGGGGGTGGGGTTGGGGGGAAGGGGGGGTCTAGTTGGGGTAGGGGAATGTTGGGGTGGGACCCGGGAGTTGGGTAAGGGGGCAGGGGTCGTCCAGTGCACCAGGCAGGCATTTGTTGCTTTAGCTGTTTTTCTTTACCTTGTTTTGGCCGGAAGGAGACGGGATGCGCATGCGGAGCAGTGGGGATGGGTTGGACGTTGCGCTGCGCAGCACGAGGGCGCGTTGGAATCAGCCGCGCACAGTAGTTTCCCTGGCAGGGACTTGAGCTGGGGGAGGGTACACACACCTTCCATGACCTTCGCACAGAGTGACGGTGCTTTCACGCACACTATCCACTATGCCTCCTTACACTTTTAAAGTCGTGACCTTGAATGTCCGGGGTCTGAACAACCCAGTCAAGCGACGGGCAATGCTCTCCCTGTTGGAGAATGCTCGCGCGGACATATGCCTCCTTCAAGAAACGCACCTACTGCCACATGACACGCATAGACTGCGCTCCCACAAATTCCTGATACAGTTCTTCTCCTCTTGCGCCACCAAGACTGCAGGGGTGGCGATTCTGGTGGCTAGACACTTTAAGGGGGAACATCTCCACAAGTTCACTGAGCAGAAGGGCAGGTTGCTGGCACATAGGTTCAGAGTGGGGGGATTTACGTTCACGATCGGCTCCCTCTATAGCACCAACGACAGGCAGGAACGTTTCCTGCAGTCTGCAGTGCAAGATATCACTGCTTCGCCAGACAGACATATTATCCTCGGTGGGGACTTTAATATGGTTTTCGATTCTGCTGTAGATAGATCGGCGCAGCGCTCCCCGCAGGTCGGGGAATTCTCAGCCTGCTGTAAGGCACGGCTTGCGGAGGTAGATCTCCTGGACCTCTGGCGTCGTATGCACCCCACAGACAGGGACTACTCGTATTATTCCCATGCGCACCTATGCGAGGCTTGATGATCTTTTAGTTACCTCGCCGGTGCAGGCGCTGGTCTCATTGGTGGACATGGGAGTATTATCCTTATCGGACCACGCTCCGGTTGAGGCTTTGTTGTGTCTGCCCCCTGCCGCTCAATCCTCGAGGACATGGTGCCTTCGGGATACTCTGCTACATAGGAAGGTGGTGGTTGACCGTATTGAAAAGGTGCTCCGTGACTATCTGGCTCACAATGATAACGCCGAGGCCACACAGTGGGCAGCATTGAAAGCTGTCCTCAGGGGGGAATTTTTGTCGATCTCCGTAGCTGAAAACAAAGAGCGAAGGGCCAAGAGGGATGAGCTTACTGATAGGGTTTGGGAGCTTGAGTTGATCCATCGTAGGACGGGGGCGCCAAAGATTTGGCGGCAGCTCAAAGAGGCAAGGAAGCTTCTGGCAGCCTTGGATATGGATCGGGCAGAATACGCGGCCCTCCGGCTGCGTCACGCCTTTTATACGGGGGGAGATCGTAGTGGTAAGCTGCTGGCCAATAGACTCCGGGTTGCACGGCAGAGCCAGATGGTAAAGGAAATCTCCGACCCCGCTCGAAGTCTGGAGACGGATGATGCCTGTATCTCAGCCATGTTCCGAGGGTTCTACGAGAACCTCTACGCCGGTGATCCGCCGGATTTAATGGCCACAACTTCTTATTTGGATTCGGTCACCTTGCCGTCCTTGGAACCCCTGCTGGCGGACCACCTGAATAGGGATATTGGAATAGAGGAGGTGGTGTCAGCCATTGCCAAACTCAAACATGGCAAAGCGCCGGGCCCGGACGGCTACTCCGCCCTTTTTTATAAGACGTTTTGCACATCGTTAGCTCCTATCCTCACTCGCCTTTTTAACTCTTTCGCGGAACCTAGAGCCATCCCGTCTGATCTCTTGAGGGCCTCCATCACGGTCATCCCTAAACCAGGGAAGGACCCGAAATACTGTGGGTCCTATAGACCGATATCCCTCTTGAACGTAGATTTAAAACTCTATACCGGGATCCTGGCCAGTCGTCTGGCGCCCCACCTGCCCGGTCTAATTGATCCGGATCAGGCGGGCTTTGTCCCAGGGAGGCAGACGGTCGACAACACAAAGCAGGTGGTCTACCTGCTGAAGAAGGCTTCTCGGATTCCTGGAGAGCGAATGATGCTAGCGGTAGACGCGGAGAAGGCGTTCGACCGAGTACATTGCCCTTTTTAGAACAGGTACTGGTGAAAGCGGGCATTGGAGAGAAGTTTCGCTCCATGGTCCTCAACTGCTACAAAGAGCCAACAGCCGTGGTCCGCGTGAATGGATACACTTCCGCGGCCTTCAACATTGAGAGAGTGTTAGAACCGGCTGTCTCTAGTTGGCAGAGGTATGCACTTCTGACAAATAGGGACACTCCTTTTCTAGTCAGGGCAAGGGGATCACACCCTTCGATAACCCCTGCTCACCCCCTCGGTAGCTTGGCAGAGCAGAACAGGCTTATCTCAGAGGCTGTGTGTTAAGCAATTATGACCACATACAGTAATACAGTGAATACACTACAAATGGACACGACACAGTAGTATTATAAAAATAAGTATTTTTATATAAGGCTTAGCACAAGACCAAAATAACGTCAAAACTGTACACAATCGGAATAAATACGTTTAGGAAGGAAAAAGGATAGTTCAAAGGTAGTTTCTTCTGTAGCACAAAAAGTCTTTTAGTATCAAGCAAATCTTCTTCTTGGAAACACAGTTCTTAGCAACAGGGTAGCTCACACGGGAGCTACACAACGCCGGGGCAAAGATAATCCACAGGTTCGGCGTCGACTGCGAGGAGCGCTACGTCGGGCCTGGAGTCACACGGACCCCCAACAACACAGTACCTTAGGAAAATGAAGCACACGATGATCAGCGGCGTCGAGCAATCCGGCGTCGCGTCTTCGGTGTCGATCCGGCCTCAGCAGGCGTTGTCGATGATGCAGTTGCACAGAGTGAGCAGCGCTCACGGCGTCGAAGGGCACACGGTTGATGCGATCAGCAGCGGGGCAGACACGAGGTCCTCTGGAGTTAGAGCCGTACTCCCACTCACTGGCGTTGCTGCTGGCGTCGGTCGGGCCCAGCGTCCGATCGTCGTGATTGCTGGTTCTTTCAGAGGTGCTGGATTCACACTTCCAGCAAATAGCACTTTCAGCAGATGAAGTCCTTTAGCCCTGTGACTTCAGCAGGAGACTGGCACTCTTCCAGTCCTTGGAGATTTTCTTAGCACGCGTGAGAGTACACACACAGTTCCTCTCTCCTGGTTCCTTGGCAAAAATAAAGAAGCACTGCAGGATTCCCCCAACAACAGCACACTGGCAGAAGGGGTAGGCAGTCCTTTAGATCAGTAGGCTTCTTGTCCTTGGTTACAGGGTTCCTTGTCAGAAGTGATCTGATTTCCTAGTTCAGGGGTCCTTCTCTTATACCCCTTTTCGTCTTTGATCCCTTTGTCTATGCCGGGGGTTTCCCAACATCCTGGGTCTGCGGTGGGTGGAGCTAGGCAGTAGCACCTGGCCTATTCATTGAGCCGGGCCGGGTCCTCAGACGCCCGCAGGAGGTGGAGCCAGCATTGGTACTGGCAGGAGCAGAGCTATCGCCCTCCTGGCAGGAGGTGGGGCTAGGATCGTCCATGGCAGGCACAGAGCCATCAGTCGCTTGGCAGGAGGTGGAGCCAGCATTGTATCAGGCAAGGCAGGCTATCAACAGCTACTCTCCCCCTACTCTCAACGTAAATGTCCCACTCATCCCACACTGACTCATCCAGACCTCTTGGAGCCACCCAGCTCCTGTCACACACACGCAAGACCAGCAGAAACCAGATATGGTTAGGCAAGAAAATAGGCACTTTCTAAAAGTGCTATTTTCGAACCCAGAGTCCAAAAACCATCCACACCAACGGATGCGTAATTAAACCCCAAGTTCAGGGATACCAAACTCGACATTGCACCATGCTCCCCGAGCCAGCTAGGATTATAGCGTTAACAATCCCGGCGGCCCATTCTATCCAACGGAGAGCAGGCTACCTCGCAATAGTGAAGCACGAAGATGGCGGCACTTCACTATCAGGACATGCCAACTTGGTCAGGCGTGTCCTACCTTACACTTACAATGCACCCTGCCCATGGGCCTACCATAGGGGTGACTAACATGAAGTTAAGGGAAGGTTGGAGGGGCTGGCAAGTAGGGATACCTGCGCAGCCGGCGTGACAGTACAGGACTGCACGTGGGTCTCGCAATGACCGACCCGTAGACATTCTTTTACAAGGCCGCTCCTGTGGGTGGCACAACACGTGCTGCAAGCCCACGAGCGGCATTTGTATTTACAAGCCCCGGCACTCCTGGTGCACTAGACTAGGGACTGACAGTAAACCAAATAAGCCAAAACATGGATACAATAGATACATCATTTTAACATAGGGAGCACTTGCGCTATGGCACTGATCAGCAGTGACACGGCGCCCAAAGCATATACCAGCAAAGCATCGTAAAACAGTAGAGGCAAACAGAAAAAATGGAGGAGAGACTCAAGCCAATGATGTCAGGTCTAACACGTGTCCCCTCCAGCTGAAATGTGGGGAGAACTACCCTTAACCTAGGGAGTCCTCATCACTAAGGCGGAAAAATCTGGACAGACCATCAGCATTGGCGTGATCTGTACCAGGGCGATGTTCCACCGTAAAGTCCATCCCCTGTAGAGCAATGGACCACCTCAACAGTTTTGGATTCTCACCCCTCATTTGCATCAACCATCTGAGGGGCCTGTGGTCTGTCTGAACCCGGAAGTGAGTCCCAAACAGGTAGGGTCTTAGCTTCTTCAGCACCCAGACCACAGCAAATGCTTCTCTCTCTATCGCACTCCACCTCGTTTCTCTGGGAAGTAACCTCCTACTGATAAAGGCTACCGGCAAGTCTCGGCCCTCTTCATTCACCTGAGCTAGAACAGCCCCCACGCCATGCTCTGAAGCGTCCGTCTGAACAATGAATTCTTTCGAAAAATCGGGTGCTTGGAGTATAGGTGCTGTGCACATTGCAGTTTTCAGGGTGTCAAAGGCCGTCTGACAGGCATCAGTCCAGATCACGTTTCGTGGCTGCTTCCTGGAAGTCAGCGAAGTCAAGGGGTGCACAATGTTGCCGTAATCCTTGACAAACCTCCTGTAATAACCCGTGAGTCCTAAGAAGGCTCTCACCTGCGTTTGGGTTTTGGGCGGTGCCCAAGCCAGGATGGTATCAATCTTGGGTTGCAGGGGGGCCACCTTACCGCTCCCTACTTGGTGCCCCAAGTACACCACAGAACCCTGCTCAATCTGGCACTTACTGGCTTTGATTGTGAGGCCTGCTCCGCGCAGGGCCAACAACACTTCCTGGAGGTGGCGCAAGTGTTCCTCCCAGCTGGCGCTGAACACTGCGATGTCGTCCAGGTAGGCGGCACTGAATTCCTCCAGTCCAGCCAAGACCTGGTTGACCAACCTCTGGAAGGTGGCAGGGGCATTCTTCATCCCAAAGGGCATCACCCGGAACTGGTATAGCCCATCTGGTGTGGAGAATGCTGACCTCTCTTTTGCCCCATCAGTCAAGGCGATCTGCCAGTACCCAGACGTTAAATCGAACGTACTAAGGTACCGGGCAGCCCCCAACCGATCGATGAGCTCATCAGCTCTGGGGATGGGGTGCGCGTCAGTCTTCGTGACTGAATTGAGCCCTCGGTAGTCCACGCAGAACCGGAGTTCCGGTGAAGCACCAGGCGCTGCAGCCTTCGGGACCAAGACCACTGGGCTGGCCCAAGGACTGCTAGAGGACTCAATCACCCCTAACGCGAACATTTTGGAGACCTCCTCCTTAATGTACGCTCGGACCTTGTCAGTCACCCTGTAAGCCTTGTGCTTCACAGGAGGGCTGTCTCCGGTGTCAACGTCATGGACACACCAATGCGTGACACCCGGAACCAAGGAAAACAGATCCGGGAATTGCCCCAACAGTTGGTGACAATCCTGTCTCTGCTCAAGGGTCAGTGTGTCAGAGAGGACCACACCATCCACTGACCCGTCTTGCTCTTTAGCATACAGGAGGTCAGGAAGAGGCTCACTCTCCTCCTCCATTCCATCATCTGTAGCTAGGAGCATGCCCACTTCGGACCTTTCTAAATGGGGCTTCAAACGGTTGACATGCAGGACCCGCAAGGGGTTCCTGGGAGATTTCAAGTCCACCAAGTAGGTGACATCGCTCTTCTTCTCCACAACCTTAAACGGTCCAGTCCACCTGTCCTTGAGCGCACAAGGTTCCACAGGGGACATGACCCACACTTCCTGACCAGGCTGAAGCTCTACCAGAGTGGCATTCCGGTCGTACCATCGCTTCATCTCCTCCTGGCTGGCCTCCAGATTTGCCTGAGCAAGTTCTCTGAAGCGCCGAGTCTGGTTCCGAAAGGCCAGCATGTAGCTGTATACATCCTGGGGAGGTTTCCTGGGAGATTGCTCCCAGCCTTCCTTGACCAGACTCAAAGGTCCTCTTACCGGGTGACCGTATAAGAGCTCAAAGGGGCTGAACCCTAGAGCCTTCTGCGGCACCTCACGGTAAGCAAACAACAGGCATGGCAAGAGGACGTCCCATTTCCGCCTCATTGGTTCTTCAAGACCCATAATCATGCCTTTCAGGGTCCGGTTGAATCTCTCAGTCAGCCCATTTCCTTGAGGGTGGTAAGGAGTGGTGAACTTGTAGGTTACCCCACACTCCTTCCACAGAGACTTCATATAGTTCGAAATGAAGTTGGTGCCTCGGTCGGACACCACCTCTCTGGGGAACCCCATCCGGGAGAAAACACCCATCAGTGCTCGTCCCACCACGGGGGCCGTCACTGTTCGGAGAGGGATGGCCTCCGGGTACCTCGTGGCATGGTCCACCAAGACCAGGATGAACCTGTTGCCCAGGGCTGTCTTGGGGTCCAGGGGCCCAACAATGTCAATACCAACCCGGTCAAAGGGGGTGCTGACCACCGGAAAAGGTTGGAGGGGAGCCTTCTGCTTCCTTCCGCTTTTCCCACTTGCCTGGCAAGTGCGACAAGTCTTGCAATGGATGTCTACATCCCTACGCATCTGAGGCCAATAAAAATGGGTGACAAGCCTGTCATAGGTCTTGTCCTGCCCCAGATGTCCAGCTAACGGTACGTCATGAGCCAAACCCAGTAGGAAGGCTCTGAAGCGCTGGGGTACCACCAGCACACGGGCTGACCCAGGCTCAGCAGCCTTAGGCTCGCTATACAGGAGGTCGTTCTCCCAGTACACAAAATGTGACCCTGACTGATCACCTGAGGATTGGGCTGAGGCCTGCTGCCTCATGCCCACAAGAGAAGGGCACACCTTCTGTTCCGCACAGAATTCCTCCCTGGAGGGACCACCATCCTGCTGCCAGTGGGTCAGCTCGGGCAGATCTCCCAGTTCGGCAATTTGTTCCCCTGTGGGCTCCAGGGCATCCCCCTCAGGGTCTACCTCCTCCTGGACCACGGGAACAACGGGGGCCGGTTTCCCGCGCCTCCTGCCTCTTCTCTTCACAGCTGGGTCCTGGGCCGTACTTTCAGGCTCCGGGACCCCATCAACACCCTTACTCGCTGTCATGGATCGAGTGGTTGCACACACCCACTCTGGCACACCCAACATTTTCAAGTGCGCCGCTCGCTCCACCTTAGCCCAAGGGGAGTCTTCCAAATCATTGCCCAGGAGACAATCGACAGGCATGGCGGGCCTCACAGCAACCTGAAGAGTACCTGAAACTCCCCCCCATTCAAAGGAAACCTGAGCCACCTCACACTCTTTCTGGGAGTTATCGGCAGCTATCACGGGGTAGAATGCGTGGGGAACCACCTGCTCTCTGGACACCAAGTGACACTTGACAGCTGTCACACTCGCTCCGGTGTCTCTGAGAGCTTCCACTCTATGGCCATTAATGGTCACCCACTGCCTATATTTACTAGTGTTACTAGGCAGAGGGGGTGGAGGGACCATTTGCATGTCTCCTAGCGAGACCAGGGACATTTCTGCGGGACCCCTCCCACCATGGACAACCATCTCCTCCCCTCCCAAGGCTACACTTGCCAACTGACGAGGGGGTGCACGCGGCGGTGCATTCGAATCCTTTTTGGGACACTGGGGGTCATAAAACCGGTGTCCCACCTGCCCACAACCGTAGCAGGTTAGGGGGCCCCTATGAACAGATTTACCCGTCGGGGCCCCTGGCTTCTTCTCAGGGGGAGGCTGGGAACCTTTCCCTTGGTTCCCTTGGGGATTACTTTGGGGCCCTTTCTGAGACTCCTTCTGTTTACCCTTGTCCCCCCCACTCTTCTGCTGGGGACCCTGCCCACCTTTGGCTGAGTCTCCCACTGGACCCTTGTGGACCCTGGTACTGACCCAGCGGTCCGCCTCCTCAGCAAGTTTTCTAGGGTTAGGTATCTTGCTATCAATCAGGTGCTGGCGCAGCTCTGGAAAACAGTTATTAGACAAGTGCTCCCACGCAAACAAATCATAAAGAGCTTCATAACTTTCCACTTTGCTGCCCTTTACCCAACCATCCATGGCTCTGCAAAAATAAGACACATATTCAACCCACGTCGTACCAGGCAACTTCTTACATTCTCTAAAAGCTTGTCTGTACTGCTCGGGGGTTAAACCATATCGCAACATTAAAGCATCTTTCATATGAGCATACGACATCCTATCTGCAACAGGCATGTCTAACAGGGTATCTCTTCCCTCATTCACAAAGCGACCCCACAACCCCGCTCCCCAATTCTTCTCAGGGACCTGGTGGGCCAACAATGCTAACTCATATGCTTTAAACCATTGACCAATATCTTCATTCTTATTGTAATCTTTGATCACATCTTTCGGGAAGTAAAACTTACTTTCTGCACGCTCGGATGGAATGCTGCCACCAGAGGGATTCAACTCTAACTTTTTAGCTTGGATATCCAGTTCCCTCAACCTGGCTTCACGCTCCAAAGCTAACTTCTCTCGTTCAAACTCCAACTTTTTGATCTCTAAATCAGCTTCCCTTCTACCTCTTGCATTTTCTAACTCCAACTGCCCATTTATTTTTAGCCTTGCCATCTCCATGTTGTAAGCTCGCTCTTTCGCCCTTTCTTCTCTTTCTTCAGGGGAAAGACCTTTGGAGGAAACACTGCTTCCGGGAGAGGGCACAGGTCCATTCACTGGCACCTCCTCATCCCCTTCCTCTGTGGGTACCACCACCACATCAGAGGGATTTCTGGACTCCCACCAGGCCTGCAATGCTTTATAAAAATCATCTTTTCTCGAGAGGCCGGTGGTAGGAACTTCAAACTGTTTGCAAAAGTGTTTCAGCTCATCTTTCTTGTATCTCTTTAGCTTACTCCTCTCGAACTCTTCTACAACAACGATAGCAGGGGCAGTGACTCCGTTGTCACTCATGGTTAAAACTGGCAGTGTTCAGAAAATCAAGTTTCAGAAAAGCGGAGAACAAAAATAGGATCCTTCCGAATCAGATTGTGACTGCGTTATGGTCTGCTTTCACTATGTAGCGCACACTAATCACTGTACATGGGTCATAAATGCAAGGTCCAAATCCTCACCGCTGCATCCAATGTTAGAACCGGCTGTCTCTAGTTGGCAGAGGTATGCACTTCTGACAAATAGGGACACTCCTTTTCTAGTCAGGGCAAGGGGATCACACCCTTCGATAACCCCTGCTCACCCCCTCGGTAGCTTGGCAGAGCAGAACAGGCTTATCTCAGAGGCTGTGTGTTAAGCAATTATGACCACATACAGTAATACAGTGAATACACTACAAATGGACACGACACAGTAGTATTATAAAAATAAGTATTTTTATATAAGGCTTAGCACAAGACCAAAATAACGTCAAAACTGTACACAATCGGAATAAATACGTTTAGGAAGGAAAAAGGATAGTTCAAAGGTAGTTTCTTCTGTAGCACAAAAAGTCTTTTAGTATCAAGCAAATCTTCTTCTTGGAAACACAGTTCTTAGCAACAGGGTAGCTCACAGGGGAGCTACACAACGCCGGGGCAAAGATAATCCACAGGTTCGGCGTCGACCGCGAGGAGCGCTACGTCGGGCCTGGAGTCACACGGACCCCCAACAACACAGTACCTTAGGAAAATGAAGCACACGATGATCAGCGGCGTCGAGCAATCCGGCGTCGCGTCTTCGGTGTCGATCCGGCCTCAGCAGGCGTTGTCGATGATGCAGTTGCACAGAGTGAGCAGCGCTCACGGCGTCGAAGGGCACACGGTTGATGCGATCAGCAGCGGGGCAGACACGAGGTCCTCTGGAGTTAGAGCCGTACTCCCACTCACTGGCGTTGCTGCTGGCGTCGGTCGGGCCCAGCGTCCGATCGTCGTGATTGCTGGTTCTTTCAGAGGTGCTGGATTCACACTTCCAGCAAATAGCACTTTCAGCAGATGAAGTCCTTTAGCCCCGTGACTTCAGCAGGAGACTGGCACTCTTCCAGTCCTTGGAGATTTTCTTAGCAAGCGTGAGAGTACACACACAGTTCCTCTCTCCTGGTTCCTTGGCAAAAATAAAGAAGCACTGCAGGATTCCCCCAACAACAGCACACTGGCAGAAGGGGTAGGCAGTCCTTTAGATCAGTAGGCTTCTTGTCCTTGGTTACAGGGTTCCTTGTCAGAAGTGATCTGATTTCCTAGTTCAGGGGTCCTTCTCTTATACCCCTTTTCGTCTTTGATCCCTTTGTCTATGCCGGGGGTTTCCCAACATCCTGGGTCTGCGGTGGGTGGAGCTAGGCAGTAGCACCTGGCCTATTCATTGAGCCGGGCCGGGTCCTCAGACGCCCGCAGGAGGTGGAGCCAGCATTGGTACTGGCAGGAGCAGAGCTATCGCCCTCCTGGCAGGAGGTGGGGCTAGGATCGTCCATGGCAGGCACAGAGCCATCAGTCGCTTGGCAGGAGGTGGAGCCAGCATTGTATCAGGCAAGGCAGGCTATCAACAGCTACTCTCCCCCTACTCTCAACGTAAATGTCCCACTCATCCCACACTGACTCATCCAGACCTCTTGGAGCCACCCAGCTCCTGTCACACACACGCAAGACCAGCAGAAACCAGATATGGTTAGGCAAGAAAATAGGCACTTTCTAAAAGTGCTATTTTCGAACCCAGAGTCCAAAAACCATCCACACCAACGGATGCGTAATTAAACCCCGAGTTCAGGGATACCAAACTCGACATTGCACCATGCTCCCCGAGCCAGCTAGGATTATAGCGTTAACAATCCCGGCGGCCCATTCTATCCAACGGAGAGCAGGCTACCTCGCAATAGTGAAGCACGAAGATGGCGGCACTTCACTATCAGGACATGCCAACTTGGTCAGGCGTGTCCTACCTTACACTTACAATGCACCCTGCCCATGGGCCTACCATAGGGGTGACTAACATGAAGTTAAGGGAAGGTTGGAGGGGCTGGCAAGTAGGGATACCTGCGCAGCCGGCGTGACAGTACAGGACTGCACGTGGGTCTCGCAATGACCGACCCGTAGACATTCTTTTACAAGGCCGCTCCTGTGGGTGGCACAACACGTGCTGCAAGCCCACGAGCGGCATTTGTATTTACAAGCCCCGGCACTCCTGGTGCACTAGACTAGGGACTGACAGTAAACCAAATAAGCCAAAACATGGATACAATAGATACATCATTTTAACATAGGGAGCACTTGCGCTATGGCACTGATCAGCAGTGACACGGCGCCCAAAGCATATACCAGCAAAGCATCGTAAAACAGTAGAGGCAAACAGAAAAAATGGAGGAGAGACTCAAGCCAATGATGTCAGGTCTAACAGAGAGGCACTAGGCAAGGTTGTCCACTCTCACCCTTGCTCTTTGCTTTATACATGGAGCCGTTTGCCCAGCGGGTAAGGGTTAACCCGGCTGTGGAAGGGATACGGATGGGTGGCTTTACCCATGCAATTAGCCTCTACGCTGACGATGTCATCTTCACGTTGGCTACACCCCGGACAGCCTTGCTGGCTTGTGTGGAGGAGCTGGACGCATTTGGTGCAGTCTCAGGCTTTAGGATGAATGTGGGAAAGTCGGTGGCTTTGGATATCTCCTTAGAACCGGCCACCAGGGCGTGCCTACAGAACAGATTCCCCTTGCTTTGGTCCTCAGAGGCAATACCATATCTGGGGATTAAGATAGCGCCCACGTTACCGGCTATGGTTTCAGCTAACTACTCGGCCTTGGGGGTGAAGATCAGAGAGGAACTGGGCCGCTGGAACCGCGGCATCCTCTCCTGGTTGGGAAGGATTGCTGCCATTAAGATGATGATTTTACCGCAGGTTCTCTATCTATTCAGGGCTTTGCCGCTTCAACCTCCGGCCGGGTGGATCCCGCAGCTGCAGTCAGATGTGGCACGCTTCATTTGGCAAGGGAAAAAGCCCAGGCTGCACAGGGCCCTCTCCCTTTTGTCTCCTGAAGCAGGAGGTTTGGGCATTCCCGACTTCCGTAAATACTTTCAAGTGACGCAACTGTGGTATTTTGTAGAATGGTGCAGATGGGAGTCGGATAAGCATTGGCTTTTCCAAGACCAAGCGGTGGCAGGTCGGCCTCTGCAGGAGATTCCGTTCTTGCACCGGTCCCATCGGCCTAAGAATCTCTACGCCTCCTTTATCACTAGGGTGCCTTTGCGGGTCTGGGACGCTACTTGCCTTCAGTATGACCTTACCTCGTTTCCCTCGCCACTCTCGCCGTTGGTAGACAACCCGGCTTTTACTCCCGGAATGGGGAAGGGAGCTATCACGCACTGGCGGCAAGCCGGGTGTAGAGCTTTGTGTAATCTGTATGGGCCCGAAGGGGTCATCCCGTTCACGCAGTTCCATCAGGAATTCTCTCTCCCTGAGACCAAGAGGCACCGCTATATGCAGGCCCGACACTGGGCTCTTCAGCCACAAGTGAGAGAAACGGCGGATAGACTTCTCTCACCGTGTGAGAGGTGGCTGTTATCACGTACATCAGACTCGAAACTAATCACGGATTTATATAGGTTTTTACAACTACCCTCAACACACTTTCATAACCCCGGGAGGGAGAGATGGGAGCGGGAACTCGGGAGAACATTGAGTCCCAAGGAGTGGGACCACATCTCATATAGGGCGCGCCACTCGGCATATCATATGGGCCTCACTGATACATTCACCAAAGTTTCCACCTATTGGTACTACACGCCTGAGCGGATACACAAGTTCGACTGCAGTAAGGCTGACACATGCTGGCGAGGGTGTGGACATCGGGATACGCTTATGCACATTCTATGGGACTGCCCTCTTTTGGCCACTTACTGGAAGGAAGTGCTGGACGAAATAGACTCTCACTTTGGTATTGAGCTCATGCGCTTCCCTGCATATACCCTATTAGGACTCCCAAATGACTTAATGTATCCCCTCAGGTCCAGAAGAGGTAGGCAGATCGCCATCGCCCTAGGCTCTGCGGTCCAGAATATTTTGATACACTGGCGCACTGTCACACCGCCCACCATCACAGGCTGGCTCCACAGTTTGTGGCATGTGCTGGGTATGGAAAAACTGTCTCTTGTGGAGGCTGGGGACATAGCACAATTTAACGAACTCTGGCAACCGTTTCATTCTTTACTGCTCACGGAGTTCGGAGAACTCACTTGTCCCAGATACCTCCGCCTCCTGCGGCTCACGAGCCCGCCGGCTCCGGACCGGTGAACTGGTATGAGATCCCCTTTCCTTGTGACCTACGGCCTTGAAGTACATATTAGATGGCGATAGTGCACTGGACGACGGGTGTGGGAGAGTGGGGGGTAGTTGGGCTGGGGTGATTGGGAGTTGAGGCGGGGGGAGGTGTTTGTATTGAAATATTGTGTCGCTCCGGCCTATGCACTCTCTCTATTGCCATGCTGGACTATCATATGCGGCCTATGCCTGATAGCTTTCTGCAAACGTTGGGACTCTCTGGCTAACATAGGTTGCTCCATGATGATGTGTATTTGTCTTGGTGTGTCATGATGAATAAAATACTTTAAACATAAAAAATATTTCCATTAAAATAGATTTAAATTTAAAAACAAGGGGGTAGACATTAAGGTTAGGAAATAGTAAATTCCTATTTGTACAAAAGGAGGTATAAACAGGCAGAATTGATTCAGCGAAAACGTCAGAATTATTCTCCAATAAATTTATGAAACAATCCTCCTTTCTTTCATGCGACACGTTTCGGTGGATCACTATGGTTACACCACCTTCATCAGGAATATAATGTAATGTCTTCCCAGAAAATTTCTGAAATTTTAAGAAAATATTTTTTTTAAAACATTCTTAAAAAAAATACAATGAATGCCTTGCACAGCATATATCATAATTACATTATCACATTGCCACCAGTTTTGTACAACACTGTTAAAAACAACATACAAATGTACCACAGCCTACACATTTTTTAACAATTAACAGACGGTACTAATACATAATACATAACGCCACAAACAACAAACAATTTTCCTGGTTAGATTTGATTAGCAGCCTGTTTGGTAGTACTTTAGTTACGCACATCGGTTTATTTAAGTTGTGTGCTAATCCACATAAACATAGGTATCCAGAATTGGTTAAACTTCAAAGGAAAAGCTTCATTAAACGTAGAGGCTAAAAACCCGCCTACCTAATAGCCCCATAGGTGGAGGTGAGAATCTTTATCCTGGCAGAAAATTCACCAAAGGGGGCAACATAACACCATGTATACAGAGCTTTGTATGGTCGACACGTTCATATACACATACCTTAATGGTTATTTTCTAGACATAATATCTCGGGGTAGATACCTCCTATGTCTTAAAAACGACTCTCGTCCAGCGAGATCGGAACTTCTTATCACCGGCAATCTATGTGTTTGAAAAAACATGACATACTTATTTACCATAAATCCATTTGAGCCAACGTTTAACACGCGACTCATCACACAAGCCAAACCCACCTTATTCAATGCCTGTGTTTGTAGTGAAATATAAGCCTGGTCACTCTTTCAAATATATCTGTAATGGGCTCAACTGAAAAAATAAAAATGAAACAGTGATGTCAACCAAGGGTTCCAATGCGTAAAAGGGGAAAAAAGACCTCCTAGAGTGTAATAAAGATCTAATGGAGTACATTGTTATACTCACATAGATAAATATTCAATGGGTTCATCAATGACACACGGTACCATGCGCAGCTTCACCGCACGGGAAGTTCTTCATATTAAGCCTTTTTAAACAGCGATATAGCGTAGCATCAAGATGGTTCCTTAATATATTATATTCGGATACCACCTAAAAGACGTTGAGAGACAAATTCACATTAGCCTCAAAGTGATGTGAGCACTGCATCGAACCCCAAATGCGAGCCTGCGCCAAGACTTACCTAAGTGTTCAAGATACTCGCATCCTGTGTGTCCGCCTCCGCCAGCCTAACGACTTGAAAACCGGCAAACACACCCGGTTTCATTTAAATACCTATTTCAAACGCGGGAACCTGATAGATGTCCGGGTCATAGGTTTAGACTTCCTGTTTCAAACCATGGAGTCCTCAAAATAGAGATAGGACTATTTTCGTTATATAGCCTATATCAGTGTTTCCCAAACTGTGGTCCGCGGACCCCCAGGCAATGTTCCCTCTAATATTTTTCCTCTGTGTGCGGCAGTGTAAGGTCTATGTGCGCTGCAACCAAGGCTATGTGCGCCAGTAACCAGACCGCGCATGTGGGTGTAGCGCCAAATATCACTCCAAACTTGCTTAAAAAAGTGAAAAGACGGTGCATTTTCTCACAAACAGATCCAAGTGAATGTTGTTAAGGCAGGTTTGAAACCGTCCCACATGTCAATTTGAAACCTTGGCAGCTATGTTGCTGCATTTATTTTCTTAATAGAGCTGGGCTGTGGGTTGATTGTGTGCATTTGTTTAAGTTTTCATGTAAATTTCAGCTCACAATGGGCGCTGCGATTAACATGAAAACTTTAACAAATGCAGTTTCAGAGCTGGGTTAGGGTAGGGCCGCATAAGGCTATCGACTAACACATTTTAATGCTTGTGTCCACATGACAGCATTAAAATGAATTAGTCCCGTATTCTAGCGCCCCTCTGACAATACTGCAATTGAGGTACACTGCCAATGAGGCAGCACCAGTACTCTAAAATTGTCTAACATATATGAGCATGCAACTGCGCCTTCAAATTTAAAATGCTATGCGTCAGAGATAGAATACTCATGAACAGCGCTGAGCAGGCCTGGCCGCTAGCAGTTTTAGGCAACAATAAAAATGTCATGGTAACCCCTTTGATTAATGTTCTTCCTAGAGATAGATAGAGTTTTGTCAAGTGGGAGTTTTGACTCATGGAAAGGTAGCATAGAGGGCTAATTTGCCTGCTGCAAATAACATGTACCATCCAGATAAAAAAGTGCACATAATGTAAATGGGTCAGTGGGTTACTGCTTTTGTCAGTGAGATCCTTTTGATACTTGCAGTTTATAAGTCAAAATCCTAAAATAGAACAGTGAGCTATTAACTTTCATGTTTTCCCCAGTCTGATTACCCTATGGTTGCAAAAAGGGTTCATTTGAATAGAAATCAATTCTGGTTATTAAAGAGAACCCCCAATCATGATATTACATTCTAATTTCAGTGTGTTTCTCTAAACCAATCACTATTAAACTATACTGCGTACTAGTATGGATGTCATGTCACTCCTACACCGTGTAGTCCTTTGTCTTATGTAACATTTCCTATACAAAGATTTACACACATATGAGTAAGTGCTCTGCCACCCTATACTGGTATGAGCGGCGCTGTAAATCAAGTTAAATGTATCTGAGCGAGAGTATGGTTATGGAGACTTGAGGGGCACTGATAAAGGGTGGTAGTGAGGGAATCAGTGGCAGAGGGAGTCATTGAGGGGGCACCAACAAACATTGTTGCACAGGGCTCCACCAGCGCTCATGCCACCATTGCCCTTGAGGTCAGTCCGACTCACCCATTGGTCCCTCCGTTGGCCTTGTTTCAGCAGTAGTATCTGTAACTCACCAGGGGTCGACAATGCATGATTTGCCAGCACACCAAACTAAGTTCACAATCTTCACAGTCTCTCTGCTTCATGCACAAGCACTTTTAACATGTGCAGCCTGCCTTGGGGCCACTGGAATTATTCACCAATGGAGGACAAAATTATGCTGCAGTGTTGACTAAATGATGCAGCAAAAAAGAGGCTGGAATGTAATGCAGTATATTTTCTGATACTTTATTATTTTTTCATTTTTACCATCGCTAACAGTCTCTGGAAAAAATGTTGCCTTATTAGTAGTAATCAGGAAAACGTTACTTCATGCCTAGCCATGTATTTGTCATGATGAAGGAGGACATTCTCTTCCTGTATCTAAACATGGGAACCAAGTCATACAACATACGTTTCGGAAAAAAACTTGAAAAGCAAACTTCTCAAACTCACTAAGTCATGGTGGAATATGGAGATCAAATTAAGAATAGCAGGATAAATTCTTACCCCACCAGATCAAAATCTAACCTTCTAAATTCCTGCTAGAGCACACTGTTCTATCACATTGACGTCCAATGCTAGGAAGCACCCAAAAAGCAACCTGTAACGCTTTAAAAAACTACAAACTAAATAACTCGTCCTCAGGAAGAGCCCAATTTATATTGCTCTACCATAGTCCTGTTTTGTGACTGATAAACCTTGTCCAATCCGTCAAGAGGCTGCTAAAGTTGTGGTCCTGCTTTATGGACCAATAAGTGATTAAATAGCGTCCCGACCCTGACATGTGGCCTGCCCGATATAGGTAACCCTTTTGCCATGTGACACTTTTTTTAGTCTGACATGTTACTAACGTTGCTCCGCGCCTGCCTCTGACATCGCATATGTTCATTCTCTTAAGTCTTCACTAAAACTATGGAAACACAAATCGTGCTTCTATGATTGAAGTGGTCTATTTGCAAGCAGCAGTTAGGTGACCAGTTCAGATCGATAACCATGTTGTTGGTGTATTGATGGGAGGGTAAAGTTGCGTAGCACAACGCCTCACCAGAAGTAAAAAAATCTCACTTCAAACCACTCTAAATCCCTATCTGGCACAGTCTCAAAACAATCTATAATATATTACACTTGGTTTATCAAAGCACTAAAAGTATTACATAATGGCACATTATACCAGTCAGCCTGTGACAAGGCTTAGTGTGCAACACAAGCCACTTTAAAGCATGCCTTTGACGTTTAAACAAGAAAGAAGGAGCCAAGAGTTTCACACATCCATGTATGCCAACTAACTCCTTCAGGCTCATGGCTCTCAAAGTTAAAGTGTGCACTTGTTACTGCCATAAATGAAACACCCAGGAAAAGAGGCTTCCTGCATTTCTTATCTTAATAAAGCGCAGCTGTGGGGTGATTGTGCGCCTTTCTTAACGTTTTCATGTGAATGGCAGCGTCCATAAGCTGCAATTGACATGAAAACTTAAAAAAAAAGAAAGGCACAGAATCACACCCCACAGCCCAGCTCTGTTTAGACAAGAAATGTAGCAAGTCTACAAACACAGCGTTTGCTTATAGGTGCTTCTAAAATCACACGCTGTGTTTTGGTGCTGCATTTCTTTTGTTCTCCAGAGTGTGGCTGAAGGGCATATCGTGTGCTTTTGTTTAAAGCATTCGTGTTAATCGCAGCTCGTGATGGGCTCTGCAAGTAACACAAATGCTTTAAACAAAAGCACGCAATGAGCCACACAGCCACACTCTAGAAAACAAAAGGAATTTAGCAGGAGGAAGCACTTGCTAAATACCTCTTACTCAGCAAGTTACAAATGCCGGTTTTTCACTCCTGCTTCGGTGGCGCGAATACTCTCTGAGATCTGTGTGCGCGCCACTCGCACAGCAGTGCGCGCTCGGGGGCACTGATGTGCGCGGGCGCCCAGCCGCGCGGCTTGCAGGGAACACTGCCCCCAGGGGTCCCTTACACATTCCCAGGGGGTCCCAGGCAGCAGTTTTAAAAGCACTGCAAAGTGTCTTGTTTAATTAGCAGTTTTCAAAGAACAATGAAAGTGTCAAGATAACACCAGTGATTAATGTCCTTGCTGGAGAGAGATGAGAGTTTTATCTGGTGGCAGCTTTGACTTATCCAATGTAGCACAGAGGGTTAATATGCCTACTGCAAGGAAGTGTACCATGAATTTTAAGAAACAGTATTTTATTTGCGTAGAAGAAACAGTATTTTATTTGCGTAGGTCAGTGGGTTACTGCTTTTGTCACAGGGATTCTGTTGTTACTCCGCAGTTCATAAGTGACAGTCGTAATCTAGCAAATAGACCTATAAACTGTCATCAAAGAGCTGCCGGCAAACTGTTAGGTACAAGTTAGTAACATGCTTTTTCCCAGTCTTTCATTATCATGATGCTGCTAAAAAGGTTTATTTGGGTGGAAATACATTTTTATTGTTAAAGCCAATGCTAACCACTGTGTTATTTTCTGAATCCTGGGTTTGAGCTTCTCCAGAACAAACACTCTTTATAAATGCCTACCAGTATGAATGACATGTGAATTCTACACGTTGCAGTCCCCTTTGCCTTATGTAACATTTTCTATACACTGATTTATATGTATGATTCACTGTCTCTATATGTGTGTGATGTAAAGTGCTCTGACATCCAACAATAGTATGAGCGATGCTATAAAAAAATGAAATACACGTGACAGAGCGTTTTCTTGCAAATTCTTTCAATATAAAATACAACAGAAGTGGTGAAGAGTGTTGTTAGCCTCCTTGGCTTAACAACACACTCCGCCACTTCAGAAACGCAGGGCTGCACCATATTTACAAGAATATGGTGCAGCCCGGCGTTTCCCCTGCTCTGGTGCTACACTTAACAAGGGAAGATTGTTTATGTACAGGAAGGTCTCCCTTCCTGCACATAAACAATCTTGAAGTGTTGTTTTGTCACTTCTATGTGTGCTGCTTAATGCAGCACACATGAAAGTTATAAAATGTCATTTTATTTTAAAGATTGTTGAGTTGCAGGAATGGTCACCTTCCTGAAGATAAACAATCCAAGGCGTTATGCAAAAACAAGTAGAAATTAAGCATTTCTCCTTGTTTCGCCAAGTCAAGACCCGGTTGTCCCTGGTCTCAATTTTGGCGCTGCCTCCCATTTACGCTGCCCTTGTAAATAGGGGGCAGCGTCAAAATCAATGGGTGTTGCACCGCAACACCCACTGCCCACCCCTTTAACACTAAGCATTGGGTGAAAGGGGGTCTTATTTACAAGGCAGCGCTAAGCCACGTTAAGTGGCTTGAACGCAGCCTTGTAAAGAAGGCAAAGCCCTTATCGCCATGGGAATGTTGCAAAAAGTGGTTTTCCATGGTGATAGGGGCTTGTAAATATTCCCCTAAAATCATTAGTAATTTCAGTATTTGTTTTGTGTGCATATGTGTGCATTTTTTCCGAACTACTGTTTTAATGTTTGAAATTTAAATCCTACAAATTGCTTGGGGGTCCCCGGCTTCCAGTGGTGACTCAATGGGGGTCCTCCGGAGTCAAACGTTTGGGAACCACTGGCCTATATGGTATCAGATAGTAGCCCTTCCAACATGGTCGAGATATATTCATTGGTTTTTTTATGAACTCAAATTACCGACCAACTCCTAAAAAGTGAGCCCTATTTGTACTCGATGATATAAACAGCTCATAGTGAGCCGTATTGTTTTGATATTAAAGTTACCACAGAGCCTTTATACAAAGACTTACTTTGTTGGTAATTATCGACAATACGCATGAACAATAAACCCGATACAAAACATTTTTTTGGCTAATAAACGAGATACCGCATAAAAACGCCATCTTAACAAAAAGCTACAGCTTTATAGAATATATACTGCAAAACATGGCACTTATTACAATGACACAAACCCTCATAAGATGAAAATCATATGTGAATTTTTATAACACCAGTATATAGAATATCAAACTGTGCGTGTTTGACAGCCACAAAAACAAGAGTGGCTCCTATATTGCCGCGGTATTCCAAAGGATGAACTAGCCAAAATAGGTTATTATGTCAGTCCCTATATTATAAACGTAGATGTTTATTTATACAAAGTCTGTAGGCAGCCATAAGCAGGATGTAACTATGGCTATAGCTGTACTAACCGTCATCGTAAACTAGGCCATAACCCAAGTGCTTATACCTCAACAGATAGCTGTAAGGATGCTCTATGACGTACCGGATATAAAAGAGAAGCTCAAAGGGAGTACCTTCCCACGGACATACCCAGGCTGCATCAGACTGATAGCCAGGCCAAATGGACAAAAACGACCAGATGTTTAAAACAGAGCGTAATAAACATAATTAAATATGAACAGGGTGGAAAGGCTAGACTGCACCAATGATCCTATCCCATTCCTCCCTTGAATTCAATCCCTTCCTCACTGTGTTGAAGAAGGAAATGTACCATTGTTCTCTCTGTTTGCGTACATTTGTGATGTTGCCACCCCTTTTGCCAATTTTCACTTTCTCCAGGATGAACCATTTAAATTCGCTCTCTCCATGGTTTTTCTCCAAAAAGTGTGTGACAATGAGAGCTGTGATTTTCTTTGTCTTTATTGCAGATCTATGTTCTTGGAAACAAACACGTGCTTCTCTCCCTGTCTCCCCAATGTAACAAAGCCCACAGGGACAGGTCAGGAGATAAATTATATTTTTACTCCTACAGTTGTTATGTGTTCTGCATTTCATCGTCATTCCGTTATTCGTAAATTCAGAGGCAACTATACACTGGGGGCACACATTGCAAGAACCACATCTAGAATTACCTACTACTCTAGTATTGTCAAGGGTTCTTTGTGGATCTACCACATTGTCTCTGTAGGTGTGGGCCAATAAATCACGTAAGTTTTTGTTTTTCTTAAACGCATAAAGAGGTTTCTCAAGGGTAACTTCATCATCATGATTCAGGATGTGCCAGTTCTTATTAACCACATTCTTTATCTGATTGCTCAGGCCTGAAAATGTACTCACAAACACAATTTTGTTGGTTTGACCTCTATCTTTCTTAGTTTGTTGAATCAATGCTTCACGGTCATAGAATCTCGCCCTTTTCATTGAATGTGACAGTAACTTTCTTGGGTATCCACGATCTTTAAATTTATTTTTTAGCACCTCAGCGTGTTTATAGAAATCATTAATGTCAGAGCAATTTCTTCGCAACCGAAGAAATTGGCTAAATGGAATTCTCTCCTTTTGAGATTTTGGATGGAAACTTGAATAATGAAGGAGAGTATTCTTCGCCATGGGTTTAGTAAATAGCTCTACTTTTAAAACACCATTTGAGTTTCCAATTGAGATATCTAAAAAATCTACTTTGTTGGTACTGTAGAAAGATGTAAATCTTAGGTTTGGATCCCCAATGTTAATCCAACTAAAGAATTCCTCCAGGAGCTCAGTGGTACCTTCCCAGATAAAAAAGATATCATCAATGTAGCGGTACCAGCCCGCT
The DNA here is from genome assembly GCF_964263255.1 of Lissotriton vulgaris. NCBI lineage: Eukaryota > Metazoa > Chordata > Amphibia > Caudata > Salamandridae > Lissotriton > Lissotriton vulgaris. The sequence continues at coordinate 1,089,049,036 of NC_141687.1, read as the reverse complement.
ACATTTTCAAAGAAGGGAGCCAGTTCATTGTGTACATGTTTGGCTTCAAATTGTCCCACATAGAGGCATGCCAGACTGGGGGCACATGTAGCCCCCATGCTGGTACCCTTTAACTGCATAAAATACTCAGTTTTAAATAGGAACACATTGTTGGTAAGTATAAGTCTCACACAGTCAACAATAAATAAATTCTTTGTTCGCACCACCCAAGTCCTGGTTGGTCAAGGGGGCATCAATTACCTCCACTTTATCTGACTGTGGGATATTCGCATAAAGAGACTCAATGTCTAGTGTAACCAGACACTGAGTCTCTTCACAAAAAGGTAGGCCCTCTACCAGAGAGATAATGTGAGCGGAGTCCCTCACATATGATTTCAAATTGCACACTAACGGTCTAAGAAAATGGTCCACATATTTACTGACCGGTTCTTATAAGGAATCAATGCTACTTACAATTGGCCTCATGGGGGGGGTTCAATTTATGCTTGTGCATTTTTGGGAGGCCGTAAATGGCCGGGGTCTTGGGTTCCAAGTTGTTCAAAAATCTGTACTCATCCTCGCAGATGTGACCTGCCTCTTTGGCTTCTGTTAGGAGGTCCAAACATTCCTTTGCTATTTTTGTTATGCAGGTAGCATTGACCCGCACATAATGTTCCTCGACATTTAATAGTTCAGACATCCTTTCCTCACAGTCTATAGTGTCAAAAACAACGACACCACCACCTTTGTCTGCAGGCTTAATTGTCAGGGAGGTGTCGTTACTAAGTTTAATTAAGGGCTATTAGTAAATATGCTACGCTATATTGCCGTTTAAAAAGGCTTAATTTGAAGAACTTCCCGTGCGGTGAAGCTGCGCATGGTACCGTGTGTCATTGATGAACCCATTGAATATTTATCTATGTGAGTATAACGATGTACTCCATTAGATCTTTATTACACTCTAGGAGGTCTTTTTTCCCCTTTTACGCATTGGAACCCTTGGTTGACATCACTGTTTCATTTTTATTTTTTCAGTTTAAACTGCACATCCCGCCTGAGCCCATTACAGATATATTTGAAAGAGTGACCAGGCTTATATTTCACTACAAACACAGGCATTGAATAAGGTGGGTTTGGCTTGTGTGATGAGTCGCATGTTAAACGTTGGCTAGAATTAATTTATGGTAAATAAGTACGTCATGTTTTTTCAAACACATAGATTGCAGGTGATAAGAAGTTCCGATCTCGCTGGACGAGAGTCGTTTTTAAGACATAGGAGGTATCTACCCCGAGATATTATGTCTAGAAAATAACCATTAAGGTATGTGTATATGAACATGTCAACCATACATAGCTCTGTATACATGGTGTTATGTTGCCCCCTTTGGTGAATTTTCTGCCAGGATAAAGATTCTCACCTCCACCTATGGGGCTATTAAGTAGGCGGTTATTTAGCCTCTACGTTGAATGAAGCTTTTCCTTTGAAGTATAACCAATTCTGGATACCTATGTTTATGTGGATTAGCACACAACTTAAATAAACCGATGTGTGTAACTAAAGTACTACCAAACATGCTGCTAATCAAATCTAACCAGGAAAATTGTTTGTTTTTTGTGGCGTAATGTATTATGTATTAGTACGGTCTGTTAGGGCAAAAAGCCTGGCGGTGACCAGGACATCAGCAGCTCTCTTGGGTTTTGCAAAAAGGCTGAGCGCTAGACCGATGGAAGCCCTTTTAAAGGTTTATAACAGTAAATGTTTTTTACTGGCAATGTACGGCGCACCATTATGGGGTTATGTATGGCTGGAACCTATACAAAAGGCAGAAAACAGATTTTTCTGTTCCCTTTTGTTGTCCCCGAGTCTACGCCATCCCTTTCCATACATGCATAAGTGGCCCTGGATCACGTTTGTGATAGGATAAACTTAGCGCCTTTAATCTATTGGCTAAAGACATGGCTCAATAAAGAACTAATTCTTAATCACAGGATAATGAATGATGTCATGTCCTTGGATCATCGTAGTAGAGTGCCGTGGATGGTCTACCTGAAGAAGTCCTTTATGGAATTGGGCCGCCCTAACTCTTTACAGACCCCTCTGGCATCAAGAAACAGGATGTAGACATTGTTAAAAAACAGTTTATGATAAGGGCAAGAGTGGGTCATGAGGAAAGGGAACTGCAGAAGCCAGCAGTGACACAACATTATTTAATAGTGAACTCCATTGCACTAGAACCTTATTTATGTTTTGTTACTGGGCCATTCACAGGTTTCTTCTGACTAAATTCAGATTTAACCTTATACACTTTTATTTAGGCAGTTTTAACACATGGGTTAAACCAGAGACTGCCCCGCCCTGTACTTGTGATAATTTTTCTGTTCAAGATACCCTGCAATTTGTTATGTTTTGTGGTTTCTTTTCAGTTCATAGAAAAAGACATTTTTTACCTGTTTTAAGGGAAGCTGGCTTCTCCCAGGTCAGACCAGCCATGTTTTATCTTCAATCACTGTGTAACATTCGTATCACATTTTGTATGGCAAATTTTTTAGTGGCGGCGGCTAGATCTAGATCACGTAGGATATTATAAGGTTTCCCCGAATGAATTGTATTTTAACATCTTTTTTAAAAAAAAACAAAAAAAATCTTTTTAGCTCAAATACTTCGCCACGTGAATTTGATTGGTATGAAATAGTTTAATTGTGTTTTATCTGTATAAAAATGTTTTAATTCTCTTTGTATGATTTTTAACTAAATCGAATAAAGATTCTTTGACTGACTGAATGTAATTAAGATATATGCTGTGCAGGGCATTCATTGTGTATTTGTTTAAGAATGTTTTTTTAAAAATATTTTCTTAAAATTTCAGAAATTGTCTGGGAAGACATTACATTATATTCCTGATGAAGGTGGTGTAACCACAGTGGTCCACCGAAACGCGTCGCATGAAAGAAAGGAGGATTGTTTCATAAATTTATTGGATAATAATTCTGACGTTTTCGCTGAATCAATTCTTTCTGTTTATACCTCCTTTCATACAGATAGGAATTTACTGTTTCCTTACGTTAATGTCTACCCCCTTGTTTTTAAATTTAAATCTATTTTAATGGAAATATTTTTTAAGGTGTATTATGTGATGAATAAATTGTCCAGTATTTTTCATGATTTTATATGTGTTGTCACTTTGCCTTAGTACAGTTTTGTGGTAAATGATTATTTTTGTTATTGTGTCTTTGAAAATATTTGTTTCAATAATAAGGTGTCCCAAAGGGAATATTTGCTTGACTAAAAGGTCAAATGGATGAAAAACAGCTGCCTACAACTAAACACCAACAAAATGGAAGTACTCATCATGGGCCCAACCCCCGACGCCTCGAACGACACCTGGTGGCCCGCTGCCCTCGGAAGCCCGCCCACCCCAACAGACCACGCACGCAAAAATGGGATTATGTAGTATTCTCCTATTTCTATTTATCCCTTATGATAACTTGCTCCTAGCTGCTCAGTATGTGTGAGTGTTCTGAGTGGATGGATGGGGCTGAGCAGCTAGCAGGCTGCTCCTGGTCGGACTGTTGAGAGACTGTCAAGAGAATGTTAAGGGACTATTGATGGAGCTTACAGAGACCTTCTTACCTGCTTTATCTACTCTTCAATAAACTTACGTTGACTTCATCATACCTGTGTTGTCTTGATTACTACACTTATTTTTGGCGACGATTTGGAGATGTACCTACGCTCAACAGAAGGTACAAGTGGCCTGAGAAACCTCATCATGCCTTCTGCAATATGCTTGACAATATAGACCTCAAGTGACGGACGACTGGTCAACACAACAGGAACAAGATGCTACAGAAAAGAGTCACAAGAGGCCTCACATGTATCTCTCTTTAAAGACATTCAGCTTCAAATTAAACTAAGGAAACAAAGCGCTGTGCAGTCCCACCGGTGTCCATCACACCGGACACGGACAGCCCCCACACAAGCGTGCTGTACTCCATCTCAAGAAGCTTCTACAAGAACCTACTTAAAGGGATCTGTGCACACTCAACCTTCCAGTACAGTAAGCCTTTTCTTTCACTTAATTGATACTGCACAGAGAACTTGCCTGATTGTCTGCATTGGAACAAAGTTTCCCTATATGAATGCTGCGCAGAGACTCTTTCCATACACAGCAAGCTACTCCTTTAATTCCATGGATTCTGCACTGAATTTGGCAAACTTTACATCTGGGTGCATGATTTGTGCTGGCGCTGGCACTGATGCTGATCTTCACTATGGAACTTGTACAGAGTCATGCTTTCGGCATAGGGCAAATGGAACGATTCTCAAAGACAGCTGTACTGCGCTCAGTATATCCGCTGCCACTTGTAGGCGCTACTTTAGCGGTGCCTGATGAATCTCTTCATGTGCTGTGTGTTTTAAAGTATGTGCACTGATCACTACCTGTGATCTTCAATAATTATGAGGACTCTATTCAGCATGCAGATAGCCCTGGATGTTTTCTACTTTGAATTTTCACAGGAGGTGCATGTCTGTTCTGGAGCACAGCGATGCTCACAGAAACGGTTTCTTCATTCATGGAATTAGAAATATTCTGTGAACATTTTGGAAATGTATTTGACATCGTGAGGAAGCTACTTTTGCTTGTTTGAACGTGTGGGGTAAGTTTTATAAAATTTATTTTGGGCCCCATGTGTCTCCTCATTATGGCAGTTTAACTGCTTCTGCCACACTTTTAAATAGTAGCTCGAGCTCACGCTCTTACCATCATTTGTGCTGCCCCCTTCCTTCATGTCTCTGTGACTATTCCCCTCAGAGTCACTGCAGCTGCTTGGCAATCCTTGGAGCATCTTTCTGCGGTGAGCCACCCTTCCCTGCATCAATTTACGGGCCGCCATTTTGTGCTTCCACCGGAACTTAGCGCTGTTTCAACTCTGTCTCCGGTATTTCATTTTTGAGCATTCTTCTGCCTACCATGCCAACCACGTTTTGTCACTTCAAACATTCTAAATTAAGTTTATTGAAGCTTTAGCCTGTCTGAACACCGTTGTGGGAGAAAGATTTACATGTTTTTTTACTGTTTGCCTGCAGCATGTCTCCGCTTGATAAACAAGGTACTTTCTTTCTTGGTCAATATAGACGATCTCAAGTTTGATGTCTCTCAGAACAATGATTGAGAGGTCTGTCTTGCTGTTTTCTCGAGTGCAAGGGCAGCCTGGTATTGTTCAAAATTCAGGAATCTTGTCCTTCATGTTTCTTTTCATTCATTACTCTGTGTTACGTTGCCATCTAGTTGCTGTTTCTCACATTGGGGTGAGTTTGGGGATTTTTATGTCCACCTTTATGCTATATTACATTTGTACCCTTAAGCAAGGGTGTTTTTTTTTATTTGTTGCCGGGCTGACGTCCTGCGTGCTTAAGACACCTTGCGCCGCACAATTTTTCTTGCTGAGTCTTCACATTGTTTTCCTCCTCTCATTGGAGAGATTTCACTGGTTGTCCCTTACTTGCTAGTGGGGCAGGACATTGAGTGCAAGTTCCTATGTTCTCATGACGTTTTATTTCACAGGTTGTCCCTTTTGCTTGATGGGGAAAGGTATTGGGTATTAGTCCCTCTTGTCCACATCTACATATACTTTGTCCCCTGTTTAGGGTGGGGACAGGACCTTGGGTATGAGTCCCTCTTGTCCATATTTACATATAAGTTGTCCCCTGTTTAGGGTAGGGGCAGGACATTGGGTATGATTCCCTCTTGTCCACATTCACATGTGGTTGTTCCCTGTTTAGGGTGGGGGCAGGAGTTTGGGTCCTAGTCCCTCTTTCTACATCTTTACATGGAGAGTTCCCTTTATGGGATTGTATGCATTTTTGTTATTCATTTAATTACCTTTATTAAGAGGGGGAGATGGGTATTTTATATATTTACCTTTTTCCTTTCTCTTTTTATATTGCGTAGTCGCTATCCCTCGTGTGATGTTATTTCTGTCATCCCTGGGTTACTGACTATTCTACTAATCTTTTGCTGTTTTTATTACAGTCTTAAGATGCTTAGTACATGTATCAACTTATCTTTTGCTGGTATGTTTACAGTTTTAAGATGTTCGGTGTATCTATTTAGCTTATACAGTCATGCTTGTAGTTTTAAGATGTTTTTATTACTTATCTTATCTTGTACTATAGTTTTTAGATGTTTAGTTTCGTCTTTCATTTATAAGTAAAGAGATATGTAGTATTCTCCTATTTCTATTTATCTCTTATGATAACTTGCTCCTAGCTGCTCAGCCTGTGTGAGTGTTCAGAGTGGAATGTTTGGTGCGTGGGCTATGTGTGGAATGCTTGGATGACTGGAGCAGAATGACAGTTGGATGGATGGGGCTGAGCAACTAGCAGGCTGCTTCCGGTGGGACTGTTGAGAGACTGTTGAGAGACTGTTGATGGACTATTGATGGAGCTTACAGAGACCTTCTTACCTGCTTTATCTACTCTTCAATAAACCTATGTTGACTTCATCATACCTGTGTTGTCCTGATTACTACAGAATCATCCTGGACCCAGAGCTCAAAATGGACCGCCAGATCAACTCTGTCTCGTCCTCCTGCTTCCATACCCTCCGCCTCCTACATAAGACCTTCAAATGGATCCCCCTCGAACACAGAAAGACCATCACTCACGCCCTGGTCACCAGCAGGCTCAACTACGGCAACGCACTCTACACCGAAATAAACAAAAACCTCACCCTCAAGCTACAGAATATCCAAAACGCCGCCGCCAGACTGGTCCTCAACCTGCCAAGACTCTGCCACATCTCCCAGCATCTGCGCACACTCCACTGGCTCCCCAACGAAGCTAGAGTCACCTTCAGGATGCTAACCCACACTCACAAGACCTTCCGCGACACAGGACCAGCATACCTGAACAGCAGACTCGCGCACCCCAACGGACCAGACGATCAGTCCAGCTCTCCTACGCCGTGGTCGCCCACCCCAGAAAGACCAGATTGGGAGGTCACTCCTTCTCCTTCCGCGCGGCCAGAGCCTGGAAAGACCTTTCGCTCCACCTCAGACAGACAACATCGCTCCCCATCTTCGCAAGAAACCTTAAAACCTGGCTCTTCGACAGACCACCTCCTTGAGGGACTGGAACTTGCAACCTCCCCCACCCCCCAGCACCTTGAGACCCTTACGGGTGAGTAGTCACGCTTAACAAACACCTGATTTATTGATTGATTGATTCAGGTGTATGTATTTTCCTTTCATGGCTGAAAACACACTTAACTCGTCCCACCTTGCATTTATGATTGGATAACACTTTCCTTGTTTTTTTATTTCTTTGGATTGGATTTGTGGCTGTGTTTGCTCTGCTAATAAATGGAAACTACCTTTCAGAATGCCCAGCCATAGACCAGGTGGGTGAAGTGTGAACGCCTCACTCATCCTCATATAGATTGAGGAGAGACCTGTCCCTTTTGAACACTTCAGCTGTCCCAGTAACTCATGGAATTTTTGGGAAAAGCTCCCCTATGATATTTGTAGTCCTACATTTTGTCGATTTCTTATGTTTTTAAGGTATCTATGGGTGATGGGGTTATACATGGGTTATATTCTGATGACTGGGATGTTGACACTGGTAATTTCGTGCTCTCGAAGCTGGAATATAACACTGTTTCTGAAAGTGAAGAATTGTATCTAAATTCTGCTAATTATGTTGCAATGTTTTCCTATCGTCACTACACACATCGTGATTTACACCGAACCACTGTTCATTGCACACTTTTTAATTACACACAATAGGAACATTGTCCAACTCACCCAGAAGGGAGTTCAAAAACATATATAGATAAGTTCGAATATTTTTCTGACCATGATGCACTAGACCCAAAATCTTTTATTGTAAACATGTCCCCACACCTCCAAAGAAATATATGCATACGTACACCACCCTAACATATACAGATTTGTTTGTCACAAGATTAGCATTGAAATGCTAAGAGTATTTGAAAGATTTCATTGAATTAAAATCAATTTGGGCTACCAAATACTGGCAGGGTTCAGGGAACAAACACCTTATTTGGAGCTTGCTTGATTCCAACATGAATGATTTGTTCTTAATGACACAGTTCAACAGACTACATGCCTAGGACTTGCACAAATTAAAGACTTGAATTCACCCAAAATTCCTTTCACTGCCCAATTTGACAATTGGCAACATTTAACAAATTGCAGCTAACAACAGCTCAATGGTATGATGCAGAAGGGAACATTCAACTTTTTACTTTCAGGTCCAAATGGGTGGTTTTTGTGGCCAGTGGACACAAATGTTTGTTAAACTCGTTTTTTGAATTCCACACAGGGGTTCAATGCAGGCAGACTGGACCTTTGTTATTCCTAATCTTAACACTTAAGGATAGTCACCACCTATTTAAATTGTGCCAATAATGGTTGGAATATTCCACATTGTCTGCAGCAAAACAACCCCCTTGTCTTCCACTCTGTGAAAATGTGTCCACCTCGAGGGAGGGCCCGGAGCCAGTCAGCTCTTCGGAAAAACTTCAACACTTTCAGCCCATTACTGAAAAGGAAGTGGTGAGGCGCCTACTAAAGATAAAATCGGGCTCCCCACATGATCCATGTCCTACTGCAATAGCCAAACTAGCTCCTGACGTCATTGCAAGTGGACTCACCCCCCTTTTTAATCAGATGTTGGAGAAAGGGGAATACCCGTCCAGATGGAAGCGAGCCTCCATTCTGCCCCTGCTAAAAAAACCTAATCTAGACATCACCGAGATGAATAACTATCGACCGATCGCCCGACTTCCCCTCCCCGCCAAAATCATGGAATGCAGCCTGAATGCACAACTAAGCGCCTTTTTAAAGACAGGGTATCATCTTGACCCTTCCCAACACGGCTTTCGTGTGGAACACAGCACGGAATCCGCCCTGATCAAATCAGTGGAAGACATCAGGCAGGTGATGGATGCAGGAGGCAGAGCGGCCCTTATTCTGCTGGATCTTTCCGCTGCCTTCGACACGGTCCACCACAAGTTGTTGGTGAACCGGTTGAGGGCCTGTGCAATTCAGGGAAAGGCACTAAAAATCTTACAGGCCTTCCTTTCCGACAGAACCCAGTCAGTGGCCCTAGGAGACTATGAATCGCATTCGTTTGTGTTGCCCTGTGGAGTTCCCCAGGGGTCTTCACTTAGTCCCACCCTTTTTAATGTTTATGTGGCGACCCTTGCCCCGGTGATTCGATCGTTCGGCTTTCACCTCACGGCATATGCGGACGACACACAGATAGTGGTGTCACTTTTACCCGGCAATACTGACAACACAGCAGACAGATTTAAAGGTTGCATGCATGAGGTGGGCTGCTGGATGGCACAAAACTGTCTAAAACTTAATTCCACGAAGACAGAAGTACTGCTCTTTGGAGCCAGGGATAACTTCTGGTCCCCGAGATGGTTGCCAGATGAAATGGGACCTCTCCCCTCTCCGGTGGATAAAGTTAAAAACCTGGGCATACTGGTGGACAATTCGTTGTCCTTCAAACCTCAGATTAACGCACTTTCTTCCTCCCTGCACTATACCCGCAAAACCATCAGAAAAATACTCCCGTATTTGGAGAAGGAACACAGGAAAACTATTGTTACTGGTCTAGTCCTTTCACGCTTGGACTTTTGTAACAGCTTGATGTTAAACGCCCAGCAAAGTGTTCTTAATAAACTCCAATTATTGCAAAATGCTGCTGCCCGCCTGATCACCGATACCCCCAAATTCGCATTGGTAGCTCAAAACCTGGTGACCCTACACTGGCTGCCAATTCGTAAGAGAATTGCCTTTAAAGCGCTATGCATGGTCTTCAAGGCACTACATGATATGGGCCCTAAATACATGAAACTGCTCTTCCGTTGGCATAAACCAGCACGAACCCTGAGATCGGGGGAATTGGCTCTGGTTACGGTCCCCAGAGTTAAAAGTGCTCGCTGGGGAGGCAGGAGCTTCTCCCTCAGGGCGGCAGAGGCCTGGAACAAACTACCACTCTCGCTCAGACAATCCCAGGACCTGATGGCCTTTAGGAGAGAGCTTAAGACCTGGCTCTTCACCCATTAATCCTTTGCTACCCACTCATACTAGTTCAATCAAGCCAGCGCCAGGACACCTCCGGGTAACAGAGCGCTCTACAAATGTGATAAATAAAATAAATAAACATCTCTTGCTCCTGTCGGAGGACATGGATCTATCAGATTCCTTGCTGGGTCCTAAGACTCTGCGCTCCCAAAGATTCATTTACACAGTTTACTATGAAATTGGGAAATTGTCACAGATAAAAGCAGCTGCACGACTCAGGCAAATTGACCAGGTTAATTTGTATAAAATATTTGTTGTTTGATAATAACATTAAAACGTTGCCGTCCCAAATTTACAGCTTGAATAACATTTTGTCGTCCGTCATGACATTATGCAAAATGACATGTCTTTATTATACAGTGGGCAATGTCAGCTTAGATCTTTTATGCAATGTAGTTGGATACTTCGGGTACTTAAATCTATCTGAATGCCATGCCATTAATTAAATTCAACACAACTATTTTTGCCTTTTAAGATGACACGTATACAGCAACTCAAAGTAAAAAAAGAATCCCACTTACATAATATTACACATTGAGACATTAGAACAACTGCCTTTCACAATAGCTGGAACTCCCTCAACAGTGTGGTTAATACATGACATAATATCTTTGCCAATTAAAATTTTTCAGATTAAATCTTGCATGATACATTTCCTAGACGACTGATATAAACCCCTGGGAGGGAGCTTTATCCATGAGCTCTTGCCATTCCCCTTTGATTACCGATGTGAAAGGGTGGACAGAGAGGTTCTCCTTACTGGAAATGAATGTGAGTCTTCTGGCGGACACTCACTTGTTTGTAAACACATTGCAATTAATGCGAGCATGTAATACTTTGATAGCACATTTTTCTGTTTTTTTTTTTAATGAATACCTGCCGCTTCAATTCTATCCCTCATTATTGTTCTTTCCAATAGAAATTATTTTAAGTTAAACAATGAACATTTTTGTGCAAATTGGGCCTAATATTCCTGTATGTTTTGTCTGTTTCTCAGATAATGAATTGCTGTAATAGGGTCATTTTCCCTTCAAAGCATGAGGTTTCACATATTTCTTTGTGGTCTTCAATTCCAACTTTGAGGGCTGATTTCAACAAGTTAAGAAGATTAAAAGCCTTATTGTTTCAAAATACGTGGCACTAACATTTGCCCATGAAACCTTTAAACTATAGGTTGCAAGGGCATCCAGCGAAATACAGTCACTTTTAAGCACTATAGTCCCACTTCATTGTGGTTTGCTTGTGCATCGCATTTTTTATTCTTCCAATACTGCTGGAATAGCACACCTCTTGAAAGCAATCAGCACTGGCTTGGTGAGTACTTTCCAGAAAATGTTTGGAATAATACCAGTGTTTAAACATTCTCTGTTTTTGATTGTTTTGGGGGCATGCCGTTGGTGTTAGTCCTCATTTGCAGTATTTTGGATCTTTTTTTGCTGTTCTGCAATGAATTTTCCATTTTGAAGCCCACATGTAATGGGCTTGCCACTAATCCAGATATGCAATGAATGCATGAAGCGATTCTTTGGAGCACCTCTGCTCCAGGAACTGAACACAGAGTGGTCATTGTTATTCAGAACCACCTGGTTTCTCTGCATGCACCCCGTGTTTCATTGCCTATGGTGTCCCTTTGAGTGGGCACTCTATGTTTGTCTTGCAATGCAATTGATTGTTCCCATGGCAATGGACCGATTGATGAGTCCGATAATGAGCCATTTTCGGAGTTGTCCCATGAACTTGCAGTTGCTTCAAGATGCCTGGTGCAATCTACTCCCTTCTTGGAAGATGGGTGCACCAGCTCCTAGACTTTCGAACTCTGGCTCTAATAACACAGATGTGACACATGCAGCAACATCCTCAGCACCAATTGAAAATGAGCCCATATCTGTTCTTTGGAACTTTTTAAAGGGGCTATTGTGAAATCATCATCTTTGCATGCAGAATACATTCTGGATTTTACACATTTTCAATTTCATTTATTATTAAGCCTACTATTTTCCAATTAGTACGTTAAATTTTCTTGGCTTAAGCTTCTATTACTTTGTGAGTAACTTAGTTGCTTTCATGACCAAAGAGGGGGTGTAGTGATTTCCCTTCTTGTACCACATTAATTTTTCCTTATTTTTGCCAAATTACTCATAATCACAAAAATGTGCATAATTGACCAGTTTTACATTTCTTGCATCAAAACATGAACACAAAATTACTCAGATTACTCCAGAATTATAGTAATTGTACAATAAAATCAAGTGTAGAGATTTTCCTTCTGGGCCCACATCGGCACTCCCTTATTTTAGCTAAGCATGGGCTAAAAATTTGTTCCGCTATTGGAATTTGCGGATTTGCCGCGATTTCGCGATCCTCGAATCTCGGAAATCGCGCTAAAATCCGCGAATCAGCAGGAAAAATTTTCAGCCAAGCACTTACAGGGTTACAGCAGCAGGTTCAAAAGTTTAAGCTAATTTTTTGTAACCTTTTACAAAAGTGTTACATAGAAATTAACTTCAACTTGGGCACCTGCTGCTGTTAGCCTGTAAGTGCTTCCTGGCGCCTCATGTCCTACTTTCAACTATTCTCTGACCCTGCTCTGACCCTTGAAGCAGGGTCAGAGAATAGTTACAAGTAGGCAATGAGGCGCCTGTCACGAAAATTAAACCTCAACAGGAAGCACTGACAGATATAAAAACAAGCATTTGCAATGCAATAGGTCTCGCATTAGGAAAGTTTGAGCTATTGGTCTTGTAATTGACAATTTTTTTATTTATGTGTTGGTTTTGGAAATAGCTAAATTAATAGCTTTGTCATTTACAATTTTTTTATTTATGTGTTGGTTTTGAAAATAGCTAAATTAATAGCTTTGTCCTTTACAATGCCAATAGTTATAACTTTCTCAAATGTGACACCTATAGCATTTGTAATGCAACATGTTTTGTATTTACGTGACTTAGATGTATTGATATTACTAATTACAGTAGCTTTTAATTTTTTTAAATAATTAATACTTATATAAAAGTGATTTTAATTTACAATGGCAATAGCCTAAACTTTTGTAAATAACTTTTGTGAAGATTATGTTCAGTGTATTTTTTGTGACGAAAATCCAAGAACAGAAGTGAAATATTAACATCTTTTTGTGACATTTGTAATAAAGCTTGAAACATTGAGAGAACATATTTGAACCAGTTGTTGTTGAATGGTTGCACAGATTGATGCTGTGATGGCGTGGAGTGATGTTGTGGTGGCGCTGAGTGATGCTGTTGTGGGACACCCCCGCGCCGCACGGCCACCAGCTGCTGCGTGTGCCCCTTTGCCCTGCCACTTCTCCTCGCTGCCGCTGACCACGCCCCCTCCGGCGTGGTCCGTGATCGCCTGCCGGCTCTCCTGATACTGCTGCTAGTTGTTGTTTTTGCCCTGTTTTTGCCCCCATTTGTGCCTGTATTTTTATTAAGTTTGTTGTGCCTGTGTTTACGTTTCCTTCCTGTTTGTCCGCCTACCTCGCCGCCCTCCGCTCTCCCTTCCCGCCACCGCCGCTTTCCCCGCCCCTTTTTCTCTTCTGTACCCTCCCCGCTCCCGCCTCCCAGCTGCTCCGCCCACCCGCGCACTTGGCCTTAAATGGCGACCGTGCGACGCAGGTGAGTGTGACCCACTTGTGGGACACCCCCGCGCCGCACGGCCACCAGCTGCTGCGTGTGCCCCTTTGCCCTGCCACTTCTCCTCGCTGCCGCTGACCACGCCCCCTCCGGCGTGGTCCGTGATCGCCTGCCGGCTCTCCTGATACTGCTGCTAGTTGTTGTTTTTGCCCTGTTTTTGCCCCCATTTGTGCCTGTATTTTTATTAAGTTTGTTGTGCCTGTGTTTACGTTTCCTTCCTGTTTGTCCGCCTACCTCGCCGCCCTCCGCTCTCCCTTCCCGCCACCGCCGCTTTCCCCGCCCCTTTTTCTCTTCTGTACCCTCCCCGCTCCCGCCTCCCAGCTGCTCCGCCCACCCGCGCACTTGGCCTTAAATGGCGACCGTGCGACGCAGGTGAGTGTGACCCACTTGTGGGACACCCCCGCGCCGCACGGCCACCAGCTGCTGCGTGTGCCCCTTTGCCCTGCCACTTCTCCTCGCTGCCGCTGACCACGCCCCCTCCGGCGTGGTCCGTGATCGCCTGCCGGCTCTCCTGATACTGCTGCTAGTTGTTGTTTTTGCCCTGTTTTTGCCCCCATTTGTGCCTGTATTTTTATTAAGTTTGTTGTGCCTGTGTTTACGTTTCCTTCCTGTTTGTCCGCCTACCTCGCCGCCCTCCGCTCTCCCTTCCCGCCACCGCCGCTTTCCCCGCCCCTTTTTCTCTTCTGTACCCTCCCCGCTCCCGCTTCCCAGCTGCTCCGCCCACCCGCGCACTTCGCCTTAAATGGCGACCGTGCGAACGCGCAGTGGTCACGCGCAGCGGGCGCGCCGATTGTGCGCCGAAGGCGCGCCAAAGGTAAGCCCGTCTGCGCCCGTCCGCGACCGGATCGCGACCAGCGCCAGGACCCCTGGCCCACGAAGACCCCAATCGACCCGCCTGTCGTACTCCTCCGCCACCCTCATCGCACTCAACACCGGTCGACTCCCAGATTGCCACCAAGCCACTCCACGACGCACCCACGGACCTTTCAGCTGCCACGCCTGCAAATTCACCTGCATCCGGACCTGCCTCGCACCAGCACCCGCCAGGCCGAACACCAGCAGCATCCACCTCAAGTGCATCCGGCTCAACACCCGCTCCATCCACAGACACGCCATCGAACTCTGGAACCTTCTAGACGCCACAGCCCCTGACGTTGCCTTCCTCACGGAGACCTGGATGAACGCCTCTTCAGCTCCCGACATCGCCATCGCTATCCCAGAGGGCTACAAGATCGTCCGGAGGGACCGCAACGCCAACCAGATGGGAGGAGGAATCGCCATCATCCACAGGAACACCATCCGTCTCACGACCAGCACCGACAACACCCTGACCAGCGCCGAACACCTGCATTTCCAGATCCACACCAACCCGAACACCACCCTCAGAGGCACCCTGATCTACCGACCTCCGGGACCACGCACACAATTCAGCGAGGACATCGCCGACTTCGTCAGCCCGCATGCCCTCCCCTCCGCTGACTACATCCTCCTGGGGGACCTCAACTTCCATCTGGAGAACAACAACGACCGCAACACCAGCACCCTGCTCGACAACCTCGCCAATCTTGGACTCAAGCAACTGGTGTCCACCCCCACCCACCTCGCCGGACACACACTCGACGCAGTCTTCTCTTCCAGCACAGACATCGACTTCAGCCACGCCACAGAGCTTCAATGGACGGACCACAGCTGCGTCCACTTCACCTTCAAGAGAACGACGACCCACCACCACCAGCAACAGGCCGCCCGCAGAAGCTGGAACAAGATCACAGCAGACCAGCTCGCCACCTCCCTGAGCCAGCACCCTCCTGTCAGCTCAGCGAACCCCAGCCAGGCCGCCGACAACCTCACGAAGTGGATCAGCATCTGCGCGGATGAGCTCGCCCCGCTGAGGACCCCGCCCAGCAGACCCGGCAGCAAGAAAGCCCCGTGGTTCACCGACGAACTCAAGAGCTCCAAGAAGAACTGCCGAGCCCTCGAGAAAGTCTGGAGAAGGGAACCTACACCGGACAACAGGACCTCCTTCAAGCTTGCCACCCGGAAGCACCACCAGCTGATCCGCGCCGCCAAGAAAACAGCATTCAAGGACAGGTTGGACAACAACGCACACAACTGCAAGGAACTCTTCAACATCGTGAAAGAGCTTTCCAACCCCAGCGCAGGAAACAACGACATCACCCCATCGCAAGACCTCTGCAACTCCCTCACTTCATACTTCCATAACAAGATCGCGGACATACACAACAGCTTCAACAACCAACCAACGCACACCATGACCGAACAACCACCCCCCACCACCACCCTCCACGCCTGGACCCCGATCAGCACCGAAGACACCATCCGCACGATGAACTCCATCCACTCCGGATCACCGACCGACCCCTGCCCTCACCACGTCTTCAACAAGGCCGACGCTGTCATCGCACCCCACCTGCGAGACATCATCAACACATCCTTCAACACCGCCACCTTCCCTGAGAGCTGGAAGCACGCCGAACTCAGCGCTCTACTCAAGAAACCAACAGCGGACCCCACCGAACTCAAGAACTACCGCCCCATCTCGCTCCTCCCGTTTCCAGCCAAAGTCATCGAGAAGACCGTCAACAAGCAGATGGCCGCCTTCCTCGAGACGAATGGATCCCTCGACCCCTCACAGTCCGGCTTCCGAGCCAATCACAGCACCGAGACCGCCCTCATCGCCGCCACCGATGACATCCGAGCCCTGATGGACAATGGAGAAACAGCGGCCCTCATCCTCCTAGACCTCTCCGCGGCATTCGACACTGTCTGCCACCGCACCCTAGTACAACGCCTCAGCAACATCGGAATCCAGGACAAGGCGCTGGAATGGATCATCTCCTTCCTCGACGGAAGAACACAGAGAGTCTGCCTACCACCGTACAAGTCAGAGGCCTCCGAAGTCATCTGCGGCGTCCCTCAAGGATCATCTCTGAGCCCCACCCTCTTCAACGTCTACATGAGCCCCCTCGCAGCCATCGCACGCAAACACAACCTCAGCATAATCTCCTACACCGACGACACCCAGCTGATCCTCTCCCTGACCAACGACCCCGCCTCCGCCAGAGCCAACCTGCACGAAGGGATGAAAGAGGTAGCCGAGTGGATGACGACCAGCCGCCTGAAACTGAACTCTGACAAGACGGAGGTCCTCATCCTCGGCTCTTCACCCTCCGCCTGGGACGACTCCTGGTGGCCTCCCGCCCTGGGCACCGCACCCAAACCGACAGACCATGCACGCAACCTGGGCTTCATCCTGGACTCCTCCCTCTCCATGACCAGGCAAGTCAACAACGTCTCCTCGGCGTGCTTCAACATCCTACGCATGCTACGGAAGATCTTCTGGTGGATCCCCACCGAGACCAGGAAGACCGTCACCCAGGCCCTCGTCACCAGCCGACTGGACTACGGCAACGCCCTCTACGCCGGTACCACCGCCAAGCTCCAGAAGAGACTCCAGCGGATCCAGAACGCCTCAGCCAGACTCATCCTCGACATCCCACGAACCAGCCACATCTCCGGACATCTGAGAGACCTTCACTGGCTCCCCGTCAACAAAAGAATCACCTTCCGCCTCCTCACCCACGCAAACAAAGCCCTACACGACCAAGGCCGGAGCTACCTCAACAGCCGGATCAACTTCTACGCTCCCAAACGCCACCTCCGATCAGCCAACCACGCCCTCGCCGCCGTCCCCCGCATCCGAAGAGAGACTACAGGAGGAAGGTCCTTCTCCTACCTGGCCGCCAAGACCTGGAACTCCCTCCCGACCGACCTGCGCCTGACCCAAGACCACCTCTCCTTCAGGAAGAAGCTGAAGACCTGGCTGTTCGAGCAGTAGCGGCACCCCCCCCCCCCCCCCCAGCGCCTTGAGACCCTACGGGTATGTAGCGCGCTCTATAAGTGTCATTGATTGATTGATTGGTGGTGCAGAGTGATGCTGGGGTTTCGCTGAGTGATGCTGTTGTGGTGGTGAGTGATGTTGTGGTGTCCCTGAGTGATGCTGTGATTTTGCTGAGTGATGCTGTTCTTTTGCGACATATAGAGTGAGGGCGATCAATAGATAGATAGAGTGAGGGCAATAGATAGCTAGGGTGAGGGCGATAGAGTGACGGCGATAGATAGATAGAGTAAGGGCGATAGATAGATAGATTGTTGTGTGTGTCATTGTCGTGTGTGTTGTTGTTGTGTGTGGATGTAGTTGTGTGTGTGTTATGTGTGGTGTTGTGTGTGTGGTTGTTGTGTTGGTGTGTGTGTGTGTGGGGGTGTTGTGTGTGGGGTGTTGTGTGTGTTGGGGTGTTGTGTGTGTTACTGGAGCAAATATTCCATTGAAGTAAGTCGGCCAGAAGGTGAAAAAAAAACAGCCCGAACCGGAACAATTCTGTAGGTCTTGTCACTATACTATTATGGTTGCGCAGATTGATGCTGGGGTGGCGCTGAGTGGTGCTGTGTGGTGCTGAGTGGTGTTGGGGTTTCGCTGAGTGATGCTGTTGTGGTGGTGAGTGATGTTGTGGTGTCCCTGAGTGATGCTGTGATTTTGCTGAGTGATGCTGTTCTTTTGCGACATATAGAGTGAGGGCGATCAATAGATAGATAGAGTGAGGGCAATAGATAGCTAGGGTGAGGGCGATAGAGTGACGGCGATAGATAGATAGAGTAAGGGCGATAGATAGATAGATTATTGTGTGTGTCGTTGTCGTGTGTGTTGTTGTTGTGGGTGGATGTAGTTGTGTGTGTGTTATGTGTGGTGTTGTGTGTGTGGTTGTTGTGTTGGTGTGTGTGTGTGTGGGGGTGTTGTGTGTGGGGTGTTGTGTGTGTGGGGGTGTTGTGTGTGTTACTGGAGCAAATATTCCATTGAAGTAAGTCGGCCAGAAGGTGAAAAAAAAACAGCCCGAACCGGAAAAATTCTGTAGGTCTTGTCACTATACTATTATGGTTGCGCATATTGATGCTGGGGTGGAGCTGAGTGGTGCTGTGTGGTGCTGAGTGGTGCTGTGGTGATGCTGAGTGGTGCTGTGGTGGTGCTGAGTGATACTGGGATGGTGCTGAGTGATGCTGGGGTGGTGCTGAGTGGTGCTGTGGTGGTGCTGAGTGGTGCTGTGGTGGTGCTCAGTGATGCTGTGGTGGTGCTGAGTGGTGCTGTGGTGGTGCTGAATGATGATGTGGTGGTGCTGAGTGATGCTGTGGTGGTCCTGAGTGATGCTGTGGTGATGCTGAGTGGTGCTGTCGTGGCGCTGAGTGATAATGTGGTGGCGCTGAGTGATGCTGTGGTGGCGCTGAGTGATGCTGTGGTGACGCTGAGTGGTGTTGTGGTGGTGCTGAGTGGTGCTGTGGTGGTGCAGAGTGATGCTGTGGTGGTGCTGAGTGGTGCTGTGGTGGTGCTGAGTGGGGCTGTGGTGGTGCTGAGTGATAATGTGGTGGTGCTGAGTGATGCTGTGGTGGTGCTGAGTGGTGCTGAGTGATAATGTGGTGGTGCAGAGTGATAATGTGGTGGTGCTGAGTGATGCTGGGGTAGCGCTGAGTGATGATGTGGTGATGCAGAGGGCAGAAAGGCACAAAAAGCAGCCTAACAAAGGGAAGAAGGGCAGAAAATCAAGGGAAAATGAGTCTAACAGAGGGCAGAAGGGCACAAAAAACCAGTCTAACAGAGGACAGAAGGGCAGAAAACAAGAGAAAAACGAGTCTAACAGAGGGCAGAAGGGCACAAAATATGAGTCTAACAGGGGGCAGAAAGGCAGAAAAACAAGGGAAAAATGAGTCTAACAGAGGGCAAAGGGCACAAAAAACGAGTCTAACAGGGAGCAGAAGGGCATAAAAACAAGGGAAAAATGAGTCTAACAGAGGGCAGTAGGGCAGAAAAACAAGGGAAAAACGAGTCTAACAGAGGGCAGAAGGGCACAAAAAACGAGTCTAACATGGTGCATAATGAATGTTTGTCCACGAAGATGCCACCGTTTTGTGCAATACCTCTACTCAACTGGAGTACTTTCTACTGTCTAATCAGTAAGTGCCCCCTCGTGTGCTAAATGTATAGGGGCAGATTTACAATAATTATTGTGCGCCGCAGCTCCACGACCCATGGTCCGCCGCATTTACAATGCGGCGCACCATGTGGTAAAAACGCCACAGATGCGTCACGCATCTGTGAGGTAAAAGCAGCGCATTGCTCTAGGGGGCCCTATCTCCCCCATGCTGCGTCAAGCCTTGCACCTGCTTCAAGCAGGCTCAGGGTTTTGACGCAGCATTGGTCTAAAAGTGACTGAGTGAAATCTTGTAGATTTCACTCAGCCACTTTTAGGAGGCGTTCCTGCACAGGAACGCCCTCCCCTGTGCCGGAACGCCTCCTGATGGCGCAGGGCTGTACAACGTGACGCATCTCTCAGATGTGTCACTTTGTTAATACCCAGCACCATGGCGCATCTTTTGTGCTGCCGCTGCGTCACAAAAGTGACGCAACTGTGGCGCAAAAGAGGCACAAACGGCTTGTAAATCTGCCCCACGGTGCTTTTACTACACTAGCTGCGTAAAGGGCCAGAAGATGTGTCTCCAGTGACCATGTGTCCCTGTGCCAGTGTTACAGGCACACATGGTCACTGGAGACACATCTTCTGGACCTTTACGCAGCTGCAGTGTAGTAAAAGCACTATACCTTTACCCAATGAGGGAGCACTTACTGGATTAGCCAGTAGAAAGTGCTCCAGGACAAGTCGCCAGAAAATCTGCGATTTTGCGGGAAAATTCACGAATTCGCAGATTTTTTTTGCGATTTCACGGAGAAATCCGCGAATTCGCAGAACGCAAATTTGCAAATTTCGCCCATGCTTAAATAATACCTTATGAACATTCATAACCTTACTTAATTTATATAACCTTTTAAAAATTATAGCCTTATTTGAAGGTTTTATCTGTTTAGATCTTATCTGTTTTAACTGATTATACTCTTTAGGCTATGTATGCCTACTTTTAGATTAATTTTAGATTAATTTTCATGCTTTTGAAATGATTACCCTTGACCTGGTTAAGAGAGTATCCTTGATGTCTTACCTTTGCTCAACTTGTGTATATATTTTAGCTTATGTCTGTACACCCCCTTACTCCCACTGTTTGGCGTAACTGGGTGAATTTTGTACACTAATCACCCCCGGTCTTCGCTAACCGCTTTCTCGCCGGTTCCATTTGGATCGGATTAGCCTTTAAATATATCAGACTCGTACTCGTACTTCATTCCTATTAGCCTTTAAATATGTTCGGTTAGTGCTGGTATTTTATTCCATAATAGTTCGTGTCATTTAATTTACAAGCAAATCTCCTTTATTACTACAGCCCAGTAGCAACAATGAGAATGAGAATATAGAACATTCATGAACATTCTAGACAACTACATAGTCCCTTCGCGCCCAGCCATCATCCTTCTTTGTTATAAACTGCCAGGAAAGATCAAACTTCATGAAGAAAACAGAAATATAATTGAAGACAGCTTTCCAAAGGTCGTCCAAAAAGAAAAAATGTGTTTTCATTCTGAAAGAAAAAAGTAACATATCAAGTATCTTATGCACAATGGGAGGGATAATAAGTGGAAGGATAATATTAGCCTCGCCAAATCGCCACGCCCTTCCACCAGTACCCAAAAGGAAGGAGCAGTTCAGGCTCCAAAAAAGAGGATGCTAGGAGGTAAAAGAAAGGATTCAAAGAAGGTCAAGTCCTCTGCACCAAAAAAAGCAAAAACATCAGCTCCTCCATCACGCTTTTTAAGCAGTGAAAAGACTGGTGTCTCGGGCACCCTATATGGGCAAGATTCAGGCCCAGAGCTTCCAAATAATATTGATAGCGAAGGCAGTGATGACAATTCCGAGCTAGGGATTGATCAGTCATGCTCTTCGGGTTCCAACACGGATGTGGAAGAGGCACCTAAGGGGACTGGAAGCTCAGAAGAGGCTTCAAGGACCTCACAATCAAATATGGGACTTTTGGACCCATTTGGAGATCTAATGTTTGATCCGCTATTGATTAAACACCCTTTGTCCCCCGAATGGGCTCCTTCACAACATGTGGCCGATTACATAACCTACTGGTTATGGAAGGATATCCCACAAGAGGTTAGAGCAAGACTAAGCTCAACATGCCCCAGACCTAACCTCCCCAATAAGAGAACGGTGACACCTGAACTGGACCCTAAAGTTGTGGCATTTATAACTAAGTCTTCAAGAGACCCCAGAAAGGGCATAGATAAAGGTTTAAAGTCATGCCAAGACCGTCTCCTTGACGTCATTGGACCCCTTACCAAAATCTTTGAATTGGCAGAATCGGCATACTTGGATGACTCTTATGTAGACCCTGAAGAGTTAAGAGAGTGGATCCAAAGGGCCATATGCCTGGTCGGCAATGCCAATATCGCTCTCTCCACCGAGAGAAGAAAAGGGGTACTCTTTAAGATAGACCCAAAGCTTATCGAACTTGCTAAAAATGATAGGGGACCAGAATGAAATGGTCTTCTCCTTGGCGAAGAGTTTATCAAAGACATGGCCAAATATGTTGGCGCATTTAATTCGATTCAAAAATCTCAAAAGGACATTAAAAAGGTGTTCCAAGATTGTGTTTTCACCAGGGCCGGGAGAATGCGGGGTCGTTTCCCCAGCCGAGGAAACTCCTCATCAAGACCCTTCATGGCACTTGGCGGAAGGTACAACAGCAACTTCGGATCTCACCAATTCTATCCCCAAAGACAGAGATCCCGTGGTCGTGGCACAATTAGAGGTGAAAGAAGACAAGGATCCTTCTCTTCAGGTAGGAATCTCGAAAGACCCTTCTGTTACCCCTCCAAAGGTGGGAGGGAGATTACGTTTATTCGCAAAGAATTGGGATTTAGTGACCAAAGATCCTTGGATCTTACAAACAGTGAGAGGCTACAAAATAGATTTTATCGATTTACCATCCCAAAAAGAATTCCACAAGAAATTTCCTTTTCAGAAAAGGACAAAGCCCTAGTCTCCCAAGAGGTTCAAGACCTATTAAAGAAAGGTGCCATCATCGAAACACACTGCTTAGGTTACTTCAGCAATATTTTCTTAGAAGAAAAGAAAAACAAGGAACAAAGACCAGTGATAAACTTAAAGGGTCTAAATCAGTGGGTTGTATACCAACACTTCAAAATGGAAGGGATTCACCTTCTGAGAGACATTCTAAGGAGAGGGGACTGGCTAACCAAACTAGATCTAAAAGATGCCTACCTAACAATTCCAATTTGGGGACCTCATCAAAAATACCTCCAATTTATCTGGCAGGGAAATCTTTATCAATTCTGCAGCCTCCCCTTCGGTCTGTCATCCTCCCCTTGGTGTTTCACAAAAGTACTCCGACCCATAACTACCTGGCTCAGAGAAAGGGGCGTGAGGTTAATTATATACCTGGACGACATCCAATCAAAAAATACGGTGTTTCTTCACACCGACCTCACAATACAACTCTTAGAGCAGTTTGGGTTCATCATAAACACAAAGAAATCTTGTGTGATTCCGAGTCAACAGACTCAATTTCTTCAGAGATTAAAAGCCAGATCCCTGAGATTGAATCATTCTTACTCTCATCTGATCTCCCTAGATCTAGACTCAAAGACAGAACTCCTGTGGTGGTTGAAGAATATGGAAGCATGGAATGGCAGAGCCATTTTCGGGGGAGACACCAGATCTAATAATAGAATCCGACGTGAGTTTACAAGGATGGGGAGCGAGATGTGGGAACTTATCTGCAGGAGGTCAATGGACTCCTCAAGAGAAGAGATTGCACATCAATTGTTTGGAGTTATTATCGGGTTCATTTGCAATACGCTGTTTCACTCGGAATTCAGCCAAATGCTGTGTAACACTTCGGATGGACAATGTCTCTGCAGTACGTTATGTCAGCAAACTAGGAGGTCCACATTCCAAAGGTTTATTGGACCTTGCAATAGGTTTCTGGGATTTCTGTTTGAACAAAGGAATTTCCGTAGTGGCAGAACACATTCCTGGGTTGAACAATGGCGTAGCAGATTGGTTCTCGAGGAACTTCAAGGACTCCAGCAATTGGAAACTAGACATACGAATTTTCTTAATCGTCCAGTCTCATTGGGGTCCCTTTCAGATAGATCTCTTTGCAGATCGTTTGAATACACAACTAACCACATTCTTCAGCTGGAGACCAGACCCTCAAGCTCTCAGAGTGGACGCCTTTCTCCAAGATTGGACCGGTCCAGCCCCTTCTGCCTTCCCACCTTTTACACTAATTCCACGCCTACTCCTTCATGCTCGTCGCTACAAACAAAGGGGCCGATTAGGATGGAGGATTTTCCGCCTCCTCCGGGGCGGCGGAAGCCACCTCCGGCCCGGAGGAGGCGGAAAATCCTCTGCGGAGTCACCAAAGACCCACCGCCGCATTACGATGGCTGGTGGGTCTTGGTTTCTGTCCGCTGCTTTTCCGCCGCGGTCGGATTACAACCGCGGCGGAAAAGCTCTCATTTGGCTGGCAGTGTCTATCAGACACCGCCAGCCAAATTAGGAAGCATTAGTAAACATGCTTTTCCGCGGCGGTTTTTCCTCCGTGGAAAAGCATGTGTACTTTTGATTTTGGGGGCCCGTTGCGGGCCCCCAGGGTGTTGGCGGGTGGGGGGTGCACA
This sequence comes from Lissotriton vulgaris, assembly GCF_964263255.1. Classification (NCBI taxonomy): domain Eukaryota; kingdom Metazoa; phylum Chordata; class Amphibia; order Caudata; family Salamandridae; genus Lissotriton; species Lissotriton vulgaris. The sequence goes on along the minus strand of NC_141687.1, from coordinate 1,089,024,619 downwards.
TGGGGGGTACCTATGGTACCCCCCAGCATTTACATGCACAATGCGGCAGGCACCGCGCGGTGCCTGCCGCTTTGTGCATGTAAATGTAAAACATGCACTTTTAACATTGCGGCGGGTGCTGCTTGAAGCAGCACCCGCCGCAATGTTAAATATCCAGGATGTGACCGCCAGGGTGGCGGTCACATCCTAATCGCACATGAGGGAACGCCGCAGCCCCTGCGGACGTTCCCTCATACTCCTAATCGACCCCAAAGTATGGTCGTCATAACACCACTTTGGAGATCCCAAGCTTAGTTTCCCATAATTCTCAAAATGGCTGTAGACTTCCCCATTCTGGTCCCTCCTTTCAGGGAAATACTTCGGGGTCCAATAGGAGAGATCCATCCCCTGGTAGAGCAAGGTCTTCTTGTTCTGACGGCATGGAAGATTTCAGGAGACGATGGCGAATCCCAGGACTTTCGTCAAATGCTCTCACTCTCATTTCAGAATCGTGGGCTTCCGGTACAAGGAAAGCTTATCAATTCGCATGGAGCAAATGGGTTCGCTGGTGCCTTCAATGACACTATGATCCTGTTTTAACTGATTTAGTTCACGTAGTTAATTACCTATCTGATCTCTTCACATCTGGTCTATCTTATAGAACAGTTAACATTTATAGATCCGCAATTTCTGCTGGCCACTCTCTTATTAATGGAATCTCTGTTGGTCAAACCTTACTAACTAAAAAGATTATGAGGAACATGAGAGTCATCAACCCTCCTCTAGGGAGTCTGTCAGTTGCTTGGCAGTGCAGGAGGAGCAAGAGGTAAGGCAGCCTTCTTTAAAATTAAAAACAACTACAAAACTGTGAAACCTTAGAAAACCTGGGAAACCCTTTGAGGGGAGGACCGTTTGGGGTGTATTGGAAGGGAAATCACGTGATTGCACTGGTGATAGGGAGGTGGCTCGACTCCCGGTAAATCAGAGTAGCGCCCTTCTGAGCCTACAATCTAGGGGCAATGTTAGAGCAGTTGAGATAGGAGAGTCAAAGGAAAAAACTGCCCTGGTTGGTGGCTATAATTTAAGAAGTTTGGAGGCTAGGAAAAGTGGGAAGAACACTCGGCTTAGAACCCACAAGAATACCTGTCGGGCGGAGCCTATTTTGTCTCTAAAACAGAGAAAAGTGAGTGGGTGACCCCGAAAAAGAGAAGGTCAAAAGGGAAAAAAGGGAGCTGCAGGTTCCTAATCTAAAAATTACCCCCTCACTAAGAACCTTTTTTAAAGTGGTACCTAAGACTCTGGAACTAAAAAAACCCTACATTGGTGTCAGGACATCGAGGCATTTTGAGCCCAAACAAATATCAGGTGTTGAAATAATTCTGTGAGGCCGAAAATCTGCCCGCTTAGAGCCCCCAAAAAAACAAACAGCCAAGCTGGAAGAGGGTGTTTTACTTTCCCCTTCAGACAACATGGATGAACAGGCTCTCCGTACAGAAATAATGAATGATAAAGCTCCACCAGAGGCTCCAAAGGTTCAGGATGGTGCAGGGAGGGAGAGCTCAGAGTTAGATACCAGCCATACTCAGGCACGGCAGAAGCCCCAAGAACTCCCAGAACTCCCACAAGCACAGTCGGTTTCGTATCTTATTTACCTGCTAGCCATGGAAGTTGGGAATAGATTTGAAATCCCTGAAACTAATCAAAAAGAGATGAGAGTTTCCTGTGATAGTCTGGAGAAAAAACTTGATGATATCGCAGTCAGGACATCGCAGCTAGAAAGCTCAGTTAGAGATCTAACAGAACAGACTGAGGCCAACGCAAAGGAGATCATGAAATTGAAAGTAAATTAGGTTATATTGAGGGAAAGGTTGGAATCTATGGGGACTATTCAGAGGAGAAATAATCTCTGCATTCTAAAAATCCCGGAAGGATCAGAGGGGGAGGATATCAAGACCTCTGTGGCACGGTTGATTAAAATGGGTGTGCATATGGAATGCTCTGAAGAAGATCTAATAAAGGATATGCAGAGGGTTCACAGGGACCCCGTCCGGTTAAATCCAAAGAAGCCAAAACCCAGGAGAATTCTGGTTAAAAAAAACTATTTGTAGAAGGAATCACTTTTAATATTAGATCAGATGTCTCCCAATTTACAGCCAATAAGCAATGAGAATTTGGTAACCTGATTGAACATTTCAGAAAATGGGGTGCAAAGGCTCAGTTAAGATTCCCTGCTAGTCTGAAGGTGATGCATAATAATAAAATGCAGACCTTTCGGAGAGTAGATGAAGCCGAAGATTTCCTCAGATCTCTGTCTGGCACAACTGAAAAGTAGGGAGCTGAGGATGGCTTCTCTCTGGTCTTTTCCTTTCTGATTTCTTCTCTGTTTTCTCCTATGAAAGCATTATCCCTGTATCCTTATATATATATAGGATGTTATGTACTGTAGATGTTATGTACTGTATTTCCCTTAAGTCCTACTCTGTCATAGTTTTTTTTGCTCTAATTTTTTTTACTTAATTTCAATTAAGAGATCACTTTTTCCAAGGATTTTTTTAGTAATTGTAGTAGTACCTCTCCAACCTCGGGAAGTCTTCTTAAGGCTTAGGCTAGGCTTAGGCTATGAGGGAGAGTAAGGGAAGGGCACGTGTGAAGGCACGGGTGGGGGAGCATGGGGAAAAAATACCAAAAAATATTTGTCCTCTTTTAATGTCTAGGAACGCCGGTTGCAAGGGTTGGGAGCAAGCTAGGAATAAAAATGAGTGTCAGTAGGCAGGCCCAGATGGATTTTTTATCATGGAACGTTAATGGCCTTAGGGTGAGGCAAAGGAGGGAGAAGATTCTGCAATATATAAGGGATGCCCCTGCCCAAATTATATTTCTCCATGAGACGCATTTAATGAGGGGAGAAACATTGGAGATCTTTAAGTCTAGAAGATGGCTGCAGAAAGTAATATGTATGGACCATCAACTCCCGATAAGAGGAGTGGTGATTCTTGTAAAATCTAATCCGCAGATAATCATCGAAGAGAGTAAAACAGATAAGTTAGGCAGATGGGTAATAGCAAAAATGAGATGGTATAATCAGAGTTACACATTGGTAAGCTATTACGGCCCTAACTTACATGATCCCACCCCGTTTAATAATTTACTCTTGAAACTGCTGGACTTCCCAGACCCTAATATGATGGCAGGTGATTTCAACCTGGTTCTAGATGACAGGTTAGATAGATCCACTAAAAGTAAGGCAACTGCTCATAATAAAGCACCATCTCTAATTGTAAATTCAATAAAGAATTTAGGTTGGTGTGACATCTGGCAGGAAAGGCAGGGGCCCCTAAAAAACTTTACGTTCAATAATAAAAAATATGGTCATCAATCACAAATTGATTATTTTTTGATTGGCCAAGCTATAATGGGCCATGTTAAGCATATCAGTCATGTGGGATCTCATCTGTCAGATCACTCAGCTATCTCTCTATGTTTGGCTCCCCCAAACACGGTGCACCAAAGAATGTGGACCTTTGACTGAACCTTGTTTGTTTGATGAGGCGTCAATGGAAAAATTGGGGATAGACTCTCAATGTTTTTATTAGCAGAACTTGGATAGTGCCCCATTAGGCATAGTATGGGATTCTTAAAAGGCCTGTTTAAGAGGGGGGATAACATCTCTCCAGTCCCATAAAAATAAGCAACGGAGGACTGAAATTCTGACCATTGAAGATCAGATCAAGCTGGTAGAACATAAGATTCAGGATGAACAAATGACGCAGGAGTCCGGTTCTGCTGCTATTGCGGTCCTTAAAGTTGAGTTAGCAGGCATTTTGGAAAGAGGGGTGCGGGAGAGATGGCAAGCGAGCAGATTGGCCATTTCAACTATGGAGAAGGTTGTGACAAGCTATTCACTTGGAAGGTAAAAAATGATCAAGTTAAAAAGTTTATTAAAGAACTAAAGTTGGACGTGTTCGCAAACCTAGCTAGGTCAAGGGAAGATATAGAAGAGTCTATGGTCAATCATTTTGGGGAGGTGTACTCGGAAAATCTAGTCACGCAGGGAGAGAAAGTGTCAGAGTGGTTAGGCCAGGAAGTTCCCCATAACCTGTCTGAATCACAAAGGGAAACGGTGAATAGGTCAATTCTGGACCTGGAGATTAGAAATGTCATTAAAGCCGGGAAAGCGAACAAGGCAGCAGGACTGGATGGTATGCCAGTAGAGATATATAAAAAACTGGAGAAGTTTCTTGTCCCAGTATTGGTTAGATTGTTTACTGAGATTTTTGAAGGGGGTAAGGAGATCCCTAAATCAAGGATCTAACCTATAATTTAATTGGTGCTGTGGATATAGCAACTGCATTCAAATTACCACTAGCAGTTATTATGGTGGATGCGACAAAAGCATTTGACTGTGTTAATTGGTCTTATCTGCTGGACATTTTACAGCTTTCTAATTTAGGGAGGAATTTCTGTAGGGTAATAGCTCTTCTATATAAGAATCCGACTGCCAGGGTTTTGGTGAATGGTAATATCTCTAATAGTTTTAACATCTACAGGGGAACTAGGCAGGGGTGCCCACTATCTCCCCTACTTTTTAGGAGAGAGATATCGAGGAATTCAAATTGTGCAGAAAATAGAACAAATCCCCGAAAAGAATTTCCAAAAGGTGAAAAAGGCAGTAGGGAAGCTTTTACTTAGCTGGTCTCACCTTCCTCTATTTATGGCAGAGTAAACCTTGTGAAAATGGCAATCCTTCCAAAGTTTACGTTTCTGTTTCAAAATATTCCATTGGCTTTCAAGGAAGTCTGGCTCCAAAAATCCCAATTTAAAATAACGAATTTCATCTGGGCGTCGAAAGGTACGAGAATTGCCTGGAAAAAGCTTAGACGGCAGCTTGATAAAGGAGGGCTAAGACTCCCGGATTTGTGTTATTATGCCTGGGTGTTTCTATTAAAAGGGGGAAAATACTTAGTAAGTAAGCCAACTAGCTCGGATACGGGGAGCATGTTTAACGTCATTTTATCGGATGTACAAGGAGGCAAGCAAGAGTTCATATACAAATATGGTGATCCTCGCTATTTAAAAAAAGTAAGGCTCTAGACTTTGCAAAGTTTTGCAATAATTTGGTATAAAATCAGGCAAGACTCTGATAAAAGGTACTACAGTAGTATAAGGTACTACAGTAGTCTGGCCCCTGTTTGGGACTCTCCGGGCTCCCTGGAATGGTCAAAGGACTGCCAGGTTCGTTCCTTGAAATAAGCTAGGATAAACAGCTGGGGTCAATTGATGGTGGATGGAGCACTGATCTCCTGGGAGGAGGCCCAGGAGATAGCGTCTGGGCAACTATCAAAATTTAAATATCTGCAGAATAAAAGCTGGAGCCTCACAGATGGGTTAGGTGCAGGACATTCTAATGTACTAGAATCCTTAATAAAATGAAGGATCCCGTGGAAAAGAAGTGTCAAGATGGTACTGGAGCTTATGGAGTGCTCGGATGGAGACTTTACTCTGCCAGCAACACTGTGGGAAAAGAGCTTGCCAGAAGAGCAGTCTATAGACTTATGGCAAGTATCTTGTAACATTCTATACTCCACAGTACATGCTGCAAACTTAAGGCGGAATCACCTTTTTTGTCTCCACAGGGTCTATTGGACGCCACATAAGCTGGCAAAATTTTCAAAAGGCGCTAAGCCGAGATGTCCTAAGTGTGGGGAAGAAAAAAGTAATGATGAACATATGTTCTTGAATTGCCCGGTACTACGAGTTTTCTGCCAGGATGTGAGTAACACAATATTTTTAATACTTGGAGAACGGATCCAGTTAAGCATTTCCCTTGTTTTCTTTGGGCTTCCAGTTAATTATGAAACAGTATCGCAAAACACAAGAAAATTTATCTTTTACTGAATATTGCTTGCCAAGAGAAATCTGTAAATATTGGATCAAAGCTACGCCCCCAAATAAAGTAGAATGGTTAGCTTCTGTAAAGTATACAGTTAAGATGGACAGAGCGGTAACACACAGGTGTAATGAGTTCTGGCTCCTCCTAGAAAACTGGATAACCCCTTTGTAATGTGTGAACAACTATTTGTCCTATGATTAGGCCTTTATACCATGTTTGCTTGACTACCCTGGTGGTGGCCTCGAGAGGGTCTGGTCTTTTTGATGGGCTTCCTATGTTCGGAGTAATAAAAGCAAGGTATAGAGTGACCCATCTTAGGTCTGAACACAAAAGGGCTCCGGAAAGTGCTACGTTCAGGGAGACCTCAGAGGTCCGATTTCTTTTCCTTTTGTGGACCTAGGCTGATGAAGACAAAAAAAACAAAACCTCTAATTTTTCTAAAAAGTCAAATGTTTCTCACATTTGTGAGTATGAAGGTTTCAGGATCACCGAGCCTGCACAAATTTCCAACCAGCCAATGTTCCCCTTGATCCCCTTATATAAATGATACCTCACTTATGTGGGTGCCCAAAGCAGGGTCAGCCTAAAACATATAAAAATAACTCTCCTTGGGACACACTTTGGTTCCCCCTCAGTTTTTCATTTTATAGGTTTTTAGGCTGGCCCCGGCTTTGGGCACCCACACAAGTGAGGCATCATGTTTTATCCAAAACAGAGGGGAATGCTGGATGGTAAGAAATGTGTGCCAGCACACTGATCCCACACAGAAATGTGAGGAAAATGTGATTTTTTTATTTAAATGTGAGGTTTTCAGGGGGTTCTGAGTAAGAAAACATGCAAGCCACATCACCCTAGACTCCCCCGGGTGTCAAGTTTTCATAAATGTGTGAGTTTGATAAGTTTAACGTTTGTAACTAGCTCCTATAATATCATTGGTGTGAGCAGGACCCTTAGACTCAAATTAGCAGAAGAAAGTCTATAGGTGAAGGGATGAAATCAGTGTTCTTTTCTAACATAAATATAATTTCTCACTGATTGTGCAGGAGTGATTTTGGGAGACTTAGATAAAGGGCATTAGATAAGTTAAACCTGAAATTACTCACACAACCTTCCATATTAAGTGCAAATTTATAAAGGCAAGAGAGAAAAAAATAATGCAATGTGAAGTGCTGGAAAAATAACCTTGCATCTCATAAGATTTTAAAGCACATTTATATTACAAAACAATTCAAATAAATTATTTGCTTTCTCATGAATACATCACTAATATTGTAAAACACAGAGCACTGTCAAAAAAACTCAGAAAAGGCTAATTCATACAAAAGGCACAAGAAGAACCATAACATAATTCAATACAAAGTATGTGTTTGAAGAAACATAATATTAATATGCAAAGTATGCAAAGTTTATTAGTAAACACTATTGACTCATGATGCAAGACATGTCATCAGAGACTGACACATCCTTCTTGTCATGAGACAGGAATACTCAAAGATTTGCTTTTTAAATATTACAACCTTTATCCAAACATTACATGTTCTGCAAACATTGTGCAGATATACTGCACAAACGTCATTTGTGCTTTGTGTCTTAAAGTAAGAATTAAAAATAGGGTTGGCAAAACTGGTGTTTACCTCCAATAAATTTATAGTCTCCAGTTACTGAATTTAAAATACAATGCCATTGTAGCTGAAGGACCAAAGTGTACAATGTAAACGACCACCGAACCAGCAAACCAAAGGTGCCCATTATACAAAAAGGCAAATTACTTACAGGGGCTTTTAAAATGTACTTGGACTGCCACAAAACTTGTCCCATGTTTGGGCCTTTGTAGCTGCTAAAGATAGCTGAACACACAAGTGTGCGTTTGGAGCTGCATGTCTATTTGCACACTTTTTTCAGAGCAAGCTCAATTGTCATATATGAAATTACTAGGCCTGGGCAGAGTTCAGTGCGTTAGGACTAGATGTTGGTGCTGATTTTTAGTACCAGATGTTTGGCTCAAGCTGGAAAACCATGCTCAGTGCAAGAGGGCACGGCTTCTTTCTGCCGCTCATGTAGATTTTCTACTAGAGCTGGAGCTTCCTCAACGTAAGTGGATGGTTTCACAATGGCAGGGGTCACGACGTGGAGCAAATGGAGTGGAGTTCACCGCCCAGGGCTAGAAATTCCAGAACAAGTATATACATATATGTACATACATATACATTTATTCACAAGCAGCTTTTTGTTTCAAATAGGATAAAACAGGAACGCATTTCGGCTGAACCTACAGTCTTTGTCGACCTCATACATATTTCACAAATATGTATATATTATATATAGGAGCTTATAGAGTACTGACCTAGCTGTGTCACAATGAGCACTTACTAGAAGTGTTCAAGTGCCTGATTTTGATTTGTGGGATGGTTGTGGGGCCCACCAGCATGATCTGGACTAGCATCTTGAATTCTTAGTTATGTTTTCCTGGAGTTGATGGGATGTAGATAATAAAGATCCAACTTCTATCCATTTTGCCTTTCAGGCTAAATGAATCGTTATATCCTTACTTACTTGTTAAAGCCACAGCATGAACCATTGTTGTAGCATGATTGGAGTGCACTTTGGCATGCTTACAGAGATATCTTATTGTTTTAATGTGCATTTTTAATGACATTTTGGGATCTTCCTGATTTCATTACAATGAGTTTAAAAGGACTCTGAGAAATTCATAATGTTGAACCCAAGTCAGGACGCAGCAACATGCAAAGCCTCCGTCATAGGTATTATGATAACCCTATAAAAAAATTGAAAATCATAAAATGAAAAGATGGCTCTTGACTTTGAATGCATTTGTTTATGTGGGAACATTGGATACCGAAGGAAATAACACAAATAGAAATGATAATGGTACTGAATGTAGGCATTATTTCTTTACTGTATTAGATTATATGAGATTATTAGAGACAGGGTGGCAATGCAGGCTAAGGTTACACTCTCAGGTCAAGTCAAGTCAAAGCTTATTTTGGTTACAAGTTAACCATAAAACTAGAGAAAATTATACAATTATTAAACAGCTTAAAAAAGCTCAATATATATAAATAAAAATATCAGGTACAACAGTACAACAATGGAGAAAGAGCAGATGAAGCATCAGGAGATCCCCAACATAATGCATAGAGATTATATCAACCCACTTGCAAAAACAAAAGTCCTTCACTCCAATATAATGTGATCAGATGAAGTGCAAGTGACAAATAATGGCCAAAAACATAATTACAAATACCAAATTCCACAGATCATAAAATTATACAATAATAAAATACATGGTCCATATTAGGATGATGTTTTCAAAACATCTCCCAGGAGGAAAAATCTCAACAATTAAAACAACAGTGATATCTTTCTATGTATGGTGCATTTTAAGGAAGAACACATCTTTACACAATTTCACAGAGAATCAAACAAATGCTGTTAAACCAGGACCTACACCCGGTGCGTCTAATACCCCAAGACCATACAATTGTGATTAAAATATATTGGGTTATATCAATATATAAATAGACCCGGGCAGAGCTCGTCAAGTTGCACTCCATTGAATTCCACAGAGTTACCGAAAAACTCTGGGTAATTCTGTGGAGTTCCTCATTCAGGTGGTGTAGGCTAATACGGACTTATACAGCAAAAGAGAACTTCCATCTATGGCTTTCCTTGAACTGCTGCCACCCATTAAAGTTATCTGTAACCCATAAGTGGAAGGCACTTTGGACCTCAATGCAGACACTCCCGCTCAGAATACAAGAGCCACATGAATGATAGAGCCACCTCGTTCCCTCTGTCACTCTACAAGTATAGCAGGCATCATCACCCTGTGTCGGACCCTAGTCCCAGCACTGGCCACGTCTCAGAAGGGAAAGCAGAGGCCTCTGTGAACTGGTTCACTACACTGATCAAGCACAGCAACTGAGGGGGATTAGGCAGTGATGGAAATAAAAGATGGCCACACCTGCCACTGTCTTTCATCTATTTATGAAGGTTCTGCCGCCATCTTGAGGCTGTAGCATATTCTAGTCTGCCCTTTGCTTTGGAAGACAGTTACACATCAGTGAAGTAAAGCAACAAAAACTGCATTTCCCAGATGCCCCAAGGAAGGTTCTAAGCAAAGGGAAGTGTTCCAAACCACTAATCACGAGTTCCCCTGTTCTGTACAATTTTTGGCAGCCAGCAGAGCCTCTTTTCTTGATACTTGCAGCTGAGTTCTGTAAGCTCACCACAAGTGAGCATTCCACATGTAGTGCCTGGAAGTGGGGGAGAGTAGGGTGTCACCCTACCCTCAGTACTCTAAGGCTTCCTCACACTGACGCTAGCTCAACACACAGTAGCATGCCATTGCCGCTTGTAGTGACCACATACTGTGGGGGTCTTCTGGTATAGATATATGCAGAGCCAGCTGCCTGTGTACAGTGCAATTACTCCTGTATCGGCCTCTGTACTAGAATAAGATAAGGAGTGCTAGGGTGTTGTTGGGGCCCTCTTTTTAGCACTACATTGGTGTATGCAAGTATTTCCAGAGCACTATACCCTGCCCCTCAGGTTTAAGAGGAGTTCCCTGTGTACTCCAGGTATAATGCAGGTCCAATTTGCCCCCTGCACATGTGGGTGCACCACTGCTCCGCACACCTCCAGTGCTAGGGCAGGACCCTTGGCAGCAAAGCCTGAATTACACCACATCCAAGGACACAAAATACGTTTTAAATAGAGATACACTGGTGAAATGTACTGCAAATGGGTGAGCCCCAGTAAAGTGGGTAAATTCTGTTTCATCTGTTTTTGATGGATTTTATTTTTGCCAAACTCCGCAATCCAAGCAGAGTGCGGAGAGGCAAAGCTCAGCAGACTGCGCCAGTTGAGCTGAGTTTGTCGCCACCATTAGATAACATTTACAAAAATAGTAAAATGTAACAGTCTCATCACATGGGCATAACAAGATATTGGATGGGTCAAACTGCCCCAGAGGAAACCCAGGTGCCATCTTAGTAGGCCCAATATTAAAGGGGTAAATAACATTCTATCCATGAGTGGTCAGTCCTCTCCAGATATGGTTCCATGACAAATGAGCTATGTAACAAAGCCTACTCACTAATGGACTTTTATTTTAGCTCTTGGCCCTCTCTTAAATCATGCTTGTTCATCCTAAAAGAGGTTTTATCTTATAAGATTTGGTCAGAGTTTCAGGCTCATTGAATAAGTGCAGCCTACCCAGTATCAGCAGGGTGGTCTTGATAAAGTTAAACCAGGGGATATCCAAACATTTTTCACAGGAGAAACTAACCTTAATGATTTCCTTATTCAGGGAAATATGGGGGTTATTCCATATTGAGCACCATAGAAGGAGGGCAAATTGATAGTCTTCCACATAATCCACCTCACGCTCCTGGTGCAAAATGCACATGGAAAATACAGAAGGAACACCCAATATTCTCCTCAACACTCTGGACGGGATTTGTGTTAATATACTCCCAGATACCTGACCCATACATTAGGATAGGAAGACGCTTTCTTATGTAAATCTCCAGCAGAGTGGTCACTGTTTTTTTGCCAATACATCTGTATTTGTCAAGGTTAAAAACATAACCAGCCAAGCAAACACATTTCCGGCGTACTTTCACAGTACAAGGACCCCAAGAGCCCCCTACCATCAAAAACAACACCTAGGTATGAGAATTTCTGGGTGAGTGCCCAAGACACACATTTATAATAATTGATGACCTGTTATATTTTAGCAACACACATCAAATCATATGATACAGTTCTATAAGACCAGTAACAAGATATAAATGCTGACCAGAGTATGGGACATACTTCTATGTTGTCCCCCAAATGTCTCCTTGATGGTATAAGTGGAATGCCAGGGGCACCGGCAGGAAAAATGCATGTTTACTTAGGAGTACTGTCATTCGTGGGCGCAACTGAAATATGAAGTGGAAATGTGCTGCCTATGGTGCTTAGATTTCCCTTCTAACAGAATGAATGGAGAGAAGAAAAGGAAGAACCTTGTCATGATATGCTCTAGACACTGGATGTAGTTTGATTTATGTGGAGAAATATTCCATGAGCATCAAGTAGAGTGGCACATAACTTTGCAACGCGCCTGAGAAAATGCACAAAAGCTTATGCAAGTATCCTGCAGAAACACTTGAATATTTGAGTAATACTGTGTTCAAATGGAGTGGATAATGCTGGCTTACTGTAATATGGCTCAGTGACTTTATCAGTAGCTTCAAGTCATGAAATGTAATCTTGGCAAAATCAGCTAAGCCTTTCCTCTTAAATTAAGCACCATTACTTTGGGTAATGATTGTTAGCTGAATATATGTTCCAATCAGTGCTGCAGAACCACTATGGTGGCAAACTACTAATCACACCACGCCCTCTGAAATCTCATCCATTGCCCACAGTCTTGGAATGGATAGAGCCACTAGGAGAAAAGGAGATTGAGATGAGAGAGCAACAACCTGAGTTCTAGAGACTTACCATTACATTTCTTGCTATATTTTCATAAATTAAGTAGAAAAAAAGAATATTACTTCTAAATATTGAAATTTAAAATCATACCCGTACTATGATATTCGGAGATTACCTTGGGTTCTCTTCTTAAGTAGCATACTCATGTTATATTCTAGACAAAGAAAATATACACATTTGAAAAATACTATTTTTTACACTGAATGTAGGAGATATTTATAAAAGTGTGATATACATAAACACTACATACCACTTGAATACAAGAAAAACTTGTGCTGAATATAAGTATTAGTTATTTCATAGGCGTCATTATGGTGTCATAGCACACAGAATTTGTATATGTCCCAAGAATGATGCTTGTGGAGTCACACAAAAACAAACATTGACAAAGCCAATAAGTCTAAGTTTGGCTGCTAGCCTTTTGATAATTTGTGTTTTGTTTTATATGGTTTCTCGAAATGTTATTGTTTGAAAAGTCTCCAGGCCCTCAGCAATCCAAAAAAAAGACATTAGCTAAAGACAAAAATGCTTTTTTTATCTCAATAAAGAACACATTACCATAGTAGTGCTCTTTGTGAAATGGAGTCAAAAGCAAAAACAACAAGGTGGTGAATGGAATGCTTGAAATAATCTCAGCCATTTCCAATCACTCAGGGCCGCATCTCAATCGATCATTTTTTGTCCCATATGCCACCACTGTTTGGACCCAGACATGTGCAAATTAGCCTTAAACCTGCTCCGCATGGAAACAGTCCAGCCCGAACTGCCAGGCAAGCATCTCCCTGAACCAGAACCAGTGGCGGCTGGTGACATTTGAAAGTGGTCAGGCGTAAAACCTCTGTACGAGTTCCCAGTGGCGGGCAAGCATAGGGAGCGCGCCCGACCTCCATAAGAGTTTTTTTTATTAAAAAAAAAGTGGGCATATGGTGCATTTTCAAGTACATTTGAGAAAGCAAGAACATTGATAAAGCTATTGCGAAAAAGTAGTTATGACATCACATCTATAAAGAGATTTCATATAATAATGACATGGGTAGCTGCTTACATAATGAGCAGGGATTATGGGCAATTTTAAAATGTCATTCTATGTTAAAAAAGTGCACATCTTAAATTCCAGCTACATGTACATCGTGTTATTCCACTTAAACAAGCATGTATTGCTTTCAGGTTGCACTTGTGTTGCCTCTTGTGTGGAAGGAATGGCTGCTTCTTTCCCGCCTATACAATGTAGATGACAACCCTCTTGTAAGAACATGTTTTTGCTGAAAACAAAGTGTCCCTTCCTTTGAAAGTTATCCTTGTCTTAAGAATATTCTGCTTTGGGTGTAACCTCGTACCAGGAGGGGAGTTTCTGCAAGAGGAGCCCGTCAGACTCTTGTTGAGAAAAGCAGAATTCAATTGTTTGCCTTTCTTTTGGCGTGCTGCTTCCTCTTGTACCAACTCTGCAGCCACCCCTTCTCAGCTACTCGGCACCTTCACAGCGACCTTGTCTGATCTCTTTCCAAACAAGGGACTGAAAATGATGTTACTTGAATATGGCTTTTTACTTATAATCGAACTAACAACATGTTTATTACAAATTGCCCGCCTGCCAAGAATACCATTACTGTGCTTCATCACAATAGTGTTTGTGACTATTTGCATTACAATGTGAAATTCTCTCCTATTAATATAATTGTGAATATGTAAATACAATTAACCTATGACCACTGCCCCAACCATGCAAACTCTCCTCCCCTTGTTCTCCTACTTTTCCCTTCTACCTCTCAACCTTGGCGCTGTCACTTCTTGCTTATCTCTTAAACTATCCCCACCTTTACCTATCTCACCCAACTGACTCTTACCACACATTGTCAAACCCTACACTAACACACTCCTGTCGTTGTAGTCTACCCACCCCACCCCTTTCTCCTTCTATCTCTTTCTCTATTCCCTCCTTAATCAGTCTCAACCCCTAACCCTCTTCTCCACCTACCTCCACTATATGTCCACAACCCTAACCCTAAGCACTGCTCAATGCAAAACAATGTACTTACAGCCCTGAAGAAGCCCCGGGCCGGATGGCCATGTAAGGGGCAAAACACGTGTTGGCTGTTTTTTCTTCTCACCCACTCTGATGACAAGAGTGCACATAAACCTTCAAACACTTCATGTCAAACAAATGCATATTTGGAATCTTTTCCAGGAAAAATCTCAGATGAAAAGTATCTTGCCCAGACAAACCAGTTTAGGAGTTGGTCCCTGGACAATCTCCTGTTGAAGAATGAAGTTCTCAATGTTAATCAGTATGGCCCAATGGTACTGGGAGAGTTTACTAGATAAATTAAAAGGAGAATGATGCGCCCGCTGTACCAAACAGTCCATATTCCAGTCACTCAAAGCAAGAAATACCTCACTGAACAAATGAACTATGAAGCCCCGGGGGTCACTTGCTTCAGACGCCTCTGGAACCCCAAGGTCTCGCAAATTATTCTAGCTTGACCTCTTCTCGAAGCCCTTTACCGTAGAAGATAGTTTAGTAATCTGCTGTTCCGGCTAAACCAACATAGGCTATTGGATTCCACTGCCTTTTGCAGAGTCACCTGGGATTCTTCCTTGGCCCCCAGCCATGACTGAATTATATCAATATTTGTCTATAGTTTAAGGAGAACCAATTTGGTCTTCGGGTGAACCGCCTTCAGTGCCTTTCAGTCCTTGCAATTAGCCTCTCTGTGCTCTAGAAGGAGATGGTAAATGCCCCCTAACTTAGGGGAATCCTGTGTTTCAGCTTTAGGTGGAGAACCTTATGGGGTCCCAATGACCGTCAGATCATTAGAGCCAGCTGTTGTGTCCAAGGATGAGTCACCCAAGAGAGAGTGGTTAGTAGGCATCTGCTCCGTTCCATCAGGGTCCCATAACAGCTCATCTTCCAGGTCATCTTCCACCTCCAGGAAAGACATGGCTTGGAAGTTCGGGCTGGACTGTTCCCATGAGGCACAGGGTCAGACTGATTTGCATATGGCCATGTCTGAACTGGGGTGGTGGAGTGAGCTAAAGAATGATGATGGATTAAACCCAGATCAGTTGACTGGGGGTGAGTGTTTGATTTGCTCAAACACTCCGTCCATCATCCACTTTGGTATCGCTTTGTTCGCTTTGCACACTGTTTCTGCAATCTGAAGCCAGAATTTAAGCACTTTCTTCGTGATTTCATCCTTTGTTTTCTGCGATTTAACGACAGAGTTTAAGTATTTTCTTCGTGATTTCACACTCTGTTTTCTGCAATTCTGAAGCCTCAGTGTAAGGTTATTTTCAGCATAATTTTTACAATGATTTTCTTCTTGACTTGGCATTATTTTTCATTATTGATTCATAACAAATTTAGATTTTCAAGTAACTCACGTTTACAAGTAAAATGAGTAAAACTAATCCTAGTGTTAATCCTGCTTCTACAAGTACTTCTTCTGTCAATGCTAATTCTGCTTCATGTATTAATATTAATATTAATATTAGTACTCCAAAAGGATTCTTAACATCTCCTGGTGAACCTATCATCAAATGGCCTGAGTGGAAGGAGTATTTTCTTAATTATATTGCTACTCTTGAGGATAATGTTGGAACTTTCACACCTGAGCGTAAAATTAGGATGCTTTTGCATAGTCTTGGCCCGGAAGGTTTAAGAGTGTATAATCAAATGACAAAACCAGATAGGTCAGGAGATTGAGATATTTACAAGACTGCAATTTTGGATTTAACTGAACATTATTCCCCTACAGTGTGTATTGGGGTCACCAGACATGCTTTCTTCAAAAAGAAACAGTTAGAAAATGAATCTGTGGAAGAGTACGTTTCTCAATTAAAATGATTAGCTATGCATTGCAAATTTGGAGTTTTGCATGATGAACTTATTCGGGATCAAGTTGTAGTTTGCTCAAGAAATAAAAGCATTCAAGATAGACTTTGGATTGAAGGTGAATCTTCTTTGAAGGATGTTATCGCTTTAGTTTAAAAAGCTGAACTTTCTGATAGAAGTTTGAAAGCCTTGTCAGAGCAATCAGAGTCTACTACTACTACTTCTACTCCTACTGTTAATAAGGTTTCTGTCAGCAAAAATAGTAAGGATACATCTATAAAAAGGAGTAACAGGAATTCTTTTTACCAGACACCGTCATATAAACAATCTTTTATTAGAAATGAATTTTCTTTTGCTTGTTTTCGATGTAGTGACAAGAATCACAACGCTGGATGTGAAGAATGTCCTGCAAGATCTGTTAAATGTTCCAATTGTGGAATTTTGGGACATTATGCTAAAGTTTGTAACAGGAGTTCATCTCAACGACCTAGAGTCGCTTGTGTTACTGATTCTGATTCTTCTGATTATGATTCAGACTTCAATGTTGATGAAAATAGTAAAAATTAACCTTTATGGTTTATGGTTAAATTTGGCAGAATTCCTTTACAGGTTGCTGCGGACTTGTGTCTACTTACATTAAAAAAAAAGGTTATACTAGTAATTATATTGAAATGTTGTGGTACCAATATTTAATATTTTAATTTAAAAATAGTACTGTGTTCTGTAAATTGTATTTCATTGCTGATGGTCAGTATATTCTTGTGTGGAAAAATCTTTACATGTTATTCTTAACTTCAACAGTCCAGAACTAGTTTTAACTACTGAAGTGAGTGAAGAAAAAAATGTTTGGGTCTTAAAAGGGTTTCCCAACGTTTTCTCAGGTAAGATTGGTTAATTGAAAGGGTTTTTCACATAGAGGACTTTTCCAAAATACTTTCTGTGGGTTAAAGTCCATTTTATTTTATGAGATGCTGTGTACATGTACCTTTATCTGAAGATAATCCTAGTTGATTGAACAAGAATGAAATGTGTTATATGATTTAGATGAGGTCAACGAAATTTATGGAATGATTATTTTTTTTAAATATTTTTTTAAGGGAGAAAGGAAGAGTTGTTTTTAATTTTCTTGTTTTTGAAAAAGGGAGGATATGTAGTATCCTGCTTTTCAATGAAATGGTTTTGTTACTACTGTATGTTATGCATTTCCCCTTTAACTTGCTTGTATCCATTTGATTATTTGTGTTCTAAGTTCCATGATGTAATCGCTGTGAGGACAGTTACTCACTGTGGATGCTGGCAGAAGATCTTCATGGATGTGCTCTTTTCCTTGGAATAAATCTATCTTATTTTAATACGATTCTTCTTCAATTAATTTCAAAGATACTACACGCTACGTCCATCATCCCCTTTGGGATCGCTTTGTTCGCCCTAAGTTGGCAAAGTATGCCCAGACATGGGTCCCTTGCTCACTTTGCCACTGGATTCAAGCTAGCCTGGATGATGACTTCTGAATAGCCAGAAACTGGTCCAAGGATTCTTGTTTCCGGTCCAGGGAAGAGATGGTTTGGCAGTTCGGGCTGGACTGTTCCCATGAGGCACAGGGTCAGACTGATTTGCATATGACCATGTCTAAACTGGGGTGGTGGAGTGGGCTAAAGAATGATGATGGATTAAACCCAGATCAATTGACTGGGGGTGAATGTTTGATTTGCTCAAGAGCTCTGTCCATCATCCCCTTTGGTCTCATCTTTCACCTTCAGTGGGGCAACCAGATCAACTAGGCTTTTATCGAACAGCGCAGACACATGACCTTTAGCTGAAACTGTGAGCGGGCCATCCTCCCTATCCCTCCATTGAATGACAAGGTAGAGGAAACTGAATGCACGAATATAACTGTGGAGGGAACATTCCTAACACTTGAAGCCAGTACAGCATGGATTGCTTGCTCGAGCCCATCATACAAATCACTGTCAGAGATATCTGAAAATGAAGGTTCAGCTGCAGGGGCACTGAGACCAGGACCAATGGAGGGTCCACTTAAGGAGGTAAGATGTAAATATGTGGGATCAGCTTCTCACTCCCTGATGTAACCATGTGCTCCTCATCCTGACCAGATTCAATAGTTGCAACAGGAAGGGGTGGATCCACCATCAAAAACGCATCCAATGTACATTGGATATGAGGTATCAAACTGTCTCTACCTGGTCTGGCGGATTCAACAGCGTCCCCAGGTGCCTTCTCAAATAGGGATATCCCCAGGATGGTTTTCCCAGGAGAAACCTCAACCCTCTCTTGAAATTTAGAGGAGGAGGAGGGGAGGCAAGAGGCAATTCTCTCTCCCCTTAAACCACAGTGAGTACTGGTGCTGCTATTCCCCCTTTACCAGGTAACAAACACTTCCTCTCCAAGTTCACGAAAGTCTGAAAAGCCTGAGAGGTTCTGCACCAAGTCTCCCCCCATTTTTATGGGCATCCTTCGTGGGCATCCTGCTTGAAATTCTTGCCTCCCCCACACAGCCTTCTTCCTCCGAGACACTTCAATTATCAGTAGGCATAGAGCGAGGTTTCCTGCCTGCAATAGTGTGTTCTGTGAAAGATCAGCCCACCAAGAAAGCAGGAGCTGAAGGTCACAGACGGCAGCAAAGTAGCCACTGCTGCAGACACGTGTCTTCCTCCACCCCACCGGCAGTACAGGATCATGACCAAAGGGCCACTGATCAACCGCCTCCCCATCAGCATCTGCACCAAGGATTGGCACCCCTCCAATTCAAACCGGTAGCATCCTCCTGTTAAAATACAAAAGAGCTGTCGGAAATTCCAGTCAGAACCAGTCAGCACCTTCACAGCAGCAGGCTCTGGACCTTGAAGCTGGAGCGGAGATAACAACACCACTGAGGGCCGGCGAACCATTGCAGCCCCCCACAGACAATGTAAGAGAACAAGCGGAGGGCTGGGGTGGATGTTCTTCAGCTTAATCACCACTTAAGAGGACTCCGAAGCTCTGGGAGAACCAGCTGTAATGCAGGTTCAGCCACACGCTACCCTCTTGCTCCTACCCCTAAGTAGCCGTACCAAATCTTTCTCATACTAATTAGAAATTATGTGAAAAGAATATGAATGAAGAAACAAAATCATCTTTTTTTGTATTAAGATGACATTTTGTGCAGGAGTGCAGAAGTCCTGCTGATCATTGTAACAAGATCCCAAGTTGTCAAGAGACCAAAACTATTTTATTGCATATAACTTACAAAAACAGTGCAATCATCTAATGACTTTACTGAAGCCTACATAATTCACTCAATCAGGGTTTGTAAGCTAAAATATGTCTGCTGCTCATTTTCTAATACCATAAACATCGCTTTCATGCATACAGCACTGCTCTTTTGCACATGTACAGATGAATGCACGCACATCTTTACTTAGTATGGTACTCTAGTACCCTGTGATGTTGTGCCAATAGAGATAAGAGTCTTCCTCCGTCATTAAATCATCCTAGTCTTTTTGACTTTAACATAATTTGCTAAGAAGTACATTTCTTTCCAATGTTAATTATTATCTAAGATTGCAAAATACTAAGCAAACAATCATATTAAACAATAATATGTCATTTTTGGAATTGTGTGCTTTTTATGGTAGTATTACTTTTAGATTGCTTTCTGGAATTTTGCAGGAAGAACTTGTTCTCATATTTGCATTTCTGTTAAGATCATCATCATTTGGGGTGTGGCCAAAATGGCAACAGAGCAGGACATGTAGTCTAGAGCTCCACAGTGGGCCTGACAAATATCCAACTATTACTCTCCATCTCAAGCGCCATGGGTGGTGGACTTGCTGAGCCATCTCCTTGTGTTTCTGTCATCAATCTTGGGGCTCCGGCAGTGGAGATGATAGTGAGGTCAACTGTGTCCGATCACTGAGGCCCAGCCGGTCTTTACTACGCAGCACTCGCTGTTGGCCCGAGGCAGATGTCGATCTGGTGGCTGCTGCCTGTGATAGCAAAGAATACAGCGAGGCGGCTTGTATCCGTCTATCTGGTCACCGAGGTCCGGCCGGGCTTGACTACGCAGCACCCGCTGTTGATCCTAGGCGATGCCGGATCTGGTGGCTGCTTCCCACGGGAGCCGAACGAGTTGCCTGCTGCTGATTTCCTACCTTCTAGGTGGAGTCTCCCCAAGCCATGAGTACCTGGCCCTTGGCCAATAATGGGACAGCATGTGACCGGCCGCGGAAGATGTGAGACTGGATGAACCGATTGAGGGTCCTGAGTGAGATGAGCTCAGACAGCTGCTGGTCCCTGAAGCTGCTTGAGACCCACTGCTGACACACGCCGAGTCAAACCATTCTTGGCGCATTTTGCCCCCGTGTTGGGGGTCCGGAAAGGTCTACTTCACTGTTGCCCTCAGAGCCGGACTCCACTCAGGGCGCTTGATCCCCACAAGGACCTGTGACTGTCTTGTGACTATTATTGGTGCCCCACGGGAAAATCCACAATGCGGGTGTGTGCATCCCACTCCCCTGCCACCAGTGATACCCCTGCAAAGATTATTGTGACTTCTCTTTTCACTGGCTGATGTGTGGAGGGCCCTGGACTGCGAGGTCTGTTGATTAGTGAATCCTTCCATTGCCCAGATGCTATTAAGAGGCACCCTTGCTTGTTTTCCATGTTACCCTGGTGACATGAGTACCTATACACAACCTTACCCGGCAGATGAGCCACTGAGGATATGGAGCGACCTCCCTTCCTGGAATCCTGCATTGATACAGTACCGATTGAGGTGAATTTATTGCGTGCTGACCACCTCAAGCACGTGGACAGGGTGGATGAAACTGAATCTGCGCTGGCGATCTTTCACCCCTCTAATAAGGACCTGCAGGTGCGCCTGAAGAAGGTGGAAGTGGAGCTCACCCTCTTACATAACAGAGCGGAGGATGCCAAAGGCAGGTGTAGATGCAATAACATCTGTTTGCTGGGCTTCCGAGAACGCTCAGAATGTCCCTGCATGGAATTGCTCCTTGAGGAGTCGCTGGTGAAAAATGACCTGGAAAGGAAAGCACCAAATGTCTTCTCAATAGCACAGGCACACCACACTTTGGGCTGACCTCCTCTCCTGGGAGCCCCCCCATCCATCATAGCACACCTTCTCAACTATCAAAACTGTGACCTGCTCTTACAGCATTTTCATACCAAAGGTCCATGGACATTTGAAAATGCTCATATATAGGCTTATCCTGATTTTAAACTGAAAAGTCAAACGTCGCTGTGGTTCATTTATACAGGTCAAACAATGTTTGCAGGAACTGGACATGCACTTCTATTTCCTGCAAAATTGTGAGTTTTGGATGATGACAAGCACACTTTTTCACACCCTAGAGGATGCCTGGACATGGCTCCATATGAAAGGCTTGCTGAAAACCCCTCCTACAGAGCATTCCAAAGATACCTGGACAGACCGCAAGCCAAATCGCTGCTGGTGCAGTCCACCTGGGCTGAGCCCTCTAGGGTCCAGACAGCAGAGGAACAGGCCTGTGCGGTGGCCGAGGCCACCCTCCACTGCACAAATAATTTTGTCCCCTTGCGAGATAGTCACCCCTCGGAGTCGGGATTGGACTCGGGCGACTCTCGCTCTCCGTTGGATGGGGGTCTTAACGAGCCGAAGGTGACTCCCAGGGCAGCGGTTGATCTCTAAGTACTGCTGCAGAGCTGCTCCAAGGCCCCGATGTTTATTGGTGCCCCCCTTCACTGGTCACTGATGACCTGTGAGTGGTACACAATGTGCATGTGACTGTGAGCTGTTTCTCACATCGGGTCTACACTACTGCTCCAACAGACATTGCTGACATGGCAACACAACTGAGTATACTCCTTTACTTGTATTCGCACGTCCTGCAAGCTCCTATGTGGACTTCACGCTCTCATGTAATGCTACTTTTGTTTCTGTTCTTAATCTTGCTTAAGTTGCTTTCCTTGGGGATGTTTAGCTTGACAAGACCTTTATGGCAATTGTCCGGGGGCGGGGGGGTCATTTGTTGTTTCCATGTTATTGTTCTTCCCTTGCAAGAAGGTCTGTTTGGACCTGATTTATTCTTTGACACTTATCACCAAGCACTCTGGGCCTACTTAACACCATGCACACATTGGGAGATAGACAGGTGGGTGGGAACCCACATATATTTTAACCTCCCTGATGCCCGCTTCCTTTCCTATGCCTAATCCCCAGACGTATGCACAGGCTCCCCTCTATCATTTGATGACCTGGAATGTGTATGGCATGGCCACACCACTGAAACACCACCGAATATATGCTTATCTGAAAAGCTGCCATGTCCACATAGCTATGCTTCAGGAAATACATCTCACTGCTACTGAATTACAAACCCTCAAGACACTCTGGTGCGGGCAGATATATGGCACTATGTCCTCCTCCTATGCCCGTGGGGTTCTTATTTGGATAGCACAGGGTGTTCCATCTGTGGTGACTACTCAGAAAGTGGACATGGAGGGTTGATAAGTAGTTCTTGAGGGCCGCTTGGATGGCTCCCCCTAGGCTTTAACTGTGATATATGCCCCAATGAGCGTCAATGTGAATTATTTGACACCCTAACCATGGCATTGCTCGGAGACCCAACCTCTACCGCTTTCTGCTGTGATTTTAATTGCATTCTAGATGTATCTGTGTTCTGCTCCAAAGCACGCCGTCTAAATGCGATGTACGTTATCTCTGCAAATGGGCATCCCACAATCATCTATATTTATTTTATTTATTTATTGTGATTTATATAGCGCACTATAACCCAGAGGTCTCTAAGCGCTTTGTTAGGATCAGCTAGACAATAGAAAGGATGCATCAGAATTACAATTGGCGGCCACCCCACGCTTGCTGGAAAAGCACAGTTTTTAGTTTCTTGCGGAAGGGCATTAGGTTCGTCTCATTGCGAATTTCCAGCGGTAATTTGTTACACATAGCTGGCAGAATATGTGAAAAAGCACGCCCACCCACAGTGGTCAGTCTACAGCGTGGCTGAACAAGATAGATGGAATCAGCAGATCTGAGCGCCCTCCCTGGTTTATAGAGGGTCAGGCGTGATTTCAAATAGGTAGGTGCCCTTCCATGAAGAGCTTTGTGGACAATGCAGAGCCCCTTGAACATTAGCCTCTGCCTAACTGGCAGCCAGTGGAGTTCCCGCAGGAGGGGGGATGCCTGGGTGCTCCTCGGTTTCTTAAAAATGAGCCTAGCGGCATCATTCATAACCGTCTGCATTCTGTTTAAAAGACCCTGTGGAAGTCCTATGTACAGTGAATTGCCATAGTCTAACCTGGCTAAAATCATTGCAGAGACCGCACTCCTTAAAGTGGAAAAAGAGAGCAGCGAGGAAACTTTCCTGAGTTGTCGGAGGAGGCCGACACAGCTGCCCACCACAGCTGTGACTTGCTTTTTCATGGACAGCTTACTGTCCACCTGGATACCCAGGCTCTTAACCACCTCCGCCGGTTCCGGAGGCATGCCCAACTCCCCAGGCCAGAAACGATCACACCAAGGGTTGCCAGCGATGGTAATCGGCAGCACCTCGGTTTTGTCCGGGTTGATTTTTAGGGAGTTACCGGACATCCAGTTAGCTGTACTTCTCAGAATGTTTTGCAGTCTAGCAAAAGCATTCTGGCTATCATCCAGCTGGATGATGATCTGAGTGTCATCTGCGTAGTTATATACCTGGCAGTCCATTTGATTAAGCATTAGAATCAAAGGCTGTAGATATAAATTGAACAATAGGGGTGACAGAGCAGACCCTTGTGGGACTCCGCAAGTGATCGAAGTTGCGGTAGAAAGCATGTCACCTAATTGCACTCTCTGCGTCTTCCCTTGAAGGAAGGATGTGAACCATGCCAGTGCTGTGCCCTGAATGCCGACATCCCTCATCCGCGACAGTAGTTGTTCATGACACACGGTATCAAATGCCGTGGAGAGGTCCAGCAGCGCCAGGGCCCCCGGGATTTTCTTGTCTGCTCTGTTCCTAAGCTCATCTACGATTGACAGCATAACCAGCTCCGTGCTATGATTAGCACGGAAGCCTGCTTGATTCGGCTCTAACAGCGTGTTGCTTTCCAGGTGTTCCGAAAGAGTGGTAAGGACATGCTGCTCCAGTACCTTCGCCAGGAACGGTAACTGGGAAATTGGTCTGAAGTTTTTCAGACTTTTCGCGTCCGCCCCCGTTTTTTTTAGCAAAGGAATCAGACGGGCTTCCTTAAAAGAGGAGGGCACTTGACCAGTCTGTAAAGAAAGGTTTAAGAGACTCAGCACATCTTCCTCTATGCCAGGGAGTGCGAGTTTAAACACTTCAGGTGGACATGGATCCAACCTTGAGCCAGACTTGACCCGCCCCATGAGAGAAACTAACCTATCCTTTGTAATCAAGGGTAGATTGGAGAGCAGAGTTGTGGCTGGCATTCTAGCTGGAATAGCCACCGGTGGACAGTCAATTTGCGAGGTTGCCATGATTTCAGTGACCAAGTCGATAATTTTGTTGGTAAAGAAATCCTGGAATTTGTTTGTGCTAGGGTGCCGACATCTTGAGTTATTTTGATTCCCAAATACCGCATTGAGGATGAGATATTAATCCCGAGATCTAAATTGGGTAGGTTCCATGCCATGATCTCACTCTTGCTCGAATTTATGTCGTAACCTGAGACATGGCCAAATTCTACAGCACGTTGTATAACCACTGGGTATGCCTTGACTGGATCAGCTGTAAACACTAGTATGTCGTCTGCATATAGTGCTACCCGTCTTTCCCAGTCTCCGAAACAGAAGGGTGAAATGTCCACCTCTTCCCTTAACACCTGGGCAAAAGGCTCGATGTTTGCAGACTCTTCAGAATTCTGCAGCACGCTTTGTTCTGAATCTCCCCAAAGCTTCCTCTGCCACCTTAGCCAGGAAGGAGCTTCATTGGCTTCCGGTACAGCACAGAATTGCTTTCAAAATTCTCTGTTGCACCTACAGAGCATTGATGGATGGCCCTGCTAGTGCCATTGGCTCACTCCTCTCGCGCTATGTCCCCACAAGAAACTTACGCTCTGCGGGACTCTGCCAACTAGCTGTTCCCCGCATCAAATCTGTCAGATGGGGAGCCAGAGCCTTTTCCGTCGTCGCTCCTCAATTGTGGAACTCCCTCCCCATGGAGATTAAAACTCTCCCTTCCATTGACTCTTTTAAGAAAGCCCTAAAAACTTTTCTCTTTAAGAAGGCCTACTCATGATTAATTATCACTAGGTAAGGTCTTAAGTTGCTGTATTTAATCTAGGCGCCTTGACGCCCACTGGGCTAAGTTCGCGCGATATAAGATTCCCCTCATTCATTCATTCATTCATAAGTCGAATAGGAGAGGGGAAAGCGGGCAGCCCTGCCTTGTACCTCTTGTAATATTAGATGCTTCAGTCAAGGACCAATTAACCAGCAACCTAGCTGACGGTGAGTTATATAGCTGTTTAATCATTCTGCAGAACACTTCGCCACAGTTAAATTTTTTTAGGACATCATTTAGATAGAGCCAGTTAACTCTGTCAAACGCCTTAGTTGCGTCTAGAGTCAGGGTAGCCAAAGGGAGAGAAAAAGCGGTGGCAATATCTATAGCCCCTATTAGCTCACGGGTTAGCTCAGTTAATTGTCGCCCCTTAATAAATCCTTTCTGATCTTGATGGATTACAGTACCAATAACGCTAGCCAGTCTTGTGGCGATTATAGTTGTAAAAATGTTATAGTCGTTGTTAAGTAACGATATTGGTCTGTATGACCCACACTCTAATGGGGATTTCCCTGGTTTGGGAATGAGGACAATTGTGGCCTCGCCCCAAGATTTAGGCATAGGCTGTTCTTCCAATAGAATGCCATTAAAGAGTTCAATTAATATTGGTATAATGGCGTTCTCGAGTGTTTTGTAGATCTCTCCCGGCAACCCATCCGGGCCTGCCGCTTTGCCTTTCTTGATTTGACTGATAGCTTTTTTCACCTCCTCTTATGTGATGACTGATTCTAGTGATTTGCTCTGGGTCGTTGAGAAATTTGGTAATGTAATGGCTTCCAACCAGCTATCTCTTGCGTTTGAATCATTGGGGAGATCCTCTTTGTAGATGACCTGAAAAAATTCAAGAAATGCTCTTCCTATCTCAGGACTGGTAGTTCTTGTCTCAGACTCACCTTCTATCTTAATTTCCCTGATGTAGTTTAGGGCTTTATCAGATTTGATTTTCCAAGCCAGAAACACCTGCCTCTCTCTATAACAGGAAGGGTTAACTTAGTCAAAATGTGTATTCTCCCAAAATTCACCTTTATTTTTAACACTATCCCAATAACTATGAACACTAAAATGTTGGAAAAATGTCAAAGAGAAATCAATTCATTTATATGGAATTACAAGACTACAAGAATATCATGGAAGAAGCTCAGAAGAAGAAGAGAAAAAGGGGGCCTTGCACTACCGGACCTAATGTTCTATTCATGGGCCTTTCAGATGTCCTACTCTAGATTGCTTCTCAAAATGCCATCTAATCTACCTAGTACATCCATGTATGGAGCCATGCTAAAGGAGACAAATCTTGCAGCAGATGGCTTTATGTTTAAATTTGGTAGTCAAACATTCTTCAAAAATATAAAACTGAAAATACTACACTCATGGGCCAAAAATTGGTTTAACATCAGGAAAAAACTGAGACTATCTTACTATTCAAACAATGCACCAATTTGGGACTCTCCCGGGTTACCACTATGCCTGAAAGATAACTTGTCCAATATAATTGAACAAGCAGGCATCTGTAAATGGGGCCACCTATTTAAAGATAAAAAACTTATAACTTGGGATGAATTATATGAGCAAGTTGGCCCAGGGCTTTCCAGATTCAAATATATTCAAATGGATAGTTGGGCAAGATCTGAAATCCGTAAAGACAGTAACATTGGAAAAATAAGCGAAACGGAACAACAATTGGTAGAACGTCCAACTGGAGGAAAAGAAGTAGCTAGATGGTACTGGCTTCTGTTGGAAGAAAGCGAAGGGGAGTTCAAACTCCCGGATGAGTTATGGGGACAGAAATTGGGATTTCATGCGAGGAGAGGTGGATAAACTCTTTTGAGATTTTACGCAACATCGTAAAGCCCTCTTCGCTTGTACGAAATCACATTTTCTCTGTACATAGGGCATATTTAACACCGCGGAAACTCTCTAAATATCAAACAGACAAAAAATTTAATAAATGCAACTTAACAGACGCATGTGACATACATATGTTCCTAGAATGCCCTAATATAAGAAAATTCTGGGAAGACGTGAAAAACACTTTAAATTCCATACTAAACACTTCCTTGTCAATAACTCTCCCACTTGTCATCTTTGGAACAGAAGACAATATCACAGGCAAGGAAAAATCATTTCTCTTCTATGCAATTTTGATGGTGAGAAGACAGATTTGCATTCAATGGGTAGAGAAGACACCTCCTCTACACTGTTCATGGCTTACTTCATTATATGAGATATCCAAAAGAGACCTAATGAGATCTGTAAATAAGAGAAAGCTAGCATTTTGGGATCTCCTGACCAACTGGAGATGATCCGGGTTTTTTTTTTTTCTTTTTTTTCCCGGGTCCGATGATTATGCCATCTTTACTCTTTTGGACCAAGGGCTAGGACAGTTTCGAACAAGGTCCGGCAGGCTGAAACATACCTAGATGGAGTCAAAAGAATGCTCCCCTAACTGGCTTTTTCTTTCTCGACACATATCTCCGCCATTAACACATATCACGCCAGTAAGGCCGTGCAAGGTGGTTGGTATCTTCCGTCAGAGGGGAAGGCAGATGAGAACAAAAGAAAAAAAAAAAAAAAAAAGAAATCCTGGAATTTCTGACAATCCTCCTGACTAAAGTCCGGAGACTGTTCCTTATTCTTCCTGAGCTCCGTGAGGACTCGGAAGACTTCTTTCTGTGGATTCGTTGCAGTAGAAATCCTCTCCTCGTAAAATTCGGACTTCCTAGCTATAATCGCTTGCTTATAGCTAGCGAGAGCCAGTATGTAGCTGCTCCGAGAATCAGGACTGTAATTTTTGCGCCATCTTCTTTCCAGTTTACGTAACCCACGTTTCTGTGCTCTGAGTGAATCGTTATACCATGGGGCCCCTCGTTTCCTATCCACAAGGTTCACCCTACAGATTGGTGCTACTTTGTCCGTGGCCTTCTGGAGTTTATCCATGAGTGCCCCACAAAGGACCTCTGGGTTATGGGGGCGATTGTTGGGAGGGGGGTTGGTGCGAAGTAGATGTATCATTTTATCACCATCAATTTTGTTCCACTTCCTGACTGCCTTCCACCCTCCTTTAGTTGTTGTTCTCTGTCTGTCCACCAGATGCATAGCATCTCACACACCCAGCAGATCGCAAATAATCTTTTCATTCATCATAGCATAATGTTCACACCATGATTTATCTCCTATTTTGCACACCTCACCTTGGTGCCCAACTGACTGGTGTGGAATATCTAGTGCATACTTTATCTGATAACTCCCCTCTATTACTCACCATCTGATCGGGGCACCATCGCTCCCTCATATCCACATGGCGACTCCAACCAGAGGCATTATCTGATCCAGTATTCCGAGCTGACCTTGCCCAAAGTATAGACCAATATTTTTCACTTAATACTAATACTGTATCATCCCGTGCCATTGAATGGGATGCCCACAAATCTACAATCAGAGGTTATTGCCTCTCGACCATGTGGGGCATACGCAGAAGACTCACTGAGGATCTCTTGGCATTTGAAAAAGATCTTTGTCTATTAGAGGTGCAGCTAGTTATCAGGGAGTCAACCAAAGCGCAACTCACATAATTACGCTAGCGCCAATCTCAAGCCGAACAGATTTTGTGCAAGTATGATTATAAAAAACGCTTGGCCTTGCAACACGCCTTGGGGGATCACGTTGGGAGGTTGCTGGCGTGGCTGGTATGAGAAGATCAACAGAGTAATCAGGGTGGTGTGCGGCACACCTTGGTATGGGTGTAAGCTTAAATAAATGTCAATCAAATTCAATGCGAAGTATTACACTTCTGGGTGCCACAGGATGAGTCCCTCCTGGCCTTGGGGGACAAACGTTTGAACGAAATACAGTGAAGTGTCGAACCAAAGGCCACTTTGTCCTTGGTAGCACTGTGGGAGACTGTGTCTCATAAATAGTCAACTTATAAACTATTCCAAAAAAAGCAAAAACAGAGGTTCTTCGAAGTTCAACAAGAGGTTTATTTGATTAGTCTCAGATTTTAGTCATCAAGAAATGTACTTTCATTAATGCGGATTCCAATTCATCCGATTGCAGTGAATGTGTCCCTCACATACATATTTACCACTACTAAGAGACGCTAAGCTGAACCCAAAGCTGTTATCCCCCATGCTCGTCACCAACTTCCCCGACACTATATCGGCACACAATCGGACATAATTCCACCAGGTTGAGCTACTCCCGGCTTCCCTCCCTGACATTCCCTGTATATCCGGCCTACCCGTTCTTCCTCTCCCCACGATGGGATCTGTGCCCGTCACATCTTTCTCCTTGCCCCAGCTGGTGGATGTCGCCCTTTCCTCGTGCAACACTGTGATTTACCCCCCTTTGTAATATTAGAATACTTAGCTACGAGGATCTTCCGTTTATCACTTACAAGTATCATATATTACAAAACTCTCACACTGTTCTACTGTTGTTCCTATGCCCCCTTAACCATTTACCTTCTCTTATATCTTCCCCCTACCCTCAACCTTCCCTGACTGTCAATGGATCAGTTAAACAAATGGTTGCTTATTACACAACATAGAGGGGCAGATTTATGTTAACTGGCCCATCCCTCGGATGCGCCAGTTAACGTGCGCCACAGTGCACCACAGCTACGCCACCCATGGTGCGTCGCATTTATAATGCGGCGCACCCTGGTGCAAAAACGGTACAGATGCGTGACGCATCTGTGCCGGAAATGTGGCGCATTGCTGGAGTTGAGTCGCAAGCGCGACGCAGCTCCAGCAAGGCTCGGGGGTGCCCCATTCTACTAATGCTGCATCAAGACCTACGCCTGCTTCAAGCAGGCGCAGGGTTTTGACGCAGCATTGCCCTGAAAGTGACTGAGTGAAATCTCATAGATTTCACTCAGCCACTTTCAGGAGGCGTTCCGGCGCAGGAACGCCCCCCCTGCGCAGGAATGCCTCCTTATGGCGCAGTGCTTTACAACGTGACGCACTTCCTAGATGCGTCATGTTGTAAATAGGGTGCATTGTTTGCGCCGCAGTTGCGTCAAATAAAGTGACGCAATTGCGGCGCAAAGAGGCGCACCGGCCTCATAAATCTGCCCCAAAGTTGTTAAGCCAATTTATGCAAACCATGACACTCTGGGCCATATTATCAAGCATGGGCGATACATTATCGCCGCTTTTATCAGCAGGAAACTGCCAATAAAGCGGAGATAATGGGCTTGATAATATGCCCTTGTGAATTCCCATAGAAGCCCAGGTTTACACCAGAACCTGGCCTTCTATGGGAATTCACAAGGTCAAATTATCAAGCCCATTATCGCCGCTTTATCTGCAGTTCCCTGCCAATAAAAGTGGCGATAATGTATCGCCCATGCTTGATAATATGGCCCTCTATTCGGTATGCAGCCGCTATAGATCTGCATTTTATTACCCCTGGATGTTCTTACTGCCCTATGTTGTTAATAAAAACATATTTAAGTAAAAAAGATCGAATTTGAAGCTTAAAAAAATCATACATTTACAAATTTCTGTTATATGTCTCTGAATGTCAGAGACAGACACAATATATGGACATTTTCATATGCCAAAATATGAATCTTTCAATGCATTACCATTACAGAGACCTTCATAGGTCATCAATTTTTGCCTTCTTCAAACTACTTTTAGTAATGCACAGTGAAACTGGTCTCTGGAAAAATAACTTTAACTTTTGAAGATTTAATGGCAAACAATGACGCACCAAAAGCAGTTTCCATATCCATGATCATTAAATGCACATGCTTTGCTTGTTGCCCTTGTTTTGCCATTTTACCGAGTATTTAACAAGAAATGTACTTTGCATGCAAATTGTTACTTGATAAAACGTACAATTGACTAACATACATGTTTGAGCGTTTTTCTTTTCTATGTGATGTCTTTCTCTATTTTAAGATTTTACTCCATATTGTTGTAGTTAAAATATTGATTTTCTTAGATAGTTGTGAATCTTTCTGGACATTTTGCCTCACCCAAATCATTATAGCATATGTGGCCTGCAAAAAGAAACTTTAAATTCTCAACAACACTGATGAATTATTCAAAGATTGCTTACCAGTCCTTCAACTTACCAGTTTATGTAAATTGAATGCCACAAGTCAAGTCAAAGATCTTTATTCGGAATAAAACATCCATAAAAGTGCATTACAAGATACAATGGCAAAAGAATACAATACAAGAATAAAGAATAAACTACCAAAAATATAATCTGTCTAGTTCTACAAAAATGCAGGTAACATATTAAAAGAGGACAAGACAGTATGTACAATTAAAAGATTTTTTAAACATTTTAAAAATAGCGACAACTATGAAGTTTTGGACAAAAACAAAAATAAAATCAAAACAAATATAAGTGCAAATTACAGATATGCAAATTGGTAAAAATATAAAGTGCGAAGTGCAATGTGCAAATTTTATCAGTCAATGTGCAAAGTAGCTCGTGAGCGGACTGCGGCTTTGAGAAAGCAGCTCACTCTAAATATTATTTCATCTGATCCTAACATCAATAAATTCCTCAGCGCTATCTTGAAATCTGACAGGTCATGCTTTCGACAGTAAGGCAATAAATAATGGACAGTAAACAATTTATAAAAGTCACAAAAGAACAAAAAATGCATAAGACTCTGTTTCATATTCAGGTTACACGGACAACCTAAGGTTTCCAAATGTTTATTGTAGCCCGGAGGAAAATTTTGTAAGTTTACAATGCTCCCGTCCCGAAAGCGGAACAGTAAACTCCTGTTCCATCTACCAAGATGTAAACGTAGATATTTCTGGGGCGGGGCAGGGTAACTGGCAGGGGGCTCCAAATGGCCCATGTACTTTATAACTGTACACTTTGAGGAATTTTTCCTTTCCCGCTCCTCTCTATAGAGGTTATACAGAGCCCTTTGAATCAGAGTCTTGTGTGAACGATCTATAAGATTAGGAGATGTAAACAAATGTCCTTGCCCTATACTTATTAAACATTCATTTACGGCTTTCAACCATGGTATACAATGTGCCCTGTCACATTTTAAACAGTCTGAGATTATGTCGCGTGTCAATGTGGCTGCGGGGTTCATCCATATTTTTAACCAAAAAAGGGGCGGCCTTGATCTAACAAAATCCTCTATATAGGGGATATTTAGTTCACTATGGCATATATAGTTTGAGGAACAGATGACTCCATCCAAACACCTTCCGACAGAATCTATTTTCTTCTGTCTGGATATGGAGACAGTTTGTATGTCCCCATACCTCTGCGCCGTAGGTACCTGTAGGGATGCATTGGGTTTGATAGATCTTCACTAATGGCATAATCACATCTGCATGATTAGGTTGGCGCAGGGAAATTATTGAGTTGATCGCTTTACCTAATTTATTCCTCGCATAGGAAACATGTGGTTGCCAGGAACCAGTGTTAGAAAACAGCAGCCCCAAATATGGGAAAGTGCAGGTACTTTTTAAAACATTTTCCCCTGACTTAATCTCAGTAATTTTATACTTTTTTGGACCACAAGTCATAATAAGGGATTTTTTTTAAATTAGTGGTTAAACCTAAGTCGCCCATAAAACTAACAAAACCTGAAATTAAAATACGCAGTGCCTTTGGGGTGCGGCCCATTAGGACCGCATCATCTGCGTAAAGGAGGGTAGGTATGGGAGTGCCGTTTACATACGGTACATCTTTTGTTAGGGTACTCAGGGAACTAATCAGCTCATTAATGTATAAAATAAAAAGCAGAGGGGCCAGAACACAACCCTGTCTGACCCCCCTGCCGATTAAAATGTCACTAGAAACTTCGCCAGTGTGGTTAATACGCACACAGGCTCTCAGGTCGCTATGAAGGTAAGATAAAAAGTAAACCAAATAATCATCTAAACCATAATTAAGTAGGACGGACCATAAACGGGAAAAATTAACAAAATCAAAGGCAGAACTCAAATCCATGAAACCAAAGGATAAGGGGGATTTTTTTGTGATATTATATTTAGCCATTATTAAATTCAGGTTCAGACATTGTTCTACCGTGCCCACACTACTACGGAAACCTAGCTGGCTCGGGTGTAGAATATTACTATCCTCCGCCCAAGTTCTAATTCTTTTAAAAATTACCCTGCCCAAGACTTTCATGGTGTTATCAATTAATGATATTGGGCGGTAGCACCCAGGATCCAGCCTGTCGCCTTTTTTAAAAATGGGCACGATAGTACTGCTGGACCATGGTTCAGGGATAGATTCAAATGTTAGGTTGTTAAAAACATTACACAGCAGTGGGGCCCAAAAGTTGATTTCACATTTTAGTTGGTCAATTGAAAGGCCGTCCGGACCAGGGGCTTTGTTACCAGCGCTTTCAACGATGGCGTCCTCTACCTCAAGCAATGAGATATTCAGTGGAGTTGGAGGGGGAAGGATTACTGCGTGGTTGCCAGATACAGCATAGATATTCGAGAAATGGTCAACCCACACAGGCCCAATGATGTTACAGTTAATTGGTGTTATATTTGAACCAAGAGATCTTAGGTTCTTTACCTCCCTCCAAAACCCTGGGGTGTCTTTAAGGGCAGCCATACGTACAAGGGATTCCCAATGATCTTTGACTAATTCATTGGATCTAATGCGTAAGGTGGATTTATACCTTGCTCTCAGGAACCTTACCCGGGAAATATCCCGTGGTTTGGTCATGAGTGCAGCCCTTAAATCCCGGTTTGCCTTTGAGCAAGAGGCATCAAACCATCTTGGGGCTTCCTCAATTTTCCTAGATGCTGGTTTGGAAATCTCGCTTTTTATTGCGGAGCAGAGTTCACTAAATGATTTAATCATATTGCCCCCGCAGTTATTAATGGCAAGGCAGTTCGCGATCAATGCAGGGTGTTTTTTAATCACACTGGCCAAAACTCCCCTGTTATCCACTCCCCTCCAAACAACCCTTAATCTATCCGTCGAGGCTTCCAGGTTTGTTGCCCCGATTTCACTATGTGATATTTTTCCCCCTAATGATTTCAGGTAAATCACAAGTGGATAGTGATCACTGTATACATTACACACTACCTCAGCTTTTAATAAAACATCTGCAAGGGAGGTTGAAACAAATATATAATCGATTGTTGTTGCGCTCCCATGGCCGATGAAAGTGGGAACCGGGGCAGTGCTCATATCAGTACCGGCAAACTCCATAGAGTTTACGAGTTCTCTAGTTGCAAGGAGATCAGATAGTTCTACACCTCTCCTGCAAGGTGGATTTCTGGAATGAATGTGTGCATTGAAATCTCCTCCTAAACAAATGCCATCGAACTTCCCGTATTTCCGTCCTTCCACTATTTCATCAATAAAATTAAACAGATCTAAAAAATTACGATTGGGATGGGATATAAAATCATTATTGTAGAAATTAATCAGACATAGTTTTACCCCTCTTGTATATATCAATGCCATAAAACTTGGGTTATTTATTTGTATTGCTTCTGTTTTTACCTCAGCAGTTATCTTTACCCAAATCGATAAACCCCCACTAGGATGGCCCAAAGGAGGGGCCGGAACAATCCTATTGTGACAACTATACCCTTCAAATAACAAATGAGTTGTACACCAAGTTTCTTGGAACATTAAGACATCATGGCGGTTTACCCAATCCTTCCAGGCTTTAATTTCCACTTTTGCCTTCCGCCCAGCAATGTTCCAGCTTATAATTGACAAGTTCTCGTCAGGCCGTTGACAAACATCCTGGACAGGCACCTGGCCAGTGGCTATTGGGTTAGCCAAAGGGTCACATTGTAAGATGGAAGGTAGGGGAGAGTCAGATGATGTCAGAGGTACCTCAGGCACTACTTTATGTGCAAGTTCGGCGTCAGGGACCACTGCAGCTGGATCTTCCTGGATGGTTGGCAGTCAGTCCAAAGTGCCCTGGTCACAGAGTGCCGAAAATCTGTTATGCAGCGGAAACAAGGGGGGTGGTTGCAGCATTCTGTGTGGGGGTCTGTAAAGGTAACTCAGCGGTAAGGGGGTCACCACAGTAGTTGGGACGTGTTGGGTGAAATTCCTATTTAATAAGAATTTTACTGTGCCCGGGTTCCTAAAGTTAATTGTAATACAGTCCCCGTTAATATTTTTAAACAGAGGTCCGACCCAGGTCACCCGGCGTGCAGAAAGAATTTCATTGGATATGTCATAGCCGACCCCTTATGTTTAGTTAACCAGTCAATGCATTTGTTATGTAACTGGACCCAGGATTCTCCTTGACCCTCCCTAAGCGGTGGTATGCCAGCCAAAACCAAAACATAGGGGCAAGCCTCAGGAGGAAGATGTAGGGCAGGACCTTGATGTTTTATCGGCCTGTTGTCCTCCGGTTGTCCCCTGTGCTGGCCAGGGTTGGAAAGTACTTTCTGTTTAGCTATGCCTCTGGGGGGGTTACTCTTCTGGGTATTGTTTTTGGTGGTAGGTAGACTGGGAGGTGGTAAAGGAATAGATGACGAAGTTGTGGCAGAATGGTTTTGCCTTGTATTTACTTCCACCGGTGGTAATGTAGGTATAGGGAGGGTACTAGCATTTGATACCCCTTTCGCCCCTTTAGCTGTAGCTTGGTTACAGTTTTTGGTGGGATCTCCACTAGAGAAGGCGCTGGTAATAGTCTCTAAGTCTTTTAACAGGCGTTCGCCTCTAATCTTGTCTAGGCAAACCATACCCTTCCTCATAGCTTCATCATTGTTCACGAGGGTTTCCAGTCTATCAAGTCTCTTAAAAATAATATTAAATTGTTTGATCATTTGACCTTCTAGTTGTTTAAAAATTGTATCAGCAATAGTCTCTATGAGGAGCGCGGTTACAGCTTCTCTCTGACCACTTTCAGGAAATCCCATTTCCCGATGTTGAGCAGACGGTGGTGCTAGAGAGACGGACGAGAGAGGCGAGCATTCCGCTCCACCTCGGATCTTCAGACGGCTTGCTGTGGTTTGCTGTGGTCGCAGTGAGCAGAGTGGCCGAAAATAGAGCTCTTCCCAAGTTTTCCTGCACTTCTGTGCCGAGCGAGCAGCAAAGCCATGCGGGAGTGAGAGCCAAGTGGGACTTTGTCACTGCTGTCACTGTC
The DNA here is from genome assembly GCF_964263255.1 of Lissotriton vulgaris. Taxonomy (NCBI): domain Eukaryota; kingdom Metazoa; phylum Chordata; class Amphibia; order Caudata; family Salamandridae; genus Lissotriton; species Lissotriton vulgaris. Next base: position 1,088,988,041 of record NC_141687.1, on the reverse strand, counting down.
ACTGCGTGCCGTGGTCATACCGGCACCCGCACCCGCGAGCGAAAGATGCCCCAAGGACCAGGGCGGACTGGGCGGACGAACGGGAGGCGGCAGCAGGAGGCGGTGGCGTGAAGCGAGAGATGAGATGAGGCCGGTGAAGCTGTGCTGCAGCGCGGTAAGCGATTAGAGATTGAGAGGGCGGCACCCTTTCAGAGATCGGAAAAACGTGCCCTAAGTCCCTTTCTCTCTACCGCCGCTCACTAGTAGCCGCCAATCCCTTGAAGCCGCTAATCTCCTGGTCCCGCTTGGTGCGGCTTGCCGTGCCCCCCCCCCCTCACTTCTCCTCTCTTCAGGACACGAGCCCGAGCACGAGACATGGACTTGGTCTGAGCAAAACCTGGGCAAATTTGTTCCCCTCACTCCCACTCTTACTCCCTGCTGCAGACTTGGCAGCACGTAAGAAAACCTCGACAGCTCTGTATCAGCTCAGCACCTTTAACAGCCCAGCCTTGCTGCTAAATGGTAGCTTAGCAGTAGCAGCAGCACGGAAATTTCGGCGCCTCAGCCTGCATTACAGCTCGCATCATACTATCATAAGACCACCACCAACCCACCAATTCACCAGGGGGAGTCAAGGGGCAGCCGAAGGATGCCAAGAGTGGTAGAAATACCCACTAATACCCACTAAGCCACCAACTAAGCATCCACCTGCCCGCCTATCCAACTATCTACCATCTATCCACCTAAACCAACCTTAAAAATCAACTCTAAAAATCTATTGGATTTGAAACAGCGGGCGGGCGGCAAATCGTGAGCAGTAAAACGTGAGCGCAAGAGCGGAGAGAACAGTGCAACTCCTGCTTTCAGTCTCACAGCCATAGGCAGTCAACGATATCAAGGGAGCCACGGGAGCAGTACATAGGACGCAGGCAGCCCACCATGAGGTCTGGAAGGGTAAGAAAACCTCTAGTGACCCAGCCCAACAAAAGAAAACGGAACAACACAAGCACATCAACAAGCCCAGACCCGCCCGCCATGACCAAGCTGACCAAGCAGACTAAGGTGACTAAGCTGATTAAGAGGACCGAATCGACCCCCCGGGAAAAAAATGCGTCCGAAAACACGAAAGGGCATGAGACCTCGCTGGAAAGCACCGAAGAGGGACCCAGCATCGACTCGGCTGACGGGCAGGCCGAAGGGCCAAGTCCAGGAGCGGAGAGCAGCCTTGCCCCAGCATTTGAAACATCTAGGGCCAACAAAATAAACAGCAGTCCATCTACAAAACAAGGGAGTTGCAAGGGTCAGAAGCGAAAAAACAATCAGGAACTAATTAAATTAACAGGACAACAAAGTGAAATAAAACACAATTTCCAGCCCAAAATCTACACAAAATTCAATTTTTTTAAAAACCCGGGAAACGCAATCTACTCCTCTAATAACTCTATAACTGGTCTTCAATCCCCTTTGCAACCAGCCAGCGAGCCTAATGCCTGCCCCACGAATACAGGCCTCACCACGGCAGAGATCCATATGACACCAACACCAGAAGAAACAACTACCCCAATCGGATACGGAGCAGAAAATAAGACCAAGCCGGACCACCAACAAGCTAGAACACCTCCAAAGGAGGGCCACACCACTCAGCCATCCCTACACGAGGGACACATAGAGGAGACGCAACTAACTAACCCGACACAGGCATCAGTTCCAGTGAGCGAGCAACCGAAAAGTTGTGACGGGAACTTAGGGCCACACAGAAGCAATCAGTGCAGTAAGCCCACTACAACAACCCAACCTATTTCCGCTGAAGAAACAGCTCTAGAGGACGAAAAAGTCTATGAAAACGTAGTCCATCTACACCAAACTTCTCAAGTAAACTCTGAATCAAAGACTAACACCAACATAAGGACCCCCGATCACCTAGAGCTAAAATCAGACCACGCAGTCCTCGTACCAACTTCATCCCCAACCAAAGATATGACCTTCCTGACCTCGGAAGAATGGATTGACCTGGAGACAGCATACATCGGCAGGCAGCCAATTAACAACATCAGCGAAGAAAACTCGCATTCGCTTCCCGAGAGGAATACGGAATCAGTCAATACTTTTTGGATCACTCTCCTTAACACAATACAACTATCCTCAACGGCCCTACAATGCCAATCCGATAAGATGGACTTACAACTATCTATTCTGCAAAACCTAGCAGAAGCAACAATGGGAATAGACAGGAAACTAGCCGACCTGAACGGACTTATAAAAAGAGGACAAGATTCCGTAAAACTAACTGAAATAGATAAAATTAGCTGTACGTGTCCCTTAATAATAGACAAGCTATCATCTCTACCTAAGATGTTGAGCAATCTTCTGGAAGAAATAAAACGAAATTCCTCAACATTTCTCCAAGCAGAAACTAAGTTAGAGAGGCCCGACCAAAAAACAAATGTAGCAAAATCACCTCCTACAAAGAGAGGTCCTCGAGAAAATATTTCAGACAAGGAAAAACTTAATTCCCCAGTGAGCCAAGTTAATTATGCCATCTTTACAGAGAAAAAGACCATCCAGAACTCCTCTACAACTGGACAATCAAATGAACCAGGGGGTATGACGAATGCAAGGGCGCGCCGTAAACAAAAAAGGAAAGGGTGCAACAGAAAGGTCATCGTGGACAACCACGGAGAAAACTGGAACTCTATAGTACAGGATGGCAAGGGGCAATTAGTTATGACCGATAACTTCGATCCTCAAAGGAACGACAACCCCCCTCAACAGAACTCAGAAATCCCACCATCAACAAATGAGTTTGAATCCGCTACTACCTGTATGGGCCCAACAGACCAATCAAAGAGAAAACTGGTAGAGAGCACAACCGAGATTGCAGGCCAAAATCAATCTGAGTCGGGATTAGGGCCATCGGATGACCACTCAAAGGAAAAGAAAAAAAATCCGGAGGACAAAAGAGATGACCAGGAAAGTCAAAATTCCACCAAAAACGAAACGATCCTGAATAACTGTATATCACGGTGTTCCTGTAATAAGGCAAAGACAACACCGACTAAACCAAATTTCCAAATCTCACATAACGCAAATATTGGCGATACTCTTCCCAGCGATCAATCCTATCAGGGCATCTCACAGCCCACATCAAACGAACAGAACATCAAACACCCAGAGCGGAAAAACGTAACTCGGGAGCAGTCTCTTGAGATAACACAGCCCACAAGGGAAACAGACTCAGAAACAATCTTTTCATACCCGAATATAAATCTAAGGGAAGAGTTGACATCTTAAATAGGGGCAACATATTAAAATTAATTAATACAATAGAAGAACTAAAGTCTATAAACACCTCTGACTTGCTATCAATTGAATTCCATCCAGCAACAAATTCACAATGGAACGAGAAAACAAGGGCAACGTGGAAAACCAAAGAGATAGCAAAATCGATTATGAAGCACGTACCTAGTTTCTCCCAGTGGGGAATTCAGCTTGAACCGGAAATAAAACCAGCCTACCCCACTCCACTACTCGAAGACCGGAAGGAAAAACGACCTCTATTAGCTACATCAGTACTCGAAAGGAGCACGAAGCTACTCCCCAGAACGGGAAAAACATCACAGGAAACCACAAACTCCAACGATCCAACGAACAGCCTGATTCAAAGAAACAATTACTCGGACAATAATCGGAAGGGCCACAAACTGACAAATCGAGCCAGTTATAGTGGACAAAACTGCAGGTCCCAACAAAAGAAAAGACAAATTTAAAATTTGTAGTTGGAATATAAACAGCTTAGGAGACAAATTGGAGGATCCTGAAACACTGAACTACCTGCAATCTTTCGATCTGATTCTCCTCCAGGAAACATGGGAGCCCAATGAAATAACTCTGCAAGGATTTACAGCTTGGACACACCCGGCCCGCAAAGAATCACATTATGGCCGCTGCTCCGGCGGGCTGATAATCTTCACCTCAATACCAGTAATAGGAGAAATTAAATTACTAACTACAAACCTTACTCCGCCGAATGCAATTCAGGCGATATCAATCACAATAGGAAAAATTCAGGAAAGTCAACAGCTACTCGTAGTCAACACCTACATTCATCCCAAGAAAAAGCTGTCTGGGTCAAATGAATTAGTCCGAGAACTAACAAGTCTCACGGAGGACGAAGAAACAGAAAACATACTAGTGGGAGGCGACTTCAACCTCCAGTTATTCGGTGAACCGACAACCGATGAGATGACGCAAGAAATGGACACAGTATGGAAAATTCCTCCTCAAAAAAATCCCCACAGTTACAAACACAGCAACACTGCATCCAGGCTATTAAAATCTCTAGAGAAACTGAACCTGCGCGCCCTTAATGGCCGTTTCAAAGAGGACATTCCTCCAGTACCAACATTTCATTCGTCATTGGCATCATCCTATTTAGACTTTATTCTAGTTACACTCCGGTTGTATGACAATGTACAAGATTTTAAGATAGGCGACAGAGCCCAGAGCGACCACTTGCCGCTAGAAGCCAACCTAGCACTAACCTGCAAGAACGAAGCAATCGAAATCAGAAGTATGTGCACAGAACATACTACCGACTATAAACGAATACGATGCAAGATCTCGGACATAGAAACTCTTACAAACAGTGCAAAAACAATAATACAGGAAATACACAACACACCAGACAACCCCATTACCTTATGGGAAAAATTTACAACGGTACTAGGAGAAAAACATGCCATAAGGAAGACAGACCAAAAAGGGAACACTACTATGTACACGTTTGGCAAAGTAACAACAGTAGAAATAAAAAATATCAAGCTCGAAATAAAGAAGATCCTCAAACAGCTCCGGCAAGCTCCAAATAACCCGGAAATTCAACTGCAGTTACGTAGGTCAAAGGCACTGCTACAAAAGAAAATTTGGCAAAGGAAGCGGGAACTGAACGAAGATCTATGGGCAAAGATTTTACACAACTCAAAGCAGAAGAACAGCTCTAGCTTTTGGAAGATGATTCACAGGCTCCAACAGCCAAACCACAGAGGTATTACTTCTGAAATACCGGAATCGGTTTGGGCCAACTACTTAACAACTCACTTTAACACAACTGATCCCGCAAAAAAGAAAGCCGAGGGGACAAACTCGGAAAAGGGAGCTTCCCTCCAACCAGGAAAAAATGATATTCAAGCCAAAAAAGAAAACCAAGCATCAAACATGGAAACAACTGGGCCACGCATTCTAGAAGTGAACGATGCCACCTGTAAGATAGTCGATTCTAGTAAAACAGAACCCGGGCTATCGCTCCAAGAAACAACAGACACGATCCTCAAACAAATTTCAAAGGGAAAACTTGAGGGGGCGCCAGGACCAAACGGGATCCCTCCAATATTATATAAACAGGATCCGGCCTTTTGGTGCTCCACATTGATCCCAATATTCTATGAAGCAAGGGAAATAGGAAAAATACCAGCATCTTGGAGAGGCTCGATAATAAGCCCAATCTATAAAAAAGGCGCAAGGATCGACCCAAGCAGCTACCGGTTGATTGCCCTGTTAGATGTAGAAGCGAAGTACTACGCAAGCCTCATTTTGAAGGATCTAATAACATGGGCAACAAAAGAGAACATCATCCCAGCTACTCAGACGGGCTTTCGGACGGGTCAGGGAACCCTAACCAACATCATGGCATTAACCCTACTGTCCGACGCAGCAAAAACGGCAAAAAGCTCTCTGTTTGTATGTTTTATTGACTACAGTGCCGCATTCGACCATGTAGATCGACACAAACTATGGCGGAAGCTGAGCTCATGGGGAATCCCTGGCCCCCTTCTACAGCAGCTGGAAATGCTGCATACCGATACATGGCTCCAAAGAAAACTGGGATCCGGCACACATCTATCGAGGAAAATAAAGACCAGCAAAGGCCTAAAGCAGGGCTGCGTCCTAGCACCAACACTGTTCAACCTCTTCCTTGCGGATCTTCCTGAAGAGTTAGAAACAGTTACATCACACGCACCCCAGCTAGGAAATATCACGCTCTCAAATCTGCTTTACGCAGACGACCTGGTCCTTATCAGCCGGTCTCCCATCGGCCTTCAAAACCTTCTAGATAAAACAAATACATTTTCCAAAGCAAACTCCTTAACAATTAACCTGGACAAAACCAAGGTCATGCCAATGAACTACAATAAAAAACAGAAACCCGCATGGTATCTGGAGAAACAAAGACTAGAACTGGTAGCCTCTTACAAATATCTAGGAGTCATAATAGAGGGCAACGGCTCCTCCAAGCACCAACTAGATGCCATTCGCAGGAAGGGCATGACCTTTCAAATATCAATAAGACCCTTGCAGAAAGTCCTTCCCGACAGGAAACTAGCTCGCATACTGCCAATGCTCTTCTACGGCAGCGAATCAATGCGGGGTAATGACGCAAGCACTCTGGACAAAACTATCAGTCGTGCATATAGGGCAATTTTCCATCTCCCAAAAAATTCCTCGCCTGCCCAAATTCGTCTTGAATTCGGACTATTGAAACAATCGGTGGAGAGGAAAGGACAATATGTAAAAAGTTGGCGCAAAATCAAAGAATCGGAGCAGGGATCGCTAAATGCAAACCTATGGACCGAGCTTCACGCCAAAGAAATCTCCCCAGCAAGGGCCTACTTAATAAACTCATTGGAGAGCCTAGGGTTAAATACGCTCTGGGAAACAAGTACGGACTTCGGGACCTTTAAGAAAACGGTGACAAAGGTCACAAAACTGGTCTCCTCACTCGAGGATAGAGCCACCCTGACCAGGAGAGCACACGGATGTGTAGTGCTCGAAGGGTACGGAGCCATCAAGCCACAAGAATATCTATCAAGGGGCCTTACACAAAAAATAAAAAGCAAGTTCTTAAACATGCGCTTAGGCAACATACCCATAGCACATCACCTGGAACCTTGGAAAAGGCCCGATCCGTCTAACACATGTCGCCTTTGCCAATCTGCAACGGAGGACCTTATACATATTATATGCATCTGTAAAGCTTTTGAGGATATAAGGCGGTCAATGCTCCGGCCCCTATGGAACCAGAAGGGTGTAAGATCATGTAGGCAAGCAGTAATGCTCTGCTTCGACCCCAACGAAACCCAGTTAAACTGTAGAACAGTTAAATATTTCGAAATAGTGGCCAAAAAATTAAATGAAACAGAACAAGGACGCGAAAAACCAACCGCACTGGGACAAAGGTAACCTTCTCAAACGACCCTTAATAAAACTATTAAGCTGCTGAGCGAAAATTAATTAAAGCAGGGGAACATAGATCCTGCAATTATCTTATAACTACAAGAACTACAACTAACAATAGCAGCGATCAACAGAAAGATCCACTTAACCGATCACACTCTTCGAGACTTTATTTATGTGCAACATCCTTTTCGTTTGGAAAAGCTTTACATAGTCAAAAGACTTTTACATTTATTTTAATCTTTGTGTAAAATTGTGAGTTTTTATTAACTGTGCAATAAACAAATTCAAATTCTATGAGATTTCCCTTTGGTTTGGATTGAAGGCTGCTTTCATTAGGGAATTCAGTCTGTGTAGAGATGGAGTTTATGCCCTCATTTGTTATAACAGTATCACAGTGATCCCCTGAGTCAGAGCAAACTGTTGGGGGCCCTGTTTGTTGTTTCTTCCCCCTAGTCCACATACTCTGTGGAGTTGGCTGGTTGTTACTCCTAGGCGGCTGCTTCCTCTTATTTATTGTGGTCTTAGCTGGACCCCTTTTGCGTTTTGCTCCAGTAGTCTCAGTATTCGTAGTTGTGGGTGGAGGTGCTAATTGCGACCCTTGTTCATGAACAACATCAAGAGCTATATCAGGGGTATTTCCCTCTTGTGGTAATTCGGATGAACTGACCACGGGGATAGATTTCACCACAATTACTTCGGGGAATAGAGGTGTGGTATGTTTGGGACTGACAGTGATAGTAGATTGACTGATGTTAAGTGAACCCAAAGAGAGCCTCCTCTCAGTCTCTGCAATCTCATTAAAGGCATTGTCTATTAGACTCTCAAAGGAGAGTTGGAAAGATGCAGGAACTACAGTAGCCTGTAAGTCTATATTAGTAACATTGCTGGTCGCGTTGCGTTTCCCCATGATAGAGACAACTGGCTCACCTTTAAATGAGGGTTAGATGGGTGGCCCGCCCGACCACTGGTGACCTCTGAGGGCCTCAGAGGGCCTGCCCTGTGCCCGGGCTTCTCCCGCGCGCGACTCGCGGGGCGAGAGGTGCTCCTCTGCTTTATCGCGCCTCCGGGCGCTCTACTGCGACACGCGATAGCCGCGACAGCCGGGGCACCTGGGGCTTGTGGTCCTGCCCTCTCGGCGGTAGCGGCGAAGGTGCTGGCTCTCGTTGCTTGCTCCTGCACTGGAGCGGAATGCCTGGCGATGCTGTGCCTGGCGATGCTGTGCCGTTTCCCTCACGGCTCGGTGAGTCCTGAAGGGCCCCTGGTGAGCGCTCGGCGCTCCTCTGCTTTATCGCGCCTCTGGGCGCTCTGCTGCGACACGCGATAGCCGCCACCGCCGGGGCACCTGGGGCTTGTGGTCCTGCCCTCTCGGCGGTAGCGGCGAAGGTGCTGGCTCTCGTTGCTTGCTCCTGCACTGGAGCGGAATGCCTGGCGATGCTGTGCCGTTTCCCTCATGGCTCGGTGAGTCCTGAAGTGCCCCCGTTGAGCGCTCGGCGCTCCTCTGCTTTATCGCGCCTCCGGGCGCTCTGCTGCGACACGCGATAGCCATGACTGCCGGGGCACCTGGGGCTTGTGGTCCTGCGCTCTCGGGGGTAGCGGCAAAGGTGCTGGCTCTCGTTGCTTGCTCCTGCACTGGAGCGGAATGCCTGGCGATGCTGTGCCGTTTCCCTCACGGCTCGGTGAGTCCTGAATGCCACAGAGCTAATTCAACCTAGAACAAAATATTTCAATACATAGGAGGATTTGGACGGGAAATTGCGATTTGCTGAAGTCCAATCACTTGACTGAGGGGTTGGTCTTGTCCAGGCAATGAGGTACAAAAGGGTCCTTGAAAAGGGCTGTTATAGGATGTTTTAGTTTGGATGACATGTTATTGTTGGTTTCATTTAACGGGAAGGGCCTTACTCTTTTTTTGTTTAAATCTTTTATTGAATTTCTGAAGAAAACAAGCCAGTAACGAGAAACAATCCCTTACCCTCCCTCTCCCAACTCCCGTCCCTCCCTCGTTCCCCTTGGGCCTTACTCTTTTAAGGGTTCTTCCTACATGTTTTATTACATTGGACCCTTTTGGTGCAATCTTGTAGCATTCTTAGACCTAAGGTTTCTCAGTGATAGAGAGTGGGAGCATTGATTTTGCAGTCAACTTGAGCCTCTTCTCAGGAGGACTTTCGTTTGCATGGTACTCAGCACATTGAACTGGACACTTTGCTGAACTGGGGTGGAGGCAGTGAAGTGGTTTATGAGCAGCAGTAGCTGTTCATGCATATTTAAACTGAGACACGTGTTGCCTGCCCGATTCTGGATTCTCTGCAATTTTGGATCTGTGAACTAGGTAAGCTGGACTAGTTAAAGTTGCTGTAGTTCAACCTCAATGGCGACAATCTCAAAAGGTATATGGCATTGATGTGATCTGTGGGGTCCTCCTGAGAACTTCAAGGTAGGATTTAAAACCCCCAAAACAAGGACAGATTTTGTGCTACCTTCACAACCGGTCAAGGCATGCCAGGCTTGTAGTTGGAATGACTGCACGTTTTTCATGTGTTTGCATTCATCTGTGACTGTGTGATGAAGTTATTAAAATTCATGGGAATGCTCCTGAACTTTGGAAGTTTGTTGCAGTAAGCTATCGAGTGTTTTACTTTTTAAAGCAGGTGTGTGGTTTAATGTTGTTTCTTGTTACGCTGGAATAGCACTGCCACGGTGGGTGACTATATTGTCTCTTATGGCGGTTTATGACAGCTGGAGTCTTTCTCAATATTGCTGCATGTGTTTAAAAACAAGTTTTTTTGTATGTTTATAGTAGGGTAATGTTTGAAAGAGGGTTGTGTTTCTGAAATAGTGGCTACAGTAATATTAAATGGTTTATTTTTCAGCAAGTTACATGGATTAAACATTCTGTAATAAATGTATGATTTGTCACACCAGTATTTTAGGAGAGACTTAGTAAATAATCTTCTACTTAAAAATATTTGCAAATGAGCGGAGGATTAGCAACGTTGGGTGTTGTGAACAGTAATCTCATCACTGATGAGATATCACCAGTTGAAGAAAATGGGTTATTGGTTAGGGGGGGGAGCGGGGGGACCCTTCTAAACCAGCAACCGCAATCAGGGTGAACCACAGGGTGAACCACAAACGTTCCTAAATTAACCTGTACTTAACCATCTGGTAGCTGGGCACAAAATTAGTCAGATTTAACTTAGAGTCTGTAAAATAGTTACGCTGCACACAAAAAGCAATAAAGTAACCAACAACACAAATTACCAAACCAATTTAGAAAAATAAGAAATCTTTTAGTAATTAAAATAACATCAAACTTAATGTCATCCAATCAGTAGAACTAGAGTTATGAATTTTAAAGTTTTAAGTGTAGAAATTGAGCCTAAAAACAAAGCACCAATCCTGGGTATCTAGTCATGCGAGCCGGTGCAATGTCAAAAGTTAAAGCGATGGCCCATGTGTGGTATACATGAGGTAGACTGGGATCTGTCTCAGCTTACCCTCGGACTTAGAAGACATTTCAAAGACAAGCCAAGGAGAAGGTAGAGTTCAGTGGGACATGGGAGCAGCTGTGTCTGAGGAGGAGTGGTTGTTGCCAAGAAGCGTTGGACGAAGGACTCAGTGACACCCCTGGCAATGCACCGAGCATGAGAAGCTAGATTTTCAGACTGAGCAGGTTGTCGTCATCAATGGGCAGCCTGTCGCCATCGACCACAGTGAAGATTTTGACTTACAACACTATAACCAAATTCAGCTAACGCATTTCGACTTGTTACAGGCTTTCTTGGGGCTTGTTTAAGACTCAATTTGACTATGTTGAGAAAGTGATAGTATGATCCGGCTTGAATGGTCAGAATCTAAGCAACGGCTATCACACTTGTAAAAGTAATGCAATCAACTTCAGCATAGATTAAAATCATATTTGCCATTCAGCTATCTGACAGTCAGCATCTGGCGTATTTACGCCGGAAGCCGACTGCCGGATGTCTGCATGCCGACCACAGCTTAGCATGGATGGCTGTCTTCCAAAGACTTTGGATTCTTGAAAGTTGCCCCTAATTCTGATTTTAATCAACAACGAATTTGATTGCATTACTCTTAAATGTGTGATGGCCATTACTTAGATTCTGCGCGTTCGAGCCACATCATACTACTACTTTCACAATGTAGTCACATTGAGACTTGTAAGAACACCCTGAGGAAACCTGTGGCTAGGAAAACAAGTTGGCTGAATTTGGTTACAGTGTCGGTCGGAAAGCCTCTGATTGACAGTCGGATTCCCCTAGATTGTGTCGGAACTCATCCGCCCAACTCGATCGAAAACAATTCAGACTGACCAATTAGGATGCTCACAGTCGGAAGGAGAATTCTGAATTGGTTCTGACTGGCATTAGCAGAATCCAAGTCGGTTGGATTTCCAGATCCACACCGACCCGAAGACCACCCTCAGAGGCACCCTGATCTACCGACCCCCGGGACCACGCACACAATTCAGCGAGGACATCGCCGACTTCGTCAGCCCGCATGCCCTCCCCTCCGCTGACTACATCCTCCTGGGGGACCTCAACTTCCAACTGGAGAACAACAACGACCGCAACACCATCACCCTGCTCGACAACCTCGCCAACCTTGGACTCAAGCAGCTGGTGAGCACGCCCACCCACCTCGCCGGACACACACTCGACGCCGTCTTCTCATCCAGCAAAGACATCGCCTTCAGCCACGCCACAGAACTCCACTGGACGGACCACAGCTGTGTCCACTTCACCTTCGAAAGAACGACGATCCACCACCACCAGCAACAGGTTGCCCGTAGAAGCAGGAACAAGATCACAGCCGACCAGCTCGCTGCCTCCCTGAGCCAGCACCCTCCTGCCAGCTCAGCGAACCCCAGCCAGGCCGCCGACAACCTCTCGAAGTGGATCAGCAACTGCGCGGACGAACTCGCCCCTCTGAGGACCCCGCCCAGCAGACCCGGCAGCAAGAAAGCCCCATGGTTCACCGACGAACTCAAGAGCTCCAAGAAGAACTGCAGAGCCCTCGAGAAAGTCTGGAGAAGGGAACCAACACCGGACAACATGACCACCCTCAAGCTCGCCACCCGGAAGCACCACCAACTGATCCGCACCGCCAAGAAAACTGCATTCAAGGACCGGCTGGACAACAACGCACACAACTGCAAGGAACTCTTCAACATCGTGAAAGAGCTCTCCAACCCCAACACAGTAAACAACGACATCACCCCATCGCAAGACCTCTGCAACTCCCTCGCCTCCTACTTCCACAACAAGATCGCGGACATACACAACAGCTTCAGCATTCAACCGACGCACGCCACGACCGCAGCAAGGCCGCCCACCACCACCCTCCGCGCCTGGACTCCGATCAGCACCGAAGACACCGTCCGCATGATGAACTCCGTCCACTCCGGATCTCCGACCGACCCCTGCCCTCACCACGTCTTCAACAAGGCCGACGCTGTCATCGCACCCCACCTGCGGGACATTATCAACACCTCCTTCGACACCGCCACCTTCCCTGAGAGCTGGAAGCACGCCGAACTCAGCGCTCTACTCAAGAAACCCACAGCGGACCCCACCGAACTCAAGAATTACCGCCCCATCTCGCTCCTCCCGTTTCCAGCCAAAGTCATCGAGAAGACCGTCAACAAACAGCTGGCCGCCTTCCTCGAGATGAACGGATCCCTCGACCCCTCACAGTCTGGTTTCCGAGCCAACCATAGCACCGAGACCGCCCTCATCGCTGCCACCGACGACATCCAAGCCCTGATGGACAACGGAGATACAGCGGCCCTCATCCTCCTGGACCTCTCCGCAGCATTCGACACTGTCTGCCACCGCACCATAGTGCAGCGCCTCAGCAACGTCGGAATCCAGGAGAAGGCACTGGAATGGATCATCTCCTTCCTCGACGGAAGAACACCGTTCAAGTCAGAGGCCACCGAAGTCATCTGCGGCGTCCCTCAAGGATCCTCGCTGAGCCCCAGCCTCTTCAACGTCTACATGAGCCCCCTCGCGGCCATCGCACGCCAACACAACCTCAACATAATCTCCTACGCCGACGACACCCAGCTGATCCTCTCCCTGACCAACGACCCCGCCGCCGCCAGAGCCAATCTGCACGAAGGGATGAAAGATGTAGCCGAGTGGATGACGACCAGCTGCCTGAAACTGAACTCAGACAAGACGGAGGTCCTCATCCTGGGCTCCTCGCCCTCCGCCTGGGACGACTCCTGGTGGCCCCCCGCCCTGGGCACCGCACCCAAACCGACGGACCACGCACGCAACCTGGGCTTCATCCTGGACTCCTCCCTCTCCATGACCAGGCAAGTCAACGCCGTCTCCTCGTCGTGCTTCAACATCCTACGCATGCTACGGAAGATCTTCTGGTGGATCCCCACCGAGACCAGGAAGACCGTCACCCAGGCCCTCGTCACCAGCCGACTGGACTACGGCAACGCCCTCTACGCCGGTACCACCGCCAAGCTCCAGAAGAGACTCCAGCGGATCCAGAACGCCTCAGCCAGACTCATCCTCGACATCCCACGAAACAGCCACATCTCCGGACATCTGAGAGACCTGCATTGGCTCCCCGTCAACAAAAGAATCACCTTCCGTCTCCTCACCCACGCACACAAAGCCCTACACGATCAAGGCCCGAGCTACCTCAACAACCGAATCAACTTCTACGCTCCCAAATGCCACCTCCGATCAGCCAGCCACGCCCTCGCCGCCGTCCCCCGCATCCGAAGAGCGACAACAGGAGGAAGGTCCTTCTCCTACCTGGCCGCCAAGACCTGGAACTCCCTCCCGACCGACCTGCGCCTGACCCAAGACCACCTCTCCTTCAGGAAGAAGCTCAAGACCTGGCTGTTCGAGCAGTAACGGCCCCCCCCCCCCCAAGCGCCTTGAGACCCTACGGGTAAGTAGTGCGCTCTATAAATGTCTTTGATTGATTGATTGATTGATTGGAGCCGATTTGTTCAGCTGAACAGCCAGCTTTTCTAACTGGCGGATTACGATGTCAGATTCCAACAGCCTTTCTGACTCAGTCTCTCCAAGACAAAAAGGCTGTTGAAAACTGACTTTGGGGGCACTTAGCAGGCCCCCTTCATCCTGAGGCCTCCTGTTTGGGGTTGAGGGGATACCCAAGGGACCCCTCTGTAAAACCATGCACAGTGTGGCAGGCATTTTGGGGTGCCCGCCGCAGGCTGCAAGGTTTTCTGCAGACATCCATTTTCCCCATAGGAGCCCTGGCAGTTGTCAGTCAGAACACGGGCTCCCATTGAAGTCTATGGGAGGCCTTCCAAACAGTGTTCGGAAGCATCATAATCGGTCGGGCGGAACACCCGAACGCAAATCTTTCGGAACGGAATCCAACAAGGAGTCGAGTGGTTTAGTTTATGACCAACATCATAATGAGGCATTTAGTTGTATTAATAGTACTGTTTTTTACTAGTGTGTAGTTTGGACGTTTTCGTACTCTGTTTTAGTAATGTATTGTTATGTTATGTTACATTATGTTATGTCACTTATTTTATGATGATTAAGTGTAATGTATGTGTAGTTTTGGAAATGTAATATATTTTGCAGGTGGGTTTTCATGTTTATTTGACAGGTTTTCGTCTACAAACGTGTCCTATGGGCTTTGGGAGTTGCCATTTTTTTAAGAAAATCACTTTTGGTTTCTAATAAACCAATGTTTTAACAGTGATTTCCTTTTTTCGGGTTTTATGTTTTTTAAACACTTTGTTGTGTTTAGTATGGTTTCTAGATGCGTTGAATTGCTTTGAGGGATGTCTATTGGATTCCTATTATTTTTTCTTTTTTTAGGACAATTAATGACTATGTGGATGAAGAAGAAGATCTGCAGCTACAGGATGGTAAGCCATATTTATTTTATTTATTTTGGGTAGGAAATTTTAATTTTTTTTGTTTGTGTAAATATTATGTGATTGCTATTTGCAAATGTGTGCATTAAGTTGTATATTTATTTTACGTGATGGATTAAGTTTGTTGTCTGAGATTTTTGGTTGGTGAGGTTTGCTGTTCTCATGTAAATAAATTATATAATATTGTATTACCTAACTAATTTTATAGTGGAGTTTTATTTAATGTTTAATCTGATAGTAAAATGTTATGCTTATTATTTATAATAAACAAATGATTTGTCAAGGTGGTTTAGGATTTGTGGTAGTTTTTAGGGACCTTTGTAGGTTATGTTTTATTTTATAATATGCTTTTGGCTATTATTTTTAAGTAATCAACTCCTTTGTTGTTTATGAAGACTTTGACTTTATGTTGTAGTATGTCCTACATTCTTTTATTTTGTTTGCTAAGATTAGGTGCAATTTGGCTATTAGATTTCTCCATTCGTAGTTATTGGCAGCTTTGCTCTTTTTGTAATGCTTCTTTAAATTTCTGGAGCATAGCCTGTGTTCTGTCTAGTGTGGTTCAGAAGGAATTGTGCCATCCTTCCGCTGCATTGCTTGTTTTGGCTTCCTATGCCAAGATGTTGTCATACATATTCTACCATTGTATTTGGAATTTTGGTTGGCATATGTTTCCAGAGTGATGTGGTCTAACAACCCAAGTGGCTTTGAAATAATCCAGTAGGGGGCTTAGTTTGTCTTCCTTTATTTTATTGGTAGAAAGTGTTTTCTATTGTATATTGTAGTGGTTGGCTACCTCTGTGACAGGGACAAAGGCTAGTACTACAGTGTTTCTTTATTTCAAATGAAAATTGGCTGTTTGTAGAATATTCTACAATTAGTGCAGATTATTTGAGGTCTCTCCATATGCTTTGATCGAAATTATAGTAACAGCCTTGTATACAGCCTTGCATTCAGATTGAAGCAGCCAGACTCATCCTTGTCCTCATCAAATTGACCTGCATCACCTCCCACCTCAGGAACCTTTACTGACTCCCTGTCCAGAAAAGATGCCAGTTCAAGATTAAGTGTGGGCTTAAAATCTGTTCCGCTCGCGGAATTTGCAAATTTTTGGCAATTTTGCGGTCCGCGAATCGCGCAAACTTGTCAAAAAATTCGCAATTCGCAAGCTGGCGGATTTTTTTGTTTGGTCGCGCTTAAAAAATATAATCTCACGCACGCGGCATTGACTTACCGTGATTCTGAGTTCGCGGAGTTGTTTTTCCTCCCGGTTTGCGTGCGCAGCGCCATTTTGAATCTGGCTGCGTGATGGCGCAAGACTTTTCGACCGCGACTACGTCATAAGGGCCCGCGATCACGCATCGCAGGAGTAAACTATTGCGAACACGTAGATGTGCCCCGCAGCTGACATCTGGCGGGAGGTTAGAACCGCTCGCTTTCCCGAACTTGCAAAAATTGCAACTCTGCACAAGAAATCTACCGCAGGCAGCATAAACCTACTGAAAATGATGATTTGGGTCAGAATAACTCCTCAGATTGACATTTGGCTGCACTTTTTTGTGCAAGGAGTCAATTTTTGGGGAAAGGGAGGAAGGAAGTGCCCGAGAGTCTCCAACTTCCTGTTCCTGTTCAGCACGCTCCTCCCAGTGCTTTATCCATGTCCTGGTCCCTTTTCATTTGGATCTGTAGCTGGAAGGATTACTTTTTGAGGCTGCTGCTGGATATTTGTATTTGAGGTCTTTTTGTTTGGATCACTTTTGGATTGCTTTTGGATTTGAGATTTTACAAGTAAGTTGGTGTTGTTTGTTTGGCGCATTGCTGTTGCTGCAACTAAAATGTTTAAACTTTTTCACAACTTTAAAAAAATATATTGTGGGTAGGCACAGTATCCAGAAGGCCCAGGGTTAGTCATGGGTGCATTATACAACTGTTTCTGTGAGTTTTGTTGAACTTAACACCTTCGCTGCTAATGGATTTCCCCTCCTGTGCTGCCCCTCATTGAAATGGGTGTGGTCGTGACGGAACCATTCCGTCATCAGCACAGCCCAACCGTGACTGATGACGGAATGGTTCCGTCACAAGCATCGAAGGGGTTAATATAATTTATGTAATGGAATTGAATAGCTCACTGATATTTGTGGATTTTTTTTTAAATGTTGGGGTTGCGTGTAAAGCCACACTAGCCAGTAGGCCCAGGGGGTAGTCAGTGGTGCATGGACCAAGTCTTTCTGTGGGGTGTCTTGAATTTAAACATCATTTAGGGCATGGATGGCATTGGATTGTGGTGATTTTTGTGTGTTTTTTAATTTTTTGAGCTGTTGTTGGGGCCTAGCCATGTGGGTGGGGGCCATTCTGAGGCCTGGTCCAAGCAGGGCCTGGCCATGTTGTTGGGGGTCAAGGGGCCATTTTGAAGCCAGGCAGTGTGCTTTGTGCCATAGGCCTGCACCCAGTCTGCCTCCTTTCATCCATTATGCCCAGGGGTACTCAGTGGTGCATGAAACAACTCTCTCTGTGTGGTCTCTCTTCTATTAATGTAAACATCTGAGGAAATAGAAATTTTATGTGGCCAATGTGCCCCCTACATGTACCCTATGTATGTCCATGTCACCATGCACTTCCCCTCTTCTGCCTGTAATAATAATGCCTCTGTATTTCCGTCCAATGTTAGCATGTCAGTTACCAAGCCCTCCATGAAAGAAACGTTAATTCTGCACTGAGGCCTATGTTGCCAATGTATTTGCATGGTGCACGTTTAAAAAGTCGAGATGAGCACGTTTTGTGGCTCAGCCGAGCCAGGACCCGAATTCAGGCTCCATGCCTCCTGACACTCTGAAAGCTGCAGTTTAGCTATGTATCCCTGACCTCTCACATACTTCCTGCTCAGCCGAGAGGTGCCCAGTCCGGCCTGCCAAGACAGTATTTTGCTTACAGTTATCTGCCCTGATCCACAGAAACACATTCCTGCTTAATGAAAAAGGTAAACATAATCCGCCTGCAGAAGATAGGGCCTAGCCTTTCTGTCTCCATTCAAGTGATTTACTGAACTCGCATCTATAGGAGGCCCATGGCCCCACGCAATGCACAAAGAAATATATGCACACACTAGCATTTAGTGATGAGCAGCCTTTGCTCGAGCGACCTTTAAGTCAGATAATACATCCTCCAAACTCAAGATATTAGATGATATTAGAAGCGCAGGTCGTCCTGGCATTCAAGGTTTCTCTACTAGCCGGAAAGTCAGCTCCCCCCAGCTTTCCCCCAGTTACATGTCAATTCCACGTCATGACCAAGTTGCGCACACAAGTAGGGTAAAGGTTCCAGCTGACCATTCAGACCCCCTCCATGTATCCACCCACCTATGACCCACGTGTACGCCTTCTTACACGCCCTTTTCACGCCCATGTGCTCTTATCTCTCTCTTTCGCTTGCTCCGCCTGGAGCGCTCCGCCTTCTCCATGCAATGTAATGTATGTTTAAAGTATAAATAATGTACTCTGTGAATAAAGTTCAGATGACGATCCTTCCTGATCCTTAGTGGTGATGGAACCCGATTCTCCCTTAACTCGAGTTACTGAATAAAGCCCTTCTGAATCGGACACCACGGACTCTGCCTCTCATTATATGCATGATCCTTGTTAATGTATAGAAATTCCGACAGGGTAATAATTTTATTTACCACATAATCTGGCGCCCGAACAGGGACAAGTCCCCTTCCCCACGCGCCGGAGATGTAGGTCCAGCCCCTGCCCCCTTCTACAGCCGTGACGGACTTCAAGTGTACACGACAGCGGGACTTCCTGCCTACTCCCTCAGGCCCACGGAGGAGACGGAGACTGCGACCAGGCATCCACACGAGGCGGTGAGGATTGCGGACCATCCCAACCAGAGCCCAAGCCGTGAGAGAGCAAGGTCCGAGGTATCCCGAGGCCCACCTGTTCCAAGGCGCATGCGCAGAAGTAGCAGTATCGAGTTTCCGAGGCCTTCAAGTTCTGCTTCCCGGTGAGTACCGTTATTGGGAACGCATAGAGACGGGTTCATTTATTTGAGCTCGGTAAAGACGTGTCTGGGTACACAGGCACGGTAAAGACGTGTCCCTTTCGGTGGGCACGGTAGAGACGTGTCTCTTTATGAGACCGGTATGGTTGTACTGTATTACAGTGCATAAAGTCAGCAGTTTTCAAGTTCATGTTTTTTTTTCCTCATGTACTAGTTAGAATGTATCTGTTTTTAATGTTTTTAATGTTTTAGTGTTGTAGTGCGAATGGTTGTTTTCAGTCTAATTTTTGTGTATATTGTGTTTTTGTTAAGTTAGTTCCAACATGCCACTGTTTTCGAAATTACGTCAGATAGGGACCAGGAAAGGGATACTCGAAGAGTCAGTCCCTGTCCCGCCTAGAGACACACCTGGTCATTTTATGTATCAGAAACACGGGCTAGATGCCATACTGTTTTTAGACTTATGGGTAGATTACACGAAGGATCTAGAAGAGAAATATAGATGGCCTGCCTCAGGAACATGGGATGCTGAATGCATTATGAAAGTAGAGGAAGCACTATGGAAAAAGAAAGTTAGACCGTCCCAGAAAGATGCCATTGAGTTATGGCGTAAAGAAGCGCATAGGAGAGCAGAGAAAGAATTCCACAAAGCAGAGAGAAGTAAGGAAGCAGTGGAAAAAGCCAGAGAAAAAGAGCTACAGGAAGAAGGGGAACGGGTCAAGGCAGAACAAGCAGATAGAGAAAGAAATGCCCTCATTTCAGGTATTTATCCCGTCCATACAGAAGAACTAGCTAAAGAGACTCCCTCAGAAGTACCCAGTAAGTTGCCACCACCACTAGTACCCTTTAGAGTACGTAGACAGAAGCAGACAGAAGCTGAGGCTTTTATTTCTTCCTATCTAGAAGAGCCCGCTCCGGATTACGTAAACGCAGAATTCCCACCTCCTGTCAACAATTCTCCCTTCCCTCCGCCCCCATCACAGGATCTGCTTCTATAAATGCGGCTTCCGCAGGCGGCCGTGAAAGACGACGTAGGACAAGGGGCAATGGGAGGGGGGCCACCAAACACGCCACGAACACCGCCAACAGCTCGAGCACTGCTAGGATTAGGGCTACAACGAACGCCACAAATGACAGCATCACCCTTTAAGCAAAATGTAACTATTTCACGTTGTATATACGATCCAGTACCAGGTGAGGGTGCAATGCTCGTGTACTCACTAAGATTAAGACACGCTGTAGACTATTTGATCACATTACCAGGCATGAAGGAAAATTTAGATAAAATATACCATTTCATTAGAACAGGACAGGGACCCGAGAGTATAGAAGAGGCCATGGAACAAAGAAAGGTGGAGGTTAAATGCATGATTTTATGTTTTTTGATTAACTGTCTGATCAGGGAACAAGACCAACCAGAAAAAGGAGTAAGCAAAGGTCTGACTGATTGGAGTGACAACATAGCTACCGGTCGGCATGACAAACAGGGACAGACAGAGTGTATGTACAGGAAAATACGAAAAGAGATCTTAAAATTACACAGGAAAGAGTCTGACGGGAAAGATGAGTCAGCATCAGAAGACGCTGAGCACGAAACAGAGCAAATAGATAAAATGAATTATGTAGGCAAAGCACGACTGTTTGACAGGCCCATATGCCTCGACTACCGCAAACAGGGACCTCCTATAAAAGAAAAATATTCCCTCGAAAATCTATTCCAAGCTACTGAGAACGCACTGAAAAGACGGGTAGAATGCGATAGACCCCACACCACACAAGAACAGGAATTAGCACGGCCAGCCGTTCAATGGGTGTCTAATTCTAATATATATAACAGTGATGTAGTTGCCCAGACCTTTTTGAGCCTTCCGCCGAACGAACAGCGTTTGGCTGGTATTTACATGGTTCAACATTTGATAACGTTGTACGAGAGTCAATATTCTGATCCCGGTCCCTTGTATAAATTACTGGACGATATACTTCTAGATAGATGGATAGACCTAGGTACTGAATTAATTAATGTCATTCTAGATCAACGACATAAGTACTTGACTTCTCTGACCACGTGCATGATTCCTGCCCCACACCACAACAGAAAGAGCTTACACATAGACAGACAGAACCCCCTACGAGAGGTACATCCCGTCAAAAATGCAAACGGTGAGCTTCAACGAGTGTATGTTTACACACCCTTGACTAAATTAGAAATACTGGAAATGAAAAAGATGCTGCCCTGCCATGATAAAGACCCGGGGGGGTTCCACCGTGAACTAAAAGACATTTCCGCATAGGGGACTACACGTACGCTGACATTATTAAGTTATTGAAAGTACTGTTGCCTGCTGGTATTTACGAAAAGCTGAAAGAGAAAGACTGGGAGGTGGGAGAGAAAAAGTTAAGTTGGGCAGAATTGGAAACAGAGGATAAAGGCCGGCACCCTGGTGTTGGTCTTGGGGACAAAGCTAAAGATCTACCTGAACTCCTGATACAGGTTTTGCCGAGACTATTGACTACTAAAAAGGAAGATTGGGATGCTATTTCAGCCTGTAAACAGAAACCAGACGAGGACACCAGTGATTTCTATTCTAGATTCGAGAAATGTTTTTCTATTAATAGTGGCCTTAAGCCAAGTAGTGAATCATATCCACATCTTTTTGTGAGCAAAGTGGTAGAGAATTCCTTACCCCGATCAAGAATAGAGTACTGAAGGTTGAGTGTACTTGGCAAGCAAATAGCCCTTCCCAAATGTTGCAAATGTTACAATATCACCAGAACAGAATTAGAGAGGAACAGGATCATGAAAAGAGACGCATGAAAGATACGAAAATGAAAGTTCTGGTTGCACAATCGGTACCCGCTAATGCGAATAAAAAGGGCATGACACCTGTTAAAGGGAACTGTAATTATTGCAAGCAACCAGGTCACTATGTAAATGAATGTGTTGTCCTGAAACACAATATAGCTACAGGCAAGACAAAAGAACGACCGCATCCTCCTAGACAGAATAGCACCCCACAGAACACGCAACAGACAGTAGCGACCTTACCACCCCCACCACCACCTGCTACACAACAAGCCACACAACAGATGTACCAGTAACACAGTCGAACTATCCAGAATTCCAACAGTTTTCATGAAACAGCCTAGAGAGGGAGGTTGGCTTGCCCCTTATTGAGGTTCCTGTAGATCAAGAAGGTCCCTATGTACATAGCCGTGTTTTGGGAAAAGACAGAAAATTTTTGATTGACACAGGGGCGAGCAGAACTACCATCAGTCATGACGAGGTTCCAGGGGCACCCCTCTCAGGCTCACAGAATGTTTCCCTGGGATTTTCAGGAAAGCCTATTGTTAATGAAGTGTCAAAGCCAGTTTCCCTAGGAGTCGGTCCATTGTCCCGTACCACAGACTTGTTACTTACTAAGTCATGTCCAGAAAATTTGCTTGGTATAAAGACACTGAAAGAACTAGGAGCAGTTATATGTTGTTCTCCGGAAGGAGTACGATTGTTCTTACGTGATTTTAAAGGACATTATGTGTTGAAAGATTTTGACCACAGACTCCAGAATTTACCACAGCATTTATGGGCACAAGGTCCGACTGACGTAGGTTGCATGCACATTACGCCACACCGTGTCACTCTCAAACCAGGAGTAATACTGCCACGTATCCGACAATACAAGTTACCACCTGATGCCGTAATAGCCTTACTGAAAATTGTTGACGAACTCATTGCACAAGGAGTGGTAGTAGAAACTGACTCGAATGTATGTAATTCACCTGTCATCCCTATTCTTAAATGAACAGATCCGAATGCACCACCAGTCTACAGACTAGTGGTTGACCTTCGAGAACTGAATAAATGTATAATACCTCAATACCCAGTGGTCCCAGACATTTCTTCATTACTGACTGCAATTGATTCCGAGGCGACGTTCTTTACTGTAATTGACCTAAATAACGCCTTCTTCAGTGTCCCAATTCATCCAGAGAGCCAATACCTCTTCGGATTCAGTTTAAATGGACGCAGCTTTAAATTTACGAGAGCTCCTCAAGGTTTCACAGAAAGCCCTAGTATTTACAGTCAAGCATTAAAGAGCCAACTGGACAGTATTCACATGCCTGCCAACACCGCACTGCTCCAATATGTAGACGATATCCTGATCACAGCACGTACAGAACCAGACTGCGAACATGCATCACTGACAGTTTTACATTTCTTGGCAGATAAGGGGCACAAAGGGTCCCCTTCAAAGTTACAATTCTGTGCACAGCAAGTGGTGTACCTTGGACACTTGCTGTCCAAGAGGGGTAGGCAGCTGACACAAGACCGTATTCAGTTAATTGCTAACCTTTCACAACCCAGGACACAAAAGGAAGTACGGGCCTTCATTGGCCTCACTTCTTACTGCAGACAATGGATTCCCCAGTATGCCTATCTAGCCAAACCACTCATACAGCTGACAACACAGGAGGCAGCGTCTTCGACTGTGCTCCCTTGGACACAAGAACATACCCTGGCATTTGAAGAATTGAAACAAGCCTTATGTCAAGCACCAGTATTAGCGACTCCTTGTTACAGCAAGCCTTTTACGCTTTTTCTCACTGAACGAGATGGAACAGCATTATCAGTCCTTACACAAGATCAAGCAGGAAAACACAAGCTGTGTGCTTATTTTTCTAGTACGTTGGATCCAGTGGCCCAGGCTCTGCCTGCGTGCCTGAAATCAGTTGCAGCAACAGCCCTAGCTATAAGACAGAGTGATTCCATAGTGTTAGGACACCCCCTGACAGTACAAGTTCCACATGCAGTGGAAGTTCTCTTGAACAGGACACAGACGCAACATCTGACTGTAGCAAGACTGACAGGATATGAACTGACGTTATTCCAGCCACACATAGAGATCAGACGATGCAACATTCTTAACCCTGCTACACTCTTGCCCTCAAGCACAGTGGACACTGCACCACATGACTGTGTGGAAGTAATTAATACAGTGACGAAACCAAGACAAGACCTGACAGACATTGCACTGCCAGACCCTGACCTGACACTTTATGTAGATGGTCCATGCATGAGAACAAGCAAAGGAGAGTTAGTGGCCGCATATGCCGTGACCACTGATACTGAAATCATAGAGACCCAAAGAATAGACACACTGTCAGCACAAGCAGCAGAGCTCATCGCTCTGACACAAGCTTGCATACGAGCCAAGAACTTGAAAGTGAACATATATACAGATTCACAATATGCATTCGGGGTTGTTCATGACTTCGGAGTGTTATGGAAGGAGAGAGGTTTCCTGACCTCTCATGGGGCCAAAATTCAGCATGGTCCCCTTATTCAGGCTCTGTTAGAAGCAATACACTTGCCCACAGCCATAGCCATCCTGAAATGCAAGGCACACACGAAAGTTACAGACACCATTTCCCAGGGTAACGACCTGGCAGACCGAACAGCTAAACTTACAGCCCAGACACCAACAGATACGACAAAGACAAAAGTACCATCACTGACAAACAGCATGACAGTCAGGGATCTCTCACAAGATGTACTCGACATACAGACACATGCCACTCCAGACGAAATAAAGAAATGGACTGAACAAGGAGGGGTCCAGACCGACCAAGGTTGGATGACAAAAGGCAGAACTACATGGTTTCTCCCAGACTCTATGGTACAAGTCATCATAAACACAGCACATAGTCCAGCACACTTAGGAGAAAAGGCAATGCTAGACAGTTTACAGAATATCTGGTTTAACAAGCACTTGCGTGCAGCAGCAAAACAGAAAGTACGCACCTGTATGATCTGTTGCCAGTTCAATCCAGGCAAAGGCATTCCGGTGGAACAAGGTGGATTTCATCCCCCTGACCACCCTTTTGAAGTCCTCCAGATGGATTATATCCAGATGGACAGATGTAGAGGATACAAATATGTCCTAATAGTTGTGTGTGCACTATCTAGATGGACAGAAGCGTACCCAGTCCCAGATTATACTGCTGTGACCACTGCCAGGCAATTGGTAAGAGAGTTTTTCCCACGGTACGGATTGCCCTGTGTCGTGTACTCAGATAACGGTCAGCCATTCTCCTCTGAATTAATGAAACAAGTGTCCCTTCTGTTAGGATACCAGTGGAAATTTCATTGTGTACGACACCCAGAGGCAGCCGGACTTGTAGAGCGTCACAACCAGACACTTAAGACGAAATTAGCGAAAGCCTGTGCAGAAAAAGGCGTGGATTGGATGGTAGCCTTGCCGGTTGCCCTCTTTTACATGCGTATGGTAGCTCATTCCAGAACAGGCCTGTCCCCTTACGAAGTGGTTTTTGGTAGACCGCCGAATATATGGGGTACTCCTATGCCAAAGAAAATTACTGATGTTGACAGTAATATGCTGACAGATTACCTGGCTTCCTTGATGTTTGCACTACTCTCTTGTCGTTCACAGGTTGCCGCCGCCTTCCCCGACAACACCCAAGTCAAAGAACACACCATCGTTCCGGGGGATATGGTAGTGGTCCGGAATTTAGATTGTTCAAGCCCTCTTGAGTCCCGCTGGAGAACACCAAAGTTAGTTCTGCTTACTACGAGGACTGCCGTCAAGGTCGAAGGAAGAAAAGGCTGGATCCACGCCCAACATATTAAAAAATTCCTCGGAAATACCGGAACTGTGATAAAAACTAAAGACTGCCCTGACAATAATGACTCAAAGCCCCCTTTGCTAGAAAAGACTACGCAACAGGAGTATAGGTCTAAGTTACGGTCTAGTAAGTCAGACAGCGTTTAATTGTTTAAGTCCACTCTGTGGTGAATCGGTTAGACAGGTTCCTGACATGTATAAGATCGTAGACCAGAATAGCAAAAAGAGCAAGATGAGAGAGAAATACTGCAAGATTTTACGCAGTAGATGTATAGTAACTCTGATTATTATGTTTCTTCGAAGTATAATGATTATATGTATCAGCTTGACACTACACGTTTTCTTTCCTCCTATCGCATCACATATACACTCTTCCTTTAATGACACTGTAGAGCACACATTCAGTGATCTGCCACCCCATGAACTGTCATATCGACTAGCACTGCGCAACAATACTTTTATTCGAATGTTGCACCATTCTCATCAGACCAGCAATGTAACGAATTGCTGGGTATGTGGCCGACTCCCACCTTATCAGAAAACGGAGGGAGTTCTGCCCCTTTTTCCTTTCCCGTTCTCGCACAATGGTTCGTGCGGAGCATGGTTTGCTTTAATGTCATCACAAGACAGAAAGTTCACAGTTTCCCAGGGCGATTGGATTTGGGGAGATTTGAATAAAGTAATGAATAAGGCATGTTTTCCAGACAAAGACGGTCTTCCCCAAAGGAAAGGGACCGATCTAGAAAATGAAGTGTACGAACAAGGAAATGCTTCCCTTAACTTTATGATTCTGAATGTCCAGTCCGAGAAAAATACAGGTCCACCGTTCATATCAGTCTTACCAGTAAAAGGTGAATTGTGCGTTAGAAAGAAAGGATCAGTGCATTTGGGACACAGTGATTGTAATACTGTAATCGAGTTCAATGATAAAGGAAAGTCCACTTTCAAAGCTTCCCGCCATTCCTATTTCATTTGCGGTCAGACAGCCTATGTACGTCTGCCCTTAGACTGGGGTGGGACGTGTTATATAGCGTTCCTGCTGCCACCCGTCTTTCTAGCCCCATCCCATTATCATCGAGATTCCCGACTAGTACATGTTAGAAACAAGAGGGAGACCGATTCCCCAGTGATTGATCAGACTGAGACAGCTTGGGAGCAATATACAGATTTCAATAGAGGATTCTTTTTCTTCATAGGTCCCATCCAAAACAGTAAACTAATACGCAGGTTAACAAGAACTCTAGAAGCAGTAGTAAATGAGACTGCGTCTGCTCTGGCGAACTTGACGGAGGAGCAGTCTGCCATGAGACTTGTTGTTCTTCAGAACCGCCTTGTTCTTGACGTCATCCTGGCAGATAGGGGCGGAGCTTGTAGAGTGATCAGCTCCAGTTGTTGCGTGTTTATTCCTAATAACGCGCCATCCGTGTATGCAGCAATAACAAGACTCCACAAGATAGCTCACGAGATACACCAAAACCCAGGCACATGGACTTGGTCCGGTTGGCTCTGGAGTGTAATATCAGCATGGGGATGGAAAGTATTGTCGTTCCTAGGAATGATACTGCTTGTTATATTTAGTTGCTGTCTCTGTCTGCAATGTGGCCCGGCGATTTGTGGCCTGTGTGCCACTGCCTGTATTCCCCATCCACGTAAACAAAAGA
Source organism: Lissotriton vulgaris (assembly GCF_964263255.1). Lineage (NCBI taxonomy): Eukaryota > Metazoa > Chordata > Amphibia > Caudata > Salamandridae > Lissotriton > Lissotriton vulgaris. The sequence continues at coordinate 1,088,960,622 of NC_141687.1, read as the reverse complement.
GAAAAGACGAACAAATGATGCTGTATGATCAGATATATGGTATCATGAATATAGATGTGTCCTAAAGGGCACAGTAGGGGACAAGGAGGGAATGAGGAAATAGAAATTTTATGTGGCCAATGTGCCCCCTACATGTACCCTATGTATGTCCATGTCACCATGCACTTCCCCTCTTCTGCCTGTAATAATAATGCCTCTGCATTTCCGTCCAATGTTAGCATGTCAGTTACCAAGCCCTCCATGAAAGAAAAGTTAATTCTGCACTGAGGCCTATGTTGCCAATGTATTTGCATGGTGCACGTTTAAAAAGTCGAGATGAGCACGTTTTGTGGCTCAGCCGAGCCAGGACCCGAATTCAGGCTCCATGCCTCCTGACACTCTGAAAGCTGCAGTTTAGCTATGTATCCCTGACCTCTCACATACTTCCTGCTCAGCCGAGAGGTGCCCAGTCCGGCCTGCCAAGACAGTATTTTGCTTACAGTTATCTGCCCTGATCCACAGAAACACATTCCTGCTTAATGAAAAAGGTAAACATAATCCGCCTGCAGAAGATAGGGCCTAGCCTTTCTGTCTCCATTCAAGTGATTTACTGAACTCGCATCTATAGGAGGCCCATGGCCCCACGCAATGCACAAAGAAATATATGCACACACTAGCATTTAGTGATGAGCAGCCTTTGCTCGAGCGACCTTTAAGTCAGATAATACATCCTCCAAACTCAAGATATTAGATGATATTAGAAGCGCAGGTCGTCCTGACATTCAAGGTTTCTCTACTAGCCCGAAAGTCAGCTCCCCCCAGCTTTCCCCCAGTTACACGTCAATTCCACGTTATGACCAAGTTGCGCACACAAGTAGGGTAAAGGTTCCAGCTGACCATTCAGACCCCCTCCATGTATCCACCCACCTATGACCCACGTGTACGCCTTCTTACACGCCCTTTTCACGCCCATGTGCTCTTATCTCTCTCTTTCGCTTGCTCCGCCTGGAGCGCTCCGCCTTCTCCATGCAATGTAATGTATGTTTAAAGTATAAATAATGTACTCTGTGAATAAAGTTCAGATGACGATCCTTCCTGATCCTTAGTGGTGATGGAACCCGATTCTCCCTTAACTCAAGTTACTGAATAAAGCCCTTCTGAATCGGACACCACGGACTCTGCCTCTCATTATATGCATGATCCTTGTTAATGTATAGAAATTCCGACAGGGTAATAATTTTATTTACCACACATCCATTTTTGATTAGAAATATTAGCAATCTTTTTTTTTGGTCTTTCCGTTTTTGGGTGTGTTATAATAATATTAAATGCCTAGTTGCAAATATTAATTGAAGCACGACATATGCAACATTTATTTAACTGATGTTCCTCTGGCTTCCTTTGCTTTTAGGTGCACAAAGAGAACCACGAATCATCCTCATCGTTCATCATCAGTGCCAGGAAGAAATCCTTCTGTGGTGTGTGCAGCACAACTTCACGTGACGTCACGTGTGGCCACAGACAACTCTGCAACTCTGCAACTCGTGCAACTGCGGCCTGCTGTTCTGACATCTGAAGAAGATGGGCCCAAGGAAAGGTGGCTGTAGCTCCTCTACAGAGCAGGTTGTCAGTAAGAAGGAGCATAAGAAGCAAAAGGCGCCACTTACCAAGGAGATTTGTGTGCCCACAGACAATTTTTTTGGGAAAAAAACTACACCTGCAGCAGCGTTGTCCGCCGGGGACCAAGCGGGGAGCAGCACCTCAGCTTCATTGGTCTCAGAGCTACCAAGCCAAGTTAGGCCCAAGTCCATGAGTACCGCAAAAGCAGCCACTTTAATTGCTCAATCACATCGACCAGTGATGTTGGCATTAACTCATCGCAAGAAAGTAGCATCCAATCAACGCAGGGTGTAACTCATCTGATGAGTGTTCAACCACAGCCGCAACGACAACCACAGGTGCAATAAGGAGAGGCGCAAGGAGAGGCACAAAAGAGAGGCGCAAGGAGAGGCGTAAGGAGAGGCGCAAGGAGAGGCGCAAGGAGAACGCTAGGAGTGGCGCAAGTAGAGGTGCAAGTAGAGGTGCATGGAGAGGTGCATGGAGAGGCACAACTGCCCACAATGCTTGTTCCTCCAGAAGCAGGGTAACATCAGGAAATTGAGATTCAAGCGGAGGTATCATCCGAGCAAGCCACTCCTCTGATGATCCATTGTCTTCCAGATCCCCAGCAAGAAAAAGGTCAAGGAGGGCTAGTACAAGTTCTTCTTCAAGCCCCCTTACTTCTGATGACCTAGATCTTGATTGGAACCCACCAATGCTGTCTGAGAGGGAGGCACACCATGAGCCGACAAAGGTAGCTAAGCCTAAAAAGAAGGTTCCCGCAAGGTTTTCACTTATGGGTGATGACGACGAACAAGAAGTGGAAGAAGTGGTGTATTCTGCTGCTGATTGACAGTCTGACGATGACGACCCAGTCATCACAGTCGTCACTCCAGCCCCAGCGGGCATGCATCAGACAGACATTTTTACCCTATCCCGAATTGCTGCTGAGCGGGATGTGGGCGGCGTGGCACTGGTACCACCACCAACACAAGTAACAACTGCACCAACATGACCTACAGCTGCCATATTTTCTCTTCAGAAGGGCCGGCAGGGACCTCCATACAGCGAGACCTCTGTTACCTCATGTAGTGGTGCTTTAACTGTAAGTGCACAACAGAGTCAAATTCGGCCACGCCCATCCTCCACTTCATCTGGCATTGAAAGTAGCACCTCTACCACCACCACCAGAAATCTCAACTCCCCAGTTTGGGACTTCTTTAGTATGAGCAAAAAGGTGGAAAACCTAGTTGTTTGTTTGATTTGTAAAACTGTAGTTAGTCGGGGTAAGCTTGGTACCAACTATGGTACCGGAGGCCAGAGAGGCCATCTCCAAAAACACGACACTATCCAGTGGGAGGCGCACCTAAGTAAGATCCAGGAAGCCAAAAGTACAACAAATCCAAATGTATCCATTGATATTGCATCTGATGATGACGAGGGGCTGATGATCGTGCAGGGGGGATGTGAAGAAGCGACAGACATTTTTTCTGGTACACACAGTAACCCTGGCAGCAGCACTGCAGTGGTAGCGCCCACACCCTCTACCCCAGCAACATCGGATGTATGACATAATATCGAAAGACAAAATATAGACATAAAAAAATATCGAAGCAAAAATATCAACATCAAAAATATCAAAGTTGTATCTACATAAAGGTAAGTACAAAAATATCGGAAAAAAATATCGTAGTACAAAAATATCGAAGTAAAAAATATAGTTTTTTTAAATGTATTAATAATAATGTAAAATAATAAAAAAAAACATATAATAAAAAAATTATAGATATAAACATTGAAACATATTTAAAAAATAATAACTAATATATATACATTTAAAATAAATTAAACCACTACATATAAATTCATATATATACTTACTCCACATATTGCATCAGTAGGGAAAGCGTTGGATAGCGTAGGGGTAAAAATTACTATTCCCACTCCAGTGAGTGCAACAGTGGAGAAAGCGTTGGATAGCGTAGGGGTAAAAATTACTATTCCCACTCCAGTGAGTGCAACAGTAGAAAAAGCGTTGGATAGCGTGGGCGTAAAAATTACTATTCCCACTCCAGTGAGTGCAACAGTGGAGAAAGCGTTGGATAGCGTAGGGGTAAAAATTACTATTCCCACTCCAGTGAGTGCAACAGTAGGGAAAGCGTTGGATAGCGTGGGCATAAAAATTACTATTCCAACTCCAGAGGGTGCAACAGTAGGGAAAGCGTTGGATTGTGGAGAAGTGTGGCTCAGGGGTTAGAGGCGGCAGACCCGGAAGCTGAGATCGGCCCTGGACCAGGGTTCAATTCCCCACCTCGGCGGGTCTTGGGCTAAAAATTCCACGGACTCGATAATTCTCGCTCCGGTGCCTTCTCGACTCACGGGTTCACACTCTGCGACTCTGGGCAATAGCTTGCTTAATCTCCACAATGGCCCCTCGCGGCGGGATGCCTGGCTTTCACCTTGTGGATACCCTGCTGGGGTTATCTCACAGGGGAATACCAGGACGGGTTCCCTAAGCAAGCGCCGGGAAACCCACTGCGGGTAGCTGTGCGCTATATAAGCTCAAACACACACACACAGTGTAGGGGTAAAAATTACTATTCCCACTCCAGAGGGTGCAACAGTAGGGCAAGCGTTGGATAGCGTGGGGGTAAAAATTACTACTCCCACTCCAAAGGATGCCACAGTAGGGAAAGCGTTGGATAGCGTAGGGGTAAAAATGACTATTCCCACTCCAGAGGGTGTAACAGTAGGGAAAGCGCTAGATAGCGTAGGGGTAAAAAATACTATTCCAACTCCAAAGGGTGCAACAGTAGGGAAAGCGATGGATAGCGTGGGGGTAAAAAATGTTATTCCCACTCACAGCCGTTACCGACACCAGCAACCGTATCATCATCCTCACCTGCACCAGGCCCAGCCATAATATTGTCGGAAGCGGATTGGATAACTCATCAAGGGATTGCTTGTTCCAGTGTTGATGCAAAGGCCTCAGATGGTACGCAAAGTTCAGTACCCCTGGATGACCTTGAGTTGATGGTGCAGGCCTATCTGGATGACCCAACAGAGGTCTAAATTGATCACAACCCATTGCTGTATTGGTATGGGAAAAGGGGTCAATGGCCACTGATCACCAAGCTGGCTCTAAATTATTTGTCTTGCCCACTCGCAAGCGTGTCTTCTGAACGTGTTTTCAGTGCTGCTGTTGCCATTGTAAGTTCAAAAAGGACCCGCCTCTCACCCAAAAATGTGAAGAGGTTAACAATGATCAAGATGAATCAGCACTTCATGCCACCAGATTACAAAATATGTGAATCCACGCAGAAAGAAGAGGACACCGACTATGGTGATGGAAGTTCTTCTCTGTTAGCTGACCTACTCCGGTCCCAATTCACAGAGTTTGAGGACGAGCTCTACTTCCCTGACACCTAGGCCTGGAACTGACTTCCTTTTTTTTTCGTCCTAACTCCTTATTCACTTTTACTCCTGTGTGTCTTTCTTTGTTTTGCAACTTTTACCACAAAAAACTCTAATCATAACAAATCCATCAACGGCACTGTCTTCGTCCTATTTCCTTATTGAAGGTGCCACTCTCTGCAATCCTGAAGTTCACAAGTTCACAACTCAGTCATGCTCCTTTATCCTCCTCCTCCAGACTCCCCCTATCCATTTCCCTCAAGGCAGATGGCAGGATTACGTAGAATGAAGAAACTGTTGCTTCGTAGACGAGTCCCCTCAAAAGAAGTGGGACTGGAATTACTGACTATATGCTGATTGCTGAAGGTTACTTCTGACATTGACACGAGAGGCTGCCCTGTGGGCCTTCACTTTAGGAACAAGATGCGGACAAAAAGTGGAACAGGTAATGAATAATGAGATGGCATGCAGTGGACAGCACTGGCTGTCTGGATCTGATGAAAGCAATTGCTGTTTTTTTGTTGTGCATGAAATGAATCATATGTCTTCTGTTATTATTTAATCTATTACACACTAAATGTAACTCAAGTCTACTCTGTTTTTGTTACCTTGTTTATTTCAAATAGTACTTCTACTGCAGGGGCCACTACGTTGCATTTTTTAATATGCAAAATGTCCATGGACTCACTGTATGTGTATAGACTGCGACTGCATGAACAACATTGAATTTGCCAATATACCATGATGATGATGAGTCTTGATGACCAAAGTTACATAATATCTTTTTTCTTTACAGTCATTTACTGGGATGGATGGATCATCATCGTCGGTTTACGGAAGAACTATGGCAATTTCATGAGTGGCAAACAGGTAAACCAGTCAACAACAACTACAGCAGAACTACATGTCTGTCTAGTCGTGGTATGGAATGGTCGAGCCAGTGTAGTGTTGTTATGCCAGAGTCCAGACAGCAGTTCATGTAAAATTGTGTCTATGTGGCTTGCTGCATACAATTAGATATGCTTTGTCTGTCTGTGTCAAAGAGGTATGCTACATCAGGTTGCTTCACTCAGTGGTGCCTGTCCCCCTGGGCAGGTCACCCCACCGTGCACACTCCCCGTGAGTGAGCCCGTTCCCAAGTGCCGCCTCTGCTCTCAGCTGTGCCCCCGACCGCCGGAACCTCTTGAATTGCGGTTCTCCTGTGCCTCCTGTTACCAGCTTGCTCTCCCCTGCTTTCGCCGCTTTTTTGGCTCTTGTAACCTGCTTTGCCTCCTTGTACCTGCTTGCTCTCCCCTGCTTTCACCGCTTTTTTAGCTCTTGTAACCTGCTTTGCCTCCTTGTACCTGCTTGCTCTCCCCTGTTGTGTGCAGCGCTTTTTCGCCGTTTTTTTCTCTAGCCCCCTGTGTTTCCCTCAGCCGCTGTTCCCCCTCATTGGACGCCCAGCCCCTGCCGTGTTTCCCACCACCTCCCCGCCGCTGCCCCCCTGCGGCCCCGCCCCCTTCCCTCGCTCGCCCTCCCCATTCGCCACCCCGCTCCCGCCTCCCAGCTGACCCTCCCTCCCACGAGACCATAAATAGACATTGTGGCCAGCGAGGTGCAGTGACCTCTGTCCCCCTGGGCAGGTCACCCCACCGTGCACACTCCCCGTGAGTGAGCCCGTTCCCAAGTGCCGCCTCTGCTCTCAGCTGTGCCCCCGACCGCCGGAACCTCTTGGATTGCGGTTCTCCTGTGCCTCCTGTTGCCAGCTTGCTCTCCCCTGCTTTCGCCGCTTTTTTGGCTCTTGTAACCTGCTTTGCCTCCTTGTACCTGCTTGCTCTCCCCTGCTTTCGCCGCTTTTTCAGCTCTTGTAACCTGCTTTGCCTCCTTGTACATGCTTGCTCTCCCCTGTTGTGTGCAGCACTTTTTCGCCGTTTTTTTCTCTAGCCCCCTGTGTTTCCCTCGGCCGCTGTTCCCCCTCATTGGACGCCCAGCCCCTGCCGCGTTTCCCGCCACCTCCCCGCTGCTGCCCCCCTGCGGCCCGCACCCTTCCCTCGCTCGCCCTCCCCATTCGCCACCCCGCTCCCGCCTCCCAGCTGACCCTCCCTCGCTCCGCCCCCCCACTCTCCACATATGGCAGAGTGGCAAACGCGCAGCGTTAATGCACAGCGGGCGCGCCCCAAGCGTGCCGAAGGTGCGCCAAAGGTAAGCCCGTCTGCGCCCGTCCGCGCCTGGACCGCGCCCAGCGCCTGAACCCCTGTCCTCCGAGGACCCCAGCCCACCCGCCGGACGTACGACGCCGCCACCCTCATCGCACTCAACACCAGCCGAATCCCGGGCTGCTACCGAGCCACCCCGAGACGCACCCACGGACCCTTCAGCTGCCGCTCCTGCAAGTTCACCTGCATCCGGACCTGCACTGCACCAGCACCCACCAAGCCAAACACCAGCAGCAACCACCTGAAGTGCATCCTGCTCAACACCGGATCTGTCCACAGACACACCGTTCAACTCTGGAACCTCCTCGACATCACATCCCCAGACGTCGCCTTCCTCACGGAAACCTGGATGAACGCCTCCTCAGCGCCCGACATCGCCATCGCCATCCCAGAGGGCTACAAGATCACCCGGAGAGACCGAGCCAACCAGACAGGAGGAGGCATCGCCATCATCCACAGGAACACCATCCGCATCACGACCAACACCGACGACACCCTGACAACCGCTGAACACCTGCACTTCCAGATCCACACCGACCCCAAGACCACCCTCAGAGGCACCCTGATCTCCCGACTCCCGGGACCACGCACTCAATTCAGTGAAGACATCGCCGACTTCATCAGCCCGCACGCCCTCCCCTCCACCGACTACATCCTCCTCGGGGACCTCAACTTCCACCTGGAGAACAACAACGACCGCAACACCACCACCCTGCTTGACAACCTCACCAACCTTGGACTCAAGCAACTGGTGACCACCCCCACCCACCTCGCCGGACACACACTCGACGCCGTCTTCTCATCCAGCAAAGACATCGCCTTCAGCCACGCCACCGGACTCCACTGGACGGACCACAGCTGCGTCCACTTCAGCTTCAGTAGGACCACGATCCACCACCACCAGCAACAGGTTGCACGAAGAAGCTGGAACAAGATCACGGCCGACCAGCTCACCACATCCCTGAACCAGCACCCTCCCGCCAGCTCTGCGAACCCCAGCCAAGCCGCCGACAACCTCACGAAGTGGATCAGCAACTGCGCAGACGACCTCGCCCCTCTAAGGACCCAGCCCAGCAGACCCGGCAGCAAGAAAGCCCCATGGTTCACCGACGAACTCAAGAGCTCCAAGAAGAACTGCAGAGACCTTGAGAAAGCCTGGAGAAGAGACCCAACACCAGACAACAGGACCACCCTCAAGCACGCCATCCGAAAGCACCATCAACTGATTCGCACCACCAAGAAAACAGCATTCAAGGAACGACTGGACAACAACGCACACAACTGCAAGGAACTCTTCAACATCGTGAAAGAGCTCTCCAACCCCAACGCCGCAAACAACGACGTCACACCATCGCAAGACCTCTGCAACTCCCTCGCCTCCTACTTCCACAACAAGATCGCGGACATACACAACAGCTTCAGCGCTCAACCGACGCACGCCACAACGGAACCACCACCCCCCACCACCACCCTCCGCGCCTGTTCCCCGATCAGCACCGATGACACCATCCGGACAATGAACTCCATCCACTCCGGATCTCCCACCGACCCCTGCCCTCACCACGTCTTCAACAAGGCCGACGCTGTCATCGCACCACACCTGAAAGACATCATCAACACCTCCTTCGACACCGCCACCTTCCCCGAGAGCTGGAAGCATGCCGAACTCAGCGCCCTACTAAAGAAACCAACAGCGGACCCCACCGAACTCAAGAACTACTGCCCCATCTCGCTCCTCCCGTTTCCAGCCAAAGTCATCGAGAAGACAGTCAACAAGCAGCTGGCCGCCTTCCTCGAGACGAACGGATCCCTCGACCCATCACAGTCGGGCTTCAGGGCCAACCACAGCACCGAGACCGTCCTCATCGCTGCCACCGATGACATCCGTGCCCTGCTCGACAACGGAGAAACAGCGGCCCTCATCCTCCTGGACCTCTCCGCGGCATTCGACACCGTCTGCCACCGGACCCTACTGCAGCGACTCAGCAACATCGGAATCCAGGAGAAGGCACTGGAGTGGATCGTCTCCTTCCTCGCCGGAAGAACCCAGAGAGTCCGCCTACCACCGTTCAGATCAGAAGCCTCCGAAGTCATCTGCGGCGTCCCTGAGGGCTCGTCGCTCAGCCCCACCCTCTTCAATGTCTACATGAGCCCCCTCGCGGCCATCGCACGCCAACACAACCTCAACATCATCTCCTACGCCGACGACACACAGCTGATCCTCTCCCTGACCAACGACCCCGCCTCCGCCAGAACCAACCTGCACGAAGGGATGAAAGAAGTAGCCGAGTGGATGACGACCAGCCGCCTGAAACTGAACGCAGACAAGACGGAAGTCCTCATCCTGGGCCCCTCACCCTCCGCCTGGGATGACTCCTGGTGGACCCCGCCCTGGGCACCGCACCCAAACCGACAGACCACGCACGCAACCTGGGCTTCATCCTGGACTCCTTCCTCTCCATGACCAGACAAGTCAACGCAGTCTCCTCATCTTGCTTCAATATCCTGCGCATGCTACGCAAGATCTTCCGGTGGATCCCCACCGAGACCAGGAAGACAGTCACCCAGGCCCTCATCACCAGCCGCCTGGACTACGGCAACGCCCTCTATGCCGGAACCACAGCCAAGCTCCAGAAGAGACTCCAGCGAATCCAGAACGCCTCAGCCAGACTCATCCTCGACATCCCCCGACGCAGCCACATCTCCGGACATCTGAGAGACCTGCACTGGCGCCCCGTCAACAAGAGAATCACCTTCCGCCTCCTCACCCACGCACACAACGCCCTACAAGACCAAGGCCCGAGTTACCTCAACAGCCGCCTCAACTTCTACACTCCCACACGCCACCTCCGTTCGACCAGCCAAGCCCTCGCCGCCGTCCCCCGCATAAGAAGAGCCACCACGGGAGGAAGATCCTTCTCCCACCTGGCCGCCAAGACTTGGAACTCCCTCCCGACCCACCTCCGCCTGACCCAAGACCACCTCGCCTTCAGGAAGCAGCTCAAGACCTGGCTGTTCGAACAGTAGCGGACCCCCCCTCCCGATGCGCCTTGAGACCCTCTGGGTGAGTAGCGCGCTATATAAATGCAATGATTGATTGATTGATTGCCTTGACCGTCTGCATAGCCTTGGTCTGCTGTGTGCTAATTACTATCATTGAAAAGGAGATTCAGAGTACGCACTTTAGAAATGATGCTTGTCTGTAATACTGTCGCCTCTGAAACTGAAAGTGTTATTTTTGCACTACACACCGTACCTTATATTTTTTCTCTGTGGTGTTTTTTAATATCACTTCCTGTTTTTCCATCAACAATTACAGGCCGGCTTTTACCCTGTGCGATGGGAAAAACGATTAACTCAGACTTACCGTTAGCGATCCGCAATTCCGCATCCACCAGGCAGGCAGTGGACAGTGTGTCTATCTGGTCACCAAGATTAATCGACGGAGCGTCAGATGGAATGGAGGAGTACCGCAAATAAGAGGAATGGCTGGATGCATGCAACTTCCCAAATTGAACAGCACAACTAGAACATACAGTAACAGTATCCTCTTCACTTCTCCTTATCTTTTAAACATTGTTATTGTTGTGAACTTCTATGAGTGTGCATTTGTTTACTCTCTGCTTCAAATTCATCCCTCCAGCTATTTGATAAGTTTCTTTGCTATTTTTAAAACTAATTTAATGTAATAATCAGTGTTTATTCTCTCTGAGGGCAGATAGGCAAGTGAAATTGTGTAATTACTGCAGCCCTGTACTTTCAAATTGTTTCTTCATAGTTAGGAAGTTGTAGTAAGTACTACTTTTCAGTAACCTAACCATCCATTTAGAAAACAAATTCATGCATGCAGTAGTGCACTTCCTTTATGTCCCTTAAAAGATGTATGGATATCTTCGTATCGAAATATTTGTTTTTCTTTATTTGTTGTTTGTCCATGCTGTGTTTTTTCATCTCTCCACAAAACTTTCCCAAAAACCCCCATTCCCATCCAATTTTCAAACCCTAACCCTCTTCCCCAGGGCTTTGTGGTTTTCATTGAGGTGTGACTAAATGACAATAATAATTCCACACACTTGCTGGGGAGGAAAAAGGTCAAAGCAACAGAAAATCAATTTCAAGGCTGGTGAAGGAATCCGAGGATATATTCTCATTCTTATTCTGCTTGACACACACCCACCAAAGTATTTGCAAATCAAATCAGAATTTCATGTGCGCCATCAAGTGTATTGATCATCAACAACATCCTCCTCCTACACGTGACAAATCGAATGCTTACGCTGCTGTGTCCTTCACCTTCAGTACTATTTCTTGTAGTAGCCATACTCCATGCAACTAGTACTTATATTTTGAATACTTTAGCATTGCTTAGGCTACAATTTATGGCACTGTTCTTGTGTACTGTACTATCTATCGTACTGTTCTAATGCTACGCTCAGGCCATTCAATGTTTCATTTCCTTTTTTTTCATATGCTGCTACTGCCAGTGTGTACCACTACCACTACTACTACCACCACAACTATGACATTTCATCTGTCCAGGATTTCATAGCCAACCTTAATCGCCATTTGCCATGCACCCAGCTCTGCGCCTAGCCCTATTCTCAAACACGAATCACAGGTAAGATAAGCATTTTGGGGGAGGAAGAATAATGGAGTAGGAGGAGAGGAGAGACTGACGGTAGTACTAGTAAAGTAGCAGGACAATTGAATTCACTAACTCTGCCAGTGGCACTTTTGTACAAATTTGGGCAATTAGAGAATTTGAATCAACCAGCCAGTTAAGTTTCAGGAAAACAAACGTACAGTTAACCCCCCCGCCTCCCCACAAAACAGTAAAAAAAGTGTATGCTATGTTTAAGTAGAGAAATAAATAATTATTAGAGCCCTAACAAAAATAAACTATCCCACAAGAATACCCGACCCACCCCCCTCCCTAACACCAACCAATGTCCATTAATCAAACCAGTCCCCAAAAGTCTAAAAACCCCAACGCCCAATTCTCACCCCCCAAAAGTCTTTAAAAAAGGGGCAAGAGACAGTCTCTCTACTGCCGCCGGTGGTGTCCTTTGGCCAGGTGGTCACGCAGCTCTCTCCGGAGGTCCTTAAGCAGGGCTTTCTGCCTCGCCGCCTCCTGCTCAAGGTGGGACACTCTCAGGGTCAAGCGATGCACATGACCCTTGCACTTGCAGGTACTGTGGGGGGCAGCTGTTGTTTTTGCTGCCCGGTGGTGGCAGGTGGCTGCCGGACCGCAGCTCCGTACCGCTGGAGGTTTGCACTGACCGTATGACCCAGGGGGAGCGGAGGAGGATGCAGCTGTCGTGGATACTGTAATTGACTGAGACTGTGTATCCTCCTCCTCCTAGGCCACTAGCTGCCAATATTCGGCGACAATTGCCTCCAGCTTCCGTTGCGGACCCGTCTAGCCAACTCCTTCCTAGATAGTTTAGAAGGAGTATCTATATGAAGAAAGAAAAACATACTTTAACCAATGCTCTTTAAGATTAACACAACATAATTCAGCAGAAAGTTGTGTCACAGTAGCAGTAGCAACTTGCAAGCACAGTACATAACATTTGTGGCATGTATCTATCTAATCTCCCACTTCATCGGCCTCTGCTATAACATTAGTGGGAGTTTCAGGAATTATACTAGCACTGTATGGACTCACTACATTAGACTCAGACAGTACACCAGTCTTCTTCTTCTCTCTTGTTTAGCGAAATTGGTACGTAAACTTGTGGAAGCCGGCATAATGCCAGCGCAGTGAGCTTGCACCCAAGAAAAACAAATTCAAGCCATGATCATTGATGACACAGACTTGCATTACTGTTACCAGTCCAGTACATGCAGGTGGTGAAGCTCTTACTTTTCTATTACGGGTGGCACTGGCCATACTCTGTTACAAGGGCTACTGCTCAATTAATTTAAGTTTCACCCTGGCCTGCCCCTGACTACTACAAAAGGAAAATGAAGAAGATAATATGATCATCTATCCCTTCACAGGTTATTTGCTTACATATGGGATGACTTTAGGTGCTTTGTTTTTGATTGACTGAACACCGATAGGCCACACATCAATGTCAATGACAGAGTTGTAAAAACATTTTTAACAGAGGTAGTGAGTGGTCCCCGTAATCGCCGGATATATGCTGTGCTTGCAAACTACTGTTACTAGTCATGGTAGTATTCTGAAAATTTACAACTTCTTTCCTCGGCTTTGCTAGCCTGGTACGGAGGTACGGTGTTACATGCTCTTCAAAGTAATACTCTTCATCCAGTGACCATCTACTCTGTCTACATACACCTATACTACCTATGAGAAAGATACCATCCCAGCATCCATCCATTCAAAGTAAATGTCAATCACTCTTCATAATGTCTCAACTGGACAAACCTTACTTTTTCTCACTGAAAAAAACCTTTTTATTTTATTTTGTAAACCGCCAACCATGCATCCGTGCTTGACTTGCATTTGAATTTGAACCAAAGGATATATTGCACACACATACAGTTTCTGTTTCACCCACCCATGCAGTCCTCTTTTTTTTCTCCTTCCACCCATCCTTGCTTCAGCCTTCAACCAGCCATGCATCAGATTCCCAGCCACCTCGGGCAGCATTCAAAAACACGTATCATTCTTTGGCAGTCAGTAATTTTACCTCGCTCGTCCTTCCTTACGCCTTTCTTTCCCTTTTCGTTCATCCCATCCATCAAGTTCATCTCTGACCTGACTTGGCTTCTCGATAAAACTTTCACAGCTGTGTTTAAGTCAAATTTAGAGGAGGCTATTGGTTACTGTTCAACTCAACTTCCGCCGCTAATGCTATTGCTAATGAGAAGTCAAGGGTGACTGTCTTCTACCTGGTTGACAAAAACTTAGTTCTAAATTTGTAAGTCTTCTGAACAGTAAAGTGTACTTGTACTGTACAACATATACACCCCTGCAGAGATCCCACTCTGTAATCTCAATAAGTAAGGAATCTATTTAATGCTTCTCTTTGCTGTTTTAATAAGTTTAATAAGCCGGGAGTCTGTCTCTGAGCTTAATTTTTTAAAACTTGTGTATTGTGTTTTTAAAATTGCAGATTTGCACATTGTCCTTTCTGGCACTCACCCTGATCGCGCCGTGCAGCTGACTACTCGCTGACACTGCCTGTCCCCCATAACGCTGCTTTCTGGGCGCCATCGGCACGCCGAGGGAGACTTCTGCCACGCCCTTCCATTGCTGGCCACGCCCCCTCCCACGTCATCAGTCGCCACTATAAACCATGTGTCAATATCGGAAGCGCAGCGGACGAGCGCAGCGGGCGCGCCGGTTGCGCGCCGAAGACGCGCTAAAGGCAAGCTCGTCTGCGCTCGTCCGCGACGAGGACGCAACCAGCGCCGCCACCTCTGGCCAAATTGACTCGCATCTCTCACGCTATACCCGAGACACACTGCTTCACTTACAAGGATCCGCACCCGAAGGTAAGCTTACCTTTGAGGACACTGCGTTTCCCCTAGCTGACTTCTCCCAGAGGGGCCTAATTTCAGGAGGCCTACTGAACGTCAGATCATTACCTAAACACGCCACTGAAATCAACCTCCTTATAGAAACACACCATCTCGACGTCCTGTTTCTAACTGAGACCTGGACACAGGCCGACTGTGATATTGATCTTGCATCCGCATGTCCACTCAACTTCAATATCTTGCACCTCCCAAGACCAAAAGGCCGCGGCGGCGGAGTTGGCATTATTTTCCGCGCCTCCTGGACTATATATACTGTTGTAAATATTTAATTTACTATCATAATTTCTATGCAGGTAAGTACTTAATCAATAATAACTCAATCGGAAAGAAAGAACCAGAGTCCGTGGTGTTAGAGTTCTTAGGGGTTTTATTCCTTAAAAAGGAATGGTCATGACCTGGCTATCATGTTCCCGCAACCACACAGGGTTCAGGAAGGGATAGAGAGAGTGCGCTCGCTACATTTTATTGACAGTACATAGCTTATATACTTAATTCATTGTCATAGAAAAACGGTATAGTAGGCGTAACAGCTGAGAGAAGACAAGATAACAGTATCCACGTGTTAGCAATACGTAATCAGAAGGCGTGGACTAGGCGTGAATTAGAGGTGTGTGCTAGAAACGTCACCAGGTAGGTGTCACAGAAGGGGTGGCACTAACAGAAATGTTGCAATGTCAGCAGAAATCGGAAGCTTGGATGCGCGCGCAGCTGCATGACGTGTTATTGACGTGAAACTGGAGGGTGCAGGGGACTTGACATTTACACTGACGGAAAGAGACAGAAGTCTGGCATGTCAGATCAACTTGTACTTCTATCATATCTGATATCTGATGTTTGGGAACCATACTATCGAGAGAGAAAGGTCTCTGGGGCAGAAGCTATTCTATACTGACTGTGAGTGCGTGTGTAAGCGCCTGGGTGTCTGCATGAGAAGCGTGGGGGCATGGGCCTTCCATGGGAGCATGGTAACAGAGGCTATGAATTACTTGCACGGAGACAGGTTAGCCCTTTGCTCTGCAGATGAGGGGGATGTTTACTGAAGCTAGTAGGCAGGAATGTATTTTCGAGGAGCGGAACAGATAACTCGAAGGTTATAGTCAATCTTGGCAGGCAGCAGGCTGAGCTGAGCACGGTGGGCCGCGCTGGAAGTAAGTCAGAGTTCACGGGTACAGAGGCAGCCTGGGCTGAGGTTTTCAGAGTCAGAAGCCAGAAAAAAGGCTCGATGGCAGAAATTCAGGGCCTACTTTGCCAGAGCTGAAAAACGTGTAAGGTACACTATAAAAAGACGTTGGCATAGCATACTTAGGAACGGACTATTCAACCCATTCAGGGTGGGTCTGAAAGAGGACATGTTAACGTTGGACGCAAATGTATTTGCGTCTTCGTAGCTGGCACAGGAGGGAAGTTACATGCACTTTAAGCTGGTACATGGAGTTGGTGGGGTACACGCTAGGGAACACAATCTTGACCATAAAATTTATATTTCCTCATTCCCTCCTTGTTCCCTACGGACCCTTCATGATATATCGATCCTCATGAATCGATCAGTTTGTTCTTGTAACATCATTTGTTCTTCCTTCTTTCTTTCACGTTTTGAGAGGAAACTGGAATGTTCAATGCACGATGTGGCACACAGTCCACAAATCGCTGGCCCACACTGTAGGCACAGGCAGCAACTGAATACTAGGACTAGGCCAATGCCTAGGAAGGATAGGATCTTCCATCCCCAAGCAGTTAACGTTGTCCAGAACCAACCGGACCAAGTCCAGGTGCCTGGATTCTGATGTATCAGATTTGCAATTTTATGAAGACGTGTAATAGCTTGATATACAGATGGTGCGTTTTGTGGAATGAAAATACAACAACTTGACCCGATGACCTTACAGGCTCCACCTCTATCTGCCAAGATGACGTCAATAACAAGACGATTCTGAAGAACAACAACCCGCATGGCGGACTGCTCTTCTGTTAAGTTACCTAAGGCGGAGGCAGTTTCATTCACTACTGCTTCAAGTGTTCTAGTTAATCTGCGTATTAGTTTACTATTTTGGACGGGACCTAAAAAGAAAAAGAATCCTTTATTAAAATCGGTGTATTGTTCCCATGCTGTTTCTGTATAGTCGACAAGTGAGAGATCTCTTCTGAGTCTATTCTTTACTAGATTCGTATTTCTGTGATAGTCAGGAGGAGCTAGAAAAACAGGTGGCAGAAGGAATGCAATGTAACAGGTACCATCCCAATCTGGAGGTAAGCGTATGTATGCGGTATGACCACAAACAAAATAGGAATGACGGGTAGCTCTAAAAGAAGACTTGCCTTGATCACTGAATTCGACCACAATAGTACATTTACTATGGCCTAAGTGTACTGAACCTTTCTTGCTGACACATAATTCACCAGTGACTGGTAGTACTGACATAGCGGGCAGAACTGGAGCAGGTTCGGATTCAACTGTAAGGATCATAAGGTTAATTGTGTAATTACCTAATCCATAAACTTCATTTTCTAGATCAGTTCCTATTCTAATGGGGAGTCCCTTCTTGTCAGGATAACAGGCATTAAGCAGAACTAAGTTCAAGTTTCCCCAAACCCAGCTCCCTTTGAAAACAGCAATATCAGGATCTACGGAATTTATTATTCTAAACCAGGCACCACAGGAACCGTTGTGAGTGAACGGGTACGGAAAGAGGGGCAGAGCTCCCTTGTATTTCTGGTAGGGAGGGAGTCGGCCACATATCCAGCAGTTTGTAGCATTGTTAGTCTGATGGGAATGATGTAACATACTAATGAATGTGTTGTTGCGCAGCGCAAGTCTGTAAGAAAGTTCATGTGGAGGTAATTTACTAAAAGAATGTTCAGCAGAAACATTATAAGCAGATTGTTCACGCTTGAAAATAGGATAATAGATGGGGAGCAGTATACTCGCAATAATTATCAGAACACTTAGAAAAAACATAATTAATAATGTCACCATACAGTGACTACGTAGTGATTTACAATATGTACGTTTCTTTAATTGTCTTTCTCTCTCTCTATCTCGATCTAGGGGATACATGTCAGAAACTATTTAACCGATTCACCTAGGGGAGGACTTAAACAATTAAACTGTCTGACTTGCTAGATCGGAGCTTTGATCTGTATTCCTCTTGGGGAGTTTTCTCTCGTTCGGAAGTTTTAAAGTCACTAGTTTTGATACAGTCTTTGGTGGGGGTGGACGAGCCTGGATCTGGTTTCAGTTCATTGTATTTTTTGATATGGCTCGTGTGGACCCACCCCTTTCTGCCTTCCAGTTTCACTGCGGTCCTCGTTGTAAGAAGGACGGTCTTTGGCTCCTTCCAGCGGGGCTCCAGCGGACTCTTCCTGTCGAAGTTCCGTACTAAAACTGTGTCCCCAGGACGGACATCATGTGGCTTTACATCAGTGTTGTCGGGGAAAGCTGCGGCAACCTGTGAACGACATGATTGGAGTGCAGACATCAAGGAGGCAAGGTAATCTGTCAACATATTACAATCAACATCAGTAATCTTCTTCGGAATGGGCGTCCCCCACATATTCGGTGGTCTACCAAAGACCACTTCGTACGGGGATAGTCCTGATCTCGAGTGGGCAACCATCCTCATGTAGAACAGTGCCACGGGCAGGGCGACTATCCAGTCGACCCCTTTCTCTTTACATATTTTTGCAAGGCGTGTCTTTAATGTCTGGTTATGCCTTTCTACAAGGCCTGCGGCTTCGGGATGTCTGACACAATGGAATCTCCACTGATATCCTAGCAATAGGGAAACCTGCTTCATTAATTCGGATGAGAATGGCTGACCGTTATCTGAGTACACGACACGAGGCAAGCCGTACCGTGGGAAAAATTCACGAACCAGCTGCCTGGCAGTGGTCGGAGCAGTGTAATCTGGGACTGGGTATGCTTCGGTCCAACGGGACAGTGCACAAACTATTACGAGGACATATTTGAATCCTCGACAACGGTCCATCTGGATATAATCCATCTGGAGGACTTCAAAAGGGTGATCGGGAGGATGAAATCCACCTTGCTCTACAGGGACGCTTTTACCTGGATTGAACTGACAACAGATCATGCAAGTACGCACTTTCTGTTTTGCTGCTGCTCGTAAGTGTTTATTGCTCCAAAGATTTTGTAAACTGTCTAGCATTGCTTTTTCTCCTAAGTGTGCTGGACTATGTGCTGTATTAACCATGACTTGAACCATAGAATCAGGGAGAAACCATGTCGATTTTCCCTTCGTCATCCAACCTTGATCTGTCTGGATCCCTTCTAGTTCAGTCCATTTCTTTATTTCGTCTGGGGTAGCATGTGCCTGAATATCGATTACATCTAGTGTGGGATCCCTGACTGTCATGCAATTTGTCGGTCCTATTGTCTTTGTCACATCCGTTGTCTGAGTGTGAGTCAATGCTGTATGTTTTGCTGTCTGGTCTGCCAGGTCGTTACCCTGGGAAACAGAATCTGTAACTTTAGTATGTGCTTTACACTTCATGACGGATATACCTGATGGCAGATGTATTGCTTCTAACAGTGCTTGAATGAGGGGACCATGTTGGATCTTGGCACCATGAGAGGTCAGAAAACCTCGTTCTTGCCATAACATGCCGAAGTCGTGTACAACTCCGAACGCATAACGGGAATCAGTGTATATGTTAACATTTCTGTTCTTGGCTAGAATACAGGCTCGGGTCAGAGCAATAAGCTCTGCTGCTTGAGCGGACAGTGTGTCAATACGATGTGTTTCTTTAACTTCGGTTTCAGTGGTCACTGCATACGCGGCCACTAATTCTCCTGTACTTGTTCTCATACATGAACCATCCACATAAAGTGTCAGGTCTGGATTTGTCAGTGGAACATCTGTTAAGTCTCGTCGGGGCTTTGTAACTGCATTAATGATTTCTATACAGTCATGCGGGGCTAGATCTGTCATAATTGTAGGTAACAGTGTTGCGGGGTTCAGAATGCTGCAGCGTCTGATTTCTATGTGAGGCTGGAATAGCGTTAATTCGTAACCTGTCAGTCGTGCTATAGTCAAGTGCTGAGTCTGGGTTCTGTTTAAAAGAACCTCTACAGAATGTGGAACTTGTACTGTTAACTGATGTCCTAGGACAATTGAATCACTCTGTCTGATTGCTAATGCTGTTGCTGCTACAGACTTTAAGCACGCAGGGAGTGCCTGGGCTACTGAATCCAATGTACTTGAAAAATAAGCGCAAGGCTTATATGAACCTGCTTGATCTTGGGTGAGGACAGACAATGCTGTACCATCACGTTCTGTAACAAAAAGTGTAAACGGCTTGCTGTAACATGGTGTTGCTAAAACTGGTGCTTGGCATAATGCTTTCTTTAGTTCCTCAAAGGCTTGTGTATGTTCCTGAGTCCAAGGGAGGACAGTCGAAGTTGCTGCCTCCTGTGTTGTTAACTGGATGAGTGGTTTAGCTAGAAATGCATATTGAGGAATCCATTGTCTGCAGTACGAGGTGAGGCCTATGAAGGCCCGCACTTCCTTTTGTGTCTGGGGTCGTGGCATATTTACAATTAACTGAATGCGATCGGGAGTGAGCTGTCTCCCCACTTTGGACAGCAAGTGACCCAAGTACACAACTTGCTGAACACAGAATTGCAGCTTCGAAGGAGACACCTTGTGTCCCTTGTCTGCCAGAAAATGTAAGACTGTCAGTGATGCTTGTTCACATTCGGGCTCACTTCGTGCGGTGATCAGCAGATCATCGACGTATTGCAGTAAAGCAGTGTTAACTGGCATTTGAATACAATCTAGTTGTCTTTTCAGTGCTTGACTATAGATGCTGGGGCTTTCTGTGAATCCTTGAGGTGCGCGTGAAAATTTGAAACTTCGTCCATTTAAACTGAATCCGAAGAGATATTGGCTCTCTGAATCAATCGGTACACTAAAGAAGGCGTTCTTAAGGTCAATTACTGTAAAGAACGTTGCTTCTGAATCAATAGCCGTCAATAAGGAAGAGATATCGGGGACCACAGGGTACTGTGGAATAATGCATTTATTCAGTTCTCTCAGATCAATCACCAGCCGATATACTGGCGGTGCATTGGGATCAGTACGTTTAAGAATTGGAATGATGGGTGAATTACAGATATTGGAGTCGGTCTCCACGACCACTCCTTGGGCAATGAGCTCTTCAATGATTTTCAATAAAGCCACTACAGCATCGGGTGGTAACTTGTATTGTCTGATTCGTGGTAGAACAACTCCTGTCTTGAGTGTAACACGGTATGGTGTGATATGCATACAACCTACATCAGTTGGGCCTGTTGCCCACAAGTGATCTGGTACATTTTTCAATCTGACGTCGAATTCTCGCAAAACATAATGACCCTTGAAATCCCGCAGAAAGAGTCTAACTCCCTCCGGGGAACAGCATATTATAGCTCCTAGAGCCTTCAATGTTTTAATTCCTAACAGATTTTCTGGACATGATTTCGTAAGTAACAAGTCTGTAACACGTGATAATGGACCCACAGCCAGGGGGACTGGTTCTGATACTTCATTTATAATGGGCTGTCCTGAAAAACCAAGGGAAACATTCTGTGAGCCTGAGAGGGGTGCCCCTGGGACTTCGTCATGGCTGATAGTGGTACGGCTTGCCCCTGTGTCAATTAAAAACTTTCTATCTTTTCCCAATACTTGACTGTGTACATAAGGACCCTCTTGATCTACAGGAATTTCAATAAGAGGCAAGCCAAATTCCCTCTCTAGGCTGTTTCATGTGTATCGCTGGTAATCGGGGTAAGCAGATTGGGCATACTGGTACATTTGTTGGGAAACTTGCTGAGTCGCGGCAAGAGGCTGTGGCTGAGATACCGCTACTGTCTGTGCTGTATGGGATGAAGCATGCATAGGCTGTGTGTTCTGTGAGGTCTGTACATTCTGTGGGGTCTGTTGCTGGACCTGATCTTGTCTTGGTGGATGCGGTCTCTCTTTAGTTTTACCTGTTGCTATATTGTGTTTCAGAACTGGGCATTCATGTACGTAGTGACCTGGCTGCTTGCAATAATTGCACGTCCCTTTAACAGGACCTGCGGAATTATTTGTCTGATTCGTACCTTTCCTATTTCCGTCGGTATGTACCGACTGGGCTACTAACATTTTCATTTTCGTGTCTTTCATACGTTTCTGTTCCTGATCTTGTTCTTCTCTAATTCTATTCTGATGGTATTGTAACATTTGTAACATCTGGGATGGCGTATTTGCTTGCCATGTACTCTCAACCTTGTATACACGATTTTTGACTGCTAACAGGGAATTTTCAACTAACTTTGATACAAAAAGATGCGGGTACGATTCGCTACTTGGTTTAAGACCACTATTAATAATAAAACATTTCTCGAATCTTGAGTAAAAGTCACTAGTATCTTCGTCGGGTTTCTGTTTACATGCTGAGATGGCATCCCAGTCTTCTTTCCTAGTTGCTAGTAATCTTGGCAGAACCTGTACTATTAAACCTGGTAATGCTTTAGTTTTGTCCCCGAGGCCTACCCCTGGGACACGTTTGTTCTCTTCGTCTTCTATTTCTGCCCATGCAATCTTTTTGTCTCCCACCTCCCATTCTTTTTCCTTTAGTTTCTCGTAGATGCCCGTGGGCAGCAGTACCTTTAACATTTTCATGATATCTTCATATGTGTAATCCCCCATCAGTAACATGTCTTTAAGCTCTCTGTGGAAACCTGCAGGGTCTTTATCATGGCTCGGGACTAGTTTCTTCATTTCTAACAGTTCTAACTTAGTCAGTGGCGTGTGTACATACACACGTTTCAAGAGATGATCCTCACCCATAACTGGGTGTACTTCTCGTAAGGGGTTCTGACTTTCAATGCCACTCAGGCATTCCATACGATACATTTTTCTTTCTGGGGGTGGAGCGGGAACATATTCAGAGCTGACAAAAGTGTCATATCTATGTCGTTGTTCTAGAATTATTTGTATTAACTTGGTACTTAGACCTCTCCATCTATCCATGAGTAGTGCTTCTAGAGTTTCGTGTAGGGGACCTGGATCGGAATGTTTATTTCTGTATTTCGTGAGGAGGTGCTGCATCATGTATACACCTGCTAATTTCTGCTCGTCTGGGGAGAGGTTCAGGAATGTCTGTGCTACGGTGTCATCATTATACATATCCGGATTTTCAGCCCATAATATGGCTGACCGGGCTAATTCCTGTTCATCCATTGAATTTAGTATGTGGTACCCCACTCGGTCTCGGAGTCTTTTATCAGTCTCCTGGAACTGGTGTTCAGAAGAATTCGGGTTGGTTAAGGCAGAGAGAAAAACTTTCTTGCTTTCCGGACGGATACCTTTCCTAAGGTAAGTTCCCTTACCTACATACGCTATAGTATCTGTAGTCTTTTCTGATTCTTCGAGTTCTTCCTCCTCCTCGGAGGAGGCCCTTTCTTTCTCTTTTTCGTGCATTTCTATCACTGCTTTTCTAATTTTCTTGTACATACTGGCTATGCAAGCCCCCTTATCATGTTTTCCTTCAGATATATTTTGGCCCCACTTGTTTAGTGCATCTAACTCGCTCTGATCTGTCCCAGGCCTATCTCGTTCTCTTATTAGGCAATTTATGAAAAAACGTAGTATCTGTGCTTGAATGTCAACTTTCTGATGCTCCATGGCATCCTTAACACTGTCAGGGTCTTTACCAGTCTGAATGAACTGATATATTCTATCTAGGCGCTCCTTCATCCCTGCAAATAACAGCAGGAAATCAGTAGCAGATCTTAACCGTAGTGAGGCCATCATCATTCTGTCGTTTTTGCCGGGTACTGGATCATATCTGCAAACTGAAAGTTTTTCTTTGAGTATGTCAAGACGGGGTGACTTGAACGTGAGAGGACTCTGCATATCCCTAAGGTTTACTCTGTGTGTCAATGGTGGGGTGTGAAGACCCCCAGTCGCACCTCCTGAGGCGGAAGCTTGGGCATTATCTCTCTGTGGAGTCTGTATCTGAACTTGAATTTGTCCTTTGGTAGCGTCAGGTAGACGTGGTTTCGGTAGATCTATTTTAGCTGCGGGAAGTGGTGGAGGTGGAGGAATCTGTTGTGGTACTGGCGGAATATGATCTTGGGGCGGGTTACCACCCCCATCCCTGTCGTTAGGCAGGGCGCGGACAGGCAAATTGGTGTAAGCGGGTGCTACATCCTCTAGATAGGAATTTAGGAATATGTCTTTAGTGGTCCTGTGATTTACTTTAGTTGGCACCAATGGTGACGGCAGATTTTTCGGTATTTCTGAAATGGCCTCATGCGAACCCTCGGCCGCGAGATACATACCGTTTACGAGGTTATTTCGTGCACGGTCTACTTGCTCTGTTTTTACTCGGATCCCTTCAGTAACTAATTCGTTTTCTTGGGCTTTATCTGATTCTCTAAGTCTGTCTTCTCTACGTAGTGCTTTTTCAGCACGCTTATGTGATTCCTTACGCCAAAACTCTATGGCGTCCTTCTGAGATTGTCTGGCTTTCTTTTTCCATAGTGCTTCCTCTACTTTCATGATGCACTCAGCATCCCATGTTCCAGTAACTGGCCATCTGTGTCTCTCGTCTAGATGTTTTGTATAATCGGCCCATAAATCTAGATACAATATGGCATCTAAGCCATGCTTGTGGTACATGAAGTTTCCTGGAGTGTCCCTAGGGGGAATAGGAATTTCTTCCTCCAGTATCCCTTTCCTAGTTCCTATCTGCTTTAACTTGTTGAAAAACGGCATCTTGTTTCTACTTAGTACTGAAAACTCGATCTTACCTACTTAACACTGGATACAGCTATTTATGCAAAAACACACAATAATGCACATTAAAAACAGTCACACTCATACCACGACATTAATCACATGAAAAAACATTTAAAACATATATCACTACCCCTTTATACTGATGTACTGCTAAACAGCACAGATACACTGTCTAAAAACAGTGCAGACCTTGAAATAACGGAAGTACTGCTAAACAGCACAGATACACTGTCTAAAAACAGTGCAGACCGGACTTGTGTACCCAAACCCGTCTTGATACGACCCAGCAATGGTACTCACCGGGAAGCACGGAAATCGGAAGGCCTCGGAAAACTCGACTGGACTGAACTGGACTGGACTCGGCTCAACTTCGGAAAACTTCGGAAAACTTCGGAAAACTGGTGGGCCTCTTGACACCTCGGACCTTGCTTCTTTCGGCTAGGCTCTGGTCGGGATCCTCCGCACTCCTCACCGCCTCGTCTGGGTACTGATCGCAGTCTTCGTCACCTCCGTGGGCCAGAGGGAGATGCAGGAAATCCTGCCAGTACGCGTAGTTTCCTTCTAACTGATGGCAGGGGACAGAGCTTGCAACGCACCAACCGGCGCGTGAGGTGGGGGAGGGGTCCCTGTTCGGGCGCCAAAATGTTGTAAATATTTAATTTACTATCATAATTTCTATGCAGGTAAGTACTTAATCAATAATAACTCAATCGGAAAGAAAGAACCAGAGTCCGTGGTGTTAGAGTTCTTAGGGGTTTTATTCCTTAAAAAGGAATGGTCATGACCTGGCTATCATGTTCCCGCAACCACACAGGGTTCAGGAAGGGATAGAGAGAGTGCGCTCGCTACATTTTATTGACAGTACATAGCTTATATACTTAATTCATTGTCATAGAAAAACGGTATAGTAGGCGTAACAGCTGAGAGAAGACAAGATAACAGTATCCACGTGTTAGCAATACGTAATCAGAAGGCGTGGACTAGGCGTGAATTAGAGGTGTGTGCTAGAAACGTCACCAGGTAGGTGTCACAGAAGGGGTGGCACTAACAGAAATGTTGCAATGTCAGCAGAAATCGGAAGCTTGGATGCGCGCGCAGCTGCATGACGTGTTATTGACGTGAAACTGGAGGGTGCAGGGGACTTGACATTTACACTGACGGAAAGAGACAGAAGTCTGGCATGTCAGATCAACTTGTACTTCTATCATATCTGATATCTGATGTTTGGGAACCATACTATCGAGAGAGAAAGGTCTCTGGGGCAGAAGCTATTCTATACTGACTGTGAGTGCGTGTGTAAGCGCCTGGGTGTCTGCATGAGAAGCGTGGGGGCATGGGCCTTCCATGGGAGCATGGTAACAGAGGCTATGAATTACTTGCACGGAGACAGGTTAGCCCTTTGCTCTGCAGATGAGGGGGATGTTTACTGAAGCTAGTAGGCAGGAATGTATTTTCGAGGAGCGGAACAGATAACTCGAAGGTTATAGTCAATCTTGGCAGGCAGCAGGCTGAGCTGAGCACGGTGGGCCGCGCTGGAAGTAAGTCAGAGTTCACGGGTACAGAGGCAGCCTGGGCTGAGGTTTTCAGAGTCAGAAGCCAGAAAAAAGGCTCGATGGCAGAAATTCAGGGCCTACTTTGCCAGAGCTGAAAAACGTGTAAGGTACACTATAAAAAGACGTTGGCATAGCATACTTAGGAACGGACTATTCAACCCATTCAGGGTGGGTCTGAAAGAGGACATGTTAACGTTGGACGCAAATGTATTTGCGTCTTCGTAGCTGGCACAGGAGGGAAGTTACATGCACTTTAAGCTGGTACATGGAGTTGGTGGGGTACACGCTAGGGAACACAATCTTGACCATAAAATTTATATTTCCTCAATACTATAGACATAGACCCAGTGCCTGGGGTCGAGCTCTTCGGTCTGGCCATTAATTGCCACCTAGGAGATATCTTTACGGTGATTATTTGCTACCGGCCCCCAGGACCTTTCTCCCTTCTGCAACAACAAGCACTTCTCACCATCTTCACAAATATGGCAACCTCCCATAATAAATTAGCTATTTTGGGAGATTTTAATCTTCGGCCAAATGGCTGCCTCAACACAGCACTAGACAACCTCCTGCTTTCTTGTGACAGTGTGGGGCTACACCAATTGATTAGGCAACCCACCCACTCTGCAGGCAATCGACTTGATCTTATTTTCTCGAGCTCAGACCTAAAACAAGTGGGCGATATTCTGCCTATGAGTTGGACTGATCACTCACTCATCAAACTTTATATTACTAGTACCACTGCAAATAAGCCCAAAAATAGTCGTCCAGCTGAATTTACTTACCGGAACTGGAAAGCTCTAGAAAAGCTCAGCTCTGCCACCACAGTCTTCGATATGGAGGATAGTTTCTCTCCCATTAGCTCTGTGGAAAACAACTACAGAACCTTCAGTAGCAGGATAATATCCATCACGGATTCCATTGTCCCTTTAAAACACGGTAATCCTAAAGGGAGAGGGTCTGCTCCCTGGTTTACTGACTCCCTGAAAACCCTCAAGTCAGCTTGTAAGCAGGCCGAGAGGAAGTGGAGACACGGCTACTGTGACATCAATAAAACCCTCTGGAAAAATAAACTTTTTAAATATAAAGCGGCTATTAGAGTGAGCAAATCGGCCTACTATTGCTCCACAATAGTTAATGCAGCTAACAGCTCTAAAAGTATATTCCAGATCTTAGAGAATCTTATACACCCCGACTGTGCTAAGAAAACTATTCCCCCATCCCAGACCCTCTGTGACAATCTCGCACAGTTTTTTCTGGATAAAATCATGACAATCATCAATAACCTGACAATCTCATCATCCTAATACCCGCCTACCTCCCCGGCAATCTGCCCCACTAACCGTCCTCCCAGTTTAGTCGGTTCGCCTAGGGAAAGTCTTCTGGCTTTCCCCCAGATTCCCGAAGCAGAATTTGAAAGATTGGCACTGGGCATTACCTCTGGGTCCCCTCTTGACCCACTGCCCCCAAAAATCTGGAAAGCATGCGGGCATGAGCTATTCCATACCCTTCGGAGGATTTGCAACCAATCTCTCCGCAGTGGAGTGGTTCCCAACCCTTGGAAGCTAGCTCTAATCACCCCGCTTCTGAAAAAACCATCCCTGAATCCAGAATGCCTTTCCAATTTCCGACCCATTTCACTCCTGCCCTTTCCGGCGAAAGTGGTGGAGCGATGGGTCAGCACCTGCCTGTCAACCCACCTCGAGCAGAATCACGTTCTGGACGACTTCCAATTCGGATTTCGTCCAGTCCATGGCACCGAAACAGCTGTACTTACGGCCATGGAAGAACTTCGAGTGCGGGCAGACAGGGGTCAAGCGGTGGCATTGATCCTTTTGGACCTGTCTGCCGCATTCGATACTGTCAACCACGTGATCCTGCTGGAGAGGTTGAGAGAGGCTGGGGTTGAGGGCACAGCCCTGCTCTGGTTCCACTCCTTTCTTAGAGATAGGAAACAGGCTGTATCCCTTCCCCCTTTTCAATCTGCTTTCTCCCCAGTCCCCCACGGTGTACCCCAGGGTTTTTCTATCAGTCCGATCCTTTTTAATGTTTACTTATTACCACTGGTCACTCTTATCAAATCCCACAAGATGACTACAGTAAACTACGCGGACGATACCCAGCTTATTTTTTCCTGGGAGGGTGAAGAATCTATTACCTTAGAAGCCTTCCACAACTGCCTGAGAGATACTGCTGGCTGGTTACACCATAATTCCCTCCAATTCAATTCCTCTAAAACCGAGGTTATGTTCTGTCCAGCAAGCCGCATACCTCGCCTTCTACCTGCTGAGTTCTGGCCCCTGGAAAATCCAGATAATCCGCAACCGGTGGCCAGTGTTCGCAATTTGGGCGTCATGCTGAATAACAAACTGAGCATGGAAACACAGGTATCAAGAACAGTCGCCACCTGCTCAGCCCTTATGCGCTCACTACGTAAAATCCTGCCACTACTTCCACCACCCGCAAGAGCACAGATAGTAAGGTGCACTATTCTTAGTCGCCTTGACTATTGTAATGTCCTCCTGCTCGACTCCCCCTTGGTACTGCTGGACAGACTCCAACGTGTCCAGTCAGCAGCAGCCAAACTGGCCCTTGGATGGACCAGGAGATCCTCAACCACGGCTGCCTTAGCCGAGCTACACTGGCTTCCCTTGAAGCAACGTATTGCCTTTAAGTCTCTCTGCCTGGTCTTCAAGGCATTGCACGGGTTAGGACCTAGACCTCTACAACGGATGTTTACCTGGTATACACCAACCAGAGCTTTGCGATCCGCGACTGCCCGACTTGTAATAGTACCCAGATTCAAGAGAGCCAGGATCGGGGGAAGATCGTTCCGAGTGGCGGCTGCAAAGCTCTGGAACAGTCTGCCCGCTGACATTCGTCATACCTCACAGCTCTTGCCTTTTCGGAAATTAATAAAGACTTGGCTTTTCCCCTAGTTCCCCCTTCCACTTCCACTTTCCTAAATCAACTCCCATAGCTTCCAATTCAGGAGTAAGCCTCCCAGCGCCAGGATGCCTGCCAGGCGACAGCTGCGCTTTATAAGTGTTTTAAATAAATTTTAAATAAATAAATAAAATCCTTAAGGTTCGTGTTTTTAATTTTATAGAGATCTTCTATTATTGCCTCATAAAGAGATCTACTTTGTTGCCTGGTGATAGGTTTGGCTAGTATTTTGATTTCGATTTGTGTCCACTTTCTCCTGCTCCTCCTGGTGGTTGTGACTCTTTTAGTTCAATTAGTGCCTCTGTTTCTTGAGATGTTGTTACTGCACCCATTGTTACTAAAGTTTCCAAACCTTGAACATCTTCAACCAAGAGAGTGCTAGTTGGTAGTATTGATTTAGCAAGATGTTTTATAGGTGTCTTCTCTGCATGTATTTTCGGCAATTTGATCTTTCCTATGTATTTGTACAGATCGATTGTGGTTTGGGCAATATTCAGGTGGAAAGGAAAGTTGGACAGAAATTCAAACCTTTCTTGAAAACTTAATTTTCAGTGTCAGTTAAAGTTTTCTCTGAGAGGTTGATGACATTTAATTCTTGGGAGTTTGATTCTTCTCTTTCTATTTCTTGGGCTGTCTCAGGCGATCAATCCATGTGTCCATTCTTTGTTCTTCCCTTGCCTCTCTGACCTCTTCTTGTCTTCCTCTTGTTCCTCTTCCACGGCCTCTGCCACCCCTTCTTTTTGGTTGATTGTTTTTGTTCTGTTGTTCTAATGCCATCCTCATTTCGGTTAAAAGTTGGTCTTTTTTCTGATATCTGATGCCGCTTGTGGGGTACTTTCATTTTCACTAGCATCTGTACTTGTGAGAGAGTCAAAACTTGAGAATTCCCTGTTAGTTGTTTCCAATTGTGCTTTACCTTTCCGTGCTTCATATCATCTACCAAAGGTAAAGATCCTGCCTTCTTCAAAATCTATTTGATCTTGTTGGAACTTATGTTGCTTTCATTGTTTCACTCTATCCTCATGTATTTCCAAGTTCTTTAATATATCAGACTTTAGTTTTTCCAAGTCTACTGATAGATTAATTTTGTCTATTTCTTCTTCTTGTTCTTTCATTTCCTTTTGTATTTCTTTTAAGGTTTTTCAAGATGTTTTATTAGGATTAGGATTAATCCCATTGATGATTCCAGTAAATGCTCTCCCGATTCTTGTAATAGATTCCAACCCGTGTATTGGTGCTTGGCATTAACATGAGGCGGAGGCGTCTGGGGATTCATTTCACTTCACATACTTTTGTAGTGTTATCAGCTCCCACCACTTGTTAATTTCTTTTTTTAGAGAGTCTCTCCCAATAACTTAGTTTTTCTTTGGTGTTACTCATTGTTGTTGTTTGACCTCTCTTCATTCGTTGTGAGCCTGCAGTTACAAATAACTCAGACGTTTCCGCATTACGTTTTGCCTCTCGTTTTTCCATGGCAAATGTGTTATCTTTTTATTTATAATTTGGTTACACCACTTTGTACACGAGTCCCCCTTTCCTTTTTATTTGTGTGTTTGGTTGCACTCTGTTAACTGCTACTTTATTGTTTTAGCATTTAATTAGTGCAACTTTCTTACCATCATCTTTGGTACCACAGTGTCTTAATACTTTATTGCAGGAAAGCGATTTTGTAATAGTCCAATATCGTGCAGGGACCCCTTTTTTCACATTCACTCCATTTGTCTTACTCACGTCTTTCAGGAAAAGAGAGGATTAAGGTTACGTGGTCGCTCTCATACGCTGACGGCTTGCAGCGAAGTTCTCTGCCCTTTGTTTGAGATCTCCACAGTTCGAGCCGTTAGATTATGAGTTCCTGCTTGTTTGTATCTTTGAAATCCTCTCTTGTTATTGGACACTCCTTTCGCGTGTTACAGAGTTTCTTCTGAAGGTGACGGCAGCCTGGCATCTCGAAAATCTTGCCACATTGTAGCCCACTTGTTCGAGAAACGCACTCTCTCATGTACAGGAATCAAGGCGGTTTTATTTTAGATGTTGGCCATGCCCATCGGGTTTCGCCTTAATAAATGGCTTGTTCACGTGATAGTGTATCATAGAAAAAAGACATCTTTTATTTCTAATTGCACACAGTTACTTCCTGTTTTCTCTTAAGTGCATTGTGGTTGGTGTTGTTTAAGTGATATCAATGTGCTCATTTTTCTATGTGGTATTTAAAATAAATCATTTTTGTCCATTTAAGGCCAACAATGCTTTGTGTCCATTTATATGCCTTCATCCGAGATGAAGGCATAAAAATGGACACAAAGCATTGTTGGCCCGAAAATGGACAAAAAGGAATTGCTTTAAATACCACATAGCTGATACAGAATTCACCGAACATAGCAAAGAAGCAAGCAGCAGATTCCAAAAACCTGGATACCCCAGAAAAGTAATTTAAAAAAGTCAACAAAGAGTATTAAACCAACAATGAGGGGATATACTCAACAAAACACCAATAACAAATGAACCAGACAAATCATCTACAATAAGACTGATAACAACATTCAGTGCAGAAAATAAGAGTCTGATTAGAATCATTAAAAACCACTGGGGAATTTTACAGTTGGACCCAATATTGACAGAAATCATTGATGATCACCTTAATGTGACATATCGCAGGGAAAAAACATTGAAGATAAAATCGTACACAGCCATTTCCAGGAAGCACCAATAACCACATGGCTACAAAGAGAAGGCTTCTGGCCATGCAAACAATGCAAGGTGTGTAATTTCGTAACACATAAATGAGAGATAGACATCAGAAAGGGCACCAAATGGAAAATCAGGCAACACCTCACCTGTAAAAGTAACTATGTAATCTATATGGTGGAGTGTCCAAGCAAGTTGTGATATATCGGAAGCACAATCTTCGAAGTAAAGAAGAGAAATCTCTAACACATTCAAGCCACAAAACACAAGGATCGCACAAATGCCATAGCAAAGCACATGGAAACACATCATGATGGCAAATGGGAGTCCTTGAAATACTGGGCCCTAAAACAAATCCCACGAACAGAGAGGGGTGGAGATCGCAAAACAATCCTGTGACGAAAAGAATCGAGACACAAAGTGGCATTCAGAACGTTAGATCTGAGAGGTCTTAACCAAAATGAAGAACTTTACGTACACCTCTAAGAACCATTCAAGGAAATTAAAGATGTCAAGAAAATCAAGAAAAATAACTCCACGAAAAAAATCACTCACCGGATAGTTGAAAAAGAAAGAACTAATGGAGAAATTAAAAAGATAAGGAACAAAGAAATTGAAGAACCTGTGAGCTGCTGAAATGAATCATTACCAGTAATGGGTTAATGTTGCCGAAAATTAGAAAAAACACTCACCAGAGAGCAAAAATCTAAGATGAAGGCATAAAAATGGACACAAAGCATTGTTGGCCGTAAATGGATAAAAATGTATTGTTTTAAATACCACATGGAAAAATAAGGAAATTGTTTTCATTTAGAAACCTGCATTTTGCAAGTTTTGGTAAATGTTAAACTACACCAACCACAATGCAAACAAATCCATATTGCCAGTCACCTACTTCTCGCGGCACTTAGTCTCAAGGGTCATCCTATAATTTTGTTTTGACTCTTCCAGTTGTTTGATTAAAGACTCCGTATTTTGGGACGGATCAAGAGATTGCACCTTTAATTCCAGCTATCCATCTCTCTCTTCCCGACACTT
The DNA here is from genome assembly GCF_964263255.1 of Lissotriton vulgaris. NCBI lineage: Eukaryota > Metazoa > Chordata > Amphibia > Caudata > Salamandridae > Lissotriton > Lissotriton vulgaris. The sequence goes on along the minus strand of NC_141687.1, from coordinate 1,088,927,913 downwards.
CAGTTCTGCTTTATAAAGTTTGTTTAAATATGATGCTTGGTTTTGCAGTAACCCTCGCATATATGCGTTAAAGGCATCCCATATTATATTTAAGGGAACGGACCGGGCATTCTCCCAAAATAACTCCTTGGCCCTTTCCCTCACAGTGATGGACACCTCTGCCTTTATTAAAATAGATCTTCTAATAGGTAATCTAATCTGGAGAAGTGGGAGTATTTTTTACTATGGAATGTATACCTCCTTTTTTGCCCTTTTAGCTGTCTCCATGTATACACCAAACCCATTTTGCAAATCATTTGCTTCAGGGCCTGCCTTGTCCTAGGTGCCTGAGCCTGTCTGCTATCCCTGTAGGTGGATATATCTAGTAATGGATCTCATAGTGTGTTAAAATCTCCTCCAATAACAATGGGAGTGGAGACTCCAGCTAATAGCAGGTGTAGGTCAGTTATGTACTGGGGGTTATCTATATTAGGCCCATAATAGGCCACACATGTAAATGCTATACCAGCACATCTTAGAGTCGGTATGACCCACCTTCCTGAACTGTCTGTTTTAGAGGCAATTAAATCAATTCCGGAGCCCCCCTTAATCAATAGCGCCACCCCCTTACAATACTCCATTTGATCTGAAACTGTGTAGCCCTCTATCCACTTTATCTTTGCATACACTTCCCTACTTTCACTTGCAGTTAAATGGGTTTCTTGTAACATAATGACTTGTGCTTTAGACTCCTCCAAATATTTCAGTACTAACCTCCGCCTAGCCATAGATCTCAGACCATTTATGTTCCAAGTTAACATCTGGAGAGTGCTCTCATGCCTGCTCATCTCTGCATACATTTTAGGATACGTCCTTGGTTAAAGTTAAAAAAATATATATTTTTGTTTTTTTCCTACTGCTCTCCACCCTGTGCCCACCACAGCCCCTCTCAATCAATCAATCAATCAATCAAGGCATTTATAGAGCGCGCTACTCACCCAGAGGGTCCCAAGGCGCTTGGGGGAGGGGGTGGGGTGCCGCTACTGCTCGAACAGCCAGGTCTTGAGCTTCTTCCTGAAGGAGAGGTGGTCTTGGGTCAGGCGGAGGTCGGTAGGGAGGGTGTTCCAGGTCTTGGCGGCTAGGTAGGAGATGGACCTTCCTCCTGTTGTCGCTCTTCGGATGCGGGGGACGGCGGCAAGGGCGTGGTTGGTCGATCGGAGGTGGCGTTTGGGAGCGTAGAAGTTGAGGCGGTTGTTGAGGTAGCTCGGGCCTTGGTCGTGTAGGGCTTTGTGTGCGTGGGTGAGGAGACAGAAGGTGATTCTCTTGTTGACGGGGAGCCAGTGCAGGTCTCTAAGGTGTCCGGAGATGTGGCTGCATTGGGGGATGTCGAGGATGAGTCTGGCTGAGGCGTTCTGGATCCGCTGGAGTCTCTTCTGGAGCTTGGCGGTGGTTCCGGCGTAGAGGGCGTTGCCGTAGTCTAGTCGGCTGGTGACGAGGGCCTGGGTGACCGTCTTCCTGGTCTCGGTGGGGATCCACCGGAAGATCTTCCGTAGCATGCGCAGGATGTTGAAACACGCAGGAGATGGCGTTGACTTGTCTGGTCATGGAGAGGGAGGAGTCCAGGATGAAGCCCAGGTTGCGTGCGTGGTCTGTCGGTTTGGGTGCGGTGCCCAGGGCGGGGGGCCACCAGGAGTCATCCCTGGTGGAGGGCGAGGAGCCCAGGATGAGGACTTCCGTCTTGTCTGAGTTCAGTTTCAGGCGGCTGGTCGTCATCAACTCGGCTACGTCTTTCATCCCTTCGTGGAGGTTGGTTCTGGCGGCGGCGGGGTCGTTGGTCAGGGAGAGGGTCAGCTGGGTGTCGTCGGCGTAGGAGATGATGTTGAGGTTGTGCTGGCGTGCGACGGCCGCAAGGGGGCTCATGTAGACATTGAAGAGGGTGGGGCTGAGCGAGGAGCCCTGAGGAACGCCGCGGATGACTTCCGTGGCTGCAGATCTGAACGGTGGTAGGCGGACTCTCTGTGTCCTTCCAGCGAGGAAGGAGATGATCCACTCCAGTGCCTTCTCCTGGATTCCGATGTTGCTGAGGCGCTGCACTAGGGTGCTGTGGCAAACAGTGTTGAACGCCGCGGAGAGGTCTAGGAGGATGAGGGCCGCTGTTTCACCGTTGTCCAGCAGGGCTCGGATGTCATCGGTGGCAGCGATGAGGGCGGTCTCGGTGCTGTGGTTGGCTCGGAAGCCAGACTGTGAGGGGTCGAGGGATCCATTCGTCTCGAGGAAGGCGGCCAGCTGCTTGTTGACGGTCTTCTCGATGACTTTGGCTGGGAACGGGAGGAGCGAGATGGGGCGGTAATTCTTGAGTTCGGTGGGGTCCGCTGTTGGTTTCTTTAGTAGAGCGCTGAGTTCGGCGTGCTTCCAGCTCTCAGGGAAGGTGGCGGTGTCGAAGGAAGTGTTGATGATGTCCCGCAGGTGGGGTGCGATGACAGCGTCGGCCTTGTTGAAGACGTGGTGGGGGCAGGGGTCGGTCGGAGATCCGGAGTGGATAGAGTTCATCGTGCAGATGGTGTCTTCTGTGTTGATCTGGGTCCAGGCACTGAGGGTGGTGGTGGGGGGCGTTGGTGCGGTCGTGGGGAGCGTTGTTTGTGGGCTGAAGCTGTTGTGTATGTCAGCGATCTTGTTGTGGAAGTAGGAGGTGAGGGAGTTGCAGAGGTCTTGCGACGGGGTGATGTCGTTGTTTCCGGCGTTGGGGTTGGAGAGCTCTTTCACGATGTTGAAGAGTTCCTTGCAGTTGTGTGCGTTGTTGTCCAGCCGGTCCTTGAATGCTGTTTTCTTGGTGGCGTGGATCAGTTGATGGTGCTTCCGGGTGGCGAGCTTGAGGGTGGTCATGTTGTCCGGTGTTGGCTCCCTTCTCCAGGCTTTCTCGAGGGCTCGGCAGTTCTTCTTGGAGCTCTTGAGTTCGTCGGTGAACCATGGGGCCTTCTTGCTGCCGGGTCTGCTAGGCGGGGTCCTCAGTGGGGCGAGGTCGTCTGCGCAGTTGCTGATCCACTTCGTGAGGTTGTCGGCGGCCTGGCTGGGGTTCGCTGAGCTGGCGGGAGGGTGCTGGCTCAGGGAAGCGGCAAGCTGGTCTGCTGTGATCTTGTTCCAGTTTCTTCGAGCAACCTGTTGCTGGTGGTGGTGGATCGTGGATCTTCTAAAGGTGAAGTGGACGCAGCTGTGGTCCGTCCAGTGGAGTCCGGTGGCGTGGCTGAAGATGATGTCCTTGCTGGATGAGAAGACAGCATGGGGTGTGTGTCCGGCGAGGTGGGTGGGGGTGGTCACTAGCTGCTTGAGTCCGAGATTGGCGAGGTTGTCAAGCAGGGTGGTGGTGTTGCGGTCGTTGTTGTTCTCCAGGTGGAAGTTGATGTCCCCCAGGAGGATGTAATCAGCGGGGGGGAGGGCGTGCGGGCAGATGAAGTCGGCGATGTCTTCGCTGAATTGTGTGCGTGGTCCCGGGGGTCGGTAGATGAGGGTGCCTGTGAGGGTGGTTTTGGGGTCCGTGTGGATCTGGAAGTGCAGGTGTTCGGCGGTTTTCAGGGTGTCGTCGGTGTTGGTCGTGATGCGGATGGCGTCCCTGTAGATGATGGCGATGCCTCCTCCAGTCTGGTTGCTGCGGTCTCTTCGGGTGATCTTGTAGCCCTCTGGGATGGCGATGGCGATGTTGGGCGCTGAGGAGTCGTTCATCCAGGTTTCCGTGAGGAAGGCGACGTCAGGAGCCGTGGTGTCGAGGAGGTTCCAGAATTCGATGGTGTGTCTGTGGACGGAGCGGGTGTTGAGTAGGATGCACTTGAGGTGGTTGCTGCTGGTGTTCGGCTTGGCGGGTGCTGGTGTGGGGCAGGTCCGGTTGCAGGAGAACTTGCAGGCGTGACAGCTGAAGGGTCCGTGGGTTCGTCTCGGGGTGGCTCGGTAGCATCCCGGGATTCGGCCGGTGTTGAGTGCGTTGAGGGTGGCGGCATCGTACGTCCGGCGGGCGGGCTGGGGTCTGCGGGGGCCAGGGGTCCTGGCACTGGGCGCGGTCCAGGCGCGGACGGGCGCAGACTGGCTTACCTTTGGCGCGCCTTCGGCGCACAATGGGCGCGCCCGCTGCGCGTTACCGCTGCGCGTGCGCTCGGTCGCCATTTATGGCGAAGTGCAGGGAGGGAGGGGCAGCTGGGAGGTGGGAGCGGGGAGGAAGGGGGCGTGGCTACACTCCCCGGCGGCGGGAATCGGCAGCGGGGAGCGGGTGCAGGGGTGGGCAGCACAATGGGGGGGAAACCAGGGGCAGCACGGGGACAAAATAAACAAAAGTATCTCACCCCTTCTCCTACCCTTTATTTATTTATTTTTAAACATATATGGCGCACAGCTACCCGGAGGTTTCTGGCGCCTACGGACACGCATTAACGGAAAAGGGCCAAGCTTTACTGATTAAAAAGACATGTTTTCATCTCTTTCCAAAATTTCAGATAACTCGTTTCATACTGTAGTTGGAGTCGGAGGGAGTTCCACAGGGAAGGAGCCAGGTAGGCAAAGGAGCGACCTCTCATTCTGTCTCGTTTGATCCTTGTCATTTGGAACTTCAACTGGCTAGAGGATAGTAAAAGACATTAAGGGAGATAGGGTTGCACCAAGGCACCCAGATAGTGGGGTGCTAAGCCCATGTTTATCCTATCCATATAACAAAGGGCCTTAAATTTGGCACAATTGGCAATCCTCAGCCAGTGGAGTTCACGGAGGGGACACTGGTGGGGCCATTCTGGGTAGCAGGCACAGTAGTCTGGATGTCGAATTTTGGGCCAATTGCAGCCTACAGAGGACTTCCTTACTTGCGCCAAGATATAACACATTTCCGTAATCCAGTCTTGACACAACCAGGGCCTGGATGACGGTTTTTTTATGTGGAAGGCGGAAGCATCCAGAGAATTTTCCCAAGCCACTTCAGGATTGTGAAGCAGGTAGAAGCAACCTTGACCACTTGCAGCTTCATAGGCAACTGTTCATCAATGATAACGCCTTGGGAACCCTCCCATGCTCTTCAGGCATACAAATGCCTATTTGAGCCCCTGGAGTGAGGAATTTTTCAAATCAAGAGCATAATAATAATAGAAGGAAAGAGAAAAGTAAAAAATTGAAAGAAAAAAGTGTTCCCCCTTAACCTCACGTATCCTTTTTTACCCACCCCAAGGAAATTGAAGTTGTCCTCGAATTATACAGTCCTATATTCGATTCATATAGTTTGTGCACAATTTTATCGATTATGTGGGGTATCCTGCCTTACTTCCAATGATTTTCAAAGAGTACCCCGCTTCTTTATAGTAGCTATTAGGTCATCTGCCTCTTCCACTGACCTAAAGTTTTGCATTTGGTTGTCCCACATTACTCAAAGCATTGCCAAGAACTTTAATTGAGCCTTAGCTCCAAGTTTATTTAATTTGTCCATCTTTTTACGAAGTTCCCATTGTTTCAAATCTCTGGCCCAGCAGACATCGGACCTGATGCTGAAAAAAAAATTCTGAAATGAATATGTACCACTTCTGAGGGCTGTCCACAGTATTAGTTCTTTCACAGAGTACGAGAGAAAATGTATAAGAATTTTCCTTGGCTTCTGCCTCTGAGGATTCCGTCTGAAGGGGTCGCCATGTACTCGATGCAGTTCGCAATCCAGATCGATGTCTGGCCTATCTTTTAATGCCGTATTGCGGCATTTTGATTACAAAAGCCTTAATATCCACTCCTTCTTCTGCCTCTGGGATGTTTAAAAGCCTCAGGTTGTTCCTCGGGGTATAATTCTCTATTCTCTCCAAATCTACCCTGAGTCCTATATTTTCCCTGGCTAACTCTCCCACCCCCTCAGAGTTTTTGGCAACGTTGTGTCTCAACACCTCCACCTCCTGCTCCAGCGCTTTGGGCGTACTACAAATTCATCTTGTTTCCATACCAAAGAAGTACAGGAAGCTTGTATATTGGCTTGGTTTGCTTCTGACTTTTTAAAACTGGAGCTAATCTCTTTTTTTAATCCCAGTAGTATGGAAGTCAAGTAAGTTTCAGTGTGCAAGTTCAAATTCCCAGATCCAGCTTCAGTCTCAGGCTCAGTAACTGGCGTAACTGGTGCTACCTCAGGATATCCCTCTTGGGTAGGGCTTTCTCCATCTACAACCACATATCCATCTCCAACTTTAACTTTGTTTACAACTTCAACTTCCCCCCGTTTTAAGGGCGGTAAACCCATTCTGCGTTAACAGCTGGAATATACCTCCAATAGACCTGATAAAGTCATTCGGCATATCTGTCATCAATTATGCCGATGACACTCAATTGATTTTTTCATTTGAGGGCACAAAGGCAGTATCGAGGGACACTTTCCACTGCTGTATGTCGGCAACAGCACAGTGGCTGTGAGCTAACTCGCTCCAATTCAATGGATCCAAAACAGAGGTTCTTCACTGCTCCTTAGATCGCGTCTCTCGTCCGCTTCCGGACAATTTTTGGCCTACATCCATCTTAGGTACAGTAGAGGCTGCCGAATCAGCCCGCAATCTAGGAGTTCTGTTTGAACCTAATCTGCAGCTCTATGCCTCTGTGAATAGGACTACGGCGACTTGTATGGGCTTACTCCGGGGCCTACGTAAGATCTTACCGCTCCTCCCCATTGAGGCTAGGGCGGAGGTAGTGCGCAGTTCTATTCTTAGTCGATTAGATTACTACAACGCACTACTTCTGGGAGCCCCCAAAACTCTGATCCTAAAGCTGCAGAGGATTCAGAATATGGCAGCCAAACTGGCTTTAGCCCGCCCTCGCTCCGCCTCTTCTTCGGCTGCTTTGGCTGATCTTCATTGGTTGCATGTCCAACAGAGTATTGCCTTTAAAGCTTTGTGCCTTGTTTTTAAGGCTTTGCATAAACAGGGACCGATACCGCTCCAAAATCTTTTTTCCTGGTATCAGGCTACCAGACTTCTGAGATTCTCCTCTGCGTTTCTAGTGACGATCCCCAGGATCAATAGAGTGAGTATGGGTGGCCGTGCTTTTAGTTTCACAGCTGCTACACTTTGAAACACCCTCCCGCTGACACTGAGAAGTAGACAAGACCTTACCTCTTTTAAAAAGGATCTTAAAACCTTTCTGTTTCCCAGAGTAATGTAAGATGGTCTATCTGCAGGAATGATGTGGTCTCAGCGCCAGGATACCCTTTGGGTGGCAGATGTGCTTAACAAGCAATAAATACATACATACATACATAGGTTCGTCAGGGGCATTTCTTGCCTCTTCACCACCTCTGCCTACTGGTGCTAAAATGGGCTTTTTCAGGGGCCTCGCCCGTACTTCCTCCCCCTCCTAATCTCCCCTGGGTCTTGACCGCCAGTTCCATCCCCATTGAGGTAGAAAGTGAGGTGGAATGGGACTTAACTTTGTAGAAGGTTTTAACCAAGGGAGTTACTCTAACCTGGGGGGGGTGAGATTATTGTCCCCCTTCCTCAAGAGCTCTTCCCCTGCTGTTTTGCCGGCCAGCCCGTTTTTGAGATTTTGGGTTGCACCACCCTTTTCGTAACCGACTCAGGTGGAGTCTCTGTAGTCACTGGTACAAACAAGTCAGGACTTGCCCCAGGTTTTCCCACTGCACTCGTGCACAGAGTATACCTAGAACTTTTTTCTAACAGGGCACCTGTCTTATCCAGTGGCACTATAGATTTCTCCATACAGGCTCTCCCCTGCCCAAAAGAGTACCCAGGGTCCCTTAAATCTCAGACCTGCAGCTTCTGTCTTCCATACGCGGAGATGTGCACACCTCCACTCCCATCAAAAACGGCCTTTGGCCTCTGTACCTCCAATCTCCTTCTGTCCTGGTAGTCTGGATCTCCACTTTCGCCGTTTTCTGACCAACCTGTGCTGCCTCTGCCTCTGCATGCAAGGACGCAAACAGCCCATGCACGTCTCAGTTCTATTGCCGCTCTGTTCCACATTGAGGCAGCATCTCCGGGCAGCGAGTGACTCTAGCGGTTCCCTCACAACGCCAGAAAAAACGACATGGCTCTCCAATGACTCAAGATGGAGCCTCACAGTATGGTAAATTTTACAGGCATGGGGCTGAGGTGGGAGAGCTGCATACTTATACAGTGATTTTCTCGATCTAATGCACTCCTCACTCCGGCTGGTCCGCAACCGTTTACCTCGTGGCCGCCATGTTCCTGTCCCGACAACTGTTTCTGTCGTTGGTGTGTTTGTTGTGATTAGCGCCTTGAGGCTCACCTGGTCTCCCTTTTCTCAGAAATATACACTCAATCAATCAATCAATTAATCACTTGTAAAGCGCACTACTTACCCGTGAGGTTCTCAAGGCGCTGAGGGGAGGGGGTGCTGCTACTGCTCGAAGAGCCAGGTCTTGAGGAGTCTTCTGAAGGTGAGCAGGTCTTGGGTCTGTTGCAGGTGGGTAGGGAGGGTGTTCCAAGTCTTGGCGGCGAGGAAGGAGAAGGATCTGCCACCGGAAGTTGTTCGTTGGAAGTGGGGGACGGTTGCGAGGGCGAGGCTGGCGGAGTGGAGCTGGTGGAGCGGAGATGAGGGGTTGGGGTGTGGAAACTGAGTCTGCTGTTCAGGTAGGCTGGTCCAGTGTTGCAATTTTCACTTGGAGTGCCTTGTGTGCGTGGGTGAGGAGCTTGAAGGTGATCCTCTTGTTGACGGGGAGCCAGTGCAGGTGTCTCAGGTGGGGGATGATGTGGCTGCGACAAGGGATGTTGAGGATCAGTCGGGCGGAGGCATTTTGGATGCGTTGGAGTCATCTTAGGTGTTTGGCAGGGATTCCTGCATAGAGTGCGTTGCCATATTCCAGTCGCTGCTGACGAGGGCTTGGGTCACCGTTCTTCCTGTTTCGTCAGGATCCATTTGTAGATCCTGCGGAGCATGCGGAGGGTGTTGTAGCAGGCAGAGGAGATGGCGTTGACCTGCTTCGACATGGAGAGGGAGGAGTCGAGGATGAATCCTAGGTTGCGTGCATGGTCCGTGGGTGTCGGTGCTGTTCCCAGTGTGGTCGGCCACCAGGAGTCGTCCCAGGCAGAGGGGGTTGTGCCGAGGATGAGGAGCTATGTTTTGTCCGAGTTTAGTTTCAGACGGCTGCTCCTCATCCAATCGGCGACAGCCTTCATTCCCTCGTGGAGGTTGGTTTTGGCGCTGTACTGGTCCTTGGTGAGGGAGAGGATGAGCTGAGTGTCGTCGGCGTAGGAGATGATGTTGAGGTCCTGCTGGAGGGCAACTTGTGCAAGGGGGGCCATGTAGACATTGAACAGGGTCGGGGTGAGGGATGAGCCCTGTAGTATGCCGCAGATGGTGTCGGTGGCTTCAGATCGGAAGGGTGTGAGGCGGACTCTCTGGGTTCTGCCAGAGAGGAAGGAAGTGGTCCAGACCAGGGCCTTTTCTCCGATTCCGGCTTCATGGAGACGTGTCTTTAGTGTGTGGTGGCGGACCGTATCGAAGGAGGCGGACAGGTCCAGGAGGATGAGGGCTGATGTCTCGCCGTTGTCGAGTTGGCGCCTGATGTTGTCTGTGGCGGAAATGAGGGCTGTCTCGGTGCTGTGGTTTCGTCTGAATCCGGACTGGGACAGGTCTAGGATGTTGTTGTCCTCAAGGTGGCGGGTCAGTTGCATGTTGGTGATTTTCTCAATGACCTTCGCCAGGAAGAGGAGCAGGGAGGTGGGCCGGAAGTTTTTGAGGTCTTTGAGGTCCGCTTGGGTTTCTTGAGGATGGCATTGATTTCAAAGTGCTTCCAGCTTTCCGGGAATGTCGCTGTTTCGAAGGAGATGTTGATGACCTTCCGTAGTTGGGGTGCGATGGTTGCGTCCGCTTTGTTGAATATGTGGTGTGGGCAGGGGTCCGATGGTGATCCTGAGTGGATGGAGTTCATGGCTGAGCGTGTCTCGTCATTGTTTACGTTAGACCAGAAGGTCAGGTGGTTGGTGCTGGTGGTGTTCGAGGAGGTGTTGGAGCCTGGCGCTGTCAGGGTGGTTGTGGTGTTAAAGCTGTCGCGGATGTCGGCTATCTTGCGGTGGAAGAAGGTGGCCAGTGAGTCGCACAGATCTTGTGAGGGCGAGATGTCGTTGGTGTTGGCGCTGCGGTTGGAGAGTTCCTTCTCTATGCTGAGTAGATCTTTGCTGTTGTGTGCGTTGCTTTCCAGGCGGGCTTTGAAGGAGGATCTTTTGGCTGTTCTTATGAGGTGGAGATGTCTGCGGATGGTGTCCTTGCGGGCTGCGTGGCTGTCCGGTGTGCGTTCGTGGAGCATTTCTTCTCCAGTTTCTGGCATGTGCGTTTGGAGAGTTGTGGAGCTCCTCAGTGACCCATGTGGCTTTCTTGCTGGTGTGGTTGTTGGGGGGTTTCTTGAGTGGGGTGAGGGTGTTGGCGCAGTCGTCGATCCACTGTCTGAGGTTGCTGGCGGTGGTGCATGGGTCGGTGGGATTGGTAGGGGGGTTCTGGGCGAGGGTGAGGGTCAGCTGGTCTTAGGTGACTCTGCTCCAGCAGCGGCGGGGCAGCTGTTGGCTGTGGTTGTGCGTGGTAGGTTTCTGGAAGGTGAAATGAATGCAGCAGTGGTCGGTCCAGTGGAGTTTGGTGGTGTGGTTGAAGGCGACGTGGGTGCTTGTGGCGAAGACGGGGTCAAGCGTTTGGCTGGTGGAGTGGGTGGGTGCAGTGACGAGTTGTCTGAGGCCGAGGTTGGTGAGGTTGTCAATGAGAGTGCCGGAGTTGACGTCATTGTTGTCCCCGAGGTGGAAGTGCAGGTCCCCGAGGAGGATGTAGTCCCTGGAGGCGAGTGCGTAGGTGGTCGGTGATGGAATCACAGAACTGAGCTCGGGGACCGGGGGGTCTGTAGGTGAGTGTTCCACTATGGGTGGTGTTGGGGTCGATGTGGATCCGGAAGTACAGGTGTTCAGCGGTGTTGAGGGTGTCATCTGCGTGGGTGAAGCACTGGAGGGTGGACTTGTGAACGATGGCTAGACCTTCTCCAGTTCAGCTGGCGCGGGCTCTGCGGGTGATCTTGTAGCCATCCAGGATGGCTATGGCGATGTCGGGCACCGAGGAGTCGTTCCACCAGGTCTCGGACAGAAAGGCAACGTCTGAGGTGTCGAGCAGGTCCCAGAGCTCCACGGCGTGTACACTGAAAAAATTAGGTCCGAGGAGGGGACATGAAAAAAATGGCTGGATACATTGGACCTCCCACTCCTCTCAAGTGATGGCAGGGAGATACTAGAAACTGAAACTACTAAGGGCAAAATTAGAGAACAAATTAAATATCTAAAAAGTGGAAAGGCAGCAGGCCCGACTCATTGCCAAGAGAATAATAGAAGATAATTGTAGGCAAAATAATTTCAGATATGGTAGTACTGTTCAACTCGATTTATAAGGGTGAGAAAGAAATCCCAGCTTCATGGAGGGAAGCCATAATTACATTGATCCTTAAGCCTACAAAAGACCCAAAGAGTGCGGATTCCTACCGGCCCATCTCCCTGCTAAATGTCGACTATAAAATGTAGGCATTTTGGCAGGGAGATTGGTCAAGACAGCCCCCCAACTAATCCATGCAGACCAGAAGGGATTTATTCCCAGGAGACAGATCCAGGAATTGACACTGTCCTTGATCGGGATTATCGATTTAGCAACTGCGCGATCGTTTCCTTTGGCAGTAATTACCATAGATGCTGCAAGGCATTTGATTGCGTGTGTTGGGTATTTCTGAGGGCGGTTTTGGAATCAATGGGCATTAGTATGGGCTATTTTAAGGCCATAAAAAAAATATATCAATGACCTACAGCCAAGATTCTGGTAAATAGAGTTTTGACTGAGCTTTTTAGGATTACCAGAGGTACGAGGCAGGGCTGTCCAATGTCCCCCCTTCTCTTTGATTTTTATATTGAGCCTGTAGTCCAGCTCCTGCGGAAGGATAAGCAGATAATCCCCATTCACTCGCTATGTTTCTGTAGCAAAATAGCCCTATTTGCAGATGATCTTATAATTTATACCTCCCCCCAGATAGAATGATACCAAGGATGGAACAGTTAAACAAGGAATTCAGGAAAATCTCTTGTTATTCAGTGAACACTGCCAAAACGAGGTGATGGCTTGGAACTTAGATGGGTGACAAGATAGAGAGTGCCTGGAGATTAAATATCTAGGGATTAATATAGTTAAACAGATCAGCGATATCCCGGTCCGGAACTTAATTAGAGTCGGAAAAGAGATAGACAGAACCCTTGTTAGATGGAGGAACCTCCCGCTTACTATCTACTGGAGGGTGAACTTGATAAAAATGTCCATCCTCCCCAAATTAGCATATATATCTAACTGCAACCCGCTAAAAGAAATGATAAGTAAAATACAAGGGAAAATAACTAGCTTCATGTGGGCCTCTCAAGCAATACGTCTCTCATGGAAGAAGCTAAGAAGACGGCTCCATGGGGGAGGTCTATCCCTGCCAGATCTCAAGATATACTGCAAGGCATTCCAATTCAATTTTTTTTAATGCTTATAGGGGACCCCGACTCAACCACCTGGGGCTCAATATTGCGGGAAATGACATATGACTTGTGAACGATGGCTAGACCTTCTCCAGTTCAGCTGGCGCGGGCTCTGCGGGTGATCTTGTAGCCATCCAGGATGGCTATGGCGATGTCGGGCACCGAGGAGTCGTTCCACCAGGTCTCGGACAGAAAGGCAACGTCTGAGGTGTCGAGCAGGTCCCAGAGCTCCACGGCGTGTACACTGAAAAAATTAGGTCCGAGGAGGGGACATGAAAAAAATGGCTGGATACATTGGACCTCCCACTCCTCTCAAGTGATGGCAGGGAGATACTAGAAACTGAAACTACTAAGGGCAAAATTAGAGAACAAATTAAATATCTAAAAAGTGGAAAGGCAGCAGGCCCGACTCATTGCCAAGAGAATAATAGAAGATAATTGTAGGCAAAATAATTTCAGATATGGTAGTACTGTTCAACTCGATTTATAAGGGTGAGAAAGAAATCCCAGCTTCATGGAGGGAAGCCATAATTACATTGATCCTTAAGCCTACAAAAGACCCAAAGAGTGCGGATTCCTACCGGCCCATCTCCCTGCTAAATGTCGACTATAAAATGTAGGCATTTTGGCAGGGAGATTGGTCAAGACAGCCCCCCAACTAATCCATGCAGACCAGAAGGGATTTATTCCCAGGAGACAGATCCAGGAATTGACACTGTCCTTGATCGGGATTATCGATTTAGCAACTGCGCGATCGTTTCCTTTGGCAGTAATTACCATAGATGCTGCAAGGCATTTGATTGCGTGTGTTGGGTATTTCTGAGGGCGGTTTTGGAATCAATGGGCATTAGTATGGGCTATTTTAAGGCCATAAAAAAAATATATCAATGACCTACAGCCAAGATTCTGGTAAATAGAGTTTTGACTGAGCTTTTTAGGATTACCAGAGGTACGAGGCAGGGCTGTCCAATGTCCCCCCTTCTCTTTGATTTTTATATTGAGCCTGTAGTCCAGCTCCTGCGGAAGGATAAGCAGATAATCCCCATTCACTCGCTATGTTTCTGTAGCAAAATAGCCCTATTTGCAGATGATCTTATAATTTATACCTCCCCCCAGATAGAATGATACCAAGGATGGAACAGTTAAACAAGGAATTCAGGAAAATCTCTTGTTATTCAGTGAACACTGCCAAAACGAGGTGATGGCTTGGAACTTAGATGGGTGACAAGATAGAGAGTGCCTGGAGATTAAATATCTAGGGATTAATATAGTTAAACAGATCAGCGATATCCCGGTCCGGAACTTAATTAGAGTCGGAAAAGAGATAGACAGAACCCTTGTTAGATGGAGGAACCTCCCGCTTACTATCTACTGGAGGGTGAACTTGATAAAAATGTCCATCCTCCCCAAATTAGCATATATATCTAACTGCAACCCGCTAAAAGAAATGATAAGTAAAATACAAGGGAAAATAACTAGCTTCATGTGGGCCTCTCAAGCAATACGTCTCTCATGGAAGAAGCTAAGAAGACGGCTCCATGGGGGAGGTCTATCCCTGCCAGATCTCAAGATATACTGCAAGGCATTCCAATTCAATTTTTTTTAATGCTTATAGGGGACCCCGACTCAACCACCTGGGGCTCAATATTGCGGGAAATGACATATGAGTTTGAGACAGCTTTCTTGTATGAGTTTGGGGCTCAGAAATTCTTTAAAAAAGTAAGACTAAAAGCTTTAACAGGATCCTTAAATTTATGGTTTACAATGAGGAAGATGTTAAATATAGGGTACTACTCAGAATTTGCCCCTATCTGGGACTCTCCCGGTACACAGGAATGCCTAAAAGATGGCTTGGCGTTACCACTGAAGCAAGCCGGGTTGATTAACTGGTCCCCTGGGAAGTATTAAAAGCCAAACCATAAAATAGCCTATCGAAATTCAAATTTATTCAGCTAACCTCATGGCTCTCCACAATACCTCTAGAATTAGGGTCACTATTGGACTTCGAGAATGATATATAAGACACAAGGGCAAAGAACAAAGAAGTCTCCAAGTGGTACGTTGCAACTGATGGATGTGGTAGAAAGGAAATTAGACCCCCCCATATACAATCTGGCAGAATGCACTCCAGGAAGAGGATTTGCAAATAATTTGGAAGAGCTCTCTAAAAATGCTATATTCTTAAATCACGCCAGCAAATTTCAAAAGGCATCACTTTTTTATAATTATTAGACTGTACCGGACACCACAAAAAATAGCCTAGTTTGTATCTCAACTGATCCCTAGCTGTAACAGATGTAAAATACCAAAAGCTAATGATATACATATTTTTTTTACATGTCCCGAAATAGAGCAATATTGGAAGGTGGGGGAATCCACTATCTGTGACCACTAACATTGACAGTGGCTCTTGTGCTTTTCGGGGTGAATCACGATTTGGAATCAACGCTTGAGTGTAAATCTAGGGGGTTGCTTTTCTACATGTTATTTGTGGCCTTGCAAAACAGCTATAGTTGGCAATATACCACAAACTAGGGATCTGTGGCAGGTTTTTGCTGATTGGTTAAGCTAGCATGGCGGAGAGGCCCTTTTTTTCCTGAGTACTATGATTCCAGCAGAATATTCGGGAGGTGTCTAACCTTCTTTAAGGGTCTGGCTGAGAAAAGGCAAGGGACTACACAATATAAGGGCGCCAGGAAATGGTCCTTGACTTGTAAGATGCCATGCAGACATGAAGACAAAAAAAGGAAGTCTTTATTTTTGTAACCAATATTTTATTTCCAAAATTCTTGTGTTTTTATATTCCATGCATCAATATTATGTCAGTGATTCTTGATTTGGGCACAAAAATGCTCAAAATTTAGCTTAAGAACCAACTTTCCCATTAGAAAAAAAGGATTTTAAATTATAATTCATTTGAGTGAACACTGGTTAGCAGTGGTAATGTGCACAGAGTCCTGAATTCAACACAAACAAGTTCAGAAAAGGAAGGCAGAGGAAGGAAAATATCTGGGTTGAGCCTGCTGAAAGGCCAGGTCCAACAGGTAAGCAGAGCTAAAAGATCTATTTTTGACATCCTTCGTACCTTTGCACTTAAACATATTGATCCTGTACCAAGCACAGGGCAATGCGCATGTAACACCCGTCCTATCAGTCGTAACCACTAATATGCAAGGTAGACAGCACAAGCAGAATCCTTCTACCACATGTAGGTGAGAGAATCAGAAATGCACTGCCTTACATTTACTTGAAGCAAGACCACCAGAACTCACCACTGCGGGTAACTCTTGTTCTGAGATGTAACTTTATTGACAAATCCCCCTGACAGAGAGTCTAAAGATAAGGTCTGCATTGTCTACCTGAGAGAGACACTTTAATTTATAAGTGATTCTCTTGAGGCTGAAATTATCCAAACCATATTCCATAGGGTCAGCCTATCTGGGCTAGAAGTCTACAGTGCAGTCTACCAGAACAGCATCATTATATTTTCTAGCTGCAGCATGGAGGACTTCATGGCCAACCACAAAAAGGGTTTAGGCTCTACAACAGGCAGGCCTGACGAAAAATGCCAGTACATGCCAGAAAGGGGAAGGCTTTGTGGTGTGCCTTAGATTAAAGGTTGTTGAGGGCACATGCTGCCACTGAAGCCTAGTAACCAGAACATTATAGCCAGGACACCTTCCAAGACCCACACTCAGGTGTGAGATGTTTAGGGCCTTACATTGGAACTACTGTACTTTGTTTAAGGGTCTAGGAGTATTGTTGTACCAACCACAGAATTGTCATCAAAGAAACAGCCAAAGAAAATGATATTTACAGCAGAGTATCAGAATTCCTTTGACACCCTGAAAGAGCCAATGCGTTCTGCAGCAGAACTCTTGACTCCTGACTATAAGAAGGAGTTTGTAGTGTGGACACATGCTTCAGAGGATGATGTGGTGCATGGATCCATGATAAAATATCGATCGTAAAAATATAGATGAAAAAACATCGATGTAAAAATATCGATAACAAAAATATATCGACTGCCTATACATAAACTGGTAAGTACAATCATATCGACACAAAAATATTGATGTAAAAAATATAGAAGTAAAAAATATCAACTTAAAGAATTACATAATTTAAATAAAATTAATTAAATAATGTTAATATTATTAACAAAATAAATTAAATGTAATATATATTTTAAATAATTACGATAAATAAACCTAATTTATTATATATAAACACAAAAAATGTGCATGGCATGGCAGCCTTCATCCCCCCACATGATTGTACCACCTACACGCACTCAAGCCTGCCACTGGCCCAAATTAAGTGTAGAGGAATGCACTAAGGAACTGCAATCTAACACACCCTCATATAACCCCGACCCAGTATTAGCTAGCAGTGAATTCCACTCATGGATTGAGAATTCATTAGACTCAGTACTCCCAAGGAGATCCCTATTAAAAAAGCCAGCTCAAACAATGCACCATGGTTCACACATGTACTCCGAAAATTAAAACAGGGGTGCAAAAGAAAGAGAATGGAGGAAAGACTTCTCTAGGGAAAAAAATTGATCTACAGGGCATCCATCAACTCCTATAAAGCCGCACTCAAGACTGCACAGACAGCATTTTATGAAGAAAAAATGTCATCCTCCTCTAATGCACGCAAAGAATTATTTAGGATCATAAAAAACTCATGAAAGTTCCAGATCCCCCTGTGGTCCCAGACTCCACTGGTCTCCGCTGCAAAGAGCTAGCGGACTTCTTCTCCACCAAAATACAACTTATACTTAAACTACTCCCACCGGCCTACAGTGAACAACTCCCCACGCAGTTTGAAGCAGAACTTCAGAATAATTCCTCCAAGATGGAATCCTTCGACCCACTCACTGAGGAACTCCTTCCCCCTATCCTTAATCTGATTAAGAGTGGTTCCACGCTGGACCCGGCCCCCTTCAAAATCTTTAAATCCGCGACACCAGTCATCATCCCTCCCATTGTCAATCTAGTCAATTCTTCACTTGAATCTGGCATAGTCCCCCAGGATTGGAAGATGGCAATGGTGAGAGCGCTTCTGAAAAAATCCCCCTTGGATCCCGGAGAACGGTCCAACTATCACCCAATTTCTCTTCTCCCGGGTATCAGTAAAGTTGATTAAAGATTTGTGAACCGCCAACTATCTGCATATCTTGAAACCTTCAAACTACTTCACCACTCCCAGACGGGCCAGGGTACGGAGATTGCACTAGTGGCGGTGGTGGAGGAGTCCAGAAAGATCTTTGACTCTGGAGGATCTGTGGCTATCATCCTCCTAGACCTCAGCGCAGCCTTCGATACGGTGAATCACCGTACCCTTGTACACCGGCTCAGAAAACTAGGAGTAACAGGGAGGGCCCTTTCCTGGCTGGAGTCGTTCCTCGAAGGAAGATATTTTCAGGTATTTGAAGGTAACACCCTTTCACTACCACTTCCTCTACAGGTGGGGTTCCTCAGGGCTCCTCCTCCTTTTTAACGTGTACTTGTCCCCATTGGCTGAGATAGTGGCACCCTTCGGAATTCAACTGATAAGCTATGCAGAAGACACAGAGCTCATTGTGGCATTAAACCAGTCAGAGCAGTCCCCCTCAAACCAGAGCTCCTGTCTCATTGAAGTCACCAGCTGGATGAGTCAGTCACATCTTAAACTCAATGGCGACAAGAAGGAGCTCATGCTGCTAGGAAATCAAGCAATCTTCGACCCACATACTCTGTGGCCGGCATGTATGGGACCTGCCCCAATCCCTAAAAAGGAAATAAAGAGTCTGGGCGTCTGGCTTGAACCCAGGCAAGAAAAACAGCCGCAACCTGTTTTGGCCTTCTAAGGTCAACATGTAAAATACTGTCCCTCCTACCTGAGAAATTCCCAAAAATCCGAATCCAAGCCCTCATATTATCGAGGCTGGATTACGGAAATGCCCTTTATCTAAGAGCACCCACCTCGGTCATTCACAAACTTCAGGTAGTCCAGAACTCAGCTGCAAGACTCCTTACTGGTACTAACCTCCGATCCTCAGCTAAACCAGCCTTAAAAACACTTCATTGTCTCCCGATGAAAGAGCGAATACATTTCAAAGCCCTCTGCATTGCACACTTAAATCTAAAGGGCACTACCCCCCTCCATTTTTAAGAATCTTTTTAAACCGCACACCTCAACCAGAAACCTTCGCTCCAATAACCTTTCCTTGGAAGAGGTCCCCAGAATCAGGAGGGCCCGCACTGGGGGGCATTGCTTCTCCTTCAACGCATCCAAGCTCTGGAACTCCATGCCTCTTCACATCCGCCACAAAACCAATCACCTCTCTTTCCGTAGGCAGCTAAAAACATGGCTATTCCCACAATAACCCCATCTGCTCCGTACTGCATGTCCAAAGCGCTGGGATACTTCCGGGTAGCCTTGCTCTATATAAGAACATATTCTATTCTATTCCATGTGTACATATACATATATTTACTTAAATATATTTTATTAACCATTATCTTTATTTAATTTATTAACTTTTTAAATTATATAAAATAAAATATACACAAACATAAATAATTTAAAATTAAATAACATATTCTGTATTTAAGTAACACATTAAACTTTTAAAAAGAATAAAACATACATTTAATAACAAAATAAACACAATAATAGTGAAAACCTTGGATTGCAAGGGGGTAAAAATTACTATTTCCACTCCAGTAAGTGCAACAGTAGGGAAAGCACTGGATAGTGGAGGGATAAAAATTACTGAACCCGCTCAAGTGAGTGCAACAGTAGGGAAAGCGCTGGATAGCGGAGGGGTAAAAATTACTATTCCCACTCCAGTGAGTGCAACTGTAGGGAAAGCAATGGATAGTGTAGGGGTAAAATTACTATTCCCACTCAAGTGAGTGCAACAGGAGGGAAAGCACTGGATCGGGGAGGGGTACTAATTACTATTCCCACTCCAATGAGTGCAACAGTAAAGAAAGCGCTGGATAGCGGAGGGGTAAAAATTACTATTCCCACTCCATTGAGTGCAACAGTAGGGAAAGCGCTGGATAGCGGAGATGTAAAAATACTATTCCCACTCCAGTGAGTGCAACAGTAGGGAAAGCGCTGGATAGTGGAGGGGTAAACATTAATATTCCCACTCTAGTGAGTGCAACAGTAGGGAAAGCGTTGGATAGCGGAGGGGTAAACATTACTATTCCCACTCCAGTGAGTGCAACAGTAGGGAAAGCGCTGGATAGCGGAGGGATAACAATTTCTATTCAAACTCCAGTGAGTGCAACAGTAGGGAAAGCGCTGGATAGCGGAGGGGTAAAAATTACTATTCCCACTCCAGTGAGTGCAACTGTAGGGAAAGCGCTGGATAGCGGAGGGGTAAAAATTACTATTCCCACTCCAGTGAGTGCAACTGTAGGGAAAGCGCTGGATAGCGGAGGGGTAACAATTACAATTCCCACTCCAGTGAGTGCAACAGTAGGGAAAGTGCTGGATCCCACAACAATAAAAAACAAAAACTTCAACATTTTTATTACATTTAATTTCCAATATTAACATAATTAATATACAAATCAAAATATATTATTATTAACAAAGGTAATAAAAAATCATTAATTACACATTATTTAACACTACAAAATCCACAACACACACCTAAAATAATTACAAAATTACAATCAATAATTAGTAATTATTAATTATAATTGTATAAAGATGTATTATAATTCATCAATAACAAATTAATTATTTACCACCCTTCACACCATTTACACATATTAACACCACAACAGACACCTAAAATAATAAAACAATTAGCACAATTAATTATTAATAGATTAATTGCAATTAATTACCAAATAATTATACAATATTTATTTATTAATCAATTGACGAATTCATTATTCAATACATTTTATATAATTAAATTACTTCCCATTCTATTCCCCTATAAACCCACAACCTGCTACAGAACTAAAAACACAAAATTCAATTAAAAAAATATTAACTACTATAAATAAATATTTAAATCTATATAATTAAATTACTTTCCACCCTATTCCCCTATAAACCCACAACCTGCTACGGAACTAAAAACACAAAATTAAACTTAAAATAATTTACTAACTAGTAACATTTTAAAACAAATAATAAAATGACAATCAATTCTCATTAAAAACACTAAAATACATAACATTATTAATAATTCAATATTTTTGTCAACTATATTTTTGTAAGCGATATTTAAGACGTCAATATTTTTGAAATCGATATTACTTACCTGTCAGTCGATATCCTTGTCAACTATATTTTTGCTGTTGATTTTCTTCTCCAGTATATTTATGCGGCAATATTTATGTCCCTCGATATTTCTACGTCGATGTTCCTGCTCTGCACCATGGTTGTGGTCTACTCCACATGGTTCTGACTTGTTTTGCTAGTTTTAGGACTCAATAAACTATGTCAGTGTGCTACAATGGAACAGTTCTATCACCTTCCACTTAGCTTCTCCTAACTGGCTTATTTAACTTTATTGTAAGGTCATGCTAGATGGCACAAGAAATGCAACAGTGATATGGAAGTTAAATGTCATATAGGGTTTGAAGTGTGTATTTGCTGCTCCCACATAAGTGAAAATATTTATGGCTCCAGAAAACACCATTGTGCTTTTGGCTAGGTTGAAACATTACAAAGAAAAGTCCCTTTACTTTATAGAAATACTTATGTTTATATATGTAGGAATGTATGTATGTATGTATGTATGAATGTATGTATGCATGTAGGTATATATGTATTTATGTGTACATAGTATTGCTGTAGCACAGACCTAGCCAAAAAGCAGCGGAGAGCTGTGAATGGTAAAAGAGAAGCTTAACGTGAACATGTAAAAGGAGAAGAAGCTGGATTGTGGGCAGGTAATGTATTATGATATAATGTTCTTTAAAGAGGTGAATCTTGAGCTCCTTCACTCTTTCTTAAATTGGTGCAGCATTGGGACATTCCTGATGTATAAGGGCATGTTGTTCCAGATACTAGATGCATAGATGTAAAAGGCCTATTATCTTATTTTTTCTTTTTTACATTTCTTAGTCTGCCATCTGATGGTGTCCAGGCTGCTGTATTGCCGACTACCACAAGGATGGTGAGCCTATCTGCAATATAGGCAGGTGTGCTGATTGTGATGGCTTTGTAGCTAAGGTTTATTAGCTAGGTCACCCTTAAAAGTCTGCCTCTTCAGCTTGTAGGGCAACGTTTGTAATGTATAAAAATGAGGCACACAACAAAGTGGACAAATTATGCCTCCCACACCACAGATATTAAAAGTTGTTGTCACTGTGTAGGCAATGCAACATTTTAAAGGAATCTGCCTATTTTCCGATCAATGTGAGGGAAAATGCTAGACAATTGATTATAATTTCTTTTTCACTCAGCTTCAAAAATCCAATGCAAAGGTGAAAATAGATTTAGGATAGGTTTAGTGAAAAAATGACTAAAAATTGTACATTGTCCTCTAAAAGTAAGCCAATTTAGAAATGGTGTATCTCTCAACACTGCTGGAGAGATTCAATGCACTTCTATGGCTGGTTTGTTCATGGACTTCCTCCTGAAAAACACTGGCTTCTGGTAGCAGAAAGGTGGTGTTACCCGGTGGTCACTCAAAATGTATAGCCAACGGGGAGAGAAATAGGGCAGATAGCACCACAAAGTGCAGCTCTCACATCTCTTCTCCTGATTTAAAAATGCTAAATGGGACTGGGAGAAACAGCAATCATTTGTTGTCAGTAATGCTTTGACATTCAGACTCCATCACAAGCTGAAGGGAAAATAAATTCTAGCGTACACAGAGAGGAAACACATGTAAAAAAAAAACAGTTGCTAGCAAAGGGCCAGAGTTCCAGCAGAGATGGGATGGCTCAAGATCTTGGCTGGGTAATTTTGGGTGGTTTGCTATAAACTGAAAAATCAAGTGTTGATCATTTTGGACTGGACCATCCAGGAGCCCTACCTTGAGAGAGTCCTAAAACCTGGAATTGTGCCTTGAGTGTCACAGTCATAATCCCTATATTTGCACAGTCACTGGGACGAATGGTAGGAAGTGGCAGATGAAAGTATTATATGCGAGTGAAACACTCTGCACAGGTATGGTGTAGTGAAATGTAAAGGAAAAGTCATAAGATTCTGTAGATATAAATTGCAATTCTTAACCTTTGTACTATTCCAGAATACTGACCTTTATCTGGAAAGAAGAGAGTCTCATAATTCAACGGTGTGTTTGACATTTACTGGCTTGGAATCAAAAACTATGACTTTGTCTTGTGATATGTCGAACAAATGTGATCATACTGCATTATTTCACTATAGGGCATATTTACAAGGGCTTTATCTCCGCTTTTTTGGCTTAAAAAGCCAAAAAAGCAGAGATAAAACCAGCTCCCTGTTTAAAAGAGGTTGCTAACGTGCATAATCACATGTTAGCACCCTTTTTCTCAAGGCCTCCCTTTGCATCTCCAATGAGATGCAAAGTGGTCGTTACTGGGTGTACCCCAGATGGACTACCTTGCAAATATCGCTGATGTTTACATCGCAATATTTACAAGGCAGCCCACATGATTTTAGCACACATTAGATTTTGGCAAAAACTGCCGTTTTCGCCAAAAATCTAATGTCTCCCAAAATCCTGACTTAGCCATCCCTAACATAGGGGGTGGATTATGACGATACAACCCTGTGTGTCGTATCAGCAAGGTTATCACCCTCTTGCAGGGAACATCTCTGGAAAACCAGCGATGTTCCCTGCAAAAGGGCGATAACCTCGCTGTCTCTGGAGTTTTTAACGCCCTGGAGTAATGCGTTGTTAATTACGCGCTACTAGGGCGATAAATACCAGAGATAGCCTGCGATAATATAATTATCGCTAAGCACGGCCAACGATAATTATCGCAGGCCGTTGTTAATATGCCCCTACATTATTAGAGATGTTGCAAATGATTTAGGGAATGTCATATGATTTGTGTTGTTTTCCAAACTAACACAGTGCATTAAAGAAGGATGCCAGTATCCTGCACCCAAAGTAATGCAGTGATCAAGAATACCAGTGTCTTCACCCCAATACAGTAACATTTCAACAAAAGGAGGTTTCGATATTTTTTTTAAAGATTGTTCTTTTATCTTTCAGATTTTGGGGATGAGTTTCAATGAATTTGGTATTTCTAAGAGTGAACTTACAGTTTGCACAGACAAAAGTAAATGCTATGGCTACAGGATCCATCTTTATCCCACTAATGTCAACAACTTTGAGGGTGTTTTTCCTTGCTGAAAGGCTTGGAGCACCAGAATAAAGAATAAGGGCTTTATATAGTCCTTGGCGAACACGGTATTCTGCTACAAAGATGATGGAGTACTCTGTCAGCTTTGGTCTGTCTGCCCTATTTAGGGGCCGATTCTGATGTCGGATGGACTCAGGTCCGTCCGACATCGGTCAGGAATCGTAACCGACCAACCTGCTGTTGTCGGTTACGGCACTGCAAGTACGATGCGACCGAACCCTGTTCGGTCGAATTCGTATGCTTCACAATGGATGAGGTGAGGTGGATAGGTGGAGAAGTGGAGAAGTATGGCTCAATGATTAGAGCGGCAGACCCTGATGCAGAGGTCTAGCCCGGGACCAGAGTTCAATTCCCCGCCTCGGCGGGTCTTGGGCTCAAAATTCCTTGGACCTGATAATTCTCGCCTCGGTGCCTATTCTAATCATGGAGGCCCACTCTACAACTCTGGGCAATAGCTTGCTTAATCTCCACAACGACCCCCACAACGCTAAGGATGCCTGGCCTCCACCTTGGGGGTGCCCAGGAGTGGACGCCTCACAGGGAAAGCCAGGATCGGTTCCACAGCGGTATTCGTACAAGCGCCTTGAGACCCTTGCGGGTGAGTAGTGTGCTATACAAGTATCAATTTACATTTACATTTACAATGGATGCACGCATTCCGAGCAGAATGCATCCCTGCATTGTGTGAAGCAGGGGTTCAGTTCATCCCTGCAACCTGTGACCGGCACCCCAAGGTGCCTTCCACCAGGTGCAGGGATCAACAGAGGGGCACCATAGGTGCCCCCAGGGCCCAGGCCTCGCACCCATGGGGTCCCTGCTGGGGGCCCCCAGAGATAGTTTCCGGCTACCTTTTCATGCTGGAAACACCCGAACGAAAAGGCAGTGAAAAACTGCCATCGTACTCCCTCGGTCGTAAAGAGGCGACTGGGGGAGTACTGAAGGATTTCCGGATGGCAAACGGGCTCTCCGAGTCCGTCATAAGCCATCCGGAAATTTGAGTCGGATTCCATTCCAACCGAGCCCCTCGGAATGGCTTGGTCGGAATGGAATCCGGCCGGCACATTCCGATGCGGTCGGAAGGGCTCCGAACATGGTTCGGAGCCCTTCCAATCAGAATGGGCCCTTAGAGTCAGGAGTATCATCAGCTTTACGTTGGTGGTGACCCTTTTGGCTCCATTAACCGACAGCTTCCTTCAATAGCCTAATGGAGTACTGGCCATTAGAGTGAGAGCATCACACTGGCATGCCCTATGCAATACTCAAAGTCTGATGTCTATTGTATACTGTCTATCCTTGCCATCAAAAATCTGGTGATGACGAACAGAAAAATTATAATAATGACCTACTCACGCAGGAAAAAAAATTCCCTAGATGTGGGGGTCATTAGTTGTTTGATTTTAAAAACAAACTTCCACTTTGAAAACTTAAAAGTGGTCAAAACTTTCAAACTTTTGGTACCTTTAGAGGAACTGCTGCAATAGAGGGTCCTATAATAAAGCCTTATAGCCTGCCGGAGGGAGCTATACCGTCCATTAAAGTCCCACTCTGGAATTAAAGTGAAGGAAATAGACCGTTTCGGGTCATCCTTCCAAACTAAATGAAGAGTCCGTCGGACAGTAGAGTATACAAACCAATAACTGTTTATTCAAAATATACTCAGAGTGGAGCCCAGTCTGCCAAGTCGCTAACAGTGCAGCAGAGGGACTAAAATCGACAAGCATAAAGATACATTATGTACATTTCATAACTGGGCTAAAACACGCCCACAGTGAAATTTTCCAGGCAGGTGCTGATAAGCAATAAAATACAAGGAGAAAAAATATCTCAGTGCTCATATCTTACACATAGTTACAAAGTCCAAGGTTGTTCCAGTTGGGCCTGACACCAGACAAGTGAGAGAGGGCCTCTATCTAGTGAGAAAGGTATGCGCTAATAAGAACAATCTCTTCAATAGTGAAGCAAAACCCAACCTTGGAGAAATTAAACCTAATGGAGACCTTTTCTCAGAAATAGCAGAGGATTAGTTTGAATCTTGATTCAAAATTGTGTCTAATTAGAAAATGGTGCCCCGAATTCTAAATTACATAGGATAATGCTTAAGCAGAAAAATTTCTATTCTAACAGACCCTCCTTTTAGCATGAGCTAACACATTTTCTAACGGCAACAAGAAAAATATAAAATCAGGAAAACAAGAGACTATAAGTATATCTCCTTATGAACATTCCATGTTCTTAGTATCTGGAAGGGAGACTGTAAGGAGGGAAGAAGTCTAGAAAATTAACTCATCTAGCTGCATGAGGTCGTCTATCTCTTTCTCTATCATAATTGCAGTGTTGGTATCATGAATCATAATGTTGCCCTTAGGAGTGAGAAAGGTGGTGCAATAAGAGCAACAGAAGGGGAGGCATTGAATAAGGGTACCGTAAATCACCAATATCACAATCAAATAAATCACCTTTTCAAGGATCCAACCCCAGCCACAAAAAGAGACCAACTCCAATTTCCACTTTCTATGCCCTTGACATTCTTGAGGATGTCTAATATGTTCTAATATTCTTTTCTGTACTGTCAAATCCGACTAAACACTGGTCTCCCACTTCCGTGCATACACCACCACTCTTAGCTAAGATGAAATCAACAGCATATCTGGTTTGTTCGGAATATATTTGCATACTTTCCAACTGAGTAGTGATGTTGCGTAAAACAACCACGGTAGTGTTAGATAATATTTGTAACTTGCACCCAAAGTATTCTCTAGCTTTTTCACCCCCGGTCATAGAGGTACCACCCAAAGTGAAAATAGAAGAAAGGATGTATCCAAAGATGATCCCATTACTATAATTATTGACCTCTATATCAGTCACTCCCTCACAGAATTCTTTGTCCAAAGTCCTCTTAACCCAAGTAGCATTAGGCTTAGCATATTCACAAGGCACACCAAAGGGCAACACCATCCCAAGAGCAACATCGTCGGTACCATTATGAACATTACAATAAGTACCGTTGGATGAAAAGTAAATCCCTGGATGTGCATAAACCGGTCCTTCGTAATCTACTGCAGCATATGTGGTGTTCATCCCTAATGTACTTGGATCTTTGTCATTCACCAGGGGATTGCATTTTTGTACAGCACTATTCAGAACAACTGATATACAAAGAAGGGTCCGTACTATTCACAATGGGGCAACAAGCAGGATAATAATCAGCCTCCCGGGTACTATCAATTCCTTATAATGCCAACCCACCAGCATGACATTCTGTTCCTCCATGTAGAAGTTATCACAATATGTGTTGTTATCACAACCTGGATAACCCGTTCCCAGTGGCTTTTTATAGTATAAACAAGAACTTGGGTAGCTCAATCCCAAAACTCCCTTTACTTTTGTAAATTGTGGAGGACGAGTATATGTGTAATTTACAAGTGACACTGGATATGCAGTCCATAAACTAGTGACAATTCAGAGGGATAACAAGCAGTCCCTTCTACAAAGAATCTCTTATGGGTGTCTAGAAACACATTACTTAGGGCTGTACTTTTCTTTCTTGTTGTGGGAATAACCTTACCCTTTGTGCGTGAAGATATATCCTGACCATTTCCCAAAATTCATGACACCCCACACAATACTATTAGCAACAGAACCACACGAGCCACACATACTATTTTCTTCTTGAAGGTCCACACCATATTATGCTGGGCAACAAGAATTACTGGCTACTCTTCCTCAGCAACCATCCTACCAAAGGGATGCATAACAAATAATTAAAAGAGGGCAAAAATGCAAAAGAAATATACAAGTCCCCAGTGTCCGTAAGAGCCTCACTGGTACAGGATCCTATTGTCCATCAATAAGTTGGCACTCTTGAGCACTTGCGGTGGAGCTTGCTCTGTCCTAATAAGCTTGTAACCCATATTAATCCAGATGGTGTACCTTCAAGGTATATTTCAATCTCCCTTGTCTAATATTCATACAATGCAAAAATCCCTCACCAATCTGAACTAACTCCGGTAGTACTATAATTTAGTACAACCTATCTTAAACAGTCCCTCCCTAACGAATCTCTCTTCTCCTTTGATGCACTTTCCCTCCCCCAATGGCGCAAATTGTACCTGGTAGCCTAAGGCGCAGTACGATCAGTGAACAACGACTCTTGGGTAGCTGGAATTTTTGGAGGAACAGTCACATTCAACACGTTGTCATTTTCCTTATCCGTCTGAGTCCACGTTAGTTGGGCATCGCTGAATAGAACAAACCGAGGTACCTGCTCGCATTCGGAGTCCCTGATGCTGTCCTTGACCCACTGATCATAGGGTAGAGGTAAAGGAACCCTCATACAATGGGTGGCATGCACCCTGTTCTTACGGCCAGCAAACTTCACAGCAGTACGTGTCACCAGCAGGACCTGTTCAAGCCCCTTCCATCTCGGCTCCAAACTTTTCTTTCGCTGAAAGTTCCAGAGGAGCACAAAATAACCAGCCAGAATATCATGGCGGGGTGCATCTGATGTAGAAGGCAGATACTCCCACACCTGTTGGTGAATAGAATGTAAATTCTTCATTAACTGGCCAAGATAATCAAGCAACACAGGGTATTCAATATCTGAAAACCTACGAGGGGGCGGGACACCCCAGACATTTGCCGGGCGTCCAAACACGACCTCATAAGGTGACAATCCTGTTCTAAAATGAGCTGTTGTTCTTGTTGACAAAAGAGCTAACAGTAAAGCTCTGGCCAGTTTAATCCTGTTGTCTCCTGTATTTTTTGCCAGTTTCAGTTTGAGAGTACCATTGTACTTCTCAACCAAACCCGCTGACTGTGGAAGGCATACTGGCTGTCAGTATAGATATTGACAACTAGCCCCTCAATTAGTTCACAAGCTCACATAGGGGAAGCTAACTCAGCAGCTTGAGCCGACTGATAGGGAACCCATTGTGTCTCTTCCAAATATGTCACTTTACAACGCTTGGTGTTACCAAGCAGTAGGTAACACCGCCGTTGTTACAACGACCCCGCTGTTACCAAGCACGGCTTTACATCGCAAGTCGTTTACTACGACTTGCGCTAGATTGCACACTGGTCTTAGGAATAGTATAAATGACTTTTCCTACTCCTGTTAGCGCAACAAAAGGGAATGTGTTGGATTTAAAATCCAACATATTCCCTGGTGTTGCACGACACCTAACGCAAGTCGTAGAAATGACTTGCGATGTGAATCCACGTGTGGTAACAATGCTGACATTGTAATGACAGCGTTGCTACGTACCTGCGTGGTAACACCTGCATTGAAACCACTGTTTCCCGTCCCTTCCACCATGCGTAGTGTGGTAATAGCATAAGCTGCAGTCATAGTGCCACATGGTAACTTAAAACAAGAGCCGTCAACATATAGTTCCCCTTGTGGGTTAGCTAAGGGAACATCAGTCAAGTCTACCTGTCCTTTCATCTCTTCTACTGTTTGAAAGATGCAATCATGTTTGTCAACTTCATCACTCTCAGGGGCATATTCTCAAGAATGTGTGATAACCACCGCAAAAGTCACTTAACGCAACTTCCAGCATCGCAGTCTATTGCGGGAAAATTACGCTGTGTTAACCAAGCATTCTCCATTAAAGTAATGGGGTGACCTAAAAGGTGCTGGACCTGGGTTTCTTGCGATATAGAAAGGTGGTTCAAGACCTCTATATGTTATAGTGACTGAATTAATCAGTAGCTTTTTGGAATCAACAAAGTTAGGAGCATGTCACTCAAAATCCGCTCTATTCAATTAAATGTTTCTCATTTTTCATAATAACAAGTTGTAGAAGCAGGGGCAGCAACAACACAAAATATATAACCTTGAGAATTATTTAATCAACCAAGGTACAAATGTAAATCATTTCATACATTAATTTGAGTTATATAACAAAAGTTACCCCAATGGAGCGTGCAGATAGAAAAAGAAGTACAGAAAGTGTGTGGAATTTGAGATGGAAAGGAATTCACAGAAAAATGTTGTGATATAATATATTCATTGATGATTGACTAAACAGCAGACGACAAATCAATTGACCATAATGTTCAACCTGGCCTAGGTGAGACGCCAATTTCTTTACAAGTATTAATAAATGTTCATGACTCCTCAGTGTCAAAAATGTCCGCACATCAATACACAGAAACATAAAAAGAGGTCCAGGTTTTTTAAATAGATACGTCAACGTTTCGACTCGTCTTTATGGCCTGACGGTTATTTAAGCCTGAGCCATGCGAGTCTTCTTCAGGACGAAAAAGATAAAAGGGTAACTTGGGATCATGGATGACCCCTTCCACAATGATGGGGGTGGTGTTTATTCCCACATTCCCAGGGATTATTCTTTAATCCAATTCGTCACTCCGTGGGGAATTGATAGAAGATGTAGAATAGCGAGCAGTAGCGAAAAAACAAGGAGAAGCACTTGGTTCAATTAGGGCTCAATATTCAAAAAGGGGGTTCTGTATATTTGAAGGGACCACTGGTTCTGACTCGGGCCACTCTATATTGTAGATTCCTGTATTTAAATCTCAATTCAGATGGGTCTCCTCCTCACTCTGTATACACGACCCGAATTGTGGACCATCTGTTCCAAATGTTAAATCTAATATCAGCGTTGAGCTCTCCAAAACCGTCTCAAAGTCGGCATACACCTATGCCGGGAAGCCTCAATTCCCACTTGATTAGGTATCCATCAATCGAAATGTGGACAATCGGTCCCACATGATTACTCGGGTATCTCTTAGTTAACTCAAGCGTCTCAGTGTCGGCATAAACCTTTATGCCGACACTGAGACGCTTGAGTTAACTAAGAGCTTCTTCCAATCGAGCATCTGCAGAACAACAACAACAACAAAAGAACAAAAGCTTACTAAGATCAGGCATTTTCAAAAGAAAACAATTTTTTTATTTTTACTGGCAAATTAATTGCAAATTCTTATATAAAAAATGGTCCTCAGACCGTACCAATTCAAGCCACATTGGGACCATATTCATAAAGAATCTAAACAAACTCACCTGTTATGAGTTGCACAAACAAATCAATTCTCCACTGCCGATTCTTTAGACCAAATGGTCATATTCAAGGGTTACGCCATTCAGGACTCCAGTCGGGATGACCGCTGGGTGAGGCACTGCCTAGCAGCACAGAAGCGGCAGCTGCAAGCAATTGATACTCCTCATTCAGGGATCCCTCAACCGTCAGTCCGACGTGACGATGTCCTCGGCCACCCTTTCGTCTGCGGAAGGGGATGGATTAATCACCCAACCAAAGGAAGTGGCCCGTTTCAGGTCTCCTGGGTCACTAATGAACTCCTCTTAGCCTTACAAACCAAACAAAGAATTGGTCAGACAGTAGAGAATACAACCCAATAACTGTTTATTCAAAATACACTCAAAGTGGAGCCTAGTCTGCCCAGTTGCTAGGATGCTGCAGAAGGACTGAAATTGACAAGCATAAAGATATATTATGTACATTCCGTAACTGGGCTAAAACACCCCAGCGTGGAATTTTCCAGGCAGGTGCTGTAAGCAATAAAATACAGGGAAAAAAACATCTCAGTGCTCATATCTTACACAAAGTTTCAAAGTCCAAGTTTGTTCCAGTTGGGCCCATCACCAGAAAAATGGGAGAGGGCCTCTATCTAGTGAGAAAGGTATGCGCTAATAAGAACAGTCTATTCATTAATGAAAAAAGCCAACCTTAGAGAAACAAAACCTAACCACGGCCAATTCTCAGAAATAGCCAAGGATTAGTTTAGATCATGATTCAAAATGGCATCTAATTAGAAAATGGTGCAGCAAATGCTAACTTACATAGGATAATGTGTAAGCAGAAACATTTCTATTCTAACAGAATGCCCCCAGCTGAAGGTTAGCGCCTTTAACAAGGGAGCAGAACTTTAATGCTGGTATAATCCAGCTTCCGTCACTAGTGGGCAGAATATTCTAACAAATAAAACAAGGACCACTTAGAGCCTGAGAGGACTGAAATCCCCACCGTCTCTGTGGGGCCTTTGTTCACAGCAACAGCTGTGAACTGAAAACATTGGAATTTCGGGGCTCCTTGCTTCTACTGGCCATTAGAAGCCCTTAGCACTCCATTGTCTTCAATAAAACTCCTAACATGCCAATGTTCTAATATAGCCTTATAGCGCGCCATAGCGGCTGTAATGGCTATTAAAGGCCCGCTGAATCGTTAAAGGCCCGAGCCGAAGGCGAGGGACTTTAACGAGACAGCGGGACTTTAATAGCCGGTATAGCCCTGCTACGAAGGGCTATAAGGCTATTAGAACATTCTGCCACTAGAGGGCAGAATGTTCTATCAAATTAAACAAAAGGTTCTCGAAGCTCGAGGGGATATAAATTCCCTCGAGCTTCGAACATTGTAGAACATTGGATTGTTGCTCTGCCGTCTTTACCTGCCTGTAGAATCAGGGAGCACTCCATTGTCTGCAATAGAGCTCCCAACATTCCAATGTTCTAATAATACAGATATTATGACTGGGTCATAAATAAATCAGGCCTAAAGTCATAAGCTTACAACCTTAACTAGTATGAACTGCTTTGCTTTACTGATTCCCTCTCCATCCTTTGGACCTTTCCAACAATTGCAACTAGGTACTAGTTAATAGTGATTTGAAATTTTGATTTGTGTTTGTATTTTCTTGGTACTTTTTGCCTTAAAACATATAGACTCATGACTTTGGTTCCCCTAGGTTTTGAATTTTGGTCTCCTTTTGCTTGATACATGTTTCTCTATTTTACTAAATTG
Organism: Lissotriton vulgaris; assembly: GCF_964263255.1. Lineage (NCBI taxonomy): Eukaryota > Metazoa > Chordata > Amphibia > Caudata > Salamandridae > Lissotriton > Lissotriton vulgaris. The sequence continues at coordinate 1,088,895,327 of NC_141687.1, read as the reverse complement.
ATTGGAGAATTTATTGGGCTGTTCTTCTGACTTTAAAGTTGTTGTTACCAACAATAAACGTAACAATCATTTCTCTGGAAGAATAATTTCTTCTTCTGCCACAGCAATCAATGAAGAAATAATGTTACTCTTAGAGCAATTGTATGACCTATAGTGTCATTAACTTAATAAGGAGACCTCCTTCTCAAATTAGTAACCCACTTTCTCACTCCTGCAAAACCAGCACTTTTTGCCATCACTTAGAAAATAAAAAAAATTTAAACTGTGAAAAAAAAAGTTTTTTCCGGATTGCCTGCTGTGAAAAAAAACGTTTTTACCGGATTGCCTGTTTCTGGAATCTGGGAAGAAGGTGACCTTAGCACAGTAAACATTTGTTGAAGCTATATGTAGACTAAAACATGCTTTCATACAGGGCATGTTTTTCCCAAATTCTTAGAAAAAAACCACTTCATTTTGACATACTTTGTCTATTTTCTCAGGCCACTTCAGGGTAAATCACATCCATATGTGGGTGTAGCAAAAGCACAAGAATTCATGGGGTTATTTATGAGAGCCCTGCAAGGCATTTGTAGCATGTAAAGTGATACATGCGTGACACAGAGTTCTCATTAAGATTCATGAAGACACGCACAGCCACCCTGCATGGCTATGAGTGGCCTCATAAATCATGACGAATTTGACTAAGCACAAACAGCTGAGTTGCCTTTTTCTGCACCCGGGAGGCGTTCCATAGGCTTTGCAGTGGGTTTTTCCACGCAACACCCATGGAATTTGACGTTGCCCCAGATTTACAAAAACATGTAAACGTGGGAAAGAGCCAAATCTGTACACCTCCAGAGGTGAGGCGTAATGAGGAGAAATACCTTAATTTCTTGTTGTTTTTTCCTCTTTCCAATGTGTGCTGCATTCTCCAGCCCACATAGAAAGAGGAAAACCTCTCTTGGAAATGTTTTTCTGCAGGAAGGTGCCCCTTCCCGCACAAAAAAAGACCTGCCTACAATGAAGGCACCCGTGCAGAGTAGTGCAAGGGTGCCTATGTTGGTGCTAGGCTTCTGAAACAGTGCCAGCACAGGGAGAAAGGACAGGAATGCACTGTATTGCTTACCTACAGTGCATTCCTGCCCTTTCACTTTGGCGCAGGACAGCACAGCAAGGTGCCTGCAGCGCTGCCCAAGGCAAAACGTCCATACATGAGGCCCCTGGTTTGGATTGATTAAGCGCGAACTGCTCCAAATCTCAAAAAAGCACACAATTCTTAGGTGATTACCCTCTGCATTTAAGGGGTTAGATCACCACTCTGCTGTATAAAGTACACATTATTCAAATAGTTAAATAAAGTCAGGTACGCATTTTAATCAGGTATTGAGAACTGTCATCGTAAAATGCTTTGCCAACATTTACAACAGGCTCACTTTGCCAAGAGGCATCCCTACGGCAATACTTTATTTGGTGAGTGCAGCACTAAAGTTTATTGAAGCAGAGTTTGCATAAGTAATGTGTAACAGCCGGTTTTCTTTGGTACCTCTACAGGATCAGCAGTAAGCATGAATACCGCCTGAGGAGCAATATGTCCTATAAAGAGGAGTGAGTTAGAAAATGTCATCACAAGGATTCATCATTTACAAGGAAGCACCATGGCATTAGCTTCAAGTGACGTCCAAAAGGAAACCAACAGTGCAAGACTTTTTTTACAAACATTTTATTCTGATAACACTGTTATTAGCAAGCAAGAAATATTTTATTTCCCTCTCGAACGCCTACATCAAGTATTTAAGCCAGGTAGGTGAAAAACTGTTGTCACTGGGCTTCCATGTTTTGTAGAGGCATTCTTAAAAAAAAAATATTCTAAAATGATCCTGATTCACAAAATATTTTGTGCACATAAATACAACTCAGGGGAACAAAACACCTTGTAAATCTAAACACCCCAGGCAGATTTACAAGGAAGTTCCGCAGCACAGGATCGCAAGCCCTTTGGCTGCGCCACACTGCAGCACTTCCAAAGCACAGGATTGCGATATATTTACAATAATATGTTGCACTCCTGTGCTCTCCCCTGCGCTGGTGCACACACTGCTTTCATGTGCCAGCGTCATGGGGAGTTTGTTTTTGTGCAGGAAGGGGCACCTTCCCGCACAACAACAATCACTACAGGCATTTTCATCTGTCAATGTGTGCTGTAGAATGCAGCACACATTGAAAGAGAAAAAAACCAAGGAGAAATTAAAACATTTCTCCTCATTGCGCCTCGCTATGCCACCCCTAGGGTGGCGTAGAATTCAGACGCATTTCCAGATTTACGATTCCTCATAAATCTGGAAATGTGCTTTGTTCCATGGGTGTTGGAACACCCACAGCAACACCCATGGAACACCCCTTTCATGCAGAGTATCTGTGTAAAGGTGCCTATTTACAAGGACAGGAAAAGCCACGCAGGGTGGCTTTTCCTGTCCTTGTAAATATGTAGCAGTAACATGCGCCACCAGTACGTCACAAAAAGTGACATACTGGTGTTGCAGGGGGCTTGTAAATCAGCCCCCAATCCTTTTTCAGAGAGTCGAGATTTGTGACATTTTGCATCTGTAAAGTGCGTTTTCGTACGCTGCATGTCAACCCTTTATAGGAACTGTTGTATTTTCAAGCTTGGGTTTAAAATGGGATTGTGATAGATTCTGTTTGGGACATTAGTCTCATGTAGAGGAGCACAGATAGTATTGTATTTGTAGACATACACATGCCTCTTGCAGGTAGCTTCTCACCTTCAAAATGTGCTCAAACGTCTGTAAAATACCGAATCGGTATTTTTACCGAATCGGTATTTTTCTGATGTAGGTGGGACTCTTCAGAGTCCCAGGAGCCTTAACGAATCGGTATTTTACCATCAAATCCAATTTGATGGTAAAATACCGATTCAGGTGTGCATGCACATGTGTGCATGCACACCTATGCCATGTGACAGGCAGACCTGCCCTTAGGGCAGGTCTGCCTGCCACATGGCACCCGTGCCTGTTTTGGGGGTGGCAGAGGGTGTCAAAGTGACACCCCCTGCACCCTTGTGTGAATCGGTATTTACCGATTCTGTAAATACAGAATCGGTAATGCCCATTCATTCCTATGGGCTTTGAAGCCCATAGGAATGAATGGCCATTACCGATTCTGTATTTACAGAATCGGTAAATACCGATTGTTAAAGATTCGGTATTTGAACATCTGGATATACCTACATATCCACACATTAGATTTACCGATTTTTAATTACCGAATCGGTAAAATTCGGTAATTATAAATCGGTAAATCTAATTTACCTACATCTGGCCCTAAATGCTTTGTCAGAGTGGAAACTGCAAGGCAACACTTCCACATTTAATTGGAAAGCAAGGCATTCCGTTATTTTCTAAGAACACTCAAAATTTTATTGGAAGATGCAATGAAAACGTTACATGTCACAAGTCAAATTTTCAACAAATTGATAAATGTATAATTTTGCAACCATTAGGAATTATGCATACTTTATTTTTCATGATTTGGGGCCCGATGTAGGTGGCCTTTACCGGTCGGTAACGGCCGATTTCGGCCATACCGAATCGGTATTCATACCGATTCGGTATTTTACATATGTAGGTGGGACTCTTCTGAGTCCCAGAGGCCTTACAGAATCGGTATTTTACCATGAAATAAAACCTCATGGTAAAATACCGATTCCGGTGTGCATGCACATGTGTGCATGCACACCTATGCCATGTGACAGGCAGACCTGCCCTTAGGGCATGTATGCCTGCCACATGGCACCCACGCCTGTATTGGGGGTGCCAGAGGGTGTCAAAGTGACACCCCCTGCACCCTTGATGGATTCGGTATTTACCGATTCGGTAAATACCGAATCGGTAATGCCCATTGATTCCTATGGGCTTCAAAGCCCATAGGAAGCAATGGGCATTACCGATTCGGTATTTACCGAATCGGTAAATACCGATTTTTACCGAATCGGTAATCAAAACATCTGGATTACCTACATTTCCCCTCCTCCAATTTACCACTTCTTAAATACCGAATCGGTATGATTCGGTATTTAAGAAGTGGTAAAGTGGAGTTCACCTACATCGGGCCCCTGGAGTACTCCTTGAAATCTACGGGGCATATTTACAATGAAGTGCTGGAGTGTGGCGTTAGCTTTCTTGGCTTAATGCTGCACTCGACCACTTCAGAAATGCACGGCTGCACCAAATTTACAACAATATGGTGCAGCCCTGCATTTCCCCCTTGCGCTGGCGCTAAATTTAGCAGCCTAGTGCCAACACATGCACCCTTGGGTGACTGCGTTGAGGGGAAGATTGTTTATGTGCAGGAACGTCTCCCTTCCTGCATATAAACAATCTTTAAATTACGTTTTGTAACTGTTTTTGTGTGCTGCTTAATGCAGCACACATAGAAGTTGAAAATCATCAGGGTCACCTTCCCACACATAAACAATCAATGGCAATTTGCTGTTTCTATATGTGCTGTACAATGCAAAATAATGCATTTCTTCTCATTTTGCCTGCTTAAGACCTAGTTTTTTCTGGTCTTAATCTTGGCGCAGCCTCCTATTTACACCATCCTTGTAAATAGGTGGCAGTGTCAAAATCAGTGTTTGTTGCAGTGGAACACCCACTGTAACACCCATTTCCCTCCCCTTTCACGCTAAGTGCAGCATGAAAGGGTGCCTTATTTACAAGGCAGCATTAAGCCATGTTAAGTGGATTAACGCTGCCTTGGCGATAAGGCGAAGCCCTTAACGCCGCCATGTCACTGAAACTGACGTTGTGGTGGCAACAGGGGCTTGTAAATGCCCCTACCTCTCCTGTAGAATTCTAAACTTCTTTGTGATTCTTGTGACTAGGAAAGTGTCCATTGAAAGTTAGAATTCTTCCCCAAACAGAAATGTACCTGTAGAGGACAAGATTTACAATTTCTTAACTTGACCTTTGTGAATCAGGCTACATATGTATTGAATAATAAACTGTTTGAACTCTTCTTACTATGACAGAAAGAAATTGCAATTTACAGAGACATTATTTTGTGTGCATGAGTGTATCTTTCTCCATCCTATCGCCATGATATTCTCTTTTTTCTCTAAGCCCTTATTATAAGCTAAGTGAAATAGGGGGAGATATTTATCACACGTGGTAAAAATAATTTCCAGAAGACGAGGTATGTACCACATGAGGCAAAAACCACCGATTCAGAGTTTTTAACTTACAAATGATACATAACATACATAATTTATCACACTGCATTCTGTATGTTTTGCCTTTTATATGGGCCTTTTGCCCCTATAAATTTCAGCAGGTTTGACCTGCAGGAATCTATTGAGGAAACTGCTAGAGTGTGAATATTATCACACATCTCGTAATCAAATCTGCACAGTTTCGGATTATAGCTCTGCACTGTAATTAGAGTGTATGTTTCCTGCCATTCTGTCACTCCTGATTTCTGCCCTGTATTGATGACTCCAAGGACCACAAGGCAGGCACTGTTTTCTTCCTGCAAGTGCACCTCAAACACAGACCCCGTGGTCAGAAAGGTTTAACACAGAGTATGGTAGAAGCCAGACTCTAATTGGAAGAAACCTGGAAAAGTAATTAGAGCAGTGCATTTTAAAATAGATTTATTTGAACTAAGTAATTTAATTTTCTGGAGAACTAGATGTACAATCGGAGGCAGAGGGAGATAAAGAGATTCACCAAGAGTAAAACAATGTTTTACCTTGCATATAATTCTATACCCTTTATCTTTAACTATGTTCCCTTCACCCAGTACCCATAAACCTGTATGCCTAATCAGCACCATTATCCCTGTACCTCATGCCCTTAACCCGTATCTCTCACACTCAGTGTTCTGTGTATGTGTGTGTGTTTGTGTGTTTGTATGTGTGCATATGTGCCTATGTGTGAGGTGTATGGACACAAACACATTTTAAAATCTTAGTTTCGATGTAGTAACTCCTGATGTTATTGTTCTAAGTAACCACAACAAAATTAACTCCTTGCGTGCTCCCGTCGGCCAACTACCTCCCTAGTGCTGCCGTTGGCCAATGGCCGACGGAGCCCCACCCACCCTTTAGAACGCCCGCACCGCGGTGGAAAACTGCTGCGGCTAAGGCGTTAATGTAACAGAAAATCTGACTACATTGTTCATCATGTGTAATATCTGCGATGTAATGGTTTTCGATGTGGCCTCAATTAAGATGAAATAAAGCAAACAAAAGTTTCGATAGATAGATAGATAGATAGATAGATAGTTAGATAGATAGATAGATAGATAGATAGATAGATAGATAGATAGATAGATAGATAGATAGATAGATAGATAGATAGATAGATAGATAGATAGATAGATAGATAGATAGATAGATAGATAGATAGATAGATAGATAGATAGATAGATAGATAGATAGATAGATAGATAGATAGATAGATAGATAGATAGATAGATAGATAGATAGATAGATAGATAGATAGATAGATAGATAGATAGATAGATAGATATGTAACCTGCTAGCAGTCGCCAATAGGTAAATTATGGATAGGAGTATGTTTCGGTAGGAAAAGCATTTTTTGACTTGCTTATAACTTTAGCGCCATTTGCAGAATCTTCACAAAACTTTAAAAATATGTGTGTTGGTGATTTTAGTTGTATTTGAAAGTTTTGTGGTGATCCATGAAGAAGGGACAGAGAAAAATGGGATGGCAAAAAAATGTGCATTTCCCAAGTTAATTCCCATCAGAATGCACTTCAGCCTGTGTGTATCGCGTATTTAGTGTAATCTAGGCAACTAAAACTCTTCTGCAATATTTTCTTTTCTATATTGTGTCAAGCTGGGCAATTTATTATGAGAAGTGTCCGTAAATCTCAGATTCTGCAGGAAAAACAGCAGCAGCGGCAAACACATAATTCCAGTGACCCTGAAGATAGGTCAAACTACCACCCACAGCCAATCATCCATGCTTCAGAAAGGGCACCCACAATCCTGTTCGAAGTGCTTCCCAGCCTCCAAGGGGTTATGAAGCACTGCATACATTTTCAATACATTTCAATATAATACAAAGAATCACAGACCCGTACATAACATGAGAAAAATCAAAATACAAATGCTATCATACTTAAAGGTCTCATCTTGAAAAATGGGACCTGTTGAAGGCACCCTCGTGCACTAGAACTACCAGTCAGCAAACAGATTTCAGTGGCTATATTTTCATCTTTTTGCACTTTTTGGTAATTCTCATCACCCAACTAGATTTGGCTTTGGAGCAGCTCAATGTGACCAGCCCTACCACAAAGCATGCAACAAGACATTGATAAACGGTGAGAGAGTAGGGGAAAGTTCAACTTTTGAGGGGTTCGTTTATCGCATTTAAGAGCCAATAGGTCTCGCCTTGGGACCTTATAAATGTTTAGCCATGCAACAGCTGATGTTGTAGCACCAAGGATATTGTGCTGGATAACTAAACACTTATAAGGTCCCAAAGGCGAGACCTGTTGGCTATGCCAGTGCTTGTTCTTTAAAGTGGAAGGAAGGTCCGTTGAAATAGATGAGGGGTTGCTCCTTTGCCGCAGGAGAATGGGGACCCTTGCCTCAGGGTGATGCCTCCTGACACACTTCTATGTTCGGGGCGTCCCCCTAAGCACAGCTAAAAATCCACAATAGGTTGAGTGAGGAGATCTAGGTTGCAGTGATTAGTATTAACAAGTAATCACAAATCTTCTGAGAGATTATATCATGATGATGCTTTTATTCTTGTATCGATATTTCTTCCTTCATATCTGATTCAAGTGCTTTATCCATGAAATTTGCTGCTACTACTGATGTAGGGTTCCTGGTCCGTATGTTGCTCTTATGTTCGTGGATTCTTATTTTATTTTTCCTCTCAGTCTTGCCTACATATGCCAAGCTGCACGGGCACTTTAACATGTATATGATGTTGGCGGTGTCACAATTCCCATTAACTCGGAGTTTGATATTGGTGCCCTTCATAGGATGGGTTATGGTGGCTCCTTCGATGATGTTTTTGCAGTTTCTGCAATTACGACAAGGTACAGTTCCTTTATAGTTGCGTTGCGTGATATCCTTGGGTCTCGGAGTTATGAGTTCTTTCAGGTGTTTCCTTCTGGCATTGGCAAAGATGGGTTTGTTCTTGAATATACCATTGAAGGCCGGTTCCAAGGGTAGTATGGGCCAATGCTTTAAGATGTTTTTTTTGTATTGTTGGCTCAGAGTGGAAAATTTGGACACCACAACTGTGCAAGATTCTTTGGAACTGGTGGTATTAGTGAGTAGGTCTTTCCGTTATTTTTCAGAACAGCGGGTTTTGGCTTGTTCCAGGATGTTTTTAGGACAACCCCTTGTGCTAAAGCGGTTGACCATATCTTCTGCTTGTTGTTCATATTTGATTGGGTTGGATATAATTCTTTTGACTCAAAACAAATTTAGAGTAAGGAAGATGGTTCTTTAGAGCATTGTTGTGAAAATTGTCATAATGCAAGATGTTATTTCTGTCTCTGTGTTTTCTGTATAGGTTAGTTTCAAGGAAGTTACCAACTCTGCTTATGAGTACGTCCAGAAAAGCTATGGATTTGGCATTGACTTCATAGGTGAATTGAATCCTGTCATTTATATTGTTGAGTTCATTTAGTGAGACTATAAGACTGTCGTATGAACCCTTCCAGATGATGAAAATATCATCAATATATCTGAAGAATTTGATAGCATGATTTTTCCAAATGGTGGTGTTCAGTTTATGATTTTCTTCAAATGTATTCATGAAGATATTCGCATATGAAGGGGCGGCACAATTACCCATCAATGTACCCATTATTTGTAGGTAACATTGGTCGGTCCATCTGAAATAGCTCTTATATAGTGTAAATTGTAGTATTTCCATCAGGAATACTTGAAATTCAGGATCCAGATCGGATTGTAATAATGTTTCTTCCATGGCTTCAATTCCGAGGTTGTGCGGAATGGAGGTGTATAGTGAATTGACATCAGCTGTGCAGAGCCATATTTCATAATCCTTGTTCAATGTAATATTGTTTATTTTGGAAAGAAAATCTATGGTGTCTCTGATATATGTATTCATAGTGATGACAAAAGGTTGCAAGTATTTATCCAAAGGTTTTCCAACAGGTTCATGTATGCTTCCTCTAGTTGATACTATTGGTCGAAACGGTGGATGTTGTCTGTTCTTGTGCACTTTGGAAAGCATATACAGAAATTGGGTTTTATGATTGTGAGGCGTGAGTAACTTACTCGTCTTGGCGTTGATAACTCCATTGTCTATTGCTTTCTTAATCAGTATTTTAAGGATGTTAGCAAAATGTTCAGTGGGGTTGTATTCCAGTACGCAATACATGTCCTTGTCAGCAACGTGTTTTTCTACTTTTTCCCGATAACATTTAGAATCTATTATTACTAGGGCACCACCCTTGTCTACGTTGTGGCAAATTATGTCTGGATTTTCTGAAAAATGATTTAAGATGTTGAGTCCATGCTTTGTTAGGTTGCGGTGTTTAGAACTGTGCATGAAATTGAATTTCTGAATGTCCAGCTTGACTGAGTTCTCAAAGCAATCCAAATTCATATGGCTTACAGGAGCCAGATATGTGCTGTTGGAACTTAATACCAGTAGATGATCTGGTTCATCAGGAAGTCGTTCAGACAAAACGTTGTAAAAAAATGTGTGAGGCATATATTCCTCATCAGTTTAAATAGACTAATTTCTAGCTTTAGATTGTTGGTAATACTTGTGGGCACAAAGGAGGTGCCTTTTTGAAAAACTTTGATTTCAGTGGCATCTAGGTGCATGGATGAGATGTTTATGACTAAGTTATTGGCGTCCTCTTCCCCTTGAGTTGTTTGCTCATGGTTGGGGGATTCCTGATTTCTTTTTCCCCTTCTTTTTCCTTTGCCTATTCTTGGGTCGTCCTTTTCTGTGGTACCTTCTTCTAAAAAAGGAACATTGGATGTTTGTAAGGAGTCTGTGCTAGTTTATGGTTTTTCCAAGTTAGGTGCAGTTGGTTTGCGTCTGGAATCGCTCTCAGATGAAGAAGTATCTGTTTCTGTATGTTGACTGTAAGGTTTATTCTGTCTTTGTCTGGCGTATACCTCAGCCCATCAATATACCTCTCCTAACTTGTAGTCAATCGTATCTCGTTTGTATTTGCGATTTTTTCTGTCTTTGATCTCTTTAGTATATATTTCCAATTGACCATTGATATCTTCTAAGGGTTTTGCCATTTCATCAGTTGTCATGAAATGTATCATTTCTGATTTTGTGTGGGAGATCTCTTTGAATAGGTCCTCTAGAATCTTAGACAGTTCTTCAATAATTAAGAGTATGAGGTCAAGGAAACATTTATTTAAAATAGCGTACCATTTTTCCACAAATTTGGGATTGTTTTTGCATAGCAGAGGTTTTAGGGGAATCCGTAAACCCCTGGGAATCCTTTGCGCACAATGATAATTGATTAGTGTGCTGGCGTGCAGGTGTTGATTTTTTTTCTCTCTTCGTTAAGTATAAAAGTTGTCTGAAGCAGCTGTCTTTATTGCGAGAAGTAGATGGCGGAGCGGTATCTTCTTGTATCAGAGCATACATTTTATCAGCGTCTTCTTCAGCAAATGCAAAATGTCAGCTCTGAGTTCGGTTAGACTAGATATTTCGTTGTAGCCATGTTTAGACCCAAAGGCCCAAAGAATCTCGCACAGTTGTGGTGTCCAAATTTTCCACCCTGAGCCAACAATACAAAAATAACAACTTAAGGCATTGGCCCAGACTACCCTTGGAACCGGCCTTCAAAGGTATATTCAAGAACAAACCCATCTTTGCCAATACCAGAAGGAAACACCTGAAAGAACTCATAACTCCTAGACCCAAGGATATCACACAATGCAACTATAAAGGAACTGTACCTTGCCATAATTGCAGCAACTGCAACAACATCATCAAAGGAGCCACCATAAGCCATTCTATGAAGGGCACCGATATCAAACTCCGAGTCAATGGGCATTGTGACACCGCCAACGTCATATACATGTTATAGTGCCAGTGCGGCTTGGCATACGTAGGCAAAACTGGGAGGAAAATTAAAATAAGAATCCACGAACATAAGAGCAACATACGGACCAGGAACCCTAATTCAGTGGTAGCAGGGCATTTTATGGATAACCATCATAACATCAGCCAATTACAATTCCTTATTTTGGAAACGATCAAGAAAACAGAAGGAAGAGACAATAACAAACATCTCTTACAGAGAGAAAATTATTGGATTAAACTTCTGAATTAATTGAAACCGCACGGTCTTAATGACCGGATGGAATTCTCCTGTTATTTATAGTGACCTATGAACGGCTTTTAGAATAAGAACGGATACTCTTCGAATTAAGAATTTCTTTTTAACCATTCATATTTCACCGTTCATTGATTCGTGTATATGCATACAAATTTGCTACAATATGTTAAATTCTGGAATTTGAATGTTCTTGGAATTGTTTGTATATCCACACCGCATCTCTGGTAACCTAACACTATCTATGTTGTTCAGTAACACGCTGGCATGCATTTTGATTGACCTGTTGATAACGAGACAACACACAGTCTATTTTATTTTAGTTTTGATGGATTGCACTTAATCGCTGTCCCCAACCTAACATATCGTAAATAATTCTCCAACCTTGGGGCACTATCCTCCTTGCACACATCACTTATTTCATCACACTATCAGCCATTTAATTTCATTTAGACACAAAGTGTCACATATTCTCATCTATTTTTTTCTCACCCACACTTTTCTGCGATTGCATTACTGGTGGAATTCGGGACGATCCTTTAATCTGCTTTGTCATCTTGAGTTTCAATCCTTCACAAAAGCTTGATCTTGTTCAATCCTTTATTTTTACCATCTGTTTAACAACATCATTCTTCGCTGGATATTATCACAACTGTCTACCACAGATACGTAACCCATCACTGTGGTGGGTCCAATGTTCACCATCTTTTTTCAAGGAGTGGTCTCCTCATGTTTTCTTTGCATTGTTCATTTAGTAGACACTCTCCCCTGATGAAGGGCTATATCATTGTCCGAAATGCATCGGGAGACTCGTTTTAAAAGATGTGATTATTCAACCATTCAACTTTAAAGCACCTGTATCAGATATGAAGGGAGAAATATTGATACAAGAATAATATCTTCATCATGATATAAAGTCTCAGAAGATTTGTCATTACTTGTTAACACCAATCACTGCAACCTAGATCTCCTCACTCAACCAATTGAGAGTTCTTAGCTGTGCTCAGGGGGATGCCCCCTAATCTAGGGGACGCTACCTGCATTTTCAATTCATTACACTCACTGATCAAAGAGTGATACCCCTGAAGCACGCTACAAAGTACCAATCAGAAGAACATTTCAAAATAAGCTGTGCGTCTTCCACTACAGGGGTTTACACTCCTATATTCACCAGCGGCAGAAGGCAGGGCACGCTGATATTGGACACCACATTTGTAAACGGTGATAGCAGTAGCTGTAAATTGGAAATATAAAACACCCAGGAGCGCATGCAAAATAAATGACCTTGAAAAAAAAAGTGAAATGACAGCCTCACTGTCAAACGGTTTTAAGGGGCAGCCACAGTCCACCAGTGCCTCAAACAAAAACAAGCATTTGCAAAGTAATCGGTCTCGCCTTTGAGACCTTATATGTATTTAGCTATGCAGCACATTAGCCTGGGTGCTGAAACATCTACTGTTCTTTATCATATAGGGAAAGTGAGCACCAAAGTGCGTGACAATCTAAATATGGGAACACATGAAGAGAAATATTGTCTTTCAACGGGAAATGGTTTAGTCAAAGCTCTGTTTTTAATATAAAATCAGGGCCTTCGGTGGTCATATCACTGAAAATATAAGATTTGAAAAAAATATTGTCTGCGGGTGCTCGTGGAAGACAATTTCTATGGACTGGAATCTTGTGTCTTTGCTGATAAGGCGATAAAATTATTGCCGCTTTTCGCCCGAAAACGGGCGCAAAAGCGAAAATGACCGATTTAATTATCTGAACATGTAAAGTACATGTTCTTTCCATAAGGTATGTGCACCCTGCCTTAGAACTCACTAAGCCTGCCATAGGGATGACTTATACAAGAACCGGGGGGAAGTCTGGCTTCGCCACTGCTTTAAATGCCAAGATGGTGAAGCTTTTAAACTGCTCTTCCAGCCTGCACATCGTGGGCTTGGAGTCTTGTTTTACTCATGTCCCACCCAGTATGGCACAACTAGTCCTGCTATCCCAGAGGGGACCCTCTAACTGACATGCCCTGGCCACCATTTAGTAGGGACTATCTATCTATCTATCTATCTATCTATCTATCTATCTATCTATCTATCTATCTATCTATCTATCTATCTATCTATCTATCTATCTATCTATCTATCTATCTATCTATCTATCTATCTATCTATCTATCTATCTATCTATCTATCTATCTATCTATCTATCTACCGTATTTTCCGACGTATAAGACGACCCGGCGTATAAGACGACCCCCTACTTTGCTTAATAAAATGTAGGTTTCGTGCTATACTCGCCGTATAAGACTACCCCCACTTCCAGTGCCCAGTGCAGTCCAACGCAGTCCTGCATAGCCATTTTGAGAATGTATTTTATTTTATTTTGGCTCGTACTTTGTATGCTTTGTATGCTTTTGTAACCTGCACACTTATCACTTTTTCTCCAGGAATGTACCGATTGCTACCTCATGTATTTTGGTTGCTCGCTATTGTCACTTTTGATCCATGTAACTTAATGTTTGCTTTTGTAATTTGTCCATTGTTATTGTTGCTCACATCAGCCCATTTTTATATAATGCAGAAGCAGTCTGACACCTTCGGGTGTAGTCTGCGCTATGTAAAAACACATGAAAACATTCCTTCAAATTTAGCATCCGGCGTATAAGACGACCCCCGACTTTCCAGAACATTTTAAGGGGTTAAAAAGTCGTCTTATACGCCGGAAAATACGGTATCTATCTATCTATCTATCTATCTATCTATCTATCTATCTATCTATCTATCTATCTATCTATCTATCTATCTATCTATCTATCTATCTATCTAGTGGTGACCGCTATGCACAGAGTTGTCATCAATTATGTAATTTCAGATGTTGTAGTGATATTATCAATGATGTCATAGAGCATGTCATGAGTGAAGTAAGATGTGAGGTAATTAGCAGTTTTATGGCAAGGGCGCAAATTATAATTACTTGAAAGCCTGAATTATAGTTACTTGGGGTAACTACAATTGATGAATTTCTCTGGTTTTTAAATTTAAAACAGCATGTTTTAACTGACATTTAACTTGACTTGTAACAACAAGAGAGGAAGGGAAACAAGAAACGCTCCTATTCCCCTCAGGCGAGATTCCAAAATAACAACAAAGGAGCGCAACAATAGAAAATGGCTACAGAAAAGAGAGTGAGCAAGGAGTCAAGCTCACAGTCTACATTGACTGCAAAAGAAACCTTTTTGGGTTGTTTTTAAAGCCCTCACTCACCAACCTGGTTGGTGACATGCTTCATCATCGGGCCCCACCAGGAGTGGCCGAATGCCACCCTGGTGTGCTGCAACGCCGGGTTACTGCGGAGCTGATTTTTTTTGTGAGTGTGAAGTGAAACAATCAAGTGAATATTAAAATGGCACAATTGAGTCAAAAAAAGAATGTATTCATTTTGGCAATTGGACAAGGGTAAAAACTAGAAGTGTAGGATAAGGGACCAAATTACAAGTCCAGGATTATCCTAGTGTGTGGTCAACATGTTTCAGCCTATGTGAAATGGTATATCAGGCATTCGTCAGGACCAGTGAATTAAAAAGGATGAATACATAATGTCAAACCCCGGTGGTATGAGCGCACTAAGGCCCACCCTAGCCTTGGGTTGCCAGTGTGAAAAAATGAAAAACACTGTTCTAAGATTCCTTCGTGTTTGAATGGAACCGAGTTTATTAGGGGGCGCTCAGATTACAAGCACCATGGATCTCGGGAGGGGGGTGGTAGCGAGTAGGCACACTGCCCTGTAAGCTAGGCACACGCTTGGCACCTGCAAACCGACATTTACACATATTTACAATGTCCCTTTGACCTTTGGTTTTTTTTTGTGAATTTTTGTTTTTTTAATTTAAAGTAAGCTGTAAAGCATGGTGTGGGGTTGGGTGAAGGCCCTGCACTCCTTTACCAGCACCCAACGCCGTGGGTGGCCAACCCCCTATGGCCAGGCCTGCACCAAACCCCCTTGGTTGTGCCAAACCCTCCACAGCTCATTGCCATTGGCCATGCATGGGTTTGGGAGCAGGACCTGGCAACCCTCCTCTCAAAAGGTGATAAATGGTGTCATTTTAAGTGAAGCAGACCTACTGGATTTGTCAAAAGGTCATTACACTGAAACATAAATAACAGTGGACCTATTGGCTTTATTAAGGGATCAGCAGATCAACATATGTACAGCAGCCTTAATTGATTTGTCAAAAATTCCCCGATAACTATAATCAAATGTGTATTTTATAAATTCACACATAGCAATGCTTACTACAAGTGATTGTAACAACATATTCAATAAAGCATTTTTTAAATAAAAATATTAAACTTGTCTATGATTCTCTTTTTAACATATTTTCAGTCATAAAGAGCAGTCGTAGAACCAATCACAAGGGGCCCTTGCAATCCAGCTGAAGAACCTACTGCCCCGCTCGTTATACTTTAAAAAATATAGTAGGCTGTCCTGAGGTCTTGAATTCCACGACACAGAAGATTAACTTTTTTTGCATGGCTGTGAGCTTGTTGCCCTCCCAGTGGCCCTCAGAATAGTAAAAAAATGCTTGGTGGTGCTCATGCTCCTTCTAGGGGTACCTCCAGGATTTTCAAAATATAACTCTTAATCACTTGGAGGCTCCCTAAACAGCCCCCATTGTGGTGCTTTTGGGAGCTGGCTCAGTCGCTTCCCTTTGGCCGGACAGGAGCAGCATTTTTCTGACCTCCAGCTAAGATGGAAGCAAAAATGCTTTCCCTGCCAGGGAGAGTGCTAGAAGGGTATACCCACACTTTCCTGTGAAAGGGACTGCAGTCTTTCAGGGGATGGGGTCTCCAGGACACTGATCACAGTGGGCCCCTGAGTATGAGGTCCCCAGTGCTAGTGTATGGCTTGCAGAGGGGGCTATGTGCCCTCTCCCAAAAATGTAAGCATTGGCCCCAGGAGATAATGTCCCTGGGGTCAATGAGGATAGGGGAGGGGGTATTGAGACCACTGTTCCCTTTAACCTGCGCGCATGCGCGCGCCCCCACCTGGGTGAATCTGGCCGCGCAGTGTCCTCTTTGAAGCGCGCACAAACCAGGAGAGACAAGTATTCATGTTAATCGCAGCGCTGTGTTGAAGCATGGTGAGCACTGCGATTAACATGAATACTTGAAGGAAAGCAGACAATCTGCCCCCCCTCTGCGCTGTCTTTAGAAAAGTCATGCAGCAAGTCTAAAAGCACAACGAGTGATTTCACAATAATTAACATACATTAGTGATTGTGAAAGCACACGTGGTGCTGTTGGCCTTGCTGCTTGCCTTTTCTTAACAGAGCGCTGCAGTTTGAGTGCCTTTTTGAAAGTTTTCATGCTAAATTCAGCCCCGAGTGTAAGCATGTCGAGAGCTGCAATTAACATGAACACTCGCAAAAAAGGCACACAATCTGCCGTATTCTGTTAACAAAAGCCTCACAGAGATATTCATTGACTGGGGCTAAATATGCCTCTCCCCCACCTGGGTTGGGGACCCTCTGACCCCTGTGGGAGTATCACATTGTTCGCCCCCTTCCCGTCGCCTTGAGCTCCGCATGCCATGCTCTACCCCACTGTGTAGGGTCGGGAAAACCTGAAGCCACACAGTAGTGCTAATTCACTGGCTGGGGCGGGAGAGGTCAAAGAGAGAGCACATGGGTGGACCGACCTAACTGTCCTCCCGACCAAGTTCGATGAAAGTACAGTGGTCCTACCCCACAACTTGCCTGTACAATCCTGGGATCCTGGCAGCTCATAGAAAGCGCCCTTAGTGTATGTTTTCAGCATGAACTTGTATAGCGCCTTCCACACCTACGTCACCGTAGCGAATAAGGATTTGCATTTCCTGGATGTTTGCGGGTGTCATAATGTTTCCCCAAGGGGTGCATGGCTATTTTCCCCGTGAGCCTTGAGAGCTCAGCTCCAGACTTGCCTCTTAGGGGGTGGCGGCAGAGGGGCTGCCTCATAGGAGGGGTGTAAGAAGGACAGGTGAGAGGTCACTCCGCCATAAGTAAGTGGTAATCAAGTGCCGGCACCTCTCCGTTTATTTATAGACTTGTAAAACGCCCACGCAGTCCACTTCAGGGCGCGAGCACAGGAAGAGTTGGTGGCTGAAGTGTCCTCCAACATGGACGAGCGTGTGACGTGCATGTGTTACTGAACGTTAGCGCACTTCACACGTGCAGGTGGTGGGGTGCAGTCTCTACTTGCATGGGACTCTGGTGACACTAAACACCCCTCTAGCCCCCGAGGGAAGTGCCCAGCTCCCCTAGGCTCCCCGACCCCTCCCGCCCTGCGCTCCTGTTCCAGGGCAGTGATAATCCAATCAGTGACTTGGATCATCGCTGCAGAGATATGCGTCCGGTGCGGTGCCATGCTGAAGAACAGACCACAATCGTCGGCCACTCAGATAGAATTCAGGACTACTACTAACATGATGTTGATTTTAATAAAACATTAATAACCCATTAACCTTTAGCTTCGAGGCTGACCCTGCAAGTTACATATAACAGCGGCTGGGCTGAATGAGGTGACTGTACTGTCACTACCTGGAAAGCCCTGTAATTACACTGTGCACGGTTACTCTCGGCCTCCAGAACTTGTTTTTCACTGATTGAGTAATCCATGTGTTGTTAAGCAACACTCATTTTGGAGCGCTTTATTAAATAACATTGTTAACTAGGTGGACATCGGTGGTCAAACAGTTACTGGCCCGCCGTCGGATTTCCTTTAACTAACAGACTGAGTAGTCTATACCCACTGGATACTAAATATTCAGGGGTTATGGTTTTCTGCTATAAGATAGGCGAAGCACGTGTTTCTGATGTTTGTGTAATTAAGATTTCCCAATGCCTAAAATACTTGCTGTCCATTGCACGCAAAGCAGACAGTGGTTTGTCCCTAGTCCTGCGGAGTGTTCCTGCAGGTGTGCAGTAGTGGGAATATATTGTGTCCCTAGTCCTGCAAGTGTGTGCAATAGAAGGTTTCCTAGATGGGATGGGTGTGTGATTGTTAAAGATTGGAACACATATGTTTTTCTCATCTTTTGTGGATGGGATTGGGAGGTGGTGTTTGATGTAGTATTTGATGATATTCTCAAAGATTGATGTTATTCTTAAAGCTCTTAGACAAGTCGCCTGTGTGTATTATCACCTTGCATACATCCATTATTTGTGTGAAATGTTGTTTGTGTGTATGTCCACCTTCACACATTTATTAATTGTTGGTTATATTGCATGTATGTACTATGATCTTGTATGCCTGTATTTTTACAATTTTGATGAAGGTGGGGTCTGTTATAATCTAGCAAGTGATTAATGCATTCTCTCTATTGTTGCCCTTGCCTTGCTGCTCAGCTTATGGTGATGTCATCAGAATGTTGAGAGGGTTGGTGTGGAAGAAAGAATCAGTTGGTGTGGAAGGGCTGAGCCGGAAGGAGGCTGCTCCTGGTGGGGACCTCCCACTGTTTTTAGTCAACCCAATCTAAAAAGGAGGACATGAGCCAAATTTACTGAAATCTACTGGGGCATGTGGTGAAAAACTGGGACTACCCTGACAAATCTGTGAGCTACGGTCAACCTATTGATAGAGCGGTGTAAATTAAGTGCCTTTTTTAAAGTATTCAAGATAATTGCAGTGCTATGTGTAGGCAAGAAGGGCGCTAAAATTAACATAAAAACTTTCAAAAAGGCGCACAATCGGCCACGCTTTATTAACAAATGCATAGCTACCAAGGTTTCTGATTGCTACGCAACACCTTTTCTTAATTTCAGTGTATTATGAGTGACACTTTCTCGCGAGCAAAATCAAGGTATGAGGTAGATGGACCTGCACCACTGTGGTGTGCTAGATTTATTAATAAAATTAAAAAGCACATTTTGAAACAGAGTCACCGAGGCACTACCTCCTGCACTCCATGTTGCTCTTTCCCTTGTATGCTTCCCTGCTCCGTGTTGCTTTCCTCTCTGTCTGTTTCTCCATCTGCAAAACACTCTTGCTCTCAGTGATGCTCTCTGTCCCTCTTGTGCTTTTCTTTGCCATCCCAACTGTTCCATGCTGCTTTCTCCTTCCTGTGTTTTTCTTACATTTAAACACTCCCCCTATGTGCTCCTCTTGCTCTCTTCCTTTTATGCTTTTCTTCCTCCTCCGGAGCACCACACTAAAATGCATTAGTCTAAGCCTGATGCATGGTACTTGGCAGGACTGCGAAAGGAATGGAGGAAATGCAGCAGGAGATAAAACGCATATAAGGAATGTTCTGTGGTTGGCTAAGGATAGGTAACAACAACACATTTTTACAGATTCCATTGTGATGTTATCTTAAATAATACAGACACCTCTCAGGGATGTAGCATTCACATTTGACAAATTATAGTAAGGGGCACATTGCTACTTTAAAAGACCTTCAATGGAGAAAATGCTTTTGAATACTGTATCCTTTTTAATTTTTGTTGTATGTTGCAAACCTGCCTTAAGTGGTGCTGTATGTGTAGAAATAACTGTCTTTTCTCTTTATTATGCAAATGTTTGAGTGATATTTGCACTAATAATTGGCGCAGCACCCACACATGCGGTAGGGTTCTTGGCGCACATAGCCTTGGCTGCAGCGCACAGGGACCTTATACTGCCGCACGCAGAGGAAAAAAAGTAGAGGGAACATTGATTGAGACCCCGGCCATTTTTATTAAATTTGGCCACAGACGTGGTCCCCAGGGCCTGAAACCATCTCTGGGATAGGGGCCGCGGGTCCCCACCACATAAAAAATAGATAATTAATGTGCAACTATATTACCAGTGGTGGTCGCCACTGGCTAGTTATAGTTAGGCAATGGATTTTTTGGTCGCATCCACCTCAGCTCCTTCCCGGATTTTTTCGGGGTGATCTGTCAAACGAGGGCTGTAAAAAATGTGATGTCTCATAACACATTTCGCCCATGCAATTTTACATAGCAAAAGTAGACACAGCTTTAGTCAAAATGGATGAATGAAATCACGTCAAATTTGTCAGAAAGCTAGATCCTGGTCTAGGAAACTTATTTTCTTTGTGATTTGGTGTACCTCCATTCAGTTATTTTAGACAAATGAAAGCTCAAAATTAATTTATATTTTGCACCACGGAAGATCTGCTGAGCCAAAAGACCTTGAGATTATTATGATAAATATTTATTTTCAATTAAAAAGTCACAATTTTGATATATGTGTAATGTGAGCTAGCTCCTTATTGAGCATAAAAAACGTTAAAATAAAGGATGTTATGGTAAAAGGAAGCTTGACCCAAAAATGTTATTGCTTTGTTTTAAATGAATTCTAAGATTATGAGCTGCATTTTGTCATAAGCTCCTTGTTGCCCAGTCTTTGAATCTCTTGTTCAGTCCTTAGGCACAATGATGTCACTTGTGGAACACTTCATGAAACCGTCCAATAAAAAGTCTCATTCACCACAGCTCCTCCCTGGAATGTTTCAGGGTGATCTGTCCCTAATGGGGCACTTACATTTGTGCAAAGGGAGAAGAAGAGGTTGGGCAGCTGAGATATGGAAAACATATTTGCTACTCCCTCTCAGCAGGTTTCAGGCTGGACCCAGATGGTGCAAACCAAATTTCCTTGAATTTAACAGTACATGTCCATAACTTGAAGGAGCATCTCACCAATAGCAGTATGCCTTATTGCTTAGACTTCTAGTCTACTTCTCTTGTTAGATAAGCAACCAGTCGCCCATCAGTGACATGAACAATATTTTACCTACGTAATAATGCCTAAAGGAGGAGTTAGAAATACATGGAAGGCACAGGAGACCAATACATAACATATTCTCCATGTACTCACATTCCTATTTATAATTTTTAAATCAGGTACAAAACATGCTTAACTGATAAGAGGCATAACTCTTCATCTCATTCCAATTGCTAACTGATGATGATGATGATGATGTTATTTTTTCTGATAACAGGTGGCATAAAAGGGGAAGTCCTGATCAGCTTTGCATTGGGTGCGACATTCTTGCAAGTCATGCCAGCCTGTGAACACTTCAAAGAGATCTACGTGGCAACCCCCAGTGAGAATGATGTAGAAGAATGCAAGACATGGCTGCAGAATAAGCCAGATGCATTTAACTGGAATCCAGTCATAAAAAGCTTTTGTACCCTGGAAGGCAATGTGTATGTATGGATACAACAGCCTTTTACTTAAATTGTATATTCTGTTATGAAATATAAATTCTTATAGCCTGAATTAGAATTTGACAGGTTGTACTCCATCAGAGTGACAGAGAACCTTCTCTCCACCATGTGTCAAATTTAGGATTAACCACCAGCCCAGCAGCCATCTCTGTATGTTCAAAGGAACCGCCATCACATGGATTCCTTTCAATGTACAAAAAGTCTGGTAGACAGCAGCTGTCCATTTTGATGGCAATGCACTGAGCTTTTCAAAAGCTTTTATTTTTCTGAAACAAACTATGGGAGTTTACTAATGACCCACATATTGTTTGAGCCTTCTTCCAGGGTGTGGTGTTCATCATTTTTTTATATCCCTCACTGCCAGTTTGGACAGAAGCAAAGACATTACCTGGGCTAATCTAGATAGGGTGGGCAGTGTAATGTCCCTATCCTTTCCCTGTCGGTGGAAGGATTCTGCAGATGGAGCCAACAGTTGATGGAACACTTTAGGTCCAACCATGTGTAAATGAGATAGGATAACCAATGATTTGGCAGGCATGGTGTCTGACATGTTCATCATGGAGTACTCTTTCTGCCAAACTCTAAATCAAGCCCATAGTTTCTTAGCATATAGACTTGTAACATAGCAAACTTTTCTCTAGTTCTCACAAGTGGAGCGTTTATATTTTCAGGACCAGTCATACAGTTCGTTCATCTGCTGGCCAAGGAATTACCATTGCTTTTTCCTGGGAGTTGATGTGTACCTATTGTAATTCCTTTGACACTTTAAGTGGCACAAATCTGTTTACTCACTACCTGCTCTTATCCTACCAATTTACTGTCTAGAATGCAATTCTTCATCTTGGCGAAGTGTTACTTTAATATATTAAGGGCCCAACATTGGTACTATAGACTGGATCATGTCAGACTTTCAGACAATTAAAATAAATGAGTCTGCAGTTACTTGTAAACAAAGATATCTTGGAAGCTGGACCATGCAACACTTGAGTGCATAAAAAGATTGTGTAATCTGTACTACTAAGTACCATGGGCAGGGCCAGTGAGTGCAGAGACAGGTTCAAGTGCTATGAGGTCTCAGCAAGTGACAGAAAGCACTGTGAATGTCATTTTTCTTAAATTGTAGTACACAGTATAAAAAGGCTACTATATAATAGTGTTTAAGGTGAAACATGTGCCTTAAAACATACATGACAGAAATAAGCAATCAGACTGTAGTGCAAATATTGTATGTGTCCATTAAAAGAATGCTCTCTTTTTAATGGACACTTTTAATACATCTTAAAAACAAAATGTATTCTTCATCATGAAGCATCAAGAGACTCCAGCAGCACACATTTACATGTGTTTGAAGTAGCATGCACTCTGTTGAGAAGGCAGGTGTCTTCTTTAGTGCACTATCCTTCTTTCTGCTTCAACGCACAGGAGTCCTACCTCACTATATTCAGCGAGTGGACACTGAATCCTGAGTAAGGCTGTCTTACTATGAAAAAGGACATTTAGGTGCATGTCCCTTGCTAGCATTACAGCCCAAGTCACCATTACTGTGCACAGAACAGGGCCCAATCAGTGGGGGCGGGGGGGCTATGGTCTAAGACGTGTTTTGTGTTGCTGCTTTTTACAGAAATCAACAGAAAGCCAGCTTTGGTCATCTGGCCTAGAAGTGATGGCCCAATGGAGTGGGTAGAGTAGATAGCCTGCTTCGCTGAGCTGTAGGTATTGTTAGTGCTTCATTTACATTAGAAGCCTGGAGCATATTTGTTGTGACAGTGTTGCTTTGGGCCTCAGAGGTATGGCTTAAGGCAGGGGCAAAATAAAGCAGAGGAGACAACTTGATTTGGGCATCTTAGTGAATAGGGGAGAGGGATGATGAGAGATAGGAAGGAGAGGGAAGGGTTGAGACCTCATGTTGTTAAAACAGTGCAGAGACAGCTTGCTTACCAAGGCAGTAGCTATCATTAGTGAAGCAGGTCCAGTGGCACTTTGGCCAGGGAGCTGAGGGGCCCTTTGCACCACATATATGAATGTTTGACTTTAGAAAGTGAACAGAAGGGATCATGTTCCTTGCTTGCAATAGGGTAGATGGAACCTTTCCATGGCAATGCAAAAATGGGGGCAACATGCTAGAGCACATTTTTGTTTTCAAAAAGAGAAGGCGCTTGTTTCAAGATTTAAGTGATGGTCAGGCTTGGTGGGGAAGGAGTGAAAGAAGGAAGAAGAGGAGATAGCCTACTTCTCAGGACTACATTCATTATTAGTGCAGCATTTGGAGTTGCATTGGGGTCCACAGCACGTCAATTATAGGGACCAGAGCTTTTGGTCAATTCTGTTTTTAATTGATGCTTTTTCTAGTTTGAAAGTCACATATTTAGGTGCCGATTCCTATCTTGTTCGGAAGGCATTCTGACCGAATAGGTTCGAAATGCTTTCCGAATGACTCGAATTGGTGGAGTCCGACCTAGCGAGTACGATGCATCCGAATGCCTCCAGATACGATTCAGTCGGGCTCCGATTGACTTCAATGGGAGCCAGTGATCGGACGAGAGCACAGGCTCCCATTGACGAAAGGGGTGGTTGGGGATAATCGCGCACCCTGTTGCGGGCACCCCATAGTGCCTGCTACACTGTACATGGTTGGAAAGGGGGGTACCTTGGCTACCCAGACGAGCCTGATTCAGAGGGCCCTGAGTGAAGGGGGGCCTGCAATGGGACCCTAAATACCAATTTCGGCAGCTTATTCATTCCGGAGAAACCAATTCAGAATGGCTATCCAAATCCGTCATCGTACTCGAGTCCATGGCAGATGGCAGTTTCCCACTTCCTTTCTGCGCAGGCCTTTCTGACACAGAAAGGCATTGAAAAACTGTCTTTAGAACTCCCAGCAGGGCCCCCATGGGTGGAGGCCACCGAATAGTGGCCTAGGGGGCACCGATGATGCACCCCTGTTGAACCCTGCACCCAGTGGCAGGCACCTAGTGGTGCTGCCCCTGGGTGCAGGAATGAACTGCACCTCTGGACTTAACGATGTGAGCATGCATTCCGTCCGGAATGCATGCTCCCATTGTTAAGTATAGGATTGCGAACCAACAGAGTTCGGTTGCATCCTACTTTCAGGTGTGAAACCGATGACAAGAGGTCGTTCGGTTCCAATTCCTGACCGTTGTTAGGCGGGCTCTGGTCCATCCAACATCGGAATCGGCCCTAAATTTGTAAATCACTTTGGATTAATTCTAAAACCTAATTTGCAGTGACCATTTTTCCCACAGCTGTCGCGAAGGCCATTTCTCATCCATGCATTTTTCATAATTTGATTAGGCATGTTGTTCATAAAACCTCTACGTCTGCCATGAGTACCACCATTTCCACCTTACACTAATTGTGCACCATTGCCTTGTGTATTAACTCCTTTCATACCAGTATTAAAACCATAGCCAGGTGCTCAAAACTCACCTTGGCCATCATTTTTTAAAGAACTTTGGGGCATATTACCAAGCAATAGCGATAATTATCGCTATTGCTTGGTTAGAGACAAAAATTTACCGCTGAGCTGCGGCGATTTTTATCACAGATAAACCTTGGTATTACCAAGGTTTATCGCAAATGCGATAAAAATCGGCCACAATGCATGAATATCGCTGAAAAGTCCGTGATATTCATGCATTACCGAGCTAATGCTCTTAGCCATGTTATCCACCTCCCATTGGATAACATGGCTAAGAACTGCTCAGGGCCGGTGTTAGCTTTTGGAGATATTCGCGCTTAGCGCGAATATCTCCGAAAGTTGGTAATAGGAGATAGCGATGTTAGCGACTGTTTCCAGTCGCTAACATCTTGGCACGCCCACTTTGCATGTCATTAGTGATAAATATCACTGACATGCAAAGTGGGGCCCAAGATGGTCGCTATCTCCTACTAGCTGTCGCTAACTGGTGTTAGCGATAGCTAGGTAATAGGGAGATAATTTTATCTCCGCTTTCTTTGCTTTTAAAGCCAAAAAAGCGGAGATAAACTCCCTTGATAATATGCCCCTTTGTGCCTCAATTAATTTCTCCTTTGTCACCTTCTTTTTAGCATCGCAACAATTACTACAATACTTCGTATTAGCTAAAATCTAATCCAACTATTGGGCCTGCTAATACATCACAATTTGCTGAATATATGTAACTTAATTACCAGGTGCAGAGTCAACACAAAAGCCAAAATGAATGCAGATACGCCTTCTTTTGTAGGGTCTTCAACTCTCTAAACTGACTGTAAATCTTCATCAATTTCTCATAATATGTATTTACTGATTCACCTGAATCTTGCCTCTCTCTCATGATCTTTTACCGATTTCCTTGTTTCTGGGGAACCTTTCTTTTGGAATTCTTGAAAACCTGATTACTTTCTCCAGAACAACTGGTGAATGCTTATACTGAAGGGCTTCCCACTGTACTATCATCTTATATTCAGCCCACAAATCTTGAAGTACAACAATTGAAAATAAAGCATCCAAATCTGTCCAAAGCACTTGCGAAATGATAACACTCCTTCCCACCTCTGAATTACAATTTCTCAGGCTCTCCCCAGGGCTGATGGTCCCTTCGTCAGGGGCATAACCTTTAGAAAATGAACAGTTTTAAGTACAACATGGATTAAACGCAACAAGTAACCAACATTCTTTGGCAACCAATACCGAATGTCAACTGTGAACCACGTGTCATTTTACAAAGGAACATATAGTTGTAATCACCTTTTGACCACAGTGCATAGAACAACCAGTGCATACACCACGTCCTAGCCTTTTAGCGGGTCCTTAGAGCATGCCAGCAGAATGGTTAAGCACATTTACGACTGAATTGTGCTCACATCACTAAGAGCATAATTTATGAGGCAGTGCGTAATTTTTACGCCGCCGGTGCGTCACTTTTTGTGACGCTCCAGCAGCATAAAAAATGTGCCATATTTACAAAGTGACGCATCTAGGTAGATGTGTCACTTTGTAAACCGCTGCGCAACATTATACCTACGCCAGGTATAATGTATGCAGGGGGGGTGTTCTGACGCAAGAATGGTTCATAGAAGTGACGCAGTGAAATCTATAACATTTCACTGCACCACTTCTAGGACACAAATGCGGCAATTTCTTACACCTGCCTCACAGCAGGCGTAAGATTGACGCAGGCTCCATGTGAAAGGACACATTGCTGGAGTTGCGTCCCTTTTGTGACACACTTCAGCAATGCGTCACTTTTGCGCCATACAGATACGTCAGAAATACTGATGTATCTGTAACTCCTTGCGACATGATGCGTCATACTGTAAATATGACGCATCATTGGTGTCGCAAGGAGGGCACAGTGAAAAGTGAAGCATCGCTGTTTTCATGCAGCGATGCATCACTTTTCATAAATGAGGCCCCTAGTGTTTCAAACAATTGTGAGACAAAAAAACACTGCTGCCCTGTTTTCACCCACATGGAAACTCAATTTGGTATCAGACAAAAAAACAGCCCACTACCTTAAAGCGGCCATTTTTGATTGTAAAATGTATTGTTTGAAATATTTTTGTTTAATTTGAAATGTACGACTTAATTGTGTTACAAATACACATATAAAAGCATTAAGGAAAAATAAGAGTAAAAATACACTCTTGAACAAAACTGCGACAAGCTGGTCAAACATAATTCATTCAAATTGTTGACATATCGTCTTTAAGGCTGTACACTCTCCAGTCCAAGTTGCCTCTGGGACTTGGCCATTCTCCATTCGTTATTCCACATGCTGGGCAGGCATCAAAGGAGCTCAGCACGCTGATCAACATACTTTGGTTAACTAGAGTATCATAATCATCTTGGAGTACAGAATCAATTCATAATTTCTTCATCTCAAACATGCCATACCTCAAATTCTCAATCTTTCTGACTTCTAATGTACAATGCACAAGAAATTAAAATTTTTTACTCTAAGCAGTAGTTCTACTCCACGCTTTAAGCCACAAAAATGTATGTAATCCGTGGTCCAAAAACATTCATTGGTAGTGGTACCAATTGAGGCTGCCTAAATTATTACTAAATAATGTTTCCCCTTTACTTTCCGAACAAGGAAAAATGCCATTCAGTTGATGTTTGATGTAGGCCTTTCCTAGGTTGTGGATGGCTTTGTAGGCGTGCATGAGGATCTTGAACCTGCATTTCTTCTGGATGGAGTACCATTGGAGGTCTCTCAGGTGCGGGCGATGTGGGCTCATTTGGGGAGGTCCAGGAGGATTCTTACTGCAACATTCTTCATAGTCTGGAATCTTCTAAAGAGCTGGCTGGAGATGCCATCACTCTATCATTTGCCCATTGGCTGAGTACTAACAATTCTTTGAGCTCAAGGTTGCCAGTAATATGAATGTGGTGCAAATCATAACCTACTACCATATTAGGAGGATATGAGGTCCAGTGATTAGGTTTTCAATTTTGAATCCTATGTTCCATTCCTGACATTCCCACCTCACTTCCCTGCTAAATCAATGTGAAGCACTTCATCTCCCTGTAAGTCGGGCACCTTGACTGCCACAATGGAGAGTGACCATGAGTAAGAGCACAATCAGTGGCGGCTCGCAGAGGCAAAGCTGTGGGACAGTGAGACGGAGCGGGAGCGGGGCTGGGTGGGGGGGGTAGTGGAGTCCGACATATGACGGCAAAGGTGAACGTAAATAAATAAATAAATAAATATCTGCTGTCATATGTCGGACTCCACTACTACCCCACCCAACCCGTCCTGCCCTGCCGAACCGCATCACAGCATTACCGATGCGAGCTGCCACTGGCTATAATATTGATCATTATTTTAAATCTTGAAACATCTGAGACAATTCCACTTCAAACACCTTTGTTTCAAGTTTTACAAATGTCACTCCACAGGGGCTGTTGCTTCTCCAAAGTTTAAATCTTTCACTTTGGCCTGACACACACACCCATTTGTTTTTTGCTGTTTATTGGTTCTCTATCTTTTGGACCAGCAGATTAATTCTGAGTATTACAAACCTTGTCCTCATTAGGCATCAGTGGCACTCCTCTCTCATCGCTCTCTTTCAAACTCTTACATATTTGGTTCAAAATCCTGAGACTTCTCTGAACATCTGCCACTTGTGCCAGAGGGTATTAAACTTGATTATTTAATAGGTCACTCATGTTCCCTCGATATTCTCCCTTATATTTGATAATAATAATTAAATATTCATGATATTCTCTCTCATAACCTCTGGCTAACATGACCAAATGATTGACTACCTTAAATTCAGTCAACGCTGGATGGCCCTGCTGTGCCATACAACAACATAAAGAAACCAAGACTATCTGCTACTCATCTTTCTTTTCTTATTCATTTCTGTAATCACAATCACATTAGTTACTGAACTCCTGCTCCTATTTCCGCCAGCAAAGAACCTGGGGGCATATTATCAAGGGGGTTTATCTCCGCTTTTTTGGCTTTAAAAGCCAAGAAAGCGGAGATAAAATTATCTCCCTATTACCTAGCTGTCGCTAACACCAGTTAGTGACAGCTAGTGGGAGATAGCGACCATCTTGGGCCCCGCTTTGCATGCCAGTGATATTTATCACTAATGACATGCAAAGTGGGCGTGCCAAGATGTTAGCGACTAGAAACAGTCGCTAACATCGCTATCTCCTATTACCAGCTTTTGGAGATATTCGCGCTAAGCGCGAATATCTCCAAATGCGAACACCTGCCCCTGAGCAGTTCTTAGCCATGTTATCCAATGGTAGGTGGATAACATGGCTAAGAGCATTAGCTCAGTAATGCATGAATATCGCTGACTTTTCAGCGATATTCATGCATTTCGGCCGATTTTTATCGCTTAGGAGATAAACCTTGATAATAGCAAGGTTCCTAAGCGATAAAAATCGCCGCAGCTCGGCGATAAAAATATCGCCGCTAAACCAACATAGGGATAATTATCGCTAGTTGTTGGTAATATGCCCCCTGATTCTCTCAATATCCATTTGCCACTAAACACGGCAACGATCAGCACTAATTCAACATCTGGCTGATGCCACTTTCACTGAACTGAAAGTAAATCCTTACCTTTCAATATCTGTGCTCTCTTTCCTGTTCCGTTTATATACATTTATTCATAAAAATATGAAGCTCAGCTCTATAAGATACTGTATCTGACAGGGGGCATGGCTTTTGAGCAAGCATTACTATATGACTGCCTGTGCAGCCACCATCCAGGGGGTTGTTAGATTGTCCCTAATGGGAGAAAATGTGACTGCTACCAGGGTTTGACCTGACAAATGGCAGTTTTCCTTGGGAGAGATAAACAATACTTTGCCTGCACAATACCCTTACTTTTATTTGTTAGGAAAATAAATACAATTATTTTTATGTGATTAAACAATGACTAATGACTTTTCAATCTATGTCTTGTAAAGTCATCAGTGCTAATTCAGACACCTTCTGACATATTTAAACAAAACATATGTACAAGGAAGTGGCGGAGTGTGTCGTTAGACTCCTTGGCCTAATGACACGCTCTGCCACTTCTGAAACGCAAGGTTGCACCATATTTACAAGAATGTGGTGCAGCCTTGCGTTTCCCCCTGCGATGACGCTAAGGTTAGCAACTTAGCGCCAACGCAGTCACCCTTGCACCACATTGCAAGGGTGTCTGCGTGCAGGGGAGGATTATTTATGTGTAGGAAGGTGTCCATTCCTGCACATAGTCCTAAAATGCAATTCTGTCACTTTCATGTCTGCTGCTTCATGCATCACTTGTGAGAGAGACAAAATGGAATTTTTTTCAAAGGTTTGTTTATGCGCAGGAAGGGACACCCTCCTGTACATAAACAAACCATGGCATTTTGCTTTTTCCATGTGTGTGGCACAAGGCAACACACATGGAAAAAGCAAAAACGAAGAGAAATAAAGCATTTCTCCCCGTTTCGCCATTTTAAGACCAGGGTTTTCCTGGTCTTAATTTCGGCACTGCCTCCTATGTACGCCACCCTTGTACATAGGGGGCAGCGTCACAATGAATGGGTGTTGCGGTGGAACGCCGACCACAACACCCACTGCACGCCCCTTTTACACTAACCAAAGCGTGCCTTATGTACAAGGCAGTGTTAAGCCACGTGAAGTGACTTAACGCTGCCTTGTACATAAGGCGCAGCCCCTATCGCCACCACAACGTGGGTAAAAGTGACCTTGTGTGTTTGCTATAGGGGCTTGTACATTTGCCCCAAACTGTGCATACTGTACATGTTGATGCCCTTTAGTATTACCTATTCCAATACAAAAAAATAAGTTGCTTGCTGTGTTGTTCCTTTTGCTTCAACAGGGAAAAATACGCAGACTTGGAGCGAACCCTACGAGCAACGATCAAGCAGTGCCTGACATTCGATTTGACCAAAAGCAACCCATTTCATCCCGTGGTTTTACCGGCTGCAGACTGTGTGATCCTTTATGGGGTTTTGGAAATCTCAGCGACTGATAAGGAGACCTGTGTCAAGAATCTGAGAAAGGTTATTGGTTATATAAAAGACGGAGGGCATTTAGTTATATATGCAGCTCTTGGTATGTCCTTTTATAAAGTTGGCCAACAGACGGTCCCGTGCTTTGCCCTCGAGGAGCCGTTTTTGAGGAAAGCTCTTGATGAAGTAGGCTGTGAAATTACCGAGGTTTCTTCCATGAATAGAAAGGATCCTTCTGATACTCGCTACTCCGACTTCAAAACGTTGTTTGTCTGTGTTGCAAGAAAAAAAGGCAGCGTTTAGTTGTTTGATTATGGCTAGAGATTTCAAATACTCATGTGTCAGAAAAGAGTCCAGATGATCGGCTTACACAATGCAATGTGCTAAAGAAGTGCTTCCTCTATAACAGTCCTACATCTGCCCCTTCCCCCTCAAAGCTTAATCGGGTGTTTCTGCCCCTAATCAAATAACAAACAGAAAGAGAGGCAAGGCACTAGAATATGGTCCACCTAAATCTGTTCTACAATAATTTTCATGTCATCAGGTAAAGAAATACACCTCTCAAATAATTTAAACAATCTTGGATGTGTTTCGATTCCAGTTTGGGACTCATCAGCGTGACCGCGACCGACCACTTGCAAAACTGAGTAAACACATGTGAGGAAAACCATCATGTGAGGAGTTGCATTTCTTGCATTCATTTCTAACAACCCCTTAAACCGGTGTGGACAAGGTTACACATAAGTGAAAACTAGAGCTGCGCATATCACCTGCGGGTGGGTCTGGCGTTCTGATATCTCCGTGGGATATTGGTATGCCACGCTACGAGTGGTCTGGTGTTTTCGGACTCACAATGCTGGGTCTGGACTTACCAGACCGGTTTTTGTCGGATGCATATATATCTGCACAACATAAAAGCAATGCCTGGGAGGGGAATGCACAGCGGGCAGAGGGACAGTCTGGCCCCTGCCAGCCACCTCCAGCACCATGGGGGGAAAAGGACAGCCATTTTTATTGTTTATTGCAATACCCAATTCACCCTAGCAGCTCATAATAATCATATTAATAAGTATGTAAAGTAGATCACAGTGCATGGAATAAATTGTTTATTGTTGGTCTACTGGTCCATCATTGTTCAATATTCGTGCTCTCCTAAAAAGAGCGAAACTTGGTATGATGGAATTTTTAAAAATGCTGATGCCAATAAAAAGCAATCTTTCTTATACAAACATCATATTACAGTCGTTCTTTGCCTTTAAAAGGAATCATCCTACTGGCTGTAATTGACAACCTTCAAGGGAGGAACACATGCTCAAATACTTCATGTTACATTTACCAATACGAGGCTGGAAAGGTCCAGAGTTTCGAGCATAGTTTCTCCACCATCACGTAACCACATTGGAATCAATATCCAGAGACAGGATCTCTGGACCTTGTTCTTTTTGCCTTGAGCTGTTCAAAATTCTTGCCTAAGTTTAGACTGTATGGGTCAGAAAATAACCCATGAGGGCCTTGATGACTCCAGAGTGTCATGTAAGCTACATGATGTTAATTTATCAAAACTGGAATCATTTATTGCGGGCCGGATTCACAGAACTAACTTAAGAAAAAATCCTAAACTTACTACCAATTTGGTATTCACAGAAGGCACTTACTCATTTTGGTATTCACAGAAGGCACTTACTCATTTCGGTATTCACAGAAGTTAGGAGTCCTAACTTTAGGACTCCTAAATGCCTTCTGTGAATACTGAAAGTCTTAAAATTAGGATTTTTCTCAGTTTAGTAGTAGTAAAGTTAGGACTCCTAACTTTATGACTCCTAAATGCCTTCTGTGAATACCGAAAGCCTTAAAATTGGGATTTTCCTCAGTTTAGTAGTAGTAAAGTTAGGACTCCTAACTTTATGACTCCTAAATGCCTTCTGTGAATACCGAAAGCCTTAAAATTGGGATTTTTCTCAGTTTAGTAGTAGTAAAGTTAGGACTCCTAAATACCTTCTGTGAATACCGAAAGTCTTAAAATTAGCATTTTTCTAACTTTACTACTACTATACTGAGAAAAATTCTAATTTTAAGACTTTGGGTATTCACAGAAGGCATTTAGGAGTCCTAAAGTTAGGAGTCCTGACTTTACTACTACTAAACTAAGAAAAATCCCAATTTTAAGACTTTCGGTATTCACAGAAGGCATTTAGGAGTCCTAAAGTTAGGACTCCTAACTTCTGTGAATACCAAAATGAGTAAGTGCCTTACGTGAATACCAAAATGGTAGTAAGTTTAGGATTTTGTCTTACGTTAGTTCTGTGAATCGGTCCCATAGTCATTACTTCGTATGGAAAACGTGATATGCATTTACCTTGCATGGCGCACCCTCTAACTCCTTTGATACATTAGAGAACACTAAAATAATGTCACTAAAAAAATACTTGATACGTTTCCTACTATTTTCCAAGGAGTGTAGAACTGTGTAATATTAAAAAATTCATTCACAATAATGCCAACCATTAAAGCGACCCTCGCATCACTACAAACTGCAAAACCGGTTGAATGGATAAAAACATAGGGGCATATTACCAAGCAATAGCGATAATTATCGCTATTGCTTGGTTAGAGACAAAAACTTATCGCCGACCTGCGCCGACTTTTATCGCAGATAAACCTTGGTATTACCAAGGTTTATCGCAAATGCGATAAAAATCGGCCGCAATGCATGAATATCGCTGAAAAGTCAGCGATATTCATGCATTACCGAGCTAATGCTCTTAGCCATGTTATCCCCCTCCCATTGGATAAGAACTGCTCAGGGGCAGGTGTTAGCTTTTGGAGATATACGCGCTTAGCGCGAATATCTCCAAAAGTTGGTAATAGGAGATAGCGATGTTAGCGACTGTTTCCAGTCACTAACATCTTGGCACGCCCACTTTGCATGTCATTAGTGATAAATTTCTCTGACATGCAAAGTGAGCCCAAGATGGTCGCTATCTCCTACTAGCTGTCGCTAACTGGTGTTAGCGGCAGCTAGGTAATAGGGAGATAATTTTATATCCGCTTTCTTGGCTTTTAAAGCCAAAAAAGCGGAGATAAACCCCCTTGATAATATGCCCCTCAGTAACTATGAATAACACTAAATTCTCAGGGAAAATCTAAATCAAGTAGAATATTAACACTAAGCAACGGACTCCTCTAAGAAGAGACTAGTAAAATATGAAAAAACATACAATTTAATTGGTCAAAAGCAGTAATTTTCTTAGCGGTAGAGCTTCTAATTTAATGAATTCCTCATAAAATGATAGATATCCCCCCTCATTCTCTGAAGACTCCACACCAGTGGGTCACACCATCCTCAACATTTCTTTCCTCTTTCCAACTCCTCTCTGCAGTCTGGTACCAGCTTATCCAGCCATTCCCCTTTCTGTGTGTCTTGCAATAGCCAACCGAGTAACTCTTCCTTATGCTAACTAAAAGTTAGAAAAGATAAATGAATAAACAAAATCATTATGTTTGTATCATGATAAAGTCCTCTTCAGAAGTGGAGAAGTTCTGCTGCTCTTTGGAACAAGGTGCCAAGATGTCAATAGATCTAATCCATTGTTACTGCAGATAACTTACAAAATGCAATGATTCCATTGAATATCCAGTGATGCTACTGAGGCAGAGATAATTCTCTTGATGATAATGTTTTTGATAACATTTGTTGTCCCTGGCTGCTGCTATTTTTGTAATAGCAAAAATTGCTTACATGTTCACTGCACTGCTGTTTTGCACATGCATACAGATGTTCAGGTTCACATTTTCTTATGCTATCGCACTCTCACTTGATGTCATGCCAATGGAAAATAGGTCCTTTGAACAGCAGCCCCTTCAATCAATCCTTCTAGCCTTAAGAGCATTAGATCATTAGCTACAAAATATATTTCAATCCAATATCATTAAATTTCACCAAATAATCACATTAATGAATGAGATGTCGCTCTTTACAAAGGTGTGCTCACTATAGAAGTATGACTTTATAATTCCTTTCTGCAATTTTGCAGGAAGAAATTCTTCAAATATGTACATTTCTGTTAATATTTTCATCAATTGAAGCTTGAATATGACTAAAGGTAAAACTTGCAGTATTATGTGTCTGAATGTTAGGAGGGAATCAGATACAATATAAAGAAGTGTGAATATGACAGAATTTGGATCTTCTAAGGTATCAAAATAGTAAAGACTCCACATCTTTTCAATTAGTATTTTGCTCTCTAAGCTACTTTCAATAATGTAGAATGAAACTGGCCAAGGTAAAAACGTTTGTAGACTTTAAAGTTTGTATCTTTAATTGCGTTGAATAAGGAGGAAAAAAGGGGAATGTATATCCTCAGTCATAACATATGTATGTGCTCTGCGTTTTGCCTTGTCACGTTACCAAATAGATTATAAGAAATCATATTTGCCAACAAATTGTTAAGCAATAAAGAAAATGGTGACTTAACTACCAAATGTTAGTACAGTATTCTTTTTTATGTAATGCATTGCAGTTACTTAATATATTACTCAGTATTGCTATGATCTATATTTATTTATTTAGGTAGTTTTGCATTGTTTTAGACATATCACCTCACATATATTTTCTAGCAGGATGTGGACAGTGTCCTACAATGTCTCTGCAAACTGGGGCAAGTGCACACCTTCTGCATTTAAATCTCAGTGCCAAGGGCTGGCAGTCAAAGGCTTTTCATGGGCGTAGCTTGAGAAGTCAACCAACAGACACAATTCTAAACTGTAAATCTCTGTGTTTTTCTTAGAAAAAGAAAAGTATTTTAATAGCACAGCAAAACATAAAACTACACACAGACATTAGCTCAGTTACAGGGTTCTCAAACACTATGAGATAGAACCAATTATGTTGCGACTGCATCCACCAAGGGGTGCAAATTCGGGAGTGCAAGTTCATGCTCCACTACGGTGGTCTAGAAATGTGCCTGTAGATCCCACCTCTCTGCAGGGACTTATTACTGCAATGATACTCAGGGCAATAATTGACTTCAGACCAAGTACACTACTGAGGGGGCATTTTTAGAAAAACGCAAAATATAGTTGAAATACATGTGCAGTATCAACGTGCAAATGCAAAATCAACCAAAAATACGTTTAAAAATGTCTACATTGTACTAAGTACTCATACCTTTGTACTAGAAACCAAAAATGCAAACAGCCTTACTAAAAAAGTATTTTAACTAGAAAAGCTGAAAGGTGCATAACATTTTTAATTCCTGACCTTTACATGACATGATGTTCTAATGAATAAATGTACACATAAACTCTGCAAAATATGTCTGCCTTCCCAAAAGAACAACTGATAACTCATGAATGTTTTCTTTTAGTAAAGAAGAAGTTCAGATGTTAAAATGCAGCATGTATTCTGAACTTGACCTCTTTTAACAAAGTTGTTTTATTTCCAAAGAATGATGTGGTCCAGAAAATGTTTTTTCTTGTGCAGGATATTTCAGTTTCTACACAGTTCATTGTCAGCAGAAATATCCAGTTTGCTTTATTGGAAGGATAGAGATGCAGTCTTTTCATTGGAAGAAGGACCTAAATGGGAAATTGTCAAATATGAAGTTTAGAGTAACGCAACAAAGTTGCAATCTTAGAAATTTTCGTCTGTAAACCATTGTATTCTGTGAGAAGATGAAGAGTGATTCTGTTCCCAGGAGAATACTGATAGCCAATTGGACGAGAGGAGGGGAAGATGGAACATTAGACTGCAACATTATTATCGTCTGTTTTATAAAAGTATGTGTTTCTAGAGTATTCTGGTTAATCCTTTATAGGCTGGTTTTTACACTTTTGGGGGCAGATTTACAATAACTGGCGCATCCCCAGGGATGCGCCAGTTATTCTGCGCTGCGTTTACAATGCGGCGCACCATGGGGCAAAAACGGTACAGATGCGTGACGCATCTGTGCCGTGAAGGCGGTGCATTGCTGGAGTTGCGTCGCAAGCGTGACGCAGCTCCAGCAATGCTCTGGGGGCCCTATCTGTCCAATGCTGCGTCATGCCTTTGAGGTTCCGTGACAATTGTAAGTGGTGTTTTTGACTCGCCCGAATATGGTCGAGTCTGGTATCTACGAACCGCAAATGACGAGTTTAGTGGGTGTACGCATTTTCGTTGTACTAGCCTAAACCGTTCGTTTGTTTCGTGGGTTTCTTCATCTGAACCCACGGGTTCCATTTTAGATGTAGCATCTATTTTGTTTCTTGCCCTCAAGTAGCCAGCGAACGGACACTGTCCGCTTCGTGACCCTGGGATTCCCAAACTCTTGCGGAAGACACATGTTCCTTTGAGGGTGTCTTTATGATGAGGGGGATGACACTGTAAGGCAGATGGCCCCGCTTGAGGCTCATCTTGCCGTGCCGGTCTATTGTCTCAGTTGTGCATTCATTAGGCATGTCTCCTTTGATCCCTGCAATCGTGTTTCCTGATACCACCCCTTTTAAACTTTCTACGATCTGTTCGCTATCCTCGTCTTCCTCTACACCTGTTTCTGTCTCTTCCTTGATTCGTTTACAGCCGAACGGAATGCACTAATGGTGGGAAGATGTACTTTTACAGTTGGGAACCGACAAATGCTACTGTAATTATGTTCCGGGCCCTGAATACATGAAAGCGACCCCCTATGAAATGTACTATGGGAAACCGG
The DNA here is from genome assembly GCF_964263255.1 of Lissotriton vulgaris. NCBI lineage: Eukaryota > Metazoa > Chordata > Amphibia > Caudata > Salamandridae > Lissotriton > Lissotriton vulgaris. The sequence continues at coordinate 1,088,857,649 of NC_141687.1, read as the reverse complement.
GTTGTAATCTTTTGTTTACCATGCTATCCTATGACGAAAAACTGTATAAAAGGAGCGATCCACAGATACAATTCGAAGCAGGCTCCGTGAACCTACATGCTATGTACTTCTCGTGACTTCTGTGTTCCCTGCAGTAAATAAACCTCGAATCTTTGACGTCGAAAGGAAGTGTCCCGTGTCTCTGTCATTTGTACGCCGGAACAGGAAGATGCGTCATGTTGTAAATACCCCCCACCATGGCGCATCTTTTGCGCCACTGCTGCGTCACAAAAGTGACGCAACAGCGGCATAAAAGAGGCGCAAGGGGCTTATAAATCTGCCCCTAACTCTTTAGCCCATTGCCATTGCTGTTTGCAGCTGCTACTGCTGCTCCTGAGGGTACACATACACATTAATTGGGGCTGCATACGTTTGTGGCTTTGCCAATGATGCAAGTTCACTGAAAATGAAGGTCCTTTGAATTTTCCCAGATATGGAACATTAGAAGCTGTATGAAATGAAGCCACCACCTAGACCCACACAGTATGAAGCATTACATATTTGGCAAAAGACAACCTGAGAAAGGGAAAGGGAGAAATACTAGAGTAAGACTCAGAGAAGAGTACGTAATTATGCAGATGCTCAATGGGATGAAGAACAACAGAATTTGAGAAAAGCCATAGTCATGGGAACTAAACTATACCCAGCTTTTATTACTGAGACATCTTTAAAGCAGAAAGCCAACAAAACACAGATAAAAGAGGATGAAAAAGGCGAGAAGAAGCTGGATACTCATAGTGACTCAGAGGATGAAATATTGGATGCATTATTAGCTGCGCGAGTCCACCACTTTAAGTGGTCCCCTCAACCAATGCTGATAATAAAATGACAACTAGTAATGCATTGGCTACTGCCCCTGTAGAGCAGAGTGTATTCCAGACTGAGAGCCCATTTCAAACATTTTAAATTGCTCCTGCACCAGTTGGTGTTAACACCAACAGTGATAACAGCATGTGTTACTGCCTCAATTGTAACTGTTCCATTATAAGTTCCACAATTTGCAACAGCACAAACAGTCCCAAGGCCAATTGCGACTGCCCAAAGAAATGTTGCCCTGATACCAGTAACTCAAGTAACTGTTGGAGAAGTGACAGGGTTCATCCCAACATCGTAGAATTCACAGATTGTTGAATAGAAAACACTGCAAATGATTCAGTCATGAAGAGAAGTCGGAAGGATTGTCTTTACACCATCATTAGCACACGGAGAGACACATTTAATCGAAGATGGAATTTTCCACCATGATTTAAGGAGGATGCAGGACTTAAAAAGACAGAGAGTGCAGAACAACAAGTTACCTCAGAACATGAAAAGGAGAGTCCACTGAATATTTCAAAATTAACATTTGAATTGGAAGAATTCATTAGGGGTTGTTTAGAACTTGAACATGTGAACCAGTATCAGGAAAACAGATGTAAATGTATTTGAGCTTATATAGCGCACAGCTACCCGCAGTGGGTTTCCCGCCGCTTGCTTAGGGAACCCGTCCTGGTATTCCCCTGTGAGATAGCAGGGTATCCGCAGGTGAAAGTCAGGCATCCTGCCGCGAGGGGCCGTTGTGGAGATTAAGCAAGCTATTGCCCAGAGTCACAGAGTGTGAACCCGTGAGTCGAGAAGGCACGGGGCGAGAATTATCGAGTCCGTGGAATTTTTAGCCCAAGACCCGCCGAGGCGGGGAATTGAACGCTGGTCCAGGACCGATCTCAGCTTCCGGGTCTGCCGCCTCTAACCCCTGAGCCACACTTCTCCACAGATGATGTACCTGCACAAAGAAATTAAAAGGTGTGCACAATTATACAAGACAAATTAACTGATTTGGTCAGGAGATATTGTATTGATCTTTCAAAAAGTTTTCAGTTGCAGAGAAGTTACTGGGTTCAATTGGATAATGGAGCTATAGAAACAAGGGGGCCGATTCACAGAATTAATCTGAGATAAAATCCTAAACTTACTATTTTTGGTATTCACAGAAGGCATTAGGTAGTAGTAAAGGTAGGACTCCTAACTTTACTGCTACTAAATGCCTTTTGTGAACACCAAAAGTGGTATATTTTGGATTTTGTCTCAGTTTAGTAGTAGTAAAGTTAGAGTCCTAACTTTACTACTAGTAAATGCCTCCTGTCAATACCAAAAGTAGTACGTTTAGGATTTTATCTCAGATTAGTTCTGTAAATAGGCCCCAATGCGTTCTTCAGGAATGCGATCACATATAACTGAATTTGTGAAAGTTATACATAAATGGAGTGATTTTGAAAAATTCGAAAATAAATGGACAAAGTAACATGAAAGAAGAAGAAACACTCTGTGGTAGATGGGAAAAACAAAACACCATTAACAGGTTTACAGGATGAGAAGGAATCTTCAGCTTATTCACTGAGAGAGATAACGGGTGGAGTTTAGGTAATTTACCATGGAGCAGAAGAGATCTTGCAGCATTTATGAACAATTTTCCAAAATTGAGAGACAAACCCATACAGTGGTACACACAGGTTGACAGATTTGTCCATATTTTAAAGGTGTTGTGGATTGATTCATTGCTGAAATACTGGGGGGTTTGGATCCAGCCAAGCAGAGGCAAAGCATAATTGCCAGATTGTCATAATTATAAATAAGAGATCTCTACCCCTTTCTCCCCCTCCCCTTCTTGCATTCCAAGTAGTATTATTGCCAGGATTAGTTGAATATCTAACCTCAAGTGATTTATACAAAATCTAACAATCTCCTCTTTCACATCTGCTAAAGCACTGCAAGTAGCAAATATGTGGACACTGCATCATTCAGCTGGCACCTGGGGCATTGCGTCCCCTTACCTCCCCCCCAATTGATAATCCTACTGGGTGTATACTACAAATTAAAACAGGTTTTATACTATTGCACTTGAAGTTTGAGGACAGTAAAATTGTTCTAGCTAGTAAAAAGGATTTCTGGAAAAACATCACAGGCACATTCAATTTCTCCTGCCACCTCTGAGAATGCTTATCTACGTCATCAATTATTACTGGCATCAAAAAAATTATACATATCCCCTATAGGGGATTTTTCGTTAATGATAAGGAGATCAATCTGCAAAAGACCTGAAAAAGAAGCAATCATATTGATTGTAAAAAAATACTCTAGCCTTTTCAATCCCATTGTGTTCCATCCCGATATACAAGAGGTGTTAAAAATATCTAGAAATGCCTTGTTCTTTCTCATCGGTGTTTAATATTTGAATCTGCCAATCTCCATCATCTTACGTACTGTGGACCGTACCTTAAAAACGTTTTCTAGAGACTTAAAGTGGACTCATATTTAGTAACTAAATTCAAGATGCTGCCACAGACATGCCCAAGCATTACCAACTAACAATTCGACCAGAGTAGGAAAATGCTCTCCAACATCCACCTCTGCCTTTTCTTGTAGTAAAACTAAGTTATTCAACAGGGTGGTTGACCAGTACTAAAGTATAAGATTTAGAAGGTCCCATCCACCTCTCTCTTGGAAGAGTAAAACATGTAAGGGCACATCTTGGTCTTGCATAAGACCAGATGAATCGAGTAATTACTTCCTTCATCTTCTTAAACCAATAACCTTCAAATTCCAAAGGTAATGCCCGGAAGAAGTAGAGAATCTTAGGAAAAAACATTTTAATAAATTACTCCTACAGACTAAGAAAAGGTGCACTTTTTTTGTCTGTTCATGCCTCTTTTTGTTTCACATATCAGAGGGTTGAGGTACTCTGTTCCATTTGCTCTAGCTCCGATGATATGCCTTTACCAAGATACATTTCACTTTTTACTTTTAGCTTATCCAAGAGAGTGATCTCATCATTAACCACAGTTTGAGTCCTTTTATTATTTAATAGATAACCTGATATACTCCCAAAAGCGGGGGCTTCCTGCTCCACCGCTATTAAAGCACTAGCTGGGTCTTGTCTTAGCAGTGCAATGTCATTGGCATAAGCAAATGTCTTGCTGTCTCACGCTTGAAACTGCATAGGATAAATTAAGATGTTATTCTCCAACATTGAAATTAACAGGTAACTATATCTCAAAAACAGCAATGAAGAGCAGGGGCAACCCTGTCTGGTCCCCTCTTAATTTTGAATGGCTCTGATAAGTCCCCTCTATAAACCCTAGCTTGTGGGTTGCTATATAAAACCTTAATTGCCTAACAATAGGCAGGGCCAATACCCACTATTTGAATTGAGGCCCACAAAAATTGACACGCGCAAGACATCAAATAGGGTAATTACTCTGTGAATATGATCGATTCTGCCTCTCCCTCGGATAAACCCATGTTGTTGTCTAGTGACAACCTTATTAATTATAGGGGAAAGGCGCATGACCAAAATTTTTGAGGACAACTTAGAGTCTCCATTGATATGGGTATTGGTCGATATGACCTGAGCTCCACAATAGGTTTATTTTATTCAGGAAATACTGCAACTTATGTGCATGATCGATCACGGTGTTTGTTAAGTGCGACTAATCACCCATAAGGGCCTCAAGGCACTGGGGGGTGGGGAGGAGTCGCAGGTTCCAATCCATCAAGGAGGTGGTCGGTCGAAGAGCCAGGTTTTGAGGTTTCTTGCGAAGATGAGCAGCAATTTTATCTTCCTGTCTGTCTGAGATGGAGCAGGAGGTCTTTCCATGCTCTTGCTGCACAGAAGGAGAAGGAGCGGCCTCCCGATCTGGTCTTTCTGGTGCGGGGGACCATGGCGTAGGAGATCTGGGTTGATCGTAGGGTCCTTTGGGTTGTATGGAATTTGAGTCAGGTGTTCAGGTATTCTGGTCCAGTGTCGTAGAGGGCCTTATAAGCTTGTGTTAGCATCTTGAAGGTGACTCTAGCTTCAATGGGGAGCCAGTAGATTGTGCGCAGGTCTTGAGAGATGTAGCAGTGTCTTGGCAGGTTGAGGACCAGTCTGCGGCGGCGCTTTGGATTTTCTGTAGCTTGCAGGTGAGGTTTTTGTTTATTCTGGCATAGAGTGTGTTGCCCTAGTCGAGCCTGCCGGTGACCTGGGCATGAGTGACAGTCTTTCTGTGTTCGAGGGGGATCCATTTGAAGGTCTTACGTAGGAGGCGGAGGGTGTGGAAGCAGGAGGACGAGACAGAGTTGATCTGGCTGTCCAGTTTGAGCTCTGAGTCCAGGATGATTCCCAGGTTGTGTGCGTAGTCTGTGGGGGTGGGTGGGCTTCTGAGGGCGGGGGCCACCAGGTGTCGTTCCTGGCATCGGGGTTTGGTCCCATGATGAGTACTTCCATTTTGTTGGTGTTTAGTTGTAGGCAGCTGGTTTTCATCCATTTCGCAACGGCTTCCATGCCTTCTGGAAAGTTGTGTCTGGCGGTGTTAGGTTTGTTGGATAGGGAGAGGATGAGTTGGGTGTTGTATGTGTATGACACAATGGTGAGTCCGTAGGTCCTGATGATGGGGGCGAGCTGAGCCATGTAGACGTTGAAGAGCATATGGCTGAGGGAGGACCCCTGGGGGACTCCGCAGGTGGTAGGAGTCGGGTCCGAGAGGAAAGGGGGAGTCTGACCTGCTGCGTTCTGCCGGAGAGGAAGAAGCGGATCCAGTTGAGGGCCTTCTCTTGGATCCCTGCATCATGGAGTCTGTGTATTAGGGAGTGGTGAGAAACTGTGTCGAACGCCGCTGAGAGGTAGAGGAGGATGAGAGCTGCTGTTTCTCCTTTGTCCAGTAAAGTACGGATGTCATCTGTTGTGGCAGGGAGGGCGGTTTCCGTACTGTTTTTTTCTGAAGCCAGACTGGAAGGAGTCGAGGATGTTGTGCTCTTCGATGAATGTGGCAAGTTGGCTGTTGATGGCTTTCTCAATGACTTTTGCTGGGAACGGGAGCAGGGAGATGGGTCTGTAGTTTCTGAGGTCAGTGGGGTCTGCCGAGGGTTTCTTTAGGAGGGGGTTGATCTCAGCGTGTTTCCAGTCATCAGGGAATGAGGCGGTTTCCAGGGAGCAGTTGATGGTGTGGCAGAGCATAGGTGCGATGGTGTTGGTGGCATCTATTGAAAATGTGGTGCGGGCAGGAGTCTGTGGGGGCCCCGGAGTGGATTGACTTAATCGACTTCAGTGTGTCTTCGTTGGTGAGGGCTGTCCAGTTGTCGATCGCTTGTTTCAGGGTGTCTGGGGTAGTTGGTGAACGTTCAGTGTGTTGGTTGTCTTCATCAAAGTTGTTATAGATGCTCTTGATTTTGTGGTGGAAAAAGTTGCTGAGTTTGTCGCATAACTCTTGTGAGGGAGGGATATCGGTGGACTCGCTGGTGGGTTGGGCGAACTCCTTGATAATGTTGAAGAGTTCTTTTCTGTTGTGTGCATGAGTGAAGATTCTGTCTTCATCCTCTTTTTTCCTCGTTTTTCTGATGAGTTGGTGGTGAGCGTTGGTGGCGGCTCTGAAGTTGTTGAGGGCTTCTGTGGATTTGGTGTTCCTCCAGGCTTTTTTGAGGTGATGGCAAGTGCATCTGGACTCTCGAAGTTCTGTTGTGAACCATCTTGGCGTGGGTGTTGTTGTTTTTCCTGAGGGGGGCTATGGAGTTAGCGTTGTTGGAGATTCATCTGTGCAGGGTTCAGTCTGCGGAGTTGGGGTCGTCGTTTTCCATGATGGTTGGGGTGGAGTTTCTGTGTGATGAGGTTAGCTGGTCATGGTGATTCTGGTCCAAGGTGCTGGTGTCTGTGGATGGTGGCTGTTCTGAAGGTGAAGTGGACGCATCGATGGCCAGTCCATGGGAGTTCTGTGGTGTGGCTGAAGGTGATGGAGTTTCCTGTTGTGAAGAGGGGTTCAAGGGTGTGTCCTGCTGAGCACGTGGGTTCTGTCACGTTCTGATGGAATCCAATGTTGTGAAGGTTGTCCAGGAGGGACGTGGTGCTGGGGTCCAGTTGGTTGTCGAGGTGGAAGTTGAGATCTCCCAGTAGGGTGTAGTTGGTGGACGTAATGGCATGCAGGGAGATGATGTTCTTGATGGAGTTGTCGAAAAGTCTACGGGGTCCAGGGGGTCGGTAGATAAGGGTTCCTTGGAGGGTGGAGGTAGGGCTGGCCAGTATCTTGAAGTGAAGGTGTTCCATCAGTTCTGTGTGCTCATCGGGGAGTGTGCTCAGGCGGAGGGTGGATTTGTGTACAATGGCGATTCCTCCTCCTGGGCGAGTATGGGGTGGTCCTTCCTGGAGATCTTGTATCCTTGGGGAATGGCGATGGCTATGTCCGGTACCGAGGTGGTGTTGGTCCAGGTTTCGGTAAAGAATGCTACGTCCAGGGTTGTTCTGTCGAGGAGGTCCCAGATTTCGGTGGCTTGTTTATGGAGGGATCGGCCATTGAGGAGGATGCATTGCAGGTTCTTCGGTTTGGTTGTGTTCTTGCAGTGTGTCAGGTCGCAGATGGGCGCAGACAGGCTTGTCTTTGGCGCACCGGCGGCACGGACGCTATGCGGCAGCTCAGCGGCTGCCATTAAGTAGGGGACAGGAAGGGCTGGACAGCGGGGAGGTGGGAGGGGAGAGCTGGATTGGGCCAGTCGCACTGGTCGTGCTGGGGGCAAGGGCCGTGGGGGCAGCAGCACCAGGGAAAAACGGCTGAAAAAGGCAAAAGGAAAAAGGCAACAACATGAGAAAAGTGCAAATAAGGCAGCACAACTGCAAGAAAGAGTAGAGGAAAGATACAGAGGACACAGAAAGAGAGTGAAAGAGGGAGTTTAAGATGAGGGTAAAAACAAGTGAAAAATGGAGGAAAGACACAGAAGGAGAGTGAAGGGGGGAGCTTGAAATGAGGGGAAAATGACAGAAAATGGAGGAAAGACCCAGAAGGAGAGTAAAAGGGGGAGATAGAAGTGAGGGAAAAAAACAAGTGAAAAAAGAGAGAAAAACGGAGCGAGAGAATGGAGACAGAGGTCCACTTGACCACCAGGATGAGGCGCAGGTGAAACCTGCGGGTGGAGGAGGGACTTGAACACCAACACTCGAGATTGCAGGGGCTTGGGGGAAGGCCTCACTTAATGGTGGAGCTGTGAGGGAGGGAGAGCAATTTCACCGACAATGAGTCAGTGGTCTTGCTCACCACAGTGGCCGCCATTAATTAGGGGTCGAGTAGGGTTGGATAGCTGGGAGGTGGAGCTTGGAGGGGAGCTGAATTATGCCGGTCGCACTTGTCATGCTGGGGGGAGGGGCCGCGGGGGCAGCAGCGGTGTGGAAAAAAAGTCTCCGAAAGGCAAAAGGAAAAAAGCAAAAAGATATAGGAGAGAAAAGTGCAAATATGGCAGCAAAAGTTCATGAAAGAGTGGAGGAAAGACACAGAGGACACAGAAGGAGAGTGAAAGGGGGAGATTGAGATGAGAGAAAAAAATGAGTGATAAACGGAGGAAAGACAGGAGGAATTGAAGGGGGAGCTTGAAATGAAGGTAAAACAACAGAAAATGGAGGAAAGACCCAGAAGGAGAGGGAAGAGGAAGATAGAAGTGAGTGAAAAAAATAAGTGAAAAAGGAGAGAAAAAGCGGGGCGAGAGAATGGAGACAGAGGTTCACTGAACCACCAGGGGTGAGGCGCAGGTGAAGGAGGAGGATGGCCTCGAACACCAACACTCGAGAGTGCAGGGGCACGGGGGAAGGCCTCACTTAATGGTGGCGCTGCAATGGAGGGAGAGCAAATTCACTGGCAATGTGTTTGGGGATGAGCTTCGTTATAAATTTACCTAAATAGATTAACTAGACATTCTTTAAGATCAGATGCAAATGTTGTATAAAACTCTGTGTGTACACAATCTGTGCCTGGTGCTTCCCCTTAGAAAGGCTACCCACTGAAAGAATAATTTCTTCCCATTCTGGAGTCCCTTCTAATAATTCTTCTCGTTCTTTACTGAATTCATCCAGGGAAACTGAGTACAGATAGTGCATTATGTTCCCATCCTCCACCGGTGTGCTCTCGTTATACAGATCTTGAAGGAAGCCTTGAAAAGCTGCCCTAATGCTACAAGGGTCAGATACCGACCCCCTCCTTGGATCTTTTATTTACTGAACCTCACTTCATGCATTTGCCACCCTTGTTTTAGTGGCTAATTGATGTCCTATCTGTTCACTGCACTCATACACTTTTTCCGTCCATACTAGGGGTGAGCGAAATTTGCGTAGTCGTGCTACGCAAAGCTCTGCAAAACGGTAAAAAATCTCAGCTAGCGCGCAAAAGTTTTGCGAACACGCGGAATTGCTTGTTCTACCCGTTCGCAATGCTTTTTTCCTGTTTGCAAATGCTGTTTGCTTGCTTGGGGAGAAATATCTTGCGAAAACGCAAATGTTTTGCCATTCCGCGTTCTCCGCGGAACACAATATGACCCAAATTCCGTGAATTCCGCGAGCAGAACGGAATTTACCACCCAGGCCTACTCCATACCGTATATTTATCTGCAACTTTCTTTCCACAGATTTCAACAATTGCAGCTTTAGCGATTGCGACCCCTATTTGACTTTCAGCTATCTTATCGCCTTGCTGCACTGCATTGACAAGTTTTCTTTCTTCTGCAACTAACACTGCACATAACTCCTCCACTATCAGTTTTCTTCTTGGTTCTGTTTAAGGTGAATTGCAGAGTCTTCCTCCTAATTCCAGTCTTCAAAGGGTCCCATACGATCTCTAGCGGAGCACATACTCTGACGGTTTCTTGGCTGACCAAACACCCAGCCAGATATGCTCTTTACAGAGCCCCCTTAGTGAGTGAAATACTTTGAGCTCAATACTTTGAGCTTCTTGCCAGAATAAACATAGTGATCATCTAGGGACCACTTCACCGGTCGAATAATATTCAGGTCCCCACAAAAAAAATATTAGGAGAAGGCCAAAGAACTAACTCATTCACTAACCAATCCAATAACCCTGGATTGTCAGATATGTGACCATAAACGGATCATAGTGTGATTTGTTTTGTAATAGGCTATAATTTAGCAATAACTAAACATCCATATTTATCTCTACAGACTTGCTTGAAGTGGTCATTTGAACTACTAGTTAATATTGCTACTCCACACGTATGAGTCCCCTATGATGTCCCCCAATTAATTTAAATCAAGTGTATGCAGCAATGTATTAGATATCCCTCAATGTGTGCATCCTGAGGACAAATAATATCAGTGTTTAGGGTTTGCAGCACTAACGCAATTCTGCTTCTTTTCTTCCCACTATTCAGACCAGAGATATCAACCTGTGCTTTCTGTATTCTGTACTCATATCTGATATTGGTACTAAATTTCCTATTAAAGAGTTCTCTCCCAGACAACCATCTGATCCATGAGAGAAGCCACATTGTGACACCCTTCAAAGGCTCCTAGGACTACACTATACTGATTTGGGACGTTTAAATGTGTAGCTTCCCCACCCTAACCACCCTGAGGACCCACCCAGACTCCCCCTTCACCCTCCTCCACCACTATATGAGCAAACAGTCCACATGCCTGTGTGATGAAACCTGAAGAGTAGACCCACCACTGTACTCTAACTGCTATGCTCATATCACTTCCCTTCCTGGCACATTTCTCTTATGAACATCTTTTTCCTACAGCAATACACTCTCAGTATCTAGAATATTATCCCCCCCTTTATTCTCACTCCCCCTTCCTCATTTGCTGCCATTCATGGTGGACCCTACACCCAACTCCTTTAAGTATTCCTACACAGTCTCCCACCGTACCCTATCACGCAAACTCCACGACACAGGGAACCGGGACAAGGCCCTCGACTGGATCCGCTCATTCGGTAGAACACAGTGGGTCAGACTCCCTCACTTCCTCTCGGACCCTACACCGACCACCTGCAGAGTCTCCCAAGGATCCTCACTCAGCCCCATGCTGTTCAACGTCTACATGGCTCCCCTCACCCCCACAGACTCAACATTGCTTCATTCGCAGACGACACCCAGCTCATCCTCTCCAACGAACCCAACGCAGCCAAACACCTCTTTCAAGAAGGCATGGAAGCAGTCGCCAAACGGATGAAGAGCAGCTGTCTAAAACTCAACACTGACAAAACAGAAGTACTCAACATGGTCCCACACCCCGACGCCTGGAACGACTCCTGGTGGCCCCCGCCCCCGGGAGCCTACCCACCCCCACAGACCACGCACGCAACCTCGAAATCATCCGGCAATCCAAACTCAAAATGGACTGCCAGTTCAACTCCATTGCATCCTCCTGCTGCCACACCCTCTGCCTCCTATGCAAGACCTTCAAATGGATACCCCTCGAACACAGAAAAACCATCACTCACGCCTAGTCACCTGCTGACTTGACTACGGCAACGCACTCTACACTGGAATCAACAAAAACCTCACCCGCAAGTTACAAAACATCCAGAACACCTCATCCAGACTAATCCTAACCCTGCCACAATATGGCCACATCTCCCAGCGCCTGCGCACACTCTGCTGGCTCCCCAATGAGGCAAGAATCACCTTCAAAATTCTCACCTACTCACACAAAGCCCTTCACAACACCGGACCAGCATACCTGAATAGCCGACTCCAATTCCACTCACCCAAAGGACCCTATGATCAGCCCAGATCTCCCATGGCATGGTCCCCCGTACAAGGAAGTCCAGATCGGGAGGCTGGTCCTTCTCCTTCATCGCGGCCAATGCCTTGACGCCCTCCCGATCCACCTCAGACAGACGACATGACTCCCCATCTTCACAAGACTCCTCAAGACATGGCTCTTCGATAGACCTCCTACTTGATGGACAGGATCTTGCACCTCCCCTCCACCACAGCACCTTCAGACCATTACAGGTGAGTAGTTGCGCTTAACAAACCAATGATTGATTGATTGATTGATTCCGTACCCAAAGCTTCAGGCACGCCCATTTACGATAACTTATAGCTGTGCTGGGTTTTGAAGGAATAATTTGGCCACGATTTTCAAAAAGGGTCTAGTAAGCTGTTGCATTCGCCAGCGCCGTTCGACAGTGGCATGTACGAAATCTGGACTAGTGAAAAATGCAATCCCTTTGAATTGCCTTTTAGCATTAGGGCAGACCAGATCATAAATTAAATGGCGTGCCAAAAAGTTACAAAAATATACTAAAATGATTCAAGGTTTTCGGAGGCATCCGCTGAGCGTTTCATTATTATTAGGGGAAATTGATTGGCACATTGGACTTCACAGTCCCAGTTCCAATTAGGTTTGTCTGGAAATGTCCCTTTCAGAAAAGTAACCATAAATGATCTTTTATCGCCTCACTCAGGCCCCTCTAGAATTCCCAAGAATCTTAAGTTGTTTCTATGTTGTCTGTTTTGCTGGTCCTCTAGCTTCCAAAATATGTCTCCAATTAGTGCATACTGCAAAGATTTCTGATTTTCCACAGATTAAACTCCGTTTCTAGACCATCCATTCTTTCTCCTACTTGTGTGATCCTCCCTGCAGAATCAGAGCACGTTTTGTTTAACTTTATGATGGGATTTGCATACTTTTTTGGACCCTGATCTGGAGTGGCGACCTTCACTCCAGGTTTCTTCCTGCAGTTATTTAACTGACTGGAGGATTACTGCTTGCATGGATGTAACTGTTGATGTTTCAGGTCTCATTTCAGTTTTCCCCTCAGCACATACCAATTGCGTAGTCAAATAGTCCCCTTTCACATTCTCCAAAGAGGTACCTGTGGTGCTCCCATCCTGACCTTCTCTGAACATTTTCTCTGTCTGTTTCATCCTTTTGGACAGTTTCTTTTGATTTGAAATTGCAGGATTATCTGGAGTACTGTTGGTGGAGGAGTCGGATAGCAAATAATCAGTGGAGTATGATAAGGTATCACATTGATTAGAGTAGGTGTGGGCGGAAAATCCGTTTCGCTCGCGGATTTTGCGGATTTTCGGGAAATTCGCAATCCGCGAGATTCGCGAATCTCCCGCAAAATCCGCAAATCCGCGAGCAGCGGATTTTGCTCGCACTGCTCGCACTGTTCGCGTGAGTTCGCGGCTTCCCAGTACAACTTCGTGCCCCGCGAATAAGTGCAAAATTGCAGAAATACGATCTAATCAAAACTGAAACTACTTACCAGGTTCAAAAGTTCAGGCTCATCATTAGTAGCCATTTCCTGTAGTGCTTGCTGAGGGGCCCCTCCAGAGTTCAGTTGCCAGTTGCAACTATTATGTGACCCTGCTCTGAACCTCAGAATAGTTACACATATGCCACAAAGGTCCTGAATTACAGCTAAGGGAGACAAGCAGGAGCCAGGCTGGCAGTTCAAATCCATTAATCAGCCCCTAATTCATTATTGTCAGTTGGGGCAGGGCAGGTGTTGTAACTAATTTTGCAACAATGAAAGCACTTAGCAAGTGCAAAAGTTCACTAATCAGGAAGCACTAAGGAAGCAGGTGCCAGCTAAAAAAATATTCTGTGACACATTAATCAGCCCCAAATTAATTCAGGTCACTTGAGGCAGGGAAGGTGTGCTTGCCTTGCCACAATAATGTACACTGACTGGACAACCAGAGGGTGCTGTGATGAAACAGAGGGTGGCATGGGTGGGCCAGAGGGTGGCATGAGTAGTCAGAGAGTGGCAGTGGTGACAGAGAGTGGCAGTGATGAAGAAGAGTGTCCCAAACAGGCTGGACACGTAGAAACAACAAGTTCGCGAAACTTGCGACCCGACAGGTAAGTTCGCAATTTGCGACATTGTACAAAACCCTCGCGAACTGGCAGAAACCCGCGCAAACACAAAAAAAAAAAAAACGCAAATTCGCGAGAATTCGCGGATTTTGCGGATTGCGAGTTCGCAAATCCGCAAAATTCGCGAACGCGAGATTCGCAAAATTCGCCCATGCTTAGATTAGAGAGATCGGACTCCTCTGTCAAAGAAACACATTTCTCCCCCCAGCCAGTAGACTTAACCACCTCGGACAATTCTGCAAAGTTCTGAGCTTGCTTCGGTACATTGATCTCTAGATTACTTAACGTTTTTTTTTGTAGAATGAATCAGTTCTCCTTTAGACTCCAGGCTGCCCTTGTATATTGACAAGCTTTGAATTTCTTCTTCTTCATTTACATTGTTCTCTTGTGTTCTCTGCATTATCTGGTATGCAGCATGGTCTTGGGTTCACTCCTTCACTGTTTCAACCCTCCAGCCCTCTTTGGGCGGGTGCTAATCTGGGTTAAGTTTAACTCATTCAGAGATACTGCACCCCAGTACCACCTCCTGCCATGAAAACAGCACTGCCCTTATTTGCTAACCCAGGGTCAAACATAAAATTAGTAAGGGAGAATATGTCCGAAATCAGTGACTGTGAGGCCCCATTATCTCCACTTGTACAGCCTTTGATGGTCTTGTTCTAGCCATTTTTGCAATCTGAGCAACCTTCACTTTGTTGTTAGTTGGCCTGCTTTCTTCCCCCCTTCTCCGCTGGGGTTAGCCACAGATGATGACATGGGAAAATTAAATAATTAATGAATTTCCCCTAGTCATCGTTCATGGAAAAAAAAAATCACCACCTTCACCGTTCTTACCTGCATGGGCCACGGCTGCCTTGGGGTCCTCATACTCCTTACCGGGATCCCGATGTCGTGAAGAGAGGGTGGGGGAGCGGCCATATTGGTGGATGCTGGCTGTTTGATTCCACTGCCCAGCATACTTCCTGAGTGGAACACCGACAAGAGTAGAAGGGCCCTAACGAGTTGAATGAAACCCTTAGCAGCCACGAGAAACGCAAGCCTTACAGCACCGCTAACCAGTTCATCAGAGCGGTAAGGTGCGGAAAGGGGCAGTCTCACTCAGACGCCATCATGCTCCCCCTCTGTTCCTCTGCTTTGGCATTCCCATTGCAATGCATTTTTTAAAAGCACTGCTGTGAGAATGCCAACAGGGAAACTTGTAATCTTGCAGGCAGGCGGAGGTCAAGTTTGGTGGCATGCCGCCCCTCACTGCCAAACTTGTGTCAGGCCCTGAATCAAGACTGAGTAAATACAAATGTACAAATATAGGGAGGAAACAAATGCTGATGCAAAATATGCCTGTTTAGCAAATGAAGTGCCAATGCAGAAACAGGTTACAATGATGTAGGTTCCACAATCCCCGATGGTCCCACAGAATATGTGAAACCCTAGATTTAATTAGAATCAGTTGCCTAAGGCACTTCTAAAAACCGTTTTAAAACCAGAATTAGAACCTATTTCAACAGTTCCCTATGTTTGATAATGATGACTTTGGTTCCGACAATTCCCGATGATGGTACATGAGAGCAGCGGAAGATTGCATGCTTGGCACAGTCTTGGGGGTAGACCTAAGTCCATATCAGTTACTGGGGGTGAGTGTCTGAAAAGTTTCAGCACTCGTCCATCATCTCCTAGTGTTTGCTTTGTTCACCCTAAGTTAGCAGGGTATGCCTAGACGTGGGTCCCTTGCTCACTTTGCCACTGGATTCAATCTAGCCTGGGTGATGAAGGGTGTTACACAGAAACCGGTCCCAGGATGCTGGTTCTGGTTCAGGGAAGACCTGGCTTGGCAGTTCAGGCTGGACTGTTCCCATGAGGCACAGGGTCAAGTCTGAATTGCAGAAGGCTGGGTCTGAACTGAGGTGGCGAAGTGAGCTAAAAATGTATGATGGATTAAACCCAGATCTGTGACTGGGGATGAGTGTCTGAAAACTTTCAGCGCTCTGTCCATCATCTCCTTGTGTTTGCTCTGTTCGCCCTAAGTTGGCAGGGTATGCCCAGACATGAGTCCCTTGCTCACTTTGCCACTGGATTCAAGCTAGCCTGGCTGATGAAGGGTGTTACCCAGAAACCAGTCTTGGGATGCTTGTTTCCGGTTCAGGGAAGATCTGGTTTTGAGTTCGGGCTGGACTGTTCCTATGAGGTACAGGGTCAAGACTGATTTGCATAAAGCTGGGTCTGAACTGAGGTGGCGAAGTGAGCTAAAGAATGATGACGGATTCAACACAGATCTGTGACTGGGGGTGAGTGTCTGAAAAGATTCAGCGCTCTCTCCATCATCTCCTTGCGTTTGCTTTGTTCACCCTAAGTTGGCAGGGTATGCCCAGACGTGGGTCCCTTGCTCACATTGCCACTGGATTCAAGCTAGCCTTGCTGATGAAGGGAGTTACCCAGAAACCAGTCCTAGGATGCTTGTTTCCGGTTCAGGGAAGACCTGGTTTTGAGTTTGGGCTGGACTGTTCCTATGAGGTACAGGGTCAAGACTGATTTGCATAAAGCTGGGTCTGAACTGAGGTGGCGAAGTGAGCTAAAGAATGATGATGGAATTAACACAGATGTGTGACTGGGGGTGAGTGTCTGAAAGTTTCAGCGCTCTGTCCATCATCTCCTTGTGTTTGCTTTCTTCACCCTAAGCTGGCAGGGTATGCCCAGACATGAGTTAATGAAGGCTGTTACCCAGAAACAGGTCCCAGGATGCTTATTACCTGTTCAGGGAGGACATGGCTTGACAGTTCGGGCTGGACTATTCCCATGAGGCACAGGGTCAAGACTGATTTTCATAAAGCTGGGTCTGAACTGAGGTAGCGAAGTGAGCTAAAGAATGATGAAGGATTCAGCCCAGATCTGTGACTGGGGGTGAGTGTCTGAAAAGTTTCAGCACTCCGTCCATCATCTCTTGAGTTTGCTTTGTTCACCCTAAGTTAGCAGGGTATGCCCAGACACGGGTTCCTTGCTCACTTTTCCACTGGATTCAAGCTGGCCTGGCTGATGAAGGTTGTTACCCAGAAACCGGTCCTAGGATGCTTGTTTCTGGTTCAGGGAATACCTGGCTTGGAAGTTCAGGCTGGACTGTTCCCATGAGGCACGGGGTCAAGACTGATTTGCATAAAGCTGGGTCTGAACTGATATGGCGAAGTGAGCTAAAGAATGATGATGGATACAACCCAGATCTGTGACTGGGGTGAGTGTCTGAAAAGTTTCTGCGCTCCATCCTTCATCTCCTTGTGTTTGCTTTGTTCACCCTAAGTTGGCAGGGTATGGCCAGATGTGGGACCCTTGCTCACTTTTCCAATGGATTCAAGCTAGCCTGGCTGATGAATGGTGTTACCCAGAAACTGGTCCCAGGATGCTTGTTTCCGGTACAGGGATGACCTAGCTTGGCAGTTCGGGCTGGACTGTTCCCATGAGAGACAGGGTCAAGACTGATTAGCATATAACTGGGTCTGAACTGAGGTGGCAAAGTAAGCTAAAGAATGATGATGGATTCAATCCAGATCTGTGACTGGGGGTGAGAGTGTGAAAAGTTTCTGTGCTCCGTCCATCATCTTGTGTTTGCTAGGTCGACCCAAGTTGACCATTTGTAGAAGGAGTAGTTATTGATCACCAAGTATAATTTCTGATTGACACTGGTGCTATCCGATCTACTGTATGAACAGCATAAGTTTCAGACCTACCCCTCTAGGAAAGAAGCTTTAAGTTGCATACATTTCAAATAAACAGATCACAAACCAAATTCCAGAGAAAGTTCTTGTAAAAATAGGTTTATATGCGGTGAAACATAATTTCGTTATCTGTGAATCAAGTCCTGTAAACCTGTTAGGAAGAGATTTGTTGTGCAAGTCAAATTGCACTTTTTACAGCACACCCAGTGTTATAGAATTTCAAACACATGATGAGGATGACGATTTCAAGAAGACCCGACAAGACACAGCTATAGTATTATTCCCAGTAAGAATCTTTGAAGATGTATCTCCTGATTTGAAAGAAACAGTGAACCCAGAAGTATGGGGTTTCACAGGGAAAAATATCCTACTGATTAAAGGTGTAGAACCTATCAAAGTCACAGTAAATCCAAATGCAGTGAATCCAAAAGCACCACCATACAATTGACACCAAAACAATTGCAGGAATAATACCTGTAATTGAAGAGATGTCTAGGAAATAATTTTAAAAGAACTAATTTAGAGTCTGTGCAACTCTCCGATCATGGGTTTGACAAACACTCAATGAAAAAAATCAGATTGTGCAAGATTCCTGACATAATTTTGGAACCAACAATATAGTGACCAAACATTTTGGTTCAAAAATATCAATTGCAAGAATATCAATGGTAAATACAAAAATATTTTTAAAAAAAACCATTTTGCATAATTATCATTGAAAACAAACACATATATTGTTTTCAGATATATATATGATTTAACATAGTAAATCCTAAATATTTTATTATATAACAATATTGTATTGTAAATTAAATACATGTAACTAATATTAAATACTACATAAAATACATATGTGTAAATGTACTGTTCTAAAGACATATACATACACTAGACTGGGCCTATAAATGAGCAAAAGAGAGCGTTTTATCTAGCTGTCACTTTTAATGCTTAAACAGACTCAAGCAATTTACTGATTACACTGGCCTAAATGTTTATTTAACCATAATTCTGTATATTTTTAGATCATTTAATTTTACTCTTTTGTATCAGAAAAGTAGAAACACTACTTATTTATATAATAAGTCTACATTCCAACTTGTAAAAAACATAACATACAATACATATAACAAATACATTGTTGAGAAATGGATTACAATATCGAACCAGTTATCAACTACTGAAATACAGCAACAATTATCATAATTTGTTTTTGCGTTAAAAGATCCCTCTAAATGCTGCTGATCACTGGGAACTAGGATTTAGGCTACTAGGGTTAGGAATGTTTGGACCGTTCTCCTAGCATAGATCCTAATCCTATACATATGTTTCCTAAATGGTGAATGGTGCAGACGCGTTTCAAGCCCCAACATTATTTGTGGGGTTCTCCTCAGGGCTATGACTGTGTGTAATCTGCTCTGGCTTCTTCTTTTTGACTTTCTCTTTAAATAGGCGTGAGCTTTTTCCACTGCATTAGATTTGTTAAGTTAAGTGAAATTCAAATGATAATTATTTATCAAAAATTTTCCCACACATGAACAGAAAATGTTTTTTCATATATTGGTATGTTCCTTAAAAATGCAGCTTTGCCTGCACAGTGATAACAACTTGTTATGCCTGTTGTGGGGGCGGTACAATTTTCTCACTTTGCTTCTTGCCTAAATTTTATATATTGAACACCTTGCCCTATAAGCCTAAAAGCTACACTTTAAGGGTGTCTTAGCGAATATAAATTATATAATGAGCGATAAGAACCCCCACTTATCTTGCAAACAAGTTTAAACTCTCTGGTAGTTCTTGACTCGCCCTCAGCCAGGACAACATCAATCTTGGGAATATGAAGTATAACAAAATAAACGGTAAGCCTCTTCCAGCTATGCATTCAAAAACTTCAAAAGCATGCCTGTATCCACTAGGACCCCTCAACTTTGCTTCATTTTTAGAAAGAGTTAAAGACTCTTCTTTAAAAAAAACACTATATCACAATGCATTAACATTCTACAATTCAACTTCAGTCAAAATCCGGTCAATATGATCCACAATTTTCTGTTGATTTTGAAGCCAAGCTTATAAAGCGCGCCCTGACTGATAGAGCTGCACTTTACTTGAATCTTCTGAGGCAGAAGCCGGGAGTTACGCTAAGGAAAAATTGTATTTACTGCTTTTAAAAATTGTGATTATTTGTTTTTAAAACCACTTTGCGCCCACTCCCCAGCACCTACCTGAGACTCCCCAAACAGCCGATCTTAACGCTGTAAGGGGTCAGGAATCACTCGCACGCCGCCATCACCGGCCGCGAGGAGCCACGGACACGCCCACCCTGGTTGGCCACGCCCACCCCTCGCCAAGCTTATAAAGCGCGCCCTGACTGATAGAGCTGCACTTTACTTGAATCTCCTGAGGCGGAAGCCGGGAGTTACGTTAAGGAAAATTGTATTTACTGCTTTTAAAAATTGTGATTATTTGTTTTTAAAACCACTTTGCGCCCACTCCCCAGCACCTACCTGAGACTCCCCAAACAGCCGATCTTAACGCTGTAAGGGGTCAGGAATCACTCGCACGCCGCCATCACCGGCCGCGAGGAGCCACAGACACGCCCACCCCGGTTGGCCACGCCCACCCCTCGCCAAGCTTATAAAGCGCGCCCTGACTGATAGAGCTGCACTTTACTTGAATCTCCTGAGGTGGAAGCCGGGAGTTACGCTAAGGAAAACTTGTATTCACTGCTTTTAAAAATTGTGATTATTTGTTTTTAAAACCACTTTGCGCCCACTCCCCAGCACCTACCTGAGAGTCCCCAAACAGCCGATCTTAACGCTGTAAGGGGTCAGGAATCACTCGCACGCCGCCATCACCGGCCGCGAGGAGCCACGGACACGCCCACCCCGGTTGGCCACGCCCACCCCTCCAACGCCCGAGTTCCATCCATAAATCATGTGTCAGTTCAGGCAGCGCAGCGGACGGGCGCAGCGGGCGCGCCGACAGCGCGCCGAAGGCGCGCCAAAGGCAAGCCCGTCTGGGCCCGTCCGGGCCCAGCCGGACCCAGGCCCAGTCACTCTGCCCATTTCTGTCAGGAAACACCCGACTTACTCCCGGGATAGGCTTATGGCCCTAAAGACACAGAAACACCCCTCCTGCCATTATACCCATACGGGCGACAACCCATTCACCAGCTGCAGCGTCTGCAACCCACCTGGCTCTGACTCGGCACCTGGTGGACTCCAACTAGGCCTACTTAACTGCAGGTCACTCGTTAAACACGCGCATGAAATTAACCTCCTGATCCTAAACCACGCCATGGATATCCTGTTTCTCACTGAAACATGGCTCACTCCCAACAATGGCCCTGACATAGTCCTCGCTCTCCCTCCTGGCTACCAAATCTGCTCGCTGAATAGACCAGAGGGTAGAGGAGGCGGCCTAGCCATAATATTCAAGGACGTCTTCACCTGTAGAACCTCTGAAGGTAACATCAAAGGATGTGAAAGCTGCCACTTCACCATCCAAATCTCTCCAGAGACATCATTGTCGGGACTGCTCGTATATCGCCCCCCCCCCGGCCAACTCGCCGAATTTCCCTGTAAACTCATAGACCACATCACCATTGAGTGCACGACCTCCTCCAATTATCTCTTACTGGGGGACCTCAATATCCATTTCCTGAACCCGGTCGACAAGCAGGCAACAGAACTTCTACAAGATATTACCTCCACTGGCCTCGGTCTAAAAAACCCTCAGGCCACCCACGATAAAGGACAGCTACTTGACCCTGTATTCACAAACATTGAAGATCTGAATACTCGCTCTCATGTCCCCCTTCCCTGGACCGACCACTTTTTGGTCCCCTTCGAATGGTCCATCAACATTCCCCCACCTCAACCCCCCAAAGTCAGAACCCTTATTAGACGCTGGCATAAACTGGTCCCAGACGAATGGGCTACTAAACTAAGTGAAGACACCCCCCTCCCCTCTCAAGACACCATCACCGCGGACAACGAATTCAATACTTGGATCTCCCAATCTTTGGATGACATCCTACCGAAATCTAGCACCCTGAAACGTACCAAAAGAGTCAACCCGTCCCCTTGGTACACACCCGAATTAAACCTATTACGAAAGGAGTGCAAGAGAAACGAACGCCTTTGGAGGAAAGACAAAACGGCAGACAAGAAAGCGATATTTCGGGCCTCCATAAAATCGTACAAAAAGGAACTAGTCAATACCAAAAGCACCTTCTATGAAGACAGAATCAAAAACGCCTCCTGCTCGGCCCATGAAACCTTTGCCATCCTTAAAGAACTCCTCCATGCCCCAGATCCCCCCGCTAAACCTTTGGATCCTGAAGCAGCGGAAAGCAAATGCATTAAACTCGCCACCTTCTTTGACGAGAAAATTCAAAAAATCCTCTCGGCCATACCCCCCCATTGTAACCAGCCACATGGCCGGGGATCCCTCTAACTCTCCGCCCCATCTCTCTCACTCCCCTGATGGCCCCTCACCCTTTCTTGACACCTTCGGCCCAGTGTCTGCGGATGAGGTAGCCGCTACGTTGGCCTCAATTAAAAGTGGCTCCCCCCGCGATCCCGCTCCTCTCCGTTTCCTGAAAAAAGTGTCCAGCACCATCACCCCCCCTCTTACGTCACTCATCAACGCCTCCCTCTCGCAGGGCCTAGTTCCCCCTAGCTGGAAAGCGGCAATGGTCAAAGGCCTAGTAAAAAAACCCTCTTTAGACCCCCAGGACCTAACCAATTACAGACCTATCTCCCTTCTCCCAGGAAACAGTAAGATCACGGAGAAGCTAGTGAATAAACAACTATCACTATTCCTGGAGAGCAACAACTTACTCGGGGTCTCCCAGACAGGGTTCCGTCCAGGCCAGGGCACCGACACCGCCCTCCTGGCAGCAGTGGAGAAGGCCAGAAGCATTCTGGACTCAGGAGGATCAGTGGCAGTGATCCTCCTGGACCTCAGTGCGGCCTTCGACACTGTAAACCACCAAACCCTTATCCAACGACTGGGAGACATCGGAGTAAGGGGCACGGCCTTGAAGTGGTTAAAATCTTTCCTAAACGGTTGCTCCTTCCAAGTCTGGGAGAACGACAGCCACTCCCCTGCAATCCCTCTCCGTTGTGGAGTACCGCAGGGCTCATCGCTGAGCCCGATGTTATTTAACGTGTACATGTCCCCGCTGGAGAAACTGGTCAATCCATTCGGCGTCTCGATCATCAATTATGCCGACGATACCCAGCTGGTGGTAACCCTCTCACACCCGCACCTATCTCCCTCTGATCTTCACAGCTGTCTCACGGAAATCCACAGCTGGATGAACTCCTCAGCACTAAAATTGAACGGTTCCAAGACCAAGATTCTGCTGCTCGGACACAAAGGACCCTCCCTGCCGCCACACATCTGGCCCGACTGCCTAGGTGACCCCCCTGCACCCAAGGATGAGGTCAAGAGCTTGGGTGTATGGCTCGAAAAAGACCTGAGCTTCAGAACACAGGCCAAAAAGACGGCAGGAATCTGCTTCGGACTTCTCCGGGCCTGCAGAAAGGTCTTCCCCCTGCTCCCCGCGTCCTCAAAAAAACTTCTGATCCAGGGCGTCATCCTGGCAAGGCTTGACTACAGCAACGCAATCTACCTGGGTGCCCCTGAAGCCACACTCAACACCTTGCAGAAAATTCAAAACGCCGCGGCCCGCCTACTTACCGACACCCCCGCCAGATCCTCGGCAAAGCCAGCTCTGAAACTTCTCCATTGGCTCCCAGTCAGAGAAAGGGTCGCTTTCAAGGCCCTCTGTCTGGCCCACAAAACTCTTCATAATAATGGCCCTCCCCTCCTCAAGGAATTCATCATCCCTTACAAATCAAACAGGGTCCTCCGCTCTAGCGAAGAGAATCTCATCACTGTCCCCAGAGTTAAAAAAGCCCGGTCCGGAGGCCGCCGCTTCTCGGTCCGCACGGCCAAACACTGGAACAACCTCCCCCGGAGACTGAGAACTGAACCCAACCTCCTTCAGTTCAGGAAGGCACTGAAGACCCTTCTTTTCCCCTGACCCCTAACTCCCTCCGTTGCTGACCCCTCTTGAGTTCAGGTTCCAGCGCTGGGATGCTCTAGGGTTACTACGCGCTCTACAAAACCTTAAAATAAAAATAAATAAATAAATATTGGTGGTTCTGACAGTAGCATTGTCCTTACACGCTCTCGTCAGCTGGTTCAATCATGATTGAATCAGCTGATGAGACAACAAAATCAACAGAAAATTGTGGCTAATATAGACGGGATTTTGAGTATAAGCTTGCGCCTATTGAATAGATGAGGAGTTGTCTAAAATATGTTGCATTCAAGCGATTTGAAAATCATTTGCTAAAAAGAAACATGCAATATTGAGAGGAAGTACACATGTGTAGCATTAAAATATTTGCAATCTCCAATCAAAGAGAAAGTCAAAAAGTAGAAGACAGAGCAGATACCCTTTGGGCTAAAGATTGCCTCAGCCACGTATTATAGGTTCAGCTGCAGCAAGGAGGCCCTCATGGCCAAACAAAAAAAATGCTTCAGGCTCTGCAAAAGGCTGACCTGACTATCAAGAAAAGTTTGTGCCAAAAAAGGCAGGGATATATGGTATGCCTTAACTAACAAGTTGGTAGGGGCACATGCTTCATCTAAAGCTTAATATCCAGGCCAATATGGAAGGCTTCCATGACCATGACGCAAGTGACTGGTTCTTTTTTCAGGCCTCCTGGAAGCTACTGCGTTTAGTTTAAGGGTCTGGGAGTATTGGTATACTACTCTCAGAACTGACATACAAGAGACAGCCAAAGAAAGTGATATGGACAGCAGAGTATCGGAATCCCTTTGACTCTCTGAAAGAATCTACATGTTTTGCAGCAGAGCTAAAGACACCTGACTACAATATGAAGATTTTAGTGAAGACAGATGCCTCAGACCATGGTGTGTTGCCGATCTTCCCCAGCTTAATGAAGAAGGGCAGGCCAAACTATAGCATTCATTAGCAGATTACTACTACTCATAGAACAGTTGAAAAACATAATTGAGAGGGAAAACTTTGCAGTATTGTGATCTCTGAAGAAGCTAATACTATATTGTTTGGTACTCATTTCTAAGTTCAGGGAGACCTTAGATGACTCAGAAGGCATTTAGAAATGCTTAGATGGAGCCTAAACTGTTGAGTTGGACGATCTCCCTACAGGATATTGACTAAATTGTGCAGACCTGTGGCTGAGGCTACAATCAATCAATCAATCAGTCCTTTGTTAAGCGCACTACATACCCGTGAGGGTCTCAAGGCGCTGCGGGGGGTGGGAGGTACAGGCCGCTACTGATCGAACGGCCAGGTCTTTAGTGTCCTCCTGAAGGTCAACAAGTCTTGGGTCTGTCATAGGCTCAGTGGGAGGGTGTTCCATGTCTTGGCGGCAAGGTGGGAGAAGGATCTCCTGCTGGTGGTTGTTCTTCAGATGAGCGGGATGGTGGAGAGTGAGAGGTCGGTGGAGCGTAGCTGGCGGTTGGGGGTGTAGAAGGAGAGCCGTCTGTTGAGGTAGGCTGGGCCGGTCTTGTGGAGTTCATTGTGTGCGTGGATGAGGAGCTTGAAGGATATCCTCTTGTTGACAGGGAGCCAGTGCAGGTTTCTCAGGTGGGGGGTGATGTGGCCGTGTCGTGGTACATCAAGGATCAGTCGTGCCAAGGTGCTTTGGATGCGCTGTAGTCGATGGATGAGCTTGGTCGGGGCTTCCGCATATTTTTCCATAGTCGAGTCTACTGCTGACGAGGGCCTGGGTGACTGTCTTTCTTGTATCTGTCGGGATCCATCTGTAGACCTTGCGGAGCATGCGGAAGGTGTTGAAGCAGTAGTAGGAGGCGGGGTTGACTTGCTTGGTCATTGAGAGCGTTGAGTCGAGGATGATTCCCAGGTTGCATGCGTGGTCGGAGGGGGTCGGGGCTGCCCCCAGTGCTGTAGGCAACCAGGAGTTGTCCCAGGCTAACGGGTTGGAGCCGAGGATGAGGATCTCCGTTTTGCCCGAGTTCCGCTTCAGACGGCTGATCTTCATCCAGTCGGCGACGGCCTTCATTCCTTCATGGAGGTTGGCTTTGGTGTTGATGAGGTCCTTGGTGAGGGTGAGGATCAGTTGAGTGTCGTCAGTGTAGGAGATTATTTTGAGGTCGTGTTGTTGGGCAACGTGTGCAAGCGGGGTCATGTAAATGTTGAACAGTGTCGGGCTGAGGGAGGATCCTTGGGGTATGCCGCAGATGATCTCCGAGGCTTCGGAACGGAATGGGGGAGGCGCACGCCTCCCCCCGTAGAAAATCTGATGACATCTCTATAGGTTCTACCTAATTAGAGTACTTCAAAGGAGATGGTTAGGCTCTCCTTGTCTTTTGCTGGAGGAGGACCATGTATTAAAGACTATGTTTTTTGTCCTGGTCCCCTCTACTTCTTCCTGCCTTGTTTCGCTAGTTTTAGAACGCTATGCACTAAGCCAGTGCATTACAGTGCCACAGTGCCACAGTGCCACAGAGTATTTGCCTTCTACATGGTTTTCCACAAATGGCTTATTTAACTTTACTGTATGGCCATTATGGATGGCTCAAGAACTACAAGTGACATGGAAATGAATTGCTATATTTGATTCGCAGTGTGCATTTGCTCCACCCATATACATAACAAAATGTTTGGTTCTACAAAGCACCATTGTGCTTTTGGAAAGGCTGCGACATTAAAAAGCAATGCCCCTTAGCCATTTTGAAAAACATCTTTTTATATATGTTTGAATGCATGTGTGTATGTATGTATGTAGGTATGTATGTATGTATGTATGTATGTATGTGTATGTATGTACATGGTATGTTGATAGTGCAAACCTAGCCAAAAGTCAGTCACATTCACACAGTTTAGTCACTAACCCATGCATTCAATAAGATACATTTAATCACTCACTTGTACAGTCAGTCATGCACCTACTAAATCCTCTATCCAGACACTTGATGATGTCATCAGTGATGTCATTAGTGATGTCATTTGAGATGTCATCAGTGATGTCACTTACCATGTCATGAATGATATAATATGTGACGTCATCAGCAGTGCATTGCGGGGGCGCAAGTTATAGTTAGCTCAACTAACTATAACAGTGGAATTTCAATGTTTTTGTGTGAGTGAAATGTCCAACTAACTATAAAGTCAATGAAACCTATATTTTTTTCAGTGAATTTCAATGGTTTTTTAAATGCTAATTTCTAACTATAACGTCCCTGAAACCTATGTTTTTTTCAGTGAATTTCAAAGGTTTTTTAGATGCTCATTTCTAATTATTTTCTTGTTTAAACCTATAGTTTTTGAGTGATTTTAAATGATCACTTCACTCTGAACCTAGTCAAAACAGACTATATCCCCAATTTTCCAGCAATACCCCCCAAAAAAATCACCACAAATAAGAGCAACAACTAACAGTAATAATATTCAGAGTAGATGTTCCCATGCAAAAATAACACAAAAGCACCACGTGCCTGTCTGTCTCGCTCGCTACATAACCCTACTGCTTGTTTTCCGCCTTACTGTGCCTGTTTTTCTTGCTCTTAATCTCAATAAAACAAATTTGAAATTAAAAGCACCACTTCCCGATATTTTCAGCGAGCAGCCAAATCTGGGGTGCAATCCAAAAACAGGCAATAAGCCGCCTTTACAGTAGGAATCTAACAACTGCATTTTACTGGTGTGAACCAGGACGACTACCTACAATGTGAAAGGGAGTCCAGCCTAGAATCACATCTGAAGACCAACGTATTGCATAGAGTTACTGATTATGCAGCTCAGGCACCCATGAATGCCACAACACTCACTGCAACTAGCCTCAGGATGTTCCCCCCGGACCACCTCCCTCCCTACTACCACTGAGGCAGTGCAGAACAGGACAGCAGACCTTCCAAAAATGACATGGTCCCTCAGCCACACAATAGTTGAATGTTGGCAGATAGGGCAAGCAAGTATGTGTGAAGGATGCAACTCACCCATCAATAATAATAATGCACACAATACCAAGTGTAGCTGTGATGTGCTGGACAGACCTCACTATGCAGAGCACAAACCTCTCCATGTGTACATATAATGCAGGTGCTTGTAGTGTTGTGCACAATAGATGCAACCATGTTACCTCAGACAGTGGGGAAGATCTCAGACATGTAGCTGTATTGTCCTCCTCTGGAAGCTGAAGCAGAGTGGGCTGGTCCAACGTACGCCACTCCAGCGTAGTAGTAAGAATAAATACGCCGGGTCTCAGGGCGATGTTCATTTGTGTGAAGTCGAACAAGTCTGCCAGAGCGGCGGGCTTCACCCTGCCACATGGCTGCCGCCATGACCGCGGGCCTACTTAACACAGGTCCCCTGCAAACCCAGCGGCACATCACTGCACTTATGTCTGTACAGACTACTGCTTTCGATCTACACTGCGGACAGCAGGCCTCATAATTCAAATGGAGTAGCGATTGCAGATGACGCAGTTCAGTACGCAAAACACACTGTTGCCAGTGCGGCCCCCCCCCCCAGGACCAAAGAGTACACACACGCTGAGTGCTTCAGGTGCCACTAACTCACTGCACCATAAGTCATCACCACGTGGCCTTATTAAGGCAGAATTCAATAGACAAAAGACATTGCTCCGAGTGCTGCCCCCAAGGACCAGGAATCATTGCAGAGTACGTACACGCTGAGAGCAAAAAGTACTACTAACTCAGTCCACTATAAGTCATCGCCATTTGGCCTTATTAAGGCAGAATTCAATAGACACAAGACATTGCTCCCAGTGCAGTCTCCCCTGACCACGCATCACCACAGGGTACGTACACACTGAGACCCAAAGGTACTACTAACTCAGTGCACCATAAGTCATCTCCACGTGGCCTTGTTAAGGCAGAATTTAATAGACATAAGATATTGCTCCGAGTGCGGCCCCCCGGACCAAGCTTCATGGCAGGGTACGGACACGCTGAGCGCCGAGCGCCAAAGGTACTACACTCAGTGCACCATAAGTAATGGCCACGGGGCTTTATTGAGGCAGAATTCAATAGACAAAAGACATTGCTCTGAGTGTGGCCCCCCGGACCACGCATCATCGCAGGGTACGTACATTCTGAGCGCCAAAGGTACTACTAACTGAGTGCACCTTAAGTCATCTCCATATGGCCTTATCAAGGCCAAATTCAATAGACACAAGACATTGCTCCCAGTGCACCATGCCAGGACCATGCATCATCGCAGGGTGCCATACAGTGGTTGCTTCAGGTGCCACAAACTCAGTGCACCACTTATCATCGCTGGTTGCACACACGTTGAATTGCAAATACTGTGCAGCTCTACTCAACGCCACGTGGCTGTGCGCCCTTGCTCACCGCTGCCTCTTGTCTACACTGCGGTCATCAGGCCTCACAAATAAATTTGATTTTTCAGTTAGTAATTACAGAGTGAAGTAGCCAACTAACTATAATGTCCCTAAAACCTACATCAAATCCTTTTAGTATCCTTGCTTCAAGAACTTTTTTGATATCAATTATAGCATCATCGCAGGGTGCACACTCTCTGAGTGCTTCAGCACCACTAACTCAGTGCAGCACATCTCATGGACCCTTTATGATACAATATTTTGTTTTTTTCAACAAAATAGATTACTGCATGCAGTTGATACCTATGGTAATTCTTATGAAGTGCTCCAGTGTTTACATGGGATTGTAGTAGTATTTGTATTATACGTCAACAATCTATTGATATTTTACTAAATTTCTTAAGACAATAAAGAAAAAAAACTGTGACACAGAAGATTAAGATATTACAAGAACTAGATCCTTCCAAAGTGAGAAAAAATACAGGGTTGCAAGGTCATTCTCTGGCTTGTCTTTCTAGGAAAGTGTGTCAAAATCATTTTCATCCTTTAACAATGTTAGAAGTACATTATTCCGAAATGTGAAAGTTAGTTAGAAGATTATACTATGTGAAAATTCCTGCATTATGTCTAAAGGAAATTAGTGCAGCTCTTTTGCATGGTTCAGTATTGGATGTAAAACAAGTTTGTGATGATATAGAGTGACATTTCTTTGCTAGTCAAGAGGAGTTTACAGATAATAGGAGTTTGATAAGTGTACATGTCGAAGAAGAGATGGAAGATAGTACTGATGTGAAGTTTGAAAAAGAAATAACAAACTTTAAAGTAGACTCTGGTGAAAATCCCAACTATGTTTGTATTTGCTCTCGACGTACTCATAGTAAAATTCAAACTAGGAATGTAGATGTGTTTTTAAAAAGTGAAAAGGAAAACAATCATAAATAGAAAGAATGTGCTGCTTATCTGTTTGTGGAAGGTCATTTTGAGTTACGTACTGTGCGATGTATTTCTAAATATTGTTACAATAAATTAGAAGAAAACAAAATGCCAGCTAGAGCTGTCCATAATGACTTAAAATTAGTTGCTATACCTCCTAAACTTACAGATTTAAATAGATATGAGGCCATCCTTATACAATCTGTGCAGCCTTTTCAGTCTATAATTCGTATGCAGACTAAAACAGGTAAATTGCCTCCAACATATCTACAAAGAGGTTTAAAAGGAAGAGTTGTGTATTTACCTTTAGGTTTCAATTAACTGTTGAAACTGTTGGTGTAGAAAGCTAAGATACTGAACCTGTAGTCATTCTTGTTAATGGTGTACCCACAAAGAGTTGGAAAATATGGCAAGAGTTACTACATGTCATGAAAGTCCAATAGGCCACATTATATCTTGTGCAAAATAATATTTACTATAAAATTGTAAATATAGAAGAAGAAGTACTAACTTTAGAAGATGAAACACTTATGTCAAGTGGACAAATAGAAAAAGTGCACAATTCAAGAAAAGAAGAAATTTATGAAAATTATACTATACGTCGTCTACATTCAAAAGAACTGATAGGAGATACTATTGAATTGTTCCACATGAAAAAAGCAAAAGGAACTCTCATGAGTGTGTCGGAAACAAATTTGGAAGCTCGTTGTTTTCCACAGCTGTTCCCTACTGGAAAAGGTGGACGATATGATGAACAACCAGTTCAAATTCTAGCTTCAGAATACCATACTTTACAACTGTACTCAGAAGAACCAAGATTTCCTCAGTGTATTACATTTTTTTTCATCTTTTGTTCCATACACCTACACTGTGGTCTGAAGAGCTCACAATTTAAATTGAGACATGATTTCTTTATTACAGAGAGAATTGTACTCTATGTCCTCGAACTTTGTCAAGAGGAAGTGACTAAAAACATTCCTCGATGTCTGTGCTGACTACTGCCTTCCATGTACACTACCGATAGCAAGACTCGCAATTCACATCGAGTCGCGATTGCAGATAACGCAGTCCAGTAGGCAACAGGCATTGCTTCCAGTGTGGCTCGCCCACACCAGGCATCATCGCTGGCTGCGCAGACGTTAAATGCTTCTGATGCCTGTATCTCAGTGCAGCACAACTCATGGACCCTTTATGATACAATATTTTGTGTATAATTTTACATCTGCTGTCCTACCTCAGTGTACCACAAGTCATGAACCCTTTATGATAGAATCTTTTCTGTATTATTTCATATCTTGTGCCCGTACCTTAGTGCAGAACAAATCATTAACCCTTTATGATTGAATCTCTGTGTCTGATCCAATGATTACTGTTGTACTTGTTGCCAACACAAACCATTGCTGGAGGGTTGGCTTTCAATCACCCCACATGCATCCACTGGACATGTGACCATGGTAATAAAAAGGAGTCGAGCGCACATGCCCGTACCCAGTTCCACTATCTATCTGTCTCCGTTTGTGCATTATGTATGCAACATGCTGCCCCTGGGCCCTATCACATTACATAGTGCTCTGGACAGCAGCATATGCAACCATCTTACCTTTGACATTAGGGGAAAACTTTAGTTATGTAACTTTTTTCCGGTCATTGTATTAGTACGTACGTAGCGACTGCATCATTAGAGTACTGCAAGGAGAGTAAATAGTGAATTTATAAGTGTGTGAGGATTGTTGGAGTGATTGTATAACTACATATGTTGGCGCAGCCTAACTCCGACAGCGAGCTTGTCTCTAATTGGCTGCCCTCAATGTGCCAAAAACTGAAACTTCAACTTTCCATAGCCCTGTATTGCTACAGCTGCAACACTCCAATGAATATGCAATAAACATTCATATCCACTCAGATGTCTCATGTCCACCATCTTTCTTGTGTGGAACTATGGATAAATATAGGGTCAGTGATTCCCCGTACCTTCCATTTTGGCCATGTTGTGGGACTTGGCTCACAGAATGACACTTTGGCTTTTGCAACCCGGGTGTTGGCAGCACTCCAACACGGACACCCGCATCCAGTGTTGTTAGATGTTTTAAGCTTTCTATAGCCCAAACCCAACCAAAAAGTAGCCAAAGTAGCCCAATATTGCTACTTTAAGGAAGGAGGGGCAGGGACAGTGTCAAACAGTCAGTGAATGCATTGGAATTGATGTTGCAGCAGGCTGCCAAATAAATATTTGTCTAATAAAGCGCTTTAACATACTACTTTGCTGGAGCGCTGTATATATATTTATAATCTGGCAACTAGCACAAACCAAAATGTTACTGCACAACCGGGAAAAATATAGCCCAATTATGCGTGATCTAGCACAATCTGGTAACACTGCCCTCATCAGTTGATTCCTCATAGAGCTCACGACGGAGCCACGCCCATAGCACCACAGTCATTCTCCACAGCCTCACGCTGGACTGACATATGCCAGCCCAGCCCACTCCGCTTACGCTTACATAGAAGGACAACAAGGCTACATGGCCCAGATTTTCATTGTAGTGATCTGCTGGTCACAGGTCTAGTTGTTAGTATGCCACACAGTGTTGCCAAATTTTTTAAGCATTCTCTAGCCCAAAGCCAACCAAAAAGTAGCCCAAAGTAGCCCAAAGTTGCTACTTAAAGGAAGAAGGGGCAGGGTCAGCGTCAAGCAGGCGGTGAATGCATTGGAATTGATGTTGCAGCAGGCTGCCAAGTAAATCTTTGTTTAGTGAAGCACTTTAACATACTATTTTACTGGAGAGCTGTATATATATATATTTATAATCTGGCAACTAGCACAAACCAAAATGTTACAGCACAACTGGAAAAAATATAGTCCAATTGTGCATGATCTAACCCAATCTGGCAACACTGATGCCACAGCCACTCCCCACGGCTGTTATACACCCACACCACAACCATCCAGCACAGGAGTCACAAGGCACGTGACCCTGCTTATATAAAAGACCTGGTACACGTGCTCTACGCCATTTTAGAGTTGCTCGCTACGCATGCACTGTGGCCGGCACAGTTACACTTCCACAGTAATGGCCTGTCCTGGTGGTCCGGACACTTCATGTTTTGTGTGCTCTGCTGCAATGCAGTGTAGGCCTGAGCCCAACAGTGATGGCCTACCGCCTCGTACATGGCCTCACTTGTCACTGAGTTAGTAGCACCGCAAGCACTGAGCGGGTGTACAAACTGCGATAATGATAGGTGTACTAGTATGTACTCTGCCATGGGGATATCAAGACTCAGTACCAAATGAGAGACCTGTTAGCTTGCAGAACTGAGATGCATGATGTGGAGGGTGCCCTGGCCCTGAAGAGGTGAGCAGTGAGGCCTTGGTGCGCAGCGTCGGGCAGATACCTTTGGGCTGCGGGAGTGGATGGGGTACAGCAGCCTAGATGCAGAAAGACTGCAGAGCGATTTAGGCGTACGCAGTCGTATATACTCTGCCATTACTTATTCTGTACTATCTTTCAGATGTGGGAGCTTGAGAGTTCCACTAGGTCCCGGCACATGGATGGAGACAGAGCAGTGGCATAAAGGTGAGGTGGGACGGTTTTGTACACAGTGTGGGCACTCAATGTCCCTCCTCATCTCTTCCTTTCCCTCCCTCACACTCTTTCACTCTCCCTCTTCCTCTTATACTGTTTGTCTCTTTCTCTCTCTCTTTCTCTCTCTCACTCTTCCTCTGTTTCTCTGTTCCTCTTTCTCACACTCTTTCCATCTTTCTCTCTCTCTTCTTCTCTCTCACTGTTTCTCTCTCTCTATTCGTCTTTCTCACTCTTTCTTTCTCTCTCTCTCTCTTCCTCTCTCCTTTGTTTGATGCATGACACACAATCTTTTTATCTAACAGGCTGTGAATCACGAATCAACGTTC
This sequence comes from Lissotriton vulgaris, assembly GCF_964263255.1. Taxonomy (NCBI): domain Eukaryota; kingdom Metazoa; phylum Chordata; class Amphibia; order Caudata; family Salamandridae; genus Lissotriton; species Lissotriton vulgaris. The sequence continues at coordinate 1,088,824,055 of NC_141687.1, read as the reverse complement.
ACCCCCCAACACCATCAGAGCTTAATGTGTGTAGAATCTGCGATGATGCGTGGCCATCCTCAATAAATGAGAAAGTGGCTTCCGCACGTGGTGGACCCTCTTACACACACGTCAGTAGCGGAAGATGAGTAAAGAGACTTCTTTCCGCAGCAGCGGGTGGTTGAAGTGGATAGTGTGCAGCAGTCTGGGCGCACAAGAGCGCACAGACACCTCCGAGCAGTGGAAGTGGATGGGGTGCAGCAGCCTCACTGCACATTGGCAAAACCGAGAATTACGCGTGTGCAGTTGTATGTACTCTGCAGTTACTAATTCTATACTATCTTTCAGATCACTAAACTTGAGGGCGCACTATCTCCCGTAAAGTGGTTGGAGACACACCGGTGGCACAAAGGTGAGCTGCAAAGATTTTCTCCAGTGTCAACACTCCCTCTCCATCTCTTCCTTTCTCTCTCTCACACTTTCTCTTTCTGTCTCTTCCTCTCTCTCGCATTCTTTCTTTCTCTCTTCCTCCCTTGCATTCTTTCTCTCTCTCACTCTTACTCTCTCTTTTTCCTCTCTCTCACTCTTTATCTCTCTCTCACACTGTTTCTCTCTTTCTCTCTTCCTTGTATCCTACACCTCTCTTTTTTCTCACTCTTTCTCTCGTTGTATTCCTCTCTCTCTCACTCTTTCTTTCTTTGTCTGTCTTCCCCTCTCTCACTGTTTCCCTTTTCCTCTCTCACTCTTTCTCTCTCTCTCTTCCTCTCTTTCACTCTTTCTCTCTCTCTCTCTTCCTATCTCTCACACTGTTTCTCTCTATCTCTCTTCCTTGAAACAGAGAATTACGTGTGTGCAGTTGTATGTACTCTGCAATTACTAATTCTATACTATCTTTCAGATCACTGAACTTGAGGGTGCGCTATGTCCCGGCATGTGGTTGGAGACAGACCGGTGGCACAAAGGAGAGCTGTGAAGATTTCTCTAATGTCACCACTCCCTCTTCATCTCTTCCTTTATCTCTCTCACACTTTCTCTTTTTCTCTGTCTCTTCTTCTCTCTCGTATTCATTCTTTCTCTCTTCCTCTCTCTCTCTCCCTCTCTCTCACTCTTTATCTCTCTCTCTTCCTTTCTCTCACATAGTTTCTCTCTTTCTCTCTTCCTTGTATCTCTCTTTTCTCTATTTCTCTCTCTTTCTCTGTCTTCCTCTCTCTCACACTGTTTCTCTCTTCCTTGTATCTCACTTTTTCTCTTCCTCTTCCTCTCTCTCACTATTTCTCTTTCTCTCTCTCACTCTTTCTCTCTCTGTCATCCTCTCTCTTACACTGCTTCTATCTTCCTTGTATCTTACTCTTTCTCTTTTCCTCTCTCTCACACTTTCTCTCTCTCTCTTCCTCTCTCTCACACTGTTTCTCTCTTTCTCTCTTCCTTGTATCTCACTCTTTCTCTCTCTTACTCTTTCTCTCTTTCTCTGTCTACCTATCTCTCACTCTTTTTCTCTCTCTCTTTCACCTTTGCTGGAGGAATGACACACCATCTTATCTTTCTTTTTGTCTTGCAGGCTGTGATTCACAAATGGTCCAGTGATGACACTCCACAGCTGTACATAATTATATTTGTTGTTATTTTGATAAAATGTTTTATATGTAAATCTATACATGACTAAGATTCTTATTTGGCCAACCTCACAAGCATCTTCTTATTAATGGTTCACAGAGGGACACTTCAGGGCCAAGAAGGTTGCTGGGGGTATGCTGGTGATGTGGGAAGAGGGTGCGTTAACTGCTAATGTGGGGAGATGCAGCGTGAAAGGGGTATATCTCACAGGAAGAGCTCCGGTATGTTTTCAGAAATGCTTCGGACAGATGCCAGCTAACGGACTGAATCACAAAATGGTTTTTCAATGCTCATATAGTGTGACTTATAAACAGTTTGCACCCAGGCTCGCAGAAGGACCCCTTTGGCCCATGCGCTCGACTCACAGAGGCAGAACTACGGGCTGTCCGCTCCCAAAGGAACAGCATCGTAGTAGCTCGCAGACGTACAGGCACAGCAGCTTACTAGCACGCAAAGGTAGAGAGCTGCTTGCCGACTGACTGGCTTCTAAAGGCATAGCTGCCAAGTGGAGCTTGAAAGGGTTATTTTCCTACTGGTGTCCTGGAGTGGAAGTTGTGCTGCCTGGTGCTCACCTGTTTCTCCTTTATTGTTAATCAATCTTAAACCTTCACTGCATGACACAGAGCTCCGCTATATTAAACTGCCCCCGGGACCTTCCTTTTATATTTTCACTCGGTGCGAGGCACAAGATGGCTGCTAACACTTCCTAGTTTGAAGTGTTAGCAGCCAATCAGAGGCAAGCTCGTGCTCGGGAGTTAGGCACCGACCAGATATATATATACAAGTTTTTTCCTTCAATATCTCAAAAACTACAGAACGGATTTTCACCATTTCTACAAAAGCGTGCTTTTTGGACCAATACCTTTCTCACTGCCAAATGTGGCGTAATTCCGTTCAGCAGTTTGACCTGTAGCCTTGTCTAAAGTTTCCTATGGAAAATGCATTGAGAAAACATGTTTTGGGGCCCCCCTTTTTTCTCAGCTCCCCCATTGGCGAATCACTCCTAAACTTTCAAGATAGGAGCTCATCAAAAAAGAGAAACTTTTTAGAAAATGTCATAAACATTCGTAAAATGACTTCAAAGTTATAAGTACATGGAGGGCTCCAGGAGAGGGGCCGCGCAACACCGCTCCCAACATGAGTACAGCCCCGGAACTGCAGGACCCCAGCGTGCCCCTGCCGCCCCAGCGAGCCCCCAATATATATTTTTTTTAATTTCCCCGAGTCCTAGCCCTCCCTGGGGTCTCATTAAAATAAAACGCAGGAACCCGCGACCCCAGCGCAAATTGAGCTTTTTGTTTTATTTTTATAAAAATGCTATCTTTGTCCCTGGGGGTCCTAAGCATGCCTATGGGAGCAGGGTGTTTCTACCCTACCACCTTCTCTTGTTTTATACCTATGTTTCTCTGTTTTCTGGTGACTCGCTTCGACCGAGTCACAAGATGGCTTCCAATGCTTCCTGGTTTGGAGTGTTGCCAGCCAATCACAGTGAAGCTCGTGCATGGGACTTAGGCTCCGCCCAGATAGCAAAACTTGTATTTTTCTGTTAGTCAGCCACTGCTGAACGGATTTACACCATTTAAAAAAAAATGGTTGCTTCATGATCCAAGCACTACCTTTTTGCAAAATTTGGGGTAATTCCGTTCCGTACTATCGGCTGTAGCCTTGTACAAAGTTTCCTATTAGAAATTGATTTTTTCACTTTTATTTTATGAATTACTCAAAAACTACTGAACGGATTTATGCCATTTAAAAAAAATCGCTTTCTGAACCAAGCTCTACCTTTCTGCCAAATTTGGGAAAATGACGATCAGCAGTTCGGACTGTAGCTCGTCGCAAAACTTCCTAGTTACGTATATGCAAACACATCAAGTAGACTAATGGTAACTGATGAACTTGTTATAGAATGTATATCTCCAGAAACTCAGATATGTAACAGTTTGGACACGGAATGCTATTGTGCAACGGTCTATATGTTTGTAATTTCAAATGTTTGACATTGTATGTCTTTGAAATGCCAATAAACAAAATTTTTAAAAAATGCTTTTCCTATGGAAACCTAGTTCTAACTATAACTACCTACTGGCGACCGCCAGTAGATTATATATATATATATATATTCACTGAAAAAACCCAAAGGTTTTACCCACGTTATAGTTAGGAAGTAGCATTTACAAAACCTATGAAATTCACTGAAAAAACCATAGGTTTGACACATGTTATAGTTAACTGGACATTTTACTCATATAAAACCAATGAAATTCCCCCGTTATAGTTACTTCAACTAACTATAACTCGCGCGCCCGCAATGCACTGCTGATGACGTCACATATTACATCACTCATGCTTTGAACATTTTAGCTTCTATTTTTAAATGTGTGTATCAAAGGTTATATTACGCTGAGAGGAGGTCTACCACTCTTTTACAAGGATGATGTCATCAGTGATTTCATCAGTGATGTTATTTCAGATATCATCAGTGATGTCATGAGTAATGTCACTGACCATGTCATGAGTGATATAATATGTGACGTCATCAGCAGTGCATTGCGGGCGCGCGAGTTATAGTGACTTTTTAGATGTTAAAGTCTTTGTTCGCAATGGCCAGTTAGCGACTAAGCTACATCGGAAAAGCACTGCTGGCAACAGTATTCTTCACGCCAGCAGTGCACATCCTCAGCATGTAGTTGATAATATCCCTTTAGGTGAACTCTTAAGAATTAAGAGAATTTGCAGTACAGATTCTGATCTCGAAACTTGCACTGCAGAGGCCTTGGGGAGGTTTCGTGAAAGAGGTTACCATGAATCTGTGTTAGAATCAGCAGTGGTAAAAACAAAAAGTAGATCCCGTGCCTCTTTATTGGAGACCAAAAACACTGTTGAAACTTCTATAACAACTGATGATAACACCACAAATTCTAGGTTCATAACCTCTTATAGTAGACAGGCCAGACAAATAAGATCTATTGTGACTAAGAGATGGCCAGTCCTTAAAACAGATCCAGTACTGAAACCCCAACTTGCTGAAGCGCCTATTGTCACCTTTAGAAAAGGCCCCTCACTCAGATCCCACATCTGCCATGACTTTCCTGAACTTAGGAAACAACAGGAATGGATGAAAACTAGGTCAGGTTTTAAACGCTGCACCTCCTGCAGGGCCTGCAAATTTGGCAAAAGTACCCGGCAGTATTATACGCCGTTCAGTCCTGACCCAATTCAGATCAAGGGTCAATACAATTGTAAAACTGAATTTGCCATCTATGTTTTAACTTGCACGTGTGCATTAAGATATGTCGGTAGTACACGACAGCCAGTGCATGTTAGGATCCTCCAGCACTTACGAGCCATCGTCAATAATGACCCAGCCTATCCGGTGGCCAGGCACTTCAAGGCTGTACATAATAATAATTTGGAGTGCTTGTCCTATTATGTTATCTCTGCGATTGATAAACCAAGAAGGGGCGGAGATAGGATCAAGATGCTCAGAAGAATGGAATCTCATTTTATTCTTGAGCTGGATAGCAGATCCCCAAACGGTCTTAACAACACGGAGGACCTACATGTATTTTTGTAATTTAGTTCTGCACTGGCCCCCCCTTTCTTATTTGCTTTGGTTAAGAGAGTCTCGGTAGGCTGCCACCCTTCCCCATATGATTAATTTTAAATCTCCTTGTTGGGTTTATGTAAGCAATCTTTCCTTTTCATTATTTCAACAATGATTCACGGTGAATTTATAAATTTTGTTGGCTCATTATTTCTTTTGGCAAACACTAACTTTCTGAGGACATAGACAACAGGCATTCTCTGTTTTTCCTAGAAAAATGTTTTTTATATAATCGGATATGTGACAACAATAATCTTGTGGTATCTATACCAAACAATCTTTGCCCCACAAATATGCTGCTACAGTCATATGTTTACAAATAGCGCTGATTTGCACAAAAATATGCATAGATGCAATATGATGATGTTTACAATATGGCATATTTTGCACAAGTAACTGTTACTATTAATCTTTATTGCGTCTATTTTGACATTGATTTTTAATGATGCACTTTGCACTTTATTATGCATTTTTGCACTACAACTTCGTTTTGTATGTTGGGGCTTGTATTGTAAATATTTGGTATTATGTACATAGGCATTTTATGCATTTATGTTCTTTGTACCATTCTTCATGTATTACATGTTTTAATAATGTCACATTCATTTTTGGATTTTAACCAGAAATTTATCTTAATTTCCGATTGTTTCTAATTTGAAATGTTTGGAAAACAGACTACTACATGCAATACTTGTAGTTTGTCCTCTCTTTCTATAACCACGTGGTGTATAGCAAAAAAATAAAATAAAAAAAATAAAAAAAATAACCGAAAAAAATGCACTTTCACCGTCAAGCATTTAGTATTTAAATGTGGCCATTTCCAACACTGACTGTCTGTGAGCAAGGGCGGATGCCCGAAACGCGTCAGATTGTTTGGTTCAGCTCCTAATAAAACTTGTGCCTGAAGTAAGCTATTGGATCTGCGTGATTTCCTGGGTCGCTGTGGTCGGAGCCTGGGAGGTTGCACTTGCTGGAAAATATATATATATATATATATATATATATATATATATATATATATATATATATATATATATATATATATATATATATATATATATATATATATATATATTTATACATTCCCTTAAAAAACATTAGGTTTCAGGGGTGTTATAGTAGTTATCTGGACATTTCACTCGTACAAAACCATAGAAATTCCTTGGTTATAGTTAGTTCTGCTAACTATAACTTGCGCCCCTACAATGCACTGCTGATGACGTCACATTTTACACCACTCATGAAAAGGTCAGTGACATCACTGATGACATCAATAATGACATCTCAAATGTCAATGACAGGGTGGGACCCTCAAGGCTCCAACCCTGTCACTGCAAACTGCTTTGCTATTTGGAAGAGAGAGCAGGAAACCTGCTCTCTCTTCCAAATAGCAAAGCAGATTGCTTTCCCACAGGGGGAGCAGCATGTTAGCTGCTTCCCATGTGGAAAAGCAATGCCGGCTCCCGCAGGACACGGGGAGCCGGCTGGGACCGTGGGGGGATTGGGGGCCCCCAACGGAGAAGGGCCGGCGCCGGGGGATGGGGTCCCCGAGGCCATAAGTGGCCACTGGAGGGGGGCAAGGCAGCCCCTCTCCAAAATAATAATAATAAGAAAAGGGCCATGCCCCAGGGAATGGGGTCCGCCGAGGCAAATTATGGCCTCAGGAGGGGGGCCACGCGGCCCCCTTCTCGATTTCTACATTTTTTAGTTGGCTACTACATTAGAAATCAATGATGTCATTTGAGATGTCATCAGTGATGTCATCAGTGATGTCACTGACCATGTCATGAATGATTTAATATCTGACATCATCAGCAGTGGATTGCAGGCGCGCTAGTCATAGTTAGCAGAACCTACTATAACGGAGGAATTTCAATGGTTTTGTACGAGTGAAATGTCCAGCTAACTATAACACTCCTAAAACCTATGGTTTTTTCAGTGAATTTCCAAGGTTTTTTAAATGCTAATTCCTAACTATAACATGTCTGAAAGCTATGGTTGTTTCAGTGAATATATATATAAATATATATACACAAACAAGAGTCCGGTTCAGGTATAGGCCGTTAATTTCGGGCGGTCCGTGTTCAGGGTACCGGAGACCCTGTGTAATATCATTCCACCTACTCCAAAATTCCGAAGTACCACGGACACAGCGGTATGTTGCAGCTAAAAATGTATTCAAGCTTTTTGCTTTTTTTATTATCCCAGGTAATGTGTTCCTTTATATTATGCAATGAATACGTAGATATAACGATTTAAAGTTTATAAAACTTTTGGAGGTAAATAATGAATTCCTGTGTACATGCATATCTGTGCATGTACATTTGTGCCATGTGGCACACATACATGTCATAAGATCATGTATGTGTGTGACATGGCACACAAGTCAGAATCAGGGGTGCAACAGGCTGTCAAAGTGACAATCTGTCTCCCTTGTCAATTCGGTAATTTTACCGATTCGGTATTTACTGATTCGGTAATTGCCATTTATTCCTATTGGCCTCAAGACTTATAGGAATCGATGGCAATTACCAAATCGGTAAATACCGATTCGGTAAAATGACTGAATTATACAGATTTGGTCATTTCAAAAGAGAAATTACCTACATCCAAATTACCTACTCTTAAATATTGAAGTGGTATGATTTGGTATTTATGAGTAGGTAAATCGAGATTACGTACATTTGGCCTATTGAGTTGTTACATATTTATATACATATGTTACATTTCAGTGCTTTGGAAGTAGTACAATATACTATAGGTAAACACCTTATAGGTTTATGCTGTACCACATTCTTATAGTTTTGCACTTTGACATTCAGTATCACAAACTTTTACATACAAACCTAGAAATTTAGTTCTTTTTTTTACCAGTAGAGGTAGTTGTAAAAAGAACTGTTTGGTACACACCCTTACAAGATTTGTAATTGCTTAAATAAAGTTATATATGTTTTTTAAAAGTTGCTTTAATAAAGTTATATATGTTGTTTAAAAGTTGCTTAAATAAAGTTATATATGTTGTTTAAAAATTAAAATAAACATGTTCTTTATTATCCCAGATAATGTGTACTTTTATATTGTACAATGAATATGTAGATATAACGATAAAACTTTCGGGGGTAAATAATGAATTGCTGTGTACATGCACATCTGTGCATGTACATTTTTGCCATGTGGCACACATACATGTCGTAAGACCATGTATGTGCGTGACATGGCACGCAAGTCAGAATCAGGGGTGCAACAGGCTGTCAAAGTGACAACCTGTCCCCGTTGACAATTCGGTAATTTTACCGAATCGGTATTTACTGATTCAGTAATTGCCATTGATTCCTATTGGCCTCAAGGCCCATAGGAATCAATAGCAATTACCGAATCGGTAAAAACCGATTCTGTAAAATGACTGAATTAAACACATTCAGTAATTTCAAAGACAAATTACCTACATCCCATTTACCTACTCTTAAATATTGAAGTGGTATAATTTGGGACGCGATGTAGGTAGGCATTTACTGGTCGGTAACGGCTGAATTTGGCCGTTACCGACCGGTAAATGCCTTTTCCTATGTAGGAGGCATTTATTTAAAGATTTGGTATTTTTACCGATTCTGTATTTACCGAATCAGTAAAATTACCAAATCGGTAAATACAGACACAGTAAAAATACCAAATCTGTCAATTCTAATGTAGGTAGCACTGTTGATAGTGCTGGAGACATCTAAGAATTCGTTATTTACCACTCAATACAATTGGGTGGTAAATAAGGAATTCCTGTGTACATGCACATCTGTGCATGTACACCTGTGCCATGTGGCACACATACATTCCCTAAGGGCATGTATGTGTGTCACATTGCACACAAGCCAAAAACAGGGGTGCTACAGGGTGTCAAAGTGACACCCTGTTCCCCCTGGCAGGATTCGGTATTTGCCGATTCGGTAATTACCGAATCGGTATTTGCCATTGATTCCTACGGGCTTTAAGGCCCATAGGAATCAATGGCAAATACAGATTCGGTAATTATTGAATCGGTAATTAACGAATTTTACTGAATCGGTAATTAATTCTGTAAAAATACGTACATCCCCATTGCCAGTTCTTAAATACCGAATCGGTATGATTCGGTATTTAAGAAGTGGTAATCTGGGATTACCTACATCGGGCCCTCGGTATTTATGAGTAGGTAAATCGAGATAACGTACATCTGGCCCATTGAGTTGTAACATATTTATATACATATGTTACATTTCAGTGCTTTGGAAGTAGTACAGTATACTATAGGTAAACACCTTATAGGTTTATGCTGTACCACATCCTTATAGTTTTGCACTTTGACATTCACTATGACAAACTTTTACATACAAACATAGAAATTTAGTTCTTTCTTTAACCAATAGAGGTAGTTCTAAAAAGAACTGTTTTTTTGTTTTGTTTTTGTTTTGCTGGAAAAACGATGTAAAAAAATAAACTTTTTAAGGCAGATAATTGTTCAACCGGAACAAACTATGAAAAATAAAGAAAAAATTATGGGGTGCACCTGTGCTTCCTGTTTTTTTACAGGATAACTTGAATGGACTCTTGTCCAAAGGCTATCAGTTTCTGGCAACGAATGCATTGCATCATCAAATTCTTAAGTTCTGGTTGGATATTTGCAACCATTGATGCTTGCATTGGTGGTGCTGTTGGTTGAGAAGAAGTGCTGGGAGCAGAGCCCTACTCCTCTGATGATCTTTTCATTTCAGCTTTACTCCAATTGTTTGGATGTATATTCTTGACATGGCGTTCCATGGTAAAAGTTCCAAAGCTGTACTTCTTCTGTGGATCCTCTCTGGAAAGTACCGTGTCACAGATTTTGCATGTGACAAAAGGCGCATTTACCTTTTTCTGTCCTTCTGGGAATTAAAAAAAATTCCAAACTATGGACTCTTTTGGTAATCTAGGGGTTTCAGGAACAAACTCAGGTTCCTCATCTTCAGAATGGTTAGATTCCTCATGTTCTGAAGGCTCAGGTTCCTCATGCTCTGAATGCTCAGGTTCCTGCTGTTCAGACATTTCAATAGATTTTTCAGGAGCAAAGTGCTGTTGAAAAAAGGTGTTTCTTCCTCGAAAGCCAAAGAAGAATGATGAACATGGGAGGGGTCTTTAACAATTGGAGTAGGAAGTATTATAAACCATTTTGTTTTGAGGTCACATGGTTAGACGTAAGCTTACGGAGCGTTTACGGAGCGCTTACGTAAGCTTACGGTGCGTTTACGCTCTATTTACGGTGCGTTCACGTAATACGCACCCTCGCGAGATTTATAATTGCCTAAAGTTATATATGGTCTTTAAAAGTTTAAATTAACATGTTCATTATTATCCCAGATAATGTGTACCTTTACATTGTGCAATGAATACGTAGATATAACGATTTAAAGTTTATAAAACTTTCGGGGTAAGAGCTCGAAGCTTTTACGGAGCGCGGATGGAGCTCTTACATTATGTGCACGTGCGACGTACTCTCGCGAGATTTGTTACTACTTAAAAAAGTAATATACTGTTGTTAAAAGTAAAAAAAAACACATTTTCTATATTTAAGCAGATATTGTCTACCTTTAAAATCTACGTTAAAAACGTAGATATTATGTTTTAGAAACTTAAAAAAATGTGTTGGGGTAAGAGCTCAGAGCGTTTACGGTGTGCTTACGGAGCTCTCACGGTGCGCGGACCCTGTAATCATATAAAAAAAAACTAGAAAATAAAAATTATATATACATTATATTAAATATATATATTCAGTGAAGAAAACATAGGTTTCAAGCCTTACATAGTTAGGTATTAGCATTTAAAAAACCTTGCAAATTCACTAAAAAAACCCTAGGTTTCAGGTCATATATAGTTAGGAATTAGCATTTAAAAAACCTTGCAAATTCACTGAAAAAACCATAGGTTTCAGGTCATATACAGTTAGGAATTAGCATTTAAAAAACCATTGAAATTGCTCCTATATAGTTAGTTGTACTAACTATATTTCGTGCACCCGCAATCCACTGCTGATGATGTCACATATTACATCATTCATGACATGGTCAGTGACATCATTGATGACATCACTGATGACATCTCAAATCACATCACTGATGACATCACTGATGACATCTCAATTGACATCAATGATCAGATCACTGATGATATCATTTATGTGATAATACGATGCACTTCTTCACACTCTAATATAACCTTTGATACACCCAGTGTTAAACACAGACTAGCATTCTTGAAACCATTGACACACCAATACCAGTTACTACATACGCACACACTGATTGCTAGGTCTATACACACATCCAATCATTTATCCATACAATCACTCATACATACATTCACTCATCAATACAACACTATCATCTGCACTCAAACACCTATACAGACACTCACACTCTGCCACTCATCCATGGAGTTACTCACACATCTAGTCAGTCATGCAAAGAATCAATCACACTTTCATTTCCTCAACTATACAGTTATACACACAACACCTTACTTATTCAAACATATACTAACACATACTTACTTTGTTATACAATTACTGATACAAGCACACAATGATCCATACAGCCACTTGCACAATCAGTGGCTCTTATGCATAGTCATTTATATATGCCAGCTACCCCCACACACACTCAGTCTCCCATACAAATACTAGGGCAAACAATGAATAACACATATAGCCACTCATATAGCTACAGATCAACACATGCAGCAGCTTACACAACAACAGACATACTGATGCACACGTTCAGACAGTTTAGTCACTAACCCATGCATTTAGTAAGACACATTTAATCACTCACTCATACAGTCAGTCAAGCACCTACTAAATCTTTCATCCAGACACTTATACATCCACTCATTCTTCACTATGTAAAACATATTTAAACTTTACAGAAACACACAGTCACTGGATGATGTCATCAGTGATGTCATCAGTGATGTCATTTGAGATGTCATCAGTGATGTCATCAGAGATGTCACTGACCATGTCATAAATGATGTAATATGTGACATCATCAGCAGTGGATTGCGGGTGCGCGAAATATAGTTAGTACAACTAACTATATAGGAGCAATTTCAATGGTTTTTTAAATGCTAATTCCTAACTATGTATGACCTGAAACCTATGTTTTTTTCAGTGAATATATATATATATATATATATATATATATATATATATATATATATATATATATATACACAAACAAGAGTCCGGTTCGGGTATAGGCCGTCAATTTTGGGCGGTCCGCGTTCAGGGTACCGGAGACCCTGTGTAATATCACTCCACCTACTCCAAAATTCCGAAGTACCACGGACACAGCGGTATGTTGCAGCAAAAAATGTATTCAAGCTTTTTGCTTTTTGCTGCAACATACTGCTGTGTCTGTGGTACTTCGTAGTTTTGGAGTAGGTGGAGTGATATATATATGTGGCCATGGGGGCCAGCTTCTCCCCCAGCTACGCATGTCTTCACATGGGCTGGTGGGAGGAGATGATCCTCCTGGTTCAACACTCAACAACTATGCGGGCTCAGGTAGTTACCTGGCTACGCTTCATTGATGACCTTTTGTGATCTGGAGGGGGGATATGACATCAGCTGAGAATTTTATCTCTGACTTCAACAATAACAACCTAAGTCTCCAGTTCACAGCCACACTGAGTAAGTCATCCATTACTTTTCTGGATACTGAGGTGTTTATAGAACAGGGTAGAATAGAGACAAGATTACACCGCAAGACAACAGCTGGCAATTCTACCCTACATGCCACCAGTTCCCATATTAAACACCTCATTAATAGCATCCCCTACGGTGAGATGCTACGCCTCAAAAGAATACACAGCAGACAGACTGACTTGGACGAGGCGCAGAGGGAGAGTAAACTAAGATTTCTTGCCAGGGGATACTCCCCCAAAATAGTAGATGCAGCTATTGTGAAAGCAAACCAAAAAGATAGATCTCTTTTATTGGCAGGTAACTTACCCCTAACAATAGAATCTGAGGACACTACCAAAAAAATCCCTGAATTCAGATTTATTGTACAATACAATGCCCAACATAAGGAGATAGCCAAAATCATCAGTAAAAACTGGCCACTAATCCTCAGTGATCCAGTGATAGGGAAAGATCTCCCTAAGAGGCCCAGTATAACATAAAGCAGAGGGCAGTCCATGAGAGACGAACTGGTTAAGACTAGTCCTGAGGTCCTGGAAGTGTCAACCTGGTACCAAACACATACAGGCTTTTTTAATTGTAAGGTTTGTAAAGCCTGTCAACAAGCCATAAACAAAAAAGCTACCATACTCCATTTGACAGCAGGGAACACAAGATTACCAAACTATTAACATGTAAGACAGAATTCGCTGTCTATGTGTTAGTTTGTCCCTGCAATTTGCTGTATGTTGGGAGCACCAAGCTCCCAGTACACAAAAGGATCTTACAGCATCTTCGAGCGATTGGAAACCAGGATAACACATACCCTGTAGCGAGGCACTTCAAATCCAAACATAACTCTAGAAGTAGTGACCTCAAATACTATGTTATTGACTGTGTACAGGCTAGCAGAAGAGGAGGCAACAGAGAAGATAAATTACGCCGCCTCGAAACACAGTACATTATTGAACTCAATACAAAGCATCCCTCAGGCCTCAATATCACGGAGGATCTGTATACTTGCCTGTGATATAGTACATAATAGGATGACTTTCTCCTAACATATAATCTGTACAAATGTTTTAAGGGACTTGTAAATAATGAGAAGTGTCTTAGATTATTTATGATAGTTGTACTTTTTATATCATGTATGGCAAATACTTTGTGATTTTAATAATCTATTTATATAAGGATTTTAGAAATATCATTTGTATTCATCTATTTTAGCCCTTTTAAAACAACCATTTTAAGGTGTTTACAGGTCTATATATGAATTTATGAATATTTGTATGTCTTTAAATTATTGGGTATTGTCCATTAGTGGTATAAACATTTCAACATTAGCAATATCATATCTTTCTAAACATTGTACATAATTTTCATTCTCTAGTGGACTCGGCTAGCACTCGGAATGCATAATGTATTTTACAGATATTCTTTTCCCGATGTGCAACACCGTTTTTACTGGTGTTATACTGTCCTCAGTAATCTGGCATTTATACCCCCATTTTTTCGCACAAGCACTTTACAATACTCTCCGCTTTTTGCAACTTTGCACACTTCATATGGCAATGTATGAACATGTGGGGCTCAACATGTGTACTTGCTTTGAATCTGTAAAATAACTTTTAATATCGGTTCGAATGAGGAAACTACTTTGCAATTGTAATACTTCGAACATCAAACAGAGCACTGCACTTTAATCGACAATTATTTTGAAATTGTGTTTTTGTCTTATTTACAAATATTTCCTTGGTTAAACTCACTTTGTAAATCACTATCACTAACTGTTTATCCCACATGTTTTTACGTCTACAGCCTGCTTTTTAAAAATTGTTTACAATTCATGCTTTACAAGAGTTTCCAAAATGTATTTGTAGAAACGCAAAATGGAATTTGAGTAGTCTTTAGGGACTCAACTCTTCTATTTCTATTGCATTTGTAGGCTTTAACCACATTGGTAGATCGTATTTAAACATGTGGTAGGTGATTAACTGTGTCATGTGATCAAGCGCTCTGTGAAGCGCGAAACGCGTTGTGATGACTGGGAGCACCATTGCCGAATAAATCACCTTCTTTTTTGCACCTAAACCTGGGTTCGTGTCCGTATTTGCAGCTTCTTTGAAACTCTGCGCTATACTGGATTATTCCTGGAATATATATATATATGTATATATATATATATATATATGAAAGGATCACCCAGATCCTTCGTCTGCTCGCAGCGCCACTTTTCACAGCTCCCGCTTTTTCAAGAGGCTCTGTTTCTGCTGGACACTGCTTGCAGGTATTTCCACTCCGGGATGCCGGAATTTACAGAGCTCACCACAAATCATTGGTAGAAGTACGATGGTGAAGATGCCATTGTGCAGCACGTCGCATCTTGGGCAGTCTGAGTTCGGTCTTTTCCCCCAAGAATGTAATTTGGCAGGTGTGTAATAAAGATTATATATCGTTTTGTATAGCTGGGCTTTCAAATTGGAAGAAACAAAAAGCTTAGTTAGAAGCTGTAAAGAGATATCAATATCAACGTTGGAATTATTTAATTTCCTTGCCCAGCCCGCTTCCGTAGTCTCCATATCATCCCGCTGGTTTTCAATTAGGATGTCATAAATGGTACCGATCCTAGTTGTAGACTTTCCCAGACAATCCAATAGTGGGATGTTACTTAAAGAGATATTGGGAATTTTCAAATTAAGAATCGTATTAATTTGGATAAACTTAAAGGTATCGGTGCTCGGAACTAAGAAGTTATTTTGCAGATATTGGAATCGATTAGTATAGCCAGGCTGTAGAAAGTCGCCTATAGTAAGCACCCCCAAGTGTTCCCAGTGTTCCCATCTCCTCGAGATGTCATCGTTGGCTTGTTCTGGTATCAAGGAGGAGTGCCATAACGATGTATACTTATTAAATTTGGGAACATTAAGATACTTCATAGTTTTCCTCCAGATTCTCCAGGCACTAGTTATTATCTTGAACTTGACTTTTTGTCAAGTTCAAGTGGTGAAGTAGGTGGTGGAGTAGTGTGGCTCACTGGTTAGAGGCTGCAGATCCAGAAGCAGAGGTCAGCCCGGGACCAGGGTTCAATTCCCGACGCGGCAGGGTGTCGGACCAATGTCAGCGGGCTCGATAAATCTCGCCTTCGGTGCCACTCTAACCATGGGTTCCACTCAGCAACTCTGAGCAATAGCTTGCTTAATCCCCACAAATGGCCCCATCAACGCCGGGGATGCCTGGTTTCACCTTGGGGGTGCCCAATAGGGACCATTCCACAGGGAAAGCCAGGACGGGTTCCCCCGCGTTATACAGCGCCAGGAAACCTACGGGTAGCAGTGCGCTTTACAATCTCAAATGCAATTACATTTTTTGAAGTACGATGGTTCAACTTGTTTTAAAAGAAGGCCTTTAGCCTTAACTCCAATTGCCAGCTCATAGATTGATGGTATATAATTATCTCCTATGGTTGATTCAGAAGTTTGTATGAGAAATAATGGCATCATTTGCTGGAGCAGTACTATATTAATAGATTGCTAGGCCCCCTCTTATAAAAGGGAAGGAAAAAAAATTGCATAGATCTCCTTACTTTCCCGTAGTTCCATACAAATTTACTCATTTGAGACTCAAGGGCTCTGATGATCTTATCTTCCATGATTAAGGGGATAGCGCAGAACAGATACAGTACTCTGGGAAGTATATTAATCTTGAGAAAATTACCTCTCCCGATAATTGAGAGGTGCAGACTATCAATCCTTTTTAAGTCTCTCTTTATATTTTGGAAAAGGGCTCATAGTTTAACTCGATAATCTTATCTATCTTGGGGGTTATACGCACTCCTAAATAAACTGCGCTCTCTACCTTTTTAGGATCTTCAAAAAGAATATTCGCGGTACACATAACCATTGTTTTACCCCTATTAAGAGAGTACCCAGAAAACTGACCAAAAGCTTGGGTGATCTGTTCGATTTCTAAAATTGCCTCTGTGGGATTAGGTGTTACGGCCGCCACGTCATCAGCGTATGCTAATATCTTGGTGTCGAAGGGGCCAACCGTAATCGGTTTGTTTGCATCACTAGCAAGTAATTTCAGAATCAAAGGGTTTATATAGAGGGCAAATAATATTGGGGAGCAGGGACATCCCTTCCTCGTGCCTCTAAGTATGTCAAATAAACTAGACTCCTGGCCCATCACCAGTACCCTGGCCTTAGGAGAGTGGTACATTGCCCTGATAGATTTCATAAGACAAGGTCCCAGATTATTTTGTTCTAGCACTACCCATATAAAAATTCCCAGGAAACTCGGTCAAAGGCCTTCTCGGCGTCCGGGAGGACCATCGACATCTGACCCCCCCACCGCACTCATGACATCAATAATGTTATAACCCGACAGGTATGGTCCATGATGCCCTTACCCAGGATGAAGCCATGTTGCCATGGGGAGACCAGATGCTTGATAACCACCCTGAGCAGATTAGCCAGAATCTTAGAGTACAATTTTGAATCCGAGTTTATCAGTGATATTGAGCGATATAATGAGGGTAAGCTAGGGGCTTATCTTTTTTGGGAAATATCACTATATTTGTTTGCCTACATGAGTTCGGGGGGATTCCACTCCCTTAGGATCCCCACAAAAAGATCCAAAAGAAGAGGTGTTATAATATTACCCAGGATTTTATACAGTTCCAATGGCAATTTATCGGAGCCTGCAGCTTTACCCGAAACTAATTCTGCGAGGCCCAGTTGTACTTCAATATGAGTTATATCCCTTTCCAGATCTTTCCTAGTAATCTCGTCTATACCTAGATTTAATTCAGGCTCAGTCAACCAGCTAGTAACGGCTTCTTTAATTGCTTCAGAGTCGAAAATGTCTTCATTTTGATATAATTTTTGATAATATTTTCTGAAGGTATCTAATATATCCTTAGGCACTGAAAACTCCAGGCCCTCCAGTTCTATACTAGATATTAAGTTGAGAGATTGTTTCTGGCGGGTGAGAAGGGCTAGCTGCTTTCCCACTTTCTCCCCGTCTTCATAGATCTTATTGTGATTAGATTGATATGTCTCAGCCACCCTCTGTGAAAGCCTGCCATTTATCTCAGTTTTGAGAATAAGCATTTCTCTTAAGGTTGAACCTCCATCTTGCCCCAGCATTATTAAAGTAGTATGTTTATCCTCTATTTTAGCTAACTCTTGTAGCTGTAGTCTATTAACCTTATCCGCTTCCTTCCTCTGCTTGGCTGAATAGCCTATTGTCTCCCCCGAATTGCAGCCTTGAAGCAATCCCAAACTATACCCCTAGATGCACTCGATCGGTTACATTCAAAGAACCTCCCTGTCCATATTTTAATATAGTCAATGTAGTCTTTATTGACGAGTAGCTTTCTGTCAAACATCCACACTGATCAGGGTCTACTCAAATTAATGATATCTAGTGTAAGTGCTAAAGAGTTATGGTCTGAGATAATCTTTGGGAGCTTACTAATTAGTGCCTTATCAGAGCAGTTTCTTGTTACCCAGATGTAGTCGATACGAACGTATTTACTATGTGGATGCGAGAAATAGGTATATCCCGGGTCTGGCTGTTTTTTCATATCCCATACGTCAACTAAACCTAAACTCTCTTTAAGGTGTGAGATGGCTCTATATACCTTAGGTTTGCGACCGGTATATATGTATTGTTCTTGGTTATGTCCTACCCCCTTTTGCATCAAGGAAATATTAAAATCCCCACAGAATATCAGTGTCTGCGGCCAAGAGGCTAACTCCATTTCGAGTTCAGTAAGAATAGAGGGATCATCCTGGTTGGAGGCGTAGATTGAACAAATTGTAATACCAATCTTGAGCTCCACGATGACCCACCTTCCCATAGGATCGGCTGCCTTGCGTACAGCCGGCCCCAAAAAGGGTTTTGCTAATATAGCAACGCCTCTGGTTCTCATAGTGTGAGTTGTATTCACTAATAAACTAAATCCAGGGACCCTCAATACATCTCTTTCTGTCCAAGGAATATGGGTCTCTTGAAGACAAATTATATCAAATGTATTTTGGATAAATACCCCACACATCCAATCCCTTTTTTCCCTATCATTAAGCCCCGCCATGTTCCAAGAACATATCTTCAGCCTATCCATATTGTTTTGTGTTTTTCTGATTTGCTTTCAGTGCTAGTTCTACCATGTGCGAAAATTTCCTCTTGAGCCTACAGTCTCTGTTCCCACAATTATGGTTGCCTTTTTAAAGTGTTTTCTCCCCCCTTACCCAATCTTTCCCGCCCCCACCTCCCTTCGCCCCTCCCCTCCGACCTCCCTCTCAAAAATGAGGCATGCAGACTCCATTAGAGTCTGTTATAACGAAAGTGCAGCTCCTGACCAGTGCAATTAAGTTGACTAAACTTTTCCCACCACCCTGCGGAACGTGTACATTTTGAAAACCTTATAACCCCTGTGTCATCACTATATGCGTGTCTATATACATATCTATTTCTATAAGTTTATGCTATACCACAGAGAAGAAATTTTAAACAGAAAAAAGAAATAGTACTTTCTGCGTTCTTAGATGACATCTTACGCTTAGAGAAACAAGATTTATCATTTTAGACTGTCCAAACATTCTTTTGCCTTGATTTCGTTTGTTCTCCATTAATGATTTTCAGTCGGGCTGGGTTATTCAAGTACGCCTGAAGTTTCTTATCCTGAAAGGGTTTTATAAGTTGGCGTAAACGCCACCTCCTCTCCACCATTGTGTGGCAAAAATCAGGACGTACAAAGTATGATATTGGCCCTCTGGTTCTCTTAGCTTCTGGCCTGGCTTTTTCCGAAATTGCCTGTCTACAGAGAAAATTGCAAAAGTACACTAAGAGAGCCCTCGGATATGCTCCAGGTTTGGGTGTGTGTCTTAGCATGAGGGGGACTCGATGTGTTTGCTGCACCTCTAATTCCCAGTTCCAACTGGACAGTTCAGGAAGAGAGTCACAAAATAGCTGGATCAAAAAGGCGCGGGCATCCCCCCCTTCCATTCCTTCAGGAATTCCTAAAACACGAAGGTTATTTCGGCGTAGCCGATTTTCCATGTCCTCGAGCTTCCACCTGACGTCCAAGAGTTCAGTCCTGTGGAGATTGATCTGTTCCTGCTTCGTGGCTGTCTCTGATTCATTCGTAACCACTCTGGCCTCGATCTTAGTCATTCGATCACTGATTCGATTACCTTTCTCGATAATTTGTGCACCACACCCTGGACCTTGCGAAGCTCTGCTTGGGTCTTACGACCGTCATGAGACGTCTCTTCCCTGTGTGCCGCTATAGCTAAGAGTACTGTTTCAATTGTAGGTGCCGCCGAGTTTTGAGATATAGTGGGATCGGCTTGCAGCGCTATTCCGAGGGCTGGAACAAGGGTACTTGTTGGAGCAACTGATGTTAGAACGCTACTTGAGGGTGTATAGTCCCAGGCTATCTCTGCTGAATCTCGATGGCTCTTTCTGTGTCTTAGCACCGTTTTTTGTGATGTTCTATTCTCTTTAGCGCTTGTTTCATCGTCACTGCAATCGCTCAGGGGAGACCCTGTATCATGAAACCACCATAGTTCATCCGAGAATGAATAAAAGTCATTAGGATCCTTATCTTTATCCTTTTCCTTATCCCTGTCAAGGTTGCCCTCCTTAATATTTTCATCCGGCTGAACAGCCAGAGAGGCAGCTGTCCCTGTTAGCCCTGTTACAGAGAGTTCCATCTGGTTTGTGTTATCTAACGGGTTACCAGGAATGCAAGTATCAGTTTGCAGCTGATTGCCTATATGGGTAGTACCCTCGAGAGTTGTAGAGGAGGTGGCAGTGGTTTTTCCTGACTTAGCATTTCTATGTGTTTGTATTTCTGCCACCCCTACGCCATTTTTGCTTGCATCAACCCCACCAGTCTGTATAGTCTGTACAGTGCTTACAGTGCTTACTGTATTCTCCTGTGCCGCCGCATTCACATTTGCCCCAGCTGTATCCGCTTCACTGCTCGCCTCCCTGCTTGCCTGCTCGCTGTCTTCCGCGGGAGCCGGCACTGGTGTATACTGAGCTGCCGGACTCCTCCCACCCTGACCCGGAAGGAGTTTTGCCGGTGTCTGACGGAGCAGGTCTACGACGGAGGGAGCAGTCTGACTCCCCTTCTGAAAACAGCCCGCCTTGTTGGGAGCTTTGGCCGTGGTCCTCTCGGCTACTCCGGCCCCTGCTCCCACACCCACACCGGGGGGAAGCTCAGGACCTGTGCCCGTCCGTCCGGTCGAGTCAGCAGCATCTCACGTGGCCAGTCTCGCCGCCCTTGCCTTTGCCATTGCGGCCGCTGCCGCTGCTGCCGCTGCTGCCGCTGCCGCGTTCTTCAGAGCCATGCCGCCCTCACTGACGATCGGAGCACTACTCTGCTCCCGAGCCCGTGCGCTCGCAAGGTAGGTCCAACAGCAGCTTCTGTGGTTGTTGCTGATTTTACAGAGATAGCGGATTATGGAGAGGCCAATTAAGGATCCGAGCATTGTCACTTGGTTTCTCACTGCTAATTTCAGATTTACAGAGGTCTTGTTCTCCATTGTTTTATCCGGGTTTCCTTAGTTATATGAGAGAGCTTAATTCCGCATATTTTTGGACTGAGCACTTGTCAGTGCGCACCGCGGTCTCAAGCGACCGCCATCTTGCCTCCTTGTTCTGTAGCTCAAACCTTCCTAATGCCTTTTTTAGTGACAGGGTCAATGACATAACTGATGACATCACTAATGACATCTCAAATGTCAATGACATGGTCGGACCCTCAAGGCTCCAACCCTGTCATTGCAAACTGCTCTCTCTTCCAAATAACAAAGCAGATTGCTTTCCCACAGGAGGAGCAGCATGTTAGCTGCTTCCCATGTGGAAAAGCAATGCCGGCTCCCGCAGGACGCGGGGAGCCGGCCGGGACCGTGGGAGGATTGGGGACCCCCAACGCCCCCCAACGGAGAAGGGCCAGCCCGGGGGATGGGGTCCCCGGGGCCATAAGTGGCCACAGGAGGGGGGCAAGGCAGCCCCCCTCCAAAATAATAATAATAAAAAAGGGCCATGCCCCGGGGAATGGGGTCCGCTGGGGCAAATTATGTCCTCGGAGGGGGGCCACTAAATTAGAAATCAGTGATGTCATTTGAGATGTCATCAGTGATGTCATCAGTGATGTCACTGACCATGTCATGAATTATGTAATATGTGACATCATCAGCAGTGGATTGCAGGCGCGCTAGTTATAGTTAGCAGAACCTACTATAATGGAGGAATTTCAATGGTTTTGTACGAGTGAAATGTCCAGCTAACTATAACACTCCTAAAACCTATGGTTTTTTCAGTGAATTTCTAAGGTTTTTTAAATGCTAATTCCTAACTATAACATAATCTGAAAGCTATGGTTGTTTCACTGAATATACATATATATATATATATATATATATATATATATATATATATATATATATATATATATATATATATATATATATATATATATATATATATATATATATATTACCTACTGGCGGTCGCCAGTAGGTATATATAGTTAGGATTTTTTCTCTATGGAACTTTTGAAAATTCTATGTCTAATAACTTTGGCGTTTGTGGACGGAATCGGCTGAAATTTTCAGGAAAATGGCACATTTTGTTTCTGAGCAGCCCCTGAACATTTGGGGGGGTTTCGTCAAGGGGGGGCCGAGAAAAAAAGGGGGTCCCAAAACGCGTTTTTCCCATTCATTTTTCCATAGGGCGTTTGGCCTCACTTTTAGCTCGAACGGCTGAATGGATTTACACGAAACTTGGCAAAATTGTAGGGACTGTTAGCCCGATGTGCCTTTGCTGGGTCTCAATATATGTGCTCCAGTGGATTTTGAGAAATTAACATTTAAAAAAACAGATATATCTGTGACAGCGTCCCGGATAGCGCTCCAGATCGCGTACTTTTCGCGTAATGGAGCTTTGCGAAGCGAAGCTGATTGGCTCTCCGGTGTCTGTCAACATTCTAAGCAGTCCGGTGCGGCCGCCATCTTGTCTCTCGGTAGGATCGAGAGACAAGAGGAGGAGAAAAACGAAGGGGGAATTTAATGAAAGGGGGCAAGGTAGACCCCTCTTGACCCCCTAGGAATGATGTTGGGGTTATTAAAGGGTCCCGTGGGGCAAATAAAAAAAAATTGATTTTTCGCGGTAGAAGCGCTTCCCGGTTCGCGAACCGGGTCGCAAACTGGTAGCAAAACGGGAATTCGCCATTTTGTGTTTCGATTTAATTAAATTACAAGATGAAGGAAAAATAATGTGAGAAATGGGTATAAGGGGGTACGGGAGACGTATCCTGACCCCCTATGTTTTCTGAGGGTGGTTGAGGAGGCTCATATATGTTGATACTTGTCTTCCAGCGGCTGCGTGTGAGCGTTTTTTTTTTTTTTTGCTGCGTGACGTCTGTTAACGTTCGATTTGAAGGAAATCAGGAAGTGTTGACCGCCATTTTGACACTGCGAGTAAATATATTGTTAAAAATAATTGTTATAAATTAATCCGTATTGATAAACATTGTCTGCGCCATCTTGCTTTTTTTCCAATGCCACACTTTTGTCGTGCACAGCAGCCATTTTAGATGCCTTGACCAGACCCACTCTCTGCACGCCGCCGATCCTGACGTCTGTTAACGTTCGATTCGAAGGAAATCAGGAAGTGTTGACCGCCATTTTGTCAGTGCGAGTAAATATATTGTTAAAAATAATTGTTATAAATTAATCCGTATTGATAAACATTGTCTGCGCCATCTTGCTTTTTTTCCAATGCCACACTTTTGTCGTGCACAGCAGCCATTTTAGATGCCTTGACCAGACCCACTCTCTGCACGCCGCCGATCCTGACGTCTGTTAACGTTCGATTCGAAGGAAATCAGGAAGTGTTGACCGCCATTTTGTCAGTGCGAGTAAATATATTGTTAAAAATAATTGTTATAAATTAATCCGTATTGATAAACATTGTCTGCGCCATCTTGCTTTTTTAACAATGCCACACTTTTGTCGTGTACGGCAGCCATTTTAGATGCCTTGACCAGACCCACTCTCTGCACGCCGCCGATCCTCAGCATGGCTCCCCACCTTCGCAAGCATCTCCCCCATGCACTGGTCACACACGCTCTCTCTCTCATGCATGGGCCATAAACCTCCACCCATATGCGCTGCTCTTCCCTGAGAATCACACCCCGTACTGAGGAAAATTCAGCCCAGATTACAACCGATGCCCAGGCTGTTGGCACAAGACGCCACTTAGTTCCCATCTTGAACGGTTACCAAATAAAGACACGGGCGCTGGAAGCAGGAACACAAGTTTTATTTCTCATGAGGAGAGCCTGTCATTTCAAAACATACATACATACACACAAACTCGGGCGGGGGGAGACAGTACATGTATTATATACAAAAATCCAAGACAAAACATAGAACAGTTGCTGGCCAAAAAGATCTCTTCCTGCATGCTGCGCATCCTTAGCATCCTACTTAATTCATCTGGGGGCTGAGCTCTTTTTACCTTTTTCTTCTCTCTTATCGTCGGCTGCCTTCGCTGGTGGCTTTGGTTGCAAATACTTACACCTTTGCCAATTGGTCGGGAACTAACCTGGTCGGGCTAATACTCAGGGGGGATCTTCGAATCATTTTTAGCGAATGGGTTTCCAGGCTGAGGCAACGGTAGGTGTCAGTCTGGAGAACAATGGGGCAGCTTTGAGTTTCATGTCTATGAGGGTGCGAGAAGGAGGTGGTAAATCTTAAACATTGGCAACATTCCTAGTCCTCCAGACGGAGGGTACTTGGGTAAACCTCACCTCGGAATATTCCTTAAACTTTCCCTATTTAGTTAAACGTAGGAATTTATTCATTTTTGCATGTCATTCTTGGTTGTATTATTCGGGGTGCCAAGCGAAGTCATATTTTGTCATCCTGTAATAACCCGTCAAGTTTCTGCTTCAGGCTGCCCTCCCAAGCGCTGGGTTCAGAGAGAGACATAGTCATTGTTTGCTCGTCGTGTATAGGCACCATATTCAAACCCTTTTTCTCATCCCATCGGCAGTTAAGTCACCATTTTTCCGTACTATAATCGACGTTCCGAAGTGACCTGCAGAAAAGAGGGAAAAAGAAGGGGCGGGGGCAGCGTTTAAAACACATCAGCGCGCATAAACCCGAAAAGGCTTTTACTTACTACATACTCGGCCTATCTCCACGGGATGCAGTCCCTACCATCTCGGCGTTTAAGCCCAGGGGGGACCGGTAATGTGGGAGAGATAATTATCGGAGGCCTGTGGATAGCATAGGTCGCCCAAGTGTGGCATTACGGATCGTGTGCAGGGGAGGGTCAAAACAAAGGGCAGTCGGTGTAAAGTGGGGGCGAGCTCGTGCTCTCCTTTGAGGAAGAGAGATAACCTACAGTGGTACAGGGTCGTTTTCGTTCGTACTAGGGGGGCCAGGTGACATTCCTTCGGGGTGGCTTAGGGGCATTTAAAACAACTTCCCTGATACAGGTAGCATATAAAGTAGAGGCTAAATACCAGGATCTTTATCGATTGCTTTATGCTGTACAAAAATGAAAAACACATACAACAAACCTGGACCATTCATATTTGCAATGTTTCTGCGTACTATACTTTTTAACCCTTAACTAATCGAGCTGCTTCATTTCACCTGCTTTTTTTTTTTTTTTTTTTTTAAATCGGAAACAGTGGCCATTTATTCGAAACTTACCAATCTACGCGTTACAACTACGTTTGCTTTTTCAAAAACCTTTAATAAAAATGTTGGTGCACAAATACAGGCCTACAACCCCGTGGGCCGGCCACGGAGCAGGCTGGAACTGTAAATGGGGGGGGGGTATTTATTTGTGGAAAACATAACAGAGTCAGTGGTCGTTGATTTCATAGTAAAAAGTGCGACAAGTGCAACAAAATCATATCGATAATTCATTGTGAGCAAGTACCAAAAGTGTCGACAATTTGAACCTTCAATAAATACAGTAATCAATGATGCATTAGAACTTAATATCAATTCATTGTCCGAACGTGTAATCAGTACCCGTCCCATGTCAATTCATTGTTCGAACATATAATCAATACCCATCCCGGATCAATTCATTGTCCGAACATATAATCAGTCTTATCCCATATCAATTCATGTGCTAAAAACTGCATACATATCTCATGATATCAAGGCTGAGCAATCGGGGCACAACAAGGAGTTGAGAGTTTCATTTGTACCGGCGCCATTTTGGGTGAGGTCAGGAAGGTCCAAGTATAGTCAAAATGTCTCCACCAACTCGTGGTTGGACCGGGACCTCTTTCGGCAGTCCAAAAGTTTTCGTTGAAGGGTAGCAGAGGGGACTGGCGACATGAACCATCAGTCAAAGTGGGGTGGGAGGCAACAATCTCTCCTACCGGGTCATACTGGTGTCCCACCGGAACTGATCAAGTTGGTAGTCTTGCAGGATTTTGGTCATTTCAAGACTGAGGCCGGCGCCGGCATGAGCGCGCCGACGTCCCGCGGCTACGTCGTGGTCGTTCCGTGGGTGATCATGGCAGTCATTCCCCATCGGGGGTGTCTGCGGGGGTCGGGGGCCCCCGTGGCTCTTATAGAATCTTCAAAGTTGAGGAGAACGTTTCTGGACGCAGGACTCATTTTCTAGCTGAACTCAGAAGCGCCGTTGCACCGCAACAGTGGACGAGACCCCCGCTGGGTGAGCGGAGCATCATTGCCTCGCAATAGTGGACGAGACCTTTTGTTGGGTGAGTGGAGCGTTAGGGGTGCAGCTGAGGGGCCCCCACCTGGGGGGGTGGGAGAGGCTCGTTCGCGCCGCCTCTCCCTCCCAGCGCACCCCACGCCGACACCTGGCGTTGATATCCGTGATGTCCAGACCAGGCGATAAGAGGGGGGGGGGGTCAGAGGCAGAGGCAAGACATCCCCCCCGTGGCCTGCAGGGCGCCACTTCAGGACCGAACGGGGAGCTCATACCAAGCCGGGGCCAGACCAGGAGATACGAGGGGAGGGGGGGGTCGGTGGCATGTGCAAGACATACCCCCCCCCGTTGTCGCAGCCATTATTGAAGAAAGAAGAGGGATCCCGTCGGCCTCGGCTCCTCTCCTGGCCCAGGGGGGGGGTCGGTGGCATGTGCAAGACATCCCCCCCCCGTTGTCGCAGACATTATTGAAGAAAGAAGAGGGATCCCGTCGGCCTCGGCTCCTCTCCTGGCCCAGGGGGGGGGGGGGTCGGTGGCATGTGCAAGACATCCCCCCCCCGTTGTCGCAGCCATTATTGAAGAAAGAAGAGGATGGGACAAGGGATCCCGTCGGCCTCGGTTCCTCTCCTGGCCCACCTTACGCGACGACCTCCCCGGCCGACGGCTGCCAGCAGGACTCGCCCTACACGTGCCGAAGGCCTCGTCTTCCGGATGGGCGTAGCCGCGAACCTGTTGCACTTCGGGAGTTTCCGGAATGGGGGTAGGTATCTGCTGATTTGTATCTATTTCATGTTACTGTTATTGGGCGTGGCGGGCGGTGGGACAGACATGCTTGGAGCAGTGGGGGGGTGGCGGAGCCTAGCTACCTCGTGGCTGCCGTAACGTCAAGCTTGGCTTCTCTCACCACTTTCATGATTCTTATTTCTAGCGAAGTCAAAAACTCATCAGTGGCCTACTGATTTTGTTCGATTTCTTTCCCTTCCTTTTCAAGTGTGTTTCATGCTAAAGTTTCTGTTTAACAGGATACAGTGATTACTTCGTATTTTACATATGTCTTCTTTATTAGGGGTACCCTCCGGTTGAGCCAGATGATGTACCTCTAATAAATGGTCCGGGTGGAACTAGTATATCAATCAGTGGGGAGTAGATGGGCATGACAGATTACAATGGGGGACAAAGGTCTGCATTACCCACCCTTCACTACTTGCAAAGACTAGACAGAATATTTCTATTCCACGTTATTTGCAAACAGAGAATACCTCGAAAGAACTATTCCTTGAACAATAAATGTCCAGCCAATCAATCAATCAGTGGGGAGAAAAACAGGCATGACGGATTACAACGGGGGACAAAAGTCTGCATTACCTATCCTTCACTATCTGCAAAGGGAGACAGAATATTCCTATTCTTCTCTGTTTGTAGACAGGGAATATCTCAAAGAGCAATAATCGATAAAAAATTAGTAGGATTATAACACTTTAATATCTTATAAATATATACATCGCAACAAAAACAGTAAACACCTTAAAATTTTTTTTATTAAAACAGAAGCAACAATGACAACTAACAGTAGTGATATCCTGGGCGGGTGATGGAACTGGGATTGTTAATGGAAAAACATCTACAGAGAATGCTATTGGTGAATTATACTTCTCCGGAAATTTAAAACTCACAAATGTTTCATTTGTGTAATCGTTTCATAAACATGTACATTAAAAAACTAAATACGCTCCACTGTTTTAGAAAATCTTTACAACTTGCTAGATCACCCTTTAAAGTTACAACTACGAAAACCTACTTACTTAAGCTGTTGAATTCGGCTTCAAATGTAAAGCATAAGTTCAAGCTAGCATATCATATGTCTAAAAGATTTAACATAATTGATATGCAAATTTAAATACTACCCTTTCTTAATGGTGACCCCTTATCTCTCCAATATCCCACAATTTCCATGAGCAAAGCAAAAGAAATTCTGAGGCCCTGAAGAAATAAGGCTTACTGTGGGGTTCAACTCAATCTGGTGTTTGGGAGATTCCATGTTTTAGGGTGATATTCTGTGACAGGGTGCAGGCACCAGAAGAATTTTAGCCTAGTTCATCACATTGGAGAATGAGGGTCTGGGAAAATATCTAATCTGGTGAAGAACCATTCCTTCTTTAAACCCTATGGTGACCAACTATAGTTTATTCTCTATTTCGTTCCCTTGCCATAACAAAATAAAAGTCTTGGGTTATTTATGGAAGGGAATACTTTTTGTTTCTTCCAATTTTTAAAAGAAAAGAGGAGGGGTGGGGCAGCGTTCAAAGCACATCAGCGTGCATAAATACGAAAATGTTTTTACCTACCACGTACTTGACATTTTACAGCTTTTCATATTTGCTATTAAAAAACCATTGAAATTCACTGAAAGAACCATAGGTTATAGACTATATATAGTTAGGGATTAGCATTTACAAAACCTTAATTTACTTGCACAAAACCATAGAAATTCGCATATATAGTTAGTTGCATTAACTATATATCGCGCACCCCCAATCCACGCTGATGATGTCACATATTACATCATTCATGACATGGTCAGTGACATCACTGATGACATCTCAAATGACATCACTGATGACATCACTGATGACATCTCAAATGACATCACTGATGACATCTCAAATGACATCACTGATGACATCTCAAATGACATCACTGATGACATCACTGATGAAATAACAAATGACATCACTGATGACATCTCATTTGATATCAATGGTCACATCACTGATGATATCATTCATGTAACAATACAATGCATCTCCTCACACTTTAATATAACCTCTGTTACATCAAGTGTAAAATACAGAATATAATTTTTTAAACCATTGACACACCAATACTAGTTACTACATACGCACTCACTGATTTCTATGTCTACACACACATTCACTCATTCACCCATACAATCATTCATACATACAATCACTCATCTTTATAACACTATCATATGCACTCATACACCTATACAGACACTCACACTCTGCCACTCATCCATGGAGTTACTCACACACCTAGTCAGTCCTGTAAAGAATCAATCACACTTCCATTTTCTAATCAATACAGTTAAAGATAGAGTACCTTACATTTTCAAACATATACTAACACATACTTACTCTCTTATACAATCAATGATACAAGAACACATTGATCTGCACAGAGTCACACATCTCCCAGCCAGCCACACACACACTCAGTCTCCCATACAAATACTTGGACAATCAATCAATAACCCATATAGTTACTCATATAGCTACTGATCAACACATGCAGCAGTTTACAGAACAACAGACATAATGATGCACAAATTAAGACAGTTTAGTCACTAACCCATGCACTCAGTGAGACACATTTAATCACTCACTCACTCATGCACCTACTAAATCCTTCATCCAGACACTTATACATCCACTCATTCTTCAATATGTAAGACATATTTTAACTTTACAGAAACAGACAGTCACTGGATGTTGTCATCAGTGATGTCATCAGTGATGTCATTTTAGATGTCATCAGTGATGTCATCAGTGATGTCACTGACCATGTCATGAATGATGTAATATGTGACATCATCAGCAGTGGATTGCGGGTGCGCGATATATAGTTATTGCAACTAAATATATATGCGAATTTCTATGGTTTTGTGCGAGTAAATTAAGGTTTTGTAAATGCTAATCCCTAACTATATATAGTCTATAACCTATGTTTTTTTCAGTGAATATATATATATATATATATATATATGAATCCAACACGATCCTTTCCAAGCCTGAGAGCGCTCGACAGTGTGTGCTCAACCCGGGAGCTGGATCAAAGCCCCAAAATTAATTTTCGAACAAAGGGGGCGGCACAACTGGATACTTTATGAAGCTTTATTCACACACAAACACTCCACCAACGCGTTTCAGCCTCACGGCTTTTTTCACGTGAAAAAAGCCGTGAGGCTGAAACGCGTTGGTGGAGTGTTTGTGTGTGAATAAAGCTTTATAAAGTATCCAGTTGTGCCGCCCCCTTTGTTCGAAAAAAAAAAAAATATATATATATATATATATATATATATATTAAAGCTCCAAAGAGTGTCTTTCTGAATCCTGCCCAAAGAGACACGCAGCACTCACGGGGTCACAAAACGTCGAACGCCAAACTTTATTTCAACAGACGCGTTTCGGGAAAGACTCCCTTCGTCAATGTCATAGGGAATGCATATTCGTGGCACCATTTTTTAAAGCGCGAGAGTTCTCGGGAATTAACATAAACAAGGGACTAAGCCTCGTATTCTCATATGTGCGCCATCTTAGAAAGTGTTTTTTCTTTTTCTAATACATTTATGTACTGCAATGTGATAAATTTCAAAAGGGCATGTGACAAAATCTTACACATAATTCCTAAATACTTAAATCTCGCAGTGGATCGGCAATTGCAGCACAATTGGAGCACCTCTACGACCCTTTCTTGCGTCGATATGTCCCTTTTGCATACATTACACCTGACGTAGGTATAATGTGGCTCAGGGGCTTACAAAGTGACGCATCTACCTAGATGCGTCACTTTGTAAATATGACTGAATAAGGTGCATTTTTTACAGCACTGGTGCATCACAAAAAGTGACGCACTGGTGGCGGTAAAGTGACGCATGGCCTCATAAATGAGGCCTTCAGTCTTCTAGTCATGCGTCATATTAAATATATGACGTATTATGTCGGAAGTACTTACAGATACGTCAGTATTTCAGACGTATCTGTAAGAGCAAAAGTGATGCATCGCTGGAGTGTGTCACAAAAATGATGCAACTCTAGCAATGCTTCCTTTCACATGGGACCAGGCCCCATGTGAAAGGGCCTGCACGCCTGCTGTGAAACAGGCGTAAGATTTGGACGCAACAGCGTCATAAAAGTGACGCCGTGATATATCATAGATTTCACTGCGTCACCTCTACGACCCTTTCTTGCGTCAATACGTCCCTTTTGCATACCTTACACTTGACGTAGGTATAATGTGGCGCAGGGGCTTACAAAGTGACACATCTACCTAGATGTGTCAATTTGTAAATATGACTGAATAAGGTACATTATTTACAGCACTCGTGCTTCACAAAAAGTGACGCACCGGTGGCGTTAAAGTGACGCATGGCCTCATAAATGAGGCCTTCAGTCTTCTAGTCATGCGTCATATTAAATATATGACATATTATGTCGGAAGTACTTTCAGATACGTCAGTATTTCAGATGTATCTGTAAGCGCAAAAGTGATGCATTGCTGGAGTGTGTCACAAAAATGATGCAACTCCAGCAATGCATCCTTTCACATGGGGCCAGGCCCCATGTGAAAGGGCTTGCATCAGTCTTACGCCTGCTGTGATACAGGCACAAGATTTGGACGAAACAGCGTCATAAAAGTGACGCAGTGATATCTCATAGATTTCACTGTGTCACCTCTACGACCCTTTCTTGCGTCAATATGTCCCTTTTGCATACCTTACACTTGACGTAGGTATAATGTGGCGCAGGGGCTTACAAAGTGACGCATCTACCTAGATGCGTCACTTTGTAAATATGACTGAATAAGGTGCATTTTTTACAGCACTGGTGCGTCACAAAAAATGACGCTCCGGTGGCGTTAAAGTGACGCATGGCCTCATAAATGAGGCCTTCAGTCTTCTAGTCATGCGTCATATTAAATTGATGACGTATTATGTCGGAAGTTCTTACAGATACGTCAGTATTTCAGACGTATCTGTAAGCGCAAAAGTGATGCATTGCTGGAGTGTGTCACAAAAATGATGCAACTCCAGCAATGCATCTTTTCTTACCCTTCCACACCCCCGTTCCTTTTCAACATTTTCTTTGAATATCCACATTCCCTATGTTCATTCTCCTTCTCCTTACTTTCCTTCCCAACACTCACCTTCTTTCAGTCCCCCTACTTCACTTCCTTTCTCCTCTCATACCTTTCTGTTCTTTCTTACTCATTTTCCTTTCCATTATCAATGCACTCCACTTCACTTACTCTTTTTCATTTTTTTAAGAATATAGCTCTTTGATGAGAATTGGAGGTAGTTCTGAAAAGAACTTTTTTTTTTCTTCTTTTTTCTTTTTTCTTTTTTTAGAACAGAAACAAAAACAGGGAATGGAAACTGCTCAACAGGAGAAAAAAATAAAAAATAAATTAGGGGTGGGAACGGCAGCGATGGTTCTCCAATGCTCGAACCATGAGCAGGACACTTGGCTCCCCAAAGGTAAGTAGTTGATCGCAGTATCTGCATTTGAGGACACCTTTGTTGAATGCAGGCTGAATGTTTGGAACCAGCTCCTGCGATCGCCCCCTCACAGAAGTAGTTGCTCCTCAGGTGGATGTAGAGGCCCCATCACTGGGAACCTCTTGTGCCAGAGCCCTGACATTTTCCTGGGCAAAATTCTGGGGGTGCCTCCTCTCCACATGGCGAAGCATTGTGGAGTTCCCAAAAGAATATTTCTTAGTGGGGTCACCCCATGACAGGACTGTGTGGCAGATCCTGCACTCCACTTTTCGAGCATTCACCTTTTTCTGGTCATCTGGTATGGAAAAAATTTTCCAGATGAAATGCTCTTTCACCTTTGGCTGAGGAGGCTCTTCATCAATGAATTCAGGCTCATCTTCACTGCTGGATGGTCTGGCAGCCATGATTAACCAAGCAAGAAAAAAGGCATATCTTTCAGTCACAAAAGTGAAAGAAGAAGTGAAGGAAATGGGTGGGGATTTCATTCTTTGTAAAAAAAACTGTTAGCAACCAATGAAAAGTGTTACTTTAAGGTCACATGACTTGACGCGCTGATGCTGCGCGCACCAGAGCGCTTCCGGGGGCGCATACGCGGTGCGAACGTAGGCGTTTCCGGGGGCGCTTACGCGGCGCGCCGAAGTGACGTTTTGATAGTTTCACGGAAATGCAAAATTATTTTCATTTCCTTATTCAAAAAAACTGCTTTTATATGTATGGTACTAAATGTCTTGCGTTAATATTTACTTTTCATTTATATTTTTTTACACGAACGCAAGTAGCACTCTGGGTGCGCTATCTGGGGAGCTTACCAGTGCGCGGACCCAGAGCCCCCCAAGAAAAACTAGGAAAAAAATAAATAAATAAAAAAAATATTATTATAAAAAAATATTACTAATTAATACTCACACAAAACAGCAAATTAAAAAAAAATCATAGGTTACAAACTCGATATAGAAAGGAATTAGCATTTAAAAAACCTATGAAATTCACTGAAAAAACCATAGGTTTCACACCAGTTATAGTTACCTGGAAATTTTACTGACATAAAACCATTGAAATTCCCACGTTATAGTTAGTTGGACTCACTATAACTTGCGCGCCTGCAAAGGAGGTCTGTCACTCTGTCACAAGGATGGTGTCATCAGTGATGTCATGAGTGATGTCACTGACCATGTCATGAGTGATGTAATATGTGACATCATCAGCAGTGCATTGCAGGCGCGCAAGTTATAGTGAGTCCAACTAACTATAACGTGGGAATTTCAATGGTTTTATGTCAGTAAAGTTTCCAGGTAACTATAACTGGTGTGAAACCTATGGTTTATTCAGTGAATTTAATAGGGTTTTTAAATGCTAATTCCTAACTATAACTGGTGTGAAACCTATTGTTTTTTCAGTGAATATATATATATTTATGCATGTATATATATATATAGAGTTCTTTCTTGGCAAGCGACCAATAGAACTATTGGAACATAATAAGATGCTGCTTGCTATGATTAGTTTCTGTTTGCATCACAACTTTTTCATGTTTCTGAACCGCTACTACCAACAAGTCAGAGGGGTTGCCATGGGGGCCTGTTTCTCTCCTAGTTATGCCTGCCTGCACATGGGATACTGGGAGAGACAGGTCCTCAATGGTATTCACCTTGACATCTGTACCCACCATATCATTCGATGGTATAGATACATCGATGATATTTTAATGATATGGCGAGGAACCTATGAGGAAGCTGCCAATTTCATTGATGTTTTGAACACTAATTCATTTAATTTGTCCTTCACATCTCACATCAGTCAGGAAGTAGCACATTTCCTTGATGTTACTCTGGAGGTCAGTCAGGGCAAGCTAGAAACCAAGCTTTATAGAAAGCCCACTGCGGGCAATACTATATTGCATGCTGAAAGCCACCACCCCCGCATCTTATTCGAAGCATTCCCTACGGGGAGATGCTTAGAATTCGGCGGGTCTGCAGCACAGAATCTCATTGCACAGTGGCACAAGCAGCTAGCAAGCAAAGGTTTCTTGCTAGGGGCTATGGAGAAAATCTGATTGATACAGCTATCAGGAAAGCCAATGCCCTATCTCGTACTGATGCACTGACCCATAAGAAATCCCAGAGAACTACTGCAGCCAGCAGTGAGCAACCAGTCAGACTCATCTGGACCTATAACAGTCAACACGGGGCACTCAGAAAAATCATTAACCAACACTGGAACCTGATCAAATTGGACCCAGTTATAGGAGAACACATGCCCAATAGACCCGCGATCACCTTCAGGAAGGCGTTTTCGTTGCAAGATGCGCTGGTTAAGTCCAGCCCGGAGGTGATTCCACCTAAAAACTGGCTAGCCGCCAGCCGCGGGTTCAGGAAGTGCTCTAGCTGTAAAGCATGCTCCCAGGGGCTCAATAAGACCGAGTTCTTGACAGCATTCTCTACAGTGCCCCGCAAAATCACCAAGCAGCTAACCTGCAAGTCGGAGTATGTGGTCTATGTGCTGGAGTGCCCTTGTGGCTTGCAATATATTGGTAGTACCAAATTGCAGGTCCACAAAAGGGTGCTCCAGCACATCAGAGCAATCAGCACAAATGATGCCACATACCCTGTAGCCAGGCATTTCAAGGAGTTCCACAACAACAACAGTGGGCTCCTTAGATATTATGCTATTGATGCTATAGGTCCGCTCAGGAGGGGAGGTAACCGAGAAGGGATCTTAAGGGCTCTTGAGACCAGATACATCTTGGAGATGGACAGCAAAAGCCATAATGGCCTGAATTCCACAGAGGACTTTTATACATGTCTATAGGTTTGTCTATCTGTTCATTCTCCTCAATACCCCCCATCCCTGTGCCCCGTGCTGCTGGCTGGGCGTCTACATTCTCTGTCATCCTCAGAGTCTTATAGGTGTCACTATATGAAATGTATCTAGCCAAGAGAATAAAGTTTAACATATATTTAATCAGCCATTTTATAAGTCACTGTGATAGATCCTCATGAGGTGTGTTTAGCTGTACTTTAAAATTTCTCTTACAGTAAGAACTGATTTTTAACTTTCACTTGTTTATTAGGGTGCTTGTAACAACGGCATTTGTTCATGTGGTAACAGTAACCCTAGTTGGGCATTAGAAAATGGTGTAAGGCATGTACTATATTGGGCCCCTCTTTTTGTTATCCATTCATCTACTACCAGTCAATAGAGCATACTGACTATGGGTAATAGCACACAGGATGTTAACTGTATATAGTTGTATATATATGAAATTCTTGTATATATTTTATAAGGAAATTTGAGGACTTTCAGTTTGTACATTAGGGCTATTGCATTCATGCAGTGATTACAAAATAGCCACATCATGCACAATAGTGCGGTTGCAACGTTGCACAAATTGTAAACATATGAAATTTTATAATTTTATGAAACTTTACAAGGTTATGATGTACTTTAGGAATGCCTAAAATGTCCTCTACTTAAATTTCGTATGAATTACTGGATAACCATACTGTATTTAAACAGGTATTATTAAGATGTGTCCCAGTTCTGCCCCTTTTTTTGCCGGCGTTGCACTTGCAAATGATTGTTCTAACAAATGTGTTGTATATTTTTACTAATTAAGTTGCAACCAATCATTGTTACCGTTGTTACTGCACTAGCACTTTAAATACACGCAACTCTTTCAGTGCGTCATGTGACCAAGGCCTCTGTGTAGGCCGAAACGTTATCCTGGCGTGGTGTACTGGAAAATAAAAACTCACCGGCACTCTGGGTCTTCCATGTTCTTACTCGTTTGATGGCTGAGGATTGATAGCCTGTCGTGGTAGCAGGAACACAAGTGCGGAAATATATATATATATATATATTACCTACTGGCGGTCGCCAGTAGGTATATTTAGTTAGGATTTTTTCTCTATGGGACTTTTGAAAATTCTATGTATCATAACTTTGGCGTTTGTGGACGGAATCGGCTGAAATTTTCAGGAAAATGACACATTTTGTTTCTGAGCAGCCCCTGAAAATTTGGGGGGGGGTTTCGTCAAGGGGGGGCCGAGAAAAAAGGGGGGTCCCAAAACTCGTTTTTCCCATTCATTTTTCCATAGGGCGTTTGGCCTCACTTTTAGCTCGAACGGCTGAATGGATTTGCACGGAACTTGGCAAAATTGTAGGGACTGTTAGCCCGATGTGCCTTTGCTGGGTCTCAATATATGTGCTCCAGTGGATTCTGAGAAATTAACATTTTAAAAAACAGATATATCTGTGACAGCGTCCCGGGTAGCGCTCCGGTTCGCGAACTTTTCGCGTAACGGAACTTTGCGAAGCGAAGCTGATTGGCTCTCCGGTGTCTGTCAACATTCTAAACAGTCCGGAACGGCCGCCTTCTTGTCTCTCGGTAGGATCGAGAGACAAGAGGAGGAGAAAAACGAAGGGGGAATTTAATGAAAGGGGGCAAGGTAGACCCTTCTTGACCCCCAAGAATGATGTTGGGGTTATTAAAGGGTCCCGTGGGGCAAATAAAAAAAAAATGATTTTTTGCGGTAGAAGCGCTTTCTGGTTCACGAACCGGGTAGCGAACCAGGACGCGAAACGGGAATTCGCCATTTTGTGTTTCGTTTTAATTAAATTACAAGATGGAGGAAAAACAATGTGAGAAATGGGTATAAGGGGGTACAGGAGACGTATCCTGACCCCCTATGTTTTCTGAGGGTGGCTGAGGATGCTCATATATGTTGATACTTGTCTTCCAGCGGCTGCGCATGAGCGTTTTTTTTTTTTTTTTTTGCTGCGTGACGTCTGTTAACGTTCGATTTGAAGGAAATCAGGAAGTGTTGACCGCCATTTTTACACTGCGGGTAAATATATTGTTAAAAATAATTGTTATAAATTAATCCGTATTGATAAACATTGTCTGCGCCATCTTGCTTTTTTTCCAATGCCACACTTTTGTCGTGCACGGCAGCCATTTTAGATGCCTTGACCAGACCCACTTTCTGCACGCCGCGGATCCTCAGCATGGCTCCCTACCCTCACAAGCATCTCCCCCACGCACTGGTCACCCCCGCTCTCTCTCTCATGCATGGGCCATAAACCTCCCCCCATCTGCGCTGCTCTTTCCTGAGAATCACACCCCGTGCCCGCCCGACACCTCCCTTTCACCCTATTAACTACCGCATCCTCTGACACTCTTCTTCCTCTGTGTCCGATTGTCCAGGCTGGTCCCAGGCTATCACCTAGCCTTGCGGATGTAGTTTATGGCCTCAACTGTAAAGAATCACCCCTCTTCAAAGGAGTTACAGTAGATCAAGGCTCCCACCCCATGAGATCCATCACACCACACACGTTCCTACTATCTGATAACGATCCTGTATTGTGATTGGGGAGGGGATTCTCACTGTGAGGGTGTGTGGGACCGAGCCTGAAGCGGAAGATTCCAGGGATGTCTTTTTGTACATCAAAGTCTTCACAATTATATGTCACATTAAAAATATATAGCACTCCAACAAAGTAGTAGGATTATAACACTTTAATAACTTATAAATATATACAACGCACCAAAAACAGTAAACACGTGAAAAAATGTTTTTTTTAAACAAAGCAACAATGGGTTGCTGTTTTTGGTGTCAGTAGCGGTCTGTTGTGCGAATAGTCCGAAGGCAGCACAACGCGCTGAGATCTGGACGGCACCCAGGTGATGTCATTTACTTGCCGCACTGGTCTTGGCATCCTACAATGCTGCGCCGAAAAATGGCTTGGGGCGCCCCGTGGGGGGGGGGAGGCGGCGTGAACGGGCCTCCCCAGGTGGATGCTCCTCTGCTGCAGTGGGGCGCCCCTTTAGTGTTTCATTTGCCATTCAGCGGTTTTCCACCCGCTTTTGCTGCACTGTGCCTCGTCAGTAGCGGTCTGTTGTGCGAATAGTCCGAAGGCAGCACAACGCGCTGAGATCTGGACGGCACCCAGGTGATGTCCTTTACTTGCCGCACTGGTCTTGGCATCCTACAATGCTGCGCCGAAAAAAACGGCGTGGGGCGCCCCATGGGGGGGGGAGGCGGCGTGAACGGGCCTCCCCAGGTGGATGCTCCTATGCTGCAGTGGGGCGCCCCTTTAGCGTTTCACTCGCCATCCAGTTGTTTAGCGCCCGCTTTTGCGGCACTGTGCCTCATCCGCCATTCAGCTGAGTTGCGCCCACTCTTGCGGTGCAGCGATAGGCGGCTGCCTCAGGACTCTTAAAATGGTGGCTGGCTCTTCAGGTTTGGGCCTGGTCCACTAAAATGGCCCTGGGACACATTTGAACTCGGACATTTGCCTGCTAGGGCTTGGGCCCCATTCTCGAAAGCGTCCCCTCAGCCTTGAAGATTCTACAAAAGTCATGGGGGCCCCCGACTCTCGCAGCCTTCCGGTGGGGAGCGGCTGCCATGATTGCTTGCGGAATGGCCACGACGGAGCTACGAGATGGTGGTGCTCTCATGCTGACGCCAGCTTCAGTCTGAAACATCCAGAAACACTGTAGACTATCAATTCGATGACTTCCGGTGGAGCCTCAACGTGACCCGGTAGGGAAGAACTTGCCCTCCCCTCTTTTGACTGATGGTTCTTGTTGCCTGTCCCCTCTGTTGTCATCTAACGGAATCTTTTTGGATTGCCGAGTGAGAAAAAAAAAGGTGGGGCTTTCATCGTTTGGGAAAAAAAAATGTTTTAATCCAATGAAAAGTGTTATTTTTAGGTCATATGATCAAGCATTTCATCACTAGGAAACCAAAAGTAAAATGAACCAATGAAAAGTTTTATAAAGAAGTCACATGACCTGTTATGCGGCTTTGGGCTATAAAAAGCCTACAAAATCCGTTGGCCTGTGAGGCGGCGTCAGTAGCGGACCGATGTGCGAATAGGCCGAAGGCAGCACAATGCGCCGAGATCCGGATGGCACCGAGGTTGTGTCCAGCAAGTTGCCGCACTGGTGTGGCCATCCTACAATGCTGCGCCGAAAGACGCCGTGGGGTGCCCGGGGGGGGGGGGGTGGGGGGGGGGAAGGCGGCGCGAACTGGCCTCTCTCGCCTCAGCAGGTGGAGGCACCTGATGTGCAGTGCGGCGCCCCTTACCGTTTCACTCGCCATCTAGCTGAGTTCCGCCCGCTCTTGCGGTACAGCGTCTTGCCCGCCATCCAGCTGAGTTTCTCCCGCTCTTGCGGTACAGTGACTCGAACGCCCCGGGATCCGGATGGCTCCGAGGTGGTGTCAAGCAAGTTTCACTGGTGTGGCCATCCTACAATGCTGCGCCGAAAGACGGCGTGGGGTGCCCGGGGGGGGGGGAGGCAGCGCAAACGGGCCTCTCCCTCCTCCCCAGGTGGAGGCACCTCATCTGCAGTGGGGCGCCTCTTAGCGTTTCACTCGCCTTCCAGCTGAGTTCCGCCCGCTCTTGCGGTACAGTGACTCACCCGCCATCCAGCTGAATTGCGGCTACTCTTGTGGTGCAGCGATAGCCGGCTGCAACAGGACTCTCAAAATGGTGGCCAGCTCTTTGGATTTGGGCCTGGTCCACTAAAATGGCCCTGGGACACCTTGGAACTCGGACGCTTGCCTGCTAGGGCATGGGCCCCATTCACGAAAGCGTCCCCTCTTTTGACTGATTGTTCTTTTTGCCTATTTCTTCTGTTGTCATTTAACGGAACATTTTTGGACTGCCGAAAGGGGTTCTAGTCCGACCGCTGGTTGGTGGAGACATTTTGACTATATCCTGGACCTGCCCGGCCTCGCCCAAAATGGCGCCGGTATAAACGGGACTCGTAACTCCTTGTTGTGTACTGGTTGCCCAACCTTGATATCACGAGATACGTATGCAGTTTTGAAGCACATGGCCGGCGGGGACGAGAATTGATTGAACATTTGGACATCCCTATTGATATTAAGTTCTGATGTGTTATTGATTACTGTACTATTGAAAGTTGGAATTAACGTCACCCCTGGTACTTGCCCGCAAATGTATATCTAGATAATTTTATTGTAACTGGCCCTGTCGTAATTTAATTATAAAATGTACGTTCACCGATTCCGCAAATGTTAGACACCTTAGTACTTGCAACCTAATGGGTCGCCCGTTATGTTCTTCTACAGTGTAAATGTCCCCTCATCATATACGATTCCAGTTTGCTCCGTGGCCGGCCCACGTGTTTATAGGCCCGTATTTGTATACTGACATTTTCACAATAAAGGTTTTTAAAACAAAACATGGTAGTAGTACCTACATTGGTAAAGTTTTGAATAATAGCCACTGTTTTCGAATCAGTAAAAGGCAAGTGAAATAAAGCAGTCCAATTACATGACGGTTAAAAGGTATAATACGCAGGAACGCAGTAAGGATAAATGGTCAAGGGCTGTTGTGTTTTCCACTCCTGCAACATAAAGTGATCGATAAGAATCCGATATTCATGCCTATCAGCGACTAAGACAGCAGGCCGAGCCTCTTTTGTTCAACGGCTCCCTCATGGGACGAAGAAACGCCCTTTTTCTCGAAATAGGAATATTTTACTTGCAGGACAGTTGTAAATTTCCCGGGAAAATACATTAGCCTGGAACATTGTTAGTGATAAACTGTAAATGCATCTGGGTCCTTTGCTTTACAAGTCAGAGTGAGAAAAAAAAAGGTGGGGCTTTCATCATTTGGGAAAAAAAAATATTCGAAAGCAATGAAAAGTTATTTTTAGGTCATATGACCAAGCCTTTCATCATTAGAATAACAAAAGTAAAATGAACCAATGAAAAGTTTTATTAACAAGTCACATGACCTGTTATGCTTACGTTACGCGCTGCCCGCCACACTCTGGATCGTTTCCGGGAAGCTGCGCCTCGCGCACCGGACCTCTTCCGGGTGCGCTAACGCGGCGCGTCATATGACGCATTACGCGACAACGCAGGTCCAGAATATAGTCAAAATGTCTCCACCAACCAGCGGTCGGAACACAACCCCTTTCAGCAGTCCAAAAAGTTATGTTAAATGACAAGAGAAGGGACAGGCAACAAGAACCATCAATCAAAGAGGGGAGGGCAAGTTCTTCTCTACCGGTTCATGTTGGGGCTCCACCGGAACGGATCGAATTGGTAGTCTACAGTGTTTCTGGATGTTTCAGACTGAAGCTGGCATCAGCATGAGAGCACCACCATCTCGTGGCTACGATTTGGCCATTCCGTGAGCAATCATGGCAGTCGCTCCCCACCGGAAGTTTACGGGAGTCGGGGGTCCCGGTGACTGTTGTAGAATCTTCAAGGCTGAGGGGACTCTTTTGGGAATGGGGCCCATGCCCTAGCAGTCAAGCGTCCGAGTTCCACGGTTGCCCAGAGCCATCTTTGCAGGCCAGGTCCAAGTCTGTGGAGTCGACCGCCATTTCGTGAGCTCCGTAGCAGCCGCCTGTCGCTGTACCGTAAGATTGGGTGCAATTCCGTTGGATGGCGGGTGAGACGTTGTAATAGCAAGAGCAGGCGCAATTCAGCTGGCCGAGCGAGGCACTGTGTCGCAAGAGCGCGCGCAAGTCAGCTGGTCGAGTGAAGCGCTGGGGTGTAGCTGAGAAACCTCCACCTGGGGAGGTGGGGGAGGCTCGTTCGCGCCGCCTCTCCCTTCTACTGCACCCCACGCCGTCTCCTGGTGCAGGCATATGTGATGGTCGGACCAGGGCACCGCAGGACGTGTCTTCAGGTCAAACGGATTGTGGGACAAGGTGTGGAGCAGGCGCAATTATCTCGGGGGCCTCCGTCAAGCGGTTCAGGGAGGCACTGCATCACATTGTTTTCCAATGCAGTCAGGTCCACAAACAGCCCCCACTTACTTTGAGAATAGTGAAGCTGCAGCAGGTGCAAATAAGCTTCAGACAGTGTTACAAGCGCTGCTCCGAACCCTCAACTATGGCACCCAACATCCAGGACTTATGCCATTTGTGCAAGGCAGTGACATCGAAGCATCTCAGGGACCAAGCAACATACCATATCCAGAGTCCTTCCCACAGCCTCTGCTTTCCTTCTTACCTATTTATTGTTCTTTCATTCCCACTCCAGGCTTTTAGTCTGTGGATGGAAAACCATGAACCTACACTCACCTATGAAAATCTTACTATTGATTGTTTTTTTTGAGTCCCAAATACAAAGGCTTGTTTGGATCGATGTTGCAGCAGGCTGCCATGTAAATAGTTATTTAATAAAACGTTTTACCCTGTTACTTTGCTGGTGTGTTGTATATATTTATAATATTTGCATAGTGTTTGTCGTTATTATGGGTGGGGTGGGCGGCGGAGCCGAGCTGTCTTGCAGCCATCATGGTGTCAAGCTCAGTTCCTCTCACTAGTTTCGTATTTGTCATGAGGGGTTGTTCATAATGTTTCTATTTTAGCGAGGTCAAAAAGAGATCCCATTAATGGCCTACTGATTTTGCTTGATTCCTTTTGTTTTTTAACGATTTTTCACTATCTGCAAAGACTAAACAGAGTATTGCGACTCTGTGCTTGTTTGTAAATAGAGAATGAACCAAAGAGAACCAATTCCAAAACAATAAATGCTAGGATAACAATCAATCAAATGGAGAGGGAAGCAGGCACGACGGATTACAACGGGGGCAAAGGCCTGTGTTGCCTACCCTTCACTATCTGCAAAGAGAGAATACTCCTAAAAGAAAAGAGGAGGGGGGGGCAGCGTTCAAAGCACATCAGCGTGCATAAATACGAAAATGTTTTTACCTACCACGTACTTGACATTTTACAGCTTTTGATATTTGCTATTAAAAAACCATTGAAATTCACTGAAAAAAACATAGGTTATAGACCATATATAGTTAGGAATTAGCATTTAC
Source organism: Lissotriton vulgaris (assembly GCF_964263255.1). Lineage (NCBI taxonomy): Eukaryota > Metazoa > Chordata > Amphibia > Caudata > Salamandridae > Lissotriton > Lissotriton vulgaris. The sequence goes on along the minus strand of NC_141687.1, from coordinate 1,088,780,327 downwards.
AAAACCTTGAAAATTCACTGAAAAAACCATAGGTTATAGACCATATATAGTTAGGGATTAGCATTTACAAAACCTTAATTTACTCGCACAAAACCATTGAAATTCGCATATATAGTTAGTTGCACTAACTATATATTGCGCACCCGCAATCCACTGCTGATGATGTCACATATTACATCATTCATGACATGGTCAGTGACATCACTGATGACATCTCAAATGACATCACTGATGACATCACTGATGACATCTCAAATGACATCACTGATGACATCACTGATGACATCTCAAATGACATCACTGATGACATCACTGATGACATCTCATTTGACATTACTGATCACATCACTGATGATAACATTCATGTGATAATACGAAGAACCTCTTCCGACTCTAATATAACCTTAGATACAATCAGTGTAAACAGACACTCACAGACTGTCACTTATCCATGGAGTTACTCACACGCCTAGTCAGTCATGCCAAGAATCAATCACACCTCCATTTCCTCATCTATACAGTTATACACACCTTACTTATTCAAACATATACTAACACATATTTACTCTCTTATACAATCCCTGATACAAGTTCTCAATGATCCATACAGCCACTCACACATTCACTGGCTCTTATGCACAGTTATTTATATATGTCAGCTCTCACATGTACTGTGTTTTACATATGTACTTACTTTGACATGTAGCACTGAGATATCCATTCACTCACCAATACACTCATGCAGACAGTCAACCGCCCATACAGCTGTTTCCACATGCACTTTTGAACCCATACATATAGTGAATCAACTACTCACACATCTATGCACAGAGTCACACACCTCCCAGCCACCCACACACACACTCAGTCTCCCATACAAATACTTGGGCAACCAATCAATAACCCATATAGTTACTCATATAGCTACTGATCAACACATGCAGCAGTTTACAGAACAACAGACATAATGATGCACAAATTAAGATAGTTTAGTCACTAACCCATGCACTCAGTGAGACACATTTAATCACTCACTCATACAGTCAGTCATGCACCTACTAAATCCTTCATCCAGACACTTATACATCCACTCATTCTTCAATATGTAAGACATATTTTAACTTTACAGAAACATACAGTCACTGGATGCTGTTATCAGTGATGTCATCAGTGATGTCACTGACCATGTCATGAATGATGTAATATGTGACATCATCAGCAGTGGATTGCGGGTGCGCAATATATAGTTAGTGCAACTAACTATATATGCGAATTTCAATGGTTTTGTGCGAGTAAATTAAGGTTTTGTAAATGCTAATCCCTAACTATATATGGTCTATAACCTATGGTTTTTTCAGTGAATATATATATATATATATATTCACTGAAAAAACCATAGGTTATAGACCATATATAGTTAGGAATTCGCATTTACAAAACCTTATTTTACTCACACAAAACCATTGAAATTCCATATATAGTTAGTTGCACTAACTATATATCGCGCACCCGCAATCCACTGCTGATGATGTCACATATTACATCATTCATGACATGGTCAGTGGCATCACTGATGACATCACTGATGACATCTCAAATGACATCACTGATGACATCTCAAATGACATCACTGATGACATCACTGATGACATCTCATTTGACATTACTGATCACATCACTGATGATATCATTCATGTGATAATACGATGAACCTCTTCAGACTCTAATATAACCTTAGATACAATCAGTGTAAACAGACACTCACAGACTGTCACTCATCCATGGAGTTACTCACACACCTAGTCAGTCATGCAAAGAATCAATCACACCTCCATTTCCTCAACTATACAGTTATACAAACTTTACTTATTCAAACATATACTAACACATATTTACTCTCTTATACAATCCCTGATACAAGTTCACAATGATCCATACAGCCACTCACACATTCACTGGCTCCTATGCACAGTTATTTATATATGTCAACTCTCACATGTACTGTGTTTTACATATGTACTTACTTTGACATGTAGCACTGAGATATCCATTCACTCACCAATACACTCATGCACACAGTCAACCGCCCATACAGCTGTTTCCACATGCACTTTTGAAACCATACATCTAGTGAATCAACTGCTCACACATCTATGCACAGAGTCATACACCTCCCAGCCACCCACACACACACTCAGTCTCCCATACAAATACTTGGGCAACCAATCAATAACCCATATTGTTACTCATATAGCTACTTATCAACACATGTAACAGTTTACAGAACAACAGACATAATGATGCACAAATTAAGACAGTTCAGTCACTAACCCATGCACTCAGTGAGACACATTTAATCACTCACTCATACAGTCAGTCATGCACCTACTAAATCCTTCATCCAGACACTTATACATCCACTCATTCTTCAATATGTAAGACATATTTTAACTTTACAGAAACATACAGTCACTGGATGTTGTCATCAGTGATGTCATCAGTGATGTCATTTGAGATGTCATCAGTGATGTCATCAGTGATGTCACTGACCATGTCATGAATGATGTAATATGTGACATCATCAGCAGTGGATTGCGGGTGCGCGATATATAGTTAGTGCAACTAACTATATATGGAATTTCAATGGTTTTGTGTGAGTAAAATAAGGTTTTGTAAATGCGAATTCCTAACTATATATGGTCTATAACCTATGGTTTTTTCAGTGAATTTTCAAGGTTTTGTAAATGCTAATTCCTAACTATATATGGTCTATAACCTATGGTTTTTTCAGTGAATTTTCAAGGTTTTGTAAATGCTAATTCCTAACTATATATGGTCTATAACCTATGGTTTTTTCAGTGAATATATATATATATACATACATATATAAACATATGTCATCTGTATATCTATATAAATACAAACATAAATGCATGCATACATATACTTATATGCATACAGATGCATGTTATTTACATGAAAGTTGAAAAAACACTAATAAAAGCAAAGCTAAAAAGCCACCTCATTACAAACAGAATGGCTTTAACTTAAACGAGGGCGAGATCTATTGCATTTTCAATGCTTGTTTACTTTGGTTCCATCAAGAAGGCATTCAGATGTGTCACACATTTGCCATAAATTCTGAATGTTAGCACTCTAGTTGCACATTAGATCACTGTAGTAAAGCTACTGCTCACCAGGGACGTCTGCTGCTGGTATTCAAAGTGCATGTTTCAGTCTGCATGTCAGAATTTTTTTAATGAAATAGAAGAGGATTTGAGAAGTCACTCAAAATGATCCCTAATTTTTCTTTCTGAAGCACTAATCATACTTTCTATGGCAAAATTAACCCCCTCATGTTGTTCCTTTTTAAATTGAGTGTTTTCAGACTTACCACTTCATTCCAATCAAGATGGCTTCTGGTGTGCCATACGTTTGTCATAAGTAAGACTGTTAGCGCTCTAGTTGTTCTTTAGAACACTCTGGGACATTCTGTCATTGGACTATACTTGGGGTACATCTGGGTGATATTTGGGCTACATTTAGGCTCTTTTGTCTCTGGTGGCCATCTTGGGAGACTGTATGTCAGAATTTTTTAATGAAATTGAAGAGGGTTTGAGAAGTCACTCAAAATGTGCCCTAATTTTTCTTTCTGCAGCACTAATCATAATTCATATGGCAAAATATACCCCCTCATTTTGTTCCTTTTTAAATTAAATGTTTTAAGAGTTACCACTTTATTCCAATCAAGATGGCTTCAGGTGTGCCATACCTTTGTAATAAGTAGGACTGTTAGCGCTCTAGTTGTTCTTTAGAACACTCTGGGACATTCTGTCATTGGGCTATACTTGGGCTACATCTGGGTGATATTTGGGCTACATTTGGGCTCTTTTGTCTCTGGTGGCCATTTTGAGAGACTGCATGTCAGAATTTTTTAATGAAATAGAAGAGGATTTGAAAAGTCACTCAAAATGTGCCCTAATGTTTCTTTCTGCAGCACTAATAATACCTTCTATTGCATAATATACCCCCTCATTTTGTTCCTTTTTAAATTAAATGTTTTAAGAGTTACCACTTTATTCCCATCACGATGGCTCCAGGTGTGCTATACCTTTGTAATAAGTAGGACTGTTAGCGCTCTAGTTGTTCTTTAGAACACTCTGGGACATTCTGTCATTGGGCTATACTTGGGCTACATCTGGGTGATATTTGGGCTACATTTGGGCTCTTTTGTCTCTGGTGGCCATTTTGGGAGACTGCATGTCAGAATGTTTTAATGAAATAGAAAAGGATTTGAGAAGTCACTCAAAATGTGCCCTAATTTTTCATTCTGCAGCACTAATCATACTTTCTATGGCAAAATATACCCCCTCATGTTGCTTCTTTTTAAATTAAATGTTTTAAGAGTTACCACTTTATTCCAATCAAGATGGCTTCAGGTGTGCCATACCTTTGTAATAAGTAGGACTGTTAGCGCTCTAGTTGTTCTTTAGAACACTCTAGGAGGCTGCAGTAGAACACAAAGGAATCAACTGACAGTCTCTGTCCTTGTTGGATGTACATGTTTTACTGAGAATGTCAGACTTCATTTTCACATGACTGAGAAAGATAATGTGAATTTACAGAAAATATGCTTTCAGTTTAGCTTATAGATCCCCTTCCAAACCACTGTGGGAAAATCATGAGATATTAGTTTTCTTTCAAACAATATTCATGATATCACAGCAGAAGGTTTTTTCACATGGTAAAATCACCTTAGAACCCACCACAATTCCTAAAACGAGTATGGTACCATCAACAAATGATTTATAATGTAACTAAAGTCCTAAAACCCTCTATTAACTACAATGCTTTTTAATGAGGTGCTATCATGTATATTGGTCCCAAGATGGCTGCCAACACTTCTTGGATGAAGTGCTGACAGCCAATCAGATCAGATGTGTGGTTAGGCTCCGCCCAGATATATATCTTTTTTTGAACCTAAATTACTCAAAATCCACTGAAGCACATATATTGAGACCTAGCAAAGGCACATCGGGCTAACAGTCCCTACAATTTTGCCAAGTGTCGTGCAAATCCATTCAGCCGTTTGAGCTAAAAGTGAGGCCAACCGCCCTATGGAAATTAACATGGGAAAAACGCGTTTTGGGACCCCCCTTTTTTCTCGGCCCCCCCTTGATGAAACCCCCCCAAATTGTCAGGGGCTGCTCAGAAACAAAATGTTCCATTTTCCTGAAAATTTCAGCCAATTCCGTCCACAAACGCCAAAGTTATTAGACATAGAATTTTCAAAAATCCCATAGAGAAAAAATCCTAACTATATATACCTACTGGCGACCGCCAGTAGGTAATATATATATATATATATATATATATATATATATATATATATATATATATATATATATATATATATATATATATATATATATATACACAAACAAGAGTCCGGTTCAAGTAGAGGCCGTCAATTTCGGGCCATCCACGTTCAGGGTACCGGAGACCCTGTGTAATATCACTCCACCTACTCCAAAATTCCGAAGCACCACTGGCACAGCGGTATGTTGCAGCAAAAAATGTATTCAAGCTTTTGCTGCAACATACTACTGTGTCTGTGTTACTTCGTAATTTTGGAGTAGGTGGAGTGGTATATATATATATGAAAGGATCACCCAGATCCTTCGTCTGCTCGCAGCGCCACTTTTCACAGCTTCAGCTCCGAAAGGAATCACGAACCACTGGAACTGCAGGCAAATTCAAATCTTCATTCTTGCTTCCTAGTTACGTGTTTCGGGCACCACTTGCCCTCGAGATGTCATCAGTGATGTCACTGACCATGTCATGAATGATGTAATATGTGACATCATCAGCAGTGGATTGCGGGCACGCAAGATATAGTTAGTAAAACTAACTATATCGGAGGAATTTCAATGGTTTTCTATGAGTGAAATGTCCAGCTAACTATAACACCCCTAAAACCTATGGTTTTCTCAGTGAATTTCTAAAGTTTTTTAAATGCTAATTCCTAACCATATCAGACCTTAAACCTATGTTTTTTGTCAGTGACTTTCAAAGGTTTTTTAAATCCTAATTTCTAACTATATCAAGCCTGAAACCTATAGTTTTTTCAGTGAATTTCAAAGGTTTTTTAAGTGCTAATTCCTAACTATACCAGGCCTGAAACCTATGTTTTTTTCAGTGAATTTCAAAGGTTTAGTAAATGAAAATGTTTAATGTATTAGTTGGTATACTGATTTTTTTGATACTGATGTAGTACAGTTTTTTAGATATTTTACTTTTTTAAATTACATTATAATTACATTATACATTACAATACAAAATATACTTTCTCAGAATGAATTACTTTAGTTCAAATACTTTGCATATAGGCAAAAGAATTTTAAGTGCAGTAGTTACAGTTGTTGCAATGGGCAACACAATTTCTTAGATGAGCGCAGCCTATATACTTGCATTCCTCAAGATCTGGGGATCAGAGCATGTCGAGCATTTTTTAAGGAGAGACCTTTATCCTCACTGTTTCACACAGAGATGTTACCAGACATGATTCAATTGTGTCTAGGTAACAATTTTTTCCTTTTTGATAAAGTCATCTATAAACAGATCCAGGGGACGGCGATGGGAACCTGTTTCGCCCCCAGTTTCGCAGGTTTATACCTCGGCTGGTGGGAGGAGCAGGTTGTGTACAAATCCCAACAGTACAAAGACCACGCCGTTCTCTGGATACGGTACATAGATGATATTTTCTGTATATGGAAAGGTTACAGAAAAAGAGGCACATGAATTTTTAGCTACCCTTAACACCAACGACTTGAATCTTAAATTCACAATCCAGCTAGACAAATCTGCCCTTGAATTTTTAGACCTTAAACTGGAGGTTAAAAACAATAAAATCTGCAGTTCCCTATATTGAAAAACAATGGCTGGCAATAGTTTGCTGCACGCAAACAGTTGCCATCCTAAAAGTCTGATACGCAGTATCCCCTATGGGGAGCTCTTGCGGGCTCGCAGGAACTGCAGTACAGAGGAGAAATACGAGGCTGAAAAACTCACCATGACTGAAAGATTTTTGGCCAGAGGCTACAGTGCTAAACTTATCAAAGAATCCAGCAATAAGGTTGACACCCTTAAACGAAACGACCTCATTTTCTCCACAAATCCTAAGGAATTGACCAGAACGAATGCACCCATTAGATTTGTTACCAAGCTTAATACCCATGCTTGGGAAGTCAGAAAAAGTCTAAAGAAATTCTGGGATGTATTGAAAACTGATGATAACCTTAAAGATCATGTGGGTAACTATCCTTCCTTAACTTTTCGTAAACCAAGATCTTTACGAGATCATTTATGCAAAAATGTAATCCAAAGTCAAAAAAGATTGAACGATGTGAAAGGGTTTTACATATGTAACCAGTGCAAAGCCTGTAAATACAGTAGTAACTTAAAAATCCATAAAGTTCAATGATAATGAGGCCTCATTTGGTGTACAAAAACATACCAGTTGCAACACTGAATATGCTATATACACGTTAAAATGCCCATGCAACAAGTACTACATAGGCAGTACCATTCACAAAGGCAAAAAAAGAGTGCTGGAACACCTGCGGGCTATCAATAAAAATGATAAAAACTATCCTGTGGCTAGACATTTCCAGGAGTTCCACAAAAGTAATCCCAACTTAGTGAAATTTGCAGTGATTGATTGCATTTTCCCGAATATCAGAGGAGGAAATAGATTAGCTGAATTAAGACGCTTGGAATCTTAATTTATCATTCGATTCAACACTATGGCCCCTAATGTTGTTGAATAGCTTTATTTCGATATATTAATCATATCATAAAAGCATTACAATACAGAAATAATAAAAGAAATACATTTTGGCAATTCATTCCTCTGTTCTCATTATACAATTTATCAGTTCTACAAATTCATGTAAACTTACATTAAAACAACATAGAAAAAACTCATTTGCCAAAAGGTTCTAAAAATAGCTAAAATGTAGCACTATGGCCATTACAGTTCATATTACGGCAGAGACAATTGCCTTGCGGATCTTATCCGCCATGCCCAACCCAGGAATTTTGCCAGGCAACAGGCGAACAGAGGGCGAGCATCAGATCTTAGGATGCGTAAAGCCTCCAGATGGGATCTGGTGCCAAGATTCCTGCATAGCTGTTTCAGCCATCTGCATCGAGGGGCTGCATAGGCTGGACACTCAAACATTAAGTGGGCAACAGACTCATACCTGTTCTCACAAAAGGGACAATATGGTATAGTTTGCAGCGGTGGCTTCCAATTTGCTGTCAGCTCCCCTAAGGGTAATACTCCCACCCTGAATTTAAAGTACAATGACCTATCCCAGGGTTTGAGGATCATATCTAAGTATGATTCTCTAGAAGGGAGCTCCTTAATCAACAAAAACTCTACAGTGGATCTGCATAATTTGGAATTGCTATTTCTCCCATTTGTTACCCATGACCAATATAATTTCTTTAGCATCTGTTTTGTTGGAGCAGTTCTATTGGCCCAAGCGTCATCAAGGCCCAGTACGCAAAGAAGCCGCTTAACTTCCTTAAGTCAACCGATCTTGTGCCAACCTGGTGTTGAAAGAAGTTCCCTTAGGGCTTCAGCATAACTCGATAGTTCTGGTACCCTCGATATTCGTGCCCACAGAAGGAGGGGTCGTAGCCTTGCCTGCTCGCTTATTGGGCGTGTGCCAGCATCTAATAGGAGTGGTAGTGTAGGGGTACTATATGGTAGCATCATAAGATCTTTATGGAATCTATTTTCAAGGTGTGTTAAGGTATCAACTTTCTGGACACCCCACAGTTCAGACCCATACAGAGCCGCACTCACCACCCTTGCCCTATAGATGTCTAATACCGCCCCAATGGGTTTGAGGGACGAGGCACGTTGTTCTTTCAGCAAGGCCCCTGTAACCCTCTTGTGAGTCAAAAAAACGTTTTGGTGGTGGGCTTTCCAGTTCATGGAGTCACAGAGTCGGATACCTAAATAATCAAACTCCTTTACCCTTTCAAGTGGGACTGAGTCTAGGGTGGGAGGAATGACAGATTTCCTTGGGGGGTTTAGGACCAAAAATTTGGTTTTGCTTACATTAATAACTAGACCCTTAGAGTCACAGAATTCCTTAAAACT